>NC_136069.1:911469962-912811629 GCF_964261635.1 Lissotriton helveticus
AGAGATGAGTACTGTTCACTGAAAACTTGGACATAGGCCTCACCTCCTCAGCATCGCTGGACATGGCTAAATAATAGCTGCAAAATGTTACTCTTGTTAAACAATTTTACTATTATAATCTCTGAGATTTGTCTCTTACTCTGCAACATCTCATTGTTGTTCTCTTTCTTTAAAGATAACGACAACATCAACCATGAGTGACAATCAGCAATCAGTTGATCTCGACCTTATCATTGAACTTGTAATTGAAACGTCAGTGGGAAGTAGATCCCTTGGATGATTTAAATCCTGAGGATGATGAAGAAAATGATGAGGATGCCGATTTGGCAGAATTGTATGACATAGGGTGGGAAGCTGACCTGCTTGAGCCTATGGAACTATAAACATTTATTTTTAAAATTTACAATAAATGAAAAGTAAAAATGTAAACCGTTTCATTTAAAATAAACACACCTTCAAAAACAGGTTATGTGTAGTGTCTTCAATAAAATATTAAAATATGCTCATAAAATTAGATCAGATTCACATATAGAACAGGAAAGGTAAAATGAAGAAGAATTCCATTTCTTTTCTGCTATTTGTGTATTCTAAATTTGCCAAAGCACTAAAAAATATTCTATGTAAAAATGTCAAGTAGTGTGTTAAGTTTTTGATGACTGTTATTGATTTACTGTTTGGTAATAGTGGTTAATAACATTTTTTATTATATTTTACCACAGATTCAACTGCAGATCATTTCAAATTTTGAGAATGCCGTCTAAGGATAGAATCAGAAAGGCTACAAAACGTCAAAGACAGCAGGTTCATCAATTAATGCAGCAGTCCTCTACAATAAAAAATCGTCAAGTCACCAAGAAAGCACCGGGTAAGACCACGAAATCATTCATAAGAAACATTTGTAAAAAAAAAAGTAGTACTACAGAAAATGTTTTAGTCCAGAAAAAGAGAAGCAATTTAAACGGAAAGGAAAGGCCAATCAAAAATGTTACTGCTAGAGCAAGAGATAACTCTGTGCATGATAGTAGAAGGAAACAACAGTTTAGGGACATTCGTAAACGAATGTTCCGCAACAGGATAATTGGCAATTTGTTAAAAAATATTAAGAAAGGTCAACAGAAAGTGTTTTTTTATAAGAGAAAAAAAAAGTTGAGAAAGTTATTGATCAGGCATTTGAAATTAAACGAAAGTTATTTATTTTGATAATCAATAGAATTAGGAAGCTAAAGAAGGCAATTTATGATTTCAAAAGAAATAGTAGATGGAAGAGAATAGTTAATCGTAGTAATTTTTGTGAAGTTTTTTCCGGAGAATGGATGCATAGTTCAAGTTGTGAGGCATTTTTTAATGAGGAGAGTTATTTCCAGGATAATGATTTGGTGCATGCAGTTGACACCAATGGTCGAGCTTATGAGGTGAAAGATGGTTGTCCAGTTGAAAAAGAAAAACTTGTGACAACAGAGACAGAAGAGGTGTTAGGTAATGAGGTTTTAGGAAGACGTCCTAAGGGTCCTGTGTACACCTGGAAGTGTAGTAGTAAGTGAGGAAATTAGTTAGAATGTTGTATTATGCTAAGAGTCCAGCAATTATGCTTAAACAATTATGCGCTGCTCTTTTGCATGGTTCTGAAATAGATGTGAAAAATATGTGTGAAGAAATTGAGTTTTGTTACTTTGGAAGTAAAGAGGAGAATGTTGAAACTGACCCAGAAGAAGAGGGTAATGTGGAAGATAGTGTACAGGTTTCCAGTACAGATAATTTTCAGAAGGAAATTGCCACGTTTCAGGTGAAATCAAGTGAGAGGCCTAATTTCACTTGTGTGTGTTGTCGACGCACTTATTATAAGAATCAGACTAAGTTAGTGGATTTATATGCAAAAAGTGAAAGGGAAAATAATAGTGAATGGAAGGATTCCGCAACATACTTGATGGTAGAAAATTGTTTTGATTTGGGATCGGATCAACGTGTGTGTACTTATTGTTGTAATAAATTAAATCAAAACCAGATGCCTGCTAGAGCGGTTCATAATAATCTGGAATTGGTTGAGATTCCTTATGAATTGAAGGATTTAAATACTTATGAATCTATTTTGATTCAAAGTATCCATCCCTTTCAGGCTATTGTAAGAATGGAGCCAAAGACAGGGAAATTGCCTCCATCAGATTTACAGAGAGGATTAAAGGGGAGAGTTGTTTATTTGCCTCTAGATTTGAAGAAAAACATTAACACAATTGGAGTAGAGAAAGTGGAAGAGGAACCTCTGGTTATCTTAGTTAATGGGGTTCCGACAAAGAATAAGAAAATATGGCAAGATTTAGTGGATGTTAGGAAAGTCAAAAAGGCAACATTGTATTTGAAAAAAAATAATAAGTACTATAAGAATGTATATGTTGCAGAAGAGGAAGTAAGTGAGGAAGAGGATAGCGATTTGTGTGCTGGTCAAATTGAGAAAGTAGAACCCTCTAAAAGTGAAGAAATATATGAACATTATAGTGTTCATCCTTTGCATTTCAAGGAAGTCATGGGGAATGCTATTGAGTTGTTTCAAATGAAACAAGCCAAAGGGAGTCCCATTAGTGTTTGGGAGGAAAGTTTGGAAGCTCGGTGTTTCCCACAGCTATTTCCAACAGGTCAAGGAGGAAGATATGATGAGCGACCTCATCAAATTCCTGCTTCTGAATACCGGACTTTACGATTGTATGCAGAAGATGCTAGGTTTCGACAATGCATTCCCTATTTGTTTCATCTCCTGTTTGAAAGCGATCTGTCTGGACTGTCATATGCAGTGAACCACATCTTGAAAAGTGGTATACAGATGCAAAACATCTCTGCAAGTGACTTTATGGATAAAGTCAATGTGCAAGACAGTATTTTGGATTGTCACCTGATTAATCTCATGGCGTGTCAGCGTGGTACTAATGAGTACTGGTACCGTCGTCATGGTGATTTAAAATGTATGCTGAGGAACTTAGGAACTCCCACATGGTTCCTCACTCTGAGCTGTGCCGAGTATGGCTGGGAAGACTTACTTGAATTTCTACGAGAGGCAAATGGAAACATTGAAAATATCGAATTCAAGACACCCGGAGAACTGTGCTCTTTGGATCCAGTCAATGTATGCAGGTACTTCAATCATAGATTTGAAGCTATGATGTCTTTCATCATGAACAAGAGAAATCCACCTCTTGGAGAGGTGTTGGATTTCTTCTGGAGAAAGGAGTACCAAGCAAGAGGTGCTCCTCATATACATATGCTGCTGTGGATCAAGGATGCACCTAAATTTGGAACGGATCCAGAAGACTTAGTGATGAGTTTCATAAAACAGTATTCTACATGTGCTGTTCCAAATGCAAAGGAGGACAAAAGCCTAAGAGAACAAGTTCTACGCTTCCAAAGCCATGGTTGCGGAAAGTACTGTCGTCGTAAATTCAGAAACAAGGACAAGTTCTATACCAAATGTCGTTTCGCCTTTCCACGACCGGTGATTTCTAAAGGAAAAGTGAACAGTTTGATGTCTTCGCTGCGACATAATGTGATGAAGAAATCACCTAAAAACACATACAATTTGAAAAGGAACGAAGAGTCCAAGTACATCAACGACTACAACCCAGTGATTTTGTCCATGTGGAATGCTAACATGGATATACAGTTTGTGGCTGATAACTGTATGGCTGTGGCTCGGTATGTGACATCTTACATCACCAAAAAAGAAAAGACAGAATTGAAGGATATGTGGGAGGACATTTCCCATGAAAAGAGCCTCAGTAAGAAGTTGTACAGTTTCAGTCTGAAGATGTTGTCGCATCGAGAAATCGGAGCTTACGAATGTTCTGACCGGTTGTCTTCAGCAAGTCTCTATGCCAAATCTAGGAGTATCGTTTGGGCGAGTCTTGGTCTTGCTGCAACGCGTAATCGAGTTCTGAAACCTGTGCGGGAAATTGAGTATTTGGCGGAAAAGGAGCCAAACAGTACCGATATTTTGAAGACCAACATGTTGGATACATATTATCCAAATCGAAGCAGTCACCTCGAGAATGTTTGTCTGTATGAGGTTCTACAAAATTACATATTCAAGAGGAACATCAACGAAGATATTGATAAAGGAGTGTATGCTGTAATTGGAAGTGAGGGATGTCTGGTCAAGCAAAGAAAATGCCACTTGGTAAACCATCGAAAATTGAGTGGCGAATCTCCTGAAAAAAAGGAGTTTTTTTATTTAGCACTTTTCAAGCCTTGGCGTGCAGAAGAGGAACTGCTTGGAGATTTCCTCTGTTACGAAGACTCTTTCACTGCCGCCAAGGAGACCATAGAATGTCCTGCTTTTCCCAAATATCTTGAAATGTTGAATGCGGAAATCGAGCAGGAAGCAACGATTGAAGCCGAGATTGCCAGAGACAGTTCTCAGGACAGTCAGAGTTCTATTTCCTTGAGTCAGGATCCACTAGGAGGACCTGTTATCGAAAATGAAGCTGCCACTGCCATGAATGAAGTGGAAAGAGCCATGGCACATGCTCAGTAGGATGTGGTTAACTTAGAAGACTTGGAAAGACAACTCAACGTTGAGCAGAGGAAAATATATGACGAAGTTACCAAGCAAATTGATCATGGATTAAGTCATGAGAAGAAAGAGTGCTCATGTACGTCGTTGAAGCCTGTCCGACTGTACGTGAGTGGAGAAGCGGGAACTGGAAAAAGTTTCCTCATTAAAGCAATTTCATGTTATTTGCAGGAAAGGACTGAGTCATCGCTATCTTGTGTTGTCACCGCTCCAACTGGACTGGCAGCACATAACATTAAAGGTATTACTTTGCATCGTCTACTGATGCTGTCAGTGGAGCATGATAACAAATTACAATACCACAAGTTATCTGGAGATGCTTGTTGTGAAGTTTCAAGAGTCTTGAGGAAAATGAAACTTCTTATCATTGACGAAGTAAGCATGGTTTCCAATGTCATGCTTGCCTTTGTGCATTTGAGAATGCAAGAAGTTCTTAAAACAGAGTATGATGTGTTATTTGGTGGCAAACACATCATTGTTTTCGGAGATCTTCTGCAGCTGACACCAGTGAAAGGACAACCTGTGTTCAAAATGCTCACGCATGAAGATACCAGGAAGTGCCTAGGGAGCATTGGCAACGTCAATATATGGTTAAACTTCAATTATGCTGAACTGCATGAAAATATGCGTCAGGCGAAGGATGAAGATTACAAGAATATTCTACAAGATGTTAGAATTGGAAAAGTGACCGAGCATGGGAAAGAAGCTTTACATGCACGATTACTGTCAAATTTATATCCAGAACAAGACGTTGTGCCTGAGAATATTTTTCAGAAAATTACTGAGAAGAAATCTGGAATATGTTTGATGCCAACTCTTGCAGAATGTGCCATCTTCAACAACAAAATGTTGCATTTAGAAAACCAAGAGATTGTGAAACTGGAAGCTATTGACAGAGTAGAGCATATGGGATCAACAATTATGTTGACTGAGAATTTGAAAACAAAATTGGATTCATTAGAGAAGACTATATCTAAAACAGCGGGTTTTGAAAAGACTCTGAATGTGTGCTTAAACTGCCGTATAATTTTAAGAAGGAATTTACATGTTGAAAGAGGTCTGGTAAATGGATCAATGGGTAATGTTGTTGATTTTGTGAAATACAGAAATAGAGATGGAATTGAATTTTTAAAAATTAAATTTGATGGCATTGAGGAAGTACAGCTAATTGGTCGTTGTTCTGCTAGATTTTTGCTTGTAAAAGACTTATATGTTCGCCGTAAGCAGTTTCCTGTTTGCTTGGCATATGCGGTGACAATCCATAAATCGCAAGGTTTAAGTGTAGACAGTGCATTGGTGAATGTTGGCAGTTCTGTGTTCAAGGAGGGTATGGCATATGTGGCATTGTCACGAGTTAGAACTTTATCGGGATTGTACTTGATTGAGTGTGATGTCACAAACATTTGTGCGGATCTAGATTTTGTTAAGGAATACAATAGGTTAAGAAGAGAGTATGCGCCACATTTGCCTCAATATCCTTTGTTTGAGAAACGTGTGGTAGGCCGGAAACGAAGAAATGTGACCAATAGTAGGGAGGTTGTAGCAAAAAGACAAAAAGTCGATGAACCTGAAATTATAAGCAGAAAGAAAAAGGATTCTGTTGAAGATGTTGTTGGTTTTCAATTTGAAAACAGTTCTGGTGTCAACTGCTATGCTAATGTAGTGGTTAATGTTTTGTTTTCTCTAGAAAATGTAAAAGAAGAGATTGTGGTCAATTCTGATCAGAGATTTTGCAGTTTGTTAAATTCTGTGTTAGAGAAATGTAGCACTGATAGAACAAAAATAGAAAGTGTGTCTGAAATTCGAAATCTGTTAGACAGATGTTCAGGTCAAACACAATTCTCTCAAAATATTCAGCAAGATTGTCAGGAGTTTTTAATGTATATGCTTGATGTATTGCATGATGAAGGTGTAGATGTAGATCACCTGTTTGGGCTTTCTTATCAATGGCAGCATGACTGCGAGAACTGTAGGGTATCAAGTACTACTAGTGTAGACTCAGAAAGAATTATATATTTAACTTTGCCAGACAGTAAATCAGTGTCCTTTAATAAGCTAGTAAAAGCAGCTGATCACAACATGGAGTGTAGCCAATGTAAGTCTGAAATGTTGTCAACATTATTTATACGAACATATGGCCAGTATGTCATTTTAATGTTCCAACGATGTAGGCCTGATGGAACAAAATTGACAACTTTGATTAAAAATGTTGTGGCTTCACAGTTGTCAATATCAGGAAGGACTTGTAACTGCAGCAATTATATATCATGACGGTCCTTCAATAACATCAGGACATTACACAGCTTATTTAAAGTCTAGAAACGGCTAGTCATTCTGCAATGATTCTGTTTTAACTTTTAAAAAAAAATTGCCTTTTGACCTTAAAAATTCTTACCTGGTGTTTTTAAAACCAAAATTTTAGGGAAGGAATCTCGGGATTTGCTCTGAGGAATTTCAAGAGGTTCTAATGGCTCCTACACAATTTGGCCTTGAGGATAAGTGTAGTACAGAGTCAAAAGGTATTTTTGAGTTTTAAATAGTTCCTGGAAAAAAAGAAGGTTTTCTTACAGAAAGTGGTGGGCACGGATTAGTTAAAGGACAACAGAGTATTTCCCAAAGCAAACGGTGTTCTTACCATAACACTTAACGTCATGGAAAAATAACTGCACTTTGAATGAGTTCAGAAAAACTGTTTCTTTTTATAAGCTAATTCAAGCAGCCAATCAAAACATGGAGTAGAGGGAATGTAAGTCTGCAATGCTGTCTAGATTATTGGTCCAAACTTTTGATTATAATGTCATTTTGAAAATCCAACTATATAAACCTGATGAAAGTAAGTCTTCAACTTTAATTACAAATGTTGTGGCTACACAGTCGTTGATTTTAGGAAGAACATTTGTAACTGCAGCTATTATATGGCAGGATGGTCATTTGACAAGATCCGCTTATTACACAGCTTATTACACAGCTTATTGAAAATGCAAAAAAATTTGCTGTTTCGGAAATTATTCCCATTTGACTACGATACAATTTTACCTTTTTATTTAAAAATATTCTTACTTTCTGTTTTCAGAAAAGAGAATTTAGGGTAGGTAACTGGCGTATAATGATTCTAGGGGTTGATATAATTTTATCTACTGTTTTATATTGCTTTGTGATTAAAAGTGATGTAGATAATTAAATAATTGTAGTACTCATAGAGGTAGTGTAAGTCTGCTTCATAGTAAGCAGTATCAGTGTCATAGGAAATGTAGAACATGAGTGAGCAAGAAGGGTAAGATATTACTAGTCCAGGATTGTGAAAGTGATCTTGAACGTTTTCTTTCTGAAAGTTGCGGAAATACAAAATGACGGGATTTGCTTACAAGAATTCCAAGAGTTATAAATGGCTCTTACATGATTTGGCCTTGTGGAAACATGTGGTAGAGAGCGAGAAGTTATTTATTGTATGTAACATATTTTTCAAAACGATGGAGGTTTTCTTTCAGAAAGTGGCGGGCTGAAAATAAAAACAGCACAACCGAGTGTAAGCTGTTCATAGGACATCCTTCGACGTCATGGAAAGTAAGTTACTTTTGAGGAGTTCTGATTTCTGATTGGTTATGTTATATGGGATTTTTAAACACAATCATTTTGATTGTGTTTTTTTCCCCCGCTGTTATATGATGAATACCTTCAAGGCACTGTTTTTAGTGAAATTTGATAAATTCTGGAACAGCAAAAATAAACCATTTAACATGTATAATTAATTCTGTACTTTTTGTACTTATGATCTACATTTAGAAATGTGTAGTAGACATGGAGAAGCTGAGGCTTCTGTAAGTGTCAAAGTTGTTGCATACAGTGCTCACATTCTACATAGTCTTTCATATGATAGACTACATTTCCACAATGAGATACCTAAGCTAAGGAAACACAGGTGATGTGATTGTGGAATGAGCAAAACAAATTGCACGTTTTTCAATTATATTACCTGTGTTTCCTAACATTACAAATCACATTGTGTAGATGAGGTTTAGGCCTGTTCCAGGAGACAGAGGAGGTCTGACATTTGTTCAAGAGTGCAGTGGACATGACTCACTTCGTTATTAGACCTGCACATGTATTATCTCCTCTGTACTCTTCAACAACTCTAAATTTCATCTGCAACCCTGAGTAGGCCTCACCTGAAACAAACGTCTGGATAGGACACACCTTATTGCCATCCTGAAACAATCATTTAAAATGTTAGGAACAGTTTTATGATGATTGTGCACCTCTTTTGCGCTGCCATTGCGTCACTTTTGTGAGACAACAGCAGTGCAAAAGATCCACCATGTTCCAAGATAGGCCTCTCTTCATCTGCATCAAGATACTGTTAGTTTAAAATGTATATCTTTAGGACTGTGTAGGGGGCCTGGAGAAGCAGAAGCTTCTGTAAGTGTCAAAGTTGTTGAAAAACTTTGTCCTTCAATCTTTTCCCTTGTCTTTTCTAATTTTTAAATACATGTTTTAATATTTTTCAAATGTTTGTTCTCTCTTTCACAGATTGAAAGTTATAAAAATAACAAGTGACTAAGTTAACGACAATTATAAGGTAAATGTTTTGTACTCTTTTCGTTACATTTCTATCACATTTAAATACTATTAGTTCCACTGCTTCATTTCTTTAACCCTCACTTTCCTGCCTTTGCTACTTCCCTCATTCCTTTCTCTATTACTTACTTACTCTACTCCTTCCACTCCTTTTCTCAGTCTCTCTCTTCTCATAGTTCCTCACTCTTGTTCACTCACTCCGTCTCTATTACTCTTAGTGTCTCTGACTGATCACTCTTTCACTACTTGTTCATTATGCTTTCTCTGTGTAGTTGAAGCACACTAAGGGGCATATTATGAACACAGCCAATAAAATTATTGCTGTTTTTATCGGCTGAAAACTGCTGCAAAAGCGGTTTTAGCGGCAGTTTTCTGCCGCAAAAGTGGCTTTCGCGACGCATTTCTGCCGATAAAAGCTGCAAAACTTTTATTGCCTATGTTGATAATATGCCCCTATGTTATTTAGATTTCTTTGCTGTTTCAATTATTCTTTTTCTGTTACTTCTTCTTTTCTGCTTTCTGTTTTTTCTCTCTGTTATTCCACATGTTTTAATCTTATTTTGAACATTCACTCACATTCTCTAAGAAACTCTTCTTTGTTATTCTTCTACTCTCCTTTTTTTCTTTCACTTCCTTATCTATTTTGTTTTTCACAATTATATCCTCTTCCATCTTTTCTTCCATAAATAAATCTATTAAACAGTATCTCTGGTTTAGTCCCTATAGCTGTCTTTCTTTTAACATTACTCTCTGTTTACTTCCCTTATACTTACTCTTCTTTTTATTTATTTTTTTTTTTTTTGGTTCGCTCCCGGTTCGCGTAGCGGAGAGCGAACCGGAAAGCGAACCAAAAGAAATAGAGGTTGCCAGAGTGCTAAACATTCTAGCAATTATTTTATAAAGGGGAGGTAGTTCTGAAAAGAACTTTTTTTTAAATGTTTTTGTTGTTTTTTTTTTTTTTTTTCTGAACATTTTTTTTTTTTTTTTTTTTTGAACAATTTTATGGTTTTTTTGGGGGGAAACAATGAAAAACAGGCATTGGAAAGGGCTCAACAGGAGCAAAAAAATAAAATTCTTTTTTGGGGCGTTTTGAGCACTTGTGGTTTTCAAATGCTCTGTTTATCAAATTAATACTCATATTGCCACATGAGAGTAAGGTACCGCAATATAAACACACTATCTTCATGTGGACAAAGTTGTCTTGAATGTTTGGCACTGTTTCCCGTGCCTCTGGCCCCGACAGAGTTACCTGTGCCGATGTCCTGGCCACAGGAGTTGGTGGGTTGTCCTGGAGGTCACGAATCTCTGCCCTGCTGTAATTTAGTGGATGCCACCTCTGCATGTGACGGTGCATAGTATAGTTGCCGTAACTATACTTCTTATCTGTGCCTCTAGATAAGTCCTCTTTGCATATGAGGCACGTCACATAGCGAGCATTAACTTTTTTTTGTCCTTCAGGAAAAGAAAAAAACTGCCAAATGAAACTATTTTTATGATGAGATATCCGGGGCTCCTCTTGTAAAAACTGTGTTGCCTGTATTTCCTCTTCCTCTTCTTCATCCTCTTCCTCCTCTGTGTTGGGAAGGAACTGTGGAGGTGGTCCTCTCTTCCTATGAGGAGGTGGTGGTGGTGGTGGGGGTGCACCAGCTGCAGCTACTAGTGAAGCCATTTTCCACTCAGCAAAATAGGTCTTCCTTTCACAAAGTTGAAAGTCAGAGTGAGAAAAAAGGTGGGGGCTTTCATCATTTTGGAAAAAAAATAGTTATAAACCAATGAAAAGTGTTATTTTTAGGTCACATGACCTAGCCTTACATCATTAGGAAACCAAAAGTGAAATGAACCAATGAAAAGTTTTATTAACAAGTCACATGACCTGTTACGCTTATGTTACGCGCTGCGGGACGCGCCCCGGATCGCTTCCGGGGAGCTGCGCTTCGCGCCTCGGTTCGCGCTCCGGAGCACTTCCGGGTGCGCTAACGCGGCGCGTCATAAGACGCATTACGCGGCAACACGATACGTCGCGCTTTCGCGACGCCCCCCGGATCGCTTCCGGGGAGCTGCGCTTCGCGTCTCGGTTCGCGTACCGGAGCACTTCCGGGTGCGCTAACGCGGCGCGTCATAAGACGCATTACGCGACAACGTGATACGTCGCGCTTCCGCGACGCGTCACGATGTTGATTTCTAACGCGGCAGTTGCGCAAACGGAACGTTTACCGGTTCGCGGACCGGGTCGCGGCACCAAATTGAGCTAACGGGAAGCTTCCCGGTTCGCGAACTGGGAGCGAACAAAAAAAAATAATAATAAAAAAAATTATTAATAAACATATAAAATATATTTTTTGATTTAAAGAAGAATACATTTTACAGCTATAGATATTAGCTTTTAAAAAACCAATGAAATTCACTGAAAAAACCATGGGTTATAGACCATATATAGTTAGGAATTAGCATTTACAAAACCTTGAAAATTCACTGAAAAAAACATAGGTTATAGACCATATATAGTTAGGAATTAGCATTTAAAAAACCTTTTTTACTCACACAAAACCATTGAAATTCCATATATAGTTAGTTGTACTAACTATATATCGCGCACCCGCAATCCACTGCTGATCATGTCACATATTACATCATTCATGACATGGTCAGTGACATCACTAATGACATCACTGATGACATCTCAAATGACATCACTGATGACATCACTGATGACAACATCCAGTGACTGTATGTTTCTGTAAAGTTAAAATATGTCTTACATATTGAAGAATGAGTGGATATATAAGTGTCTGGATGAAGGATTTAGTAGGTGCATGATTGACTGTATGAGTGAGTGAATAAATGTGTGTCACTGAGTGCATGAGTTAGTGACTAAACTGTCTTAATTTGTGCATCATTATGTCTGTTGTTCTGTAAACTGCTGCATGTGTTGATCAGTAGCTATATGAGTAAGTATATGGGTTATTGATTGGTTGCCCAAGTATTTGTATGGGAGACTGAGTGTGTGTGTGTGGGTGGCTGGGAGGTGTATGACTCTGTGCATAGATGTGTGAGCAGTTGATTCACTAGATGTATGGGTTCAAAAGTGCATGTGGAAACACCTGTATGGGCAGTTGACTGAGTGCATTGGTGAGTGAATGGATATCTCAGTGCTACATGTCAAAGTAAGTACATATGTAAAACACAGTACATGTGACAGTTGACATATATAAATAACTGTGCATAAGAGCTAGTGAATGTGTGAGTGGCTGTATTGATCATTGTGAACTTGTATCAGGCATTGTAAAAGAGAGTAAATATGTGTTAGTATATGTTTGAATAAGTAAGGTGTGTATAACTGTATAGTTGAGGAAATGGAGGTGTGATTGATTCTTTGCATGACTGACTAAGTGTGTGAGTAACTCCATGGATGAGTGACAGTCTGTGAGTGTCTGTTTACACTGAGTGTATCTAAGGTTATATTAGAGTCTGAAAAGGTTCATCGTATTATCACATGAATGATGTCATCAGTGATGTGATCAGTAATGTCAAATGAGATGTCATCAGTGATGTCATCAGTGATGTCATTTGAGATGTCATCAGTGATGTCATCAGTGATGTCATTTGAGATGTCATCAGTGATGTCATCAGTGATGTCATTTGAGATGTCATTAGTGATGTCACTGACCATGTCATGAATGATGTAATATGTGACATGATCAGCAGTGGATTGCGGGTGCGCGATATATAGTTAGTACAACTAACTATATATGGAATTTCAATGGTTTTGTGTGAGTAAAAAAAGGTTTTTTAAATGCTAATTCCTAACTATATATGGTCTATAACCTATGGTTTTTTCAGTGAATATATATATGTATATGCAGCAAAAATCCTCAAACCTCCACACCAGCAGTGTGGCGAGAGAAGGAAACGGACCCCACGACTTCAGGCAAGATGTTTAGATTTTATTGAACACCTTTCAGACGACGAGGTTCGAGTACCATGTACTTTTGTTCACACACCGGTTGATCAGTCAGCCTGTTACTTACAAAATGCTCAGTTTCCCTGACCCATCCTATGGGCCACACCTAATGACGTGCGTCACATGATCGTGAACATAGACATAGAAAGGGTGCAAATTTTATAAAAGGGAAAGACAAAACGACTTTTCATGTCATAACAGTAACTGGTTAAAAACTCAGCCTGAAAAGAACAATATAATATATGAAACAACTAAATTTCATTTTCAAAATTGATATTTTGTCTTAAAAATTAATTATAAATTATCATTCTTTTTCTTATCCCATACAGCATTGCACAAATCTCATAGATGTCCTCACCACATAATCATAACTGCTTGAATGCAGAAACAACCAACGGCTGAAAAAAGTGACTAGTGCTATATCTTTACTGCATAAATGCATATACCATACGGTATATAAAGTGACTAGTACTAATTGATGTGGACTAACCATCAGATATAAAATATTGTAATTATCGCCCAATCCACTGAGTTATGTGACTTTTGTTGAATTTATTTGTGATGACACTCCACCCAAACTACCCACGAGCTAATGTCTAAAATATTTATTTAAAATTCAAATTTCATGAATTATGTACATCATAAATATTGAGACCTATTTACAATTTATATTACAGAAAAACAAAAATATAAGTGCCCTTCTGTACATGTGCATACTAGTGAGGAAAAAACGGAAAAATACTCTAGGCAAAAAATAATATGAAGCTGATAAAAAAATATTTTTTTACAAACTGTATACAATGTTGAAAGAAAAAAGAAATACCAAGTCCAAGTACACATATAATATTGAAAGTATATGCAGATGTTGTAGAATTAATATGCACCTGCCGTGTGTACTAATGTTTAGCTCAGTGGGCTGTTGGTTCGAAAACCGATTATGCCATGACTGCCAAAATATATGTTGAATGGACCAAGACTTGTGCACACTACCTCAAAAACAGCTGCATGTCAAAAGGAGATAAACAGAAGGGGTATTTACAAAAAAGATATTTTAAAGAAAATTATGAAGATCCTCAGTTGCGTTCAAGCCTTATGGCTGTTTACTATCTAACGCAATAATGTACTGGGTCTCCAATTTTCTTAGCAATCTGTCCCTGTCACCTCCCCGCCTCAAAGGGGGCACAGCATCAATGACATAATACCTCAAACACGCCAGATCCCTGGCGTGTACTGAATCAAAATGTCTGGCCACGGGGTAGGCTAAGTCATGGTTTACAATGGCGCGGAGATGCTGCAATATCCTGACGTGCACCTGTGGCCTTGTGCTACCCACATAGCACAAACCACAGGTGCACGCCAGGACATACACAGCAAACTCGGTACGGCAGTTAAAATTGCCCTTGATGGCAATTTTTCTACTAGAAAAAGGACTTTCATAATGTGTAGTGTTCTGCCCAAACTTGCACGCACGGCAAGAACTACATTTGTAAAAGCCCTTTCTAGTGAGCCAGTCACTGCCACTAACCAGCTCTGGACTTGGCCTTACTAGTTTGCTGTGCATGCTGTAGGCTTTTTTGAAGGTGACAATAGGTTTGTCTGACACTCTAGAATTTAACACACCATCTGTTTTCAAAATGGGCCAATGCCTATTGATGATGGATTTTATTTGTCGTTGTTGCCGGCTGTAAGTGATAATCAGCCTGGGAAACTGATCAATGTTCCCTGCATCTGGGGGAGTGGGCATGAGGAGAGATTCTCTAGACCTTTCCTTAGTTTTAGTTAATGCTTTGGAAAGGATCTACTCACTATAGCCCCTCGCCCTCAGGCGTTCCATCATTGCAATAGCTCCCTCATCAAATTTCTCCACACTGTTACAGATTCTCTTTAACCTCAAAAGTTCCCCCAATGGAATGCTTTCTATGACATGTCGGGGATGTCCACTGCTGGCATGCAAGATGCTATTGCCAGCTGTGGGTTTACGGTATAAAGATGTTGTAATATTGGCCCCTATGATGTCAATTTGGACATCTAAAAATTGGGCACCCTCCCACACACAAAAAACGTCATCGATGAATCTCATCCAATATTTGACATTACTATAATCAGAAGTTGCGACAAGATCCCGCTCCTCCCACCAGCCTACGTGTAAACACGCATAGCTGGGGGAGAAGCAGGATCCCATCGCAACGCCCCTGATCTGTTTCCATATGTCTTTGCCATACATAAAGAAGTTATTGCTAAGGCACCAATTTACCAGGTCGCACAACATACGGTTGTGCCCATAGTATTCACAAGACTTTCGTCCCAAATAATGTGTAATGGCTTCAATACCTTTGCAATGTTCAATACATGTATACAATGATTCAATGTCCAGTGTATTCATACACCAGTTTGTTTGCCATTGTATTGTGCCAAGTTTAGACAGAAAGTCCCCGGTGTCCTTGATGTAACTGGCTAGACTTTGGACATGATTTTGAAAGAAGTAATCAATGTAACGGGAAACATCCTCACCCATACTTTTTATAGCAGAGATGATCGGTTTGCCAGGAGTCGGGTGTCGCATTTTGTGTACCTTTGGAATTAGATATAGGTGAGGCATCACTGGATTTTCCACATGTAGAAATGCGAATTCCTCAGTTGAAATTAGATTTTCACGTTTGTAGGACATTAGCATTCGCTTCAAAGTGTCCCGGGCCCGTATATATATTTTTTTTCCCTCCAGAGTGATCCTTTGCTACAGGGGCGCTCGACAGCCGGTGCTTTGCATTGGGACCGGATCCACGTCCAAAATCAATTATTCACAAAGGATGCGGCACTCCAAATTGGTTTTTAGCTTATTTTATTGATAAGCTCTCCCCCACCAACGCGTTTCAGCCTCAACAGGCTTTTTTCACGGTTAGTAAGTCCTTCTTTACTCTCCACTTATATACCTACATCTGCCTTTAAGTGGCATTGTGGGATATGTAGTTTATCACATTTTCAAAAACTTTACACTTATTTACAGAAAGACAATTGCGCCTTTTGTCATTATTATACACATCCTTATGTTACATAATGTATATTATTGACTTCTGGTTTAGTACCCAGCAACATTTCATCTTTATGTAACGTTATGGTTCATATTTCCTGGTTCTGGGTATAGTACCCTCTTACTCAATATATCTTTTATGACAACATCAGATTTTAAAGGAATTCTTCATGACTGTCCAAAAAGGAAAGAGAATGTATTCCCCTGCTGTGCTGAACGTTCCATGAAAACGGGTGTGGTCATGACGAGCTCAGCTTGCTCACCATGCTGCATGACGAGCCCCTCCCCTCAGCACAGCGGGGGAATTACCCCCGCGGCGAAGGGGTTAAGCCGCAAGGGCAGACCAAACAATAGACTACATAAGCTGTATTGCAGTTCATAAATTTGGAAATACGTATCAGGTCTTTAAGACCTTTAATTGTATATGTTGTGACTTTGTTACAATTAGCACAAGCCTTGCACTTACTACAAGTGTAAAAACCTGTGATTCCTCTCTGTACAGGTGGTAAATAACTTGTTACCAGATGGTCTTTAATTGAACGTGTCTTCCTAAAGGTTAGCGAGGGGTGTGTAGGTAAGTCTCGACCTATAATGACATCTGACTTCAGTATACTCCAGTTGGCTTGTAGTATCTTTCTAACCTTATTTGCCGCACTGGAAACATTTGTAATCAATCTGAAATTATGTGTCACTGCTGTGTCTGGCTTTTTGGGGACATCCTTAATTAGGTCAGATCCATTCTTCCTCTCGGTTCTACTCCATGCCTCATTCAGGATTCCCTTCTTATATACTCTCGCTTTGAATCTCTTCATGCATCTAACAGCTTCCTGTTTGTAGTCAACTTCTCTGGCGCTGTTGCTTTTAATACGCGATAGTTTCCCATAGGGGATACTATTTTTCAGATTCTCTGGGTGTCTTCTGCTAGCGTACAGCACAGAGTTTCCCGCTGTAGGCTTTCTGAATAAAGCTGTCTGTATTCTACCATCTTCCGCATAGACTTTCAGGTCCAAATAGGTCACCTCTATTGAGCTAATGTCACTTGTAAATTGAAGGTTAAGATCATTACTATTGAGATATTCAATGTATTGGATTGCTGATTCCTTAGTGCCGCGCCAAATCAAGAAGAGATCGTCAATGTAACGTCTCCAACTTAAGGTTCTCTCTACCCAATGATCACAGGCATCCTCCCATGCCTGCCTCTCCCACAGCCAACAAAAAGGTTTGCATAACTGGGGGCAAAGCAGGCTCCCATGGCAGTACTGCGTCTTTGTCTAAAAATCTGGTCCGGAAAAATGAATGTTGTTATGCAAACAAAATTGTAAAAATTCAATAAGCATTTCGTCATGTTCAACAAATTTGAGAAGGTGATTTTTCAGGAAGTATTTGATAGCAGCAATCCCATCCTCATGTGCTAATCTGGTGTATAAACTAGCTATGTCTAAAGTTATCATGAGGAAATCAGATTCCCATAGGGCCCCTTCAATATGTCTCAAGAAATCCTTTGTGTCTGTGGTATATGAGGGTAGTTCAAGTACAAAGGGAAACAGATAGTAGTCAATAACTTTTTACATGTTCTTAAGGAGGCCACCAATTGATGAAATTATTGGGCATCCTGGTGGATTCAACAAATTTTTGTGGACTTTTTGGTAGATGGTAAAATGTGGGAAGTCTGGGATGGGGTGTCAATAGAAAGTTGTACTCCTCTGTTGAAAGCATTCCTTTGGTTTGCTAATTCCAAATCAATTTTTCATATTGTGTTATGCTGTTCATGTATTCGCTGGCTGGGAACGGCAGATCATTTTCTCGATTGTTTAGTTGAAGGAGAGCTTCATTGCAATAGTTAGTTTGCGTTTGCAAAACTACATTGCCATCCTTATCTGAGGGTTTAATCACAATGGTTGCATCCATTTCCAAGTCTTTGAGTGCCTTCCTCTGAGCTTGAGTGAGGTTCCATTTTCTTATAGTTGGAACTACCATGTTCTCTCTTAGTTTGAGAAGATCTTGGTTTACTTTTTAGCAAAATACGTCAATAGTGTTTGTAGGGGTCTGTGGGTAAATTGAAAGGTAGGTCTAAAGGGATTTGCTGATCGTTCTTGTTTGATCCCAAAGTTTGCCTCTTGTTCAACCTCTTCTTGAGATTTTTCATCCCTCGATCTCCCTACATTTCCCAGTTCCTCCATGACTGATGGCGTTTCTAGATCTTGCCCGCTTAAAATGTCAGTTCTTGGTGGCTGAGTCGGGATGGCATTGGTTCTGGACTCAAAGCCCCTCATTTTGAAAAAACTTAAATAGTTTAATCTTCCTCATTGAATTTATAAACGTTGATCCTGCTTGGGCATATTCAAATCTACTGGTAGTACAAAATGTAAGTCCTAGTTTAAGGACAGATACTTCCACCGGTGTCAATTCTTTGGATGTCAGGTTAATAATCGTGAGATTCTCTTCATCCATCTCCCTCTCCACTACCTGAATTTCTGATTGCGTTTGGGTCGGGTGTGTGAACTTGTTCTGCTTTTTTGCCGGTTGCCCTCCACCCCTTCTTGTCCGTCTGTTGCTGGTTGCTCCGGCAGTCTTCCTTTGCCTCCCTGTAGCCAGGTCTGCCGAATAAGATTGAACTCCTCGTGAAAATGGGGCGGTGCTGGACCACTTGTTTTCCCTCCCCCACTCTCTTCTTCAGATTACTCTGCATTGGAAATTTCTGATTCCGAAGTATCCCTTGTTACAGCAACCTTGCGGGACTTTTTGTTTTTAAGGTCTCGCCTCGGTGCTTCATATTTCCTGGCAAATGTGAGGATCCTACACTGCTCATAGTCCCTCACATCCCGGTCAAATTTCTGTTGCTTCCTTTGTTTAATCTTAGTTTCATAGCTTTCTAGGCGCTTTTTCATTTGCACCCGCAACTCATCATGTATTGATTTATCACCCTCACTCGTGATGTTCTTTTCGACTTCCTCGATTTCTTTCACTGCCTTGTTTCTTTCACTCCAAGCAAACTTCACATGAATTACCAGCATCCCTTTCGAAGAGTCTGCCGTGTATTCTGCCCATTCATCTAAGAGCTTTGGATCCGGGTTTTCATACGCCGGGACCGTATAGATCCTCAGTCCTCTAGGCACCCTGTTGACTTGATTGTAATGTTGTAAAGAAGTGGCCTCCCACCACTTCCTTATCTCTCTTTCGTAGAGCCGTTCCAATCGTGAATATTTAAATTTTAAACCCTGCTGGGGTTGGCTGGAGGTCACTCCATTTCCTGCAGAACGAGACCCAGCTCTCGTTCTGAAAATGTCCGACACCCCTTCGCTGTACATTCATGCTTTGTTTAAAACACAGAAATCTGTGGTGCTCTCCCCCTTCGCTAAGCTCCGTTGTTGATGCGGATTCCAAATTGGTGCCCAGCAGTGACAGTAAGATAACGTTCTTACCACACGCTTGATGTAGTGTCTTTAGGATGAAGAGTAGGTGAGGGTTGAAGGAAGGAGAGAGTGGCTATATACACAGTCAGTGTAAAACTTCATGGACATGCGTGGAGTTTAATTTGGTGATCACAGAGGAACAGAGGCCATCCAGGGCACAATTATGAAAGCAGTGCACAACACAAAAAGTTTTTTTGCCCATTCAGGGAACAAATGTGGAAGCATGGCACGCAAGTTTAAAATCAGTGACTTAACAGAAATTGAAATGCTGTAAAGGTCCACGCGTGATGTACTGTGAAGTTACACTTGAAACATTGTTGCATTGTTCCATTATTCAATGTTGCCATCTATATGCAATGAATTGACTTGCTTGTACTGTGATTCCAAGGTTACAAAATACAAAGCGATCCATAGGCCTGGCATTGTAATGTCGAATACCTGCCTGACCCTCAATCTGCCATTTGTAATGATGTATAAATTACGAGGTCTGTGCGCGGCTGCCACCAACACTGAGAAAGGCGTACCGCTGAAACGCGTTTGTTGGTTTGATTTTGTGCCATTAAAATCTGGAAGAGGATTTACCCCCTGTGAGTGCTGGTGTTTTTTGTTTGGAGCGTGGAGATTGTACGCGAGTCTGTCATTGCATACCGAGCACCCACTACTGAGTGCGTGGGCAATTGGCAGGAAGCGGAGCGTTAAGATATATATATGTTAGAAGTAGAGTAGAAATGTAGAGACATCAGTGACATGCTGTGGAATGAAAGGTTGTTCTAAAACAGTCACTTGTTTTTTGCACCTCACGGTGCTCATGTGTTACATGAGCACCATGAGGTGCAAAAAACAAGCGACTGGACTAATGGCCAACTATTTGTAACTGAACCACAGACCAGAGGACATGCTGTGGACTGTTTTAGAACAACCTTTCATTCCACAGCATGTCACTGATGTCTCTAAATTTCTACTCCTTAGAGAACAACGGTGGGTCTTTAGACTTAAGAGTGACACACAAGGACTGAATGATTCTATCCCTTGATCCACTCTGTAACACTTTAACACTCTACATCATTGTACATTTGCATCCAGCCAAAACTGTGCGTTGTTAACTTTTATCTCTCTCTGAGGGATACGTTAATATATTTTTAAGGGTCATGAAGAGTTACTATATGATCTGGCCCCAGAGAGTTAACAAACAAATCTTCGTGTTCATATTCATAGTAGATTAGCTTATTGTCAAAAAAACCCATTTTTGAATATAAACGATATGTTCACATTTGGAGTTAATGTTAATAGCTTGGTTTTGTCAAAGTTCTCTACATTTGCGATTTAGCACTTTAACATACCAATACTACGAATTGACTGAGAGTACATGATAGAGTTCATACGGCTTGTTAATCATTAACGTATGTCTTTTATTAAACACAGAGTCTCTAGACTACATGTCCCATGATTCCCGATGTCATTCTGTAGTTGAGGGCGTAGTCCCGTGAGATCTCGGACGAACTCTCGCGTTCACCGGGATTACGCTAACTAACATGGAAGTCACTGGCAGGCTGCTAGAAGGAGTGGGGTCTATTTAGTGAGTGTCCCTCTTCCGTTCGGTACCTCCCTGACGCTCTGGAGACCGTCAGAGGTACCGACGGATAGGTAAGAGCATGTGTATCTCTCGCTGACATTTTTTACCTTATCGTTATACCTAGAGATCTCGAATGCAAGTTGCGATAGTCTACATCTAACTACGAAGTATTTTGAAAGGGATAAACTTAACATTTTTTAAAAGGGGAAGAGGTTGTGATCTAGCTGTCGGTGTGTGGTATATAAATAAATAATACTGGATCTAGGTTTTACTGGACATAGCAATAACAGATAGCTCAATAAATAAGAGTCAAGATTCGAGGTAGTAGGAGTTTGCAGGTTTAATACAGCATAAAGGACAGGAACAGGACAACCTGCACGGGAACAGGATGGCAGCGCTGCCGGGGGCAGGATCAGAATCGGCACAACATTTAATAACAGTGCACAAATATATATACTAAAACAGTTACATTACAATGAATTACAGTAGGCGGAGCAGTGGGTGTGGTCAATAGCAGTCGCGAAAGATAAGGGTGAAAATGGGTGTAACAGGGGCGTATACATAGACATGTGATGTAAACGTAACAGAATATGTCATAAATGGGGCGGAAACATGGAGGGGGCTACCTAAGGAGCCGGGACCTCTAACCTAATGGTGCGCGTAAACTGACAATGACGTGTTACTAGGAGAAGCTGGGGGCTATGAACTCTGTGCTAGGAGCAGAGACTGAAGTCTGGAGAGTCAGGGCGACATGTACCTAAACAGTATCTAGTATCTGATGTTTAGAGAACATGTTGATATAAACTAAGAGTCAGGAGGGGAGAGGCTAACGGACTCTAAGACTGGAGCATGCATTATTCTACATGTAGTGCGTGATGAAGAATATTAAATGACCATTAAATGCAGTATTTCTCTTACATGGAGACGTAAAGGCTAGACAATGACGGAAACTATTGATGCGATTCAGTAGCTTAGGAATGCAGAGAAGGGGGGCTGGACTGATAACTAGAATCATAACATACTCTTGGCAGACTCGTAGGCAGAGCCAGGCTGAGCCGGGCACTGTGAGGCAGGAAGTAAGTGAAGGGTCGAGGATACAGGTGGGGGCTGTATCGCTCCTCAGCGAGGCTCAGGAGACAGGAGCTGAATCTGGTGTCCGGGCCCTTTTGAGGCCTAGAAACGGGGACTTTACAATGAAATAACGTGCACACTGAGAAACGTGGCAACGTAACTTTACATAGGCCTGATACTCGTAGCTTTCACGAGAACTGGAAACTGGCATACTAGTGATGGACACAACTGTAATTGCGTCTTTAATCAAACATGGGGGATACATATGCATATTTAATCATGCACACATAACATAAGATGGAGGACTCGTAGGGACACAGAACATGGCAAAATTTACTTTTCCACATTCCCTCCTTGTCACTACGTTTCCATCAGGAAACATCAATATTCATGATACCATCTATCATTTCATACAGTATCATTTGCTCGTCTCGAGTTTTCTTGGAACTGGATTTAGGACGGGACTTGGGACTAGGAACACATGATGTAGCACAAATGCCGCAAATCGCAGGGCCACATTGTAAACAGAGGCAGCAACTGAATATGATCGCTACTGCAATACCCAGAAATGACAATACTTTCCATCCCCAGGCGGAAATTATATTCCAGAACCAACCGGACCATGTCCAGGTGCCTGGATCTTGGTGTAACATATGGGCAATTTTATGGAGTCTGGTAATAGCTGAATAAACAGACGGCGCGTTATTAGGAATGAAAATGCAGCAACTAGATCCGATGACTCTACATGCCCCGCCCCTATCGGCCAGTATGACGTCAAGGACGAGACGATTCTGGAGCACGACAATTCTCATAAAGGATTGTTCTTCGGTTAAGTTACCTAGAGCAGAAGTAGTCTCAATCACTACTGCTTCAAGTGTTCTGGTTAATCTACGTATCAGTTTACTATTTACAACAGTACCTAAGTAGGGGAAGACACCTTTATTGATATCTATGTATTGTTCTAGAGCAGTTTCAGTATAATCGACAATCGGGAAATTTCTCTTGTGTCTAGTATGTACTAGGTGGGAATTCCTATGATAGTCAGGTGGGGCTAGGAAAACTGGTGGCAGTAGGAAGGCAATGTAACATGTTCCCTCCCAATCGAGGGGCAGACGAACATATGCGGTCTGACCACAAACAAAATAAGAATGACGTGAAGCTTTGAAAATAGATTTCCTACTGTCACTATACTTGACAATAGTAGTACAATCACTATGGCCTACATGTACGGAACCATTATTTCGGACACATAATTCACCTTTGACTGGTAGTACTGAAATAGCAGGTAAGTCTGGAGTAGAATCAGACTGAACATTCAGGACCATGAAATTCGAAGAATAATTACCTAGATTATAAACTTCATTCTCTAGATCTAACCCTGTTCTGTGGGGAAGACCTTGCTTGTCTGGGAAACATGTACTGTTCAGAAAAGACATATCTGTTGAGGATGACGTTAACGTGGACCATGCTCCACACGAACCATTATGTGAAAATGGATAAGGAAAGAGTGGCAGAACTCCCTTCGGTGTCTGGAAAGGGGGGAGTCGACCACACACCCAACAATTTGTGGCATTGTTGGTCTGGTGTGAATAATGTAACATGCGGATAAAAGAGTTATTACGCATAGCAAGACGATAAGAAAGTTCATGAGGAGGCAGATCACTAAACGTGTGCTCTACTGTAACATTAGCAGACTTATTTACATGAGAAACTGAAAAACACAAATAAAATGCATAACTGGTGCAGGAAATCATAATGCTGAAATATAGCAGAAAACATAAAATAATAGTGCAACTTCTAGAGTTCTCACTAACTCTCTCTCTGTGGGGGTCTATTATATACATGTCAGAAACCGGTCTAACCGTTTCACCTAGGGGAGGACTTAGACAATCAAACTGGCTGACTTATTTTACTAGACCTTAGTTTAAGCTTATACTCCTGTTGCGGAGTTTTCTCTAACAGGGAAGGGTTCGTAGCAATGTCTTTTGCGGGACAGTCCTTAAGAATAGTACTTTGGCAGTCTTTAAGATCCTCGGAAATGTTCTTTGAAACAGGTTTCAATCCAAAAAATCTTTTCACATGTGACAAATGGACCCAGCCCTTCCTGCCTTCCAGCTTGACGGCAGTACGGGTGGCCAGGAGGACCTGTCGGGGTTCCTTCCAGCGAGGCTCCAGCGGACTTGAACGATCAAAGTTCCTGACCAAAACCATGCATCCGGGAACGATTTCATGCGGTGCCACCTCGGTATTGTCTGGAAATGCGGCAGCAACCTGTGAACGACAAGAGTTGAGGGCAGACATCAAGGAAGCTAGGTAATCTGTCAGCATATTACTTGAAACATTGGTAATACTTCGAGGTCTAGGTGTACCCCACATGTTAGGGGGGCGGCCGAATACGACCTCATAAGGGGACAGACCTGATCTGGAATGTGCGACCATACGCATATAAAACAAGGCAACTGGCAGAGCTACTAGCCAGTCCACACCTTTCTCTTTACATACTTTTGCGATTCGGATTTTCAGGGTCTGATTATGTCTCTCTACGAGACCGGCTGCTTCTGGATGGCGTACACAATGGAACTTCCACTGGTACCCTAACAAAAGGGAAACATGTTTCATCAACTCGGATGAGAATGGCTGGCCGTTGTCAGAATATACGACTCTAGGGAGTCCGTAGCGGGGGAAGAATTCACGAACCAACTGCTTGGCAGTGGTCGCGGCTGTGTAATCTGGGACTGGATATGCCTCTGTCCACCTGGACAAAGGCATACCACTACAAGGACATACTTGAAACCTCGACATCGCTCCATCTGAATATAATCCATCTGGAGGACTTCAAAAGGGTGGTCAGGGGGCTGGAATCCACCTTGTTCCACCGGAACACTTTTACCTGGATTAAACTGGCAACATATCATACAGGTACGGACTTTCTGCTTGGCTGCAGCTCGTAAATGCTTGTTGAACCAAATGTTCTGGATACTGTCTAACATAGCTTTTTCTCCTAAAAGTGCTGGACTATGTGCGGTATTGATAATGACTTGAACCATGGAGTCGGGGAGAAACCATGTGGCTTTACCCTTCGTTACCCATCCCTGATCTGTCTGGACCCCTCCTTGTTCGGACCATTTCTTGATTTCCTCGGGAGTAGCATGTAACTGGATATCTATGACATCTTGAGTGGGGTCCTTAACTGTCATACAGGTAGTCAGATCTGGAGTGTATGTCGGTGTCTTATTTACTGGAATGTCTGGTGTCTGTGCTGTAAGCTTGGCTGTGCGATCTGCTAGATCATTACCTTGAGAAATAGTGTCAGTAACTTTCGTATGTGCTTTGCATTTCATGATAGCAATGGATGTCGGTAAGTGTATGGCATCTAACAGAGCTTGAATAAGGAGACCATGCTGAATCTTGGTTCCATGAGAAGTCATGAAACCTCTCTCCTGCCAGAGCACTCCGAAGTCGTGTACGACTCCAAATGCGTAACGTGAATCTGTGTAAACATTAACTTTCAGGTTCTTGGCGTGTATGCAGGCTTGTGTCAGAGCAACTAGCTCTGCTGCTTGAGCAGACAGGGTGTCAATACAATGTGTTTCAATAACTTCAGTGTCAGTAGTCACTGCATACGCGGCTACTAGTTCTCCTGTACTTGTTCTCATACATGAACCATCCACATAAAGTGTCAGGTCTGGATCTGGTAATGGAATATCTGTCAGATCTTGTCTTGGCTTAGTCATAATATTAACTACTTCCACACAGTCGTGTGTGGCAGGATTTGAATTAACTGACGGTAACAGTGTTGCAGGATTTAGAACGTTGCAGCGTCTGATTTCTATGTGTGGCTGGAACAGTGTCAGTTCATAACCTGTTAAACGTGCAATTGTCAAGTGCTGAGTCTGTGTTCGGTTTAAAAGAACTTCCACGGAGTGTGGGACTTGTACTGTCAAGGAATGTCCTAATACTATGGAATCACTTTGTCTGATAGCTAGTGCTGTGGCTGCAACTGACTTGAGGCACGCAGGCAGAGCCTGGGCTACAGGATCTAATGTGCTCGAAAAATAAGCACAGGGCTTGTATTGTCCTGCTTGATCTTGTGTGAGAACAGATAATGCTGTACCTTCGCGTTCAGTGACAAAAAGTGTAAAAGGCTTACTGTAGTTCGGTGTTGCTAGAACTGGAGCTTGGCATAGAGCCTTCTTTAACTCATTAAAACTAAATGTATGTTCAGATGTCCAAGGGAGGACAGTCGATACGGCTGCCTCCTGTGTCGTTAACTGTATCAGTGGTTTAGCTAGAAATGCATACTGAGGAATCCATTGTCTGCAGTAAGAAGTGAGGCCAATAAAAGCACGTACCTCCCTCTGGGTCTTGGGCTGAGGAAGACTCGCTATTAACTGGATACGGTCGGGTGTCAACTGCCTACCCCTCTTGGACAGTAAGTGGCCTAAGTAGATCACTTGCTGGACACAGAATTGAAGCTTAGAAGGGGACACCTTGTGCCCCATCTCGGCAAGGAAATACAAGACTGTAAGGGATGCTCGCTCGCAAGCACGTTCAGAACGGGCTGTGATCAGTAGATCATCGACATACTGGAGCAGGGCAGTGTCAGTTGGCATGTGAATATTGTCTAGTTGTCTCTTAAGTGCTTGACTGTAAATACTAGGACTTTCTGTGAAACCTTGAGGAGCTCGTGTAAACATATAGCTCCTTCCATTTAAACAAAATCCGAAAAGAAACTGGCTGTCTGGATGAATGGGGACACTGAAAAACGCGTTCTTGAGGTCTATGACTGTAAAAAATGAGGCTTCAGAATCAATGGCTGTCAATAGGGAAGAGATATCTGGGACAACTGGGTACTGGGGAATAATACATTTATTAAGCTCTCGGAGATCAATCACTAATCGATATACTGGGGGTGCATTTGGATCAGTACGTTTCATGACTGGAATGATCGGAGAATTACATACATTGGAGTCAGTTTCTACAACTACTCCTTGAGCGATGAGCTCGTCAATAATTTTGGATAAGGCTGCTACAGCCTCAGGTGGCAATCTGTACTGTCTGATTCGTGGTAACACTACACCTGGCTTGAGAGTCACACGATGGGGTGTGATTTGCATGAAGCCAACATCAGTTGGACCTTGTGCCCATAGATGCTGCGGAACATTAGACAATCTCGGATCAAAATCTCGTAATACATAGTGACCCTTGAAGTCACGTAGGAACAATCGTATTCCCTCTGGGGAGCAGCATATGACTGCACCTAATTCTTTCAGTGTCTTAATGCCTAACAGATTTTCTGGACATGACTTCGTAAGTAACAGATCAGTAGTGCGGGACAATGGACCTACTTCTAGAGTAACTGGCTGAGATATCTCATTTACAATAGGCTTTCCTGAAAATCCAAGGGAAACATTTCTTGAGCCTGAGAGCGGAGCCCCTGGAACTTCGGCGTGACTGATGGTGGTCCTACTTGCCCCTGTATCAATCAAAAACTTTCTGTCTTTCCCTAATACTTGACTATGAACATAGGGACCCTCTTGATCTACAGGTATCTCGATGAGAGGCAAGCCTACCTCCCTCTCTAGGCTGTTTCATGAATATGGCTGATACTCTGGATACTCGGACTGCGCATACTGGTACATCTGCTGTGTAACATGCTGTGTTGCAGCAATAGGCTGCGGTGCTGGAACTGTCTGTTGTGCATTCTGTGGCTGAGAAGTCTGTGAAACTTGTTCTTGTCTAGGCGGACGTGGTCTTTCTTTAGTTTTACCGGTAGCTATATTGTGTTTCAGAACTGCACACTCGTTTATAAAATGACCTGGCTGTTTACAATAATTGCATGTCCCTTTAACGGGAACTGCAGGATGACTGGCTTGATTCGTACCCCTCTTCTGACTGTCTTGAGGAATAGATTGTGCAACCAGCACTTTCATTTTCGTGTCTTTCATACGTTTTCTTTCATGATCTTGCTCTTCTCTGATTCTATTCTGGTGGTATTGGAGCATCTGTAACATCTGGGACGGGGTATTAGCTTGCCAGGTACTTTCGACTTTCAAAACTCGATTCTTAACTTGTGGACTTGAATTCTCGACTAATTTAGTAACAAAAAGATGAGGGTATGACTCGCTACTTGTCTTGAGGCCACTGTTTATACTAAAACATTTCTCGAATCTAGAATAAAAATCACTAGTGTCTTCGTCTTGTTTCTGTTTACAGGCTGAGATTGCATCCCAGTCTTCCTTTTTAGTGGCTAATAATCTTGGCAAAACTTGTATTAACAGTTCTGGTAATTCTTTACATTTCTCTCCTAGACCGGTACCTGGTACTCGTATCTTATCTTCAGCTTCTAGAACTGCCCAATCGATCTTTTTCTCTCCCACCTCCCAATCTTTTTCCTTGAGTTTTTCATATACCCCTGCGGGCAACAGGACTTTTAACATTTTAATTATATCTGGATACGTGTATTCTCCCATACGGAGCATGTCCTTTAATTCTCGGTGGAACCCTGCTGGATCTTTATCATGACAGGGAATTAACTTTTTCATCTCTAAGAGTTCCATCTTTGTAATCGGAGTGTAAACAAACACTCGTTGCATTTCACCATCTGTTGTCCTAACTGGGTGTACTTCTCGTAACGGATTCTGTCTGTCTATGTAAAACGGTTTACTTTCTGGAGGTGAGACATGAACAAAATGCGGGTTCAAGAACATACTATATTTGTGGCGCTGTTCTAGAACGACACTAATTAAATCGGTACCTAAACCTTTCCATCTATACTGGAGTAACTCGTTCAGGACATCGTGTAACGGACCTGGATCAGAATGTTGACCCTCATACAATGTAATGAGGTGCTGGATCATATACATACCCACCAGTCGCTGCTCGGCTGGGGGCAATTTCAGGAACATTTGTGCCACTATTTCGTCTGGAAAAGTGGTAGAATCAGTAATCCATCGGACTGCTGATCGGGCTAGTTCTTGTTCATGCATAGTACTTAACTCACTGTAACCGATTCGTGATTTCAGAATGTGATCGGTAGCTTGAAATACTTGTTCCAGAGAACCTTGTTCTGGTGCTGGATGATGTAAAACTGACTTGTATTCTAGGCGCAAATGGCGATCTGGAAATCTAGATTTTCCTACATACGCTATTCTAGTGGGATTCTCGTCCTCTACCTCTTCAGTAGAGTCATTTTCTTTCTCGCTTACTTGTGCTGCTTTACGTTGTTCGTGTAACTTTAGTATTTCCTTACGAATTTTCTTGTACATACTCTCTATACTACTGATAGTCTTGTGTTTACCCTCGGCTATATTATCACTCCACCTTGTCAGGATTTTCATTTCGGCCTGATCTTTAGTCGGGTAATCTTGTTCTCTTATTAGACAATTAATCAGAAACTTTAATATCATGAGCTGGATCTCAGCTTTCCTTTGAGACATGGCTTCGCCAATACTTTCTGGATCATCCCCTGTACGGATGAAACGATATATTCTGTCTAGATCTCCTTTCATATCTGGTAGGGTGTCTAAATACCCGGTCACCCGTCTTACACGGATGGAATATATTACTGTACTATCATCACCTGCAACTGAATCATAGCGGCATTCAG
This sequence comes from Lissotriton helveticus, assembly GCF_964261635.1. Lineage (NCBI taxonomy): Eukaryota > Metazoa > Chordata > Amphibia > Caudata > Salamandridae > Lissotriton > Lissotriton helveticus. The sequence goes on from NC_136069.1 coordinate 911,499,748, forward strand.
TGAGAGCTCGTCGGATTTCTGCAACGGACTTAAATTTGGGCGTACGCTGTAACGCACATTCATGTAACTCGGCCAACGTTCTACGTTGGTGCGGTGGCGGGGTACCAGGAGGACCTCCTCCTGCGGCCCCTAAACTGGAATCGTCGACTGATACTCTTCGTACCAGCGCGGCGGGAAATTGTAATGTAGGCTGGACCGGGGGTACCGTAGCAGGTACTGCAAGAGGTGCCCCGGTGTCTGGGGGAGCAGGAATTGCCTGATTTACAGGGACTGGCGGAACAGGATTTGCATATTCTGGGACTGTGTCGTCCAAATAGGACGAGATGAAAATATCAGCTGCGGTCGGTTTGTGACGTAGCTTGGTCGGAACTAGTGGTGGCGGAAAATTACTGGATGCCTCCGGGGTTGCTTTAGGCAAGCCCTCGGCAAGAAGAGGATACATACCCTTGATGAGGGCATGCCTCTGTCTGTCTGACTGTTCTGTTTTAACTCGTTCACCTATCTCGATTAGTTCCCTTTCCTGGGCTCGTTCCAAGGATTCTCTACTTAGTTCTGACTTTCTGATTTCTTTTTCAGTTCTTTTATGAGATTATTTGCGCCATAACTCGATGGCATCTTTCTGTGACTGTCTGGCTTTCTTTTTCCATAATGCTTCTTCTACTCTCATGATGCACTCGGCATCCCACGTACCTGATACGGGCCATCTATACTTTTCCTCTAACTCTTTGGTATACTCTACCCATAAATCTAGATATAATATGGCACTTATGCCATGCTTCTGATACATAAAATGACCTGGACTGTCCCTAGGCGGGACAGGAACTGCTGCTTCTAGCAGACCTTTTCTAGTTTTTAACTGACGTAATTTCGAGAATAAGGGCATGACTGAACTGTAATCTAGACACAATACAATACACAATGAACACGATAATTACTCCACATTCATACCACGACATTAAAAATACATGAATAACATTTAAAATAACAGTTCGAACAGAATACTACCTGGAATACTGAAAACAGAATACATGAATTTTCTCGAGAACAGAACTGACTAGAACAGAAACTAGATGCACTGCTAAAACAGTACGAAACTTACCGGTCTCATAAAGAGACACGTCAGGACCCGCATCCACCGAAGTGGACACTTCGTTTTTGGGTCTGTGTACCACCAACCCACGGACCAGAGTCAATTAGATTGACCCTGTCTAGATACTACCCCAGCAATGGTACTCACCGGGCAGCAAGAACGGAAGGCCTCGGACTGGACTGGACTGCTTCGACGCCGGACGGACGAACTTCGGACTTCTGTTACGGGTGGGCCTCCGGATACCTCGGACCTTGGACTCTCGGCTTGGGCTCTGGTCGGGACTCGCCGCGTTCCTCCACCACCTCGTCTGGATGCTGGACCGCCACCTCCGTCTCCTCCGTGGGCCTGAGGGATACTTGAAGCAGAAATATCTGCACGTGCACGGTATGGTTCCGTCACGGCTGCAGAGGGTCAGGGGGCCGGCGTGGCTTCACCGGCGCGTGGGGAAAGGGCAAGTCCCTGTTCGGGCGCCATTATGTGGTATATAAATAAATAATACCGGATCTAGGTTTTACTGGACATAGCAATAACAGATAGCTCAATAAATAAGAGTCAAGATTCGAGGTAGTAGGAGTTTGCAGGTTTAATACAGCATAAAGGACAGGAACAGGACAACCTGCACGGGAACAGGATGGCAGCGCTGCCGGGGGCAGGATCAGAATCGGCACAACATTTAATAACAGTGCACAAATATATATACTAAAACAGTTACATTACAATGAATTACAGTAGGCGGAGCAGTGGGTGTGGTCAATAGCAGTCGCGAAAGATAAGGGTGAAAATGGGTGTAACAGGGGCGTATACATAGACATGTGATGTAAACGTAACAGAATTTGTCATAAATGGGGCGGAAACATGGAGGGGGCTACCTAAGGAGCCGGGACCTCTAACCTAATGGTGCGCGTAAACTGACAATGACGTGTTACTAGGAGAAGCTGGGGGCTATGAACTCTGTGCTAGGAGCAGAGACTGAAGTCTGGAGAGTCAGGGCGACATGTACCTAAACAGTATCTAGTATCTGATGTTTAGAGAACATGTTGATATAAACTAAGAGTCAGGAGGGGAGAGGCTAACGGACTCTAAGACTGGAGCATGCATTATTCTACATGTAGTGCGTGATGAAGAATATTAAATGACCATTTAATGCAGTATTTCTCTTACATGGAGACGTAAAGGCTAGACAATGACGGAAACTATTGATGCGATTCAGTAGCTTAGGAATGCAGAGAAGGGGGGCTGGACTGATAACTAGAATCATAACATACTCTTGGCAGACTCGTAGGCAGAGCCAGGCTGAGCCGGGCACTGTGAGGCAGGAAGTAAGTGAAGGGTCGAGGATACAGGTGGGGGCTGTATCGCTCCTCAGCGAGGCTCAGGAGACAGGAGCTGAATCTGGTGTCCGGGCCCTTTTGAGGCCTAGAAACGGGGACTTTACAATGAAATAACGTGCACACTGAGAAACGTGGCAACGTAACTTTACATAGGCCTGATACTCGTAGCTTTCACGAGAACTGGAAACTGGCATACTAGTGATGGACACAACTGTAATTGCGTCTTTAATCAAACATGGGGGATACATATGCATATTTAATCATGCACACATAACATAAGATGGAGGACTCGTAGGGACACAGAACATGGCAAAATTTACTTTTCCACAGGTGGTATATATCTCTACTAAACAGCTAATTTGGTCATCAGAGTATCGCGACTTTCTCTGTTGTTGTATCTGAATTGGCGGACCTTATGACTAGTGCTTTAATCGTAATACTAGTACCATCTTAGTTGCTGCGAGTTGAGGGTTGTGATTATACATGACCTTTTTGTTATTAAGACACCTTAATGAGGTTTATGGTCATTATTGCGACGCTTGTGGCTATACTACCGTCTGAGGAGAAATGTTTTATCTATGGACAATACAGTAAATACTCTCAAGGAGGGATAGTGTTGCCCAGTGTGAGAGAGTGGGGAGTTGCATGAGCCAGGAACGCTATACCCAATATCTTTGGTATTTCGTTCTGTTTTTAATGTTGAAGTTTGTATGTTACACCGGAAGAATTTTAGTTTGGGGTACTTTTCCTTCTAGAGCGGTGCCTCCTTTATCCTGAGCTGTTGCCAGGTGGGGTGAGGCCTTGTCCTCCATACTCACGAGGTAAGATGAGGGTTATAGCTCATTTCTTGGGCGAGAGTGTGATGGTTTATCTTATTACCACGCAATAAAAAGAGAATGAATGGGAAGACTCTATCCTAAGATTCAATTATACATTGTGCCACTTTATTTATTTTTCCAGATCACTGGTGAGTCTACAAGGAATTCTGGACTGTGAGATATTATACTCACATTATATACTTTTCTGGTTTGAAAAAACTGTGGTTTAGCTTACATTTACAGCAGTAGCTTTATTGTATATAGAGGTCCTGATGAACGCACATGGTTTATTTTTACTGTTGAGAGCTGAAACATGTTGACCACTTCTGTCAAGGACGGCTATTTGTTAAAACTGGTCCTTAACACTGTTTTTAACTTTTGATCGTGGCAGACATTAATAAAATTCACAGTTTGTCTACGCATCAATTTTATTTTTCACTTCACCTGTTTCGCACTGCACCTTTTTGTCCCATACACTCCATTATCTACATTCTGCTCATCTTGGTAACCATACCTTTTGACATCCTAGAGCTCTGATATCTATGGAGCAAGAATGTCAGTTTTTACAAAAGGATACCCAAATGATGAATCTAATCACCAGGCTTGGTGAGTGATGGGAATCCATACATATAAACTATATGTCATCTCTATGAATCATGGGCTTTGTTGAGTTTTTGCCTTCTTTCTCTGCCTCTTAGACACTGGTATATATTTTGTATTTACATGTTAGATTGGGGCTGCATATTCCAGTTAGTCTTTAAATTTTGGTCTACGACCCTATTCAAACTTTTTTGTGTGTTTTGTCCCAATACTTATACCCCAAAATCCTTTGTTCTCTGAGGGGAGAGGGGCTATAACCAGTCAAAACCAGTTCTGAAGCACTCTGTTTACCAGACTTCTCCTTTCCTTTCAAAGTGCAGGGCAGGCACATCAGAAGCCCCACAGGAGGTGGAGCCAGCATAGTGGAAGGCAAGTACAGTCCTGGAGCACTTTGTTGGCAGTCTTCCTCCGCTTCTTTCAGTGTGCAGGGCAGAGACATCAGAGGCACCACAGGGGGAGGAGCCGGCTTTGCAGAGGTAAGGCCCAGCCCTATTCAGGTCCCAGGTGCAACTCCTCCCTCCCATCTAGGTGCAGATCTCTCTATTCACTCTGGGCTGCCCCAGCCTGTCTCCTGAAATCCCCCAGCCATGTCACTCACAAAACCAGACAAAGGAATACACAACCTCGTAGAGGCAGGCTTGAAAGGTTAGGCCAGCAAATACCTACTTTCTAAAAGTGGTATTTGCAAACACAGAATAGTAAAATAAACTTCACTAAAGGATGTATTTTATTATTCTAAGTCCAGGTATACTAAACTCGAATTTCTACTATGTTCTCGTAGTCTGTTAGGATTATAAACATGTAATAATCTAACAGCCCATTCTGGTCTAGGGAGAACAGGTAGCCTTGCAATAGTGAACAATGAAAATGGATGTAATTCACTATTAGGACATGCCACACACATCAGGGCTTGTCCTACCTTATACTTACAATGCACCCTGCCCTTGGGCCTGCCATAGGGGTGACTAATATGAAGAAAAGGGAAGGTTTAGGGACTGGCAAGTGGGTGCACTTGCCCAGTCAGCATGACAGTACCAGACTGTACGCAGGCTCTGCAATGGCAGACCTTAGACACATTTTACAAGGCTGCTTCGGTGGGTGGCACAACCAGTGCTGCAAGCCCAGTAGCGGCATTTGGAATTACACACCCTGGGCACACTCAGTGCACTGTACTAGGGTCTGACAAGTAAACCAAATAGTCAATCATGGAATCACCAATTAATACATAAATTTACAGTAGGGAGCACTCACACTGTGGCACTGGACAACAGTGGCACAATGCCCAAAGCATCTAACACCAGCAAAAACACATAAGGCAGCAGCAAAAATGGAAGGGAGACCCACACCAATGGTGCCAGGTCTAATACGTGTCCCCTCCAACCAAAATGTGGGGAGAACTACCCTAGCTCCTGGAGGTTCTCATCAGTAAGGCGGAAAAATCTGGACAGACCATCAGCGTTGGCGTGTTCTGTACCAGGGCGGTGTTCCACCGTAAAATCCATACCCTGTATGGAACTGGACCACCTCAACAGCTTTTGGTTCTCACCCCTCATCTGCATCAACCATCCGAGGGGCCTGTGGTCTGTCTGAACACAGAAGTAAGTCCCAAACAGGTATGGTCTCAGCTTCTTCAGTGCCCAGACCACAGCAAATGCCTCCCGCTCAATAGCACTCCACCTCTGTTCCCGAGGTAGTAATCTCCTACTGATGAAGTCTACGGGTTGATCTAGGCCCTCCTCATTCTGTGACAAAACAGCCCCCACACCATGCTCTGAAGCGTCTGTCTGAACGATGAACTCTTTGGAGAAGTTGGGAGCCAGGAGCACGGACGCCGTGCACATGGCAGCTTTCAGGGCCTCAAAAGCTTTCTGACAGGTGTCAGCCCAAATCATTTTCTTGGGCTGCTTTCTGGAAGTCAGCTGTGTCAAGGGTGCAACAATGTTGCCATACTCCTTGACAAACCTCTTGTAGTACCCTGTGAGTCCTAAAAAGGCCCTCGCCTCTGTCTGGGTCTTGGGGGGTTCCCAAGCCAGGATGGTTTCAATCTTGGGTTTTACAGGCGCCACCTGGCTGCTACCAACTTGGTGTCCCAAGTACACCACAGAACCCTGCCCGACCTGGCACTTACTCGCCTTGATTGTGAGGCCTGCCTTCCGCAGCGCCAACAACACTTCCCAGAGGTGGCGCAGATGTTCCTCCTAACTGACAGTGAACACTGCGATGTCATCCAGGTAGACGGCACTGAACTCATCCAGTCGAACCAACACCTCGTTGACCAACCTCTAAAAGGTGGAAGGGGCATTCTTCATCCCAAAGGGCATAACACGGAACTAGAAATGCCCATCCGGTGTGGAGAATGCTGACCTCTCCTTTGCCCCATCAGTCAAGGCAATCTGCCAGTACCCAGACTCCAAGTCAAACGTGCTGAGGTACCGTGCAGCCCCTTATCGATCAATGAGCTCATCAGCTCTGGGGATGGGGTGCGCGTCGGTCTTCGTGACCAAATTGTGCCCTCGGTAGTCCACACAGAACCGGAGTTTGGGTGTGGCACTCGGCGCCGCAGCCTTTGGGACCAAGATCACTGGGCGGGCCCAAGGACTGCTGGAGGACTCAATCACCCCTAGTGCAAGCATCTTTGAGACCCCCTCTTTGATGCAAGCCCTTACCCTGTCGGTTACCCTGTAAGACTTGTGCTTCACAGGTAAGCTATCTCCTGTATCCACATCATGGATGAACCAATCTGTGATACTAGTAACCAAGGAGAACAGATCAGAAAACTGTCCCAGCAACTGGCGGCAGTCATTCTGTTGCTCATGGGTCAGGGTTGAAGAGAGGTTAACACCATCCACTGACCCGTCCTGCTCTGTGGCCGACAGGAGGTCAGGAAGAGGCTCAGTCTCCACTTCCATCCCAGCATCTGTCGCCAAGATCTTCTGGCTAAAGACCTGGCTCAATGAAGAACTGCCCCTTAACCATAAGATCATGGCTGATGTCATGTCTTTGGACCACTTTAAAAGGGTGCCATGGTTGGCCTACTTGATGAAGTCGTTCTCAGACCTGGGACGACCATAACTCTTTACATCCCCCCGGGACATCAAGAAACAGGACATTGATTTGATCAAGAAGCAATTCATGGGAAGGGCAAGAGCGTGTCACGAGGAAAAGGAACTAGTGAAACCGGCAGTGAGGAGACACTATCTGCTTGCAAATTAATTTGCACTAGCACCTTACCTTGGTTTAGTTACGATCCCATTCCATAGGTTTCTCCTGACTAAGTTTAGGTTTAATTTGTTACATTTTTTTTGGGCAATTTTCAAACGTGGGAAAAACCTGAATTAGCCCCCCCCTGTTGTTGTGACCACTTTTCTGTCCTAGATACCATGCACTTTGTTATGTTTTGTGGGTTTTTCTTAGAGCCTAGGAAAAAATATCTGTTACCTGTTTTAAAGGAGGCTGGCTTCACACAAGTGAGACCAGCCCTGCTCTACCTGCAATCATTGAACAACATACGCACTACATTCTGTATGGCTAATTTCTTGGTGGCAGCAGCCAGAATTAAAAAAACACATCAGAACAATGGTCCTCTCTAAATTGCGTTTAATCATTGTATTTGAACTTTGTACAACACTAAATGAACTTAATCTGCCTTTTTATGAACCTCATGTATGCACTGACTTGTATGATGCTGTAAATAGTTTTTATTTGTATTAAATGTTTTTATCTCTTTGTATGATTTTTAACTAAATCGAATAAAGATATTTTGACTGACTGATCTGTCGCCAAGAGCATGGCCACTTCAGACCTCTCTAAGTGGGGCTTAAGGCGGTTGACATGCAGGACCCTCAAGGGGTTCCTGGGAGACCGCAAGTCCACCAAGTAGGTAACTGGACTCTTGCGCATTTGGGGCAATGAAAGTGGGTGACAAGCCTCTCAAAGGTCTTGTCCTGCCCCAAATGTCCTGCCAATGGCACATCATGAGCCAGCCCCAATAGGAAGGCTCTGAAGCTCTGGGGTACCACCAGCACACTGGCTGACCCAGGCTCAGCAACCTTAGGCTCACTATACAGGAGACCATTCTCCCAGTAGATCCAATGTGACCCAGACTGATCACCTGCTGCCTGGCTTGCAGCATGTTGCCGCAAGCCCTCAAGAGAAGGGCATTCTCTCTGCTCCCGGCAGAATTCTCCCCTGGAGGGGCCTCTTTGTTGCTGCCAATGGGTCAGCTCAGGTAGGTCCTCCAGTTCAGCTACCTGTTCCCCAGTAGGCTCCAGGGCATCCCCCTCAGGGTCTACCTCCTCCTGGGCCATGGGAACTTCGGGGGCCGGTTTCCCGCACCAACTGCCTCTTCTCTCTAAGGCAGGTTCCTGGGCCTCCCTCTCAGGCTCCAGGTCGTCTTGAGCACCTCTACTGGCTGCCATTGACCGGGTGGACAAGCACGCCCAGTCAGGCAGACCCACCATCCTCAGGTGAGTACTCTTCTCCACCTTCTCCCAAGGTGAGCTCTCCAAATCGTTGCCCAACAAACAGTCAACAAGCATGGCGGGCCTCACAGCTACCTGAAGAGTACCAGAGACCCCCCCTCACTCAAAGGCAGCCCCGGCCTGTGGAGGGAGTTTCGGTGGGGCGGAGAGGCGGGGCGGGGGAGGGGCAGGGTGGGGGGTGCTAAAAACCGGAGTATGGATAATTGAAGGTAAGTAAACAATTTAATAAATGAAACGAATTTCGTAGCGCACCCTGAATCACATTTTGGGATGCAGGGGGCGCTACGAAATTCGTTTTATTAATTAAATTGTTTACTTACCTTCAATTATCCATACTCCGGTTTTTAGCACCCCCACCCTGCCCCTTCCCCGCCCCGCCTCTCCGCCCCACCGAAACTCCCTCCACGAGCCGGGGCTGCTCAAAGGGAACCTGAGCCGTTGGACAATGACTCTCTGTGTTGTCGGCGTTAAAAACTCAGCAAAATGCATGAGGGACAACCTGCTCTTGAGACACCAGATGACACCTGACAGCTGTCACACTGGCTCCTGTGTCTCTAAGAGCCTCCACCTTTTGGCCATTGATGGTGATCCACTGCCCATATTTCTTAGTGTTCCTGGGCAGTTGGTTCTCTTGGACCACTTCACAGTCTCCTAAAGAGACAAGGGACGTTTCTGCGGGACCCCATCCACCTTGGACATCAATCTCCTCCCCAAAGGCTACACTAGCCATCTGCCGGGATGGAGCACCAGTGGGTGCTTCTTTTCCAAATAGGCAGCACCAGGGATCACTCACCTTGTGACCCGGTCCCCACATTGGTAACATCTCAGGGGTCACTGTGGAACAGGATTACCTGTCGGGACCCCTTGCTTTCTCTCAGGGGGAGGCTGGGGACCTTTCCCTTTGTTCCCTTGGGAATTACTTTGGGGCCCTCTGCGGAATTCCCTCTGTTTACCCTTGTCCCCCCCACTTTTCTTCTGGAGACCCTGCCCACCTTTGGCTGAGTCTCCCACGTGACCCTTGTGTATCCTGGTACTGACCCAGCGGTCTGCCTCCTCAGCAAGCTTCCTAGGGTTAGTCAGCTTGCTATCAATCAGGTGCTGGCGCAGCTCTGGAAAACAATTATCAGACAATTGTCAGACAAGTGCTCCCATGCAATCAAATCCAAGAGACCTTGAAAATCCTTAACGTTGCTGCCCTTCACCCAATCATCCAATGCTCTGCGAAAGAAAGTGACATATTCTACCCAGGTACTATTTTCTATCTTCTTGCACTTCCTGAACCTCTGCCTATAGATTTCAGGGATCAAACCATACCTAGTCAGGAGTGCATCTTTCATGTGGCTATAGGAATTATGGACTTCAGAAGGCAAGTCCAACAGTGTGTCCCGCCCCTCACTAAGGAACCTTCCCCACAACCCCGCTCCGCAATCTCTCTCAGGGACCCGGTGGGAAGACATGGCTACCTCATAGGCTCTGAACCACTGTCCAATATCATAATTTAAAAAAAACCTAATCTCTTTTCCTCTAGAGCCATTTTCTTGCTTTCTAGCTCCAGTTGCCCTTCCAATTTGAGATTGGCCATCTCCATTTCATGCATCTTGTTCTCTTTCCTGTCTGCCAACTCTTCTAGGGACAGACCTCGGGCAGAAACACTGCTACCCACTGGGGAGGGTGCACCCCTCTTTTCAGGACCCAGTGGTCCACCAAGCTGCTGCTCTGCATCCTCATAATTCACTAAATCTCCCTGGGCATTCCTTGCCGCCATCCAGGCCCTCGGTATAGAAAAACAGTGGTCCTCAAACCAATTATTTGTACATTTAGGGATATATTCCTAGTATTTTCTTGAGCAAAAATAAAGTTAGTGCTCCCTTCGGCCAGAATTATCCCAGCATATGGTATTTGCAAAATTAAACACTTCTATACATACAATAAATGTAATATTGGCGACAAAAAGAAAAATAGAAAAGATGGATGTGCAGAGCCTTAATTTTTGTCAGCAGTTTAACATAAATTTTATTTACATTTCAAGTTTTTGACATTTCATCATGAGAAACAGTGGTTGCTCCAAGGGGAACGTGCAAAGAGACGGTGCTCGAAAGGATGAGTGAGTGGGGGACTAATCCCAGCGTGAAGTCTAAGAGGAGAAAGTAGGTAGTTTCAAAGAGATTGATCAAGTGTATCAACCTTGGTGTCCTGGCCAACTATTGTACTTTACATGGTCTATTTACAATTGTTGGTACAATCACAGATTGTAGTCATCTGTGGCACGTGATTATTGGGGGCTTGGTAGGTCCAGGTACGGGGTAAGTATTCGTCGACGTTTCGACTCGACTTGTGGTGTATGGGACAGTTGGACCTTTGCCCGTGAGTCTTCCTCAGGACGGAACAGGGGTGGGTACGGAGGCAACCAACCAGTGGTTAAGAAACCTCATCTATAGGTAAGGAGAGAAACTATCAGTCAACTACTAATTTGTGCACATCCAAAATCTATCACCTCGCTGTAGTGTAGGTGCTTATCCGCATTAGGATTCTGGCGGGAACAGTAGCTGTGATAAATACATGTTTCCTTATCTTCGGATGCACTGGGGTCAGTCCGGTTGACAAATCAATTGTCCAGGGTCTGCGTAAATTACAAAATTCGCAATCTCACTCAACTAATAGGTCTAAACAGTGCAAAAAAGGGGGTATACATCAACTAATGCATAGGGTGTCTGCTTGGACTGGCTCCTGTGATATAGACTCGTTATTTACATAGTGCTGCTAGCAAACAATTAATAATAAAAATTGTGGTTGCTTAGCCACTCTCCTCAAGGTAGGAAGAGGGCCGCTTGTGCACATATCATGTGGCCCAAAACACAATTCAAAAGACTGGAAAGGCTGGAAAGTCCATGTCCTAAACGCTGTAGAACCGATTACAAAAGCCGACGGTACACTTAGTCTAAACACACATGTCACAGGAATAACTGTTGTACAGCCACTGAACAGGGGTACACTTGTGCACATTTCATAAATCACCAACTACGGGCCAAAGCAATTGTCATAATGAGGCTGAGATGTATCATGTGTTAACTGCTGTAAAACTGCAACAGAGGAAGTCGATTCACTTTCAATAGGCCAGCCATGGGGACATACAAACCCTTCGCCAGCACTACAGGTGGTAACTTATCCAAGGGACAGTCCTATAGTCAATCTGTCTAATTTCATTACAAGACCGGAGGCTACCATTATGCATAAAACTTTTAATGCAGTCCAAGCATAGCCGCATATGTCACAAAGCAAAAGTTCCAACTTAGAATACATATGAATCAACAATAGCATGAATCACTAGGCAATCAACCTCTTTTAAATGCCGCTCCAAGCAAGATAAGTCACCTCCTTACTTAGCTCTTTGTAATATTGTAATTTCATGTTTAAGACTTGTATTTTATTATTAATCTATATTTGTTACTATATACTGATTAACCCCTTAATCCCTACAGGAGTAATATTTATATATATATATATATACAATGTACCTGTTTTATATACCATCTTATAAGGTAGAGTAACACTTTTTTACTCCTTATACCCAGACCCTCAACCTACAATTTACGGAGGTTGGCTTCTGCTTTCCTTTCCTGTAGTTGTCTTTATTTTAAAGTTATAATTCTTTCCTCTCGCGTGCGAATTATTAAAAAAACACAGTGACCCGCTTTTATTTTCAGAACAATCTCCCAGACGTTCATAACTGTGCCCAATACCTTAGACTTTGTCAAAACCTTGTGAGGTACGACGCTTTGTGAATTTATCTAATTATTTATCCGTGTTACCCTCGCCTCCCTCCCATAATCAGTCTGTTAGGATTGATATTTACAAACTAATTTGAAGGTAATATTAAAAAATAAAAAAAATTTAAAAAAAGGGAGAGGATATATATATATATATTGAAAAGATGACTATAAACATATAAAAAAAGGCTGTGCATATATAGAAAGTTTATAGAGAAAGGTTAAGAATTCTATATAAGCTTCAGACATTCTTATATATTTATTTTTTCAATTTAAAAATATGTCTGAGTCAGATTCTGATTCAATTCACAGTATTACTGTTGAATCTGATTTTAATAATGATGCCATCAAAAAACGTATCCACAAGGAGATGAGATCACGTATGTTTTCTACTCTCTCCCAAGTTATGTCATCTAAGAGACCCTTGATCCATGATAATGATGACCTATCTGACTTGGACATAGCTGAGATTAATGATCTCACCGAAAAAAGGGGTAAGAGGCATAAAAAAAGTAATAATATTGATTATACCCCAGAGAGCACGGGAGGTCCTAGCACCTCAAATTTTACAGGAGGTCCTCGCACCTCATTTGCCTCAGGTGTCCCTCGCGGCACAAATCTGAAAGGTGTCCTTAGCGGCACAAATCTGAAAGGTGTCCTTAGCGGCACAAATTTGATGGGTGTCCCTCGCGGCACAATTCACCAAAGTGCTCTAGATAATGATCCAAGTGATATTGATGGCTCAGAATTTCCTGACGTATATATTCTTGACCTAGATGAGGACGATCAAGATATTGATTCCTTTCTCTTGAATGACGACAATGGTCCTTCATCTTCTAAAGATAGTATCTTGGACCGTTTAGGGGAAGAAATGTTCTCCCCTTTTAACATTAAACATCCTAGAAGCTCAGAGTGGACTCCACATGAGCACGTTTCTAAATTCATATCTAAATGGATTAGGAACCCTTTAGAAAGGGAAACTTGCAATCTTTTGAGGGCAGAATGCACCAGACCTTCAATTGAAGGTAAAGACTGTCAAACTCCTAACCTTGATCCTGAACTATTTACTTATCTTTTTAAATTAGGAAGAGACCCACGCAAAGGCTTGGAAAGGTTGCTTAAGCTCTGCCAAGATAAAGTTCTCGACATCCTAGGTCCACTTACTAAAATAATCGACGCAGCTGAGGAGAGTTACCTTAATGGTTCCCCTCTTGACACACACTCCATTCGAGGATGGAGCCAAAGAGCACTAGTCCTCTTAGGAAATGCCAACGCAGGACTTAATTGTGAAAGAAGAAGAGTAGTCCTCAATAAAATTAGTCCAAAATTAATCGATATGGCTGAAAAAGAAACCTCCATTAATCCAAAAGGTTTACTTTTTGGAGAAGTTTTAATATGTATCAACCTTTACCGCTTTAGATAGAGCGCATCAAAACATGAAAAAAGTTTTTAACTACAACAGCAACCTTTTTGGAAGGGCTGGAAGAAGGGGACAATCTTCCGGCCGCTTTATTCGACGCCCCTTCCCAAGAAACAGAGGCAATTTTGGTAGAGGGTACCAACCACCCAACTAACCACAGTTTTATCCACCCAGAGGAAGAGGTTTCCGCTCCAGAGAAATCCGAGCACGAGGAGCACCTGCTGACTCCACCCCTCAAGTGAGTACTCCTTCCCCTTCCCTTTCTTTGAATCCAAAAGTAGGTGGCAGACTAAGATTCTTTTACCTCAATTGGAAAATTATCACACAAGATCCCTGGGTTCTGAACACCGTTCAAGGTTTTTGTATAGATTTTACCAAGACTCCAATACAGTACTCTCTTCCAAGACCGATACCCCTTACACTAGATCAAGAAAAAATCATAGAAGAAGAAATTTCCTCGAATGCTAAAAAAAGGAGCAATTTTAGAGGTACCCATGGAATTTATGACATTCATAAGTACTCTCTTCCTTGTGGAAAAGAAAGACAAGGGTTGGAGACCGGTTATAAATCTCATGGAACTCAACAAATTCCTTGTCTACTGTCATTTCAAGATGGAGGGCATCCACCTTCTCAGAGACCTCTTACTAGAAGGAGACTGGCTAGTCAAATTAGATCTGAAGGACGCCTACTTTACAATTCCCATGACAAAGGAACACCAACCCTTTCTTCAGTTCATTTGGAAAAACCATCTCTTTCAATTTCAGGCTCTTCCCTTCGGCCTCCCTTCTGCCCCATGGTGTTTCACCAAGGTAATGAGAGCAGTTGCCTCATGTCTAAGAGAAAAAGGGATATGTCTCATCATTTACTTAGACGACATCCTGATTCTTTCTCAAGACTATGCTCAAATCATCAAAGATCTGAAGATAGTTATAGACCTCTTAGAAAGTCTGGGTTTTATCATAAACTGGGAAAAATCCATTCTAGTCCCCTCAAAGAAGATGGAGTTCCTGGGCTTCACAGTAGACACAACAGAATGTTTTCTCCTCCCTCCCAAGAAGATTGCCAAAATAAGAAAGGAGATAAGACATGTATTGAAACAAGAAAATCTCTCCCTAAGAGAACTAGCAAGACTTCTAGGCCTTCTATCTTCCTCCATTCAGGCCATTTTTCCGGGACCACTGAATTATCGAGCCCTTCAGAGAATAAAAGCAAGAGCTCTCAGGTCAGGTCTTTGGTACGGAGATCGAATTTCCTTAAACCCAGATGCAATCTTAGAACTAACATGGTGGTTAGACAATCTAGATGCATGGAATGGGAGAGCGATCTTTGGTTCAGCACCAGATTTTATTCTAGAATCGGATGCCAGCCTTCATGGCTGGGGTGCTTGTTTACAGAACCAGAACACTGGAGGAATTTGGTCCCAACAAGAGTCCCTGCACCACATCAATTATCTAGAATTAACTGCAGGACTTTATGCTCTAATGAGCTTCAAACGCTTTCTTCAAGGAAGATCAGTCATATTGAAAATGGACAATATGTCTGCCGTTGCTTACATAAACCGTCTAGGAGGGACCAAGTCAGAAGACCTCTCCATTCTAGCAAAGAAGCTTTGGTTTTTCTGCCTAGAACACAAAATATCTCTGAGAGCAGAATACCTTCCAGGGAAATCCAATCTTTGCGCAGATTGGAATTCAAGATTCATCTTGGATTACAGCGACTGGAAGCTCAACACTTCTGTTTTCAACTCCCTCAATCATTTCTGGGGCCCATCCCAAATAGATTTATTTGCGAGCAGATTGACTACCCAATTGATATCTTATTTCAGCTGGATGCCCGATCCTGGTGCTCTAGCAGTGAATGCCTTTCTCCAACCTTGGGTAGGGATCAACGCTTATGCCTTCCCTCCATTTGCAATGATCCAGAGACTCCTTCAGAAAGTGAGACAAGAACGATCCTCAATTGTCCTAGTAACTCCTTTTTGGCCATCCCAAGTCTAACGATCTCGCTAGACTTTCGTCAACAGCTTCAACTCTCCTTGGAGAGTCATGGGCCCCTGGAACACATTACGGGTACAACAACATTTGGAAAGTCTGGTTACGTTGGTGCTTGGAAAGGGACTTGGATCCTGTGGAGGCACCTATTGTTGATATAGTTAATTTTCTTGGAGAACAATTCGATAGAGGTTCAAGTTACAGATCTCTCAATTGTTTTAGATCTGCTAATTCTGCAGGACATTCTCTAATTAACAATAAAACGGTAGGTAAAAATCCTAATATTTGTAGAATACTTAAAAGTATCAGACTTAGAAGACCTCCTCAACCTAACTATCAATCTCTTTGGGATGTTAATTTAATTCTTGACCTTTTTTGTTCTTGGCCAGTTAATTCTCTTCTCAGCAGGAAGAATCTTTCTATCAAATTAGCTACTCTTCTTTGCTTAATATCATGCATTAGAGTCTCTGATATTAAAGCTCTAGATATTTCTTTTAGATCTTACGATATGTTTGGAGTCAAATTTGAAATACATAGAAGAACTAAAACCATGTCAGATTCTATTTTCTATCCTCGTTTTGATACTTGCACTAAACTCTGTGTTGTTCAATGTATGAAAGAATATGATGTGAGAATGAACTCTCTTCGTCCTTTGAATGTATCTCAGTTACTCCTCTCTTTTGTTAAACCCCATAAAGGAATTTCTTCTAGCTCTATTGCTGGATGGGTTAAAACAGTCATGAAACTTCCTGGAATCAATCTGAATATTTTTTAACCACATTCTATTAGAGGCGCAATGGCCAGTAAGTCATTCTGCTCAGGTGGTAAGTTAGATGATATTCTAAAGGCTGCTGATTGGTCTAATTCTAGAACCTTTGCTCATCATTATTGCAAACCTGTTTCTCACATGTCTGATGTTGATTTACATGGCTACCAACATGCATAATGGTAGCCTCCGGTCTTGTAATGAAATTGCGATTCTCCTATTTACATGACCAGAGAATCTGGATTTCATTAAAGACACGGAGGCTAACATTATCCCTCCCACCCTTCCCTGGGTGGTTGATTAAATGATATAATATATATATAATATATGTTATGATATGCTTATTTGAATTTTTTACTTACAAACAAACATTATTTTCCTTTGCAGGATTACTTACATCCTTTCCTTTGTCAGGAATTGTTATTTAGATGATTGTTTATTATTCTTGTCCTTAATACTTTTATTGGGATTTATTAACAACCTTTCTTTGCCTTGCAGATAACTTGTCTTCTTGATTTCACACCTGTGGATCAATCGTGGATGGTGTATTCTTCCGTCATCCTTCTTCAAGTTTGAGGTTTCATTGGATTTGTTTGGACTTTTCCTTTTTCATTGTCACCACATTTAAAAGAGGCTGATTGCCTAGTGATTCATGCTATTGTTGATTCATATGTATTCTAAGTTGGAACTTTTGCTTTGTGACATATGCGTCTATGCTTTGACTGCATTAAAAGTTGTATGCATAATGTTAGCCTCCGTGTCTTTAATGAAATCCAGATTCTCTGGTCATGTAAATAGGAGAATCGCAATTACACACTGACATTGGATGAACAGAAGATCCTTGAAAAGGGCCTCTCGTTCGAACCCACAGCCAAACCGAACAAATTTTACCTTAAAGTGGAACTGCATCAGTTCTTCAGGAAAATACGGCTAAAACACTACTTCCAAAACATTCCATCACAGCCTACGTTCTCAGCCAGCGCACTGAGACCACCGTCTAAATTTAATCCCCCTACACACATAATGACACATAGGATCCTGGCCTATGAGCAGGTGGTAATTTGTGACATTAACCAGATCCTAGGACAACAGAAATATGTACGCTACAACACCTCCAAATCTGAAAAATTGGCCCTTGAAACCCTTGAGAACAACAGGGCTATAGTTATCAAGCCCGCCCGCCGATAAAGGGGGAGCAATAGTCATACAAGACACTGAAGACTACAAAAAAGAGATTCTGGCACAACTGGGAGTGGAAGGTAACTACATGAGGCTGAGGGGTGACCCCACCAGGGAAATCAGCGAAATCATAGGAAGAGAGGTTTAGATAGTGTCTTCCTCACCAAAATGAACACAAGTACCTCAATAACCCCCACCCCAGAACACCGACCACATACTCCTTACCCAAGATCCATAAACGGATGCAGGACCCACCAGGCCGACCTATCATCTAGGGTGCGGTTCTTTGATTGAACCAGTCTGTAAATACCTGACGTCTTCTTGAGGCCCATTGCTGAGAACACGGTAACATATCTTAGGGATACAATGCACACCATTCAGTTGGTGGATGAGCGCCCGTACAACGCAGAGAGAAACCGTTTGGCAACCATGGACATCGCTACGCTTTATACAAATATACCACAAGACCATGCACTTAGGTGTATTTTTACTGAACTTAACAAACGTCCCAGACCGCACCTAATTCCAATCGAGTTTCTGATAGAACTCCTCGAGGTGGCAATGACAAAGAATTTCATCTGTTTCCAAGGACCATACTTCCTGCAGACTAAGGAAGTGGCCATGGACGCCAGTTTTGCCCCAAATTCATGTACATGGACGGTTTTGTACAAACACATGTCCTGTGTGATAGCAACCCATACAGAGAAATATAGACCTATGGCGTCGTTATATAGACGACGTTTTGATCGTTTGGAATGGTAACGAGGAAGACCTAAAAGCCTTCCATTCTTGGCTAAATAGACGGTCAACTGACATACCATTTACTGTGGAGTCTAATTCATCTACCATAAACTTTCTTGAAATAACTATCACTGCAGAAGAAGATAAATTGTACACCAATCTATACCGGAAAACAAGTGACCGTAATACGTTACTTAGATACACAGCCTCCACACCCGAAATCTCAGAGACAATCTACCATTCGGGCAGTTCTTGAGATTGTGGAGGAATTGGTCAAGAAAGGAAGATTACTTTGAGCAATCATCCGACTTACTTAATCGACTCAGAGACAGAGGATACCCAATCAGGCTCCTCAAAAGGGCTCGCAAGCGAGCTTGGTTCAATCACAGAGAAAGCTTACTTGTACCACGTATCAAGTCACATGAGGAACAGGAACGCTTGGTGTGCGTTACCACATTCTCTCCTGAGAGCAACGCAATCAAAAAGGTGATTAATCAACACTGGCACCTGATCCAGGAAGACATAGGGGGAACACCACCGCCCCTTTATGCATTCAAGAAGGCAACAAATGTAAAGGAATATGTAGTGAAATCCCTGTTAGCAGAATCACAGCAAGTGTCTACACTATGGGAGATTCCGCCAGTTAAGGGACACCACAAGTGTGGGAATTGCAAGGCCTGGCTCATGACCAAGGAATGCAAATCGTTCACCCACAATGACTATACACACCACTTACAGGAACACAGTAATTGTAATATATCGGGAGTCATCTACGCCATCTTATGTCCATGTAAATTCATGTACATAGGTCAAACCATACAAAAAGGGAAGAGTAGACTCTTATAACACTGTAGACGAAACCGTTGTAAGGTCCAAGGGGCACCACTAGTAGACCACTTCACTGCATTCGAACACACTCCTGAAAGTCTGAAGTGGTGGGTAATTGAAAAGGTTAGACCTAACCCACGAGGTGGAGACTTTACCAGCATCCTTAACATCAGGGAATGTAGGTGGATACACCTATTAGACACAGTGACCAAGGGCCTGAATGAATCTAAAGAGATCGAACGGCAGGTGGCAGTTTTGACTAACAACTAAAACACAACCGCCTGTGCGTGCCAGAGTTAAGGCTTTCAGAACCACACATATCAGACCTGAACCCATGAACTGAGGCACAGAGACCCCTTTGGACGACACACCTCTAAGAAGGTCTAGCCTCCATGTATATATCTATTTTAACCATGCTCTGTATATATTGTTTATTTACCACTGTTAATTTAATGTATATGCCTCACATGTATCACTGTAGATTATATGTCACACATGTAACAATGTTTATCCTACATGTTTTAATACACCCTTACCCATGATTCGCTCCGGATATCTCAGATTTGGATAAACTTGCGGGTTTATTACACAATGAAACTGTGCATATTTAATATGGTCCACCAATAATGTATTGCATATCTGGCAAGTTTTCTATACTGTGTAACATTGCATATTCATTATGGTCCCCTAGATATTGGTATAACACCACCAACACTTCTGCATAGGTTGCTGGGTTTATACATAATTTAGCAGTGGGTTCAGCCCGTATCCAATCATGTGGTAATATGCTTTGCAGACCGCACTATCACAGCATGTGCTAGTGTCTCCTATTGCACTGGTAAATAGTTGCTGGAACCACCAGCTAATGTTTGTGAAATACAGTTTTTCAAACACAAAATTCAAATTTCAAATGCTTTATTCGGTATATAGGTATAACCATATAGCATACATGAAAAAAATACATTTTAATACATCATACATTTGATAAAAACAATCCGTTCGCATATTACATATACGGAATATCCCCAAAATTCAATAGTTACATTAATTTGTAGAGCCTACAGAATTTCCTATAAACAAAGTGACAAAGTGCATAGTTCTAAAACTTATCAGGTAGAGTTGGAATGATACATATACGTTCAAGTATCGTTACAAAATTTAGGAGCATGTTAAAATTCATAATATATAACCGGTCCAAGCAGTTAAAATAAAATGTTGGTTCAAATGAATAGAGCTAATACACCAATGGTGACAAATAATTACTGGAATCATATCAAGGTAATAAATCATATAATGATGGATTTCCTGCTAAGAACACATTTTAAAATGAATGAAGCTAGATGGAAGCATACATCTGCGCTACTCAAACCAAACATTAACTGCAAAGCATCTTTGGTACTTCTTATGTTACATTTTAAAAATAGAGGCTTTAAATACAATTTCCTATAAGGAATATAAAATTTACAAAAAAGCATAAAATGACAATAGCTCTGTTTGGATGTCCCGTCTTAAGGGCAGGGCAAAGTGCTACTCCTTCTAGTTTGTGGGAAAGACACCAGATGATGCACAGTGCCCAATCTCAACCGTGTCAAGACAAAGCGATGAGAACTTCTGGTAACAGTTGACAGATACTGTTGGTAACCCTCAGTGACAATGTGTTCATTATAAAAGGCAAATGTTTGTTGGGAAGCATATCTGGTAGACCTGGCCTTCTTGGCGTTTTCTAGAAACAGATCTTTCAATTCCTTTTTAGAAACCGGGACGCCCAATTCCGGATTCAAGAAGGGGTCAAGACCTAAAACCGTCTGAAACCAGAACCGAATGTGCCTGAACCAGGGAATACGCATATGATTGTCTAATTTTAGACAGTCCTGGATGACAGTTTGCGTAAACTCCGTTTCTGCTTTAGACCAAATGGATCTCCATAGGGATATGGGACGTAATGCTGCCAGATCTCCTATGTAGGCTAAACCTACTTCCCTATGTACAATCTCTATGGAAGCGGTTGCCGGGGTACATAATAAACGGTTAAGGAAAAGATTTTCCTGATGTTATAGCAGCTTACAGCTACTTGTATTATGTCCCCAGACACCGGCCCCATACAACGCAGATGACAGACACCTCATGATATAAATATGGATCATTTCTTTAATTCTCCGGTTCCCCAACTTGGTTGCAAATCTAAAAATGCTGTTGATATTCCTTGTCAGCTTTAAATGTACGGACTCCTGCTCACTAGACCAGCCCCCGTCCCCAGAAAAAGTCATCCCTAGATAACAAAATTTCTTGACGGGTTCTAGCCTGACGTTATCTAAAACGAAGGTCCTATTGTGTTTGGTCTTTTTGCCACATGCCATAGTGAAGGTTTTGCCCTTGTTAATTACCAGTTTCCTTGAGGCTATAAAAATAGAAAAGTTATCAATAAGGTGCTGCAGACCATTTTGAGTTCGTGATAAAAGTACCGCGTCGTCTGCATAGAGCAGAATTGGGATGGGTTTTCCATCTATGTAAGGTGCATCTGCCGCGAAAGATCTGAGTATCCTATCTACACCATTAATAAACAACGAAAACAAAAGTGGTGCTAAAACGCATCCTTGCCTTATACCTCTATTAACTTTAAAAAAACGGGTGCATTCACCAGACATTCCATAGGGTACCTTGCATGTCAAAGTTTTATACAATCTAGCCAGAAAATATATAATATCTTTCGGTGCTCCCATGTCAATTAAAACAGGCCATAAAAGCGAGTGTTCGACCAGATCAAAGGCGGAGCTAAGATCGGCGAAACATAAAAAAATATTTCCTTCCTTGACTAAAGTGTATTTGTTAATTATAAGATTGAGGTTAACACATTGCTCCATCGTGCCTATCCCCCTCCTAAACCCATACTGTATTGGTGATAAAATGGATTCCTCTTCTGCCCAGGTTTCTAGTCTGGCCAGAAGGACCCTACTTAGTATTTTAATAGAGGAGTCTAGGAGGGAGATAGGCCTATAATTGCAGGCCTCGGCCCTGGAACCCTTTTTGAATAGTGGAATTATAATTGATTGACCCCATGTCTGTGGGAGTTCAAATTCAATGGCTGCATTAAAAAAAACGAGTGAGGATGGGTGCCCATAGTGATTTCTCATGTTTATATAAATCAGTTGGCACTCCATCCGGGCCGGGGGCCTTGCCGCCACTGCTTTTTTCCAAACCTGCCAAGACCTCGTTCAAGGTAATGGATAAAGTAATAATCGGCCAAGTGCCTAGGCTTTGTGAAATCGGAACATCCATGTTAAAACCTTTGAAAAGTGCTCTATCCAGTCTGCACAACTAACATTTGAAGTCACTACGGGGATTGTATCATTTTTTAGGAAAGGGCAATTAATTGTCTCCCATAAAAGTTTACTATTTTTTAGGGTTCCTGCCATATCTAATTTTTCCCATGCCTCATCTTGTAGTTGATTTTTCCTGATTACAAGCTTGGATTTGTACACGTACCGTTTTTCCCTGATTAGTTCCATATCTCTTGGTTTAGTTGACAGTGCTTGTTTTAATGAAGATAATGCCTCTGTGCAAACTTTATCGAACCAGCCAGAAGGGCTGGGTCTGTGTTTGCCCTTCTTGACAGTTAGTAATTCCTCTATAGTGACATGGATCTTATTTAACCGGGACAACATATCTATCGGATGGTACTCGTCTTTGAGGCAATAGGTTAAGTCCTCACCACATATGTCCATTATCTCCACTAACAGTTGATGCAGGTTAGTTTTTGCCCACTTAATTCTGGGGCCATTTGGTCTAGAGGCCATAATATCTTGGGTCGGCATACTAAATATACGAGTTTTGGGACCCCAACCAAGTAAGGTCAATAAAATGCTGTTATGATCACTTACAGCTTGTTCCTCGATCCAAAGATCACAATAAGCAGTACCGCTTGATAGTAAGATGTGATCAATGTTGGTGTTATAGTTCCTGCCCTTAAAAGTTGGGCAACTAATTTCACCTCTCTTTTTGGAACAGTCCAAGAGCTCTAGATCTAATTTAGCTGCCAAACTATTCAGAGCCAACCCATATTTGTCATGTGGGAAATTGTTTAGGGTTTGGATACTTCTATCCTCCATATCACGAATAGTTCCACAGATCCCCTTTTGGGCATCAACACAGGCTTCTAGATTAAAATCCCCAGCCCACAAGATGAC
Organism: Lissotriton helveticus; assembly: GCF_964261635.1. Lineage (NCBI taxonomy): Eukaryota > Metazoa > Chordata > Amphibia > Caudata > Salamandridae > Lissotriton > Lissotriton helveticus. Next base: position 911,522,944 of record NC_136069.1, read on the forward strand.
AGGGCAATCTCTATAGTTAGTAAGGAGGTTATCTATAGCTATATCTATGTCTTGTACCACTACATCTCTATTTGAATTAAAAATATTATTATAAAAATTAACTATCACCAAGTCATTAGTTTGGTTGTGTTCGAGATAAGTTATTAAGGCATGGGTACCGACTTCTATATATTTACTTAATTTAAATTCGGTAAGCCCAGTAGAAATCAGTGTTACTAGGCCGCCCTTTGCCCTACCAGCAATGGATTCCTCGGCGTGAATACAAAATGACATATAACCTTCCACAATGATTGGATCTCTGTACCATGTCTCTTGGAGACATATTATGTCATGCCCTTGAAAAATGAAGTCATTCCAAAACGGGGTGTCTAATTTACTCTTTATACCCGCTATATTCCAAGTTAAAAAATTCAAACCTGCTCCTGTTACATACGGGGGTTGATGCAGTACAGATGACTCCTCACTGCCTTTGGGTAATTTGGCGATGGTAGGCGTGTTAGTGGTGTTTGTTGAGGCATGTGTCTCTGTGCATAGAATTTTTACATGATTACTTATATGTTGATCTATCTTTAAATTTGCACAGGGAACCACAGCCAAAGTTAAAAGATTTGTGGTATCAGCCATTAATTCCCCAAAGGGGTACTGGTAGCAGATATTCACGGCCTGCTCTACCTCATTACAATCCTCCAGCCCATTTACTATGGATTCTACAATCTCTCCTTTTTTTAAATCCCGCTGGGGCATATCATCGGGATTAGAGTTGGTAATTACAGCCAATTCCACCTTGCCCGATGGTCAATCTACTCCCTCTAAATTTGAGAATGGCTAGACACGGTTTAATAGGGGTAGATGAAACCCAGCCCTGTTAAATGTATTTCCTGCATATCGATCTCTTCTGTATGCATATTGTTCTCTACCGTGTACATGTTGATGGTATAGGGGTGATCCGTGTCTCATGTCAGGGTAAAAGTAGTGTAAATCCAATGTTTGAATATCCCCCTCTCTGCCAAACCTTGGTTCTCTGCGGATGAAATCAACCACCCATGGATCTTTAAAGCTCACAATGACACAGTCACCCTCCAAATCCTTAGTTGTCTTCCCTACCCAGTTTACCCTCCTAACATTAAGGATCTCTGTGTTGGAAAAGGGGGAAGTGATCGATTAATGTTTAGCCAATAGATGACTTTGTGCTTCAGGTCGCTATATGTTTCCCACTTGTCACTTCCAATTCCGCGTACCCCTACCATGATGATTGTGTAGGGGAACGCTTCCGGAGGGAGATTTACACAGGGGGCTCGTTGATGTATATATTTGTTGTTCGTGTCGCCCGATGTCTTAGGCAAATTAGTTACTGAGCGAACGCGTGGATTGGGCTGAATCTTCGGTGTAGTGCCTGGTCTAATGGCTAAAGTGCTCGTAGGCCCCTTAGAGTTGGGTTCTGGGGTGCTTTTATGAATCGCAGTTGTCACAGGGCGGGTAACCGGGGCCGTACTAGTATTGGGGTTCTTTTTTATATTTTTAGGATTATGTGCTGTAGGTTGTTTTACAGTATTGGAGTATAAGGTCTTTGAGTGTTCTAAGGCAGTGATAGTGGCATCTGCTCTAGTTGTGTTGCCAGTGACTAATCTTTCTATATGGTCTAATTTAGAAATGAGCTGTTTCGTCCTCTCAATTAAGGGTAACATTAAAGACCTAACTACTAGGGATGAAGTGGCATGAAATAAAGGCTCACGAAGGCCCTTTTGCACTCTTTTCCGCCTTTTTGCTGGCACCTTCTTAGGTGGGGTGACACTTCTTTTTCTTTTGCCAGCTGGATCGATGTTACAGATGTTACCGATAACAGTAATCTCCGGGGGATCTGTATTTACATGCACAGGAGTGACAGGTGGAGGAGACAGTAATACAGGTGGATTAACAATGCTGATACTATTATTGGTGGTGTTGGATGTATCAGTATTAACATGCACAGGGGTAATGGAGCGAGGGGGCCGCGAAGATAATATAGATAAGGCAGGCGAGATAGATAATGCAGGGGAGGAAACATGGGAGGCATGAGTGGTCAAAGTAATAGGGGTGGAGTTCATTGTAGAAAACAACTCAGTACCATCGTTTACCTCTGATAGAGGGCGAGACAATGGACTTGTTGTAACTAGTGGGATAAGGTTTAGAGCAGAATCTGGAGTTACAGAAGATGCTATTTTGCCAGGCGACGAACGCTTCCCAGTTAAAAGGTCCAGGGACAAACGCTTCTCCACTCGTGCAATTTCTTTCTCAATGACCACCTTGGCCCGTGTCAAAAATTGGTCAATAGTACCTGTTGCAACCCCCCCAGTGGATGCAATGGTAACTTTGCGGTCTTTTCGCAGTGTCCGTCCCATTGTCCAGCAGAATTCAACAAAGTTCAACAGCAAAAGGCTATGAGAAAACACGAGGCGGTTGTTTGGACAATAAAAGGAATGTCACGTACCAGTGGATGTAGACCAAAGCCCAACTTGTCAGGGAGGTGGCCCCGCCCGGCCTCCTCCGGCCTGTGAGGGCCTAGGAGGGCCCGCCCTTTGCCCGGGCTTCGCCCGGCGTCCCGCGAGGCAAGTGGCGTGCGCTTTAGTAGCACGTCCAGGGGCGGGGGCGGGTGGTGGCGGCTCCTGCCACGATGTCGATAGGGAAACGTAGTCCTCCGCTCGGCGGCCGCAGATTGCAGGTGCGGCGGCGGGAGGACTACGGGGCTGCTCGGTGTTCTGTGCCCTCGCTGATGACAGCCCGATATGCTTGCAGGATTGTGCTGACGTCCAGAGCAGTTTGCAGTAAAAGCAGTTTTCAATGCGCTTCTCAATTTTATAAGTATTTTATTCATACTTGTAGCATTAATTCAATGCACTTTCTTAGTTGTATTTTATTCATGGTCCATAAAGTGTTAAGCTGATTCTCTTTATATATATCCAAAACAATTATATCTTCCAATGCATTTTGGCCGACTGGCCTTCATCGGGGAAGTCTGTGAAACAAATAATGTACCCATCACTATGTTGTAAAACATTCCATGAATTACATGTTACAGTTGTCTACGTGTCAAATTCACATTAGCAAATTAAATAAAAACAAGAACGGTATCACCAACGTAGTTTTAGTAACTCCTAATACCATGATAAACATTCGCCATAATGTGTCATGCCTCCATCCTACACAAACGTTTTATAACTATGGTCTTAAAGCTATGGGTGTTATCTAGACTCTGCAACAATTTTACGCGCGGGTTTCGAATGGTTGCTACCCTCCGCTTAGGTTGCTTACCTAATGTTTTGTCTATGCCGTCTTATGGCGCTGAAATGTGATTCTCCTTCAGTTCGGGGAAAGTTAGCGTCTGACGTCTAAGGGGTGTGTTTAAGGCATTAGTTACGCGCGCAATATCTTAAAGGAGCCGAAGGTTTTGGGATGGTCACGGGCGAGTTGTAAATAAAAATTTATAAACATGGCGAGTACAAACAATGAACGGCTGATGTTGGTGAATAAAACGCGTGTAAATTACAAAGCAACCCGGAAATGATTATATACATATGCAAATAAACAAATACATTCATAATAGTTTTGCAGCGCACTATCCAATGGTTAGCAAGAGTTTATAGGTAGCAACTAAATTCAGTTCGTTCATTGATCCCGTTAGGGCTCAGTGTTTGTAAGTGGTATATCCAGTAGTTTTCCCTTTTCAAAAGGGTTTTTTTATTGTCTCTTTCTTCACTTTTTTCCACGACCTCTAAAATGCAAGCCTTGATCTGATTGATTTGATGATTGTGTTCAATAAAGTGAGTTGCTACTGCTGATTTCAATACTTTCGTGCGGATGTTACTTTTATGCTCTGTGAGCCTTATCTTGAATTTCAGTTCCGTCTGTTTGATATATGCTTTTCCGCATGGGCACTTCATCATATATATAATGTTTTTAGTGTCACAGGTTGCAGTAACTTGTAGTTTGATTTTGTTGCCTCTCATAGGATGCGTTATGGTGTTGCCTTCCATTATGTTATGACAGTTACTGCAATTTCTGCATGGAATAGTACCTTTATGTCTGACATTCGCTTTTGAAACTGCAGGATGTTTGATGATTTCTCCCAGGTTTTTTGCTCTGGTATATGCGAAAAGTGGTTCAACAGCAAATATGTTATTGAAATCTGGTTCAGTCTTCAGTATTCGCCAATGTTTTTAATGGTTTTTTTGAATATCGGACTCACTGTGGAGAATTTGCTGACACATGTTATTTTGGTTGCTTTTTTAGTTGTGGATGTTGATAGTAAAGACTCTCTGTCTTTCAGTTGAGCTCTCTCCAGAGCTGAGTTTAACACCGTGTCTGGATATCCTCTTTTTTTGAATTTGTTTAACATAATTTGTGATTGCGTCAATGCTTCCTCTGGGTCTGAGACAATTCGCTTTACACGCAAGAGCTGTGAATATGGTAAGTGTTGTTTAAGCGGGGATGGATGGAAGCTCTGGTACATTAACAAATTGTTCCGATCTGTGGATTTTGTATGGAGGGTGGTTTCTATTTTGTTACCTGTTTTTTTTATCACTGTCACATCTAAATAGTTAATTCTGTTGTCATGAATCTCATAGGTGAATTGTATTCGTCTGTCCACTTCATTCAGTTGTTGGATGTTGAAGATTAAACTTTCCTTTGTACCGTTCCAGAATATAAAAATGTCGTCTATAAATCTCAAGTATAGACGTAGGTTTTGTTTCCATTGATCCTTCTGTAAAATGTGGGTATTCTCATATTTATGCATGAATATATTTGCATATGAAGGCGCTGCTGGATTTCCCATCGCTGTTCCAGATTTTTGGAGATACCATTGATTTTGCCATCTGAAATAGCTGTGCATTAAAGTGAAAGTTAGTAACTCCAATAAAAACCCTTTCATAGGTTCTTCATAGTCCATGTGCAGCAATGCTTCTTCTGTAGCTTCTATTCCCATGTCATGCGGTATTGAAGTATACAGTGCTTGGACATCTATGGTACACATGATGATTTCTTCATCTGTATCAAATTCTACTTTGTGTAATTTAGTCAAAAAATCTGTGGTGTCTTTAACATAGGAATTCATTGTAACAACATATGGTTGGAGATATTTGTCAATGAGTTTTCCCACATTTTCATGGATGCTCCCACAAGTGGAAACGATTGGACGACATGGTGGTTTAATCGGATCTTTGTGAATTTTAGGGGTAAGGTAAAATACTGGTACTTTATGATGGTCTGTTGTCAGGTATTTCTTTATTTTATCATCTATGCATCCTCTTGACGTTGCAGCTTGTATGATAGTTTGGAGTGTGATTTGAATTTCTTTAGTGGGATTTGAATTGAGTTCCATGTAGATATTGTCGTCCTCAAGATGCAATGAGGCCTGTGAGTTATAGTAATCTTTATTCATAACAACAAGAGCTCCACCTTTATCCGCTTTTTGGCAAATAATACTCGAATCATTGGCTATCGCTTGAAGGATAGAATATTCTTTTCGTGTGAGGTTTGTGATTCTCGTTCTTCTCCAATAGTTGATTTTGTTTAAATCCTGTTTGACCATTTGTTCAAATAGATCTAATGTCTTGTGGCTGATAGGAGCCATATATGTACTCACGGTAGTGAGGCCTTTAAGAGGATCTTCTTTTCGATCTTGGTGTTCCTCTACAATATTGGTAAAAAAGTGGCGAAATCTCAATTTCCTCATGAGTTTAAAAAGGCTGATATCCAATTCCAAATTGTTAGTGTGTGCTGTGGGCACGAACGATGTCCCTTTTTGAAGAATTTTAGTTTGTAGCTTAGTGAGTTTCAAATTAGAGATATTGATGACCAAATTCTCTAACGGTTCTTCTTTCTGTCCTTTCTCGTAACTGCATCCCTGGTTTGCGGGGGGTCTTTCGTCTTCTCTTGTGCGTGGTTTCCTTCTTGACCGCCTGGGTCGACCCCTACGTCTGGGCCCACCTCTAAAATTGGGCAGAAGTATACGCGAGAAGAAGACAAAATCGCCAATACACACAACAAACGGATACTTCATCATCGGATACAGATGCCACATCAGAAACCACCAGGAAGACACCCATGGCACAAAAACCGTCCACAAGCACAAATAAAGTATCCAAGCCTTTTTTAGAGGTGGGCCCAGACGTAGGGGTCGACCCCCTAACGGGATCAATGAACGAACTGAATTTAGTTGCTACCTATAAACTCTTGCTAACCATTGGATAGTGTGCTGCGAAACTATTATGAATGTATTTGTTTATTTGCATATGTATATAATCATTTCCGGGTTGCTTTGTAATTTACACGCGTTTTATTCACCAACATCAGCCGTTCATTGTTTGTACTCGCCATGTTTATAAATTTTTATTTACAACTCGCCCGTGACCATCCCAAAACCTTCGGCTCCTTTAAGATATTGCGCGCGTAACTAATGCCTTAAACACACCCCTCAGACGTCAGACGCTAACTTTCCCCGAACTGAAGGAGAATCACATTTCAGCGCCATAAGACGTCATAGACAAAACATTAGGTAAGCAACCTAAGCTTTAAGACCATAGTTATGGCGAATGTTTATCATGGTATTAGGAGTTACTAAAACTACGTTGGTGATACCGTTCTTGTTTTTCTTTAATTTGCTAATGTGAATTTGACACGTAGACAACTGTAACATGTAATTCATGGAATGTTTTACAACATAGTGATGGGTACATTATTTGTTTCACAGACTTCCCCGATGAAGGCCAGTCGGCCGAAATGCATTGGAAGATATAATTGTTTTGGATATATATAAAGAGAATCAGCTTAACACTTTATGGACCATGAATAAAATACAACTAAGAAAGTGCATTGAATTAATGCTACAAGTATGAATAAAATACTTATAAAATTGAGAAGCGCATTGAAAACTTGTGTTTGAAAAACTGTATTTCACATACATTAGCTGGTGGTTCCAGCAACTATTTACCAGTGCCATAGGAGACACTAGCACATGCTGTGATAGTGCGGTCTACAGTTCATTTTCATACTCCCGAGCGGGGAGTGTTCCTTCATGAGCACGGTGTACGCCTGAAAATTATCAAAAAACTACGCAGTGCACGGACAGCATCTTCAGTAATATGCATTGCCCCAGGGCATAGACACAATAATCACTTAATAGCGCAGTTGCAACATCAAGCACCGCTTCTGGCGTGAGAAGAGATGACCCGACTTGGTAGTCTTCTTTCTCTTTCTACCCTTAACGCGCGAAGCAGGAGTTTTGGTTCCAGCGCGCATAACTACAGCCACTGTCCAAGGAGCGGTTCTTGTCTCGAACGGTGAACATGTCATTTATACACAGGTGAGCCCTCGACCAGGAGCCTCGCTACGCTGACCCCTAGTTGTGTTCTGTTTTAGACTTAGTCTGCCGTTTCATCAACCTCGTGGTCCCTGATTTGTTTTCCACACTGAGTACATGGAGTTTTACTCATTTTACCAGCGCACACATAGAAGCCGCATATGATCGCCAGCACACACATAGAAGCCGCTTATGAACACCACTTACAGTCCGGATACACCGGGCATTAGTTGTTATTACCTCAGCGTCTGTACGCTAATTCCTAGACTGAGTGTACCGGTAATTTAATTAATTTTGTATGTTCTCTCGTGATTCCCCACTGAGTTGCGGTTTTACAGCAGTTAAGGCATGATACATCTCAGCCTCATTATGACAATTGCTTTGGCCCGAGGTTGTTGATTTATGAAATGTGCACAAGCGTACCCCTGTTGACGTGCTGATTTGATGCCAGACACCTTCCACCTCAGCGCAAATTGAAGGGGAAGGATCAACGACCCACATTCGGGGTTGCAGTTCCACGAGGTCATTATCCACCCGGCTGGTACGAGCCCAGATGGCCGAGTGAGGTTGCGGAGACTAGTTTGTCCTTATGCAGTGGCTTTAATATGTATGACGCCCTGAAGAAATTGCCAAAAATTTCGATGGCAATGAAACATGTCGGCAAGTGAAGTGGTGTTGGTTGGATAGTTAGTAACCACACTTACTTTTTTAGATTCCACACCCAACACAAGAGACAGAATAAAATGGCATATCTGTGTTGTCGTGTTGGTTTATATGTTGTTTTGACACTTTATTGGTTGTCTTGTGGTCTTCTTTCACTTCATATCTTCACAAAATACTTTCTTTTTGTGTTTCTTGGACACACTTTCCTTTTCTGAGCTTGATGGTGCCAATGATGAGAACAGGGCAACCCTGGTGAGTACCTGCCAGGTTCCCGTTGGTGGTGCGCCTGTGAGGTGCCATCTCGCTCTCACACACTTTTTTCGTTTTTCTTGTGTTTGTGAGAAAGACGTACTGCAAATACCATCAGGCCACAGGGTGGCCACGCTCACTGAGGCGGGGACTAAGTCAGCTTCATTAATCGCTGTTGCCGCCTGACATTGTAAGCCACAAGCCCATGAAGAAGTGCTAGGAAGCACGAAATGCGTCGGGCTTTTCTTTTGATTCTTACGTGCAGGCAGCTATTTGTTTCGCATGCCAGAACCTCCATTAAAATCCCTGGCAATATTTCTCCTGTGTGGGCCTCTCCATTTATCAGGTAACTGTTGTTGGATTTCAATGAAGCAAAGCAGGGTTACTTTTCCACTCCGCAGGAGGCGGGGAGCCGGAAGGACCGTGGGGGCATTGGGGCTCTTCCCACGGTCCCCAACAGAGAGGCCAGGCCCCGGTGATGGGGTCCCCGGGCTATAATTGGCCTGAGGAGGGGGGCCATGCAGCCTCCTCCCAAAAATAAAAATAAAAAGGATAGTCTGGCCCCGGGGAAGTGGCCTGGGAGGGGGGCAACGCGGCCCCCTCCCTAATTAAACAATGAAATTAAAACCGCTAGGACGGCACCAGGGGATGGGGTCCCCGGGTCCATAATTAGCGTTTGGAACGGTTCTACCTGGTCCCCCTCTGCATAATAAAAAAAAAACAAGGCTGCCAGGCCCCGGGGGATTGGATCTCCGGGGCCAAAAGTGGCCCAGGGAAGGGGGGCCACGTAGCCCCCTCCAAAAATTTGTTTTTATAAGAAAAAAAAAGGAACCGACAAATCGCCAAAGGCCTCACCCCCTGCCTGCACCACTGTGCAAACACACCCCGTGGTGTGTTTTAAGGTGGGGAATTAGTCCCCCTTGAATCATGAGAGTGGGGTCCATATAGCCCGCCAGGTACCTTCTGTAAGCGCCACAGGTGGTCAGAGGCCACCCCCTTTTTACACCTCTCTGCAAACCAGCTCTGTGGCGCTTACTGGCGGTACCTGGTGGGCTACTTGGCCACCAGGGACCTTTAGGATTCAAGAAGACTTAATAGGGATGCTATAGTTAGAGATTAGCATTTATAAAACCTTAGAAATTAACTAAACAAAACATAGGATTGAGGCACTTTATAATTAGAAATTTTTGTTTCGAAAACCATTGAAACTCACCGAAAAAACCATAGGTTTCAGGGACGTTATAGTTAGAAATTAGAATTTAAAAAAACATTGAAATTCACTGAAAAAAACATAGGTTTCATGGATGATATAGTTAGTTGGACATTTCAATCTTACAAAACCATAGAAATTCCGCTGTTATAGATAGTTCAGCTAACTATAACTCACGCCCCCGCAATGCACTGCTGATGACGTCACATATTACATCATTCATGACATGGTCAGTGACATCACTGATGACATTTCAAATTTTTTACTTTTTTTGGAGACTCGGCTAAATCCAAATCCCAAAATGGCTGCCAACATATCCTGTTTGAAGTGTTGGTAGCCAATCAGATCTCAGCATGAGATCTTTTGGATGTGCGAAGTGTCCGCGCCTCTACATACTAGGTTGCTAGTCTCGCTTTTAAAAAGGCAAAACATTGGACACAACAGTCCTTTTTAATTTTTCCGAACACAGTAAAATACTATAGGTGATCCAGGATTGCTGAGCCTAGCCTCTAAAACCAGAGCAGTGCCTGAATATTTCACATAAGATGCATTTAAAAACTATGGCACAGATTTACAAACTTTTTTGAGCTTCTGTGGATCTATCATTGCTAAAGGCATTGGTATTTCCTGGAGGAAAATGCTCCTGATTACGGATTCATGGGAAATAATGGGGAATAACACACTCGTAACTGTGCTCCCTGTATATAGCAGTTTTCTACTTTTTTTATTACAGTTGAAATGTGTCATCTTTAGTCACCAGTAATAAAGGAATGACCTAGCGGTACACCTGTAATTAATTATTAAAGTTTGAATCTGGCATCACAGTGCCAGCAGCCAGGGTGAAAGGCAGATGGTGGATCAAAATTGCAGTTGCAGTTTGAACAAGGCAAACGAAAACTGGCTTTTTCTTCTACTGATGTATATTTTTCTGAAAAGAAACTGACCAACGAAAAGTACATATTTTTTTCCATTCTATAAGTGATTTCAGGGATAATAGGTGCATTCAAGAGATAGTGGTTCGTGTGGGCAATGCACAGGATACTTACTATTATCGATGAACAATGGCAACTAGCATTGGTATAGTGATGCTGAAAAAGAAGACCAATCATACAGAATGCAATAAACAGGACAATAATATTTGTGAAAATAATATATTTATATTTTACTACCAAAGAAAAAAGGATGGTCAGTGTCCCAAGTGAACTTAGCACCTATATGGCAATTTGTAACATATTTTGCGGTTTCTAAATCAACGAAAACAAACATTATTTAATACATAGTCTTTATTCCTAGCATTCTAACACTTTGCTAAAGACTATAATATGGTTTGTTTAAATGTGTTGACGGCGTTTCGACTCCACATCCAGTCTCATCTGGACCGAACAATGAGGGGCATCTGAAAATAGATGGGTAATGAATTGTCAGAGAGTTGTGCACATCAGTCATGTGAGTGAAAACAAAGGGAGTGATTACTCACATGGGGCACAGCTGGGTACCCAGTGAGGTGAGAGCTGACACTTTCTATGGTGTGTCTCACACTTCTGCACTGACAAAATGTAGATAATACACTAATGAAAGCTCCTCTTCATGTCACGACAGACAGGAAACGACAACGAGTCATCGTCTTGATTCGGGAGAAAAGTGATGCAATTAGTCAGCTGCTTGCCGTGGTAGTATGAGTCATCTACTAAACACATTGAGAAAAGGGCCGCCAAGGTCAGCCTCTTTCCTTCGGCTGTCAGAGGCCAGTGCAAAATTATTCTATGAGGTAATCGATATTTAATGATAATGAGCAAGTGCCATACAATGAGACAATGAGTGTGACAGCAACTCTTGCAATACTGGAGATGGGAATGGCTGTTCAGAAAGATAGAGCCCATGTATTATCTTTATGACAATAATCAGCAAAACAATTCACAAAAAAAATGTTGAACTAGCCCCTACAAAATTTCACACATTCAATGCATCTTTGCGCACCCAGCCCAATCGACCAAACCACTCTGCACCTGAGCTGCCCAGCCCGGGTCCCAACGAACTGGCTATACTCCTTGCTCCAAGACCCCGTCCAACCTAAGCCTCTCTTTGGGAGCTCTCGGACTTCCCACAAGTCTCCCTGTGCAGCTTATTTCATGGTGGCTCCCTTCATCGTAGCACACCAGCTACCAGCCTCACCCTCACCCATGTCTGGGTGGAGCCCAGGTGGTTGCCGAAGAACAGCTGGTAGTACTTTGAAACATGTCCCACTACAACTCCGAGCCCTGAAGGTGAACCCCTGAAACTGACTGTACCTGCCTTTATGCATGTTTTTTACTTTTCTTCCATAGGATTGCAGTGTGTGGGAAAGTGCACCGATTTGAAAGTTTTACTTAACTGGTAATATTCCTATTGAAAACAGCACTTACCTCTAAATGAAGTTCTTGGTTTTAAAACATGTATAAAAAGAAGAGTTGTTTTTCTAATTTGGTCTTGGAATTATTCTTTGAGTGTGTGTCTCATTTATTACCTCTGAGAGTAAAACAAATTCTTATTAGCGTCCGTCAGCTTACGAGACCATAATGGAAACCTGAGAGTTGCCTACGTAGTCTGTACTGTCTCGGGTGTCGTAGAAACCTCCTGGATTATAGGAGTATTTTCAGCTCAAGTGGCCTATTTTATTGTATGTTGTGTTTCAGACCAGTGGAGAGTGACAATTTTCACTGATAGTCAGTATGGCTTTGTTGTCGTTTTCGACTTTGGACAGTTATGCTCACAATGGTGTGTTTATGTCCTCTTCATATTCCCTATACAAAATGGTGACAGTATCCATAACATTCTGAAGGCTTTACAGTTACCCGCCTAGACTGCAGTTGTGAAGTGTGCTGTACACCGCAATGGCACAGATTATGTGACAGTAGGTAACAGGTATTCTGATGAGACCGCCAGATCGTGTGCTCTGAATGTTTGCACTTTTAATGGGGAGTACCACAGTGAAAAATCAGATGCCACAAATTGCAATCTGTTGTTGACTCCATACAATACTTGGGAGGAAGTTAAGAGGTTATAGGAAGAAGTATCAGAAACAGAACAGCAAGGCTGGACTAGAGTAAATTGTGTAAAAAGAGAAGGATGGCATCTGGGTTTCAATAATGGAAGACTTGTGTTGCCAGAGAGCGTGCTGCTACCTATAGTGAGACATTATCATGGACCACCAGATGTAGGGAGAGATTCCATGGTACACTTGTTCAGGCAAACATGGTTTAACCCAAGGTTCAGCCTGATGGCTGAATGATTGTGTCACAGAAGTTTTGTGTGCCAACAGCAGAATGTAGGCAAAAGAACAGCAGTAACACTGAGGGAGATCAGGAGGTCCCTTCAACAGGATGCAATTAGACTTTATTGAGATGCCTGTGTGCAATACGTTGAAGTAGGTCCTAGTGATTGTGTGTATCTTTTCATGTTGGGTTGAAGCCTACTGGACCAGGAGAAATAATAGTCTCACAGTGGCTAAGTTGCTGTTGAAAAAGTAGAACAGAGGCTCCATTGCAGTTACCGAACGGAAGCTTTTGTAATTGTGGAGCAAGTTAATGGCACTTTTGAAAATCCAGATTGGCTAAAGTGCTTTGACATCCCTGAAATAGCCTGATACTTTGCCTTGTGTGTTGATGAGCATACGCAGTACTCCGTATAGGACAGGATTGTCACCCCAGAAGATCATCTTGGGAAGGGCCATGAGACTGCCAGCTGTACCTGTGAATGCGCTTGTGAACAACACAGATGAAATGATTCTTGATTAAGGACTGGCTGATGTGGTGCATTCTGTGTCATTTCCAGGTTGTAAAGGCTACAGCCCTACCTCAACAGGAGCAGTGCCATGACCACAAGCCAGCAACTGGGCTAATGTGAAGAAGCATGTGCGCAAGTCATGCTTGAAGCCTCGGTGGCATGGCCAATACCGGGTTATATTGGTCACTACAACTGCTGTGAAGTGTGAAGGTCTCCAAACTGGGTACATTCTGTTCATTCTCGCAGAGTCCATTGTCCCCTTGTTGATATAACAGCATCTGTCCCTGATGTGCCAGTGATTATAATGAATCAAATGGAGCAGGTTAGTCAAGCTGGTGGGGATCAGCAAGAAGCTGAGACAACACTTTTTCAGTCTGAGGGCGGTCAGAGGGAGTAAGCAGTTGAAGTTGGGACAGAAGGGTCCCATCCTGTAGTGACTGTGCCGGATTCAGACCTTGGCAAAGGGCCTAGTGCAGTAGTAATGCAAGTTGTACCTGGAGACCAGTGGCCAAGAAGACAAGAGAGAGGAGAGAGGGAGTGTCAGAACCTCAATATGGAACTCTTAGGAATTGGAATGATGTACAAAGTGGTCCACCTCCTGACATCCCCAACTCTGAAAGTAGTATTTACACAGAATATTAGGGCAATCAAGCGAGGGAAAGGGAAATGGGAAAGGAACAGCAGGGAATATGACCCTGTAGAAAACAAAAGAAAAATCAATAAAATGCCACATAAATACTACTCTCATGTATATCTCACTAAGAGCTCATAAGTACCTTGAGAACAAAAGAACTGTTCACTAAAGCGACAGCAACTCTGAAATAAGATCTTCTGTATCTTTCTCCCTGCATGCACCTGATAAGACAAAAGCGTTAACAGAATCAACTCCTTCTTCTTCTTCTTTCATACACACGCAGGAAATGCTATATTATGGGTGAAGGTAAGAACCACAAACATACATGCCACAAAAAAAACACAATAAAAACAAAACAATAAAAGGCATATGCGGTATGGCCAATACTGGATGCACTATTCTTATCTTCAAAAGTCATGCACTTTAATATCCCTCTCCAGTGTATAGCAATAGAACACAGGTACTTGGTATTCTCTGGTAATGAACCCAGTATCAAAATAAAGCAAGAGATCCAAGAATAGGAGGGCAACAACAACAAAATAGTTATTTTTTTATAAGCAATCCCAAGTTTGTTCTAGGAATGAAATCTTCACGTTCACCCATGAACGCTAATCCATTTTTTGAAACACAAAAAGAATACTTTAAGTCAGTAGAAAGCCTTCCAGTACCCATAAGGCACAGCCAGCCAACTGAAGAATCCTTACCTGGAAGCCGAGTGTTTCGCTGCTCCGTGGAATAAAAGAACCACTCCAGAAGCAAAAATGACAAACTTGTCGTACCGTTTAAATCAAACAATAGATGTGCCCCGGCCTCCGATACCCAGAAGCCTCTGGTGCACCATGAGGCCAAGACAACACATCTTACCGCATAAGAGCAAAAAGTACTGCAGCCAAGAAGAGTTCCTGGCTCGCAGAATGCAACACGCCGCCTTTGAAGCTAGTCGATATCCAAGGAATTCACGGAGATCATGGTGATGTTTTGTCAAAGTCAAAAAAGGTAATGATTAACCTAGACCCGATCCGCCAATACGGGTCTAAAGGAGACTCCAGAATATGAGAATTACACACGTTGTCTGGCGTGTGGTAGTGTCTTTTATCCTATGAGCCTCGGGGACAGTGGGGCATCATGGGATATGTAGTTTTCCTTCTAGCGATTGCGACGAGGAAGGCACTGTTGCATGCAAATCCTGACAGGAAGACGCAGTTTATCTGAAGTGCACACGCCACACACCATCCCGGACGATACTCAAGGATCTGGCCTAAGTGATAGTGATAAAAAAGAGCCAGCAGTAGGGAGATCAAAGAGAACTAGAGGACCTTGTCGGACGTACCTCTCACCTTAATAGACATACATAGCTATAAAAGATTGCTATAACAATTCTTATTCAATTAAGTCTCCTTGAACTGAACTTTGTGGCTGAACTGAGTTTTGAAATTGCATTGCCACTAAACAGAATGAGTCAATTTATCATGGAAGTGATCATTAGTGAGTTTGAACTGAGCATTTATTAGAGAAAAAAAACTTGATAACATTTGCCCAAACTACAAAGAAGAGTACCAAGGATTGAGTCTGCTGAAGTAGAATACGGTTGTCACTTAGAAGAACACAGAGTAGGGCTAAGGATTTCTCACAAAGATCATTGTACATATTTTACTGGAAAATACATTTGAAAATTATTTTGCTGTTTTCGCAAGTGGAAACTAATGGAAAAGACTGTGCTGCAATCTTCTACTTAAAAGGTCATCAGAAGAAATTATGATCCTAACCCTAATACTAGTAGACGTAGACTCTTGTCTGTAGGAGTATTTCTCATTGTGAAATTAGTACTAATTGCTTTACTTGTAATATTGAGTTTACCCAATCCTCCATAAGTAGAGGAGCTTAGGTCTACAAGTGCCCCTCAATCACCACTTTCTACTGACAACAGTTTACCAGCAATAGGTGAGAAAGACTTAAATGTAGATGTATTTAGAGGAGATTATTCATTGAATGTTTATACAAAATTGCTTTATGAAAATGCACTATGGATTCTAGGGAGTTGCTGGGTGGCTTACATACCATCAAGGCCCCTTGACAAATGGAGTTACTTGTAGCTTATTGCTGAGATTATTCAGTAGAAAACATTATCTTTAAAATTAAGGCGATAATCATGACTGTTTTTTCAGACGTTCCTGTGCTGAAGCACTTGAATTGTCAGTCTGCTGCTAAAAACACTGAGATAGTGAGACATTTCTTTAGACCCACCATGACATTAGACACTCCTTTAGCCTGTAGATATAACTTTACTAGTTCCTTAACAGGTGTGGAAAAGAAATTCATAGATTCAGTAGAAGACAGATGAAGAGACAAATTGGTTAAAGCAACACATCTTTCAAAAGTACCCCAATGAGTCAAAGAGAAAGGTGAGCATAGATTAGTGGGAAATATGACAGTATTAGCTTTAGATTGACAACACAAAGGGAAATTCTGCATATTCATTTGTAAATCCACAACTGATACAAATCTTTGGGCAATAGTGAATGTGATCATACTTTTGAGGTTAATAAATTGTGGAATATACTTAGATGGAGCAAATCCTGTTTTCCCTGGAGTTTATTGCATTTGTGGGAAACATTTATTTTACAGGCAACCCAAAAGATGGTATGGAACATTTTTAATGAGGATAGTTTTTCCAAAGATTTATCATATGGGACAACTTGATGATCCAATAGGGGAACAAAATGTGAGAACAAAGAGAGGTGCTAGTGCAGGAAACATCTTTGGTGCTCTAATGCCATGTGTAGGAGTGTTAGTCAACACACACAAGATTAGAAAGCTTTCTCCTTTAGTTGATAAGTTATCTACTAGTACAGCTAGAGGATTTCTAGTTATAGATACTGAAATAGTTGCCATCAGATCTGTGATTTTGCAGAAGCGATTTGCATTAGATGTCCTTCTCGCAAAGGAAGGTGGATTCTGCCAAATGTTAAAAGTTCAACAATGTTGTACTTACATTCCAGACGAAAGTAAGGACTTGAAGAAATACATTAAACCATTATTGATTAAAAGAAAGATTTGAAATGGTTAAAAGCAATAGGTGCTTGGGAAGTAATAGGGCATGGATTTTCTGCTATAGGCAGATGGTTTGGAAACTTAGGCAGTAGAATTGTTGGAAGCATTTTGAAACCCTTAGTGATAATTTCTCTTTGTTGATTATTTTTGTATGTACTCTATATGGGATAGAAATGAGTGCCACCAAGAAAGTGAGTGAAGAGAAAAACAGCAGACATAGAACTATAAGATAGACAGAGCAAAAACTATGATGACATGACATTTCTAGAGAATTCCAGGAGAAAGATGATGAAAACAACCAGATTGTGATTTGTCAATTTGATAAGACATTGATGCGATGGCTTGATTCACCATCAGAGGGGGGATTAGAGCAGCGCAATTTTGGCTACATCATTACCCGTCACAAATACATATCATGAACTTTGCACCTGTTTCGCACGTAAAATAAGTATTCCACTTGACATCATTTCTAAAGTGCATTCACTGTAGGATTAGTGAATTTACTCAAACTATGTTATTTAACTGTACTGATATATTAATAAACCATCCCTACTTAGTAGATACGTACTCACTAAAACAAATTTGATGTACATAATGTGTTCCTTAATACATTAAATGACATTCACTGTTTAGATGTTTTAATAGAAATCGTCCTCACATTACGAAATATAATTTATATTAAAAACAAATTTGATTTAGGTAATGTGTACACCAATGTTTCATATATTGCATTAAAATGTAGTTCATCGATATACATATGCATTTAAGATTTTACTGTATGCCACATGTAATATGAATCCATTAATCTGTGTTTAAATGTACACACGCATATTAAATGTGCATTGTCTGTAGTAGGCCTGTATACCATGCTGCATAAAATACTGATTTTCATTTTCTGCTAACATCACATTTCTGGCAGGTATTCACACACATTGTTAGTTTTCGAAACAATACATTACTGTACTAGTGATAGAAGGAGAGAGCCTAATAAGAAGACCTTGACAAAAGAACATGGAAAGCCATAGCGTTAACTGAAAGGTTTATTCAGCAATGTTACCACCTTACTTGAGTGTGAAAAGATGATGTCGGTCCCATTTCCAGGTTGAGATCTTTTGCAAATGTTGCAGTCTGCAACGTGAGAATGGAAGAGGACAATAGTATCCCTGATGATGAGTACAGAGGAGTGTTGCTTTTAGGATCCTGATGGAAGTAACTGTTCTTCACACAGTCTAAAGTTAGAGACTTTTCTTTGGACTTTGAGAGGTTTAGACCTCTATGTTTCCCTTTGATTCTTTCCTAAGTGTGTCTTAGGCTAATACTTAGTTCCCTAAGCCAAGACGCCTCTTGACCAAGCTTCTGCAATGCTGATCCCTTTCTACTTATTTTTTGTTCTATTTTTCCTTTATGGAATTTTCCTAATTTTTGAAATTCCTTACGTTTCTAAAAACCACCCTCTTAGTTTGGACTTTACTTTAGGTGATTTAAACGTACCCATGTAAAGACGAGAAAATCTGAGACTCGTCTCTGAGCATCAGATACTTTTGTTTATCTTTTGCATTGCTGTGACTCACTTCTTGTTTGCTTCCTACCGGCATGCCTAAACTACTTTAGGAGGTTAGTTTTCTCGGTTGTTATTCTGTATCTTTATAGCAAGGTGCTAAGAGTTGTGTACCTTAACTTGATGGCTAATTTGTAATAAATCTTCTTAACCATAGTTACAGTCCTGATTCTTATTGTGTAGCCAAATGTGTTACACTGTTAATTGAAATTGATTGATGTAATGTTAACTCTCTTCACCTCTCAGTCAGATAAGAAAGGTCCATCAGAGGACAAATGGTAAGAGAGTGGCCCCAGAGCACTTGATCAGGCCTTTACTAAAATATTTGAATGCATTTCTTGCCTTTATCTGGTGGAGGAAACAGCAGGTCTCAAATGTAGACCAAAACCCTTTTAGCTCTTCCTTCATAATATAAACTGTAACGACCGCTTTGCTAAGTGACCTCTTTCTGTGACCTACCATACCGGCAGATCTACTGAGGTACTGCAGTACCTCTTACTGTTTCATCCCTTGGTTCCATTCCTCTTCATGTATTAGGTCCTTCTCTGGTTGAAGGACCTCATCTAGATTATTTCAAACATCCTCTATATTAATGTCTCCTTGCATAGGTGATCAGTACAGACAGTCCGCCGTCATATTATGTGCCCCTTGTGGATGCTAAATCAGCCATGAAGGCACTATTGTAAGAACCGTGAAAAGGGGAGCGGAGATGACCGTTAAATACTTATTTATGAACAAATCTTTTACCGTTGTGTGGTCTAGCCGTATGGTAATCTTCGCACTTCACAAAAATGACCAAACCTACATCTTAACTACCCATGCTGCTGGAAATGTCTACTTTTCAATGACAAAGTAACACAGCACATCCTCCTGCTATGGTTTGGAGGCAAAGTTGACAACAAACTCTCCCATGAGTTATACCTGTTAAAATACCTTCAATGCTAATTCACTGGCCTCAGTTGTGTTTAAGGTCCTGGTTACAATACACATTTTTCTAATCACTGTTGTATTTGTATTGACCTGCTCATATTTCATGCGTACACTTCATTCTACTCAAATTTAAACCTCTCGTGCAGAACTGCTTTTCATTACCACCATGTTTTTTGCTTACCCTTTAAAAAATATTAGAAGTCCTGGAAGTGTCATATATTATGCTTTACTGCCAGCACCAATATCAGTACACATGCTCTTTGAGTTTAACACTGCAAATCATATTGACATGGGCAAAATATTTAATTATATTCAACCTAAATTATTTGTCTTTATTAATAGTCAACCCTTGCTCATGCACAGCACTCGCTGCTGCAGTGCCTTGAGACTATGTGTGCCAGGACTTTGCAGTTCTGAGTGGACTCAATGGAGGAATCAATAACTTGGCTGGGAGGTGTTATGATGTGGTCAACGTTCATGATGTAAGGAGAAAGTAGTATGAATGTTGTGTGTCAAAGAATACAGATGTCTGGTTGTGAGCTCATGTGTGTCGTGTTCATTTTACATGTTCCCAGGCTAGGGAGGACGCAACCGTTGCTGATCCTGCTACTCCACCATCTGTCCATAGATCAAGAAATCGTCTTGAAAAATGGAATGCTACCCATGTAAGTAAATGAAACCAGCAAGATCCTTTGGAAAATTCTGTTAAAGTTGAACAGCATCCTTCTGAATAGGAAAACATCATCATGTGTAACTGTAGCTGTGAGCAAATGCAAAGAAGGGGCAGCTTAATCTGCTGATAGAAGAAGGATAAACCCATTTGCACCCATTACCGGCAGGGTCACCACTAACTCACCCATATGTGGAAGTAGCACTCAAACATCCATATCCACTTCCTTTGACTTCAAAATCCTAATGTTACCTAGTTGAAGATGTACTCTCATCATCATCATAAAACTTTATACGACTTAGGAGGTCATCAAAGTACACAACATAATACGGGACTTCATATACAATACATCAATAAAAAGAAAGCCCCCTTGCCCCACTGTCAAGGGACAACAGTTGACTGTGGGGCCTAATGGTGAGTACCCCTCTTACAAAGGCTAACAACTTTAATTGACTTTTTTTAATTTATTTATGATTTGTTTTAAACTGGGTACATTGTTGTCATGGCATATACATTCAATACACAACAGTTACATTCTATAATTACATAACCAGTACGAAGAAGCCAAATACATATACACCACAATATAATCATATAGACATAATCTACAGGAGAAATTATTACAGAAGACAAGAAAAGCATGGCCCAGAGTAGAAAAAAGGGCCCTATGTTAAACCTTGTTTTTACTTCAGCCAGTGAGTAATTGGGGCCCAGATTTTCCTACCCATTTCCCGGCTTCTGGAGCCTCTCAGCCTGTAAACCACGGATTCCATGTTATATATCACTAATGACTGCGTACGCCAGTTAATGAACGTGGGAGAGTCAGGGCTGATCCATTGAGATGTTACACATAATCGCAGAATGGCCATTGCAAAAAACAAAAATCCCCTCTCAGAGCTAATCCAAACATTAGCCACTGAACACCCTTCTTCCCCCAAAATAATTAAATCTGGTGCTAGAGTTAATTGGAATAGCGAGGACCAAATTAAAACAAGCATTTATAATGCAATCGGTCTCGCTTTTGAGGCTTTATAAGTATTTAGCCTTTCAGCACATTGTCTGCAGCTGGGGGGTTGTAGCGGTTCCACCGGGATGCGGGAAAGGGAAACAGTGCTCTAAAACAGCCATGCTGTTTGTTGTTAAGAGCCAAATAAAGAAAGGATAAAACCAGGTTCAATTTACCGAGCCATTATAAAATGCAAGGCCGGGTCAACGACATGGGTTAAATGTTTGTGTCTGCAGGGGGAAATCATCTGCCAAACCACAGGGGGTCGACCAACCCAGCTACAATATCTGAAAAACAAGAGGAATATGTTGACTAGAAAGATAGAATCAAAAGGACAATAACCTGAATGTCTAATTGGCTTTACAGTGATAAACTCCTAAAGAAAAATGGGTACTCAATGGGTCACAGAGGAGGGTAGTAGCTGAATCAAGTGGGGGATGAAGGCGCTTAGAAGCCACTAGTTGGCCTAACAAGGCGCTTCGATAAGAGAGGAGCGAGGGAGTTGCAGCGGCATGGGGAAGAAGGAGTTCCTGGGGTATGAAATGAACAATGGAGAGTTTGGGCTGTGGTTGGGAGGTGCAGGGAGTCTGAAAGAATACAACTGCCTGACATGGAATGGAGTGACTAGAAATTAAAGAAAGCCGCAAGCTTCAATGCGTCCTGGTTAAGGAAACAATAATGGATAGGACCGTGAGGTTCAATTTTGTGAACATTTCTAAAAAAGGCCATTGGGTTTATCCCCACAGAACCCGTACTTCGTGCTCAAGAGCTACCTTCCAGGTACAGTCATGCCTTATGAAGAACAGCACAGGTTCCCGTGGTCTCACGCCCGCTTTCGTGTAGCTCTGGAGCTGCAATCCCTTACTTTGAACCTGAGCCTCATGCACACGCCGGTCCCCTGGCAATACTCAAGTGAAGCTTTGGCTCAGGTTGGCATTGTATTCTAAAATACTTTGTACAACCAGGAAATTTGGCCACTAAAGTGTTGCCGTCCGTACAACATTTTGTCTCTCTGCTCTTTATTTTTTACATTGGTGTTTTCTGTTCTAAAATGAAGATATTAGTAGGTTGACTAAATTGGACACTGGTAAACCAGAAAAGTGATGGAAAAAGGATTATTGTGATATTAATGTAGTAGGGTATTGGTTTAGCAAGATCATCTCTCCTCATGCCCCCTTTGGATGCTCTATGAGGGTATTTAAAGTTCATGTTGGATTTTGGGGAAGGTAGCGACTGCTGAATCCAGATAACTGACTCGTGAGAGGCAGTGTAGCCTTTCCCACATACAAGAAAGAAGACAGGGAGAAGCCAAATGTCTTCAGCATGATACTGTGGAGTGTGGCCTAAATGTGCCAGCAATATATTATTTACTGAGGATCTAATTGGGAGATTGGGGGAATGACTGATAAGACAAAAATCACACATTTGCTATTCCTGCAGACTGGATTCGTGGTTGAAGTCCCAGTCTTGCTATAAATAGATGAGCTGCTGACCTCATATTCAGTTTATTCATTTCCTTGGGTTAGTGTGAGTCCAGACATTGACCACAAGGATCAACTCTGTGGAGTCTGTGAGAATGTTGCTCTTTATTTCTCTCTAGATGTGGTCAATCTGGATCAGATTGTGGGAGGTTTGTAGAAATGAAACGGATCACTAGATAGTTATAATGAATTAAAATGATCAAACTTAATGATAAACAATATTAATAGATTAAAGTGGTGCTATTTGCCAAGGTAATGCAAACATCTGTAGAAGCCTTGAAGTTCTTGAGACAAACCTATACCTGCCTATACACTTTCCCTCCGCGGCTGCCTATCAACAGGATTCACACATCACTGACACCAGTGTTGTCACTGACTGACAATACGGATGGCATCTACATCGGACTTTCAACACATCTAACAGGCAAGCTACAACAAAGCAGGAACACAGCAGCCAGACAAGCCCTAGACCGGAGCTGGTGGAGCCCCATTAGCCCAGCCCTAAGGAGTCTACACCGCTTCGCAGTAGCAAGAAGAATCTCTTACAAAGTGGTCTGCATCTCACATGTGCTATCCATGGGGCAGGACCCATCTCCATACAGTCGAAACTCAAACTGCGCAGTCAAAGGCGAAACCTCAGATCCACAATGGAATTATTATTAGCCACATAGGCTTCAAAAAATGCAATAATGACTTGGCTGTTCCCACAATTATAGCAACTACTTCACATGCTGTAAATAACTCTATTTTGTATATGCAGCATGCACAACTTTCCTTCACACGTGAAATCACATACTGTTTCACATGTAAGAAGGTGCTACAAGCTGCAACACCAAGCCTGGAGCACATCTGCCACTCTACCACACCACACAACACAACACTCATGGATGAGTGACACTTCAGCAAATATCCTTTTGCAATCATACACAAGAAGACCTACTTACTTGGCCAACCGAAAACACAAAGTGCCACAGAAATCTTATAATTAACACAATGCAGTAAAATACAATACTATAGTGCCTGGAGGCCACGCGGAGCAGAGAAAGAGAAACACGGCATGTCCAGTACTTTGGGCCTGGAACTTTAAGAGCATATCATGCAAAGATCCAAGCCATGTTCTGCTTGGATTTAGCATGATACACCTGGCTGCAGCAACCTGAAAATGAACAGCATTGAAGGGAAAAGTCTCTGCAGCTCTGGCCTCTGAGAAGGAGCCCTCAAGGGGTGTATCTAACCTTGAGTCTGGTCTGATAGCAGCAAGGACTCGGGTTAGTCCGGTATTTCTGTTCCATGCCCATCAGGCAAGTACAGAACCAGTTGATGTGTTGATGTGGTGTGAGATTAGAAACACGTGTGGTTGTCAAATGGAATAAATGTGATTGGGTTGGTTTGAGTCTGGACCAACGTCACAACTAATATTAAATTAGAACCACCATTTAAGTAGGAATGAAGCAAATCTGTCCTTCACTTGCGAAAGTATTAGTTGTCAAATATTTGCATTGACCAGTCTATGTTGAGTCAATAGAATCAACGAGTCTCAATGCTATCAGCGTGGAGCATTGGCCCACGGTGCTGGCCTGGAATTTACACTGATGAGTCATGCTTTTTCACCACCATGACCTTAAACGCCAAGCTGGGCAGTGAGCAGAAGTGTGCAAAAAGCCTTTGCCAGAATCCTGAAATGTCCTTTTTGTCCAAGATTAAAGTTCAGTATAAGGGACTAACTTGTTGGCTTCTGGAAGCCAATTTCTTCTAGGGTTTTTGAGGAAAAGTTGCCACGCCAGGATGAAGCTTCCATCATATGCAACACAAGGGTAGCCCAGAGTATGCAAGCATTTACTTTTACCCGCAGAGATGTCATATTCACTGCTGCTGGGGGTCACTCCTACAGGTTTCAGAGGACACGTCTGTGCATACGTAATCTGAGTGTATGGTTGCAACGCTGACACCCATCCTTTTCTCGAATAAGGCCCTTTGGGCGCAGATTGAAATATTACAGCAATATTGGTGGGTGGGGGTGACTTCAGCAGGGCACAAAGGTGGGTATAAGAGGCCTTATTCACAAAGGATTTGCGCACCTCAGTCGAATTTATGTGTGCAAATTCATTTATGAGTCTAATTTGTGTTTGCAATTCACAGATTTTGAATGTACATTCTTAAAAGTATTTATTTACATGCAAATGAACACCAGGATGGTGTCATTCGGCATATAAGGAAATCTGTGAGTTGTATCATACTGGGGCAGGGACGACTATCTAACACAGGGGTCTCCAACCTTTTCTGTAGTGAGGGCTAATTCTGCTCAAGGAAAGTCCTGCCAAGCTACCAGCATATGTTATCACTGTAAAATGCTGATGCTTTATATTACCATTACACTGTGGCCACCCTAATCACGATTATCAGTAGTAACCACCCAAACATTCCAGGTGAAGTTATCAGCAGAATGCTAGGGAAACGTTTAGCAATATTAAATGCTTGTAATCAAGTAAAATTCTAATCATCACATGCTGTGTGCCACAAAGGGTATTACCACAGCAGTAAGTCTCCCCCAACTCAAATTGAATTATCATTCAGCTAACAACTTTAAATGTGTTTTAGAATTGCAATATTTAGTCTTCATTAGTATATCAGTTTTTGAATATACACATATTTTTCTATCAAAATCACTTTCCACTTTGAGCAATCAAACTCAATTTTCCAGAAGAAAAACCTTTATGAAAAAAAAAGTTCCTTTAAAAATCAAATCAGTTTTCCTTGTTAGAAAATAAACAGTTGCTAAATATCAGCTTTTCGTTTTCATTAGTACCACCATGTAAAAATACCTCTCATGGACAAATTCTGCTTCAAATACCCAGGTATTGGAATCATAGGCCATGCTTGCTCACCATAATACTATGAATGCCCCTATTATACTAATAATGCCCATCATTAAACCAGGGCTACCACTGTGCCACAGTTGGATGCCCCACATATATTAGTTATGGCCATTATTATGGGAGAAGCGGTTGCCACTCTGCCAGGAAGGGCTAAAAGCAGGCCAGTCATGCTCTTTATATGTCAGTGATGGCAGCAGGTATGTAATTACTAGACTTGTATGCACAAAATAGTCAAGGATGAGAATGTTATGGCTATGGCACAATTATACCATGGACGGGCTCAATTGCGTCAGAGAAAATACTCTTATGATGGGGACCAGCATACATATTTGGCAGTCCTTGACACTAGGAGTAACTTTAAGGAATCAACACTGTTTATTAGGGAAGGATACAATGTCACAAACCCACCCAAAATTGAATGTGAGGCTTCTAACTTTCTCTGCCCTGGATGCATACTCTCTCCTCCTCAGCTCTTTGGTTGACCATGCTCCCAACTAACACATTTTCACTCTAGTTCTTGCAGTCACACACTTTGGTGGGTCAACCCTGGTTACTGCTGCTACTATTCTTTGATGTCGCACACGTTGCGACGGATAGAGCTGGGCATATAACATGGCCAATCTACTTCTTAGGTAGATTTAAAGTGGATAAAGATGGTTCATATGACGCCCTAGCCTTCACATGCTTGAACCCCCCGCAAGACCTTCAAATGGATTCCCCCCCCCCCCGAATCCAGGAAGACCGTCATGCATTGATCACCAGCAGGCTGGACTACGGGAAAGCCCTCTATGCCGGAATCAACAAATCTCTACTCCACAAACTCCAGACCGTCCAGTACGCCGCAGCCAGACTCATCCTCGGCATCCCAGGACAATACCACATCCCCCAGCACCTACGAGTCCTCCACTGGCTCCCGTCAAAAAAAGAGTGACTTTCAAGATGCTCACACACACCTACAAAGCCCTCCACAACACCGGACCGAAATACCTCAACAAAAGAATCTACTTCTACCCCCCAAAAGAAACCTCCGCTCCACTGACCAGGCCTTGGCCGAAATCCCCTGCATCAACAGAGCCAGAACAGGAGACAGATCCTTCTCCTACATTACGGCCAAGACCTGGAACAAACTCCCCCTCAGCATCAGATGAAGCCCCACACTCCAAGCATTCAGGAAGAGCCATAAGCCATGGCTTTTCGAATGACCGGAGCTACCCAAATCCCCCACCCCCACTCCCCCAGCACCTTGAGACCCTTACAGGTGAGTAGTGCGCTCTATAAATCCCTGATTGATTGATAGGCCAACACAGTGTGTGTTTGAGTGTTATCAAGAGGCCCTGCCATTGGTTTGACTGTCTGTAAATCTTACGGGTAATGAAACGAGCAGTGCTGCCTTCTTTAATATACACAGAATCTCTGATATCGGCTTGGTTTGGTTTCACCTCTGAGAGCTACTTTGAGGGTCCTGGTGAGCTACCAGTAGCTCCTGAGCTACTGGTTGGAGACCCCTGGTCTAACATTCATAAATGTTTCGTTTCATGGATATTCACAAACGTTTGGCAGGCGCATCCCACCCCAGATGTGGTCAGAGCTTTAATCCTATTTAGTCTAGGAGTTATAGTTATGTCTGTATCCACCATGCGACTGAGGAGGGAAAAAATAAAGTATTTAGCGTGCAATCAAAAGGAAAATGTGCTCCCATAAAAAAATATCATGTTATCTGGTGCTAATGTACTTGTGCGACACACAGGCATGCTTACAGATGCCCTTCCTCCATGTCTGGGCATGAGAGAAACATAGAATTCACAAATATCTCCAGAACAACTCCTCGGAAACTACAACTGCTGCTGAACTCTGGGAGAATCCTCTAGCCCTTTGTGAAGTCAAAAATGCAGTCTAAATGTAGGTACATCTATAGAGGGGTAAAGTTCTAACTATCATATGTGAGTGGGATCCATGGAACCAGAGCATTGCACCGGTTGGACCAACCAGTGATGGAACTGTGTGGACAAGACTCCCAAGATCATAACGTGGTCGAGATGGGGAAAGGAATTTGCGCTCTTGCTTGGAAAAATAATGTATGTTACAAGAGACGTGACTAATGCAGTGGGCAGTGAAAACAATAGTGCTGCAGCGTTGTCCACTTGTGTTGGTGAGTTTGGAGGCAAGTTACTTTTACTGCATCTCTTTGCGGTGATGGGCATATGACAAGGAGGTGTTAGTCAGGTGGTACCCAAAGGGGGGCAGGAGGTTCAATCGATGCATGACACAGCTCTGGTATACGATGCAGGTATTTCAGTAACTTCATCCCCGGGAGAATGTTTACACTGGAGTTGCTTGGCAGCAGTCACAATGGAGCCCCCAAAGGTATTTTATGTGTTATCCCCGGTGGTCGTGGGCATGGTGAAAGGCTTGTCACTGAATGCGTGTAATCAGACTCCTCCTCACTGGGAGGTGCAGGGTCTACCTCTGCCTTCTCTGTTCAGACTCTGGCACTGTTGAACTCACTGCTAACCTTAGTCAGTTTATGTCTAAAGAGCGCATAATATGCAACTGCTTCTTGGTGATCTAAGGCCGCCACCAAGAGAGAAGGACAGAAAGAGTGGACACTGTCTTCAAGATCTGCTTCCACTGGCACCACCAATGTAAAACTAGAAAGTTAACATCTTACATCATTGACCAAGACTAGTCTAGTGTGTCGGGTGAATCACCACTTTGTTGATACCTTGTTAAATTCTAGTAGGTCAGACTCTTTTTTTTTTAAACAGAGTTTAGACAACGTAAACTTGACCCGATAAGGGTATCACAGCGCTTTACACGAGCACCAGTTGCGTTGCACAAGGACACATTCATTTTTGTTAGGCACCGGGAGATTAAGTGATTTGCCCAGAATCACAGGATGTTCAGCGTCATTGCCGAGAATCAAACCCGTCCCACAGATTGGAGGTCGATCGCCCTAGCCGTTAGGCCAACTCCTCTCCCGAAAAGCAAGCAGTAAGGAGTCCCACGCAGTTGCTGTGGCTGTGGAGAGGGCATGATCTCCGAAAGAGCCTGTTGTGGGTGATGGCTCATGAATGAATGAGGCTTGGATGGGGTGCAGTGCTCGGCCTGAGTTGTGCCAGGTGAGCTCGGATGCCAGGGAGTCTGGTTCTTTAGCATCGATGCCTCTGTGGGCAAAGATAAGAAACACTTGTAATCAGGTGGAATAAGGAAACGCACCTGTCTGTTCACTAACAGAGGACACTGTTACCCAAAGCCAGCACCAAAGGTTGACCAGCCCACGAAGGAAGAGCCAGCCACTCACACACAGATGGTAGGTATGAGTATATGTGTGTACCTCACTCCTCTTCACTGCACACCAGGCTTACACATAGCTACAGGGTCACCGCAACATGACAGCAGCACCAACCTGATCCTCATGCACAGCACCAGAACTCTTCCCTGGTGGACCACACGATCATCCCGCACTCTATGTACATCATCCTGGGAGCAAGCCGGGATATAGATGTGGGGCGACCTCTTCACTGACAAAACACTAATGACTGATCAAGCATTCGTACAAATCCATGGCATACAAGAGTCGCGCTTCCTGACCCAAGTCAGCGTCATCACTTATAACCGCAAACACTGGACTCCTCTGGGTTCCGTACCTCCCAGCCAAGAGTTCATTTATGCGATATATATAATGGGTCATGGCAGACGCTTGGTCAAATGGCTCTACCAGGGTCAATGAACACATTGAACTACTCCCCCCTGTGTGCCAAGTGTGAAGAGGACCTGTCCTAATGATAAAGAATGGCACTGTATCATAAAATACCCGAGTAGGATCTCTTGTAATTCACGCTTTAATTGATGCAATTCTCAATCCTGCATAGCGCATACTTTACACCGCAGAAACTTTACTCACTCCTCCAGCTGCCCCCATTGTCACACAGAAGAAGCGGATCTATTGCACGTGGTTTGGCCCATCCTTTGTGGACCTCTTACTGGTCAGCCATACAGAACGCTTGAGCCGGACTCACCAAAGCTACCCACGGGGAAATACTGAACACTGTCTGCTGGGGATATAACATAGACCTAAACATGAAGGTTATGACACGATTTGCTGACCTTGAAGTGCATACTGCTGAGGCGGTGGAAGACCTCCTTAGTGCCCACTACATCCCAATGGCGAGAGGGGGTGCCACTCTTAGGTACGGCGGAGACACATGCCCTGCAGAGTGAAGACTATTGCGTCCTGCGTAAATGACCCATTACAATGACATGGGATGACATGATTGAAACTTTTAAATCCCAAGAGGGAGCACTGGCTAGACTCCCTTCCACGCAGTTCAAGATGCCAGTTTCCTCTGTTTTTGCCATGTCCCCAGGGTCTGCCCTCTCCTCTCTTTTGTGCCATGTCCGCCCTTTTGACACCTTATGGTGCCCGCTGACATTCACCATATAACTCAATTATATCATACTGTTCGTAGAGCACACATACGCGGAAACCATAAGTCAAACATAGTGATCTCAATATTTGATTAGGTGTGAGATACCCTTCCCCACAACGGTGTCTCAGCTATGCTTAACTTAGGTAAGTGAGGCGGGAGCTGCCATGATAGTTTAGGGGGGGGTTATGGTTCGATTGTCTTCTTCATCGTTATTGTGTTCATGATTTGTAAACATCCACCACTGCGGATCTCACCACCTACGGATAGTGCACCTGTCGCCGCTTCGACTGATGTGGCATACAGTCTGTAATGTTTATTGTATAGTTATTCTACTACATTGGCACTCCAGGTGGATGGCTGTGTAATCAGATAATTATGCAATGTATGTGTTGATACTTTTTTATAAAACGCAAGAAAGTTTGTTTTAAAAAATAAATAATAGTAATCCCATACTCTATCCACCAAACAGTAATCGTATGAACAAACATGAGCGACCCTGTCTCTCATTCCTCTTCGCTCCGCTCTGTGTTTAAGTACAGCTGCATGCTGTCTGCAGCATGATGGAGCACCCCTAGGGTCCTCAGCTATGATACTAATGGTCTGAGTCAAAGCAGCCTGCTGAACTGCAATCTGTGCACAAACACGTGTTTTCACAGGGATCACAGCTGGGAGTGGGGTGATGGATATTTCACATAGTATTTACCACCTTTCTTTAATTGTTGGAAAATAAATCATGGACATTTGCAGGTGGAAAAGCCGAGTTATATACTGGGATGTGTGACATTGAGTGCCGTAAGCACCGGACACCCCTATACCGCCACATTTATTCACCAAAAGTGATCCAAGAACATCCGAAAGCCATCCACAAAAAGCCACCTGTCAGGAGTATTTTTACTACTTTGTAATTAATCCAATGCCACCACTGTACATTACACAATAGTAAATCCCAAGCAACCCAAGCAAGGGTTGGGTAGCAGAGGGTTCAGCGAATGATTCATCTTGAAAATTTATGACTGCCCCACACTTGTGGGCTGTCGGCATTCATAAACTCCTCTCAAGCCTGGGAGTTGTCAGAGACTTGTTCCAACAAAGGCATGTCTTCAGTCTCCATCCAGTGTCTAAAGACCCCTTCCAATGAAGGGAGCAGCAGGGAACACCACATAACCTAGTGGGGGTGTAGGAAAAGGTGGCTTCTCAATAGGGGAAAGTTTTTGTGGTGGAAAAAAAAAAAGAAAAAATATATATGTGCGCCATCAGGCTGCATTTCTCCGCAGAGGAATTATACCCAGCGTATATAACAGATGGTCCATGACATGCCCAGTAGGCTGCCAGCTGTCAGCCATACTAGTAGGAATGTTTGTGAATTTCCAACAGTTACACATGCACATCTGGGAGCAGGAGTTCTCCTGGTGGAAATGTATGACTTTGTTTTGTGAATCGGACCCACAGTCTTCCCGCCCTATGATCAGAATACATATACCGCCTGTTGCACTGTATACATTGAACTGCTGTAGTTGAGGTCAAAAGTGCTCTAGTTTAGGTCTAGTTAAGTACACTATGGATTAACATAATTGATGGCAGATACTGTAAGGTGGTAGATCTGTCAATCCAGCTGAAGACACATTCCTGGATAGCGCAGGTTACAGCTGTCTGTAGGTTTGGACGTCTCTTTGAAAAGAATCCTGCTGCTTGCCTTCTTACGCGCCTCAGGATGTACGGTGGACGGCAAGAATTGTTATCGTTAACTACATCCTGTTTTAGTGCACAGTTTGCAGTTTTATTGGCTGTAGCATTCTGTTTGTCCCGTGTCTGAGCTGGTGTCTGGAATGTGAATAGTGAAACAGAATGGTGGTGTGTGGGGTGGAGTGGAAGCTAGGAGCTATGGACAGTTGGAAAGAGAATTGAGCTCTAACAGGAACAACCCTTCTGTCACTGAAACCCTGGGGCCTAACATGGAACCTACCTGAGTGGCTGCAGACTCTTGCAAGATGACCGCGCCCTCCAACTACAACATTCTACCAATGACTTACTAAAAGGAGCGGCGTGGCGATGCAGGTGGACTCAGGTGGAGTTGGAAGCCATTTCTGGCAGAGGAGGAGGCCTGTCAAGAGAAGGAAGACGGCCCTTTGGCAATGGGGGATTCGTTTGGGGCTGCCTCTATCAAATCCACCAGCATTTTATTTATTTATTTAATGCGATTTTATATAGCGCGAACATTGCCTGAAGGTGTCAGAGCGCTTTACATAAGAACCAGTTGCGATACATAAGGATTTAGGATTACATGAGAAACATAAAAGATACAAACAGAAAAAATGGCAAATGTACAAGTTGTAAAGTCACACAAGGAAGAGATACAAACAGAAAAAAACTGCAAATGTACAAGTTGTAGAGTCACTCAAGGAAGAGATACAACCAAAGAAATGTGTAAATGTACAAGTTGTAAAGTCACTCAACGAAGAGATAGAAATGGATAAACTCTAAGAGTCATATAGGAATGGTAGAGAGTACAAAGGTTTACTACATATACTAGTGGTTAGAGTTATCTCTATATACATATATATACAAATAGTAGATTTCCTCAGGTCAAGACCCAAAAAACCAGGAGAGCTGAGTTCCATTAGGTGGGGTAGGAGGGGGGACACAGTCACAGCGCCAAGGGATGGTGGGAGGGATACAAGAGTATGGAGAAAAGGCAAATCAGAAAAAGGAAGAAACATTTGAGGATCGTCAAGGGGTAAACGAGGGAAAAGGGTACAGGACGAGGGATTGGACAAGATGGCGGGTCAGGGTCCTGAGAAAAGCGGCCGAGAACAGCAGCAAAATGGCAGGCAGGACAAAAGAAAATAAAAAAATGGGGTCAGCTCAACTCAAGCTGCTGGGCAGGAGGGGCCTAGTGAGGAGGGTGGGCAGGATCTGGCATGGACAAGATGGCAGCTGAGGTGAGCTATACACCTAGGCGATGTGCTCCAGTGGACACTTCTAACCCTAAGGACCATGCTCTGGAGATGGTGCTTTAAGGACAACACTGCGGACGCAGTGTAAGATGGAAACCTCCATTACAGTGAGCACAGCTCCGAAATGACCCATGGCACTTCAGGCAACAATACATCTAGCCAGGGCTTTAAGTGGGATGAAAAAACGGGGGTGGGGTCTCTCAAAGGGGCGTGGTCAATGTAATGAGGGCATGGATTAAAAACAAGTAAGCTAAAAATCTGTGTCACGACTATTGGCTTTGTCAATGGTTGCTAGTTGTATAAGATAAATAAGCAGCAACTATGTGGCTTGTATATAATATTGAAAACACTTCCACTTAAAGCCCTGGTGACACCACGACAACGTTGCTGCTCCAGAGTTTCAAAAAGAGAAGGGAAATCCAGAAAGAAAATGACGCTCTTTAAAGGATTTCCCTTCCCCTACAGCGCTCACCTGGCATGATGTCATGCCGTAACTTCTCAACTACTGCCGGTGCTCAGATCCGGTGAGACCCGGCCCACTTAAAGCCCTGCAACTAGCCCGCCCCCAGCATTACCACAAACCGGCGGCCGCGCCCGCATTATCTGCACTCAATGAAGCGCGGCCTGACTCAGCGCTGCCCCGACACCCCCGGAGCCCCGGGCCCCCTGTGCGCCGAGCAGGGAGTGCCCGAGCCTGCCGGCTGCCTGCGCCAGATAAACAGGTTCAGGGCCTGTCAGGGAGGGTTAGGCGGGCGCGCGTGAGGACATGGCACAAGTCAAGTTGCCCTGCAGGCCACAGGGCTCGGGCGGAGCTCGGCGCAAACCCACCGAAGGGACTCCATTGGGGCTCGTCCAGAGAGGGCAATGGGGCGAGACAGCAGCCCCGGTGGCACACGAAACTGCACCACACCAACTGCCAAAAGGGACCGAGTGAAGTATATGTAAATGTGCCGATAATTAGAAAGTATTTCTAACCGCACCCATATCAATGAAGTTGTCAAAATAATTACCAATGTTCCAGAAAGCGCCACACCACCTGAGCCCAGGAGGACTTACAGGAGGTTCTTCCCGGGGCCGGCCATTGATTGGTCTAGAGTGTGGGAGGCGGTGCTGACCGATAGCACGGAGCCTACAAAGCCCCATTGATTCAAGTGCTCTGTCTGAAGAAACGCGCATTCATTTAATGCTTTTAGCACGACCTGGACGCTGAAACCGCTATGTGGAATTGATTACTAACTGCACGTAGCGCGACTAAGGCATCTTTTAAAATCTTTTAAAATTTGTATGTGAACTTGCACTTTACACTTTAAAATCGTTGTTGCCTTTTTAATTTGTGTGTATTATACAAACCTCTCTTTGGCGATCCTTGCCGCCCCTGCAACCCCGGTCCACCGCAAGCGCTAGGCTTCTTTGTTGTGGAGGGTGCAGGGCGCTACCTTCTTCCGGGTTCTTCCCGGGGCCGGCCATTGATTGGTCTAGAGTGTGGGAGGCGGTGCTGACCGATAGCACGGAGCCTACAAAACTCTGACGATGTCTAATACGCGCAGCGATGATGCGCAGCACCCGCGCAGATCCCACGCCGAAGACACGCCTAAGACTAGCCCGTCTGTGCCCGTCCGTGCCAGGACGGGGCACGGGGCTGAGGGCTATGCTCCCAAAGTCAGGCCTCTACAGGTATTGTCCTCTGCCCAGATTATGGCTCTGCGTCCGATACCAAATGATAACTGTGCTTTACTTGCCATCCCGCATACCGGAACTGCTACCTGCCCTCATTGCAGTTACACTATCACTTCCTTCCAACCCTATCCTCCTCGTAGAACTAGGCGTAGTAAATTACTTAAACAGCTTTCTCCTACTAATGATAATTGCCTGTTCTACAGTATTAACTGTCGGTCCCTGCCTATGCACAGGTTAGACATTTTCGATCTTTTAATGGATGAGAAACCCAACGCATTATTTCTCACAGAAACCTGGCTGCATTCAGGCTCCGGCCCTGACATAGCTATGGCCCTTCCTCCCAATTATGCGGTTATAAGGATGGATAGAACTCGAAAAACGGGGGGTGGAATTGCCATTGCATATAACAAAAAACATACATGCACGCTCAAGCCACTAGCAATCCCTGAGTGTGAAGCTGCATTCTTTAAAATCTGTCTGAATCCCAACTTCACATTTTCAGGCATCCTCATGTACCGGCCACCCGGAAGCTGCGCTAAATGGGCCACCGACTTGGCCAATCACATCTCCCCTTTTATCTTGGCGTCAAAAAAGTTCTCCATTATTGGAGACCTTAATCTTCATCTAGAGGATATATCAAACACGACTAGTGCCAATCTGTTAGAAGATCTTACTGCACTAAATATCCATCTCCTAAATTCGGGACCTACCCACAAGGCAGGACATTTATTAGATCCACTCTTTTCGAACCTCTCACAACTTATCTGGAAGGACACCACTCCGGTGTGTTGGTCTGATCATTTTTTAATTAAATTTACTCTTAAACCACCCACTACTTCCATGGACCGTAATATGTTGTCGACTCTGCCCAGGAAAAACTGGAAATCCCTAGACATTCCTAAACTTAACTCTGCACTTAGCATGAACACGCCTAAAAAGAATAAAACTATGGAAAGTATTGCTAATGCCACTCAATTATGGCTTACCAATGCAGCAGAGTCCTGTTTACCCACTCCTAAATCCAAGGGCAGTGTACATCGCCCTCCCGCCCCATGGTTTAACGACTTACTTAAGGTGGAAAAAACCAAGTGTAAGGCTTTTGAAAGAGCATGGCACAAGGACTTCGACCCCGACAAAAAAAATAGGTATAATACTGCTAGAAATTTTTATCATACCGCATGTAAAAAAGCACGTGCTACGTATGTAGCTGATACCATCACGGGAGCTGTAAACAAAGCTAAAACTTTGTTTAACACGGTCAAAGACCTTGCGGGTGGGCAGACCACAGCCCCAACACGTCCTCTAAATAAGAAGCAATGTCAGGATCTAGCCCAATTTTTCTCAGATAAAATTGACAAATTAATCATTGAGATTGATAAAAACAATTGTGACACTATTTCGACGGAAAATTGGGAGTACACTCCAACTATAAATCAAACCCTACAAAAATGGCCGCCCATTACAATCGATACCCTTACTTCCCTCATGAAATCGATTAAATCTGGTTCTCCACAGGATCCTATTCCTATTAATATATTAAAACTTGTGGATACGCCTGCCCTTGAAATCATTGCAGACACCTTAAATTCATCACTTGAATTGGCCACAGTTCCTACCCTATGGAAACATGCCATAGTGACCCCACTGTTGAAAAAACCCACAGCAGACCCGGAACAACTAGCCAATTATAGGCCTATATCACTTCTTTCAGCTTTTTCCAAATGTCTGGAGAGACATGTACATACTGCCCTTACCCTTTTTGCAGACGAAAACGCCCTCCTCCACCCCACCCAGTCTGGATTCCGAGCGGGTTTCTCTACGGAGACTGCCCTGTTAGGAGTCTCCGAAACCATCAAGAAACTCCTCGACGACGGTCAGACGGTTGCGCTTATTTTACTCGACCTAAGCGCAGCCTTTGACACTGTGTCGCATAAAAGGCTACTCACCACGCTTGAAAAAAATGGAATCGGTGGAATTGCCCTGCAATGGATTAAATCCTTCCTGAGCCAACGTACATACCAAATAGCATCTGCTGATGCAAACTCTGGACATTTTAATTCCCCCCACGGGGTTCCACAGGGTTCCATTCTTAGCCCGCTCTTTTTCAATCTATATCTTAGACCCTTAGCAGATCTAGTGGAAAAAGCAGGACTCACTTTTATGACGTACGCAGACGACTCAGAAATTGTCTTTTCACTGTCTGAATCCTAATCTTCATCTTCGTCCTCTCTCAAAAATGGTCTCCTGAACATCTTCAACTGGATGACAACTAACCAGTTGAAACTAAACGGAGACAAGACGGAGATCCTTCTTCTGGGCAAACATCCAGAGCTCTGGAATATATCTCACTGGCCTTCACAGATGGGTGATCTTCCAACACCAGTGCCTCATGAAAGAAACTTGGGAGTAATTCTGGACAATACTTTGTCCATGAAGCAACAGGCAAGCAAAGTAGTGGGTCTCTGCTTTACCATCATAAAATGGCTCAAGAAGATCCTGTGGATGCTGCCCGTCCACACGCAAAAAACAGTAGTCAATGCCTTAATCACATCCCGGCTTGACTACGGGAACATCTTGTACCTGGGGGCAAATGAGGCAGTTATAAAAAGATTACAGCTGGTACAAAATACGGCTGCCCGACTTCTCTGTCATATACCAAAAAACATCAGCGTGTCCCCCTATCTACGTGAACTGCATTGGTTGAAGGTAGAAAATCGCATTAGATTTAAGGCCTTAAACTACATGTTTAAAATCAAATCAGGTACTGCTCCTAAATATCTTCAGGCACTAGCACACCCCTATATCCCTACAAGAAACCTACGGTCCAAATCAGCTGAAACGTTCTGTATACCTAGATTCAAGCTCTCCAGGATGGGAGGAAAATCTTTTTCCCACCTCGGTCCCACTATATGGAACTTATTACCACTTCATATACGAATGGAGGGAAGGCTCCCCAGGTTCCGTAAAGAGATAAAGACCTGGTTGTTCGATCAGTAACCTTGAACGACCCCTGCTATTTTTTCTTTCCATTTATGATGCTGTGTTCTTAGGCGCCGGAAAACCCTTCTTGGGTAGCTGTTTGCGCCATATAAGTTTAAAAAATAAATAAAATAAATAAATAAGAACAGTTCACTCGCTTGAAGAACGTCTCCCCTCAGCCCCGCTCACGTCTCTCCACCCATCCTCCGCTCCGGACAGACAGACTGCAGGGCAAACTGCAAAACTCTCGCACCTAAGGCATTCCAGCCAACGTGAAGAAAAGTCTCACCGAGTAAGAAAGAGACTGAGCCTCCTGCCGAGAAGTACCACCAGGCACGTTTGAACTCCCCCCTCCAAAAAAACAAGACGTGAGCGTGCACGCTCCCGAACGTCCGGTTTCGGGATGTGCACGCTCACGGCTGTCGTGGGGCGGGACTTCCGTCTTTGCGAGAAGCCCGCGCCCACGGAGTGGATGGCCCAGAGGAGCGGTGGCAGCAGAAGTCAGGAGTGGCGGCTGAGGCCGCTGATGCGGTAAGTGGGGCTTGGGGGGCTTGGCACGTGTGTGTGTGTGTGTGTCTGCGCGTGTGTGTGTCTGCGCGTGTGTGAGTGTGTGTGTGTCTGCGCGTGTGTGTGTGTCTGCGTGTGTGTGTGTCTGCACGTATGTGTGTGCGTGCCTTCGGCTGGCCTGCGTAAGCGCGTCCACAGATCCTGGTAGGCTCGTGCACCGCTCTGTCTCCCTTGAGAGGCAACTGGGCGACAATAGGTCTCGAGAGCAAGACCTAAAAAGTACCACCCTCCTGCAAAAATGTCACTAACTTCGATCAAGTGAAAAACATATGTAGGGTATCAGCGGCCCATGTCCCACACCTACCACAAGAGTTGCCCTGTGAGCTCCCCCCATTTAGAGACCTTTGAAGGAGTGTAATATAAATCAAAAGCAGACATATAATGTTGAGACCTCAAACTCCCAGTTGTTACAATTTGATTGGCTAACTCTAGAGATCCCTCTAGATTTGTAGATTCTATTCCTAACTTCCTTGCCCACCCAGTACTCTGTTCGATCAAATCATCGGGCAGGCCTTCAATTAATTTGTATATAACCCTGATCCGGGCTCTGTTCCCAATGATATCAATCAAAGCAATTTCACTCATATGGGCTTTCTGCCGTTTAGTAATTCTATCCAGATAGCTCCTAATCTGCAAAAACTTACAAAAGTCAGTTCTGGGAAGACCAAACTTCTCCTGCAAATCCGTAAAAGAAGCAATTTAATCTTCCAAACAGAAGTCACCCAGGGCATTAATGGCAACATTCTCCCATCTAAAAGTAATATAGTCTTGAAGTATTGATGGTAACAGCGCATAAGACAAAAGAGGGGTATATACATTAATATATGGAATCTTAAATATGTTCCCCATCTTCCTCCAGATTGAATAAGTCGTCTGAATAATTTTGAACTTCGTCTTTTTATAGTAGCTTGGCTCTAAAATTTTAACTAAGCATTGTCTGGCATTATCCCCCAGGGCCATCCTATATATGGTTGGGACGACAGCAGGAGAGATTCTTGCTTTTACTCCAACCAGCAATATCTCCAAATGCTTGGTACACCCCAACCTCCCTCACTCTGGGTAGCCTCATCCATTTACTAGCTTTTCTCAATTTGCGATACCCCCAAAAAATATAAAGCAGGCTCTTTCTGCTTTAGAAATACAGGATGAGGAGATTTCCAGAGGTATAGCCCGGAACAAATACAGAAATTTCGGGAGAATCACCATCTTAATTACATTACTTCGGCCATGCCTAGAGAGGTGTAGATGATCCAGTCTCTCCAATGTCTTATTAGACTCACTGATGACAGGTAAAATGTTTAATTCAGTTATAGAAGCGACTAAGGCTGATATCTTCACCCCCAAATATGTTGCAACAGGAACTGTTACGATATCTGCCGAAAGCCCTATATCTGTATGGACAATTTGAGTCTTATCGATATTTAATTTGTACCCCGACACCGTGCCAAACTGATCGGCCAAGTCCTTAACAGCTGGGAGGGCAGTCCTGATATCGCTTGTAAATATCGCGATATCGTCGGCACAAGCCAATGACTTAAATTCGCTATTATTATTATTTATTATTATTATCCCAAGGCGTGGTCCCTAAAATCTTCAAAGAGGCAGCCGTCGTACCCCTCTTAAAAAAACCAGGGGCCGACCCCTCCACTCTCTCCAATTACGGCCAATCTCCCTCCTCCCCTACCTGGCTAAGGTATTGAAGGCTCACGTCACCACCCACCTCTCAAACTTCATTGAACAAACTAACTTTCTGGACCCCTGCCAAGCTAGATTTCAACCCGCCCACTCCACCGAGACAGTCATCACAGCCGTCTTGGACTCTCTCCGCCACAATGCAGATAGAGGAATTCCCCAGGCTCTGGTCCTACTAGACCTCTCGGCAGCGTTTGACAGTCAATCATTGCATTCTCCTCGACCGTGTCAAACAGGCCGGCATCTGCAACTCAGCCTACAGCTGGATCAGGTCCTTCCTCAGCGATCGTACCCAAGCCGTCCGCCAGGCCCCCTTCTCAGCCCCCAAACTCCACACTTCCTGCGGGGTCTCCCAGGCTCCTCGCTGTCTCCCCTTTTGTTCAACCTTTACATGCTACCCCTGATTCAGTCCCTCAAAGTATTTAAAGCTGTCACATTCAACTATGCCGACGATCTTCAACTCATCTTCACTATCGATAACTCCCCCGAATCCATTCAGGAGTTCCAGAGCACTATGCTACACATCCGCCATTGGATGGACTCCAACCAGCTGAAACTAAACCCCGGCAAGACAAAACTAGTCCTCAATGGCCAAAGCCAACTATACTGGCACTATTGGCCACTAGAACTCGCCTCCCCTCCCACTCCCTCCACCTCGGTCAAAAGCCTGGGGGTGTCCATTGACAAAGATCTGTCACTAAAAACCCAAGTGAGCACGGTAGTGTCTACCTGTTTTTTCCAGCTCCGCAAGATCAGGAAGATTAGTCGGACGCTAACCCAGCCAGCCCTGATCCAGGTGGTGATAGCTCTCGTACTGTCACACCTGGATTACGCTAACTCTTTCTACCTGGGTCTCCCTCTCGCTCTCAGTAAGCGCCTCCAGATGCCTCAAAACCAGGCCGCCCGATTGATTCATCGACTGCCAAGCTGGCAGTCAGCAAGGCCCCTGTTAAAACAACTTCACTGGCTCCCCATTTCCCAACGAATCACATTCAAAACGGCCTGCATCATCTTCAAATCCCTTCACACCCGTAGCCCCCAATTCATCAACAACCTTCTGCCTAGATACACTCCCTCCCGTAACCTCCAGTCTGCCAATCAGAATCTCCTGATCATTCCCCCTTACAAGCTCCAACGCCAGGGAGGTCACAGGTTTGCCATCCTTGCTTCCAAACTATGGAACTCCCTCCCCTTGGAAATCTGTTCCTGCACCAATCTACTGATATTCAGAAAACAGCTTAAAACCTGGTTGTTCACTCAGGCTTATGCATAACTCTCCTACCACCAAAGCATCTGTCAGTCAGCGCCATGAAACCTCTGGGTGTACAAGCGCTATACAAAACCTTGTTAACATAACATAACATAACATAACATATTATTAACTTTGACTCCCTTAATATGTAGACTGGCATCCAGTTTTATAGGAAATAAATAAATATATTACGCAAATAACAGTGGAGAGCAAGAGCAGCCCTTCCTGGTTCCTCTGCTAATGCCAAAGGGGTTGGATTCTTGACCAGATATGCGAATACAAGCTTCTGGCAAAACATAGAGTGCCTGTATAGCTTGAATAAATTCCCTAGATATCCCCTGCCATTGTAAGACGGCCCCCAAAAATCTCCAGGAGACCCTGTCGAACGCAATTTCAGAGCCCAACAGAA
Source organism: Lissotriton helveticus (assembly GCF_964261635.1). Taxonomy (NCBI): domain Eukaryota; kingdom Metazoa; phylum Chordata; class Amphibia; order Caudata; family Salamandridae; genus Lissotriton; species Lissotriton helveticus. The sequence continues at coordinate 911,564,330 of NC_136069.1, forward strand.
CCATCCTGAGAGGTTCCCTCATAGCCTGAGCCCAATCAAAAGGAGCAATGGCTCGCCTTACATGATCCGTAGTATCCCTCCCAGGAATTAACCCATGTTGGCGGATATGCACTAATGTAGTAATGACCTTAGCCAGCCGTGACGCGATGATTTTCTAAAAGATCTTACTGTCAGCGTTTATGAGAGATAAAAGTCTGTAAGAGGATGGGCTAAGTGCAGATTTGTCTTTTTTCCTGAAAACCACTATGGTGGTCCTCCTCCAAGAGTCTGGTACCTGGCCCTTTTGACCAAGCTGGAATAAGGGCTCAAGCTCAATTCGAAACACCAACCAAAAAGTTCGGTAAAATTCTAAAGGTAGGCCATCAGGCCCCACAGTCTTGCCGGAAGCCAAAGATGTCATTGCAAGCTCGGCTTCTTACCAGATAATCGGGGCAGTGAGAACCTCATTTTGTTCCTGAGTGACCTGCAGTGTTTGCCAATCCCTAAAATATTCTTCGACCGATATTGATACTGCTCCCACTACCTCTGTATATAGTTGTTGATAATAATGCTGAAAAACCTTCAGAACCCCAGTTGGAGTATCCTGTATACAGCCCAGATGTTCTGTTATCTGATCAATCCGGTTCCGAACCTCTGTTGCTGTAGACGTTTAGCCAGCAATCGCTCCATGTTTTCTCCGAATTCGTATATATCTGCCTGACACTGTACATATTTAGCAGCAAGTTCTTCTCCAAAATGCTGGTGCAACCTGGCTTTAATTATTGCGATATGTTGGAGGAACTGATTGATATTATGATCCTCCCGAATCCCCCTTATAAGCTCAGCCTTCCTAAGTTGTTGCACCCAAATCTCCAATCTTCTCCTGTACCGCCCGCTGTCGATGTATAGAAAAACTAAGAGTCTCTCCACGGACATCTGATTTAAAAGCATCCCATAAAATAATTCCGGAAGCAGTACCCCGATTGATGTTAAAGATCTCCTTAATCCATTTATTCATATGCGAGCAATAAGCCTGATCTAATAATAGCTTCCTTTTAAACGTCCATGTAGTCTGAGGCCAAGGAGAGCAGTTAACAGGAAGTTCAATGACTAATGGATTATGATCGACAAGTAACCTAGGATATAATTCAATCGTAACATTCTCCTCAATTTGGCTAGAAATAAAAAAATTATTCAGTCGTACAAATTTATTATGAGGAGCTGAAAAGTAAGTATACAGTGGGTCTCCCTGTCTGTGCCAGACATCAGTTAATCCATATTCCCGGATAAGGCCCTGCAACGCCTTAAAAGTCTTGCCCTTTCTTCCCTTATATATATGATTACTCACTAAATCAGAATTGCTATCCAGGTGGAAATTAAAATCACCACACAATATAAGAGAAGACTGCCAAGTTGCCATTTCAACACTTAAAAAATCCAACACTGCAGGTTCATCTACATTTGACACATACAGGGAACAAATTGAAAACATGGTACCCTTAATTCCGGCCTCTAGAATCACCCAATGTCCTAATTTGTCCTCCTTAACACGATGAGGTATTACCAATCCATGTTTTGCTAAGATGGCCACCCCTCGAGTGGTAGTGCCTTGACGAGTATTAGCCAGCAGATCAAGACCCAAATCCTTCAGCCAGCTACGATTGTTCTAGGACAAATGGGTTTCATGTAAACATAGAACATCTATCTGCATAAATCGTATTAGTTTAGCCAGCAACCCCCTTTTTTCCGATCATTCAGCTCACAGATATTTAGTGAACATGTTCTTATTTTTCCCGTTCTATCCATCATCCTTGTAAAGTAAGATATCTATTTGCAAGATTCATAATGTAGTACAATAGACCCAAATGCCAACTTCTAAGTACATTCATTTTAGCGATCAACTCATTGCCATGACAACACAAAACAAACAATAAGATATCCACCAATCCCACTCCCCCACCACCCATACCCATTCCCCATTCCCCCTTCCCCCTTCCCCCTCCAACCTGGAGCCCCACCTCCCCCCCATCTTGGAGGCACAAGGACCATCAGTCCCTGGTGATGAGGAGCTGATTGGCACCCCTTCCACACAGCTAACCCCCTCTTCCTGCCTGCATTCTATCAACATATTAAACAAAAAAAACCTGCAGGATTGAACCAGGCGAGACAGCCAAAAGACTGCTAATAGAAGAAAAAGAAAAAATATAATAAATGCCATTCCGATCCTGTCCCCCCCAACAAAAAAAAAAACAACTACTTAAACCTACGTAGCCGGAAAAAAAGACCACTCCCTCCCCTACAGGGAAAGCATAAATTATTTTGCCTGTACTTCGGATTGAAAACTTGCATTTGCCCGTGAACCACCACCTTCAATTTAGCTGGATTAAGAAGAAAAATTTGAGCGGCTTAGCCTGAAACTGGAGGATTAATTGGCGCAATAACCACCTTTTCTCGACAGTTTCGTATGAAGACAGATGAGAATTGCCCGTGGGCAGTTGTCATTTTGCCCCCCTTTTTTACGCAGATTGAAAGGGAATCGGTGCGCCCTCTGTAATTCCGTTTTCCAGTCCCAGTGTTTTAGTTCTGGAAATGCTTCCTCAAAAAGCGCAATGACATACTGCCAAACGTCCGACCCCTCCTTGCCCTGAGGGATGCCCAAAAAACACAAATTATTCCTCTTGAGTCGTAATGGGCCGAGACTCACTTGCTACAGATGCCTTTGTATTAACTGCCAGCTTGTTCTTGCCGGTTTGGACCTTGAACAGGGCCGGAACTGTCTGCCATCCCGAGCGGGGACACTGTTCTTTTTGCTTTAATCCACCTCACCAGTGCGTTAAATGGGGGAAAAAAAGTGCAGGTACTCATCAAATTGAGCTGTGGCCTGGGAGCGTAGCAAGTAGGCGGGGCTAGGAGGAGGGACTAATGTCACTTTAAAGGGCGCAAGAATTTTTTGGGGTGTGAATAATGACAAATTGCTCCAATATGTAATATATTGTTGATACCCTTGTATATATTAAAGATACTTTTAACATTCTCTTTCAAATCACCAGAGGTCAGAATCCACACTGCCTAAGGTCATAGGTCAGGTCAACACAGTTTAGAGGACAGGACCGACCCATTTAAAGCACTGGATGCGGTGCTACCCTTTGCCAAAACCTCATAAATGAGACCCCTAATTCTTACAGTGCATATACATCTAATACACAGGAGGAGTTGAACAAAGTCAAAAACCTTCCACCAAGTCAGAGTGATAAGCTAAGTATCTTTGTTTCCTTCCTCTGTATTGGCATCTAGGTGCTGGCCAAGATGACAGTTGAAAAAAAGAAGGGGCGAAGGACCTTTAAATCAAGCCTTTGTTTATATCCAGCTGGAAGTAGAAGTGAAGGAAGCTCCCCTGCTGGCCACAAGTTGCTGCATGGAGCAAAATGTAAACAACGTGTGGGCACTGCTGAATTGTGTCAGAATATTTCCCTGGGTCGGCCGGATCCCAGATCTCGCCCGGAAATAGCTGCTTGAACTGGGATCCGGTGCGACACCCCTCGCCCTCTACTGCTCTCAGAAGGATACACCATGCTGATCGAGTAAGGAAGGCCACCTCACCTGAAGAAAGTGGCAAAGACAGCACTCCGTTGCGTCTGCTGAAATGCCATGCATTTTTTCTCCTCCACCCTTTGCAAGTCACTTTTATTAAAAAAAAAAAAAAATTACAAAAAAAACAGACAATGATAATAAAGCAAGTCTAACACACCTTCATGCGGATCACGAAGATTTTTTTTTTTTTACAAAACGACTAACACTCGGGAGAGACTGCACCTCTCCTTCCACCCTTACCTCTCATCTTTGATCCTGTGCGTTAGGGGTAGTTAGTTTGATGACATTTTACGGGAAAGACACGTTTTGTGCCTTGAAATGTACCCTCAGCCCTGCTAGTTTGCCGGTGACAGTGGTTCAACAAGTAAGTTCCCTCTATTTGTAGTGCAATTGCTTCTTGGAGATCTATAGAACGGGCACGCCCTCTCACGGACAGGACCTGAGAAGGGCAATGTAAAAGTCATTGTCCATGAAGACCATAGAGTCAAATACTTGCAGTCCATGCATCACAGGACTGAAGCGAGAGGCACGCGTCTATTATCTGCATTTGATTTGTGCCACTGACTATAAAGTTGAAAGGGATAACCCCCATGTTTTCCGGTTTGTTTTTAGTAAAAATGCAGTCTAATAACAGTACGGCCTTTGATGTGCAGTCTCTGAGCGCTTCTGCCCTTCAGCAATGTGTACATGTTTGTAGTAAAAAGATGTCAGATGGGTGTTTAGCTTAGGTGTGTGGCAGTGGGGAGAAGTCAAAACGGAGTCAGGCGCGTGATTACTGTTCCTATTGTGAAGCACTCTGACACCTTCGGGTAACGCTTGCGCTATATAAAATCGCATAAAATAAATAAACAAGCATTTACAATGCAATGGTCTCGGCATTGTTAAAGTTAGAGCCATTGGCATTGCTCATGACATTATTTTTATTTATGTTTTTGTTTTGAAAACATAAATAAATGACATTGTCATTTACAATGCCAATAGCTTAATAGCTCGCAAATGCGAGACCTATTGCATTTGCACCCACACAGAGCCACCCACACAAAGCCAGCCACACACACATACAGAGCCGCCCACAGAGAGCCATTCACATAGAGCCACCCACACACACAGAGCCACCCACACAGAGCCACCTACACAGACAGAGCCACCCACGCACACACAGACAGAGCCACCCACGCGCACACAGACAGACAGAGCCACCCACGCGCACACAGACAGACAGAGCCACCCACGCGCACACAGACAGACAGAGCCACCCACACGCACACAGACAGACAGAGCCACCCACATGCACACAGACAGAGCCACCCACGCGCACACAGACAGAGCCACCCACGCGCACACAGACAGAGCCACCCACGCGCACACAGACAGACAGAGCCACGCACAGACAGAGCCACACACACATACACGCACACAGACAGACAGAGCCACACACACGCCTGCCCAAGTTATGTGATCAGTTGTTACTATTACTGCATCCAGATATCAGTGTACTTGTTTGTGATTGAATATCAGTATCATCATGAGATACTAAACACAGTTTTGAGTTGGAAATGGAAAGTAGCATCAAAAGAGATAGAAGCTGAAATTATTGGCAAACAGGTCACCTTGTTGTAAATGGGTGCCACTGGTCACACTGCAGAGCGTGGGGTTGGGGTGGGGCTGAGGGGTGGTGGGGACCTTCTTCATCGGCACCAGCGCCAGAGGTCCTTTGGCCACAGTTTATAATTCCACATTGAAATGGTGTTGTTTTAAAATACGATTTGTCAATTAAGTTTTACTTTGCGGTGCATTAACCCAGCTTTGTATCCATCAGAGGTCGATAAAATAAACATATTTAGTAACTGCACCAATTTACTGAGCACCCAGAGATGGCAGTGTTCGCTCTATGTGCTATAAAATATTAGAGATTAAGAAAGACGACATCATTAGGTTAAAAATCAATTGTATTAAAATAAAAAAGTAGATTCAAAGGCTCCGGAAGTCAAGTTTTAAGTTCAAATGTCTAATTCTTCAATAGATAGATGAGCGCCTCCACCCCATAGTGATTTTTCATAGAGTACTCATGGGAAAGATTACGTCCCGTAAATTCATGTATTTCTTCGAATAACAATTGTTTAATACAGCTTCAAGTCGTGGGAACTCGCGTGTCCTTCGAGTGGGAATGAAAGGGGAAGTCGCTCGCTGGTTTAAAGCAATGTCTGCAGAGCGTTTTGTAGGCGCGGTATAGGGTCGGAGTCTCCTATCCAAATTCACTCAGCCTTTCATCCACTGCACGACTGGTGAAATTAGTAACATGTGAAGCGCTCTGACACCTTCGGGTAACGTTTGCGCTATATAAAATCGCATAAAATAAAATAAAAAATGTAGGTGAGGAATCTTACTAAAGCTTCAGATACAATTCATATTAAAACTAGTGCTTTTACCGAGAGAGCCGGCTCAGCCCACCGATGTCCCCTAACCTTTGAAAGTTGTGTTAACCCACTTGTGGTTCGAATCAATCCACAAGCCTCACCCCCGCTCCCCAGAGAAGGTCTGTCTGTGATCACCGGCAGCAATACTGTGACACCCCCTCTCACCTGTGGCGGAGGCTGGGAGTCCTGGAGAGCCGCAATGCCCCGGTGAGTGGGTGCTATCGAGGTCCGCCCTCGCGGTCAGCTCCGCAGCGCAGACCCCAGACTCTGCTCGGGCAGCGCTCAAAGAGAAGAGGACGTCGCAGCACATACGCCATGTTCCTTTTTAGATGGAGAAGTTCTGTTCTTACCCAAATTGTCAATGCTGTTTACAAGCGCCGTGCATGCCAATGGGCAAATATATCAGACGCCCCTCCATTGAAAACGTGGATGTAATGCAACAGGGTGCTCATGCAAAGCGCTCTGATACCTTCGGGTCGTATTTGCGCTACATAAAACAGCCCCAAAAAAGAAAACACATGCCTGTCTGCTGCCGCGGGAGGGGGGGTGCGGGGCTGCGGGGGAGAGCGGGACCGGGACGTGGGGGTGCTGGGTGAACTCGGGCAGCGCTCGAAGAGGACGTCGCAGCACATACGCCATCTTCCTTTTTAGATGGAGAAGTTCGGTTCTTACCAAAATTGTCGATGCTGTTTACAAGCGCCGTGCATGCCAATGGGCAAATATATCAGACGCCCCTTCATTGAAAACGTGGATGTAATGCAACAGGGTGCTCATGTAAAGCGCTCTGATACCTTCGGCTATATAAAACAGCCCCAAAAAAGAAAACAAAAGACACGGACAGCGGGAGGGGGGCAGGATACAACCACGCGGGACCGGGACGAGGTTAGCAATGACGAAAAACATCCGTGTAAAAAAAAAAACCAGTGAACGCCCACAATGGCCCACCTCTGAATGACGAACCAAAGAGGGCGGGGCTTAAAAAAAAGACAGAAACGCCCACGAATCTGCTCCAAGAATGATTGACATCATTCTCTTCCAATGGCTAGCCTCCATTTATGGAGCTAGCCAATGGAACCACGAATCTGCTCCAAGAATGATTGACATCATTCTCTTCCAATGGCTAGCCTCCATTTATGGAGCTAGCCAAAGGAAGAGAGAGGCGGGTTAAAGCCCCACTGTTGAAGTCATAAAATCTTCGGCTCCGCCTACTGCTTCGCTGTGAGTCGGTAGCCTCGACCTAAAAATACCGGAGGAGTTGGTGAAGAGGGTTCCTCGCTGGGTCTGACTCACGATGCAAATCCCTTCACGATAGTGCTCTTCTTCTGTGTGATCCCGTGGCTCTGCTTTCTGTCCTGACCTGTGAAACCGAAACGGAAAACCAGCCTAAACTGGCCATTTTAAAGGGCTTCCCGATACTTTGCGCCAAACAACTGCCTGGCGGGTGACGTCAGATGTTGTTTGGCAGTTCCACGTCACTACCAGTGTGTAACCGGTGTGAAATGGCCATCATGTGAGCATGTGTCACAGTGTAAAAATGTGACGCATGCTCACTAGACCTGAGATGCTGACCTAATTAAATGAGTACCGGTACTCTCCTTTTGTAAGGAAAAAGTGCCGGTACTCTCGGGGTGAAAAAAAAGTGCCGGTACTCAGTACCGGTGAGTACCGGCCCATTTAAAGCACTGAGTCCTCACCCGGTGAACCCCTTGATGCATCCAGTGCAGCCCGACGTCCACCGGCTTCCAGTTTCCCTCCATCGCCATCAGGGACTGACTTTGTTGGGCTTTGCACTCGCAATTGCAGCCCTTGGCAAGTACTTTTGGCGCCATCGCAAAGACAGAAAACACAGCGGGAAGGAATGCCGGAAAAAACCTCTCAAAGAAGCCTTCTCGAGGGCAATTGAAGCCCCAACAGCAAAGACCTGGAACGACAGATCATTCAGGTATAAAAGAATATATGCCTCCAAGTAGCACCGCATTTCCTCCTACCAAAAACGAGGGAGAGAGAGGGTTAGCAGGGAAGGAGCTCCTTATCCAGCTCACTCGGCCACTTTTGCGTCCGTCATCTTCCCCAACTTAAATCGACTTAAAAGGTCGGAGAAGCACACAGCACAATGCAGAATATCATATGTCGTGCCAATGGTACATCAATAAAAAACAAGGCCCCCTTGCCCAACTGCCAGTGCCCCTCTTATATAACTTACAACAGTTTTGCAGATTTCAGGGGAGTCATGGTATGATAAAAGCCTAAAACCATCCTAATGTGAGTTAAAACTAGCCGACCTCAAAAGAGGGACTACAATAGTTGATCTTAAGGTTTTATAAAGTGCACAGAATAGTTAAAAGTGCAATGTGCATTTTCTGGAGATAATATAACAGGAATATGGGGGAGAGTCTTCAACCATCCACCTTGGACTGGGCACGCAACTAAAAAGTGAATGGTACACAGGCAGAGCCTAGTAAGAAGATGTAGGCATGTATATGATGCATTTCATAAAACGATTCATGTGTGAGAGAATCGTCTCACTTTCTACTCAATCTTGCATACTACTTCTTTAGGCATACCAGAAGGAAAGCCACATTGCTGGTCAGATTTACCTGACAGACAAGCTTATCGAGCAGGTTAAAGGTAGGGTTTTCATCTGAGTTTGCATCTTCTGCATCTTTTCCTTGTGCAGTACCTTTCTTCTCTTAATGCGCTTGGTGCTCTGGGATAGCTACTTCTTGAGAGACAATCACCCCCCCCTCTCTAGTGCTTACATTTGTTTGACGAGCTGTAGACACTAACAGCCTCACAAATTGACAGCATATTTTTAAACAAAAAAACTCATCTCATCAATATTCTCCGTCTTTCATTAATTTTAGGATCACTCTATAACACTTATCTTTAAATTATATGCCCCTAATGCCCATGACCCGTCTTTCTGGCTAGGCCTCACGAAACAGATCGACTCCATCCCAGATACGGCAGTTCATATTCTGGCGGGGGATTTCAATCTTCCGTATGACCCGGTATTAGATAGAGATTCCAAATGCGCCTTTCGCCCAGGTAAAGCTCACAAGGCGTTCATGAAATTATGCAATAGGTTCCAGTTGGTGGATACGTGGCGCTTACTACATCCTGATGGTAGAGATTACTCTTTTTACTCCCCACCACATGACTCGTTCTCGAGAATTGACTACATACTCATTTCTAAAAATGCGCTGGCCAGAGTTGAAGACTCGGACATTGCCCCCAGATTAGTCTCTGATCACTCTTGCGTTTCTATCACACTTTCTAATGTCACACCAACCACTCATCAATCTATGTGGAGATTTAATGACGCTATTCTTAATGACACAAAACACAAAGAAACCATTGACCACGCCATCACAGATTTCTTAACGACAAACAAAAAAGGGGACACTTCAGACACCATGAGATGGAAGGCGCTCAAATCCACCATTAGAGGGCTTATCATAAAAATATCCTCTGCAATTAACAAGAACCGAATCGCGGCCTTGTTGAAATTGGAAGAGGACATCTCTACACTCCAGCGCAAATACCTGAATAATAGAAACCCTGAAGATCTGATTGAATTGTCCAACCAAAAATACACATATAATAAACTTATTAGTGAAAAGGCGGGAATCTGGCTTGATAAAAGGAAGCGTTTTAAAATCTGTGACTCTAATAAGGCAGGAAAAGGACTAGGCCCATATCTCAAATTTAAAATTCAAAAAAACGCTATAACCTCTCTGCTAGACGGTAGTGGCGCTCCTAGTTCTGACCCCAATAAAATTGCGAACATTTTCAGAGAATTCTATGAGAAACTATATGCTAGGAACGTACATGTCGACAGGGAAAAAATGGAGAAATATCTCTCAAACTGTGCACTCCCAACACTCACTGCCACAGAAAGGGAGTCTTTGAATGAGCCGGTCTCTGAATCAGAGGTCATTACCGCAATCAAATCCCTCAAAAAAGGAAAAGCCCCTGGCCCGGATGGCTACACGTCACCATTTTATAAGACCTTCGCCCATGTTCTAGCTACTCCGCTCTTGGAAGTATTCCAAGAAATTAGTATCACAGGAGAGGTTAAAGGAACAATGGCTGAAGCCGTAATTGCAGTGATACCCAAAGAAGGCAAAGATTCTAAACAGCCCAAAAATTACAGACCTATCTCGCTGATAAACTTAGACTGCAAGCTCTTGGCCTCGATTCTTGCAAAACGCATCCAGAAGGTTTTACCGTCCTTAATACATCCGTCACAGGCGGGATTCCTGAAAAAATAGGTTATCAAGCGATAATACTAGAATTCTGGCTCACGTTATTGAAAAAGCAAAGCTTTTATCCACACCAGCTGTGGCGATAACATTAGACGCAGAAAAAGCGTTTGACAAGGTGGATTGGACGTATTTGAATGCGGTGCTTCACAAATTTGACCTGGGTCCTCTATTCACTAAATTAGTCATGTCCCTGTATGCCTGTCCCTCTGCTAGAGTGAGAGCTGGTGGTGCTTTTTCCTCCCCTTTTAACCTAGAACAAGGTACAAGACAGGGTTGCCCCCTGTCCCCGTCCCTGTTCCTACTAGCAATTGAACCCTTCCTGTATTACATAAGGGAAAACCCCGAAATTCCTGGAATTCGATTCACAGGATGCACAATTAAACTGACGGCCTACGCCGACGATGTGCTGGTCTTGAGTGAAAAAGCTGATAAAGCTATTCCTGCATTACTATCCACAATTGAGGAATTCTCGTGTGTCTCCGGATACTCCCTGAATAAGGATAAGACAGAAGTGAACATTACTAAATAACCTGTGTGACAAAAATATTCTGGGTGACTCCGGGCTTACGTGGCAGCCGAAGAGTTTTAAATATTTGGGTATGCAATTCGAGAAAGATCTGATAACCACCCTAAAAATCAATGAGGATATACTCTATAAAAAAATACAAAAACTACTAGATGGGTGGTCGCCGAAGTTCCTTTCATGGTGGGGTAGAGCAGAGACGTTAAAGATGATGATCAGCCCCTTAGTAAATTATATGGCGAGTATGCTCCCCATGACCTTCACGGAGGATTTTTTACATAAAATAGATACATCTTTTACGGACTTCCTGTGGAAAGGGAAAAAACCCAGAATTGCCATGAAAAAATTAGAACTCCCCAAGCTTAAAGGAGGTATTGGTTTGCCAAACTTTAAAAACTACCAGACCGCCTTTCTCTGCAAGCAAGGGGCTTCCTGGTTTGCCGGGGACCCAAATTATACGCCTCTGTGGATTGATATTGAGAAATCCATCATAGGCAAGGCCCCGCTTTCTGCTGTACTCACAATGGACCTTTCACACCTTCCGCACTCTAAATACATCATGCTTAATACCAGGAGAGCCCTCTTACGATTAGATCAAGTTCATAAGACTGGTCTGCAGATTCACAAATCTGCTTCTGCATCCTTATGGCGCAATCCATTGATCAAAATTAGAGGTTCGCCCCCCGTATGGGACCATTGGTCAGATAGAGGTATCAATGTGGTTTCAGATCTCAGTGAGAATAACATGCCATTACCCTTCTCGACCCTACAGACTAGGCACTCCCTATTACCGATCGACTTCTATGCCTTCCTGAAACTCAAATCGGCTCTATCTACACGCACATTCAAATTGGCGACACCCTGGCTAAAATCTATGCTACCGCACTTTCAATCCTCGGGGCACTTCGTCTCAAAAATGTATAAACTACTTGCTCCAACGCCCAACAAAACAATGAGACGTAATGAAATCAAATGGGAGACAGAACCGAATAACACCGGTATAGACATAGACTGGATCAGGATACACGCATCGGCATTACACATAAGGTGTCACCGATACTCTCACAGACTAAGTATATGATACTTAACAGAACATTTTGGACCCCGCAGAGATTATTTAAGGCTGGCCTACGAGACACACCAACATGCTGGAACTGCTCAATAGGTACTGGTGACCTACCACACATGTTATTCAACTGTCCCATGCTTCACACATACTGGGGAAAAATTTATGATTACATCGAACACATATTTGCCATAAAACCCAAAAGAGAATTCATTTATATTATCCTGGGAGCCATAGACCCAATAGTGAGGGGAGACCATGACCGCCAGCTTCTGGACCTTTTACTAACACTGGCATGTAAGGTTGTATTATGCAACTGGAAGACAGCGACTGAGGTTTCTTTTAATGCTTGGAGGGAATGGCTGTCCTGCATTAGGGGCACTGACAATCCCGCTCTACACTCGTCACCGTGGCAGGTCACCAGCAAAAAACTATGGTTATCCTTAGATGAGGCCTCCTTCACCTTCGATCCACCATGAGATGCTTATGTGACTAAATCAACACTTAATGAATGGGCAAAATAATTATAGAGTTACTCTACAGGACTGACAAGGTATCACATGATATTACATGGGCTATTTCTGGATGAAATGCTTTTACGGAACTGTGAGATAAAGAAATAATGTGATGATGATTTGTTATTGTTTGGTTACTGGCGATCACCTCTTTATGGACCCGGAACGATGTTTATTGTATTGTTTTCATTTTCTTCTTTTATTTCATGTATCATTTCCTATGTATTGACCCATCTTTGTCTTGGCACTGTACCAATATGCTCATATGGATACTGATGATGTATTGCCGCTCTCATTTCTGTTTTTCCAATAAAAAAAAAAGATTTGAACACAAAAAAAATATATATATAGTTGTAGCTCCTCACATTTCTTTAGAAATATTATGTAGTTCATTATATAGTCGGCTCAGTTTTCTAAAAATATGTAGCAGCATTCTTCTCTGATGGCCCCTCAATGCACTGCAAAACAGCAGTATATGAAAGAGAGATTGTGTTCCGGGTTTGCAAGGTGGACATGCTATGTCTAATGTTGTTCTTCCTTTTCCCCTAGCCCCCCCTTATTTCCAGAATTAGGAGAAAGCTGTAGCAGTGACAGAAAGAAAGCCAGTCACTGACATTGGCTCCCCACTGTACACAATTTCCACAAGTGAAAAAGGCAGTGCATATTCATTTGTTTTCCCAAATAGCATCAATTCCAAAGCCAAAGCAATATACATTCTTTCCATAACAGGGCAAAACAGCATAGATATGTTCTTTTATCGGAACTGAACTCTGCACATTCCTTAATAAATATACAACACAATTATGTGCTATTCCTGAAGAAAACGGTGCACTTTCCACTTCATTTCTTGATAGAACACCCCAAGCTATTTGTTTTATTACTTTATAAACAATGCACGTGTTCCGATACGAAACAATAAAGTGCATGTTTCCTGTTCATGGTCTTCACTGATTAAAGTAATACATATTTCCCTTCCATGGTTAAATAAAAATTGTGATAAACACAAAAAGAACCAAGGGGTCTGAAAGCCAGATAATCTGGCTGAGCTGTCTTCAAGGACTGTCAAGTCTAGAAGTACCCAGGTCACCGCAGAACAGCCCCAGAACAAGGAACAACTGTCGATCTGGAAAGCATATGAGACACTCGACACACACAAAACATTATACACAACTGGTCGACAAGATCCATACCATCATATAGTTGATTACCATCAAAGAAGACTTAATGATCAGTCATATCATCTGGCTGTCCACCTTGTGAAAAAGGCTAGTCCCTTGATCATCGAGACTGAATGCCACACAATCAGTTGTTAGTATTGGATCTGGTCCACAGGTTTCTATGACCCGCCTACTGATAGCTAATTAATTATGGTTTTTGAAAATTGTGAAAATACAGTGCAACATAAACAAATGTGGTGAGTTAAAATAGGATGATATGTCCTCAACAAATAAAGCTTTATTGTATAGCAGGGTACATCCCCTAATTAAAAAACTAGAACAGTGCAAGCGACGTTATAAACAATTATCAAAATATGGCCAAATCAAAATCAAAAACAAGTGAATGCAAATGAGTGAATACAAATAATAAAGGTGGGAAATGATACAACCTGTACCAACCACGACGCACAAATCCTCCGTGTCAATGGAATATATGGATCCGATATGACAGGGGAATGGACCTCACCTCACCTGGACCATGCTCAGGTCTATGAGGCCCCGCTCTCTCAATCGGTACCTCAAGCTCACTCCTGAGACTTGGGGGAGGCCATGATTTGGTCATATTTTGATAACAGTAGCAACTATTTTGAGAGCAGAGGCCCTGATGAAAGCCGAGGGATGTAGTGCCCGTTAGGTAGAAACATATTGGCCCATTTTTGCGACAATTATTTGTTTATAACGTCGCTTGCACTGTTCTAGTTTTTTAATTAGGGGATGTGCCCTGCTATGCAATAAAGCTTTATTTTTTGAGGACATATCATCCTATTTTAACTCACCACATTTGTTTATGTTGCACTGTATTTTCACAATTTTCAAAAACCATCATTGATTAGCTATCAGTAGGCGGGTCATAGAAACCTGTGGACCAGATCCAATACTAACAACTGATTGTGTGGCATTCAGTCTCGATGATCAAGGGACTAGCCTTTGTCACAAGGTGGACAGCCAGATGATATGACTGATCATTAAGTCTTCTTTGATGGTAATCCACTATTTGATGGTATGGATCTTGTCGACCAGTTGTGTATAATGTTTTGTGTGTGTCGAGTGTCTCATATGCTTTCCAGATCGACAGTTGTTCCTTGTTCTGGGGCTGTTCTGCGGTGTCCTGGGTACCTCTAGACTTGACAGTCTTTGAAGACAGCTCAGCCAGATTATATGGCTTTCAGACCCCTTGGTTCTTTTTGTGTTTATCATATTGTGTAGCTGGGGATTTGAACCAGGGCAGGGTCTTTAAACTTTATATCCCTCTGACCCTCTCTCCACTGTGTGTTTTGATATAAATAAAATTGTGCACATTTCCTTTTCATAACTGAATAAAACAGTGCACATTTTCTTGTAATGACTCCATAAAACGCTGAGCATTTATTTGTGTTATGACATAAGTCAGGTTACGCCTCTGCTATTTCAAGAACGAAATAGTTCGTCTACCTTTCCACTACTCCCTAAAACTGGATACCTCCTTATTCCCAACATTTAGACTGTGTCTCTATTTTGCCAGCAAATATTTCATCTTGTGCAAAATGTTGTGAGATTTCCTTTGCCATGTTGCCCCAGTTCATATTCACCCCCACCCACTGTTCCACTCTTTCTTCTTGTGTGCTATTAGCTGCTGCTTATATAACACTAACGTTTTTAGCTCCTCTCCCTGCTTCATCTCTTTCCATTTCTTGACATAGCTAAATCAGTGGCTTTTCAGGGCTCTCTCACAGAAGGCAGTCCTCAATAACCTTCCTGTTAAGTGAGGCGTGTGGATTAGTCCAAATCACACCACAGAAGCAGGGGGGCAACTTGATATCTTCAACACGATCCATCCCCAGCTCATGATGCGTAATGTAGGTAGAAGAGGCAGGCGGGACCCCGTTTTACTCACCCTGGAGGGGGCTTCTATTAGGGTATCGCCAGATACCTGCACCATTTGTGAGAACTGAGAGACACTTTCTGCTCTCGATCTCCAAAAGAGTGGTCGACAGGTTTTTTTCTCCAAAGCGTTTGGCCGAGTTAAAAATATGCCCCACTGATATAAAAAATTTCAAATACAGACTTGCAATGCTGGGCCCCCATTAACCCCTTGCGTCCATAACTACCCCTCAAGTAGAAGAATCTAGAGTCTGCCCCACGAGATAGCTTTGTAGGAATGAGACCTCGAATCTTATGCTGTTTTGGCTTGCAGACCATTATATAGGTTTGTGTTTGATTAGTAACCAAGCCCAATGACCCCAAGTAAGAAACAAATTCTTGAAATAAAGTCTTTAAGTCGTTAGGAGTTTTCAAGACTAAGGATGCATCATCTGCATATAAAAGTACTGGTACCTTTTTCTACCAATTCAGAGTGCGTCCAACACAGCATTAGACAGGGCTGTGCCCAGGCCATTAGTATACAAAAGAAACAATAAGGGGCCCAGGACACAGCCCTGGTGCAACCCTCTCCCCAGCTTAAAGCAGTCTGTCCATTCACCTGAATGGCTGTACCTGACTAAGGCTGACAGATCTTAATGTAGGGCTCTCAAAAAACTGCACATATCGTTCTCTGCACCTAAACCAGCTAAGATCTCCCAAAGCTTGGACCTAACTATGTTGTCGAAGGCGGAGGAGTGATCCGTGAAAGCCAGGCAAACACTACCCTGACTAACAGGCGTAGATTTAAACATCGCTGCAGTGTGCCTAGCCGCTCCCGGAATCCAGGTACTACCCTCCCTCCCTGCCAACTTTCCAGCTGAATCAATCAAGGGTATTGGGCGATAGCACTCTGGTAGCCGAGGGGTGCCATTCTTTAAATAAAAACCTGTACAATACCGGCAGTTTTGCCTGTCATGATTTTGTTCCAACAAAAATTGCACTATTTGCACTATTTAGCTAAATTTGGATGTACAGGAAATTTCCTCAAAAAGTCTGCTTTAATTTCAGAGACCTCAACATCATGTTTTTTCCCTTACTTCAGTACACGTGAAAATAGACTAAAGAAAAACAAACGGCAAAAGCACATACTCAAAAACATTAAATAACAACATATCCCTTCACATTAATCTGCCCATCAAAATTGTTGGTGTGCAATCAAACGAGTAAGAGGCTGTGTCTTGCCATAGATGTAATGTATTTATGATTGTAGTGGCTGAGAGTGGTTTAGGATACAATTTTTAGATTTTAAGACGTTGAAAGGGCAGAGTGCAGTCAGTCAGAATGAAGTTAGCTAATGGGCTGAGGCCAAAGGAATTTTGCACATAATTATGGATGTGCCGCATTTCCCACATAATCCATCATCTGCACTAACTGTTAAGTGGGCGATGTATTTATAGGCCATGTCCACAAAATGGCAGCAAAATCTTGCAAGGGTTGGAGATCTTGTGAAAGGTCAAGATCTTGCAAGATTTCAGACAAGCGACTCAGGCGGGAATCACATGGACAGGGAGGAGGCCACAACGTGTGGAGGCTGAGGGAAAGGACCAGGAGTCAACATTTGGGTCATGAAATCTAGGCAATATTAAGGAAAAGCGTGCAATGCAGGTCATCGGATATCACTCATGGGGGGTTGGGTAGTCCAGCTGAGGGGTGTCAGAGAGTCCAGGGAAGGGTGCTGCAAAGGGCTTGACTGTACAGAGGGCATAAATGGAGCAGAATACAAAAATACCATCCTACAGGAGAAACAACATAGTAATAAGGTATATCTACTGTAGAAACTAAGAACTCCCCCATTTTGCCGCTACATCTGTCTAAAAAGCCAATGGAAAATGCAAAAGACACTCCATGATATGCCACTTCACTCCATTGTACGACAAGGCACTCCACTTTACAACACGCCAACTCACTCTATGATTTGCCACTCCTCTTTATGCTATTTAACTGTATGCCACTCCATTCTATGCCACTCCACTATATGCTTTTCCACTGTAAACCACTTACTCTACGCCGCGCCATGCCATTCTAGGCTATTTCATTCTAAATTGCTACTCTGTATGCCACTCCATTTTACGCCACTCCACTGTATGACCCTCTACTGTAAGACACTATATTACACGCTACTCTATGACGTGACACTCCACTCTGCTCTATGAGACACCACTCCACACTACACCACTCAACTCTAATCTATGACACCCCACTCTACACTACTCTAATCTACTATACGACACACCATTTTACTCTGCCACTCCACTCCATGCATTCCACTGTGTCATTCCACTGTATGCCACTCTATGCTGCTCCATTCTATGCCACTACACTCCATGCTATTCCACTCTACATCACTCCACTCTATGCCACTCCATTCTACGCTATGCCACCATACGCCACTCTACTCTACGTCAATCAACTGTACGTCCTCCCACTGTAAGACACTGCACAAAATGCCATTCTATGACATGACACTCCACTGTACTCTACGACACATCACTGCATTCTATGCCACTTCACTCTACTGTACAACATACCACTCTACCCTATACTACTCCACTCTATGCCACTCCACTCCACGCTATTCTACTCCAAGCCACTACACTCTATGCCACTCCACTCTACTCTACTTTATGCTGGTCCACTTTACGCCACTACGCCACTCCATTCTATGCCACTGCACTCAATGCCACATCACTCAATGCCACTCCACTCTATGCGACTCCACCCTACGCCATTACACTCTAAGCCACATGACTGTACATCATGACACTGTACACCACAACACTCTACAACACTCTACGACACAACACTGTACCACACTCCAATCTATGCCACTCCACTTTGTGCCACTCAACCCTACTCTGCTGTACAACCCTCTACTCAACTTTCCAATAGTCTACGCTCCTCCACTCTATGGCACTCCACTATACAACACTCTACATCACTCTAAGCCACTGTATACTACTCTACTTCACTTTATATCACTCTGTGACACTCTATTCCACTCCATGACATGCTATGCAGCTCCCTCTATGCAACTCTACCCCACTTTACTCCACTCTACTCAATGGCACCCTACTCCACTCTACTCCATTGTACTCCAGAACTCCACTCTTTGCCACTCCACTCTGCGCCACTCTAAGCCACTCCATTCTACAACCACTTACTCAAGACTATGCTACTCCACTCTACAACATTTTCCGACACTCTACGAAATGCAACTCTACTCTACTCTATGACATGCCACTCTACAACACGCCACTCCACTCTAGGCTATGGCACTCCACTCGACTCGACTCCACTCTACTCCACTGTACAACACTTTACCCCAGTCTACACCACTGTACGACATTGAATTCTACGCTACTCCACTCTACAACCCTCTTCTGTACTCTATGCAACTTCACTCTACAGCACTCTAAGTCACTCTATGACACTTATCTCCCTCTATGCCCCTTCACTCCACACTACAACACTCTACTCCACTCTATGCCACTGTACAACACTGTTCGCCACTCTACAACCCTCTGCGACACTCTTTCTATGCCACTCCACCTGCACTTTATTCAATTCTACTCTGTGACACACTACTTCACACCACTCTGCTCTATTATACTACTCCACTCTACACCACTCCGCTTTACACAACTCGATGCCACTCAAGTCTACAACACTCTATGCCACTCCACTCTCTCACACTGTACCACATTCTACTCTAATCTAGGCCTCTCCCCTCTAAAACACTCTACTCTACTCTATGCCACTGAACTCTACAACACTTTCTGACACTCTTCGACCAGCCACTTGACTCCACTCCACTGTACGACACACCACTCCACTCTACAACACTTTACTTCACTTTATGCTACGCCACTCCAGTCTACTCCACTCCAAGCCACTGTACTCTATGACAGGCCACTCCACACTATTATACTTTACCCCACTATACACTATACCACTCCACTCTACTCAACTTCACTCTACTCCACTGTACAACACTTTACCCCACGTTTTGCTGCTGTGTGACACTCCACTCTATGCCCCTCCACTCTATGACACTAATCTATGCAACTTTACTCTACAACACGATAATACACTCTATGAACAATTTCAAACTGAACTGGGCAACATTAACTCACAGCGGCAGACTACTCCCTGGCTCCTGACACCGGCGGATCCTCTTGCTTCTCTTCTGCGGGCTCCTGACATCGGCCCAGGGTCCCCCTCCGCCGCCAGTGACGCCAGCACACCAGCGTCACGGCTGCCGAGAGGGGGGGACTACAGTCCCCAAGAGGCTTTGCGGCCGACGCCGCACACCTGTACTCGGCGCCCGGAGGCACATAAAAACAACGCCCCCTTCCCGGCAGAGCGGGAAACAATTTCAAACTGAACTGGGCAACATTAACTCACAGCGGCAGACTACTCCCTGGCTCCTAACACCGGCGGATCCTCTTGCTTCTCTTCTGCGGGCTCCTGACATCGGCCCAGGGTCCCCCTCCGCCTCCAGTGACGCCAGCACACCAGCGTCACGGCCGCCGAGAGGGGGGACTACAGTCCCCAAGAGGCTTTGCGGCCGACGCCGCACACCTGTACTCAGCGCCCGGAGGCGCATAAAAACAACGCCCCCTTCCCGCGACGCGGGACGTGCGCGGTCGCCGGGCAGAGCCCGGGCAGAGGGCGGGCCGTCTGTGGCCGTCCGGGGACGACAAGGGACGGGACGGCCACCCCCCTTGGACCTGCCTAAAGGTACTTTGTTGTGACTTTTAGTTGCATGATTGAAGATCTGTACTTCGGAAGACCTGGGTATTAAAAACAAGACTGGAAGAAGGACACTTAAAAACAAAAGGTGTTAATGTTGTAACATTAGTGTAAACTGTCTTAACCATCTAGGTTTTCACTGTTCCAAGTACACCAGGAGGAAGGGGGTAATAGCCTCTATTGCGAATTGTAAAACCATGGCTACTAAACCTAAAACTCGCTCTACAAAGAGCAAATTAGGAACCCCCCTTAATTCTACGGAAGGTTGCGGGGGATATAAACCGTGCAGAGAGACGTATATCTATGACCTTAACCTCCCTGCCATTGACTCCCACACAAACTGAGGATATAAACCCCATTGACACGCCAGATAAAGGTAGCCGGGATAATTCACTTGACACTGTTCCCTGTGCCCAACTAGTACTAGAGGAGGAAGATTTCACAAATAGAGAGGTAAATAGAACACCTAAGCAAAGAATTAAAAAGCGGCGAAATAGGAACCCACAAACAAAGTCCAGGAAAAAGACTATTAAGGGTAACAAGTCAAAAGATATAGAGGACGAAGTTTTAATAATAGAACCTAAAGCCCCCCCCAAATCCCCCGATGTGGCTTGATTCCATAATTTTAGATCTGCAAAAGCATTTGGAGGCATTTATAACTAGCCAAATTAAACCACTAGTGAGCAAAATAGATAAAATAGCCAATGAATTGCAGAGACAGGGTAAGGCTAGGGAAATTCCAACAGATAATCAATTAGACAAAGCTGTGCTAGCAATCAATCCCCCAGTCCAACAACCCTTAGCACCAAATAACTGTGTAAGCTATGATCAATGCACTATCACCCAAGTGCATGCTGCGCCTGAAGGGGTAAAAGAAGGGGGGGAGGAAGATCAAAAATACATGGAAACATGGACAGAAATAAAACACTAGGACAGGGACTGGGAATGCAAAGACAGATAGAGACTACCGCTATCACGCATCAAATATATAATTATCAACCAAATAGCGAGCAAAATGTTAGAACTCAAGGACCCCTTCCATGTGTAAACCTACCCCCAGAAGCAAGCCCCTATGTTGTCATCTTCACTGGGGTACCTGAGCTCAGAAGGGGGCAGATGGAACCCTATATTGAACTCAAACAAAAGATCTCTAATTGGCTAAACATCCACAGACCCTTGCAGGGAGGGGGAGGGGGAGAAATTCTACAGCTAAGGAGGGCATAATGGGTGGGAACCAGAAGGAAAGACATAGAAGGGAATTGTATTATTGCCAACTTCAGGAACCCGAACCTAGTAGATTATATATTAGCCAACAACAACAGAAACACAACTAGCACGATAAGGACCATGCCATTAGCGTACTTCTACCCCAGGAAACTGGTTACACACCCGCAAAATTTCCAACAGATGGGAAGGGGTAGATTTACAGACGGGCGTGGACCAAGACCCATGGAGTATGGCATTCAACCCTTAGCGCAACAGGGTGGTCCCCAGTGGACAAATAGATATAGTCCCTTACAGTCCCTGGACGAGAATGAATGACTAGGGACAGGAGGTGAGGATAAGGGCGAAAAGAGGATAATGTATGATAGGGAGGATGCAGCCGAAGGAAGTGAAGACAGGCAAAAAGTTGTAGAACATCTAAACAGTAAAGTGAAAGGAAAAGAGAGGGCTAGGACAGAGAGGTCAGTTGATTTGTGTCTATCCGAGCGAGGTTTAATAGTTGGTGAAGAGCGAGGAGGAAAGCTGAACATTATGTCATGGAACATAGCGGGCCTATCTGGAAAATTTGATAATCCTGACTGGAGGAATGAACTCCAAGGGTTCCACATTCTGGCGTTTCAGGAAACATGGGCAGTCAACCCTACCCCATACCAAATGGAGGGTCACAAGTGCTTTTTTGTGCCGGCACAAGAAGGTAGAGTAGGTAGAGCGAGAGGAGGGCTGGTGCTCTATGTTGACCTAACCCTAGAAGGTAGATGGACTGTACCTTCTTGGACGTCACATACCCTGCAAGCTGTAACATTCCAGACTAGAGGGTTGAGGTTACAGCTTTTTAAAGTTTACAACCCAGGATCCATAAACGGTAAAAATGCTGCACTATGTGAAATAGATGAAAGACTCGCGCAAGAGGCAGAACAGAGAAAAGGGGGGGGGGGTACCAATGACAATAGTAATGGGAGACCTTAATTGCCACCTCTGCCCAAATTTGCCCCTCGATCTATTAGAATGGGATACCTGTCCTCTCAAAGATGGGCCACATTTTGAACATAACCAGGAGGGTATAAAATTAAATACAATAATAGAGACCCACTCACTAACACATACTGTTGATTTAACAAACCCAGAGGTAGAGGGCACATATGTTCCAACGTTCAAAGGAAGAGGGTGCTCCACTATTATAGACTACATACTGATATCCTCCTTTGCCAAAAATAGAATCGCTAAGGTCAGAACTAAATGGAGCACGTTTAGTGACCATAACCCCCTTGTTATGGAAATTATACACACTATCGGGGGGGTAAGTTTAAACGCGGGGACACTAGCCTTCAGCCAACAGATCAGGGGAGGCGACTAAAGTGGGCAAGGATAAATCCCCATGAGTTTTACAAAACATTAGTTCAAAAAGGAGGAAAACAGGTTGAAGATTGTCTGGACCCCCTAATAGAAGGATCAGAATTAGTTGCATCTTTTGCATCTTTGACAAACCTAGTGGATAAACTGTTGGAAACAAAAGGACCAAGGAAGGATTCCAAACAACCGAGATGGTTCGACATGAGCTGTTCCAAAGCTTTAAGGAACCTAAAAGCTTGCCTCAAAGCTAAGCCAAGGGATAAGGCAAAAGTGGCTAATTGTAGATCAGTTTATAGAACTAAAGTAAAGGAGAGGAAGAACGTCCTACAAGCAGAAGTATGGTCAGACTTGAGAGAGGCGGGAGAAAACATGGACTTTGCAGAATTCTGGAGAATTGTAAATAGGCCCTGTTTCACAGATAACTCCGCCCCGGTGATTAGCACCAACATCCTGCCAGATCAGTGGGTTACACACTTCCAAGGTCTATACAACAAGTCTTAAATTAGCAATTCAGGAGGGTGAATGGGAGGGTACCCGGAGTGGTGAAATAATCCTTTCTTTAGAGGAGATAACAAATGCGATCCGTGGTCTGTCCCCGAATAAAGCCCCTGGTCCAGATGGAACCCCTCCGGACCTATATAGAGGCAATATAGACCTATGGGCCCCAATTTTAACCAGGGTCTTAAACGCGGCCATTAAATCAGGGCTACCACGCTCCTGGTCCACTGCATTGATCGTACCCATTTTTAAGAAAGGGACCAGGGACGATCCAAAATGCTACAGGCCGATTTCGCTCATTGATGTCTCGGACAAAATTTTAGGTCGAGTGATCTTAAATCAGCTCATGGAGTGGACAGAGGAGCATCAAACAATAGTTGATATACAGTACGGGTTCAGAGGCGGCAAATCAACCAGTGACCAGTGCCTGAATTTGTACCACTTAACTGCTAAATATACAAAAGCCAGCAAGGGCACGGTCTACATGGGATTTATGGACCTTGCTGCGGCCTTTGACAATGTCAATAGGACTAAACTGTGGGCCATGATGCACAAGTTAGGAATTGATGTGGGGTTGATAAATATACTGAAAGAGCTGCACTGGAACACTACCGCCAGGGTCCGTTTTAGCCCAGAGGGGGGGCGTACTGACCAATTTTTTGAGCTCAGGAGGAGTAAGGCAAGGGTGCATACTCGCCCCTTTTCTTTTTTCATTTTACATCAATGCCCTAGAGAGTGCCCTTATCGCCCTAGGTGTGGATTGCCCCAAAGTAGGACCGCATCAAATCCCAGTACTATTGTACGCGGATGACGCGGTCCTGCTGTCTCGAACCCCGAGGGCTCTGCAACTTCTGGTGGATGGTTTTGTTAAGTTTATGGCCGACCTAGATCTTTCGGTCAATCTAAATAAATCCTTTGTAATGCTGGCTGGCAAAAAACCTGCAAATAAGTGTGTGTTTAAGATAGGGTCTCACACTTTGGGTAAAGTAAAAACTTTTCCCTACCTGGGCCTCCTATTTGATGGTGACATTCAATTTAGCCAACTCCTCGAGGAACATTGTACCAAGTTAGTCTCCTCGAATGGTGCTATATTAGGCTTTGCTCGTAGGCTGGGGCGCTGGTGTCCAGAACAAATAATGGCGCTATATGGCTCAATTAGTACAGCAAAAGCCTTGTATGGTGCGGAAGTGTGGGATTTCAGGGACTGTAAGCAACTACAACTAGAGGAAGACAAGTTTTTTCCGCAGAATCCTGAAAATCCCACATTCCACCTCTGCCGAAATTGCCCATGCTGAACTGGGGATGCCATACATCTCAGACTACGTTAAGCTGAGGCCAATTATAGCATGGATTAGAATTTGGACCAACCCGGAGGCAGCTTTGATCCGGGAAATTGCCTTGGACTGCTTGCAAAGGGATAAGGGGCTACAAATTCCTTGGCTAAAATATGTGAAAGATTCTTTAATGAATATTGACCAGTGCCAACTTTTTAGTGACCCGTCTTTAATTTCGAGCAGTTGTAAATTAAGGGTGAAAAAATTGCTCTTAGAAAAATTTGAATCTGTTAGAAGTGGTCTTGGCCCTGTAAAGAAGTCAATAGCAGCTCATGGCCTTGTAAGAAATGGGGTGGGTATGGAACCATATCTGTTTCGGATGTACAGCCAGAATGACCGTTTTTTAATGTGCCGTTTTAGGCTCAATCTGTTACCTAACATTTTAGCTTACCCCGCTGGTTTTACTGTAAAAATTGAGCAGAAGGGTGTCTGCGACTGCGACAATAGGTCTCCGCAGGACACCCTTCATTTTGTACTTTTATGTTCATTTTATAGAAATCCTAGGCGTTTGTTTTTGGTTGACATTCTTAGGAAACATAAATTTCGCCATGCAAGAGCTGCACTGTTCTTCCTACAGAAAGCGAGTGATACCCATACTCTATGTGCCATTTTAAGCTTTTTAAAGGTAGCCGCAAGATTGAGAAACACAAGAAATTAATTTATCTTTGTAAATAACCAGATTCTCCTTATGAATTGCACCCTCCCCTCCCCATGTTTTAATTTATCAAAAGTTCAGAAATGTTATATAATGGAATTTTATTATGTAATGTATTTTTATGAGGATTTTTTATTCTTCGAAATAAAGATTACTGAACTGAACACTCTACGCCACTCTACAACATGACAATACACTCTTTGCCACTCTACAACACTCTTCTCCACTCTATGCCCCTACACTCTACACCACCTTACTACACTATATCATAGCCTACAACACCTCACTGCACTCCACTCCTCTCGACGACACGCCACTCCATTTTATGACACTGCACTCCATGCTATGACTCTCTACTCCACCCTACTTATTTATATGCCACTTCACTCTACAACACTCTACTCCGCTTAAAGCCTCTATACAACACTCAAATCAATGACACTACACTTGACAACACTCCACTGAACAACGACACTCCACTGTACAACACTCCACTATATGCCATTCATCTGTACAGCCCTTTACTCCACTGTATGCCACTCTATGACTCTCTGTTCAACGACACTCAACTCAACTATTCATTCAACTCCACTCTACTCTATAAGACTCCACTCCACTGTATGCCACACCCCTCTATGCCACTCTACTCCACTCTAGAACACTCCACTCCACACTATCACACTTTGCTGTACTCTACAACTTGCCACTTCACTCTATGTAACTCCACTCTAGACTACTCCACTGTATGTCCCTTAACTCTATTCCACTCTATGCCACTCTACCACACTCCACTATTCGACACGCCAGTCTACGACACTCCACTCTATGACACTACACTGTATGACTCTCTTCTCCACTCTACTACACAACACTCCATTCGACAATTCTCTACTCTATGACACTCTACTCCACTGTACTCCACTGTATGTTACTCCACTGTATGCCATTCTACAACACCCTACATGCAGACACTCTAAAACAACCCACCCCACAACACTCCAGTTAATGACACTCCACTCTACGATACTCCACTCTACGACACTCCACTGCATTGTATGCCACTCCACTATGCTCTCCAACACTCCACTCTATGGCACTACTCTCTAGACACTCTACTCCACTGATTGCCCCTCCACTCTGCCCAACTCTACTCCACTGTACTCCACTGTTTGACAGTCTATGACACTCAATCATTCAATCATTTATAAAGAGCTGCAAATCACTGGTGAGTGTCTCAAGGCGCTGGAGAGTTTGGCTGCTGTGTGGCGATCTACAATCGAACATCCAGATCTTGAGTTCTTTCCTGAATTGCTGCAGTGATGGGGCAGTCCTGAGGTGCAAGGGAAGGTTGTTCTGGGTCCTGGCTGGCAGGTGCAAAAAAGAGCATCCTCCACTGTTGGTTTGGCGGGTCTGGAGTGGTGTCTGCGAGGAAGAGGAAGGCAGATCGTAGGTTTCTGGTTGGTTGGTAGTAGGTCAGGCATTTGTTGAGATATGCTGGGCCTTAATTGTGTAGGGCTTTGTAGGCAAGTGTCAGAACTGGCATCTCATCTGTATCGGGAGCTAGTGTGGCTTCCTGAGGTGTGGTGTGATGTGAATCCTTCTAGAGAGGTCCAGGACGAGTGTTGCTGCTGTGTTTTGTATTGTCTGAAGTCTCTTCAGGAGGCTTGCAGTGATTCCTCCATGAAGTGTGTATCCGTAGTCTAGTCTGCTGGTGATGAGGGCCTGCATGACTGTCCTTCTGGTGATGACTGGGAGCCACTTGAAGATCTTGCGGAGCATGAAGAGGGTGTGAAAACAGTCAGATGAGACTGTGTTGACCTCCTTGAGAGGTTGCAGGTCACCATGCGTTCCAGGGCGAGGTGTTGTTCCCAAAGATAAGGGCATCTGCCTAGTCCATGTTGAGTTTGAGACCGTTGTCTTTGATCCATTCAGCAATGTTCAGCATGCTATTGTGAAAGTTGACCCTGGTGGTGGGGGCTTTTCTGTCAGAGAGATGATGAGCTGAGTGTCATCTGCGTAGGAGATGATGTTGAGACTGTGTGATCTGAGGGGTTGTGCCAAGGGTCGCATGTAGGTGTTGAAGAGGGTTGTCTGAGGGACGATCGTTGGGGAACTCTGCAGATGATGTGCTTGGCTCTGATGTGAATGGTGGACGACAGATCCTCTGGGTTCTACCGGAGAGGAATGATGCAAACCATTTTAGGGCGCTTCTTTGGATTTCAATGTGGTGTGGTCTGTTGATCATGGTGTGATGTGAGACGGTGAGGGCTGCTGTTTCTCCTTAGTCCTAGAGGGCCCCGATGTTGTCTCAGTGCTGTAGTTGGCTCAAAAACAGATTGGGAGAGGCCCAGTAGGTTATGGTGTTCCAGGTGGTGGGTGAGTTGAAAGTTGATTGCTTTCGAGGACCTTTGCTGGAAAAGGGAGCAGGAAGACGGGTTGGAAGTTCTTCAGGACTTTTCAGAGTTTGTCGCCGATAGTCTTGCTTCCAAGGTTGAAGACGTGGTGGGGACAGGGGTCCGTGGGTGCTCCTGAGTGCACAGAGTTCATGACAGAGATGGTTTCTTGTGCGGTGAGGAAGTGTCATTGGGTGCAGTGTTTTTCTGGGTTTGTGTCCATGAGTGTGAGCTTGTTGATACTAATCATGGGGCGGAGGGTTGGGGTTTGAGGTTTTTATAGATTTCCTAGATCTTGTCTGGGAAGAAATCTGCCAGGGTGTTGCAAAGTTCTTGGGAGGGTGTGGTGTCGCTCTAAGCGGCAGTGGGCTTGGAGAATTCCTTTATGATGGTGAAGAGTTCTTTGCTACAGTTTACGCTGGCGTCAACTCAAGCCACTCTATGACACTCCACAATACGGCACTACATTTATGACACTTTCCTCCACTCTACTCTACCACACTCCACTCGACAACACTCAACTCTACTCCACTCAATGCCACTCTGACACTGCTCAACGACACTCTACTTGATGACACTCCACATGACAACATTCCACAAAACGACACTCAACTCAACAAACACTCTACTGTACGATTTGAAATACATTTAAAAAAGAAAAAATAAATTTCATGGAAAAACCAAAGGTTAAGGATAAGCTATAGTTAGGAAAACTTTTTTCATTTTTTTTTTACCAAAGCAACTTAAACTAAGCAAATTAAAAAATCTACAGTACTGTAACTCATGCTCCTCCGTACACAGTGTTGTCAACGTGCTAGCCACACTACATGAACTATAATTTGTGTCTTCTCCATACACTACTTGTACCCTTTCACATTATATCACTTACAGCATGTTAAATTATAATATTCCTAACAAGACTCATAACCTGTAATGAAACTTTTTATGAGAACTCTGTGCATGGTAGAGTGTTGCATTATACTTATAGTGGATTACGGAATTCAGACTGACCCTCCTTTTTCTGCATTCCTGGATTACACAACTCAAGAAAGGAGATCAGAAGGGAAGCAGAAGATGGGTCAAATCACAGAAACCTTGAGGAAGGAGACCCAACAAAGCAGCAAGAATGTTTCCCAAAAGGAATGAGGAAAAACAATAGTGCAATATTTAGATGCAGCTCTAGGGAATGTTGGTGTGGTTACCCTTCTTTGTACCCATAAGTAAATATGGAGTGACTATGTATAATGCATGCACAGATGAATTACGGTGGCGCCCGATGAACTGAATATAGTGGATTCATAGCTATTTTTTATATTTCATTGTTCCACTACAGTTGTGAGTGAATGAAGTGTTATATATTTTATATGAAATTAGTATATCACATACTCAACATTATTGTATATAAGGTCTATCTTATACTTATATCACAATGGGGGGCATGGCTGAGCCGCCGACCGTGATGGCCGTGTAGACTCACAGCTCTGCTACTGTTCCTCCTTCTGATGCCCTTCCTGGCATCCATGGTGAGGCTCCGGTCCTCACAAGCCTAGCGGGGGATGTAGGAAACATCGGTGCACCCTCCGGTGCCAAGAACGGCCCGCTCTCTACCCGCAACGTAGAACAGAGCCGCACTGCGCAGTGGTGAAGCACGACAGCCTACGGCAACCAATGAAGCCGGGAGCTCGATTTTGGCAGAATTTGACAATTACCGGTGTCATCGCGGGAGGAGGTGTGGCAGTGACGGAACTTGTGTGTGGCTGTGGTGGGGGCGCTACAGTGACGGGATGTACATTTTCAGGGGCACAGTTTCTTCCCGGAAGCCCCACGGGGACAGGGGCCGCAGGCGGGCTTGGGGAGCGGCCGTTCGACCGAGCACAGTTGCACCCTTTTCGATTGCCCCACCGAGGCTTGCGAGCCTGTTGTTTACTGTGGCAGTGGTGGTGCAGTGACCCCCCCCCCAGCAGTCCCCACGGTGTCCCCCTACAAATATCGTAGTCTCAGGAGTGCTTTGGGGCCCACCAGAGAAGCAGATCACGGCGATATTCGGGTGCAGGGTCTGTGATACAGTTATTGGGACCTCCTGTTAGTGCCAGAAGTTGCGCTGGAGCATTATCCCACACTGGGCCCTCATTATCTACTGTGCTTGGCCATTTTGTTACCTGGCAGAAGCACGTGGGTTCCAGTTCCACGGGGCGCAAGCGGTTGGAGGCTTGGGCAAGCACACTCCTGCAGTTGGGGCCTAGTTTCCTTCGCACATCCGCCTGAGAGCCTGAGTTGCGGAGTGCTGTTGCCTGTGCATCGTATCTGCTTTGGGCTCCCCCCTCCGAGGGTGTTTTTCCTCTCCGCAGTGTGGATGGAATATGGGGCGCAAAGACCCCAAGCAGAGTACATTGCCTTTTAAACCACCGGCTGCCAGTACTGCACTGCCGTCATTCAGCATGGCGAAGGGTGGGGAGACGCATGTTGTGGAGGCGGCAGGGCCTGACAATATTCTGCTTGAATTGAGGGTGGGCTTTCGGGTGCTGGATACTCGTTTTGATGACCTGGATAAGAAGCTGGACTCAATGAGGGCCTGGTTGGATCAGCAGGAGGGGCGGTTGACAACGGGCGAGTGCAGACTTTCTGATTTGGAAGACGGCGCCACCCAAACCACCAAGAGATGTGAATGCCTGGAAAAGCTAAGGCTGTCGCCATCAAGAACGAGGATTTGGAGGCACGCGCAGGGAGGAGCAACGTGAGGATTGTGAGTGTGGCCAAGTCCACCAACACTGGACGACTTGACCGCTTTGTGGAGCAACTTTTCACTGATCTATTTGGGAGTAAGTCCTTCACAACCACATTTGTGATTGAATGTGCACATCGTATCCAACCCTGGATGCCCACCGCGACTGATCATAGCCCGCTTCCTGAATTTTAGAGACCGAGATATGATGTTACGCCTGGCACGTGAGAAGGGCCAACTTAAGTGGCAAGGATCGAACATTTCCCTGTACCCAGACTTCACGGCCATGGTGCAGGAAGCACGCAGGAAATATCAGGGGGTGAAGGTAGCCTTACGCAAGATGGGGCTATGGAACGGCATGCTGTACCCAGCGAGGTTGAAGGTTGACTTCGACGGACGGTCCTGTGTATTTGACTCACCCCATGATGGTCAGGAATTTTGTCATAAATATTCTTTTTTTTTTTTTTAGGCTTTATTCGATAAAAAATGTATCATAAAAGCATTTTACAGAGTAAAAAAATTGTAAGGCAAATTTTTAAAAGACTATTAAAAATTCTGCACGAATAGTAAAATATCATAAAATAAAGCAGATAAAAGAATATCACATCATATCTTTAAAATAGTCATAAGTCTATAGGTCCAAGGTTTCCGTTGCAGAAGAAAGGGTGGTTTCGAACCATAATGTTCCCCGGCTAGCGATGAGTGCACTGGAACAAAACCAGAGTTCCTTGTCCTAGGCAGTTGTGATTGCCTTGCAATTGTCTCGGTACTTTTGTCTGATTAACCAGGCACGCCCCAGGAATTTGGCTACACCACAAACAATTGTCAGAGAGGAGGTGTCAGTTTTCAAGATACGCAGGGCCTCAATATGGCTCATAAAGCCCAGTGCCCTGCATGCTGGTTTGAGCCACTTTTCTCTGGCGTTTTTGTATGCCGGGCATGCCAGGAAAAGATGGGCAATAGACTCCTCAGGGTGGCCACAACAAGGGCAGGGCTCTGGGACATGGTTGGGACCTTTCCATTGTGAAATAAAGGTGTTGACTTGCAGGGTTCCAAATCTCATCTGGATATACAGGGATCTATCCCTAGGTGCCTGGATGAAATCGAGATAGGGTTCCAGACTGCAGGTGCTTTTATGCTCAAAGAATCCCTCTGTTAGTTTCCCAGGTTTTTGGGTAGATTGGTCACGTTTCGTCACCCATTCCCAATAAGCGCGTTTAAGCTCTTGTTTGGAGGGGGGTGTTTGGGAGGCCCAAGCCTCACTTAGCCCAATAAGGCCAGTGAGGTGTCTGAGGTCCGCCAGCCATTTTATCCTACGCCCTAAATCAATGGCCAACAGTTCGTCAAAGGCCGCGGCATAGTTGGGCAGCTCTGCGGACCTCTTAAGGCGAACCCAGAAAAGCAAGGGACGGAGTCTGGCAATATCCTGTATGTTCCTTCTACCTGTGTCATAGAACAGGGGTTTCAGGGGGGTTGAGGCAGGGAGCGAGGTAATGGATCTTAAAAATTTGTTCTCAGACTTGGTTAAGTCTCCAAGTATCTCCATTCCCCACAATTCTGCTCCATAAAGGGCCGAAGGTAGTGCTTTCCCCTCATAAATATTCCAACATTGGGAGAAAATGGGAAATCGTCGCCACAGCAGTCTTCTCAGTTGGATAGATGTTACGGAACTCTTTTGCTATTGTGGCGGGCGGGGGACGTATTGTATTGTGGCATCATAACTGTGCCGCCATGAATGGTTACTGGGATGTGTTGGGACACCGCCATGGACCAATGACATATCATACATTGGCAGCTATGCCGAGATGAGGGGCAGTGGCATGGTGTTGCCACCCCACAAGTGAAGATGCACCTGAT
This sequence comes from Lissotriton helveticus, assembly GCF_964261635.1. NCBI lineage: Eukaryota > Metazoa > Chordata > Amphibia > Caudata > Salamandridae > Lissotriton > Lissotriton helveticus. Next base: position 911,596,590 of record NC_136069.1, read on the forward strand.
TTCGATGTATTGGGATTATATCCTATTTTGTTTTCTTGTATGTCAGTATTTCATCTTGGGTATTTGGGATAGTGATTTCCCCCTTGAGTTGGGTAAGGGGGATTGTCGGGTTTTAGTTTGCAGTGTTGTTATTTAATGGACAGTATTTGCAGTGCAGTTATATAATGCCAGGAGCCTGGGTGATTGAACCGTCAGATATGGATTATGGTTAATGAGGTGACTGCAGAGGCCAGTGTGGTCGTGATGTCCTGGAACATTAGCGGCCTAAACATCACTTGTAAATGTAAACAGGTCACTACTTACATGCAGCGTTACAAAGTTGGCATTGCTTTTTTGCAGGAAACACATCTTACGGCACATGCTAGCTCGTCGCTGGCGCCAGCTTGGGGGCACATCAATATTTTGCTGGCTACAGTTCTTATGCAAGAGGGGTTGCAGTGCTGATTCATAAACGGGTGCCATTTCAGGAGAAGGAGGTCTATCGAGATGTGGGAGGGCGATATCTTCTGGTGAAGGGATGTTTGTTAGAGCACTTGGTTCTATTTGTTAATATATACACCCCCAATGTTGATGATCCTGCCTTTTTTTAAACCGTTCATTCCCACATGGAGCTTTTGGCGGCGGATCACATATACTTGGGGGGGAGATTTTCACTTACTGCTCAACCCTAAAAAGGATAGCACTGCGCACACACTGGCCACGAAACCTAGGGCACGTCGTGTAGTTTTAGACATTATAGACATGTTTGGGCTAGTTGATGTGTGGAGATATCACTGTGCAGACCGTGAAGGTACACTCACTATTCGGCGCCTCATGATACCTGGACACGATTGGATTATTGGTGTCTGTCTGCTGGCATGGTGCTTTGGGTTAACATGGTTACGCACCTGCCATGTACCTTTTCAGAACATTCCCCAGTGCTGGTTGCACTGAAAATTCCCAGAGCAGGGGGGCGGCCATGGCGATTTCCTGATATGGCCATCAGGGACACTGTTTTTGCAGCAGAGTTAGGAGACACCATTGTTGAGTATTTCAAAATAAATGTTGGGTCTGTAAGATCTCAGGCAACGCTATGGGAGGCCTTTAAGGCATACACTAGGGTGGTGTGTATTTTGAAGAACGCTAGAGTGCTCAAAGACTTGCGCCGCACGCTAGCGCTGTTAGAATCACAGCTTCTTGAGATAGATCGCGCCGGGCTACTGATGTGTGTCCCCCTGATCTAAAACTATCGGTGATGCTTCTGAGGAGGTACTTAGATATTATAGAACACTTTACACCTCCAAGAACGCAGCTCTCCCCAGGACTATAGTGATTACCTCAATGAGGTATCCATGGTCTGGATGGAAAAATCTCATCCGGAGTTCTTGGTGGGGCCCTTTACTGAGGACGAGGTTACTGAGGCAAATAATGCGCTAGACGGCTTTAAGACTCCCGGACTCGATGGCTTTACGGGCTGCTTTTATAAGAAATATAGGGACCTGCTCACGCCCCATCTCATTCACTTGTATTAGGAGGCGATAGAGGAGGGTGTGCTCCCACTCACCTTACGGGAGGCAGTCATAATCCTCTTGCCCAAACCTGGGAAGGATGTCCGGAAGTGTGGTTCCTAAAGATCCCTGTCTCTCCTAAATTTTGACAATAGCTAAGATGCTAGCCACTAGATTAGCCTTAATTATGGAAAAGTTCATTTCTCCTGCTCAATCTGGGTTAATCCCCCACAAATCGACTGCTCTCAACCTTCGTACCTTATTTGCCACTCTGCACAGGACATCCCAGCTGCCGTTCTTCTTGACGCTGAGAAAGCGTTTGATTCGCTTGAATGGCCCATTTTATACGCCACTCTGGTGAGGCTGGGCGTAGTTAGACTGCTGTACATTGATCCCCATGGCCTGTATTCACCTCAACGGTACCCTGACAAATTCATTCAAACTTTTCCGGGCCACACGTCAAGGATACCCGTTATCACCCTTATTGTTTATCATTGCACTTGACCTTCTCATCAGACATCTGCTAGAAAAGCTCAGGCATCATGGGCTGCAATTCAACAGAGGCCCCTTATTACTCACACTATATGCTGACAATATTATTTTGTATGTACGCAACCCGGACGACAACTTAACGCTGCTGCTGAGGGAGGTGACAAGATATGGCACTAAGTCAGGCCTGTGTATTAACTAGGAGAAATCAGAGTTATTCCAGCTAAATAGGCTAGCTGTAGTAAGACTGGGAATTATCTGCTGTCATGGTACGAGGACTCTGTGAGTTATCTAGGTGTCCATATTCACAGGGAGCAGGATCGTATCCTCCAATTGAACTATGGCCCCGTGACTGAAAGGTTGAAAGTTAATATAGAGCGCTGGCTTAAATTGCCCCTGTCCATGGCTGGGAGAATAGCCCTAATTAAGATGGTGGTATTGCCGCAATTTTTGCACCTCTTCCCAAAAATTCCCATTCCGATATATAATAGCTTCTTTGCGACCTTGCATACACTGCTGTTACGGCTGGTGTGGGGTGGCAAGCAGCCTTGCGTCCTTTGGGAAATCCTGGTGCTACCATATGAGAGGGGAGGGGTTTGGGTACCGAATTTGCAGATCTACTATTTAGTAGCACAGGCCAGCTTTGCCGCCACTGGTATCACTTTGATACTGGGAACCATATCATAGACCGGAGGTGGACTTGGCGCTTCCGGCGCCACTCCACACTCTCATCCCAATCGGTTTCCCCTGTGACCCACATGAAATCCAGACGTTATCTACAACCAGTTGGGCTTGGCACAAATTACTAAGAGTTCTGGGTTATGGGTTCTGGTGTATTGTATTCTCCTGCACTCCCCCTTGCGAGCAATGATTGGGTGCCAATCCTTCAAGAGACCCTGGTGAAGCGCACTCTGGCCAAGTATCACCTCATTACCTTTGGAGATTTGTTCCCAGGCGGGCATATTTTTTCTCGCACAGGGGATCCCCGTTTTAGAAACGCCACCATTATGGATCAGTTTGTGTTGCTTAGACTACAGAGGGCATTGCGCGCATGCTTGAGTAGCTACCCCGTGGAGTCCACTGAATTCACACTCCTCACTGGGGTCATCATGGAAGGGGACGGGAGCCATCTTATTGCTCGGATGTATAAGGTGGCAGTGGCGTTGCTTCCGTGTCATGACACGGCGGTGCGAATGGCTATACAAGGGGGGGCCAATAGGCCCCCACGCAAGCATGGCGGGGCCCGGTCCCTCCCACAACCCGTCCCCTTCGGGGCCGCGTTCCTCGCCCCCTCGCCCCGGAAGTACTGGTGTGCTTCCGGGGCGAGGGGGCGGGGTCGCGGCGGCGAAGGGGTTAAGAGCCTGGGGAGCGCGGGAAGCGGCCTCTTTGTGCCCGCGCTCCCCGGGCTCGCTCCTCGCCCCACCGTGGGGCCGTTTAATTTTCTCTCTTTTATTTCACTGCAGGTCCGGAATTGGTGATCGGAGTTGTGCAGGAACCGGCGGCGGAATTGGCGTCAGCTGTTGCGGGAGCGGGATCCGGCGTGGAGCAGAGGGGCTTGGTGTGCGTCGTCAGAACAAGGAGCCACGATCAGCACCGGCGAAAGGAGAAGGTGTTGCTGGGAAGCAGTCGCCGACTGAAGATTACATCGGGATGCTCGCTTGCTATGCGGGAGGCTCCGAGATGCGCCTCCTCTCGGAAAGGTAATCGGTCGTTTCCCCTGTTAGACTTGTGTTCGTGAAAGCCCAGTAGCTACTTACAAGGGGAGGGCGTATCCTTTGAGATACCAAAGTTGTTTTCTTTCTGTTTCTGCCTGACTCTCCATGCAGTGTAGACGCCTAAGAGTACAAAGCCCACATGCACAGTGCGTTCTGATCTTACAAACGGGGACTGCCCGGGACGCACACATGTGACTCCAGTGTGACGCTCGGCAGTAATACTGGGAGCGTTTATTCGGTAAAAATACTACCGCGCGTTAGGAGCGGGATGTATGAACCGCCCAATTTTAATCAGGCCCTCCGTTTATGCCAGTGCTCGGAACTCAGCGTGCACATGCGAATAGCTCAGGCCCTTACCTACAGGTGTATTTATGCAAATATTCACCTTGTGATGGTCTGTTCTGTCACACATTGGGATTATAAGTAACCGGGACGCCCCAAAACAAAAGATAGGGAACCGTTCGATCAATTTCCCAGTGCATTATATTTGTCGGACCGTTGCAGGTACATGCCTCAGAGGCGAGCACTGAATTTTAAAAGGCTGATTTTGCCATCCAGGGGATTTTGCGGTAGAGAACCAAATTTTAAGCTATGTCGTGCTGCCTGTGAGCTTTGTTTTCAAAATAGAATAATTTAGCCATGCGACACAAACATACATACTTGGGCCTTACATAGCAGAACCATGCCAGAGCGTATACAGACCCCTAGACATCATTAGACACAATACTTAGAAAATCAGGCATCACTCTGCAGCCCTATCTCTCATGTGTCAGGGAGTCCCTGGCTCAGTTGATTTCGGAAAGACAAGTGTTCTGCAGGCCCGGCTTGAGGGCAGTGTGACCGGTGCAGCCCCACCTTCGAAGGGGGAAGGTGTATTTAGTAATAACTTATGGGTCTAAAATCTTCTGCTGCAGAGTTCTTTGTGTATTCAGCAGTTTTAAGAGAACAATACACATGTCAAGATAACTTTGGTGATAAAAGTTCTGCTGGAGAGAGATCAGAGTTTTGTCCAGTGGCAGTTTTGACTCGTCATAAAGTAGCGCCGGGGTTGCCTGCAGCATGCAGATCAAGAAACTGTATGCTATGTGGCTAGCTCAGTAGGTCACTGCTTTTGTCACAGAGATCCTTTTATTACATGCAGTTCATACATTACAAACCTAATACAGCTCAGTGACCTATGAACCGCCATCAAAGAGCTGCATGCATAGTGCATGATTTAGACAGAGCAGACTTGCTCAGAGAGTGCCCTGGGCGATACCAAATTTAGCACACCCTCCCATCCGTCCTTTCTAACTGTCAGTGTGTTGAAAACATGGGCGAGGCAGAGGTGATGTGAGGGAGGCACGTAAAGGATAAACATGACAAGGAATTAAGTCAAACTGCAGAAACACAGGTGCTTGTTTTTCCGGATTGCGGGGATGGCAGGCATTTCAGTGTATGTGTGCTCTCACTGCTTACTAGGGGAGATGTTAGGGCATGTCGTCATGCCCGTAGAAGCGTTGTAGAGGAGGGAACTCCTGTAAAGAGAGTCATTTTCTCTATGGATTTCCCTTCTCTTTTGGAAACATCGTCGAGGTGTCACCAGGGCTGTAAATGGAGTAAATTTTGCACTGTTATATACGAGCCATAGTTGCTGCATATTTATCGTATACGACTAACAACCATCGGAAACCTTGTAGGTATGATGTTACTCGTTGTTGTGTCATATGTCTGGATGCAATGACCGAAACAACAAAAAACAGATGTTAGCTGACGTTACTTTAAACCAGGCCCGTAATTACATTGGTCACACCCCGTTGAGAGACACACTCCCAGTTTTTATGCGCAATGCTTGGCGCGCTCCACGCGGTCTGTAGGATGTGACCTTATTTATGTGAACAGATAGGGGTTTTTAAGGAATACCGCCACCCACCTTCTCCGCGCAGTGCCCCAGTGTCCAGAGCAGGGAGGGAGGGGTGCATTTCGAGCTACTTACAAAATATGTCAAGGTACCAAGTAGAGTGTTTCTTTCATTTAGTTACTCTACACATAAAGGTGGATGTACGTTGTAATACTGCAGTGCACTCACTTGATGATGTTATCATTGCACAATCTTACAAGCATTTATTTAGTAGGTGTGTTAGTAATGTCAAGCCCAGAGCTGGCAGGGGCACTGGGTGAGGCTAACTGTCGTGGCCGCCCGAGGAGGACTCAGGCACAATTTTTCTACTTTACAAATTTAGCACTGTGGGATCTAACTAGCTCTACCCAGTTGGAAGACCTGGTACACTATTCGAGTGTGAGTGCTGCAGTCTGCTATGCTCCCATGGTAATACAAAGGTCCCTAATATTGAGCCAAGATTTCTCTGCTGCTTTATGCAGCACTTTACCTCTGGATAGGTTTTGTTTGGACTTGAACTGGGTGCTCCCTTGGGTAGGGAGGGAGCTATACTTCTCTGAGGGCACTAACGAGTTGAACAAATCTAGTGTGCCACTGATGTTGAGAGTGCTCTATATGGGAGCTGTATTCCAGCTAAACTTGAGAACTATCCAGATGTGTCTGTTTCTTTTATAGCATAATTCATGCAGCACTTTATTGCTTGTCCCTAAAAGTTTGTGTTGTTTCCGTAGAGGACAGGTCTCGTGTACACATAAACTGGGTGCTTCCTTGGGTAGGGACAGAGTGTACCTCTCTGAGGGATTTAATGAGTACAGTACATGTAAGGGGTTGTCCTTTTAATTATGTCAGGTGGCTTGGATGGACTTTTACCGAAAACCAAAGCTTAATGCGTGCCGGGAGTGGTAACGGGATTGATAGTTAAAACAATTGTGGAAACTTTTCTATGCTAATGACCTCTCTTGGGGTCCTCCCCGTGAGTAACGTGTAAAGATGAGGCGGAGTAACTTGTATTCAATAAATAAGCTGTGCACATTAGCGAATCTTGCATAAGCTGTGCACATCAGCGAGTAAATACAGTGTGCGCATCAGCGTGAAAATGTAGATTTACCTCTTTGTGATATTATTTAGCTGTGTGCTTAAGTAGTCAAAACAATGAAAGCTGGATTATAATGGACATGAAGCCTTAGTGCTTGGCAACTGACCCATCAATGGTACAAATAACATAGATGTTGTTCTGAAATCAAATAGTGCTCTGCACAAATCAAAAATAACTTCCCTGCGCAAGTCTCTGATAGTCCTTGATTCTGGATTAGTTACCAACCATCTGTATGAATTTTTGAGGCCTAATATTGCACCTCACGGATTTATTTTGCTGGTATGACTAATGTTTGCTAGCGATTGTGAAGGTAATCAACATCTGAGGTGCTGTTCACTACTTTAGGGGGACATTGCACCAGCCCAAACGACCCTTCATTGATGGTAGGTTAAAGTCAACCTTATTAGACAAGCTATCCTAGTGGTAGCTGAGGGGGAGCAGCCTTCAGCCTAAGTCTTGAAGGAATGTTGAGCAGCTCGTTTTACCAGCCTATAATATCAGGAATGAGTAAGTGAAAAGAGAACAGGTGTATAACAAATATATCTATTTGTTCTAAACACACCCCTCTAGCTCCCTTACGAGGCTATATATCGGGAATATTGACAATACTAGTTCTGGTTCTGGATCAGCCAGGAAATTGCCATTCCATAGTGGACCTGTTAGTTTCAGGTAATTTCCTCAGAGGACGTAGAGCACGCAAAAACTCACTAGAGTAGAGTGGATCTAAAGAGGAGGGTCGTGACCATACCTAAATCCCATCTCTGATACTGCTGGTGCTCTTATATGGGCAGGTGGGTCAGACAGATTTGCAGATGAACAAGGCTGAACTGGGGGAGGCAGAATGGGTTGATGAACGGTAACACATTAAACCCTGATCTGTTGAAACTAATGGTGCATCATGTTTTACAATAGGTGGCGGTGTACTATCAAGCGATTGGACAATCATGGGTGTCAGGGGGGGGCCACCTGCTACTTGCAACTTGTTAGGGAAATGATGCTCAGTCTGGGATCATGAGAATAATACATATAGGTTATGGTTGCCCCTTAGTTATATTACGCGTTACCACTGTCAGCCACGATCCAAGCCAACAGTCAGGCGCAAGGGGTTCGATACTTTGAACACGTATATCTCATCAAGTTGTGATTGGGTGGGTGCCAATACAAACGGACTGTCCCTTTTTAACTGTTATCCTAATCATCGTTAAGGAGTCATGAGGGCATTATGGTATGCACTGGGGACTCCATGCTTTGTGGCAATACACTACACACTGGGTAGTATTTGTTAATGAAGGCCATTTTTTCAGGGTACTCTTCATGACACTAATACAGTCACGCTACAGGGGACACAAACTGAGGCTATGCTCAACACGTAGTCGGAAGGGTTTAGGAGTAGGCATCTGACGCTAATCGTATCTCAAACGTGGCAAGGGATGGCAATGTAAGACTAGCACATGTACTGCAGTTATCGCCAGAAACACTAATGGTTTGTGTTGATCTTTTCCATTTATGTGTGGCCGGGTCCATGGTGGATATCTGGAGTGCTCCGCATCACAAAGCTGCTACAGGTGGACAGCCCATGGGATGCTGACGTCAGGTAGAGGATGGCAAACAACAACGCAAGTGTGATGGTCGAGCGATTAAAAAACGCAGGAGGTGCCAACACAGAGTTGATTGTTTCGGTGTGTAAGCCCTTATATGGGGCTGGCGGCAGTAACGTAGCAGGATGTGGCTTCACAAAAAATTGCAGTATTTGCCGTCACAGGAAAATGTATACCTTCAGTAACGGCGCCTGTGCACGCAGGGCCACCAGTGTCAGATATGCATAGATCACCAATTGGTAAGTGACAACGGTAGAGATGGGACAGTACACAAGGGTATGCAGTCCTAGCCTCGGCAACCCCAGGAAGGATAGGCCTATGCAGCGCCTCGTTTCCCCGGTTCAGGAAGTGGGGACTTCCATGGTAAAAGTAGTATCAGTCACTTAACACTTTCCAGGCGTAATGGCTGGGTGTGGATGGTTAGCAGACTGTACAGTATACCAGTGGGAAGGGTAGAATGTAGTACCAGGTTTCCCCCGGTCATAGCATCTGCAGGGAGCCTCGAGAGGCGTGCCCCCCACACCCTCAGTCATGTTAGGGCATGGGGTAACGGTGATAGGACACAGACGGCACCATAGGGGGGGGCTCGGTTTCCCCCAGGCTGAACGTAAGAGGGGCTAGGCGAGTGCAAGGAGTCACTCGGTGAAGAATCACTCGATAAAGAGGATCAACACTTGGTTTGAGAAACTATGTCATACACATTAAGCGCAGAATATCCCACAGGGGGTCATCGCAGGACCAAGTAGACTAACAGTCGGTGGATCAATCACAGGGTGGGGGTTCCGGTAGACAGTTGGGGATGCCCTAGGGATAGGGAATTAAATAGCAGGGGTAGAGGGTTTTTGGATTAGGAAGTTATGACCTTTCAGTGTAGGCGGTTTGGGGGGGGGCCAGATAGTCGGTTAACTACCTGGCCTGTGGCGGTAAGGTCATTAATCGGTGAGCAGCATTTTAAGGTCCTTACGGGGGGGGCGGACCCATTCACGAAAGGGGCCGCCCGCGGGAGGGGCCATTTGGTCTCTCTCAGAACTTCAGGGGCAGGAGATGGTCTCCATTAATTTAAAGGGTGCGGGGGAGGGAGTTTACGCTTTCCTCAGGCTGGTAGCCACCCCTCACAACACTATGACGTCATTAAGGTGCGCGAGTGTCTGGGCCCTCCTGTTATGGTTAAATGGAGTTCGGGGAGCGCACGTGGGTGTAACGTGCCCTGGGTTGCGCATGCGCATCTTCAACGCGAGAGCGCAGCTGTAAAAGGATCTGACACCGGTTGGCGACCTTGCCCTAGGCCTTTATTAAAGTTATTAAAAAGTTATTAAGTATTGGAAATATTAGAATGCAGTTTAATTTTCAGGATGATTAGATTACGTTAGGAGACACGCTGTATTAGCTATTTGTTAAGGTTAGCCCATCATACCATGTCGAAACGGATGTCAATCTAATATTCTGAAAAGTGTGCATTTTAATAATTATCAGAAATGTTTATTTGATTAAAATTTTTGATTTGTTTTTATATTTTAATAAATACGGCCAGGGGGGGGGCCCCGTACCCCCCCTTGACTTCCAAAGACCCCCATTGTGTTGACTGGTTGAGTTGGGTAATTCAGTCAGTGTTCAAGGGGGGAGGTGGCCGGCAGTCCAAGACCATGATACAAGGGGGGGCCAATAGGCCCCCACGCAAGCATGGCGGGGCCCGGTCCCTCCCACAACCCGTCCCCTTCGGGGCCGCGTTCCTCGCCCCCTCGCCCCGGAAGTACTGGTGTGCTTCCGGGGCGAGGGGGCGGGGTCGCGGCGGCGAAGGGGTTAAGAGCCTGGGGAGCGCGGGAAGCGGCCTCTTTGTGCCCGCGCTCCCCGGGCTCGCTCCTCGCCCCACCGTGGGGCCGTTTAATTTTCCCCACCCTCCATCCCTTATTTAGCAGACCTTGGGGCTTGGCAAAATGGTGAGTATCAGGTTTTGTCGATGTGCCGGAACATAGATGTAAGGGGGACTTGATCCAGTAGGCCTGGAATTTCCTGTGTACTGGAAGGAAGTACAGAATTTAAACGTTGGTGCAGTGCCGTGATTTTAACCAATTCTTTCCTTAGGCCCCTTTTTTCCCGCTTACAGGAGTAATTATATATGTGATGTTATGCTTTGCTGTGTGTTAACAATTTTATCCTTAGGCCTTTTTTCCTTTTAGAATAGCATTGTCGTATTTATTATGTGTGTCTGCCGGTAAGGTCATTAATCGGTGAGCAGCATTTTAAGGTCCTTACGGGGGGGGCGGACCCATTCACGAAAGGGGCCGCCCGCGGGAGGGGCCATTTGGTCTCTCTCAGAACTTCAGGGGCAGGAGATGGTCTCCATTAATTTAAAGGGTGCGGGGGAGGGAGTTTACGCTTTCCTCAGGCTGGTAGCCACCCCTCACAACACTATGACGTCATTAAGGTGCGCGAGTGTCTGGGCCCTCCTGTTATGGTTAAATGGAGTTCGGGGAGCGCACGTGGGTGTAACGTGCCCTGGGTTGCGCATGCGCATCTTCAACGCGAGAGCGCAGCTGTAAAAGGATCTGACACCGGTTGGCGACCTTGCCCTAGGCCTTTATTAAAGTTATTAAAAAGTTATTAAGTATTGGAAATATTAGAATGCAGTTTAATTTTCAGGATGATTAGATTACGTTAGGAGACACGCTGTATTAGCTATTTGTTAAGGTTAGCCCATCATACCATGTCGAAACGGATGTCAATCTAATATTCTGAAAAGTGTGCATTTTAATAATTATCAGAAATGTTTATTTGATTAAAATTTTTGATTTGTTTTTATATTTTAATAAATACGGCCAGGGGGGGGGCCCCGTACCCCCCCTTGACTTCCAAAGACCCCCATTGTGTTGACTGGTTGAGTTGGGTAATTCAGTCAGTGTTCAAGGGGGGAGGTGGCCGGCAGTCCAAGACCATGTGGGAGCGTGATCTCGGCTATCCACTAACGGATGTGCAGCGGAGTCTGTGCTGTGTGCAGACGCTTAGGGTGTCTCCTAATCACCGGCATAAGCTATTACATTTTAAGTTTTTATGGAGAGCATATGTGACGCCTAGCAAGCTGCACCTTATTGACCCCACCCGGTCCAGCGCCTGTCTGAGATGTCATTCCACGGGGGCGGACTTTGTACATATGACATGTACCTGCAACAAATTAGAGCGCTATTGGAAGTCAGTCTTTGGTTAAATCTCCTTGATGGTGGAGAGGGAGGTCGTACCCTTGCCTTTGCTAGCACTGCTGGAGTATGTGTCTGTCCTCCCTAAGGCTGTGCGCTGCTTTGTTGCTATTGCGCTCCTTCTTGCCAAGTGGGAGACTGCTATCAGATGGGCGTGTGCTTTTCCCCCTACACTTTAAACTTGGTTGCACAGCATGAGGTATTGCAACACCACTAACGACACCTATACACAGTTACAACCACCGGCCTCTAGGCCTGTGGATATATGGCTTCCGTTCCAGACCTACCTTATGATACTAAGGGATGGTGACAACTCTTCATCGCGAGGGCGGCCTGCGCTTCTTGGCAGTGTAGCCCATGGTGACACTGAGGATGTGACTGTACCTTTGTAAGAATTGCATATGTCTAGCTGGTTACTCTGCTTTTTTACACCGTACAAATTATATATCTACTGGTTTTCTGTGCCTCGTTTAATGTGTATTTGGACACCTAGCTATGTAAAGGATGTTTTATCTTATTCTATTCGATTACTGCACTGCAAAGCTAAGCTATGGTATTTTATTTGTATTTTAAAAATGTAATAAAATGGGTTTTTTAAATACTTGTATCACAATGATATCTCACTGAATGCCTATCTTACTCAATAAAATGCTATGAACACAAAAAAATGCCATAGAAGCAGAAACATGTCTGCCTACTGATACCATGTCGCAAGAGTAGTTTTCAGGCAATCGTGTTTATTTCGGACAGCAGCTCTAAGTATCCCGGAACTTGTGGGTAATGCTGTTGGCTAAAGACCTGAAGCAGCCAGACGTCATCTTCATGAAATTAGTTGACAGCTAAGACGGAAATAGCATTCAGGCTGCATCTAAGAACACGGGTTCAAGAGTTATCAAGTTTACCGTCCTTTCTATACGAATGAGTGGAAAGTGGAAACGTGGTTGCAGCTGGGGCTTATAGAAGAACTATTTATACTTGATTGAAAACAGAACATTTATTGCATGCATATTTAAAAAATTGAATAGAGTGTGAAGTGTAAGAAATACACAAAATAACTTTGTGAGTGGTAACGATTTAAAAGTGGGCTTGTGACACACTGGGCACTTTTAAGTGCTTTTGCCTATACCACTCTTTCTTGGTGCTCGTCAATTGTTACCATGAAGGTTTACCATGCCTGTGGCACCTGGGGTGGAGTCTGGGGTAGTGGAAAGAAGGATCACGTGTTTCGCGAGTATTTTTTGTCACCATGGTATGTGTTTAATCATGCTATATATACTCCATTTGAGCTGCTGGCATTTCTCAATGAAAACTCATTTATAAACACGCCGGCTTAGACCGTGTCATTAGTGGTATAATCGTGCTACATTTTTACCAAAATAGTTTCGATTCCAGATTTCCAGATGGCTTTGGACGACAGTTAATCTTTGTTTCCATCCAGCACTTCACAAGACCATGTTTATGTTTTTTCACTCATTCCCCCCCGAACTGGATTCTTTTTTTTTCATTTTGTAAAGAAATGCCCTTCTGTGGTTCTGTTTGTAGTGACAGGAAAACATTAATATGTTAGATGTAATGTCCGATCTAATTGTGGAGTTGCTTGTAACTCTTACAACTTCTTTCACTGTCAATCTTTGTGGTGTTGCTTGCGCCAAATACAGGAGGATATGTGCTACTTATATCTGTGTGTTTGTGTGTATGTGTATGTGTGTGCACGTGCATGTGTGTGTGTATGTTTATATGTGTGAGAGAGAGAGAAGTCCTAGAATACTGTGAAGGCAAGTATATATAAGTACCGATTTACTGTTGACTACATATTCATGTACCTTGAAGGTACATACATCATCAAGGTACATATATGGGGAGTTAAGTATAGCAAGGCTATATTTAGCTATTTATATTTACCTTCACAATATTTTAGTACTCCATATTTAGGCACAATATTTAGTTACATCGATAGTTTGCTCATTACGTTCCCGTAATTACCTTGGAAACCCATGTGAGCATAGAGACCTTTTCCTACAACAGAATGTGATCTCAGTGATATAGTACGAGTGCAACTGTGATTTTGACATATTTGGGGCAGGACTTTGGAGTCAACTGTGCTTGTGAGATGTGTAAGTGCGAGATTCTGAACCTTACCAGACGCAGTATGTGAGACATTATCTGGCACTTGTGAATATTTTCAGTTGCTGGCTATTGGGCATTTGGACTGCAATATTTTGCAGGAATTTCTGTGTGCAACACAACTTGGAGTAGTCTTTTTTTTTTTTTTTTTTTTTTTTTCTGTTCCTCATCTCCACCATGGCTTAATCCGTCAAACCCATTGACAGGGGAAATTGGAATATGAGAAGTAAACATGCTGTCTCAGTGCAAGACAGGATAGGGTGTAATCGATGTACAGTACCGTCAAAACCCTGCAGCGATGTCATTCTCTCATCTGGTCCTTACCCCTTGTGTACTGATCGACAGATGATTACCATTAACCAGTTTCCGCCATTGCTGTTACCACCAATTCGCCTGAGAGAGAGAGCGAAGATGTTATAGCAAGAAGAGTGTTACATGGCTTCATAATCATTGGAACTGGGGGGGGGGGAAACAAAAAAAAAAAAAACAGCTCGAATTATTGAGACCAATCGAGTTTCCGCCAAAAAGCTCTTTTGTCAGGCTTTCCAGCCCTGGAAAGATCCATTTTTGATATTTGTAACATGGAGGAACACCAGTCATGTAACGACGGAGGAGAAACCTCTTTCCAACGTTTACAGATTTCACGTCGAGCCATCAGTATAGAGTAGAACAAAAGGTTGTTGTTTAGGCTTCGCTTTTTATCCACTACTCCAAAGATTACTAGCCGGAGATCTATCGTCACGGTGGAGCCTATTGAAGATGTTAGTTTAATGCCTATTGATTGCCAGTAAGATGTTAAATGTGGACACTCAAGAAACATGTGAGCTTCCGAGGCCGCCACTTGGCCGCAACGGGCACAGGCCACTGGCTCACCTTTTGAAAATTTAGACACTCTCTGAGGGGAATAATAAGCCCTATGGAGGGTATACAAATGGTTTCTACGAAGCCAAGCAGGTTTGACAATGTCCCAGAGAACATTACAAGAGGCTAGCCATAGTTCATGTAAGTTTATAGAAGGCAACAGGGAGCCCCACAGCTGGTCAGGAAGATGGAATTCCCCATCAATCTCCTCTAAGATTAGGTTGTAAAAAAAGGAGACCTCCTTCAGCGCAGGCGTCTTGTCAAGTAGAGAGGATTCCAGTTGGCTACTTCCTCCAAGAGGGAATTGAGGGCGGCGAGGAGCCCCTGTTGTTTGTGCTTGTGCCCAACTTGAGATTTGTAAAAATTTTAATCTAGAAAAATTAGGGCCCACCTTACTCACTAGACGTTCCCAGGAGAGCATATCCCCTTCCAAAAACAGGTCACCCCATGTAAAGATTCCAGCGTCTTTTAATGGACTTATCAGTACGTTGTTAGCCCAACCAGGAGGCGCAGGGAGATCCCATATAGGAGATCTGTTTGAGTGATAACCTATTTTAGCGGTGACTCTGAGATTATACCAGGTTCTTGCTAGGCCCTGCAGCACCTTCAGTGTGATCTTCTTGAAAAATGTGGGATCTCCAAACTTGAAAAGAAACCCCAACTGCCCTAGACCTTCACACTGTAGTAATGTTGTAAACATCAACCCGATGCCTCGATCTAGTGGAGTTTTAAATAACATTCGGGCATGTGTCATCTAAAAGGCCCAAGCATAGATCTGGAGGTCTGGACCAGCCAAGCCACCCTTCTCCCTAGGACGCCTCAATTTCCTCCAAGCTATTCTCGCACTCTTTTTTTTTCTTCAATATATTTTTATTGAGAGTTCATACACACAATATCAATGTTACAAAATGCAATTGTTAAGAAATTTAGTACAGTACATGGCGTATAAATATAAATACAAATCAATACTAGCGTTTGATTATCAACAGCTTGATTATAAAGTGCAAAGTTGAATAGAAAAAACATAATACATTTTAAACCATTCAGTGCTTAATTATAAAGTGCAAAGTGCATAAAAGCAGACTAATAAATCTGGGAATACGCCAAAGATTTGGATGTTATCAGACAGTGAAAAAAAAAGAATTATTGTTCGAACACACTCCAGAACTTTTCATATTTCTTTAGTGCCCCAGATCTTAACGCATATTTTCTTTCCCTGCCCTGGATTCGTAATAATTTAGCCTTCCAAGCCTGAAATGACGGTACTTGGTTGGTTTTCCAGGACTGTAGAATAAGCGATTTAGCTATTAAAGAAGCAATAAAAAAGAATTCATCATACTGAGTGTGAATCGCTGAACAACCTAAAACAGCGACTAATTCGTCAAATATGATAGAGGTTTTAAGCTCGAGGGAGAGGTATTTTTCACTTTCCTTCCAGAGTGGCTGAATTTTAGGACATTCCCAAACAATATGTTTCCAGTTTCCTTTTTCTTCACAGCGGAAACATTTATCCGGAACTAGGGGGAAGATATTATGGAGATAAGAAGGAGTTCTGTAGATCAACCATTTGTTATAAAATTGCATGCGTTTAAAATTAGTGCCGCGAAAGATAGTTTTGTTAAATTTATTTATTTTATCCCATACTTGTTGGTTGATTTCGATATCTTCACTTTTTTTCCACCTCTCAATACTCTTACTAGACAATTCCTGCTCCTTATTCTCCTTCAATATTTTAACCGCATGCGTGCGGGCGGAATTCCGCTCGCACGCTGAGATTTTTAAAAACGCATGTTACATGACGAGCTGGGCTCGTCATGAGCGTGCGAGGAGGCTACCTCATGACGAGCCCAGCTCGTCATGAGCGTGGAAGGGGTTAATCCAAGTACTCATCTTTTTTTTAAATTTTATTATTCAATGGTGTTGAAATAGTTTCGTTATAATAAAGATTTACAATATCCAGCTCTCTAAATATTGGATTGAGCATAAAAAAAGACCAGTTTAAAATGGAATGAGAATGCTGTACCTGTCTGGCAATTTGTTCCCATGACTTCCACCTGTTACCAACAAGGAAGTCCTCAATTTTCTCAAAGCCATTATCTTTCCAGAGATTTATTATTTTACTATCCAGACACCCTCTTCCCCAAGGTTAAAATTATTCAAGTCCGTTGTATTACATATTCTGGGAATACAATGGAACCTCAGAAACTGGATTTTCTGTCTGAAAATCCACTGGAGGGACTTGTAGCGAACTTTCTTTGGATCCTTCGTAGTTCTAATTGGATCAGTTATTTTTACTTCTGACAACATCTTCTTCATAAAAAAAATTGTCTGCCTCATTAGTATCTAAGAAGAAAAACCTAAAACTGTGGTGTGCAAATGACGCGGAATAATATTCTCTGATATTTGGGAGGGACAACCCTCCTTGTGCAGATGAGAAATATAAAGTGCTAAGTGCAAGCCTGGGGGTCTTTTGGTCCCAAAGAAAAGAAGAAATCAAGGCATCCACTTTTTTAAAGAAGGAGACCTGGATAACACAGGGGGCTGCATTAAATAAAAAATTAAAAAGAGGTAGAATTGACATTTGTATAAGTGCTGCTCGGCCTATTAAAGACAGGGGTAATAAATTCCAGCGTTCCAGAAGAGACCCAACTTTTTTTTAGCAATGGTGAATAATTAAGTGAGAACAAATCATCTAAGTTATCCGATATAAATATTCCCAGATATCTCTTCGGCAATCGATTGTATATTTGCCTAAATTCTGGGATTACAGTGTCTACAGTGCAATTTAGTAAAATAATTTCCGTCTTGTTAACATTAATCTTGTAACCTCCTAATTTTTGAAAGTCAGAGAATATTTTTAAAACTTTCGCTTGACTTAAGGGGTTAGAATCCAAAAACAGGGCGATATCATCGGCATAAAGTTTTATGTTAGTCATGCCGACTACTGGGACTGTGTCAGTTCGTATATTTCTAATCGCAATCGCCAAAGGTTCAATAAATAATGCAAATAATATTGGCGACAGAGGGCAACCTTGTCGGGTACCTCTAGTGACTTGGCATGTCCCAATATTAGAATTGTTGATAATAATCTGTGCCCTAGAATTCGTATATAGTTGTTTTAAAAGAGAAATAAAAACTTTCGGGAAACTAAAACTGTGCAAAATAGCAAAAAGGCAGTTCCATGACACTAGATCGAACGCTTTTTCTGCGTCTAAAAACCATATTTGGGCCTTCACTTTATTAATTTTGAAAAAATCTAGTACCTCCAATACAAACTTTGTATTTGAGTGGAGATGTCTGCCTGCAATAAAACCACACTGATCATTAACTACCAGGCGTCCCACTATTTTATTCAATCCATTGGCTAAAAGCTTCGTAAAAATTTTGTAGTCTGTATTTAATAGACTTATGGGTCGGTACGAATTTATATTCTCCCTGTCCTTTCCTTTTTTTAAAATACTTACTACTACAGCGGAGTGAAAAGAGTCCGGGAAGGGTCCCTCCTTGGAGTAGATCATTAACTAAGGTTAAAAGTTTTTTACGCAAAGTTCCTCCAAATGTTTTAAAAAATTCGATCGGGAGACCATCGTCTCCGTTAGCCTTACCATTAGGGAGGGAACCGATCACCTCATCTAGTTCAGACTCTGAGAAAGTCTCGATGAGACATTTCTTGTCTCCATCCTCTAACTTGGGAATTGTAAGATGGGATAAGAACTCCCCTATTGAATCAGATGAGGCCTCTTCAGTTGTTTGATAGACTCCCTCATAATGTTTCAAAAACCACTCGCCGATTGAGTCTGTAGTTTTAACGTGTAGTTTAGTAATGGGGTCGGTTAATTGATTTATTCTATTGCGAGCCTGTTTTTCCTTGGCTTGCCATGCCAGGAGCTTCCCGGTATACTCGCTCTCTTCATATATCCTCTGGGCGTAAAAATTACTATTAGTTTCACCCAGGGCGTAATAAAAATCCCTCATCCTACCCTTAGCCTCGGAGACTTTTTGCCCAGAGTGCGAGGTTCTCACCCTGTAGTGGTATTGGGTTGCCTCTGTAAGATCAATTTGTAATTTGCTTCTCTCCTCCCTTATTGCCTTATATTTTGGGATTTCTTTAGATGTAATTAAACCCCGTAGAGTGGCTTTAAATGCATCCCAAGTCGTGTTTAATGGGGCTGTCCCTCTATTTTGTGCAAAGAACTGGTCTATAAATTCCTCGATTTCTGTACACCATTGGGGATCTAGGAGATTGGATTTATTAAAAAACCATTGTTTCAAAGCACTTATATCTTGTGGTCCCAGTTTTACCTCCATAGAGAGCGCCGCGTGATCCGAAAAAGCATTGGATAGATGTACATAGTTATATAACTCTAGCTCATGGGAGGTTAGGAAAAAATCCAATCTTGAAGCTGAGTTATATTTAGCCGAAAAGCATGAATATTCTCGTTTGAGAGGGTTGTTAATTCGCCAATGATCTCTAATATCGAGGTCTAATTAACAACTTTGAATCGCCAACGCTGATTGCGGTTTGTTTTGACGGCGATCTTTTTTGGATGAGTCTAGTAAAGGATTTTGCAATAAATTAAAATCACCCCCCCATACTATTAATCCGGGAAGGCCTGTTAAGACATTTTTTAGTCCCAAGATTGGCTGAGAATCATCTAGGATAGGGGCATAAATTGTAGCTAAAATAATATTCACATTGTTTATTTTCCCATATGTCACAGCCCATCTACCTCTGGGGTCCGTGGCTGTACCTGCCAGAGTGAAGTCTAGATGTTTTCCTATCAATATACATGTTCCTCTCTGCGCCAATTCGGCTGAAGCTGATATTGTATAACCGGCCCAGCTCTTGAATATTTTATCTGCATCCGCCTGGTCTTTGTAATGGGTCTCTTGTAGATAAATAATGTCAGGATTTAAATTTTGTAACCAACATTCGATGGCATTTTTTTTGCGAACATTATTCAGACCATTTGCATTAAAGGAGATAAACTTCAGCATTTTGTTTGGGTTTTTAAAGGGCGATAATTAGAGACATACTCAGAAAGGCCCATAGTGAATATGTATTCTGAAAAGATTTTTAAGATTCAGGCTATACACATTGGCATTAAGGAAGTTCGAAATAGGAGGCAAAAACAAGTCTCTTTCTGTGCAAATGAGCAAATAGGCAGCGCAATTATAAACCCTAGCCAGCCCTTTCCCTATGCGTAAACCCGTAGATACAGTCATTCTACAACAATATTGAAAGGTAGCATTTGTGCAAATAATGCAGGGAGCGAGCAAACAAACACTCTCTGTGTAAATGAGGCGAATGAGCAGTATAATAGCACAATAAATATCTAAAGACCTCTCTTCGTGCAAATAGGCAAATAGGAAAATAGGCAAACACTCTATATGCAGCAATAGGCAGAAGGGCAGTGCAAATACAAATAGCAGCAAAAATAGATAGCAACAAATCATTCCATTGTGCAAAATAGGCAAGCACACACTCTCTATGCAAATGAGTCGAATGGGTTGTGCAATAGTACAACAACTCTATGTGCAGCCATAAGCGAATAAGCAGTGCAGATACAAATAGCAGCAAATAAATAGCAGCAAATCCTTTCTTTGTGCAAAATAAGCAGGTAAACAGTGCAGATAATACTAGCAGCAGACCATTTCTTTGTGCAAAAATAGACAAATGAGCAGTGCATATATTTATAATAACAGACCCCTCGCTTTGTGCAAAAGAGGCAAATAACCCGTACATCAGTACGCAGCAATTTAAATCCTCCCCTGTGCAAAAACGCAAACATCAAAGCTGTATTAAAGATTATTAATCTTAGTCATTCCACGACTGTGCAGAACTAGATAGTAGAACAAAAAACTCTTCAATATATGAACTCTCTTTTTTTCCCCTGCAACACCTCCCCTCACCACCCCAACCCCCCCACCCCCCCTTAGAGTGGACGGTACCCCCCCGTGTCCCACTTCCGTCCTTCTCTGATGTTTCTTCTTTTTGGATGCCATTACATTGCATCCTTGTGTGCTTCCTGGCGTTGCCTTAACCCCGCCCGACAAACAAAACTGAATCAGTTGTGAGCTAAGCTCCTAAGCTTTCTAGAAAGGCCTGCGCTTCATGAACGATTGTAAAAATAAAAAACTTCCCTTTGGCCAATACTTTGAGTTTCGACTGCTGCACGATCATTGCTTGTGCTCCCTTGCTTTTGAATGAGTCAATCAGTTTCACAAAGTCCCTTCGTCTGTGTGCAGAGGCCGCCGACATATCTGAAAATATCCGGAAATTATTTACACCTTCCGAATTAAATGATTTCTTAGAGTATGCAGTGTTTAAAATTCTCTCCTTCACTCTGAAATCAGAAAAGTTAAGCAAGATTGTATGCGGATATTTCAAGTTGTTAGGTTTGTATGCTGGGACTCTGTGTGCCCTTGTAATTGTTAAGTCCCCTGGAAGTTCGGGTATAGCTTTTTTCAGGAGAGACTCTGACCACTTGACTACATCCTTATCTTCGAGTCCCTCAGGTATGCCTACCAGGCGTAAATTCGACCTCCTGTTATAATTTTCAAGGTCCTGCATTTTCTCTGCTAGCTGGGCTCTTTCTTTATTGGCCACCAGCAGGTCTTTCTGAATTGCTGATAAAGAATCCTCCAGTTTCACAAAGTCCCTTCATCTGTGTGCAGAGGCCGCCGACATATCTGAAAATATCCGGAAATTATTTACACCTTCCGAATTAAATGATTTCTTAGAGTATGCAGTGTTTAAAATTCTCTCCTTCACTCTGAAATCAGAAAAGTTAAGCAAGATTGTACGCGGATATTTCAAGTTGTTAGGTTTGTATGCTGGGACTCTGTGTGCCCTTGTAATTGTTAAGTCCCCTGGAAGTTCGGGTATAGCTTTTTTCAGGAGAGACTCTGACCACTTGACTACATCCTTATCTTCAAGTCCCTCAGGTATGCCTACCAGGCGTAAATTCGACCTCCTGTGATAATTTTCAAGGTCCTGCATTTTCTCTGCTAGCTGGGCTCTTTCTTTATTGGCCACCAGCAGGTCTTTCTGAATTGCTGAAAAACAATCCTCCAGGGAAGAAATCCGAGTTTCAGCTTCGGTAATCTTTAAAGGAATATTTCCCAAGCGCTCTTCCATTTTCGTGAGCCTACTGTGCAGTTGTGAAATCTCCTGGGCCTGGGAGTGTTTAAAATCTCTTAGCTCCTGAAGGATGGTTCCAAGCATAGTTTCGATTGAGTTCGTTTTTGTGGTATTCGGAAGGGAAAATAACCCCTCTTCTTGAGATATCTGGGACGCCTGGGATGTCTGTTGGCTTAACTCTTGGCTGTAGGTTTTCATGGTGCACTCATGACTTAGGCTGTTATCTTGGGCCGAAGTTGTAGGTGCTGGAGGTGGTGTGAGAGTCATTTCTTTAAGAACCTCCTGATCTCCCACTGCCAGTAATGCTGCCTCTGGTAGCTCAGGCGTTATACAGCTGGTTAGCACTCCTCCAGCGCTCAAATCATCTTGCACTGGCATGTCGTTTTTCCCTCCCAGACTCATCCCACCTCGCAGGGGAGTGCTTGAAAGTTGCCCCTGCTGAAGGAGGGGTTTAGAGAAAAGGGGGTACTGTTTTAATTTGTGCCCGGATCCTTGAGCTAAAGGTGTTTTATCGGCTGCTGTGTCTGCTTGGTCCTTCTTGGCTCCCTTATTCATCCGTTCCATCCCTTCTATATCCGCCTCGCCTTTCTCGCTTTTCTCAGTACCTTTCTCCGCATCATCTTGTGGACTTGGCCCTGTTGACTGGTTGAGTGGGGACTGATTTTCGGCGTCCTCATCTCCCTCGCCTCCTTCGCCCTCCTCCTGGTCATCATCATTGTACTCGTCGTCTTCTTCATCTGGTTCTCTTAAAGCATTGTATTTATTTCTGCCTGCTTGTGTCACTGTGGCCTTTTGTCGCAGGGCGTTTTTTTGCTGAGTTTTTCGTTTATTTTTTCTTTCCCCCTTGACTACAGGTGGGGTTTTAGCAATCGACTTCAACAACTCCCTTGCCTGTTCCTGCTTGGCCTGCTTGCCCTTTATTCTTGCTGCCATGGCGGCGGGACACAGACAAACACAGAGGGCAGACCCTTAGCAATGGCAGAGCTGAGCAGTACCAATTGGCAATTGGCAAACTGGCAGAAACACACACGTTCCCTCACTGCAAAAGCGACAGGTAGCACTAATAGCAGTTGGAGACTGTTGGAAACAGGTTAATGAGCCTGATAATGCGCCTGATTATTGAAACCCCCCACAGCAGAACTTCAGGTGCTTACTGCTTATGCGCGGTACTCACGCTGAGGAGGTTTGAGGCAATTTTGAGGCAGTTCGCAATACTCAATTTGCTGCAATTTTTATGGCAGTAGCAACAAAAACGTGTGGTCACCGTCTTGTTCCTGATGACTTTTTGATGTTGGTGTTTTTTTTGTGCTGGCATAGGCGTAGCAGGCGTAGCGAGCATAGCGAGCGAGAGGTGAGCAACAGAAGCAACAGAAGCTGCAGGGCGGTATTTCGCCTTCCCTTTCATCCACTCTCCAACGTCAGTGTTTTTGCTCGGCCCAGGCAACACCACCTGCGGAACAGAAATGAGAGGGAGCAGGGAGGAGGGGCAGGGGAAGAACGGTGAAACAACAGCAAAAGCCGATAGGCAACCAGCGGTGAAGATCCGGGTTCGCTCTGAAAAGACGCCAAGCGAAATCACCGAGCACAATGTCAAGCCGCATCCAATGGCCTACAGCTATACAGCGAGCGGTCATTACCCGGCAGCTAGGTCCTCACCAAGCATTCATAGCGATCTTTAGCAGTTTCTGCAGTTTTCGGCCATAGGACACAAAGCAGCGGGAGCGGGAAGGCAGCAGCTGCAGAATGCCAGCATTTTCGATCGTGCTGCCTTCGTGGGCGGGGCCTCAGCACGTCTGGGAGCACAATGACGGCTTGCGTGGGTCAGCCGTCCATCCTTGTATTCTCGCACTCTTGTTCTTCCAAACAAATGAGGTGATGTCACTCTGCATCTTCGCTATCAATGATGAGTCAAAATAAAGTGGTATATTATTGAGGATAAAAGTCAACCTAGGTAAGATAGACATCTTGACTAGGTTTGACCGACCCAGGAGCGTTAGTGGAAGATGTCCCCATGAACTCATTAATTTCCTACATTCTTTAGCCACCAAGGTGAAATTAGTGGAGGCGATCAAGTTAATATCTTTGACGATTCTTATGCCAAGATATCTCATGTTATCACAGGGTTGCACAGGAAGCCCCGTTACTTCACTGTTCCACACCATAACCTCGGTCTTGGTGGCGTTTACTTCATAACCAGAGATGTTACCAAATTGACGTGCTAAGTTTATGATTGTCGGAAACGCTGTGCGAATATCTGAAGTTATGATCATGATGTCGTCAGCGTACAGGGATACTTTTTTTCCCAATCTCTATATCTAAAAGGTGTGATGTTATTATCCTCCCGAATTTTTTTAGCAAATGGCTCGATATAGAGATCAAAGATTAGGGGCGATAGCGGGCAGCCCTGTCGTGTGCCCCTTGTGATGGTAAGTGGTTCTGACAATCCGCCATTGACCAAGACCAAAGCAGTTGGATTATGGTATAGCAGTTCCACCGCTCTGCGGAAAGCCCGACACACACCAAATTTTTCCAAGGCCCCCGACAGGTACACCCAGTTGACCCTGTGGAAGGCCTTGGCAGCGTCCAAGGTGAGAATAGCTAAGGGTATTGAGGAACTAGTTGCCATGTCGATTGCTCCTATTAGGTCGTATGTCAATTCAAAAAGCTGGCGCCCTTTGACAAAGCCCTTTTGATTGGAATGTAGGACTGAGGGAGCGACCTGCCCCAACCTCTTAGCTAAGAGTGACGCAAAGATCTTGTAGTCGGCGTTGAGTATTGAGATAGGGCGGTATGAGCCGCAGTCGGTAGGAGCCTTGCCTGCTTTCAGGATGAGTGTGATCGATGCTTTATTCCACGAAGTGGGCGGTAAATCACCCTCCATCAAAACTTGATTAAATAGCTCGGCAAGAAAAGGAGCAATATCAGCCGCAAGATGTTTGTATATCTCGGCGGGCAGGCCATCTGGCCCCGCCGCCTTTCCGCATTTGCTGTTAAGTATAGCAGTTGATACCTCTTCTACCGTTATAGCCTGATCTAAAAAAGCAATTTGATCTGAAGAAAGTGATGGCAGTGAAATATTTCTAAGCCAATTCTTTACATTTTCAGAAGAGATGTTATTGTCCTCTTGGTAAATAGCCTGGAAGTAGTCTTTGAAGGCTGACCTAATTTCTAGGTCAGAGGATACTGTACCGGAGCTATTAATTATAGACCCAATATTATTGCGGGTCTGATCAGTTCTAGACTTCCAGGCTAATAATTTACCCGCCCCTTCTCCAAATTCAAAATGGGCTAATTTGCTAGCTTCCCACCTTTGCAAGATGCGATGGTTGAGTACAGAAGCTAATTGCCCTTTGAGCTTCGACAACTCCTCCTGTTTAGCCAGTATGACATAGTCGGGGGCTTTATTGAGATTTTCTAACTCCGATTGGGCTGTCAATAGGCTAGCCTCGATCGATGCGACCTCTTGGGTATATTGCTTCTTTCGAAACATGCTTTTGTTCTTAATAACCCCTCTCAGAGTACATTTAAAAGTGCCCCATACTATGCTAGAGCTCGCAGAACCGATGTTAATTTTAAAGAATTCTTGCGTTTCTGCTCTAATATACTCCAAGTCGTCTGGAGAAGTAAGGAGAGACCTATCGATAGACCATGACCTGATCGGGGGTTGAAACTGTAGTTCAAGATCTAAAAGTACCGCCGAATGATCCGACAGATGAGATGGTAAGTAAGTTACACTCTTAACTGAATTAGTCAGAACTCTACTTACTAAAAAGAAGTCGATCCTGGATCTATGACGATATTTGTAGTTTCGAAAGGAAAAACCGGTTTTCTGTCCCGACCTTACTCTCCAAATGTCGATCATTCCATATTGAGACATGGATTTAAGTAAAAAGTCTCTGGATTTAGACAGAGTAAGTTGTCGACTAGAGGTGGTCTTGTCCAACAAGGGGTCGAGCACGATATTAAAATCCCCCGCTATTATCATTGGTTCTGGAAAATGCAAGAGCTCAGAGAATAGTGAGGTCAGGGCAGAGGGGTCATCTCGGTTAGGCCCATAGTACCCTACTAACGTCAGGCGTGCACCACCTATCATGACGGTCGCAATTGCCCACCTACCCGCGGAATCAACCTTCTGCTCTAAAAGTCTAGTAGTAGTAGTTTTTTTAAAAAGGATGGTAACCCCTCTAGTATTTACTGTTTGAGAAGAAGTAACAGATAGATCAATCCACCTGTTTTTTTTTTACCAGATCTAATACTTCAGTTTCAACTAGGTGTGTCTCCTGAAGTATAATGACCTGCGCATCAAGATCACGTATATATTGTAAAATCGTATTTGATCTAGGTTTGGTGCGCAGGCCATTAACATTCCAGGAGAGATAACTTGGAGTAGTCTTGTGTTTTGGTTCCGTGCATCACTATTGCATAAAATGGTGTTTCATAGCACTTTATCCTCAACCCAAGAAACCCAGGGCATATTACAAGGTGTTATGGGTGGTTTCAAGCAAAGAATTAGTGCGAGTAGGCTGGTGAAGGCTGGATTACCTAGAACTGGGAGGTTTTCTAATTATTCGAGCCTAGGCAGCATATGCAATGTCTCTTTGAGACAAGCTGTTTTCACTCTGAGGGCTTACAGCACACCCATTGCCTTTTTATTTGTCCCTTCAAATGTCATTCAAAAATGCTTGCTTGCTAGTAGTTAATACTTCTTTGTCCAGCCTTTTTTTGTATGGTTTCCTCCCACAGAGCACCACCCAATTACTGTTGAGATTACACATCTGTGTTTATGTGTTCATTTGAGGAAATATTTTTTCTTTGATTCCTGCTCATGCAACTGTTTGCCCATCTTCAGTGTTTCAGCTTCGGCACCCGTCACTTAATCTTCCTGTCCCGTTCAAATACCAAGATGATATGTCAGGCGCTTCGGCCACTGTTATTGAAATCACCACTGTAATTTTTGCTGGCTTCAAAGATCGAGGATTTTTCCTAAACCCCTCCCACTTCGCTACTTCATACTTTAGCAAGCTTCGGGCCCCTGCTATTCAGTAGCACAGTTAAGGGCAAGGTTTAGGCAACTCCTGGCGCATTTTCTCTGATGCTTGTTTATATAATGTGAACTCGAGTGACCCAATGGTGTTGGACTGGTTTACATGAGTGCTAGTTACATTACAATGTCAGATTCATTTTCGGGGGTATTTCTATAGTGTGTGAAGTGCTTTACAAAAGCGCACGGTCAGGGTAATTTTTAGGTTTCGCCTATTATCATTCCCTTGCGAATGTAATAGGCGAAAATTCAAGGGCTCGATCGACTAGTCAAACCACTGCGGTTTCTTCACAGTGCATGTGAGGTCACGTGGCCACAAAAGCGGGTCACGTGACCACACAAGCACGCGCATCTCCCTAATCCGCCTCCCACCTCCCACGGCCGTCCTTTCTGCCCACCAGCACTTCAGTTCCGTCCCTCCTCCCCCCTAATTACATCCCTGTTCACGGCCCTGTCTCTCTCTGGCTCGCGCTTTACTTTTCTCTCTCTCTCTCTCTCTTTCTCTCCTTTTGCCCCCTCCTGCTCACGCTTTACTTTTTCTTCCAAATGTGGTACAGCGTGAAACAGCCACCATCTTGTTTTATCCACGTCTCTTCTTGTTACGTTTCGTTGCAAAGCATGGCTTTACATCACTCTCCATCAGAGCCTCCTCTCCGCCCCCTTCCCTGCTGCTGCTCGCATCGCACTCCCTCCTCCCCCTCCCTTTTCATCAGCTTTAATCAGGCTCATCTGCTGCTGCCATTCTCTCCTCCCTTCTCGCCCAGTCCTTCTTGTTATAGTTAGCCAGTGAGGATTTGTATTTCTCTCGTGGTTCAGACTCATATATATATATAATATATATAATATAATAAGACTGTAAACATGCTCATTTAAAACACAAACCCAGCTAGCTGCCTTGTACACTTGGGGGTATTACTGTGGTAAATTAAATTTACTTATTACCTCATTTCTGAATTTCTATGCCTAATAAATCATAATTTCTTGTCAATTCAAAGCGAGGAGTCCGTGGTGCTCAAATGAAGGAGGAGGAGACCAATAACTCGAGTTAAGGGGAGCGCTTCCAACACCAAGCGGGCACAGGAGCAATCTCTCAAGTCCCTCTCTTGAAGTGGGCATTTTATTTACAACAGCAGGACATTTATACAGTCTTGGTCATGAGGCAAAATAAAGGAACAAACAGGTCATGGCAGATAGAGGAACAAAAAATCAGCAAGAGGAGCAGATTGTGAAGAAATGGGGGCGTGTCTTAGGCTTCGTGAGGGGACTTGCGATGTGAAATAGTCTGACAGTTGGAAGGGGGAGGCTTCCTCATTTGGGGTTTGTGCTCGTGCTTCATGTCAGAAACAGGAACCATCTTGTGTAAAACAGGAGCTATCTTGCTGGTTCTGGGAATTGGCTGACCACAAGAGTCAAAAAGAGGAACTATCTTGTGTAAAACAGAGACCATCTGCTCTCTGGCTTGCAGTAACTATTTCTTAAAACAGGAACTATCTGCTGGTTCTGGGAATTGGCTGAAGCACAGGAAGGGGTGGTCAATGAACTAAGATGCCAGGTGCAGGGTGTCTTACAGTTAAGAACAGGAACTATCTGCTGCTGGTTCCCAGAGTTGGCAGAACCACAGAAATGTGTGTGTTCACAGTGTACAACCTTGTGCTTCCTCTTTCAGTTGGGGGTGGTCACAGGGCAGTTGGTGTGACAGGCTGAGTTACCAACAATGGACAGGATGTGGCTGAGTCTCTGGCACAACTGGGGGAAGGCACACAGGCAGGCTTCTTGGAATTGGCTCGACCACAAGGAGCAGGGGGTTGTGCAAGATTCAATGGGGATGTGAAGGACAGTTTTCAGACAAGTTGCTGAGAGCATGTCACACACAAAATGGGTGTTTGTCTGAGAAAAATGGCTGTCAGGCAGAAACAGGGAAATGATGGGGCACAATTGTCAATTTTATTTCCACATTACTTTAAATTGATTTGTACTTTCGGGATAAAGGTATTTCTTTCCACCCACTTGCCAAACGCGTTCCCGAGGATGGGGGGGGGAGGGGCGGGGGCAGTTGGCACTACACCGCAACACACTCCAGCCGCAGGGGCCAGTGCCGATTAAATTAGCTCTGTTCTCGTGTGACTGCAGCGGGAGAGGGAAAGAGGGAAGAAATAAATAACGATGGGGATACAGTACTGATGGTGTCAACAGAAACTGCAAAATCAAAACATGGTGTCACTGCCGACAGCGCATAGTCAAATAAATCGCAATCCTGATGAGAAAAAGTTTGAGATGCTACCATCACGCAAAGAATTAGTGTTATAGCAACACCGTTTTGTTTTCACATCTGTAACGCGACAGATATGAGTGCCACTGTTTGCGCTACACACAGACTTAGGCAACTTTCAGTGATTAAAAACCAACGCCTTCAATATCCCACATTCGATGTTTACACAGCAACAGCACTAAGAAGTAAATGACAGCATGCTTTCAAACTCAACATCTTTGCAAACATGCTATAGAGAGGCCAGCAGTGCCACTCATATCAAAGCATCTGGTGTGAGCGAAGCAAAGCTTGCCCTTTCATCCAGGCAGAGCTGCGTGACTGGAAGAAGCAGCGCACTGGACTGGAGGTAGCCACGAAAATCCATACACAACTGCTTTCCCGCTTCCATCACCCCCCTTCAGACCTGACATGTATGTTCCGCTTCCGCTTCAGACACCCCAGTGTACAGACAATACCACATATCAGAGGGAAGCCATTCTCCTAGCCCTGCCACTGTAGGGACGTGGGGCTTTGCACTGAGGAGACCCGTGGTAACAGAGGGGCTGGTCCAGCCACACAGAAGTGTACATGGCAATATTTTGGAAAAGAAAAATTGAAGATTTTTTTAAAATAATCGGGATTATGTATTTCTCCTATTAACTTCTTTTGCTGCCTACGTCGGTCTATTGGCATGTATGGTGACTTGCAAGTGTGCTGCTGCAGGAGTGGATGTCAGAAATACTAATATAGATGTTTTCCTTGCCTGTCAGGAGCACAGAGAAATTGCTATGGCAGGTAGAGAGAACGTGATAAAAAGGGGGCCTGCAGGAGCAGTTTACTGGCGGTTCATAATTCGAGTAAAACAAGACCAGTCCTTGCTGTCTGAAGCCGCCAAGGAATCTGGTTTTTGCAGGCAGCAATCAGCAGGTGGAAGTCTATCCTTGAAATCGGTAGTCTCCCGCCTGATTCGGGGATGTTGACATGTATGCTGAAGTCCGGCACACAAAGGCGTGGTCCAGTTGCACACTCGAGGCCCTTTAAAGCTGCTCGCCCAAACCCGGGAACCCTGCCTAATGTCACAGCACCAAGCTTGTTATTTTTTAGCGTGCAACTGGCATAGCGCTCAATTGGCCATAAGACCGGCATCTCCGCGCTTTTGTTTGTCCACCCCTATCCGACTTGTTTCATTTCGCTAATGCTTGTTTTTTGTTTTCCTTGAAGCTCTTTTTTTGCACCCACCCTTTCCCGCTTTGCATTGAGCCGCCCCCGCCCACCACCCTCACTCGGCACAAACACAACCTCACCCTTAATAAGGCAACAATGTCTCTTCAATACTTACTCCTCCCTTGCATCATTTGCTGATTGGCTGTCCGAATGCAGCAGACATTGTACCTCAGATTGCAAACAGATTCGCACCCCTGCTGACTCCGGGAACTCCGCCTCCCTGCCCCCTTAATGCAGCCAGCGCCAGAGCATTCCAAATCCTGTTCCGACAATTGGACAAATAATTAGAGAAACACTCGTTTTTTTGGGGAAAGGTCACATTGGGTTGTTTAAAGAACATGTCTGTCTTTAGAAGAAAGGGCCACTAACCAGATGACTCCCTGTCATCAAGGACACCGTGTTGTAGTCATGGGATTTTATTTAACTCTGCAATGAATTCTGGGACTTGTAGTCAAGATGCTCATATGGTTGCTCACAATTTTTACTACCTCATGTATTTTGTTTGCTCACAATTGTCACTATTACCTTTACTACCTCATGTATTTTTGGTTGCTCACCATTTTTACTACCTCATGTATTTTGTTTGCTCACAATTGTCACTATTACCTTATGTAACGTAACGTATGCTTTTGTAATCTGTTCTTTTGTAATGTTTCTCATTATGTTTCATTTCTGTTCCTTTTGTGAAGCGCTCTGACACCTTCGGGTAAAGTCTGTGCTATATAAAAATGCATAAATAAATAAATAAATAAATAAAAACATGACCGATAGTGAAACGACGGGGAAGGGGTCGGTGGGGGCATGGGGAGGGGGCCGGTGTTTAGGGAAGGATTGCGTGTCTTTCTTTGGTTCTTAAACTCCAATGTTGCCAGCAACACCTCCGAATGGGCCTCGGAGACGGAGAACGCTATCTGCCGCCTCGACAGACACAGGGCCTCGAAGCATCAGATAAGCGCAGGCGGCGCTTCCTTCCACAAACAAGGCTAGGATTCCCAGCTGGGACCCCTGAGATCAGCATTACCAGCCTCCCCCAGTAAGGAAGCGCCAAAGCTTAGAGGGTGATCAGCAATTAAGGGGGGAGGGATGGGGGCAAATGAATTAGGAAGAAGTCCCACCAGCCTGCTAAAGTGCTCCTTCAAAGTGCTGTCACTTTTATCGCAGGGCCACCAAAAGTGCCCTTGGGTGTGACTGGGGGAAGCCAACACCTTCTCCCTTTAATTGGAGCAGGCCGACACATAGGCAAGCTCTGCACACACCAGTGGGCGCTATACTATCACACCCCCTTCACCAATGAACGGGAAGCCCACAGGGGCCTTGTGAAAAGAAAAGGCAGTGGTGAGAGTTTGGACAGTACTTGTCGCCCAATAAAACTGGTTATTTGGAGAAAGTGTCGAAATAAGCCAGCGTCCGCACATTTATTATTACAGTTCAAAGGTCAAAGTGCCTGTTATTACTGGAGTAGAGCCGGGTTAAGAGACCGCGCCTGCCCTCTCACACAATCCTCTCATACATCTCTGCAGAAAGACGCACTTTACGGCACTTTATCTCAACCCTCGAATTCAGCCCCTGCTCTCTGGTTTGACTTCAGCGCCGGATTGAAAATCGGGGCCTAAATGATAAATGCTGTGTATTACAATTGTTGAGGGAGGGAGGAGAGAGGCATTACGACCCACCCGCACAAGACACATGTTATAGATGTTTCCTTACGTTTAAAGTACAAAAACTGTAACTGCAAAATCAATATTTCACAGCGAATATTTTCATTGTTCATAGGGGCAAACAAAGTCATTGGGGCAATAAAGGGCGCAGAGTAAAACACTCTATAAAGATGCAGCTTCAAAACTTTTAAAATACTTAATTTAAAGAGATTTTTTGGGGAAAAATAAATCAAAACCACTCTTCGACAACAATACCCAGTCCACAAGAACACAGTACACAACAGATTCACGAAGATACACCTTTTGTGCAGTGCCATGGAGTTATTTTTTTATTTAAAAAGAACACATTATTTGATGCGCTTCAGTACTTTAGAGATGTTTTGGTAAGTTTTAAATTCCGTATCAAGACAACTCCAGGTTGTTTTTAATGATAAATTAACTAAAGAGCTGGTTTTAATGCCACATTCTATATATAAATATAAGATGTCATTTACAAAACCAATAGCTCCAACTTTCCAAATGCGAAACCTATTGGCAACGCCAGTGCTTGTTGTGTTTTGTTATTTTTTGTTGCACAGAGATTAAGTCATGCCAACGCCGCTCCTGTCTATTCATTATTTCCCCTATACCTTGCAAATGGGTGCAGCATTCATCCCTCCCACCATGTCACTGCATGCCTGCCTGCTGCTGCTTCCTGTCGTCCACTTCCTCTCAGAGCTCTAATTTCAAAGAGCAATCAAGGCAGCTCTCCCGGGACATTTAAGGCATTTTTTATTATATAATGTGAACTCGAGCGGCCTAAAGGTGTAGGAGCACTTTACATGAGTGCTAGTTACATTACACAAGGTCAGAATCATTTTTAGGGGCATTTTCATAGAGCGCAACTTCACTCACCCAAAGGTACTGGAGCGCTTTACAAAAGCACACGGTAAGGTTAATTTTTCTGTTTTTAGGTGCGCAGATATTGAGTGATTCTGATGCTGCACCTGTTTATTCATTACTTCCCCTCTGCAATATTTTGTAGTTGTTGCTTTGTCAAGTGCTCCTATACCCAGGGGGCTGGGACAGGGGGTGGGGCTGGGGCTTGTTGGTAAACGGATGGCACGAGCAGTGTTTTGAACAGAAAACTCCGGAGAAGGGTGCCTGGCGAATAGACGCCCGGGGCGTAGGAGGGTACAGGCGTAGCGAAACTTGAGGGGGGCATCCCTGCAAGGCATGTGGAGGGGCCCCCTCCGGGCTCAATCAGGAGCTCTGCAGCCATTGTGCTGTGCAGAGGGGGCCCCATGGCGCTTGGGGGCTGCCGGGGTCTGTGTAACGCCCCTGTAGGGGGGATGTGACGTCACTGCCATCGGAAAGTACTTCACTGCTTTTTTTAATAGGCTGTTCAATACTCTAGTAATGCAGTCGGACACAGAATGTTATAGTGCTGTTGACTTGCATCGAGGCACTTGTCTGTCTGTGCATTTAAAAGCATTATTTCAATAGTGTCCAACTGCTAGATTATGTGTTTTATCTAAATAAGAAATAACCCAGTATGTACAGTGTTGGACCCGGCCTCATGGTGTGGTCCTACCCCTCCCGAGTGGCGGGCCCCGGGCGACATCGGCCCTCCACAGAGCCCCGGGCGGCCTCTTCCGCCCGATCCTGCACGCACCAACACTACCGGTCCGGTTACCACCACGGGCCACCACACCGGCCTGACTCCATCATGGGCCCATCAGGTCCTGCACACGAGGCCTCGCCCGACTCCATCTTGGGACCACCACGTCACGAACACGCGGCCCCGGCCCCAGCGAAGCCCCGACATCGAGGCGCCAAGATCTACCCAGGTGGTCGAGTGGCCACTCGACAGATCCCGGAGGAGGGGAGTTTCGATGGCCCTCCAACCGTCCCCGGACGCCTGGTATCGATCGCCCCCGGCATCCCTGGGTGCTGGCTCCACCCCCCTGCTGGGTGTCTGGACACCATCTTCCCGGCCCCTCTGGCCCCCAGGCGCGAGGGTCCGGACATCAAAGGACTCCAGTCCTATATCTGGGCCAGCCCCGGAGTAGGACGCCAGTTGTATCCTGGACTGGAAAGCCCTACTGACGCTGTCACGGCCGACACCAGAAGAACTCATTGTCCCTGTAACCCGAGGATACCCTGAGAGCCTGCTGGCGCTGCCGCGGCCGACCTTTGCCGAACCATCTTGAGAGCCTGCTGGCGCTGCCGCGGCCCACCTTTGCCGAACCCTCTTGAGAGCCTGCTGGCGCTGCCGCAGCCCACCTTTGCCGAACCATCTTGAGAGCCTGCTGGCGCTGCCGCGGCCCACCTTTGCCGAACCATCTTGAGAGCCTGCTGGCGCTGCCGCGGGCCACCTTTGCCGAACCATCTTGAGAGCCTGCTGGCGCTGCTGCGGCCCACCTTTGCCGAACCATCTTGAGAGCCTGCTGGCGCTGCCACGGCTCGACCTCTCGGAACCCCCGGCTCGAGGATTGAGAGCTGTGCGCAGGGTATCCCTTCATACACCCCAACCGAGACTGTCCCGCTACCCTGACCCCCTTTTACGAGACTTTACAGACCCCTCGGTCTACTTGTACATATCGCTGAGAACCAGCGGCCTTTATTTCCTGATAAAGCTTACGAACTCGACCTCTGGTGTGGTGTCCATTTGTAGTGTGTGGTTACTCTGCTGTACGATCCTAGGAGAGGGCCCTCACCCAGGAGGCCTCTCAGCAACGCTCGGCTACTTCTTGACAGAGAGATGGACCTAGGGGTGGTCAGTCAGACATCCTCTGCCTCCCCCGGGGTCGCCTTTCTAAAATTGGTGGCAGGCGACGGGATCCGAGCCGACGCAGATCGTACAGAGAGTAATTCACTCACTACCGAGAAAAACACACCGCGACCATGACTACTCAGGAAACCAGACCGACTGCGGAATTCCAGAAAGAAAAGATGGAAGATTACAGCCACAAGGAATTAAAACAATTCTGCAAGGACCTAGGCATCGCTACCACGGGCCTCAACACCAAAGAGGACTTTAAATCAGCCCTGCAAGCCTGGGCGGACGCCGATAATGCGCCACCCCAGAATGAAGACAACCCAGGCCCGAACGGACGCCCGGAGACCGACGCAAACCCAGCGGGGGAAAGACCCATAAACCTGGACACGGGCCTCCCCCACGGAGACGCCCGAGAACAAGAGAGGAACCGGCTCCACGAGTTGGAGCTCGCCAGACTCCGACAAGAAGGAGAGATACAGCTGGCAGAAAGGAAATTAGCCCTCGAGCAACTACGGCTGGAAGGAGACCTAGAGGAAAGGCGAAGACAACGAGACCTCGAAGAAAAGAAACTCATGCTCGAGCATGAGCGCGGCCTCAAAGAGCTGGAAATCAAGGCCAAGACAAACGAAACCGGCACCGCCGGGGGCAAGACCTCACCCCCGCCGGTGGACACGAAGGTGCACATACCCAAAGAGGTCGTCAAAGAATACTATAAGAACGACGACATCCAACAGTGGTTCAAAGCCTACGAGGTCGCCATGACCGCCCATCGAGTACCCCTCAAAGACTGGGGCGCCGGCTTATGGGGAAAGTTCATCAACGAGGGGAGAGACGCCCTGCTAGAGCTCCCCGACGCCGAGATGACCTCGTACGAACACATGAAGACCACCCTCCTCACTCGCTACGGACTCACCTCCGAAATGTACCGGCAGCGATTCTGAGACTGTAAAAAAATCCCCGGTACCACTTGGGTGGAGTACGTGAACTTTTACAGCAGAGCCTTCGAAGGGTGGATCAGAGGCTGCCAGGTCACCACCTACCAGCAGTTGGTCGACCTCATCCTATGGGAACATCTTTCCAATAACTGCTTCATCGAACTCCGGCAGCACCTCCTCGACAGCAAATTGACAGAGCCACGAAAACTCGCTGTCGAGGCGGATAGATGGGTGAGCACCCGAGTTCCCCGGAGTCCGATGGGAGACTACGGCCGGGGATCCCCGGGGAACCACCGACCACGAGGCGGCAGAGGAGGCCAGAGCAGGGGCCGAGACACCCCCGCGGGATCATCCCCTACCTCCCCGTCGCCATCCCTGGGTTGGAGGGGGGGGCCCCCAGCCAGACCCGGGCCCCGCCCGAATGTTACGTGCCACAGATGCCAGCGACAGGGCCATTATGCGAACGACCCTCTCTGCCCGATGAACCAGCGACCCGGCACCACCGGTCCCCCGAGCCGCCAGATCGCGGCCGCCGCCCTGAGTGCAGAGGGAGGCGAAGAAGAGGGCGACGACACCGAGCAGGTCGAGTGGGAGCCTGCCGCCATGATCTTAGCATGACTGGGTGATCGAGACATGATCCCCCGAGACCCGATCCCAGGTAACACCCAGAAATACCGCCAATGGGTCACCATCAATGGACGCCGGGCCGAAGCCCTCCGGGACACTGGAGCCAGCGTGACGGCGGTCCGCTGCCACTTGGTGACCTCCGAACAAATTCTTCCCAACGTCTTGTGCCCAGTACGGTCGGCGGACAACTCTGAGAGTTTGTGCCAGTTGGCCCGCATCCCCTTCGAGTGGGGAGGGGTGTCGGGCATGCTGAAAGTGACTGTCCGAGACGATTCCCCCGTGGACTGCCTCCTCGGGAACGACCTGGAAAGTTCCCTCTGGGCCGGCGTAGAGCGGAGAGAGCATCTGGGGATGCTAGGCCTTCCCGAGTGGGTTTGTGCGACCACCCGCTCCATGTCCGCCCGGGCCTCCACCCCAACGGAGGAAGCCCCGATCGAGGAGCCGGAGTGGCCCGCACCTCCACCGCCCGCCGTCCCCGAGGACGCCGACCCGACGCGACGCCGACCAGCCATGAAGAAATCACCGAGCTCGGCCACCTTCCAGAACTAGCTCAGTGGCGCCAAGTAGGTGGCCCCACCCGCGAACAATTCCGACAAGAACAGAGCACCTGTCCCTCCCTCAAGGGAATTCGACGACAAGCCGCCACTCAAGCCGCTGGAGACCCTGCGGGGTCCCACTGGGTCTATTGGGACAACGACCTTCTCTACAGTGAGCAGAAGATTGCCGAACTAGGGGCCAGCCGGGTGCTGGTCGTTCCCCTCCGATTTAGAGACTTCCTCTTGAACTTAGCACATGATGTGCCCCTCGCCGGGCACCTGGGGCAGGACAAAACTTACAGCCGCCTGGTGACTCATTTCTACTGGCCGAAAATGCCCAACGATGTGCATAATCACTGCAGAACCTGCCCGACCTGTCAAGCCAGCGGGAAGAGCGGGGGGAAAGTCAAAGCCCCGCTCCAGCCTTTTCCCGTGGTCACCACCCCCTTCGAGCGAGTGGGGATAGACATCGTGGGGCCCCTGGACCCCCGCACCTCTCAAGGGCACCGCTTCATCCTCGTTCTGGTGGACCATGCCACCTGCTATCCGGAAGCCATCCCCCTCCGAACCATCATGGCCCCAGTAGTAGGCCGAGCCCTAATGGGGATCTTCTCCACAGTCGGCTTCCCCCGAGAAGTCGTGAGTGATCGGGGCACAAACTTTATCTCCAAGTATATGCGATCCCTGTGGCAACAGTGCGGGGTCACATATAAGTTCACCACCCCGTATCACCCCCAAGGGAATGGACTTGTGGAGCGGTTTAACCGAACACTGAAGGGAATGATCAAGGGCCTAGAGGAGCCACTACGACGCAAATGGGATGTTCTGCTGCCTTGCCTCCTGTTTGCGTATCGCGAAGTACCCCAGAAGTCCCTGGGGTTCAGCCCCTTCGAACTATTGTATGGGCACCCGGTCCGAGGCCCCCTCAGCCTGGTCAAAGAAGGCTGGGAGACGGCTGTCCGAGGTGCTCCACCAGATGTCTACCAGTACCTCCTGACACTCCGCAACCAGACTCGGAAGTTCCGGGAACTGGCCGAAGCCAACCTGGAGGCTAGTCAGGAGAAGATGAAACGCTGGTATGACCGGAATGCCTCGTCCATCGAATTCGAGCCGGGCCAGCAGGTCTGGGTCATGTCCCCGGTTGAACCTTGCGCCCTCCAGGACCAATGGACGGGGCCCTTCAAGGTGGTGGAGCGCAAGAGCCCCGTCACTTACTTGGTGGACATGGAGTCCCCCAGGAACCCCCTCCGGGTTCTACATGCTAACCGGCTCAAGCCGCACTTTGCCCGCACCGAACTAAGTCTGCTGTTAGCGACCGATGACGGAGCTGAAGACGACTCCGAACCTTTGCCAGAACTCATGAGCACCACTGAGAAGGACGGCTCCATCGAAGGGGTCATGCTCTCCTCCACCCTGACCCCAGAACAGCACCATGACTGCCGGCAGCTGCTGAGGCAGTTTGCAGATCTGTTTTCCCTCACCCCTGGAGTCACCCGGTGGTGTGTCCACGATGTAGACACCGGAGACAGCCCGCCTGTAAGACACCGAGCTTTCCGAGTGCCCGACCGAGTGCGGGCCTGCATCCAGTCCGAGGTGGCCAAGATGCTAGCGCTGGGGGTAGTCGAACCCTCCGACAGTCCGTGGGCCAGCCCAGTTATCCTGGTCCCTAAAGCCGCCGCCCCCGGCACGCCCCCGGAGCTCCGGTTCTGTGTTGACTACCGGGGGCTGAATGCCGTCACCAGGACCGACGCCCATCCCATCCCCCGGGCGGATGAACTGATCGATCGCCTGGGGGCTGCGAAGTATCTCAGCACCTTCGATCTCACGGCCGGGTATTGGCAGATCGGCCTCACACCTGGAGCACTACCATTTCAAGGTGATGCCCTTCGGCATGAAAATTGCCCCGGCCACCTTCCAGAGACTCGTGAATAGAGTGCTGGCCGGGCTAGAAGAGCTCAGCGCCGCCTACCTAGACGACATTGCGTTGTACAGCCTCCGCTGGGATGCGCACCTGACCCACCTCCGGGAGGTCCTGACGGCCCTCCGTCGGGCCGGACTGACCATAAAGGCCAGCAAGTGCCAGATAGGACAAGTGTCCGTGACCTATCTGGGACACCAAGTAGGGAGCGGCCAGGTGGCTCCCCTCCAGCCAAAGATTGACGCTATCCAGGCCTGGGAGCCCCCGGTCACCCAGACCGCCGTCCCAGCCTTCCTGGGGCTCACTGGATACTATCGGCGCTTCATCAAAAACTATGGGAGCATTGTGGGGCCCCCCACAGAACTGACCTCAAAGAGACTACCACAAAGGGTGCACTGGACCCCCGAGTGCCAGGTAGCCTTCGACACCCTAAAGACCGCTATGTGCACCGCCCCTGTGCTCCAAGCCCCCGACTACAGCCGGGAGTTTGTGGTCCAAACCGACGCCTCGGAGCACGGCATTGGGGCGGTCCTCTCCCAAGTAAACGCTGAAGGGGCTGACCTTCCCGTTGCCTTCATCAGCCGGCGGCTGCTGGCCAGAGAACAGCGATGGAGCACCATCGAGAGGGAAGCCTTCGCCGTCGTGTGGGCCCTAAAGAAGCTCCGGCCCTACCTCTTCGGCACCCACTTACGGGTCCAGACCGACCACCGGCCTCTACGGTGGTTGATGCAGATGCGGGGAGAAAACCCGAAACTGTTGCGATGGTCAATCTCCCTCCAAGGGATGGACTTCACTGTGGAGCATCGCCCCGGCAATGACCACGCCAATGCTGACGGCCTGTCCCGATTCTTCCGCCTCGGCGAGGAGAATCCCCAAGAAGATGGGTGACTCTCCCCTGCCTTCAGCTGGGGGGGACGCGTGTTGGACCCGGCCTCATGGCGTGGTCCTACCCCTCCCGAGTGGCGAGCCCCGGACGACATCGGCCCTCCACAGAGCCCCGGGCGGCCCCTTCCGCCCGATCCTGCACGCACCAACACTACCGGTCCGGTTACCACCACGGGCCACCACACCGGCCTGACTCCATCATGGGCCCATCACGTCCTGAGCACGAGGCCTCGCCCGACTCCATCTTGGGACCACCACGACACGAACACGCGGCCCCGGCCCCAGCGAAGCCCCGACATCGAGGCGCCAAGATCTACCCAGGTGGTCGAGTGGCCACTCGACAGATCCCGGAGGAGGGGAGTTTCGATGGCCCTCCAACCGTCCCCGGATGCCTGGTATCGATCGCCCCCGGCATCCCTGGGTGCTGGCTCCACCCCTCTGCTGGGTGTCTGGACACCATCTTCCCGGCCCCTCTGGCCCCCAGGCGCGAGGGTCCGGACATCAAAGGACTCCAGTCCTATATCTGGGCCAGCCCCGGAGTAGGACGCCAGTTGTATCCTGGACTGGAAAGCCCTACTGACGCTGTCACGGCCGACACCAGAAGAACTCATTGTCCCTGTAACCCGAGGATACCCTGAGAGCCTGCTGGCGCTGCCGCGGCCCACCTTTGCCGAACCATCTTGAGAGCCTGCTGGCGCTGCCGCGGCCCACCTTTGCCGAACCCTCTTGAGAGCCTGCTGGCGCTGCCGCGGCCCACCTTTGCCGAACCATCTTGAGAGCCTGCTGGCGCTGCCGCGGCCCACCTTTGCCGAACCATCTTGAGAGCCTGCTGGCGCTGCCGCGGGCCACCTTTGCCGAACCATCTTGAGAGCCTGCTGGCGCTGCCGCAGCTCGACCTCTCGGAACCCCCGGCTCGAGGATTGAGAGCTGTGCGCAGGGTATCCCTTCATACACCCCAACCGAGACTGTCCCGCTACCCTGACCCCCTTTTACGAGACTTTACAGACCCCTCGGTCTACTTGTACATATTGCTGAGAACCAGCGACCTTTATTTCCTGATAAAGCTTACGAACTCGACCTCTGGTGTGGTGTCCATTTGTAGTGTGTGGTTACTCTGCTGTACGATCCTAGGAGAGGGCCCTCACCCAGGAGGCCTCTCAGCAACGCTCGGCTACTTCTTGACGGAGAGGTGGACCTAGGGGTGGTCAGTCAGACATCCTCTGCCTCCCCCGGGGTCGCCTTTCTAACATACAGTATCTAACCATAGATATTTATCTGCATTCACAATATTAGGAACAGAACTGAAAAAATGTAAATACTGTAATAATCAGTCTGATGTGTTTCTTCAGGTAACAGGAAATGTATGTGGCAACATGAACAAAACCGGAACCTCTGTGCCCACATTCATTACATAGTATAAGTTCCTCTGCACTAAAGTCACAAGACATCTCATTTTCTTCACCTAAACAAAGGAGAAGGATCAACAACCAGTAGAGGGACCAGCACATACACGAGGGTAAGGGGAAAACACACTCACGCACACACAAACGGAAAGGAGAAAACAACAAATCAATTGATATTAATCTATAGAGATCAAACAATCAATGAATAACCACAAAAATGGAGTCAGCAAGAATACTATAAGGTACTGGAGTTATTTACCTACTAGCGAAATCCTGCATCCAAACTGGTGTTCTGAAAATTCTTAACTGTCTGACTCTCCCACGCTCTGGCATTTGCCTATTTGACGGACGAACAAAGGGAGCGGTATCTCCTGCAGATCTCTGTGTACTCTGTACCCATCCCAAGAACCACATGTAAGTCCTCTCCTACTCTCCTGAAAGTCGACCATCTCCTTCATCCATCACCTCCTCCTTCGAACCTGTACACACACCCCCTTTGTTATATAATGCCACCTGTCTTAAATTCCATGTCTGCCCATTTTCAAGTTATACCCATTTTCCACCCACAACTTGACCATACTATTTGGACAAGCCCTGACCTCCTTGGCCTGATTTGACTTTGACCCAATCGACCTGCATTATCTTATGGTCCATGTATCTGTCGTAATGTGTTGTTCCACCACTCCTATGCACTTTCACTTTGCATATCCAAGCAAGTATTAACTTTGTGTAGGCAAGAATACCGTAGCACACATACAAATCAAGTCTGAATGGTCTGTGAGTCCAAGGACAAATTACAAGACATAAAGGTAATCAAGACTTGTATTTATTCTCCTTTAATATCTTGTCTCTAGCATCGTCCAGGTGTCTGACCATTCCAATTTCCCTGTTTGCATCTTTTATCTCCTTAGGCTTAACGCGAGCCCTGCATTATGGACAATTTTTTGGTATTGTACTGTACAAAATGCTTAATCAAAAGGTCCCTTGTCATTTGATGTTAAACTCAATAAAAAAACTTGTAAAAAAAAGACTTGTTTTCATTCTCCAAATTTCTCCAGATCTTCATTTTATTGTACAAATAGAAAAAGGCCTTTGTTTGATTAGTACCATAAAATGAAGATCTGGAGAAATTTCCAGAAAAAAACAAGCCTTGACCACTTTTACATCTTGGAATTTGTCATTGGACTCACAGACTATTCAGACTTGATTTATTTGTGTGCTTCAGTATACTTATTAACACATTTTCCTTTCTGGGACTTTTGTTCCAAGCCAGGCACTTCATCTTTAGTGGAAGGGTGATTAGACCACAGGAGAACAAACTTATGGACAGTCATAACAGTGGCTTATTACAACAACGCCCTACCCTGGCACTGATATTTCAAATAGTTTTTATTGGGTTTTTCAATTAATTAATTAATGCTGCTTTACACTGTAAATCAATTCAATAAGCATCACTACTGAGTGAACATTTTGAAAATTTCCTATCTATATCCAGATCAGTAAAATGCAGTGTAAATATTCTTCAACAGGCAAATATGTTAATAAATTTAAAGTTGTAATCTCTCATTATTACTTGTACTATGTCTCACTGAAGGTGAGTCACAATTATTCTAAAGAAGCTTTTAGTCTCCCATATTTCGCTGATTACACACCAGGTTTATAATGATAGGGAATTTC
This sequence comes from Lissotriton helveticus, assembly GCF_964261635.1. NCBI lineage: Eukaryota > Metazoa > Chordata > Amphibia > Caudata > Salamandridae > Lissotriton > Lissotriton helveticus. Next base: position 911,639,087 of record NC_136069.1, read on the forward strand.
AACTTGTAGAGGGAAAACAAAGAGGAGTGCACAAGCATTTACCCTGAAGAATAGGCGGGTAACTGGTCGGGTGTGATATCCTGGGCAGGGAGTAAGTACAAATGCAGTCTGATCTTCACATGATCCAGCTGGAAGAACAATGGTTAAATAGCAGGGGAAGTGCTGGCACACCATAAGTGTCACCCATTCAGAAGAGCAATGGAGTCACACCATTCTATCACCTATCACAATAAATAACAACAATCTGGAAGATCATGAAAGGGCGTCCTGAGCAGGGTAGCTCCTAGGATGTATTTGATGCTGAGCTCTTGGGATGCCATAGATGCTGGGGGCTTCTCCGCCGTGAGTTCTTTGAATTGTATTAACATAGTGTCCCAGGCTGCTGCAATTGGGGCAGTTCCAGATTCTACGGGCATCTTCCCAGTGTAGCGCAGTACTTTCCCCATCACCCCAGCAGCGCAGAGCCCTGCACAACTGGGTGAAGATCGGTGGCTGCTGTGCCCGCCAATGCATAGTCAGTAAACATTTTCCCCAATGCAGGGTTAGATTTAGAAAACGTCCCCCACCTAATGACTCTTACTCCTGGGAAAAATGCCTAATGCTGTAGCTTCCCATAATATGAACGTTGTGAGCTCTGTAACACTAGCCAGTACATTGTGTATAGAATGCTGTTGCAGGGATTCTGCTCATACACAGAACTGTGCACAGAGACCCAGGACCTCAGTGAATTGTGGTGGACCAAAAAACTCACCTCAGTACCTAGAACCCCTAACTGACTGGCATCAGTGTCACATTAGCTCTTCGTCCTATAGCAAAGGAACCAATGATTAGACAACCCAGAACATGCGACTTAGGTTACTCTCAGGAATGGTGGGAATCAAGAACACTCTTTCGTTTGTTATTCTCATACCAGTCCACAACATGGGTAAAAAGAGACACGATAAAGTTTAAAATGTTTATTTTAACGACGTGCTCTAAGATGCAGTATTTTTGCGAACCTAAGCAGGCATATGATTAAAAATAATATGATCAGCATTGTTACAATTCCATAAAACACAAAAGGAGAAATCATATTATAATGATAGTGGGAACAGGTCCTATAGTGCCTTGTATGCCACCCTCCCTAGCTAGGAACTATGTTTTATAAAATATAGAAGGTCTTTTAGGCTTGAATAGGGGACCCTATACCTCCAAGATCAGCAGAGGTGAATCCCATCGGGATCTGCAAAAGCTCTCTCTCTCTCTCTCTCTCTCTTACTGGAAACTGATTTTTTCCAAGTACCCAAAATCATGTATGCAGTGCAATATTAAAGTTGCCAGTATTTCAGTTAGCTGCAGCTGCCTGTATGTTGTGTCTAAGCATGAGCCGATCAGCCCGAATAACAGCTAACATTGTTATGATAACGTGGAGGCTTTAGCACGCACTGTGCAGACTATGGTCACGGTGTAAGTCTAGGGATGTTGAAAACAAGCCATTCTCATGTGAAGATATTCATGCAGTCAAACTTACAACAACAGCTACCTGCAGTGTTGTGTGCAAAAGCGGCAAAAGGGAAAAATGGCGTTTAAACTTCTAATAAGCTTATGCTAACATAGCAATGTACGCAAGAAGAGGCCTGCCTTCACTACAATGCCAGTATCCAGTTCCTCTAGGGCAAGACCAAAGTATATGATGAAGATTTGCTGATTGCGCTTGACATCTGGGCCAAGTGAGGTTGGCCATTGTGTACATACACTTCAACCATGAGGGTGTAATGTATGCCCTAAGGAGTATCATATATTGTATATTTTTAAATCTTACATTTCTGGAAATGAAATTATGAGATTCAAGTGCCTGTTTCCATACCGTATCATGTAAGGCCTCTCTAAATCTTCCTCCCATTGTGGTATATAAATAAATAATACCGGATCTAGGTTTGACTGGACATAGCAATAACAGATAGCTCAATAAATAAGAGTCAAGATTCGAGGTAGTAGGAGTTTGCAGGTTTAATACAGCATAAGGACAGGAACAGAACAACCTGCACAGGAATAGGATGGCAGCGCTGCCGGGGGCAGGATCAAGGGAAAGGATAACTTTTAATAACAATGCACAAGCATATATACTAAAACAGTTGCATTACAATACATATGATAGGCGGAGCAGTGGGTGTGGTCAATAACAGTCGCGAAAGATAAGGGTGAAAGTGGGTGTAACAGGAGGCGTATACATAGACATGTGATGTAAACGTAACAGAATATGTCATAAATGGGGCGGAAACATGGAGGGGGCTACCTGAGGAGCCGGGACCTCTAACCTAGTGGTGCGCGCAAACTGACAATGACGTGTTACTAGGAGAAGCTGGGGGCTATGACTTCTGCGCTAGGAGCAGAGACTGAAGTCTGGAGAGTCAGGGCGACATGTACCTAAACACTATCTAGTATCTGATGTTTAGAGAACATGTTGATATAAACTAAAAGGTATCAGGGTAAAGGCTAACAGACTCTAAGACTGGTGCATGCATTATTCTACATGTAGTGCGTGTTGAAGAATATGAAATGACCATTAATATAGTATTTCTCTTACATGGAGACGTAAAGGCTAGACCATGACGGAAACTATTGATGCGATTCAGTAGCTTAGGAATGCAGAGAAGGAGGGCTGGACTGATAACTAGAATCATAACATACTTTTGGCAGACTAGCAGGCAGAGCCAGGCCGAGCCGGGCACTGTGAGGCAGGAAGTAAGTGAAGGGTCGAGGATACAGGTGGGGGCTGTATCGCTCCTCAGCGAGGGTTCAGGAGACAGGAGCTGAATCTGGTGTCCGGGCCCTTTTGAGGCCTAGAAACGGGGACTTTTCAATGAAATAACGTGCACACTGAGAAACGTGGCAACGTAACTTTACATAGGCCTAATACTCGTAGCTTTCACGAGAACTGGAAACTGGCATACTAGAGATGGACACAACTGTAAGTGCGTCTTTAATCAAACATGGGGAATACATATGCATATTAATCATGCACACATAACATAAGATGGGGGACACGTAGGGACACAGAACATGGCAAAATTTACTTTTCCACATTCCCTCCTTGTCACTACGTTTCCATCAGGAAACATCAATATTCATGATACCATCTATCATTTCATACAGTATCATCTGCTCGTCTCGAATATTCTTGGAACTGGATTTAGGACGGGACTTGGGACTAGGAATACAAGAGGTAGCACAAATGCCGCAAATCGCAGGGCCACATTGTATACAGAGGCAGCAACCGAATATGATAGCTACTGCAATACCTAGAAAGGACAACACTTTCCATCCCCAGGCGGAAATTATATTCCAGAACCAACCGGACCATGTCCAGGTGCCTGGATTTTGGTGTAACATATGGGCAATTTTATGGAGTCTGGTTATAGCTGAATAAACAGACGGCGCGTTATTAGGAATGAAAATGCAGCAACTAGATCCGATGACTCTACATGCCCCGCCCCTATCGGCCAGTATGACGTCAAGGACGAGACGATTCTGGAGCACAACAATTCTCATAAAAGATTGCTCTTCGGTTAAGTTACCTAGAGCAGAGGTAGTCTCAATCACTACTGCTTCAAGGGTTCTGGTTAATCTACGTATCAGTTTACTATTCACGACAGTACCTAAGTAGGGAAAGACACCTTTATTGATATCTATGTATTGTTCTAGAGCAGTTTCAGTATAATCAACAATCGGGAGGTCTCTCTTGTGTCTAGTATGTACTAGGTGGGGGTGCCTATGATAGTCAGGTGGGGCTAGAAAAACTGGTGGCAGTAGGAAGGCAATGTAACAGGTTCCCTCCCAATCGAGGGGCAGACGAACATATGCGGTCTGACCACAAACAAAATAAGAATGACGTGAAGTTTTGAAAATAGATTTCCCACTGTCACTATACTTGACAATAGTAGTACAATCACTATGTCCTACATGTACGGAACCATTCTTTCTGACAGATAATTCACCTTTAACTGGTAATACTGACATAGAGGGTAAGTCTGGAGTAGTATCAGACTGGACATTCAGGACCATGAAATTCGAAGAATAATTACCCAAATTATAAACTTCATTTTCTAGATCTAACCCTGTTCTGTGGGGAAGACCTTGCTTGTCTGGAAAACATGTACTGTTCAGAAAGAACATATCTGTCGAGGATGACGTTAACGTGGACCATGCTCCACACGAACCGTTATGTGAAAATGGATAAGGAAACAGTGGCAGAACTCCCTTCGGTGTCTGGAAAGGGGGGAGTCGACCACACACCCAACAATTAGTGGCATTGCTGGTCTGGTGTGAATAATGTAACATGCGGATAAAGGAATTATTTCGCATAGCAAGACGATAAGATAGTTCATGAGGAGGCAGATCACTAAACGTGTGCTCTACTGTAGCATTAGAGGACATATTTACGTGAGAAACTGGAAAACACAAATAAAATGCATAACTTGTGCAGGTAAACATAAGGCTGAGATATAGCAGAAAACATAAAATAATAGTGCAACTTTTAGAGTTCTCACTAACTCTCTCTCTGTGGGGGTCTATTATATACATGTCAGAAACCGGTCTAACCGTTTCACCTAGGGGAGGACTTAGACAATCAAACTGGCTGACTTATTTTACTAGACCTTAATTTTAGCTTGTACTCCTGCTGCGGAGTTTTCTCTAACAGGGAGGAATCTGTATCATTGTCTTTTGCGGGACAGTCCTTGAGAATAGTACTTTGGCAGTCTTTGAAATCCTCGGAATCCTCGGAAATGTTCTTGGAAACAGTCTTTAGTCCATAAAATTTCTTTACGTGAGACAAATGTACCCAGCCCTTCCTGCCTTCCAGCTTGACGGCAGTACGGGTGGCCAAGAGAACTTGCTTCGGCTCCTTCCAGCGGGGCTCCAGCGGACTTGAACGATCAAAGTTCCTTACAAGAACCAGATTTCCGGGAACGATTTCATGCGGTGCCACCTCGGTATTGTCTGGAAATGCGGCGGCAACCTGTGAACGACAAGAGTGTAGGGCAGACATCAAGGAAGCTAGGTAATCTGTCAGCATATTACTTGAAACATCTGTAATACTTCGGGGTCTAGGTGTACCCCACATATTAGGGGGGCGGCCGAATACGACCTCGTACGGGGACAGACCTGATCTGGAATGTGCGACCATGCGCATATAAAACAGAGCGACTGGCAGAGCTACTAGCCAGTCCACACCTTTCTCTTTACATATTTTGGCAATTCGGATTTTCAGGGTCTGATTATGTCTCTCTACGAGACCGGCTGCTTCAGGATGGCGTACACAATGGAACTTCCACTGGTACCCTAACAAAAGGGAAATGTGTTTCATGAGCTCAGATGAGAATGGCTGGCCGTTATCAGAATATACGACCCTAGGGAGTCCGTAACGGGGGAAGAATTCACGAACCAACTGCTTGGCAGTGGTCGCGGCTGTGTAATCTGGGACTGGATATGCTTCTGTCCACCTGGACAAAGCGCATACAACTACAAGGACATACTTGAAACCTCGACATCGCTCCATCTGAATATAATCCATCTGGAGGACCTCAAAAGGGTGGTCAGGGGGCTGGAATCCACCTTGTTCCACCGGGACACTTTTACCTGGATTAAACTGGCAACATATCATACAGGTACGGACCTTCTGCTTGGCTGCAGCTCGTAAATGCTTGTTAAACCAAATGTTCTGGATACTGTCTAACATGGCTTTTTCTCCTAAGTGTGCTGGACTATGTGCGGTATTGATAATGACTTGAACCATTGAGTCGGGGAGAAACCATGTGGCTTTTCCCTTCGTCACCCATCCCTGATCTGTCTGGACCCCTCCTTGTTCGGACCATTTCTTGATTTCATCGGGAGTAGCATGTAACTGGATATCTATGACATCTTGAGTAGGGTCCTTAACTGTCATACAAGTAGTCGGATCTGGAGTATGTGTCTGTGTCGGATTAACTGGAATGTCTGGTGTCTGAGCTGTAAGCTTGGCTGTGCGATCTGCTAGATCATTACCTTGAGAAATAATGTCAGTAACTTTCGTATGTGCTTTGCATTTCATGATAGCAATAGATGTCGGTAAATGTATGGCATCTAACAGAGCTTGAATAAGGAGACCATGCTGAATCTTGGTTCCATGAGAAGTCATGAAACCTCTCTCCTGCCAGAGCACTCCAAAGTCGTGTACAACTCCAAATGCGTAGCGTGAATCTGTGTAAACATTAACTTTCAGGTTCTTGGCGTGTATGCAGGCTTGTGTCAGAGCAACTAGCTCTGCTGCTTGAGCAGACAGGGTGTCAATACGGTGTGTTTCTATAACTTCAGTGTCAGTAGTCACTGCATACGCGGCTACTAGTTCTCCTGTACTTGTTCTCATACATGAACCATCCACATAAAGTGTCAGGTCGGGATCTGGTAATGGAATATCTGTCAGATCTTGTCTTGGCTTAGTCATAGTGTTAACTACTTCCACACAGTCGTGTGTGGCAGGATTCGAATTAACTGACGGTAACAGTGTAGCAGGATTTAGAACGTTGCAGCGTCTGATTTCTATGTGTGGCTGGAACAGTGTCAGTTCATAACCTGTTAAACGTGCAATTGTCAAGTGCTGAGTCTGTGTTCGGTTTAAAAGAACTTCCACGGAGTGTGGAACTTGTACTGTCAAGGAGTGTCCTAATACTATGGAATCACTTTGTCTGATAGCTAGTGCTGTGGCTGCAACTGACTTGAGGCACGCAGGCAGAGCCTGGGCTACTGGATCTAATGTGCTCGAAAAATAAGCACAGGGCTTGTATTGTCCTGCTTGATCTTGTGTGAGAACAGATAATGCTGTACCTTCACGTTCAGTGACGAAAAGTGTAAAAGGCTTACTGTAGTTCGGTGTAGCTAGAACAGGAGCTTGGCATAAAGCTTTCTTTAACTCATTGAAACTAAGTGTATGTTCAGATGTCCAAGGGAGAACAGTCGATACGGCTGCCTCCTGTGTCGTTAACTGTATCAGTGGCTTGGCTAAAAATGCATACTGAGGAATCCATTGTCTGCAGTAAGAAGTGAGGCCGATAAAAGCACGCACCTCCTTCTGGGTCTTGGGCTGAGGAAGACTCGCTATTAACTGGATACGGTCAGGTGTCAACTGCCTACCCCACTTGGACAGTAAGTGGCCTAAGTAGATCACTTGCTGGACACAGAATTGAAGCTTCGAAGGGGACACCTTGTGCCCCATCTCGGCAAGGAAATACAAGACTGTAAGTGATGCTCGCTCGCAAGCACGTTCAGAACGGGCTGTGACCAGTAGATCATCGACATACTGGAGCAGGGCAGTGTCTGTTGGCATGTGAATGTTGTCTAGTTGTCTCTTAAGTGCTTGACTATAAATGCTAGGACTTTCTGTGGTTCCTGGAGGAGCTCGTGTGAATTTATAGCTCCTTCCATTTAAACAAAAACCGAAAAGAAACTGGCTGTCTGGATGAATGGGGACACTGAAAAATGCGTTCTTGAGGTCTATGACTGTAAAAAATGAGGCTTCGGAATCAATGGCTGTCAATAGGGAAGAAATATCTGGAACAACTGGATACTGGGGAATAATACATTTATTGAGTTCTCGAAGGTCAATCACCAATCGATATACTGGGGGTGCATTTGGATCAGTACGTTTCATGACTGGAATGATCGGAGAATTACATACATTGGAATCAGTTTCTACAACCACTCCTTGAGCCATGAGCTCGTCAATAATTTTGGATAAGGCTGCTACAGCCTCAGGTGGTAATCTGTACTGTCTGATTCGTGGTAACACTACACCTGGCTTGAGAGTCACACGATGGGGTGTGATTTGCATGAAGCCAACATCAGTTGGACCTTGCGCCCATAGATGCTGCGGAACATTAGACAATCTCGGATCAAAATCTCGTAATACATAGTGACCCTTGAAGTCACGTAAAAACAAGCGTATTCCCTCGGGGGAACAGCAAATGACTGCACCTAATCCTTTCAGTGTCTTAATGCCTAACAAATTTTCTGGACATGACTTTGTAAGTAATAGATCAGTAGTGCGGGACAATGGACCTACTTCTAAAGTAACTGGCTTTGAAATCTCGTTTACAATAGGCTTTCCTGAAAATCCAAGGGAAACATTTCTAGAGCCTGAGAGCGGAGCCCCTGGAACTTCGGCGTGACTTATAGTGGTCCTACTTGCCCCTGTATCAATCAGAAACTTTCTGTCTTTCCCTAGTACTTGACTATGAACATAGGGACCTTCTTGATCTACAGGAATCTCGATGAGAGGCAAGCCTACCTCCCTCTCTAGGCTGTTTCATGAATACTGTTGATACTCTGGATACTCTGTCTGAGCATACTGGTACATCTGCTGTGTAACATGCTGTGTTGCAGCAATAGGCTGCGGTGCTGGAACTGTCTGTTGTGCATTCTGTGGCTGAGAAGTCTGTGAAACTTGTTCTTGTCTAGGCGGACGTGGTCTTTCTTTAGTTTTACCAGTAGCTATATTGTGTTTCAGAACTGCACACTCGTTTATGAAATGACCTGGCTGTTTACAATAATTGCATGTCCCTTTAACGGGAGCTGCAGGATGACTGGCTTGATTCGGACCCCTCTTCTGACTGTCTTGTGGAATAGATTGTGCAACTAGTACTTTCATTTTCGTGTCTTTCATACGTTTTCTCTCGTGTTCTTGCTCTTCTCTGATTCTATTCTGGTGATACTGAAGCATCTGTAACATTTGGGACGGGGTATTAGCTTGCCATGTACTTTCGACTTTCAAAACTCGATTCTTAACTTGTGGACTTGAATTCTCGACTAATTTAGTAACAAAAAGATGAGGGTATGACTCGCTACTCGTCTTCAATCCACTGTTTATAATAAAACATTTTTCAAATCTAGAATAAAAATCACTAGTGTCTTCATCTTGTTTCTGTTTACAGGCTGAGATTGCATCCCAGTCTTCCTTTTTCGTGGCTAACAATCTTGGCAAAACTTGTATTAATAGTTCTGGCAATTCTTTACATTTCTCTCCAAGACCGGTACCTGGTACTCGTATCTTATCTTCAGCTTCTAGAACTGCCCAATCGATCTTTTTCTCTCCCACCTCCCATTCTTTTTCCTTGAGTTTTTCATATACCCCTGCGGGCAACAGGACTTTTAACATTTTAATAATATCTGGATACGTATATTCTCCCATACGGAGCATGTCCTTTAATTCTCGGTGGAACCCTGCTGGATCTTTGTCATGACAGGGAATTAATTTCTTCATCTCTAAGAGTTCCATCTTTGTAACTGGGGTGTAAACAAATACTCGTTGCATTTCACCATCTGCTGTCCTGACTGGGTGTACTTCTCGTAACGGATTCTGTCTATCTATGTAAAACGGTTTACTTTCTGGAGGTGAGACATGAACAAAATGCGGGTTCAAAAACATACTATATTTGTGGCGCTGTTCTAGAATGACACTAACTAAATCGGTACCTAAACCTTTCCATCTATACTGGAGTAACTCGTTCAGGACATCATGTAACGGACCTGGATCAGAATGTTGACCCTCATACAATGTGATGAGGTGCTGAATCATATACATACCCACCAGTCGGTGCTCGGCTGGGGGCAATTTCAGAAACATTTGTGCCACTATTTCGTCTGGAAAAGTGGTAGAATCAGTAGTCCATCGGACTGCTGATCGGGCTAGTTCTTGTTCATGCATAGTACTTAATTCACTATAACCGATTCGTGATTTCAAAATGTGATCGGTAGCTTGAAATACTTGTTCTAGAGAACCTTGTTCTGGTGCTGGATGATGAAAGATTTTCTTGTGTTCTAGGCGTAAATGTCGGTCGGAAAGTCTAGTTCTACCTACATACGCTATTCTAGTGGGATTCTCGTCTACCTCTTCTGTAGGAGAGTCATTCTCTTTCTCGCTTACTTGTGCTGTTTTACGGTGTTCGTGTAACCTTATTATTTCCTTACGAATTTTCTTGTACATACTCTCTATACTACTGATGGTTCTGTGCTTACCCTCGGCTATATTATCACTCCACCTTGTTAGTGTTCTCATTTCGGCCGGATCTTTGGTCGGATAATCTTGTTCCCTTATTAAACAATTAATCAGAAACTTTAATATCATGAGCTGGATCTCAGCTTTCCTTTGGGACATGGCTTCGCCAATACTTTCTGGATCATCCCCTGTACGGATGAAACGATATATTCTGTCTAGATCTTCTTTCATATCTGGTAGGGTGTCCAAATACCCGGTCACCCGTCTTACACGTATGGAGTATATGACCGTACTATCATCGCCTGTAACTGGATCATAGCGGCATTCAGTAAGAGCTCGTCGGATTTCTGCAACGGACTTATATTTGGGCGTACGCTGTAACGCACGTTCATGTAACTCGACTAACGTTACACGTTGGTGTGATGGCGGGGTACCAGGAGGACCTCCTCCTGCGGCCCCTATACTGGAATCGCCGACTGATACTCTTCGTGCTGGCGCGGCGTGAAATTGTAATGTGGACTGGACCGGGGGTACCGTAACAGGTACTCCGGTGACTGGAGGAGCAGGATTTACATTATTTACAGGAACTGGCGGAACAGGATTTGCATATTCTGGGACTGTGTCGTCCAAATAGGACGAAATAAAAATATCAGCTGCGGTCGGTTTGTGACGTAGCTTAGTCGGAACTAATGGTGGCGGAAAATTACTGGATGCCTCCGGGGTCGCTTTCGGCAAGCCCTCGGCAAGAAGAGGATACATACCCTTAATAAGGGCATTCCTCTGTCTGTCTGACTGTTCGGTTTTAACTCGTTCACCTATCTCGATTAGTTCCCTTTCTTGGGCTCTTTCTATGGATTCTCTACTTAATTCTGACTTTCTGATTTCTTTTTCGGTTCTTTTATGAGATTCTTTGCGCCATAACTCGATGGCATCTTTCTGTGACTGTCTGGCTTTCTTTTTCCATAATGCTTCTTCTACCCGCATGATGCACTCGGCATCCCACGTACCTGATACGGGCCATCTATACTTTTCTTCTAACTCTTTGGTGTACTCCACCCATAAATCTAGATACAATATGGCACTTATGCCATGCTTCTGATACATAAAGTGACCTGGACTGTCCCTAGGCGGGACAGGAACCGCTTCTTCTAACAGACCTTTTCTAGTTCTTAACTGACGTAGTCTGGAAAACAACGGCATGACTGGACTGTAATCTAGACACAATACAATACACAATGAACACGATAATTACACCACTTTCATACCACGACATTAAAATACATGAATGACATTTTAAAGTAACAGTCTTGGCAAAATACTACCTGGAATACTGAAAACAGAATACATGAGTTTTCTCGAGAACAGAACTGACTAGAACAGAGACTAGATGCACTGCTGAAACAGTACGAAACTTACCGGTCTCATAAAGAGACACGTCAGGACCCGCATCCACCGGAGTGGACACTTCGTTTTGGATTTGTGTACCACCAAACCCACGGACCAGAGTCAATTAGATTGACCCTGTCTAGATACTACCCCAGCAATGGTACTCACCGGGCAGCAAGAACGGAAGGCCTCGGACTGGACTGCTTCGACGCCGGACGGACACACTTCGGACTTCTGTTACGGATGGGCCTCCGGATACCTCGGACCTTGGACTCTCGGCTTGGGCTCTGGTCGGGACTCGCCGCGTTCCTCCACCGCCTCGTCTGGATGCTGGACCGCAACCTCCGTCTCCTCCGTGGGCCTGAGGGATACTTGAAGCAGAAATATCTGCACGTGCACGGTATGGTTCCGTCACGGCTGCAGAGGATCAGGGGGCATACGTGGCTTCACCGGCGCGTGGGGAAAGGGCAAGTTCCTGTTCGGGCGCCATTATGTGGTATATAAATAAATAATACCGGATCTAGGTTTGACTGGACATAGCAATAACAGATAGCTCAATAAATAAGAGTCAAGATTCGAGGTAGTAGGAGTTTGCAGGTTTAATACAGCATAAGGACAGGAACAGAACAACCTGCACAGGAATAGGATGGCAGCGCTGCCGGGGGCAGGATCAAGGGAAAGGATAACTTTTAATAACAATGCACAAGCATATATACTAAAACAGTTGCATTACAATACATATGATAGGCGGAGCAGTGGGTGTGGTCAATAACAGTCGCGAAAGATAAGGGTGAAAGTGGGTGTAACAGGAGGCGTATACATAGACATGTGATGTAAACGTAACAGAATATGTCATAAATGGGGCGGAAACATGGAGGGGGCTACCTGAGGAGCCGTACCTCTAACCTAGTGGTGTGCGTAAACTGACAATGACGTGTTACTAGGAGAAGCTGGGGGCTATGACTTCTGCGCTAGGAGCAGAGACTGAAGTCTGGAGAGTCAGGGCGACATGTACCTAAACACTATCTAGTATCTGATGTTTAGAGAACATGTTGATATAAACTAAAAGGTATCAGGGTAAAGGCTAACAGACTCTAAGACTGGTGCATGCATTATTCTACATGTAGTGCGTGTTGAAGAATATGAAATGACCATTAATATAGTATTTCTCTTACATGGAGACGTAAAGGCTAGACCATGACGGAAACTATTGATGCGATTCAGTAGCTTAGGAATGCAGAGAAGGAGGGCTGGACTGATAACTAGAATCATAACATACTTTTGGCAGACTAGCAGGCAGAGCCAGGCCGAGCCGGGCACTGTGAGGCAGGAAGTAAGTGAAGGGTCGAGGATACAGGTGGGGGCTGTATCGCTCCTCAGCGAGGGTTCAGGAGACAGGAGCTGAATCTGGTGTCCGGGCCCTTTTGAGGCCTAGAAACGGGGACTTTTCAATGAAATAACGTGCACACTGAGAAACGTGGCAACGTAACTTTACATAGGCCTAATACTCGTAGCTTTCACGAGAACTGGAAACTGGCATACTAGAGATGGACACAACTGTAAGTGCGTCTTTAATCAAACATGGGGAATACATATGCATATTAATCATGCACACATAACATAAGATGGGGGACACGTAGGGACACAGAACATGGCAAAATTTACTTTTCCACACCATTCATGCCGGAGATGAGTTAGCTGGACCCCAGTATGCGCCCGATTGCTTTTTAAAGCCAAGTAATAAGATGTCGTCCTTTTCCCATGGTGTGTAGTGTGTGCATTGCTGCATGGGTGGGTGGTTCTACATTAATCACACCCCACAGTAATCACACCCCACAGTAATCTGAGGGCTCCAAGCAAATGGTGCATGTAAAAGAAACTGATTCAGCGGAATGCCATATTCCTGACAAATTTGGTCAAACTGTAGTAAATTTGTGTCCGAAACAAATTCCCAACTGTGACAACGGAGTGTTCATGCTAGCTTGGCAACTGGTCAGGAGTAAAGTACCTCAGAGGTCTTGGCAAACTATGAAGTGATGTGGCTGGTGAATAAGGAAGACTGAGTTTTGTGAGTTGCAACGCTTTTGTCAAGCATTTCCGAGCCAACCACACATGGAGCGTACACGAAATGATGCAATTTCACTGTGGGATGTAGAAATTGCTGTATTACAAAGGGTGGGGACCATCCACTGTGCAAGTTTCGCAAAGAATATTTCCCAATAACCATCTGACCCCCCCCCCATTGAAGCTGTGCAGCAAGGAAATAAGCCTCAAAAGTCGGCACCCCAATCCTCCGCTTCTCACATGCAATTGAAGCTTGTATAAGACCACCCTACACCTCCCATTAATCCCACAGCAAATCCCCTAGTGCTCGAACCAGGTCAATGAAGAATCAACATTTGGGAAATACCAGAACATTAACAAAGTAGTATAGTAGACAGGGGAGTACAGTCATTTTAGAAAGATCGACTCTGCCCACCAGAGCTAGTGGTGACCACTGCAAAGCCATATTTGAGATTTGAGGGCTGTGGCAGCCAACTGTAGGTTTCCCTCAGTTAGGTCTTGCTGAGAGGGATAAAGCCGGACCCCAAGATATCTAATCGCTGTTGTTGATCAAGTTAGTACTTCTTCACCTAGTTGAATTACCTGAGGTGAAGCAGCGCGATTAAGTGGTAAAACGCACAGTTTCCCCAGTTTACCCACAACCCTGCTACCTGCTCATAGTCTCTGAACACCGCCAAAATGGTGGCCACATTGCTCAACGCATGACAACGATATAGTAACACATCGTCCGCATATAGGGACTGTATATACACCACATCATCCAGTCGTCCTCCTAATCGTAGTCTCTGCACCAAAGGCTCCATCGCAAGAGTAATCAGGATAGGTGAAAGAGGATGCCCCTGCTCGTTCCATGATCTATAGAAAATTAGTTTGAGAATAACTTTCCTACACCCACCCGTGAAGTAGGGTTCGTATATAAGATTGGCCCTTGTATTGATGTGCAAACATATAGCATAGCCACCATTGTGGTTTCTGTACTGGTATTAACTTTTATACCTGGAGATCTGCCTTTCATCATCTCACTGCCCCTTGTATGTTTTGTCCAGATTTATATGCCATTCCATGGCACCTTTGATTAATCTATTGATCATTTTACCTTGTCTGTTAGATTGGGGAGTGTACAATGATGTGCAAATATTTTTGATAACTATACTGTGCAAAAGCTCACACACTTCTGTTGAAGTCAATTGTGTCCCATTGTCTGTAACCAGGAAAGAAAGGATTCTTTCTCTTGGAAAAATCTCCCCCAATGCAGCTATTGTGGCGAGTTTGCTTCTACTCCTCATAAACACCACTTAAAGCCATATAGAACAAGCATTCACAACTCCTGCTCTATATCAGAGGACCATCTGTGGAAAGGTTTGGGGACACCTTAATTGCTTAAACGCATGTTTGCGGCCAGTGATTTGTCCCAGCATGCTTTGGTACACCCATGAGCAGTAATGTTACTATGAAATAATTACCCTTATTCCCAAGACAGACATTCAGGGCCTCATTAAGTTGCTAGTTGGACACTCGTGTCGGAAACGGGACAGCCTGACATGGAATGGGTAGTCCCACTTACCGAATTAGTATGTGACCTCCTTCATGGTGGTAGGAAAGTGCATATTTCCTATTGCGGTAAAAGGAAATATGCACTTTTTAAATATCCCTGCACCATGTGGCGAGCACCATGTGGTGCCTGCCACATGATGCAGGGATGGCTCTGCTAGGGGCCCCCAAAATCAGTTTCAGTTTCATCAACTTTTATTCGATTATAGAATTTGAATAATCATAAAAAGTACATTTAAAAGAGTATTACACACAGAAGAAATTTAAATAAGTAAAGTCAAAGAGAATGAAATCACTGTACAAAGGAACTTTTTGAGACAGTAAAGTCAATTTGCTTTTTGCAAAAATATTTGTTTAACTAAGGATATTACGGCGTGCAATAATAACTGCCTTAAGAAAAGTCACTGTAAGTTTGGCTTCATGAGGAGATTTCGGAGATTGTAGATAGGAAAGAGCTGGGTAGGATTGTCTGAGACCACTGGACCTGAGAGTAGGAATGATCCACGTTTTCCTTGCTGATTTATAATATTTACAGAATAGGATAACGTGAATCGTGGATTGTAAAGAAACTCCGTCACAGGGGCATCTCATCAGGTTACAGGACCAGTTCTTTGTTTCCGGAAATGTGACCAAACGAAAGAAAACGTCGAAACGTAGTCTCGTGAGTAAAAACTTTTCATAGTTCGATAAAAAATATTTCAAGTAAGGCTGGATTACTTTTCCTGCCTGTAGTAAGCAGATCTTTTCGTTTTTTGGTTTAATAATCTCTGCCTGGTTTCGAAGGTCTCTCAGATGGGCCATAGCCATTTGCTTTAGTTGCTTTCTTGAGATATCTTCGACTGAAGGTGGTTCGAGGAAGTATTGCTCACAATCCAGATCTTTCAAGAAGTTGTGTATGTACTTTAGCCACGGGATCTTCCGCCAATTTGTTAAGCCTAAACAATCAGTAATAAGGGAGCGAGTTAGGTGACTATTAGGGTTACACCATATTCGATGCCACAGTAAGATGGGCTGGCATCGGATGGTATCGACGATGTATTCCATACCAAGCTCCCGGTGTGAGGCTAGTATCGGAGAACTTTGGGGAAGTGCAAGAATGTACTTGATAAAGGCGTTTTCGGTGGTCTGGAGCTGGTCAATGCGACCATGCCCCCAAATTCCAGCTCCATAGGTGGCCACACTGTGGCATTTAGCGTAATATATGGCTAACAATTCAGATGGAGCAGGTTTGCCCAGTTTCCTCGAAAAAGATGTTAGTGCTGAGGTTGCTCGGCGGAAGTGGAGGTTTCTGGCTTCCACTGCCTTGTGCCAGTTCATTTTGTCATCCACTAAGATGCCCAGATATGGATACACCGCAGTTTTATCTAGTCTGTTTTTGTTAATCAGAATGGGTTTAGAAACTTTTGTCCTGGGGCCAATATTCATTGTGAATGTCTTTTTGATATTAATTTTTAGGCCAAGAGAGTCCATGAATGTTACATATTTGTTAAGCTGCAGCTGAAGTTCGTTTGAGGTCCGTGCTAGGATAACTGAGTCATCAGCATATAAGAGGGTTGGTATCGATCGATGGTTAATCTGTGGTAGGTCCTGGCTCCCTCCCAGCAACGCCTGTTCAAGCCCATTTGTGTAGAGGTTGAACAGGAAGGGAGCCAGTACACAACCTTGTCTGACTCCTCTCGTTATCTGGAAAGGGCGCGACAGTTCGCCACTAGTGCCAAATCGTATGCGGCCTTCTGCGTTGGTGTAGAGTTCTCTTAAGAAAGTTAGTAATGGGGGATCCACGCCAAGATCCGCTAGGATTTGCCAAAGCTTCGCGTGCTGGACACAGTCAAACGCCGCGCTTAAGTCTACGTAGACTAGGAAGATGTTACCTCCTTTTGCACGGACATATTTGTCAACCAGGAGGGCAAGATTGAGGGCCTGTTCCACGGTCCCAAGCCCCTTCTGGAAGCCATATTGCAGGTCAGTTATGATGTTGTTCACCTGGGCCCAAGATTGTAGTCGGTCCAGGAGTAAGCGGCCTGCAATTTTTCCCGTGGAGTCCAGAAGGGAGATAGGTCTATAACAGGTGGGATCGTTGCGGTCACCTTTTTTGAAAATAGGTAGTAATGTTGAGGTTGACCATGAGTGGAAAAGGCCTGAGGATGCTGCAGCTGACATGACCCGTGTAATTATTTTTGACCAGAAGTCTACGTCATGTAAGAACAGATCCATTGGAACTCCGTCTGGGCCGGGAGCCTTGCCGATTTTTGAGGCCTTAATTGCCTTTAAGGTTTCATTAAGGGAGAAATGAATATTAATAGGATAGATGGTGTTTTCCTCCAATTCAGCTTTTTGGATATGATTGTTTGGTGTGGCATCTGCTGGTGTTCCAAAGATTTTTGAAAAATGGGAAACCCAATCCTCCTCAGTTATTGCCACATCAAGATGGTCTGGATCGTTGTTATTGGCCAAGAAAGGTGATCTTATTGTCTGCCAAAAAGCGGTGCTATCTTTCCTTTGGGCACTATCATGAAGGCGTAGCCAGAGGTCTCGTTTGATCTGTTTCTTGCGGTCTTGTCGGACGGTGTTGTAATATTTCCTCAGCTGGGAAACTTCCTGGGGATCTCTCGGCTGCTTGCGTAAGGCTTCTTTAAGAGATGTGAGAGCCTTCCGGCAGGAGGTGTCAAACCATCTCTCAGCGGGGAGCTTGGGCTTGTTTTTTAATTTGACAAATAGCTCATCCCTGACGGCTTTTTGTATGCTTTGGAAGGAAGTAACAATTATTTCGGGTGGAGTCTCCGGATACATACATTGCGATAGCCAATGGTGTGTTTTCTCGAGAATCCTCTCTGTCAACTCTTCTGGGTCTATTTTTGCCCATTTAATTGAATACCCATTCAGTTTATTCTTGAGATCAGGTGTTGATCAAGGGATGCGGACTTGGCATGGTGTGGCCCAGCTTGTTTCATGTTAATTACCACACTGAGCGGATAGTGATCGCTTATTGGGTTTGTCCCAATCTCGTAGTTGGTTAGTTGCCCTTTGTAAGAATTCGAGGCCATTATATAGTCAATGATTGTGGAACAGCCTCGCCCGTGAAAAGTGGGTGAATAATCCTGCTGCGGATCAACTAATTCGTTGACGAAGTCCAAGTCTAGGGAAAACAGGATTTCATTTAGTTTATTGCCGCATGGCGAATGTGCAAAATGTGGTATTGGATTCCCTAGATCATTTAGGAGCCCGCAGATCCCATTTTTATGTTTTGAGCACAGTGTAAGATTGAAGTCGCCACCCCAGATAAAGTAAGATGGAGTTTTGTTATTGACATATTCTGGCGCAGTCAGGAATGCGACTATTTCTTCTAGATAACGACAGCATTCCAGGGTGCCTGAGTTATTGTAGTAATTGATAATTATGTGGTTGTTCCCTTTGAATGCTGTTAGTTGCGTAATTTGAATGATTTGGAAAGTGGGTGACTCTTTTAATAGTTTTGCTCTGAAAGGGAGGTTGTTGGCAATATAGGTCGTGAGCCCCCCCTTTGGTCTACCCATGTTTCCTGGTATTGCTTTGGTGAAATAGGTCTTATAACCCACCAGATGCAGTGGAGTTGTGCACCAGGTTTCTTGCAGGCACAGAATTTGTTGTTGCTTTGCTGCTTCAAGCCACGTGGAGGATGTTATTTTTGTGGTTAAACCTGCAATGTTCCAGAATGCGACCGAAACGCTCAGGTTTGTGGATTCTTTCAAGACATGGGAAGGATTAGACTGATTGTTGTCTACTTCAGCTACTACTGGTAGTTGTCGTGAACTAACCCGCAGGGGTCCAACTGAGTTTTTGATGGCTGCAGTTGGTTTGCAATACAGTCCAGAAGCGCTCTCGCCTTCAGGTTGAAGAGTGGTGTAAATGACTTTTTTCGGAGTGTTGAAGGGAGCGGTGGACAGTTGCTGGAATAGGTTTTTATGGCTGTCAGGAGAGGGGTCTGGGGGTACCAGACGTTGTATGGGGTTGACAGGTTGGAGTATACTGACAGATCTTATATGACCGGGTTCGTCCCTGAGTGGTCAATCGACCATCTCAAGACAATCAAAACGGTTTTGCAATGAAAGTCCCTGCCAGCCTTCGTAGATTTGACAGGGTCTTTCTTGCCAGTGGTGCCTCGGCCGTTCTCTCGGCCGTTCTCTCGGCGCATTCCTACCTGAGTAGTCATGTGAATACTCCGTATGGTTCCATGGGTCTTGATTCCATGATTCTGCGGGAAACTGGTGCCATGACCAAGGTGCAGTATTGCGATTCTGTCTCATTGGGGGATAGAAATAAGAAAGATGTCGGGCATCAATCCCCCCTTTCTTTTCCAGTGAGGGCCAGGCGCAGATAAAGTCCACTGCAGAGGGATCTTTGCATGTTACTACGATGCAATCACCGCAAATTAGTTTTGTTGTTTTACCTACCCAGGCTACCCTACGAGCTGTGGAGATCCCTCCAGAAAGATGGGATTCGAGGGGTCTGTTGATGCTTAGCCACTGCATGACCTTGTTTTTAAGTGACCATGCCGTTTCAGAAGTATCATCAGTAAGTTCTGGTACACCAGTGAGAACTATCGTGTAGGGAGTAGCCTCAGGCGGCAGATGAGCAGGGCGTCTGTTTGCTGATGCTTTTTTAATAGTGTTCTTAGGAGTAGGCTGTGATGCCGCAGGTTTGGGTGGAGAAGATATTAGCTTTTTGTCCGGGTGGGCTCTGCTGGTGTCTTTTATTTACCACTGGACCTGGGGTGACTACAATGGTCGTTGCGGTGTTATCTGGTTGTTGATTAGGTGCAACAGAGTTTTTATTCTGCTGGGTTTGGGGCATTTTGGTTGGTGGCTTCTGGATTGAAACATTTTGTTTGAGGTTTTTTTGGGCTAGAGGTACTGTATTAGAAAGGTCAACTACTTTATGGGATTGAGCTTGGGGTTGTTTTTTTGGTTGCTGCGGTGGGTTCCGTTGTCCCCTTGTTTCGATGCGCGTTAGTGTCATGAAGGGTGGCAGAAATTATATTTTGCTGTGCTTCTAGGTTCCTAATGCTAAGTTGAATGGGTTTCAAATGTTGAAATAAGAGATCCTTAATAGTGGTGAGAACTTGCGAAGTAACTTTGCATGTTCTGCATAAGTTGTCAGAGGTCTCATTTGAGATTACCAGGTGGGGTATATTGGTTTCACTGGGAGGTCGGATGCTTTGCGGCATTGTGGTGTTCGGGTGGGTGATAACATAGGCAGAAGTCTGGGTCATGGTTACTGCCTGTTCGACAGCTGGGATATTTCGTTTTGGGATGGCTCCTTCCCTTTCGCCTTGCTGGAGCAGGTTGGTGTTTATCTGGGAGTCCTCGTGGATTTGGCAGATCGCCAGGTCAGGGGTTGCTTCCAAATCGTCCGAGTTAAATGAAGGGTCCGACTCGGACTGTGTTACAGAGAGGTTTACTATGGAAGGTACTGTGTTTATGTCTGGTGTTAACAAGGTCACGGGGAGGGAACAATTGTGAGAGTTGGGATGAATAGGAGAGGTGGCGTTTGCAATGGCGCCTAAAGAGGAACGTTTTGCGTTCGCGTTCATGAGATCTAACGACACTCTCTTTTCCATCAGGGCAATACTCTGATTTATTGCCTCGTGAGTCCGGGTGATGAACAGGTCAATGGGACCCGTTATTTGAGCTACCTCCTGCGCGTGTTTGGATTTTGTCTTGGTGTTACTCCTAGTTTTTGGTGGCATGATGTTAGCTTGCTGCAGCTTCGACGGTGAAGGGGGGGTGGCCCGGTCCGGTCTCTATCGGGCACTAACGGGCAACAACGGGCCCGCCCTTTGCCCGGGCTTCGCCCCGGCCTGCGTCCCGCGTGCGTCCCGCGGTACGCAGTCCTAGGCCTACTGATATGGGAAAGGCTTCCAAGGGGGCGGGCACTGGGAGGGGGCGCGGCTCCCCCGGGAAGAGGACACAGCTGTAGATGATGAAGGCTGTTCCTCGCAGTCCCGGGGCCGCGCCTCTCACCTCCTCTGCGGCCTCACGCCTCCCTCCTCACGATGGCAAAGGTCCTGGAAACAAATTCAAGGCGAGCTACTCCTGTAGCGTGACTCAGGCCAGAAGACAAGGGAAACTCCTCACACGAGCGGCTCCCGCGAAGCGGGGGCCGCGAGGAGTAAAGAGCTCTCAGATGGGGGCGGGCACTGGGAGGGGGCGCGGCTCCCCCGGGAAGAGGACACAGCTCTAGATGATGAAGGCTGTTCCTCGCAGTCCCGGGGCTGCGCCTCTCACCTCCTCTGCGGCCTCACGCCTCCCTCCTCACGATGGCAAAGGTCCTGGAAACAAATTCAAGGCGAGCTACTCCTGTAGCGTGACTCAGGCCAGAAGACAAGGGAAACTCCTCACACGAGCGGCACCCGCGAAGCGGGGGCCGCGAGGAGTAAAGAGCTCTCAGAATGGGCGGGCACTGGGAGGGGGCGCGGCTCCCCCGGGAAGAGGACACAGCTGTAGATGATGAAGGCTGTTCCTCGCAGTCCCGGGGCCGCGCCTCTCACCTCCTCTGCGGCCTCACGCCTCCCTCCTCACGATGGCAAAGGTCCTGGAAACAAATTCAAGGCGAGCTACTCCTGTAGCGTGACTCAGGCCAGAAGACAAGGGAAACTCCTCACACGAGCGGCCCCCAAAATCACTTTCCGCCTGCCTTTTCATGGCTGTTGGACCGCCGTGAAAGGGCAGGCGGAAAGCGAAATCATAATTCCAACCGCGGAGCCAAAGCTGGCTCCACTGCCATTTGGAGATTACATTTCCGAATGCCACCCCGACGGGCTCCATGAGCTCATCAGAAATGGAGCAGAATTCCCCCACTGGTTTCCCTCCGACTGCCAGTATCTTACTATGGCAGTCAGACGGAAACCTCTGATATCGTGCTGAAAGCCTTCGACGAGTTGTTGGATGGCTTTCCGCCCGACATCATAATGAGGCCCTCGGTGATATTGGTGTGTTTGGCTACTAGGATGGGGCACGATGGTTTAAATATTGTTTTCAAAAGTAGCGCATTCATGACAGTATTCAATTTAGACCTTTCTGGTTGCTTCCAGCATTTGCATTAAACATGTTCCTTACTTCTGAAGGTTAAAGTGCGAATTTGCCCATGATGTTGAATGAACGGATGCCTCTTGGCATTGTAGAGTTATAAAATGTTAATGCATCACCTGTAAAAAATAGATAAATAAGACTAAGTGAAGGGATTCTAACTCCACTGCAAGCACTGCAGAATATATGGATGTTAAGTCTTGATTACACACAGCGGTGGTAGCAGGTTTTAGTAACAAGAGGGGCAAAATGCTACTCAAGAGATTCCACATTCAGTTGAGACTGTTGAACTTTAAAAATGGAGGGAGACATGAAGAGCATCTCTAAACATTGGCAGCTGGTGACATCTAACAGTGTTGTGGCATAAATACCCAGTACAAATTTCATACAGGAGGTTAGTAAAGCAAGCTAGCTGTAATTGTTCCAAGGGGGTAAGGGGGCTCCCTTTACAAATTATATGCAAATGTGGCCCACTAGTGCATTGCAGAGCAGAATTTGTATCTCAATTGGCTACAAAGTAATAATTTGTGAAGGGACACCCTTAAGACAAAGAGTTACCACCATTATACCTGGTTTTTATTTTAACTAGGATGGGTACCAAAGTGTTCCGAATGTTTTTTAGTTTTTAATCTTACCTAGTGTTCCATGAATAAAGGTAATATTCCCCTGGGAACTCTAAGATATTTTTAAAGTTTTTATCTGGATCCATAGTTTAATGGAGTTGTTCAGTAAAATTTATGTGAGATCTCCATCCTAACTAGTCAGTCTTCGAGGAGGTTGAGTCCGTCCGGGTGGCACTGTCTTCCCAGGGTGGGGAGAGGATTCTTATGATGAAGCATGACACTAATAAGTGTGTGAGGTTTCCTCTTCCATTAAGGATGACTTCCCCATTAGTTAGGAATCTGAGGACTTAGCTCCAAAGCGGGCATACTTGCACCAAAGTCCATGCTCTGATGCTCTAGATACACCCTTCTCTCTTGGTGTATCACTGACACCGTACTAATTTGTTGTGTTTACTGTTTATGAAGGGAACTACGGTGTCTTACCCTTTTCCTCTCTCAATTGTGTTTACATACGTAGAAGTATAAGAAGCATCCTCAAAGTAAAAAAGGAGTAGAACCAAATATACAAACATCCAACAGTGAAACACACCATTTTAATACACATGCGTATTTATGAATTAGGATAGCTTTCAACACAGGATTCAACCGCCAGCATATTCTACTTAATTTGCAAGACACTTATATAGAGCAAAGCAACAAAACAAAGTATTGGTGGACAGACAAGGCATTTCACATGGGCTTGGTCAACTGGCATGTTCTGCACAGATTTGATTTAAGAAGTGAAGAGAGTGAAATGTGTTGGGGTTGTCAGGTTTTGTTATACAGCAGACACAAATTATGTACAAATGTGACCTTTGTGCCATGTCGCAGGGATTCCGTTCTCATACAGAACTGTGCATAGAGACTTGGAACCTCAGTGAATTAGGGTGTGCCAAAACTCACCTTAGTACCCAAAATCCCCTACCAGACTAGCTACAGTGTCTCATTGGTTATTACACACTCCCAATGTTTAGACAAACCAGAACATGGACTTAGAACACCTCAGGTAACGTGGAACACATGAACACTCTTTCGTTATACAATCATTTCAATCCAGAACAAGGAGTAAATGAGGACGCGAGCACATTTGAAATGTTTATTTTCTAATGCAGTGTTCTCAAGCGCAGTATCTTAGCTAATACAAGCAAACATATTATAAGAAACAAAGTAACCAGCATAGTTACTAGTCCATAAAATACAAAGGGTGAAAGCATGTTAAAATGCTAGAGGGAAGAGGGCTAAAAGTCACCTAATTCTTACCCTCCCTTGCTAGTATATTATATTATATCTAAGAAGGTCTCTTTGGGTTTTAGCAGGGCGGCCCCATACCTCAGATCCTAGTGGTAAGGGATCACATCATCTTCCACCAGCTCTCTGCATGCGAAGCACCATCAAGTGTGTGTGTATGCTCTGTGCAATGCAATATAAAACACGCCTAAAGCCAGAATTGTGGCCGCAGCTGCATGTATGTTATGTCTAGGAACGTGCTAAGATCAGACCTCATAACAACCACTGTGTTGAGATATCATTGAAGGCTTCAGCACTCACTGTACAGACACAGCTCACCAAGCAAAGCTGATATCAGAGCAATAACATATTATTCTCGTGTGGAGCAACAACATTCTACTAGGCTCAAAGCTAAAGTAACAATTATGTGTCGTGTGCAGAAGCAGCAGAAAGGTAAAATGGCGTTTAAACTCCTAATAAGCTCATGCTAACTTAACACAGTGTGTAGACAAAGCATATCTATATGACACCCTCCCTTGATCAGAGCACTGATAAGATAAGATAAGATAAGATAAGATAAGATAAGGTGCACATATTTGAAATGCAGAGTTCAAGAACGACAGTCAGTTCAAATTTGAGTAAGTGAAAAAAAAAAATTGTCACTCAAAAAACCCAAATCTCATAATCATGACAGTTTGGTGTTCGCCGGAATCAAAGTCAATAGGTCTGGGGCTCAAAAAGTTTTCCATAGCTCCTAAAAAAAAATATGAAAAATGTTTAATGTCAACCAAGGCATCGACAGACCTTAGCCTAGCACTGAATATGCAAAATAAGCAGCAACAGCTTCCAAAAGGAATAAACTGTTCTCATCCGAAAATAATTCAGCCATCCAATTCAATAGTGGGAAAGAACATACATGCTCTTCAATTACCGGAGCCTCTAGCACCATCAGAGGGCAACTCGATGGGTTCTCAATGAAGCTGTGTGCCAAGAAATCCTGCGCCGCTGCGAATATATTCCAACGACCCAGCATTCCATGCATCGCAGCAAAGGCCATAATCCCTCCGTCAGAACAAAGCAATTCATGAGCAACTAAGGGGCTCATGAGCTGGTTATAATCCACCTCGGGAGACACCGTATTGCAGAAACACAAATCCAGGGCCCAGTCGAAATCGCAACTCAGGCAATGAAAGACAGGCTGGACACATGTAAAATAGGAAAATCGAAACGATAATCCATAAGCTGCACTTAAGGTGGCGAGCGGCAGCGCACCATAGTATTAAAGCATCCTGTTGCGAAACAGTGCCTGCCGCGACAGCTCGTCTTGAAACACAGGATGTGCATCCATTTTTAACAAAACAAAACAACAAAAGAACGCCTGCACCTAGTGCCAGTAAAACGGGAAATCCACCAAACAAGCTGGAAAAAATCGAATGGAAGAAAGCAGGGATGACCCCAAATATATGTTGAAATGAAGTCACAAGACTGCTTTTAACTACTTTAAAAAAGTGCGCCAGCCCCATTGTGGAGGATGCATTGAAGATTGTGTGAATCTGTTCCCCGAAATGCAATGGTAGGTCAGTATTTAATAAAGCATGCACCTCTGTGCGGGTGTTAGCTACGTGAAGGACAAATGTTTCACGAGCAGATGTCAGGGCAACTTCTTTTTGGGACAATAGAGCTCCTATGCGACTCATCTTATTGAACTCTGCTTTCAAGGTCGGAATCCTCGGCCAGATGGAAACATCCAGTTTCCCATGCGTGGGTGGATACATCACATTTTTACAGCACACCACACGTTCACTGACGGTAACAACATAAGGAATGCCTTTTATTAACCCACAGCAATCCTCATTGTTTAATAGTAAATAACTCCCATTTGCCAGTAATGTGAATGTGAGAACGATAGCGGGCACAGGGGTACCTTTCAAAACACAGGCTAAATTAGGCTTGTTTTGATTACAAGAGCCGTGTAATTGGATATGTCTACACATTAATGAATGATCCGGTGTTTCAGTGCATTCTTCACCTTTCAGATAAACTTCCTTGCCCTCCCTAATGCATCTGTATGTTAAAGGAAGCGACCAGGATTCATGGAGATAGGAGCTAGCAAGAGGCTTGTATCTACAAATCGCAAAATACTTCATACAATTTTTAAATTAAAAAAGAGCAATCTGCAGAGTTATTAATCCGTGGATAAGCCACGTTGCAGTAGTGATTCAGAAAAGGGGGTGGTGATGAACAGAGTGCCTGAATTAAGCAGACCACTCTTACCCAGTCCAAAGATCAGGGCTTGATCCATCACCGTTTTTTAGCTCACAGCACCATCCCAGCTCAGAACTTGGCTATATGCAAATTAGTCTGTTCCTGTCCCAGTGCATGATGGGAACAGGGCAAACCAAACTACCAAGCCAATTCTTATACTGGGAAGGAAACAAGCTTCCGGGGACCGGTTTCTGCCATTTCAGGCGTCGTCGGCCCGGCTTGCTTGAATCCTGATGGTGCAATGAGCAAGGGACTCACATCTGAGTATACCCTTCCACGCTTGTGGTGGACAAAATGATTCAGAAAAGGGGGTGGTGATGAACAGAGTGCCTGAATTAAGCAGACCACTCTTACCCAGTCCAAAGATCAGGGCTTGATCCATCACCGTTTTTTAGCTCACTGCACCATCCCATGCTCAGAACTTGGAGATATGCAAATTAGTCTGTTCCTGTCCCAGTGCATGATGGGAACAGGGCAAACCAAACTACCAAGCCAATTCTTATACTGGGAAGGAAACAAGCTTCCGGGGACCGGTTTCTGCCATTTCAGGCGTCGTCGGCCCGGCTTGCTTGAATCCTGATGGTGCAATGAGCCATCAGGATTCAAGCAAGCCGGGCCGACGAGGCTGAAATGCCAGAAACCGGTCCCCGGTAGCTTGTCTCCTTTCTGGTGAAGAATTGGCTTGGTAGTTTGGTCTGCCCTGTTCCCATGATGCACTGGGCCAGGGACAGACTAATTTGCATATAGCCAGGTTCTGAGCTGGGATGGGGCAGTGAGCTAAATAACGGTGATGGATCAAGCCCTGATCTTTGGACTGGGTAAGAGTGGTCTGCTTAATTCAGACACTCTGTTCATCACCACCCCCTTTTCTGAATCGTTTTTGGCCACTATATGTGTGGCAGGGTATACTCAGACATGAGTCCCTTGCTCACTGCTCCATCAGGATTCAAGCAAGCCGGGCCGACGAGGCTGAAATGCCAGAAACCGGTCCCCAGTAGCTTGTCTCCTTTCTGGAGAAGAATTGGCTTGGTAGTTTGGTCTGCCCTGTTCCCATGATGCACTGGGCCAGGGACAGACTAATATGCATATAGCCAGGTTCTGAGCTGGGATGGGGCAGTGAGCTAAATAACGGTGATGGATCAAGCCCTGATCTTTGGACTGGGTAAGAGTGGTCTGCTTAATTCAGACACTCTGTTCATCACCACCCCCTTTTCTGAATCGTTTTTGGCCACTATAGGTGTGGCAGGGTATACTCAGACATGAGTCCCTTGCTCACTGCTCCATCAGGATTCAAGCAAGCCGGGCCGACGAGGCTGAAATGCCAGAAACCGGTCCCCGGTAGCTTGTCTCCTTTCTGGTGAAGAATTGGCTTGGTAGTTTGGTCTGCCCTGTTCCCATGATGCACTGGGCCAGGGACAGACTAATTTGCATATAGCCAGGTTCTGAGCTGGGATGGGGCAGTGAGCTAAATAACGGTGATGGATCAAGCCCTGATCTTTGGACTGGGTAAGAGTGGTCTGCTTAATTCAGACACTCTGTTCATCACCACCCCCTTTTCTGAATCGTTTTTGGCCACTATAGGTGTGGCAGGGTATACTCAGACATGAGTCCCTTGCTCACTGCTCCATCAGGATTCAAGCAAGCCGGGCCGACGAGGCTGAAATGCCAGAAACCGGTCCCCGGTAGCTTGTCTCCTTTCTGGTGAAGAATTGGCTTGGTAGTTTGGTCTGCCCTGTTCCCATGATGCACTGGGCCAGGGACAGACTAATTTGCATATAGCCAGGTTCTGAGCTGGGATGGGGCAGTGAGCTAAATAACGGTGATGGATCAAGCCCTGATCTTTGGACTGGGTAAGAGTGGTCTGCTTAATTCAGACACTCTGTTCATCACCACCCCCTTTTCTGAATCACGTTGCAGTAGTGGCCTCTGCCACAGAAAATGGTAAAGATTCCAAACGTTCAATATGTACCATGGAAAAAGAAGCATCCTTCATTGAAAGTTGCTTATTAGTCAAAGTAAACGGGGCAAATAGAGAAGATGTATTCATGTAATGCCAGGGAACCTGCCCGGCCTTGAATGTCTGCAGGGTCCAAGCAAACTGCATAACAGAACGCAATTGATTTCATCTTGCACAATATCAACAACAGATGACACAATGTTATCCAATGTGTAAATGCGGGAAGAAATCGTGTTAATGCTATTATCTACTACTGCAAGCATTTTCTCTAAATCAGCCTGATCTATAGCCCTAAGGCGGGTAGCCGCCTCAATCTGGGACGTTTTCCAGAGTTCGTTATAAACAGCATATATCCATCTTTTAGATCTACCTTTAGCCGGGCCTTTTATGAAATCATTCAGATCAACATCGTCAGTCAGCTTAGATAAATGCAGTTTAACTGAACCAAGGTAGAATGTTTGAGCCAATTCTGACATAATTTGCCTACAGAATAGGTAGTTACAGAATGGTCACTTTCAAAACGGGATCTACCCTGACCTGTGTAAAGCCTTGTGCCAAACCCAGAAAACGATGTTGGCACGAGTCAGCACTTCTGTGCCAGAGCAATATGCCATTGGTATCCAAACTGGATATGTTAAAGGAAGAATTTAGCAACAGAGTTTGCAACTCTCTGATCGAAAATGTTGTAGTATTACCCCAACCTGAATATTCTTCTAAATCAGGGTAGGAAGGAGTATTTAATTTTTTAGAAGTAGCCAATCCAAAGCATGTTGTCTGTAAAATGGTACAATTCAAAAACAACATATGATCCGGGATGAGACATGCACGGTGCAAAGCCTCAGTGCCTTGTACCTGCCAACTTTTAGAACCCCAAACAGATTTAAGGTCAACTGTTTCCTTCCACAACTCGTAGCCTCCAACAGCTAGCTGGTCTAGAAAGGACTTTGAGTACAATAATTTAGTATCGGTAAGTCTAACCTTGGACATGGACTTTTCTGTTATTTAAAAAAAAAAATATGTGGGATTGGACTGATTAAAATCAGTAAAATAAGTGTACTTTTTCAAAAAGGTACTCAAACTGCCTTGTATAGGAGCCGGACAATGTTCCCATTGTGTATAATTCATAGTGCTCCTCCTGGAATTAGTTTTATGTAGGTAGTGGTTACCAAAGTGTGGGTAACAAAATAAATCACCATAATTAGCAGATTCTAAATACAAATCTTCAGCATCAAAGGCAGCATAATATTTCAAATCAGAAAACAATGCCTCTACGGCCTGAACATCCCAATCATCAGAACGGATGTTTTGTTTAACTACATCCCCCATGTTAACTCTAAGCACATTAGGGACATTTATAAACTAAGTGGGGCCATGGATTTGAAATTTAACAGCATCCCATAAAATCCCATCCAGGACAGGCCAAGCAGTGATGTTAACAAAAGCCAAGTCTCTCTTCAGTCTGTGTGCAGTGTGCAAGGAGGAATGGGGTGCCAATGTGCCATTGAGATGTTGAATGCATGTTCTCTCTTCGACATAGTGTCCATTGACGATTTGGAAAAAATAAAATACAAAACCAATTGACATAAAAAGGTAAATCGAAAAAAGCACCAGCCAAATATATGTCCAAGGGGGAATCAAAAAATGTTTTTTAAATAATCTTGCATAGACTGTAATCCGTGAAGGCTTCCCTGATGTGTTGTGAAACAGTGTCAAATGAAAATCTGGATTCTGTGGCCAAACAAGTTTGCAAATCAGGCATCGATAAGTCAGTTGGGTAAGTGTAGTCAGGTTCATCAAGTTGAGTACCTGGCAATGTACTCAGTAAAGGACTAGAAATTGCAGGCATCTCGAGGGCAACCTCAGGTTCAGGATTCGAAGTCGAAGCCAACACAGAATTTCTCACAATCGAAGGACAGGAGACTGCCGGTGTCATACTAAGAAGAATCGGCCACTCTGTGTATCTTGACATTGTCAATGGAGATATACCTGTTTTCCTTACGACCTGGAAGTGGTGGTAAAATTACTGTTCTTGCGCCCTTCACACCAAGCACTGGAACTGGAGCACGATAAGAGGAACCAAATTCTTTCTTGTTTTCGATCTTCTCCCGAACCAATTCACCAACTTGAGGCAGCCAGCCAACTACCGGGATCTGCAACGCATCATCCGAAGTGGAGGGTAAATGTTCCTTTGCAAGACTGTCTCTTGTCTCTTGTAGACTCTGGAAAACATTGCAATGTTCATCTACGTCAAAGGAGGCAGCAACAGCCACCGAGTCTAGACCGTCAAGGTCCGGTACATGCATCTTGATACCAAAGAGCATTTCGTATGGGGTCCGCCCACCCAGAGACCTTCTAGGGAGATTATTAAGGGCACGCTGCACGCCAGACAGGGGGGCCAGCCAGTTCCTGCCAGTGCCTATAACTCGAGCTGTCAATGATTGCTTTAAGTCACGGTTCATGCGTTCCACAACACCATTACCGTCAGGTCTGTATGGAGATGAAAACTTGACTTGGACCCCCAACGAAGCCATGGCATCCTTATACGCCTTAGAGGCGAAAGCAGGACCCTGATCCGAATGGAAGGTACCACAGGCAAAAACCCCTACAAAGACACGCAAATCTCTCATGACAGTCCGTGAATCAGCGCTGCGGTGAGGCCATACCCACACAAAGCGTGTGCATGAATCAACTGCTACTAAGACATACTTATATGCAGTATCAGAAGAAAAAAGACCGCAGTGATCTAGATAAACACACCCAAGCGGCTTATTAGAAATGAACAACTGTGTTTTGGGCAGACGCCAGCAGTTGAAGGC
The DNA here is from genome assembly GCF_964261635.1 of Lissotriton helveticus. Classification (NCBI taxonomy): domain Eukaryota; kingdom Metazoa; phylum Chordata; class Amphibia; order Caudata; family Salamandridae; genus Lissotriton; species Lissotriton helveticus. Next base: position 911,670,028 of record NC_136069.1, read on the forward strand.
TTAATCTGCTGGCAAATGTCACACTGAAGGACATAATCACGTGTCTGTTTGTACAGTCCCCGCCACCAAAAACGCTGTTGCAATTGAGCCACAGTGGCTGAAACGCCTGCATGCGCAGACGCAACTCCTTCATGGGCCGCTGTGATCAATGTATTTCTGCGATCCGAGTTGGGAATCAATCTCTCCCCAACGTCAGGTATTTTCACATAAGGAACCTCACCGGGACTTAAGTGGTATGAATACTTAGAAGGGAACCCCTTATGGTATTTACTTCCCTTCTCAGTAGCAGCCACAGCTGCCAAGATATCATCATCAATCTTACTTTTGGACCTTGTAACTGCTGCAACTAAATATGTCGATACTTCTGATTTTGCTGCCTCATCGGCAAGCGAATTGCCAACAGCGTGGTCTCCCACGCGCTGATGACCAAGAGTATGAATTACAAACACGAGTGGCAACTGCTCTTTAATCTCAGCCACTCTGACCCAGATCATTTTATGTTTTATTGTGTTACCCTTGGAGTCACGAAAATCATTCTGAATCCAAAAGAACAAGTTTTCATTGTAAGACTGGACACAGTATTAATAATCACTTACAATAAGAGTCATCACACTAGGATCAGCGTACTCCAACGCAAGCATCAGAGCACGAAGCTCTGCCAATTGTGCGGTACAGTCCCCTAGAGTCTGCGTGTGCACGACCCTGGACTTGAACTCATTGTTCACCATGGCATCTACCACAATGGCGCAAGCGGAAACGTATGCGTGTTTAGACCCATGCGCAAGCTGCGCCAAACCATCAGTGTATATGATGCAATGGAAATCCTCCAAAGGCCGCATAGCCAAAGGTGCAGGATGGACAAATTTATATTGCAAAAACTCCTGCGACTGTAAGGAGGCATCAAAAATAAACGTGACATCCGGAGAAGTCAATGATGCTGCCCATTGTATCCACCGAGGGTGCAAAGCTTTAGAATTTGGTACACTGGCTTTTGTAACTGCTTCTAATGCAGGAAACGGGTTTACCACCAACATGCGTTTTGCCTGTGACAGAGCACGTTCCTTAAGAATCGCCATCTGTACTGCCATTAAAACTTTCTCCACAGAGGAAAATCACATTTCAGCCAAAGTGTACAAGTGTGACTTGTAGGCAATAGGTACTGGGTCTCCTTCTTTAAAAGTAAGGTAAGTAAAACCCACCACCCCAGGGATGATTCTTATCACCAGATTGGTGTGGTTATCACGAGTCAGTAGGTATTTAGATTCGAGCAGATCAGCCTGCAAAGAATACAGAATGGCTGAGTGTTCTGGCAGCCAGCATGATGTGGTAAAAGTAGGTTGTATCAAAGCATACAAAGGCTTGATACGCTGGGCATATTCAGGAATGTATGTCCTCCCGAAATTCAAAAATCCCAGCAAAGACTGTAATTTTTTCAGAGTTGTCGGAGCGCGCAGTAGTGCGCATTTCTCCAAGAAGTGAGGAGCTAATCCTCGACCTTCATTGTTGAGCTCGTAGCCCAGGAACAACACTGTGTACTCTGCAATGTGCGATTTTGCAAAGTTGAATTTGTAATCGAAGTCTGCAAAGCTACAAATTAAGCGGTCAACTCGACACAGATGCTCCCAAAGTTGGTCGTCCGTGAGATAAATATCATCCACATACGAACAAGCATCTGGGTCTACTCTCTCCAAGAGAGAGACTATGCGGGCAGCAAACACCCCAGGACTATTCTTATAGTCCATCGGTAAACGTTTGAACTGTTTTTGTACGCCGCCGCAAGTAAAACTGGTCCACTTGGAACTTAGACCATCCAAATGGTGGGCATAAAAACCGTTGGATATGTCAAGCGTGGTTTTAAACCGCTTACGCACAAGATTATCCACCAAGGCAGAGCCGTGAGTATTCTGTACTGTACAGGTACGGAAATGCGAGCTCAAATGCCAGTAATCCAATACCAATCGAAACGATACGATCCGTCAGGCTTGGTCACAGTAAAAGGAGGGTTATTCATCGGTGACACACATGTTTCAATCACTCCTTGATATTCCAATTGTTCAAGGATTTCTGCGACGGAAGCTTTCGCTTCGCGTTTAATGGGATATTGAGGTTGTGGCTGTGGCCTAGACCGCAAAGGAATCTGGTGGTGTGGGGAAAATTTATCCCAACCACAGTGTGTACGGTACAGAGCCGGCGCAAGGGCTTTAGCCCACTCTTCTGCAATATTCAGCACATGCTCCTTCGAGACAGTGTTCGCGAAACTTGGGAGGATTACCTCCTCCCCTCTTGGAGCCGTAGGCACAAAAGGTGGGGGCCAGTCAGCCTCCGCTAACAAAATGTCATAGGTAGTCGTATAATTTTCCCAAAATACCCCTTTTATGGTACGTTGAATGTCACCTTCAATGAACAGGACTATTTCATAAAGTCTATCAGGGGGAGCTACTCTAGTATCAGCTGTCTCCACAACAACATAACGGTCAGTCGCTGTCACCTTCAGTAGTGGACGCAGGGCCTCTCGCACTATGGTAATCTCCACCGCGCTGTCCAGCAAGGTCAGAGCCCATTTCTGATTCCGAAGCTGCATTCTCACTATCTGTGGCATATCTCGCTGTTAATGCGGCGACTTTCTTTTTCTGAAACTGGGGTCTTTTCGGTGTAGATTCGTCCTGCTTGCTTTTACCGTCTTTTGGGCGGGGCTGGTCGCGTCCCTGCTGGCCACCCCGACCCCTGCTGCCACCTCCACCACCAGTCGATGAGGCCGATGAGTCCTGAAAAGAACGAGGAGAGCGTTGATCAGAAATCTGAAAACGATCAGGTGATTTTATAGTCGCGCGGTCGCGCAAGTCATAAATACGTTCTGGGGGCGCAGGCAATGGAGATGCAGGACGAGACTCCTGTCTCTGCTGTTGTTGTTTACCCTGTTTCTGTTTTTTTGGCCAATTTTGTTTTTTGGTCTTGGGCTGATCGTCAGTTTCTGACTTCTGCCCTTGGGGTTGTTTTTTCTCTTTAGTAGAAAAAGGCTTGAGACCCCCGCTATTGCGGCCCACGGTTTCATAAGCCGTCACAATTATCCTTGCTAAGTGCCGGGGTTTCTCGACATCGGGAATCTCCAGTAATGCATTGGCCACCTGAAAGTTTACCGCATCTCCCTTGACATTTGCAAGAATGAGATCGGAAACAACATCAAAGGAGCCACATAGGCGCATACCAAATTCAACCGCAGCCTCAGGTCCATGCTCATCCTAAACACGTTTAAGGACCGTCGGCAGGACAGTCATAGACGGAGTGCCGTAGCACCTCGCATATACTGCCGCAAAGGTCTTACCCCATGTCTCACAGTCACCAATTTCTGGGGTCAAGTCTTTTGGCATGCTAATTGTCAGAATCCTGTGTTTTTCACCAGGATTCGTGTTAGGAAATACTGCTTCCAGCTGGTCAAACTTTTCGGCAAGCCAGAAAGGAAAATCATCTTTATCCTGGGGGCGCTTGCCCATCACAGCGTTGACCATTACAGGGCTAAGCTTCATTCCGCCCTGTCCGGCAGGAAGTGCCGCACCACCTGGGGCCCCGCCCGGGAGATTACGGGTGATGTATTGCACTAACGACCTAATCACGCTAATTGCGACTACATGTAGTCGTCTTAACTCAACAACGGACATGCTCCATGCTGAGGATGAGGTGTAAATCCAGCCAAAACAGGCCAAGTCGCGCCCGAAATGGACAAAGGACCCAACCTCTGAGCTGTCAAAGAGTGGGGTAGGGCGCCATCAAACCAAACGCGTTGCTGCCAAGCATCAATAGGAACTTCCTGTGCCCTATACGGAGTATATTCCAGTGGCACAACAGTGGTAGTGTACGTCTCGAACACAGTAGTAATTGCGTTCACAGCCGGGAAGGTCACCCACAAGTAAAACATTTCGTATGGGTAAGCCACCTCTGCACTCACCACCATTATCACGGCCATGCCATCCACGGGAACATTATAAGTCTGCAAATGATTGCGCACTGCAATTCGACTATGTTGCGGAATGTTCACCGCGGCCATAGTGACACAGAAAGAAATAGGTACAAAGTAAACTCTGTAGCACAACTGGGTAGTAATTCAAGGAAACAGTTTCGAAAGATTCAAGCTTGAAAATACCTATGTAAATATAGGTAGGTTTGTCCGACACCACCGTTAACCGGAAACAACAATGAAGGCGTTAAGGACTGAATGTTGCACTACTCAAGTGTTATGAAATGAGACCACCAACGATTGGGCGCCATGTCGCAGGGAACCTCAGTGAATTAGGGTGTGTCAAAACTCACCTTAGTACCCACAATCCCCTACCAGACTAGCTACAGTGTCTCATTGGTTATTACAAACTCCCAATGTTTAGACAAACCAGAACATGGACTTAGAACACCTCAGGTAACGTGGAACACATGAACACACTTTCGTTATACAATCATTTCAATCCAGAACAAGGAGTAAATGAGGACGCGTGCACATTTGAAATTTTATTTTCTAATGCAGTGTTCTCAAGCGCAGTACCTTAGCTAATACAAGCAAATATATTATAAGAAACAAAGTAATCGGCATAGTTACTAGTCAATAAAATACAAAGGGTGAAAGCATGTTAAAATGCTAGAAGGAAGTAGGCTAAAAGCCACCTAATTCTTACCCTCCCTTCCTAGTATATTATATTATATCTAAGAAGGTCTCTTTGGGTTTTAGCAGAGCGGCCCCATACCTCAGATCCTAGTGGTAAGGGATCTCATCATCTTCCACCATTCTCTGCATGCGAAGCACCATCAAGTGTGTGTGTATGCTCTGTGCAATGCAATATAAAACGCGCCTAATGCCATAATTTTGGCCGCAGCTGCATGTATTTTATGTCTAGGAACGTGCGAAGATCAGACCTCATAACAACCACTGTGTTGAGATATCCTTGAAGGCTTCAGCACTCACTGTACAGACACAGCTCACCAAGCAAAGCTGATATCAGAGCAATAACATATTATTCTCGTGTGGAGCAAAAACATTCTACTAGGCTCAAAGCTAAAGTAACAATTATGTGTCGTGTGCAGAAGCAGCAGAAAGGTAAAATGGCGTTTAAACTCCTAATAAGCTCATGCTAACTTAACACAGTGTGTAGGCAAAGCATATCTATATGAGAGTTGAACTTTAAAAATGGAGGGGGACATGAAGAGCATCTCTAAACATTGGCAGCTGGTGACATCTAACAGTGTTGTGGCATAAATACCCAGTACAAATTTCATACAGGAGGTTAGTAAAGCAAGCTAGCTGTAATTGTTCCAAGGGGGTAAGGGGGCTCCCTTTACAAATTATGTACAAATGTGGCCCACTAGTGCATTGCAGGGCAGAATGTGTATCTCAATTGGCTACAAAGTAATAATTTGTGAAGGGACACCCTTAAGACAAAGAGTTACCACCAGTATACCTGGTTTTTATTTTAACTAGGATGGGTACCAAAGTGTTCCGAATGTTTTTTTGTTTTTAATCTTACCTAGTGTTCCATGAATAAAGGTAATATTCCCCTGGGAACTCTAAGATATTTTTAAAGTTTTTATCTGGATCCATAGTTTAATGGAGTTGTTCAGTAAGATTTATGTGAGATCTCCCAACAAAATAGAAGGGGGTTCCCCGTGGGACACTAGGATAAAGGCAGGAGAGAGGGGGTTGGAACAACAAAAGAAAGGCAAACCCTGCCGTTTTTCAAGAGGCCCTGAGAAGGGTCCTAGATATATGAACACACACCCTAATGAACCAGTGTTCACAGCCTAATAGAAATTTACAACTTCGTTGTTATAGTTTCTACTTTTTTTATTTTAGTTCATTTTTATCTTTTCTTAAGGATACATTTTAAAACAGGTACATATGGTTTCTTCAAAACAATTGAACATATTCTGAATCATACTTCACCATAGTAAAGTCCTCGCATGGACCTGTACCTGGCATGAATAGGAAGCCAATGGAGATGTCTTAGTAACGGGAGAGACGCTGTTCTAGGTGGCATATTGAGGGCCAGCTTCACTGCCATGTTCTGAAACTCTTGCAACATGTTCAGCACGACTTCATTTGCTGCTGCTCGAAGGGCATAACAGTAATCAAGGCAACTGATTACCAAGCCTTGAATCAGGGTCTTGCGTACTGATAAAGGGGGGAGATGGAACACACTCCTAAGAAGTCTCAAAGTATAGAAACAGGTGCCTGAAGTAGAACCTGCCTGATCTCTCATAGATAAAGAATGATCTAGATAGACTCCTACATTCTTTGCAGTCTTTGTAGGGGTGGGGGCAGGGCCTAACTCTGGCTGCCACCAGTCAGGGGACCACAGTATTTGTGAATTGCTGAACATTAAAATTTCGGTTTTATCAGCATTAAGTTGGAGATAATTTTTCATCAGCCAGCCAGAAATTGCTCTCATGCCTTCTGCGAAATGATTTTTGGTCACAGCCGATGTTAGAATTGGGGGTCTCCGATTGGCGCAAGAATTCACTTGTGACAAGCAGGGACCCTCTCCTCTAAGTCAGGGCGAAAGATGACCCCTTAGAATTACCCTTGCTCACCCTCTAGGTGCGTGGCGTGAGCAGCCAAGGCTATTCTACAGGCGTTGTTTAGTTAAGCATTTGTAATAACACACACAGTAAAAGTACCAATCCCCCCACAAATGGACACCAGGCTGTGGATATATAAAGATACGTCTTCTTTATGTAAAAATATATATGCAGGTAAGACTTATCACAAGACCAATAATATCGTTTTTAGATTAGGCCACAAGATTGTAATTGGGCAAGCTTTTCTTAGTTACAGTTCAAAAGGGGTTTCTTCTCAATTCACTTCCAAAACAGTTCTCTCAGTTCCAGTTACTTTGATCAGAAGGGATAAGGCCACAGTTCTTTGTTGGCAAGGTTGGCAATCCTTTAAAAATACTTCTTGGGCAGTTTATAGGAACTTCAGACCAGCCTTAGGCCTTCTGAGCACTTCGTAGCGCTTCTGTGCACTTCTCCGGTGAGAACGGTTGATCACACATCTAGCGTGAGCAGTGTACGTCGCGTACGGACAATTTCCACAAGTACGAGCCGTACCCCGCTCTCCAAGTTAGGCGCGGCGTACACAGGGCGCACTGGGTTTCACAGGCAGTGCGAGGCGTACCCGGATCGCACTTGGGTTCTCAGGCAGGGGGAGGTGTACACCGAGCGCACTTGGTTTCACAGGCAGTGCGAGGTGTACACGGAGCGCACCACGGGGAAAGAAGGCGTTGCGGGCCCCGAGCCCATTGTAAGCGAGACGTACCTTGGCTTTTGCAGAGACGCACAGCAGGTGGTGTTTGTCGGGTCTCCCGGCACCCTCGGTGGTGCGGCGGCTCCGGAAAGTGCTTGGGGGTCTTTTACGAGGCGGAGGATCTCCATGAGGCGGGGCACAGCACGGGAGCCCTCAGTACGGACGGTACCAAGGGGGGGTCCCTTCCAACTGCGGCGCGGCCTTTCCTGGGGTGACAGAGCAAAGCGGGGCAGCCGGGTGCAACGATATGCAATGGGCGGCCGTCCAGGCTGCAGGCTGCTCGCGTCTCCTGGATTCCGGCGGGAGGGGCTGAAGTCGCGCTCAGGCACTCCAATAGCAGGCGGGAGTAGAGGAGCGGCCGGCCTCAGCCCAGGGACAGAGAGCGACTCCGAACGGAGCGAGGCTCTCAAGGGCAAGAGCGCAGGCAGGCTCCCGGGTACCACGGCCCTAGGAGGGGGCGAGATGGGGCAGACTTCACCTCCGGCGGGAGGAAATACTCGGCCTCAGATAGCAGACGAGCCAAAGCACAGAAAAACCCACTGGTCCTGGGGTTCAGTTCAGGGGGCAAGCTCAATCAAGCCCTTGGAGAAAGTTTCTAGCACAAATCAGCAAAGTCTTTTCAATAAGTCTTCTCCTCTCCTTCCTCAGCAAGGCAAGCAGCAGGCCAGTCCTTCCAGCGTCTTCTTCTCCTTCTAGTTGGGCAGAGGTTCTTTGTGGGAAACAGGATTCTAATTTACAAGGAGCAGGGCTCCTACTTTTATACAGCATTTTCTTTGTTCTTACAGGCCAGGGGGGGCTTTGCATAACTTCATTCCAGTCTCTGAGCACTTTGTGGGTGTACTCTGGTTTCTTCTTTCAGTGTGAGGGGCAGGCACATCAGACGCTCCACAGGAGGTGGAGCCAGCATTGTGTGGACAGGGGCAGCCAGGAGTACCTTGTTGACAGTGCTTCGCCTCTCCTGGGCCAGGTGTCAGCTGAGTCATCAGTCGGTCCCCAGGGGGCGGAGCCAGCATTCAGAGTCCAGGGGCACTCCCACCTCCCACCAAGGTGTAATCCTGGCATTCACCACCTGTCATCCCCCAGCCCTGTCACTCACATATCTCAGACAGTCAGATACACATCCTAGCAGAGGTGGGCTGAAATGGTTAGGCAAGCAAATGCTAGCTTTCTAAAAGTAGCATATGTAAACACAGGATATTAAAATAAACTTTACTAAAAGAAGTATTTTATTATTCTGAGTTCAGGCATTCTAAACTTGACTTTCTACCATGTTCCCTGAGCCTGCTGGGACTATAGAGTGTAATAATTCCATTAGCCCATCTTGGCCTAAGAGAACAGGTAGCCTTACAATAGTGAAAAACAAATTTGGCTGTAATTCACTATTAGGACATGCCACACACACCAGGGCATGTCCTACCTTACACTTACAATGCACCGTGCCCTTGGGCCTACCATAGGGGTGACTAATATGAAGCAAAGGGAAGGTTTAGAGGCTGGCAAGTGTGTGCACTTGCCCAGCCAGCATGACAGTACCAGACTGCACACAGGTTCTGCAATGGCAGACCCTAGACACATTTTAAAAGGCTGCTTCTGTGGGTGGCGCAACCAGCGCTGCAGGCCCACTAGCAGCATTGGCATTCACAAGCCCTGGCACACCTGGTGCACTTTACTGGGACTGACAGTAAATCCAATGAGCCAATCATGGAGATCAATCACAGTTACACTTTACATTGGGAGCACTTGCACTGCGGCACGGATTGGCCGTGGCACAGTGCCCTGAGCAGCGGACACCAGCAAAAACATCTGAGGCACATCAGCAAAAAGTGGAAGGGAAACTCACGCCAAGGTGCCAGGTCTAACAGCCGATCTGTTATCAAATGAAAAAAGAAAGTGGGTGTCATCAGCATACGAGAAGGGTGTAAACACGTAGTCTCTAATAATTTTTGCAAGAGGGGCCATGTACACATTGAATAGTGTGGGGCTAAGACACGGGCCCTCTGGCACCCCCTTCGTGAGAGATCTAACACATGAGCGAAAGGGACCCAAATGAACTGTTTGTGTCCGCTGCTCTAAAAAGCCAGGCAGAATTCACCACTCTAGTCAGGATAAGGAAGTTACACTCCTAAAATAACCCCTTCTCACCCCCTTGGTAGCTTGGCATGAGCAGTCAGGCTTATCTTAAAGGCAGTGTGTAAAGCATTTGCACATAACCAACAGCAATACAGTGTAAGCACTTCAAAAGGACACCACACCAGTTTAGAAAAATATCCGATATTTTTAGATACGTAAAACAATACAGTACTTAAAAATCTTCAGTTATTAAAATATGCTTGAAAAACAGTTCCTTGATGTTGATAGCATCGTCCAGGACTATCACGGCGTCGTGAGCAAACAAATCCAAAGAGTTTGGCTGACCGCGGCGTCGCAGGCCAGCTATGGTGTCAAGAAGACCAGCAAACATTACCTTTTAAAAATGGAGTGCATCAGCAACCTCTCGTTGAGCTTCCGAAAGCACGGTGTCCGCAGGCGTCGGTTCCGGAGGTCGGTGCAGGAGTCGTCGGGACCCCCGAAGGTGAAGTCAGGAGCGCTGGCGTCAGTAGGCGCCTGGTGCTGTGGTGCAGCCTGTGGTACCCTCAGGCCACGGTGTGAGCAGCAGCTCGGTGGCGATGTCAGATGGTGTAGTCGGTGATACCAGGCTCAGGTTGCGAAGTAAATGCAGTGTTCATCGCTGTTCTGGCAGGTCGCGGTGTAAGCAGCGGCGTTGTCGTTGCTGAAGCGCTGTAGTTTGCTTGCGAACGGGAGTCGATGGCGCCGGCCTCAGTAGGCCAAGGCTGCAGTGCGGAATGAAGGCAGTGCGTCGTTTAACTTTACAAGCGGTGCCCTCGAACCAGGGTGCAAGCAGCGGAGTAGATTTTGGGGTGAAGCGGCGTTGTTGGGGATACCAAGACGTCGTCGCGAGGTGGTGCAGACTGCAGTGGCCACAGGTAGTGGTGCGAGCTGCGGCTCGGTGTCAGCAGGTATCATCAGTGAGACCAGGGTCGCGGTGTGGCATGGCGGCGGTGCCCTACGCGATGCCTTCAGGACAAGGAGTCGGCAGCAGTGGAGACGTCGACGTCGTGGGGTTGCTGCTTCTTCTGAGGGCAGAATAGCTTGACGTCTTTGCTGATCCTGAGACTCTTAAACAGAGGGCAAGCTCTACCTCAAGCCCTTGGAGAAACTCACAAAAGCAGATTACAGAAAGTTCATTCCAGTCCTTTCACTGCCCAAGACAGAAGCAGCCACTGCAGGCCAACACAGCAAAGCACACAGCAGTGTGGTAGTTCCTCCTCACAAAATCTCTGGCTCTTCTTCTTGGCAGTCTTCTTGGTCCAAAAGAGTTCTAAAAGTCAGGGGTCTGGGCCCCAATATTTATATCCCAAAATCCTTTGATCTCTTAGGCAGAGAGTGTCTGTACCAAGCCAGAACCAGTTCTACATTTTCTGGTGTGACTTCCTGGCAGGAGGTGGAAATGCCATGGTCAGAGGCAGACCAGGCCCTTTGAGGTGCAAGGAAATCTCCTTCCCCACTTCTAGCCCAGGTCTATTCAGCCCTTTCCTGACCCACCTGGACTATCTGGAGACACTCCTGCTCCCCAGCCTTCTGTCATCCAAAACCCAGTTCAGGCATACTAAACTTTATTTTCCTATCTAATTCCCCAGGCCATTTATGTTTATAAGATGTTATAAACAAATTCTCATTCTGCCCTAATGGGAACAGGTAGCCTTGCAATAGCGAAAAATGAAATTGGCCGTAATTCACTATCAGGACATACCACACACACACACCAGGGAATGTCCTACCTTTCACATACACAGCACCCGGCCCACAGGGGTACATTGGGCCTACCTTAGGAGTGGCTGACATGTAAGAAAAGGGAAGGTGAGGGACTGGCAAGGGAGTGAACTGGCCAAGTCGGCATGGCGGTTACAAACTGCGCGCAGACTCTGCAATGGCGGGTCTGAGTTACCTTTTCAGGGCTACTCAAGTGGGTGACACAATCAGTGCTGCAGGTTCGCTAGTAGCATTTGATTCACAGGCCCTGGCACACTCAGTGCACTCTACTAGGGACTAACAAGTAAATCAAATATCTAATCATGGAAATACCAATCCATAAAACAATTTACCACAGGAGCACTTGCACTTTACCATTGATCAGCAGTGAGAAAAATGCGCAGAAGCACTACGCCAGCAAAAACAGAGTCAAAACCGGGAGTTCAGAAATAAAAACTCAGGGGAAACACGCCGAAAGATGCCAAGTCCAACACATGTCCCCTCCAGCTGAAAACAGGGAGAGCTACCCACCCTCCTGGAAGTTCTCTTCACTAAGGCGGAAGAACCTGGACAGACCATCTATCTGCATTGGCTGGTTCTGTGCCAGGACGGTGTTTCACCGTGAAGTCCATTCCCTGTAGGGAGATGGACCACCTCAGCAGTTTTAGATTCTCACTCCTTATTTGCATCAACCATCTGAGGGGACTGTGATCTGTCTGAACCCAGAAGTGAGTCCCAAACAGGTATGGTCTCAGCTTCCTCAGTGCCCTGACCACAGTGAAAGCTTCCCTTTCTATGGCACTCCACCTCTGTTCTCTAGGGAGTAGTCTCCGGCTGGGGAAGACTACAGGCTGGTCTAGGCCCTCTTCTTTCAGTTGTGAGAGCACTGCTCTGAAGGATCAGTCTGCACGACAAATTCTTTGGAGAAGTCAGGGGCCTTGAGCACGGGTGCCGTGCACATGGCGACCTTCAGGGCATCAAAAGCCTTCTGTCAGGACTCCGTCCAGAACACCTTCTTGGGCTCCTTCCTGGAAGTCAGATCTGTTAAGGGGGTAACAATGGTGCCATACCCCTTAACAAACCGCCTGTAGTACCCGGCCCTCACCTCTGTCTGGGTCTTGGGGAGCTCCCATGCCAGAATGGTGTCAATCTTGGGTTGTAGGGGTGCCACCTAGCCACTTCCTATCTGGTCTCCCAAGTACACCACCGAACCCTGTCTGATCTGGCACTTACTGGCCTTGATCGTGAGGCCTGCCCTCTGTAGGCCTTCAACACTTCACCGAGGTGCTGCAAGTGTTCATCCCAGCTGGAGCTGGACACTGCGATGTCATCCAGATAGGCGGCACTGAAATCATACAGTCCAGCCAACACCTGGTTGACCAACCTCTGAAAGGTGGCTGGGCTATTCTTCAACTCAAAGGGCATCACCTGGAACTGGTAATGTCCTTCTGAGGTTGAAAATGCTGACCTCTCTTGGGCCCCATCGGTTAAGGCAATCTGCTAGTACCCAGACGTTAAATCAAACGGGCTGAGGAACTTAGCATCTCCCAACCGATCAATGAGCTCATCAGCTCTGGGGATGGGGTGTGCATCAGTCCTGGTTACGGCTTTGAGCCCACGGTAGTCCACACAAAACCGCAGTTCAGAAGTGGCACTGGGTGCAGCAGCCTTAGGGACCAAGACCACTGGGCTGGCCCAAGGACTGTTGGAAGGCTCGATCACCCCTAACGCCTATATCTTAGAGACCTCCTCTTTAATGCTGGCCTTGACTCGGAAAGTCAACCTGTAAATCTTGTGCTTCACCGGAGTGCTGTCGCCGGTGCCCACATCATGTGTACCAGTGAGTAATACCTGGTATCAGTGAGTAACACCTGATGTCAAGGAGAACAGTGGGGCAAACTATCCCATCAACTGGTGACAGTCGCTCTGCTGCTCTGGAGTCAGTGTAGGGGAGAGGATCACACCTTTGATTGACCCATCGCGCTCCTTGGTAGACAGTAGGTCAGGGAGAGGTTCACTCTCCTCTTCCACCCCATCATCTGTCGTCAAGAGCATTCTCACTTCGGACTTCTCGAAGTAGGGCTTGAGGCGGTTCACTTGAGGGACCCTCAAAGGGTTCCTTGGAGCCTACAAATCCACCAGGTAGGTGACATCACTTTTGCGCTCCACCACCTAAATGGCCCAGTCCACTTATCCTGCAAGGCACCAGGTTCTACTGGGGCCATGACCCACACTTTTTGCCCAGGTTGAAATTCGACCAGAGTGGCATTCTGGTCATAGCACTTCCTCATTTCTTCCTGGCTTGCTTCTAGGTTCACCTGTGCGAGGTTCCTGAAGCAGGCAGTTTCGTTTCTGAAGGCCAGCATGTAACTAAACACATCCTGGGGAGCTTTCCTGGGAGCTACCTCCCAGCCTTCCTTCACCAAACACAGAGGTCCTCTCACAGGGTGACCATGCAGAAGCTCAAAGAGACTGAACCCAAGAGACTTCAGTCATACCTCCCTGTATGCAAAGAGTAGGCACAGCAAGAAGATGTCCCACTTACGCCTCATGGGTTCTGTAAGACCCTTAATCATGCCCTTCAAGGTCTGATTGAATCTCTCCATCAGACCATTACCTTGTGGGTGGTAAAGGGTGGTGAACTTGTAGGTTACACCACACTCCTTCCACAGGGATGTCATATACTTGGATATGAAATTGGTTCCCCTGTCAGAAACCACCTCTCTGGGGAACCCCACTCGGGAAAAGATCCCCATTACCACCCAGCCCACCACTGGCGTCGTCGTTGTCCTGAGAGGGATTGCCTCCGGGTACTGGGTGGCATGGTCCACCAAGACCAGGATGTACCTGTTGCCCATGGCTGTCTTGGGATCCAGTGGCCCCACAATATCCAACCCTACCCTTTCGAAGGGCGTTCCAACCACTGGAAAAAGTTAGAGAGGAGCTTTGACCTTCCTCCCACTCTTACCACTTGCCTGGCAAGTTTGGTAAGACCTGCAATGTCTATCTGACTGCCTTCACATTTGGGGGCAGAAGAAGTGGGTGACAAGCCTGTCAAAGGTCTTGTCCTACTCCAAATGTCCTGCCAAAGGCACGTCATGAGCCGGACTCAGTAGGAAGGTCCTGAAGCGCTGGGGCCCAAGCTCAGCGACCTTAGGCTCAATGTACAGGAGATCATTCTCCCAGTAAATCCAATGTGATCCGGACTGATCACTAGTTGCCTGGTCTGCAGCCTACTGCCGCAGACCCTCCAGAGAAGGGCACTCCTTCTGCTCCTTGCAGAATTTCTCCCTGGTGGGACCCCCTTCTTGCTGTCAATGGGTCAGCTCAGAGATGTCCCCCAGTTTGGATCCCTTCTCCCCTGTAGGTACCGGGGCATCCCCCTCAAGGTCCGTCTCCTCTCGGTCCGTGGGAACCTCAGGGGCCGGTTTCCCGCATCCCTTGCCCTTTCTCTTGGCAGGGACTTGGGCCACTGTTTCAGGCTCCAAGTTTTCTTGATCACCCTGTCTGGCCGCCATTGACCGAGTAGACACACAGGCCCACTCTGGCAACCCAAGCATCTCCAAATGAGACCTGAGCTCAACATCCTTCCATATGGAATGCTCCAGGTCGTTAGCTAGCAGACAATCTACAGGCATGGAAGGGCTCACAACCATCCTCAAGGGACCTGAGAAGCCCCCCACCTGTAGGGAACCTGCGCCACCAGACACTGGCGCTCTAAATTGTCGACCGTAATGACTTGGTGGAATGCCCCTGGGACTACCTGCTTCTTAGAGACCAGGTGACACCGGACTGGGGTCACACTGGCATCAGTATCTCGGAGAGCCTCTACCCTTTTCCTATTGATGGTCACCAAGGTGCTGTATTTCTTTGTGTTAGGGGGCACTGGGTTTCCTGGGACCATCTCACTGTCCCCTAGTGCAACGAGGGTCATTTCTGCGGGGTCCCCACTCTCCTGTGGCTACTCCTCCTCCCCAAGTGCTACACTATCCAACACCTTGGACTGCCCACCGATGGGTGGCTGTGCCCCCTTAGGGCACTTGGGGTCCCCCTTCATGTGACACATCTGGTCACATGCAAACCACTTGTGGGGGCCGGTGTCAGCAGGTTTTTACGACAAGATCCCTTGTTTCTTATCTCCTGGGGGATGGGAACCTTTACCCTGGGTGTTAGTTTGGGGCACTTTAGAGAACTCCTGTGTTTTACCCTTGTCCACTCCACTTTTCTGCTGGGGACCCTGCCCACCTTTTGCTAAGTCTCCCCATACACTTTCCTGTGGACCCTGATACTCACCCAGCGGTCAACCTCCATAGCAAGCTTTCTGGGGTCAGTCATCTTACTATCAACTAGGTGCTGGCACAGAGCTGCAAAACATAGACTAGACAAGTGCTCCCATGCAATCAAATTGTAGAGCCCCTGAAAATCTGTCACTTTACTGCCCTTCACCCAGCCATCCAGTGACCTGCAAAACATATCTACACATTCCAACCAAGTGTTGGCATCGGACTTCTTACTGGACCTGAACTGATCCCTGTACTTATCAGGAGTGAGAACATACTTAGTGAGAAGGGCGTCCTTCATGTCTGGATAGGTGAGGTGGTACCCCTTACCCAAAGCTATTAAAGTATCCCTTACTTCTTCTGGGAAGAGAGGCCACAGTCCTGCTGAAAATTCTCCTCAAGGACCCCATTCATGTATATCGCTGCCTTGTAAACCTGAAACCACCTTTGTATGTAATCCCCTTTCTTGAATTCTTTGCCTACATTCTTAGGGATGTGCACGGTCTGTCTGCCTGTCTTGACGGGTTGCTGCCACATCTAAGCTGGCTCTACTCCTCTGATCCAGCTCCTTTATCCTGAACTCATGCTCTAACATCATCCTTTTCTCCTCCATGGCTAACTTAAGCTTCTCCAGTTCTAATTCAACTCTCCTTGCTTCCAACCTGTCCTCCAGCTCTCATGGGTACAGGCCACTGCTGCCTGGCCTGGAGGGTTCCCCCTCCCAAAAGCACATTTACCCTAGGAATAGGCTCCTCTGCCTCTCCACTGGGATTACCATACTCCTCACTGGCATGTCTGGCTGCTACCCAGACCCTCAGCGCCTATTGTAGCTCCTCCTTCCTCGTGAGGCCTCTTACTTGGACTTTTAGGTTTTTGCAAATTGATTTCAATTCCCTAACATAATAGGATTCCAACCTATCCACCTCAAAGGCAATTTCTATCTAGGGATGCAACAGATGATGCTCTTGATACAGGCATGATGAAGTAGCAAGTTCAAACTGGCAAGATCAAAAATAGGCCAAAAAGAAAAAGAACCCGTATGTGGCACGTAATGCTTTGCGATATGGTAGTAGTGCATACCAATCACTGTAAGTCAAGTGCAAATGCAAGTCCTATCCTCACCGCTGACAGCCAATGTTAGAAATTGGATTATTGGTAGGCTAGGGCATGTGCCAAAGCCAAGCAGTCCAGTCAGGATAAGGGAGTTACACTCTTAAAATAACCCCTGCTCACCCCCTTGGTAGCTTGGCATAAACAGTCAGGTTTATCTTAGAGGCAGTGTGTAAAGCATTTGCACATAACCAACAGTAATACAGTGTAAGGAACTACAAAAGGACACCAGACCAGTTTAGAAAAATATCAATATTTTATATACTTAAGACAAGACCAAAAATGATACAAATCCACAATACAGTACTTAAAAATCTTCAATTATCAAAATATGCTCGAAGAACAGTGATGATGATAGCTCTGTCTGGGGCTATCACAGCGTCGTGAACAAACAAATCCAAACAGTTCTGGCTGACCGCAGCGTCGTGGGCCAGCTACGGTGTCGGAAAGACCCGCACACAGTACATTTTAGAAATGCAGGGCGTCAGCGACCTCTTGTTGAGCTTCCAAAAGCACAGGGTCTGCAGGCGTCGGTTCCGGAGGTCAGTGCAGGAGTTGCCGGGGCCCTCAAAGTCACACGCGTTGCAGATCGAACTCCTCTTTGTTGAAGTCAGGAGCACTGGCATCGGTAGCCGTCTGGTGCTGCGGTGGGAAGTGCAGCAGTGCTTCGTGCGGTGCCCTCAGGTTGCAGTGCGCGCAGCGGCTCGGTGGTGGTGTCAGATGACATCGCCGGTGAGACCAGGGTTGTGGTGCACAGTGAATGTGGTGCTCGTCATGGTGCTAGCAGGTCGCGGTGCAAGCAGCGTCGTCGTCGTTGCTGAAGCACTGTTGTCAACTGACGAACGGGAGTCAATGGAGCTGGCTTCGGTTGGCAGAGGCTGTGGTGCGGGATGAGGGTGGTGCGTCGTGTAACTTTATGAGTTGTGCCCTCGAACCACAGTGCAGCAGCGGCATTGATTTTGGCCTGGAGCGGTGGCGTCAGGGATACCAAGGCGTTGTCGTGAGCGAGGTGGTGCGGAGTGCGGTGCCCACAGGTCACGTGCAAGCAGCGGCTCGGTGGTTGCATCAGCAGGCGTCGTCGGTGAGACCAGGGTCATGGTGCGGCGTGGTAGCAGAGCCCTCTGTGGTGCCTTCAGGTCACGGAGTCAGCAGTGGCGGTGTCGTCAACGTCGTCGGGTTGCTTCTTCTTCTGTTGCAGCACAAAACACACAGTCCCTAGTGCTGAGGGCAGAAGAGGTTGAAGTTGTTGCTGTTCCTGAGACTTCCTGAACAGGGGGCAAGCTCTACCTCAAGCCCTTAGAGAAACTCACAAACGTAGATTGCAGGTAGTTCAGTCCAGTCCTTTCACTGCCCAAGACGGAAGCAACCGCTGAAGGCCAACATAGCAAAGCACACAGCAATTTGGCAGTTCCTCCTCACAGCTTCTCCATCTTTTCTTCTTGGCAGTCTTCTTGTTCCAAAATAGTTCTACAAGTCAGGGGTCTGGGCCACAATATTTATAGCCCAAAATCCTTTGATCTCCTAGGCAGAGAGTGTTTGTGCCCAGCCAGAACCTGTTCTGCCTTCTCTGGTGTGACTTCCTGGCCGGAGGTTGAGACGGCATGGTCAGAGGCAGATCAGGCCTTTTGAGGTGCAAGGAAATCTCCTCCCCCTTCCCCAATTGCAGCCCATGTCTATTCAGCCCTTTCCTGACCCACCTAGACTATCTGGAGCCACTCCTGCTCCCCAGCCTTCTGTCATCCAAAACCCAGACAGGCAATCCACATTCCAGCAGAGGCACATGGGATGACAGAGCAAGAAAATACCTACTTTCTAAAAATGGTATTTTCAAACACAGAATGTAAAAATCACCTTCACTAAAAGATGCATTTTTAGATTCTGAATTCAGGCATACAAAACTTTATTTTCCTACCTAATTCCCCAGGCCAGTTATGTTTATAAAATGTTATAAACAAATTCCCATTTTGTCCTATAGGGGACTGGGAGCCTTCCAATAGCAAAAAACGAAATTGGCCATAATTCACTATTAGGACATTCCACACACACCAGGGCATGTCCTAACTTTCACATTCTCTGCACCCGGCCCACAGGGGTACCTTGGGCCTACCTTAGGGGTGGCTGACATGTAAGAAAAGGGAAGGTGAGGGACTGGCAAGGGTGTGCACTGGTCAAGTCGACAAGGCAGTTACAAACTGTGCGCAGACTCCGCAATGAGGGTCTGAGTTACCTTTTCAGGGCTACTCACGTGGGTGGCACAATCAGTGTTGCTGGGCAGCGAGTAGCATTTGATTCACAGGCCCTGGCACACTCAGTGCACTTTAATAGGGACTAGCAAGTAAATCAAAGATCCAATCATGGAAACACCAATCCATAACACAATTCACCGCAGGAGCACTTGCACTTTACCACTGATCAGCAGTGAGAAAAGTGTGCAGAAACACTACGCCAGCCAAAACAGAGTCAAAACCTGGAGGTCAGAAAGCAAAATCTCAGGGGAAACACGCCAAAAGATGCCAACTCTAACAACATTCCATGATGAAGTGTCTAGGGGTCAGGAAATCCCATTCTTTTTCTTGTAGTATGTGTCCTAATACTTCAAGTGTATGTCCCTGGGGGATGCTTGTGTATAAAGCTTTGATGTCCATTGTGATGGTTACGCCTTCAGCAGTCTTGATTTCAGTGCCACAAAGTAAACAGTGGACATCCTTGGTATCTCTCTGGTAGGGGGCAGATGTTTTTACTATAGGCCTGAGTAACCAGTCACAGAATTACGACAAGGGTTCTAAGAGTGCCCCAATCCCCAAAACTATTGGTCTACCTGGGGGGGGCATCCTGTTTTTATGAATCTTCTGGAGAATGTAGAATCTAGGGATTCGAGGTGTGTCTGCAGTAAGGAATTCTGCCTCATGTTTAGTAATTCAATCCTGCGTGAGGGCCTCTTCTACCATAGATTTTATTTTGTTTGCCAATCTCAACGTGGAGTCTGATTGGAGAATCTCATAACTTTCTCCATCTGATAGCAGTAGGAGGCACTCCATTTCATACATGATCCTATCCATAATCACTATCGCTCCTCCTTTATCCGCTGGTTTAATAACCAGGTCTGCATTACTTTTAAGGGTTTCAAGAGCATGTTTCTTCCTCTTTGTTTAGGTTTTAAAAAGCCTTCTGGTTGTGACATTCAATTGCATCCACCTCCTTAAGGACTGCCTGTTCAAATGCTTGTACTTTGCACAGTATAGCGTGTGTTAGGGGCAGAAAGGTTAATTTTTTTCCTTAGGTTGGTGTGTTTTACCCCGTCTGGTGGGTTATCTTGACCCCCCAAAAAATCATGTACTTTAATCCATCAAGGTCAAGGAGCAAAGGGAAAGACCAAGCATCAATGACGAGCAGAGACCCTCCAACATCGTGAATCTTAGCACCTACAACCTAACACAAAGTGAGAATGATGTACTAACAAAGGGCTTAGGTTTTGGACTGACACCTATGAGTGATCTCTTCTCTTTACGTGTAGAGCTTGCTTAATTCTTCAGACGGATTAAACCACAAGATTTTTTTAGGGTCTTTAATATGGTGCCAGGCTACTCGATGCCCATCTTCATCATATCATTTGGACATTTGGACAGTGCCATCAGATGCAAAATTTCCACAACAACTTATGGTTAAGGTACGCCCTCCCAGGTGTACAGTGTTTTACCACTCTTAATGTGCATTATATCCAGATAAACTGTCAGTAGACGCGAAATAACGAGAGATATATAAAAGCCCAGTCATCTCCACAGATAATGCAAACGTATTCTTAAGTGTGCTGTTGACATGTACGCTCAGTTGCTGGTGGGCACTGCTTGCAACCACCATCAAAAGATAATCCCTGACCTTAACTAGGGTTCCTTGCAGTTTGTTTACTCCACTTCACACTTAACTAGGGTTTCTGCACTCCATATTGCATTGGCCCAAGGTCCCTTACAGTTTGTTTGGTGAATATTGCATTTAACCAGGGGTCTTTGAACTGTGTTGGGTCCATATTACACTTTACCAGGGTTCCTTGCAGTTTGTTTGGTCCATATAGCACTTAACCAGAGTTCCTTGCTGTTTGTTCAATCCATATGAGGAAAAACAGCCCAATTTACAACCGATGCCCAGGCTGCTGGCACAAGACGCCTCTTAGTTCCCATCTTGATCAGTTACCAAATAAAGAGACGGGCGCTGGAAGCGGGAGTGCAAGAACAGAGTTTTTATTTCTCATGAGGAGAGCCTGTCATTTCGGACATACGCACAATGTCTTCAGGAGGTGCTCTAACAAGTTTCTCTGAGGCTCTGTCTTTTATACACAGGTTTATGATGCACAAACATTCCTTATTGCAATAAAGAAACTTTGAAGTACGAGAAGGCACGTTTGGAATCCCAGCTTCAGGCCTATTCCCACACCAGTCGCTCGGATGTCGTTTCCCCTCCCAAATGTAACATGTGATTGTAATCTTGCAGCCGGACATTCCAACAGGACACGAGGGCAAGAGGGGGGTGGTCAGATCTAAGGTTGGGCAGGCGATAAGATCGGGCACTTCGGTTGGTGTATCACGTTTTGCTATGCGGGGCCAGGGGGAGTACATCCATGAGGCTTTGTTTTATGACTTGGGACCGGGTCGAGAGGCCAGGTGTAGCCGGGGGGGGTCATCAGAAGAGGGGAAGGGTGTTCCTGGGAGGAATGCAGGGGGTGTCGGCCAGGCAGGGGTGTCACTTTTAGAGCGGGGTCGCGCAGAGGGAGAGGGTTTTATGGCCTATGCATGAGAGACCGGGGGCTGTCGGGGATGCTTGCGAGGCTGGGGATTGAGGGGGAGAGAGAGACGCTGGCTATCGGGAGTGGGCAGAGAGGCCTTGGTGCCTAAAATGGCTGTTGTGTACGTGCGTGCATGGGCCTATATTGGCGAGATGATGCGGTCAATGCTTCGTGGTATTCGTTCTGCTTACAGCGAGGGGTATGGAGAACAGAAATGAACGCCGCTTATGTACATATACATTGTCATTTTCCACAGTCGCCGCTTTTTAACATAAGTTAGTTCATTTCCGTGTTTATGATAACTGACGGGGTGTACATATAGCCATGTGTGGTCAATGAAATAGCGTTTGTCAGTACTGGCCGATTGCATATAACCATGTGCAGTCGATGCGATAGACGAGGTGCAATACAGATGAATTTACATTTGTCGTGTTATATTCACATTATGGAACCATGTTCTGACTCTTTCTCCGGCGGCATCAATGTACAGTCAAAAGTGACCGATGAAACATTTTGAAAGCAATACAAAGTGGTTGAGGGAGAAATTCAGTTCAATACAAGCAAGTAGTCAGGGGGGGGGGTAGAAAGTTCAGAAGGGGGAGGGGGTGGTCTTCGTCACAGTGTCTTTTTAGCAGTGAGCCATCACTGGTAGGCTCTAGTAGTTCGTTTTCTTCCGTTGGCGCTGTTGAGCACCGGCGGTGGAGCTATAGGTCCAGCTCGGATCCATCCTTACACGTCACAGGGTGCGATCTGTCCTCTGCTGTTAGACCACAGTCCTGTTTCCTAACTAATCTTTTTAAGGGTGCCTCATGCTGGGCACCTGCATTTCTTTCTCTTTTCGTGGCAAACCCTATTCTACCTAAATGCTGTTCTTCTTCTCTGAGTCAAAATCCATGCGAAAAAAAGGGGGTGTTGTCGGATAATCGAGGGAAGAGAGGGCGGAGTGGGATCAGATCTTTGAGACAAACCAAGGGAGCAAAGGATAACGAGCAGGCAGGCCCATCAATCGGGCTCAAAGGGGCGGAGACTTCTGGCACGCGTGGGTCAGCAAGCAGAGGGCTTCAAGGCAGCCCTCCATCCTTTCATTTTCCGTGTTTGAGAGTGGTGCCTCGTCCCGCGTCTCGTTGCTCTGCGGCTCCACCTTTGGTCGAGGTCACATATGCTTCATGATCTGCGACTAGGCTGTGCGTCACGTCCGGCCCCTCTCCTCCGGTGATTGTGTATCTTTGAATGGGTACAAAACAAGCTTTAGAGAACTGGCAGGGGAAGACATTTATACATTTCAATTCCGCCCCCAATCTTAAGTAGTTGGGGATACGTTCATCGGTCACGGTCAGAAGTTATCACTATGGAGTATGTATGCGGGTATTTCTACTGGGTTTGTACTAAGTCTATTTGGCGTTCATTCATGACGTATATGGAGAGAAGTCAGACTCCTATCAACTGCGTATTCCATCAAACTCAAAATCGGATCCTTCGGTAGAGACTCGTCTTTCTAACCCAAGCCCTGGCAGTCTTCTATCATCATGAGAGAGGGACAGAGGCTAAACATTCTTTTCTCGGGGAGCAACGGTTAATCAGGGTCATCAGTTATACTTCGGGATATGGAGCTGGGGTCAATCGGGAGAAACGAGGACGCTTTGGACATCCGTACTTGGGTGCAGAGAGGTGGGGCAATCTGGGCATTGGGGATTGTGTTTCTAACAAACTGAGAACAGAAGGCCACTGACATATAGTCCCCCTATAAAAAAGGCCAGATTAGGGGACATCAGTCGTCTTACCTGTCCTTTCCTTCTTAGCCAATTCAAGTTCCATCATTTTACAGAAAGGAGAGGTAGTAATATGGCAAATTACAATTGTTTTAGTTTCTGTCAATTTTGCCGAACACCTTTGTGTTCAAAGACCAATTAGGCTTGTGCCGGCGGGGCACAAAGTTACCACACAAAGGAAGAGGGAACAGGGGGACCCTCAGAGAGAGAGAGTCGTCCGCATTTTAAACGAACTATTCGGTACACGTACGACATAGAGAGAGAGAGAAAGAGAGAGAGAGAAACGTGTACAATAATAGGCCATTTAGTGCGCACACAACACAGAACAGCAGGGGTCAAGTTATATAGAAACACAGGCTGAGG
This sequence comes from Lissotriton helveticus, assembly GCF_964261635.1. Taxonomy (NCBI): domain Eukaryota; kingdom Metazoa; phylum Chordata; class Amphibia; order Caudata; family Salamandridae; genus Lissotriton; species Lissotriton helveticus. The sequence continues at coordinate 911,693,422 of NC_136069.1, forward strand.
GACGACGTAGATCCATACATTACGTACACATGAATTCAGGCGGGGGGGAACAGTACATGTATTATATACAAGAATCCAAGACAAAACATAGAACAGTACTTGGCCAAAAAGATTTCTTCCTGCATGCTGCGCATCCTTAGTATCCTACTTATTTCATCTGGCTGCCTTTGCTGGTGGCCTCGGTTGCAAATACTTACACCTTTGTCAATTGTTCGGGAACTAACCTGGTCGGGCTAATACTCACGGTGGGATCTTCGAATCATTTTTAGCGAATGGGTATCCAGGCTGAGGCAACGGAGGGTGTCAGTCGGGAGAACAATGGGGCAGCTTTGAGTTTCATGTCTATGAGGGTGCAAGAAGGAGGTGGTAAATCTTAAACATTTGACAATATTCCTAGTCTTCCAGGAGGAGGGTACTTGGGTAAACCTCACCCCGGAATATTCCTGAACCTTTCCCTATTTAGTTACCGTATGAATTTACTCATGGGTGCACGTCATTCTTGTTTGCATTATTTGGGGCGCCGGTTGGAGTCATATTTTGTCATACTGCAATAACCCGTCAAGTTTCTGCTTCAGGCCACCCTCCCAGTCGCTGGGTTCAGAGGGAGAGAGAGACAGTCGTTTCTAAGTAAGGGAGTGCTATATCTTTGTTTGTTCGTCGTGTATAGGCACCATGTTCAGACCCCTTTTCCCCATTCCATCGGCCGTTCGATCATCACTTAAGTCATACATAAAACATTTCTCTTATCAATCCAAACGTGTGCAACGTGTATTCAGTCGAGCTATACACATCAGGACATACACGCGTACATTCATAGCACACAAATTCGTCACGTTCTCAGGGCAGTCCCCATAGACAATATACAATTTTTCCGTGCGGAGCCATGGCGTGTTGCGTAGGTCTTCTCCATACTCTAGTCGACGTTCCGATGTGACCTGCAGAAAAGAAGGGAAAAAGAAGGGGTGGGGGCAGCGTTTTAAAACACATCAGCACGCATAAACCCGAAAATGTTTTTACTTACCACATACTCGACCTATCTCCGCGGGATGCAGTCCCTTTCATCTCGGCGTTTAAGCCCAGAGGGACCGGCAGTGCGGGAGAGATAATCATTGATGAACTGTGTATTGCATAGATCGCCCAAGTGTGGTATTACGGATCGTGTGTAGGGAAGGGGAAAAACAAACAGCAGTCCGTGTAAAGTGGGGGGTGAACTCGTGCTCTCCTTCGAGGAGGAGGGATGGTCTACAGTGGTACGGGGTCGTTTTTTGTTCATCAGGCACGGAAACTAGAGGGGCTAGGTGGCATTCCTTCGGAGTGGCTTAGGGGTATCTGAAACAACTTCCCTGATACATGTGGCACATAAAGTAAAGGCTAAATACCGGGACCTTTATCGTTTGCTTTACGTTGCACAAAAATACAAATATAATAAAAAACACACACACACACAACAAACCTGGACCATTCGCATTTGCAATATTTCTGTGTACTTTGCTTTTTAACCTTTAAGTAATCGAGTTGCTTCATTTCACCTGTATTTTACTTATATCGGAAACAGTGGTCATTTATTCGAAACTTACCAATCTAAGCGCTACAACTATGTTTGCTTTTCAAAAAGACCTTTATTTAAAAATGTTGGCGCACAAATACGGGTCTACAACCACGTGGGCCGGCCACGGAGCAGACTGGAACTGTACATGAGGGGATATTTATTTGAACGGAATAGGTGACCGTTGATTTCATAAAGGTGCGACAAGTGCAATAAAATCATATCGAAAATTCATTGTGGGTAAGTACCATAAGTGTCGAAAATTCGAACTTTCAATAATGCGGTAATCAATGACGCGTCAGAACTTAACATCAATTCATTGTCCAAGTGTTCAATCAGTACCCATCCCCTCCCGCCATGCGATCAAGGCTGAGCAACCGGAACACAACAGGGAGTTGGGAGTTTCATTTGTACCGGCGCCATTTTGGGTGAGGTCAGGCAGGTCCAAGTATAGTCAAAATGGGGGCGCTAGGTGGCGCCGGACCAAGATGGCCGCACTGCTGTGAGGCTCTCGCCCAGTCGAGCCCCATCGCCATCCTCCAAGCCATCCTGACCAGCTCTAACGTCTCCTGCTTACCGGCATCTTGACCTCCTCAATGCGGGGACTGCTCCGGTATCCTCAGCTTCCACACCGCGCTCCCGGAGCCGGAGCAAATTGGCTTGAAATTTGATACCGGCACCTCGCGCTCAACCGACCCCTCGCCCTCTCTGGACACTTCAGCTGCGGCAGCCCGGGGCTTCGCGGCCTAGACGGGCGGGCCCCTCCCCCTTCCTGTGCGAGGCCGGATTTGTCTACCTGCTGCTGGCTCGGGCGCCCTTCTACCGCCTCGGCGCTGGGTGTGTGCCCGATCAAAACCCTGGTGGTGTGCCCGGACTCTGCCGGATCCCCGAGCCTCCCAACGGACTGCTGCCTGCACTTGGTACCAAAAGCGAGGTACGGGGAAAAAAGCTGCCGGTACTTGCAGCTGCGGCAGCCCGGGGCTTCGCGGCCTAGACGGGCGGGCCCCTCCCCCTTCCTGTGCGAGGCCAGATTTGTCTACCTGCTGCTGGCTCGGGCGCCCTTCTACCGCCTCGGCGCTGGGTGTGCGCCCGATCAAAACCCTGGTGGTGTGCCCGGACTCTGCCGAATCCCCGAGCCTCCCAACGGACTGCTGCCTGCACTTGGTACCAAAAGCGAGGTACGGGGAAAAAAGCTGCCTGTACTTGCCTGACCTGCGGCGTGGGGCGCGGCGCGCTCTGCGGAGCCGGCTGCCTGTGGCGGTGTCTTCTCGGCTGCCGAACCTGCCCCCTGGGCTCCTCCTCTGCGCGGCGTGGGACTCTCTTGCTCAGCCTGCTCCCTGGTGTGCCTAGCCTGGTTCTGCGGGCTCGCCTTCCTCCCTCGCCATTTCACCGCCATTTCATCAACGCACACGGCCATCTTGGGTGGGCTCGTTTCTGGAACGGGGACTGCACCCCTGGAGAACTGTATCGCCTCTAGGAACCTGCTTTACACCTCCTGCGCCTGTCCTCGAAGTCCACTGGCGGCACTCTCCTCCCCTCTCTCGGCTCCTGAAGCGCATCCATATCACCAATTGCGTCGGTGCTAGTGGGCCCGGTTGCACAGCTACGTCTGCAATCCCCCTCCTTGTCTCCTCTCCTCGGAGGTCTGGCGGCCATTTCTGCTGCTGCGTCCCGGACGCCACTACGAACCATGGGCCGCAACGATGCCAGACAATCGAAAATCCCGTTTGAATCGAAAAAGACTCCCAAAGTGACGCCGGAGGGTGGGGGGAGCCCCTCTACATCGGCCCCCCCAGAGGAGGACTGGAAAACGCTCCTGCTGGGTATGAGGCAAAGCCTCTCATCCATTGACTCCAAGATCGACACCATTAACGCACGTATGGACAGCGTAGTTACGAAACTTGAACACCATGACACCCGGCTTCAGGAGGCTGAGGAAAGGATCTCAGGATTGGAGGACAATGCCACTTCCTCGCATCGCCAACTCACGCACATGGACAAATTGCTCAAACTAATAGCGGACAAGAACGAGGACTTAGAAGCGAGATCGCGCCGGAACAACGTCCGAATTTTGGGCCTTGCGGAGTCCACCAACACGGGGAAGATGGAGTAATTTGTTGAAAACCTCGTCACAGAACTGTTTGGTAAGGAATCCTTCTCCCCTCATCTTATTGGAGAGCGAGCCCATCGCTCCCTGGCTGCCCCCCCGCCCCCGGGCCTCCCTCCCCGGCCCATAATAGCGCGCTTTCTCAACTACAGAGACCGTGATGCGGTGCTACGCCGGGCAAGGGAAATGAAATCTGTGCCTTATGAAAATGCGACGCTCTCTTTCTTCCCTGATTTTACCCCTGCTGTCCAAGAAGCCAGGCGCAAATTTGCGGGGGTGAAAAAGAAACTGCAGTCCCAGGACATTTCTTACGCCATGCTGTACCCGGCGAAACTAAAAGTCTTCCATCAGGGTAAACACCACTTCTTTCAGAACCCGCAACAGGCTGAAGACTATCTTAAACAATGTAAGAAGGCCCAGCAAAGAGAGGAATTCACCCGTCGACGCTCTAGATCGCCCTCCCCGCTGTCACAGCAGGACTGACATTACTCGATGGCCCCATAAGACGCTTGATTCACTGTGCAGCGGTCCTGCTGCATTGGACACTTAAGTACTGTGGTGAGGTCTCTGCTCTATTACATCCATGGCTGGTTTTAATGAACTTTGTGTGCTCACTAGACCACCTCCGTCCCGTAGTGCTAACTGGGGCGACCTGGTTGTAAGCGGGTGTGAGTAGGGAGGGGGTTGGCAGGTCTGGAGCCCCTAGTTCGGACCCCCCAATGGGTATTCCCCACTGTTCCTCTCCCCTATTGCGGGCTGAGGTTACTGTAGCCGACTTCTCGGCCTTTGTTCCAGGTTGGTTGAGATTCTGGGTGGGTGGGTGGGACAGTATTGCACGGCAAGTTGGGGTAGCCGTTGTGGGTGGGTGGATGCTCTTGATTTACACTGTTATTGATGCTTTGGTGCGGGGGTGTGGGTGGGATGGGCTGGCGGGATGGGCAGGGGAGGGGGTGTGTCTATTTACTGTCCTTTACACTGCTGTAGGCCGACTTCTGGTAATATTTAGCTGCACACGGCTATACTTGGCAGCATGGGTGACATGAGGCAACCGAACCCGATGCAGCAATTTTGCCTCATGACATGGAACGTTCGGGGGCTCAACGACCCGCGCAAGAAGAGGCAAATTTTAGGCTACCTGGATCGACACGGGGTATCCATCGCCATGCTTCAGGAAACACATTTACGGCCAGACGGCTCCCCTGTGTTTGCATCTAGATGGGCCTCCTGTAAGGTTTTCTCCTCTTACTCTAACTACGCCAGAGGGGTTACTATCCTGGTTAGACGGGGGATTCGCTTTATACCTGCTGGCACCGAGACGGACTCGGGTGGGCGATATTGCATGTTGTGGGGGATGCTTTACTCACATACAATCCTCCTCGCTTGTTATTATGGCCCTAACACGGATGATACCTCCTCGCTCCTTACCTTGTGGGGTAGAATTCAAACCCTAGGTATCAACCATGTCATACATGGGGGGGACTTTAACACATCCTTGATGCCGAGCCTCGACAGGTCCCACCCCCAGGCTCTACACTACACCCATACCCAACGCACACTATCCGATCTTGTCCGGGACCATCACTACATAGACGCATGGAGGCACCTTCACCCCACTCTCACTCAGGGTACCCACCACTCGGCGGTGCACTCTTCATGGGCTCGTCTTGATTATGTGTTCCTTTCGGCTGGCCTCCTGCCTTGGCTAGCGGATGCGCTCCACCTGGCCAGGACTTTCTCTGACCACTCGCCAGTACTCCTTAACATGCGCATACCCGTCATTGTCTCCCCCTATCTGAGCTGGCGCCTTAATCCCGCCCATCTCACAGATTCTGCGTTCAGGGTGGAATTAGAACAGGACATTCTCAACTTCTTCGAGCGCAACACGGAATCTGTTACATCTTTCACTACTGTGTGGGAGGCCTTCAAGGTCACGGTCAGGGGCTGGTGTATTGCGAAGGGTGGGGGTGTCCTCAAGTCGCTTCGTGGCGACTTGCGTAAATTAGAAGCTGAGCTCAAGTTACTCGAACGAGACATGGCTAGAGACCCACGCAATCCCATTGCCAAGGCCCTTCTCCGAGACAAACTTAATGAAGCGGCCGAAACAGAATGCAAATTCCTGGGTAAGCCATACACGGCCCGTCTATATGGAGAAGGCGACAGGCCCGGCAGGGCATTGGCCTCTGCGGTCAAACCTATCAAGTACCATAACTATGTTTCGACCCTTCTGGACGAGCATCAGACCCCTCACTGTGACCTCACGGAACAAATGCGAATTCTCACGCAGCATTACTCTACACTCTACACTTCGCACCGGCACTCGTCCCTCGACTTGCAGTCATACCTTGAGGACACGGCAGTCGCGTGGCTTGGCCCCTCCCAGCAGAAGTTTCTCCATCACGAGCTCGAACTAGACGAAATCAAGGACGCCATCATGTCTATGAAATCTGGCAAATCGCCTGGCTCGGATGGGCTTCCAATAGACTTCTATAAGGCCTACATCCACGTACTTGCCCCTCTCCTAAAGCGAGTCTACTACTCTGCCCTGGAGGAGGGCGAGTTCCCTCTCACTATGCGGGAAGCCCTCATAGCTTCCTTGTTGAAACCTGGGAAGCCTCCAGAGCTCTGCGATTCCTACAGACCTCTGTCGCTGCTCAACACGGACGTGAAAATTCTGGCTAAAGTGCTTGCGACACGCCTGAACTTACTGATGGAACGCCTGGTTCTACCTGTCCAGGCCGGTTTCGTCCCCAACAGGGCGACATCCCATAATTTACGCACCCTGCAAGCGGTCCTACAGGACATTAACCCTAGATGCGAGGCAGCAGCTGTCTTCTTAGACGCAACGAAAGCGTTTGATTCCCTTGAATGGGACTACCTGCTTGCCCTTCTGGAACGGATGGGGATACCTTTCTCCTTCCTAGATTGGGTCAGGCTGCTTTATTACAGACCTCAAGCCTCCGTGTTGTTAAATGGCTCTCGCTCTGCCCCATTTGTGATCCATAGGGGCACCAGACAGGGCTGCCCGCTCTCTCCGGTCCTTTTCGCGATTGCCATTGAACCACTGGCGGCCAAACTCCGGCAGCATCATAACCATCGCTCCCTGATTTATCCGGAACGACAGTTGCTGATCGCCTTATACGCTGACGATGTGACCTTATACATCGATAGACCGAGGGAGAACCTTAACCCTCTACTGCGAGAGATAACCAAGTTTGGTGCCATATCAGGGATTCAGATCAATTGGTCTAAATCGGCCCTCTTTCCTCTGACGGACAAAACCATCCCCTTCCCGCTGGATTACCCCCTAATGTGGGAGGCGGACGAAATAAAATACCTGGGCATTATTGTGACCAGGGATCGGGAAGCCCTTATCAGAGCCAATTATGGCACTGCAATCGACAAGATAACTGACACCATCACTAGGTGGATTCACCTCCCCCTTTCGATGGCGGGACGCATCTCCCTTATAAAGATGGTCATTCTACCCAAGCTTCTTTACCTCTTCACCAACATCCCATTTTCTCCGGGAGCCAGCTTCTTTCGAGTGCTAAATTCCCAGCTGTCCCGCCTAATTTGGGGTGGAAAGCAGGCTCGACTCAGTCTCAGGACATTGATGTTGCCATACCACCAGGGCGGGTTTGACGTCCCGAATTTCCAACTCTACTACGACTGCGCCCAGGGGCACTTCGCCACCTACTGGCTACACCCCCTCCCTTCATGGCTCACCTCGCGGTGGAAGACGGCTATATGAGGCCGGCTCAACCGTCGGGGTACCTCTACACTCCCGCCCGGGCTTGCGAGCGAGACCCTACCACGGTTGACTGCACGGTGCGGGCCTGGAACCGCGTTGCGGCCCGGCTGGAGGTCGAGTTCCTGTACTCGCCCCGCATGCTCTTAGCGCACGATCCCAGGTTGAGCGTTGCATGCGAAGAAATAGGCCGTCAGCTTCTGAAGAAGTACGCGATGCACACCTGGGGAGACCTGTATCTCGAGGGCCAATTTCGCACCTCGTCCCAATTTTTTGGAGACACTGCACCCTCGGTTATGGACTCCTTCCTGTACACCCGCTTACGCCAGAATGTCCGGGCGGCCACACCCACTTTTCCAACTGAGCCGGACACGGTGGCCCCGTTACACACTCTCCTACAACCCGACCCCCCGAAACACGTGGTTTCTATGCTCTATAAATGCTCCCAGGCCCCCCCATCCCCCCCGACGCTCCGAGCGCGAGGAGACTGGGACAGAAACCTCGGTGAACCACTGACGGATGAGCAGTGGGAAGAGAGCTGCTCGCACACTTCCGCAGTCACGGGCAACGCACGACTCAGACTAGCGCATTATAAATTTCTGCACCGACTCTACCATACCCCTGCCAACCTATTCCGCTTTGGTTTACGCGACGACGATAGATGCTTGCGATGTGGCTCCGAGGGAGCGGATTTTTTCCACCTGTCCTGGCTATGCCCTGCTGTAGCTTCGTATTGGGCAGAAATATTTCAGGCACTATGTGACATGGCGGGAGTGGACGTCACACCTTGCCCTAGGATCGCTTTATTGGGTCTCCTACCCCCCATAGTCAAGACACACCGTAAGTTCCTGGCATTGAGTTTTCTGCTGGCCAAGAGACATGTAGCATGCCGCTGGGGTAGGGGCAGTGCACCCAAATTTAAGACATGGCTTTCCACGATGACAACATGGCAGGAACACCTGCACACATATGCTGATCTGCTGCCCCCGAAGTCGCGCCCCAAAGACCTATGGGCCCCCCTGACCTCGTATCTCCTTTCACTCCCAGAGACGGACGACCCCCGAGTGGCCGGTGGCGATCCTGATGACTAGATGTGCCCCCATCCCACGAACGGCCTTCCCCCCGCCGCCATGGCCCCTCCTTTCTCCTCCTCCCTCTTTTGCACTCCGGGGCACTGACCTCTTCCATGCATGTTGCTAAGCGCCTCACATAGGGTAGGCTAACATCACGGACCTGTCCACACACGTATAGGCCTCTACTTCAGCAGTAACACCCAGCCCCCTCCCCACCTCCCCCCTCCCCACACCGCTGCCGTGCGGTAGTCAATTCCCTCTCATAGCTGCTGCCATACCGCACTATCCACATCGCGGACAACGCCACCTTGGTCATGTCCTGAATGTCCCTTACTTGGCTCGGCTCGTTCCCCTCCCCCCTCCCCTCCCCCCCCTTCCCCCCCCCTCTCCTTTACTCCGTCGCTGGCGGTTCTACACCTCGCTACCCTCACACCCTTCGAAATGTTTAGAGCATCACAGTTGGGACTGTTCTAGTTTGTTAAATGTTTGATTGCTTTACTTGCATAAAATGAAACCTCATACCATGCTACTGTATTTGTACATTGCCGACTTGCAAGCTTGTTGTTCCACTGAGTCATAGTTTGAATATTCCTTCCAACGCGGCCGGCCGCTGGGTTGTTGGAGACTTGCTGTGGTTATAAACTGCCTTGTTTCATCATTTCTGTCTCCACGATCCCATTCGCCTCCGTGTCTACTTGCATTGGTACTGCTGCCGGCCTGTGAGAGACAGGTTGTAGGCAATTGGCTGTGTACATTCTCCTGGTCACCAATAAAGGTTTTTGAAAAAAAAAAAAAAAAAAAAAAGTATAGTCAAAATGTCTCCACCAACTTGTGGTTGGACCAGAGCCTCTTTCGGTAGTCCAAAAGTTTCGTTAAAGGGCAACAGAAGGGGCCGTCGACATGAACCATCAGTCAAAGGGGGGGAAGGAGGCAACAATCTTTCCTACCGGGTCATACTGGTGTTCCACCGGAACTGATCAAATTGGTATTCTGCAGGATTTTGGTCATTCAAACTGAGGCTGGCGCCAGCATGAGAGCGCCGACGTCTCGCGGCTACGTCTTGGTCGTTCCGCGGGCAATCATGGCAGTCATTCCCCATCGGGGGGCCCGCGGGGGTCGGGCCCCTGCAGCTCTCATAGAATCTTCAAAGCTGAGGAGATCGCTTCTGGACGGGGGACTCATTTTCTAGCTGGCAAGCGACCTGGCCATCTTTGCACGCCAGGCCCAATCCTGCAGAGTCGACCGCCATGTTATGAGTTCCGCGGCAACCGGCAGTCGCTGGATCGTAAGAGCAGACGGACTCCAGCCTGTCGGGCGTAGCGTTGCACCGCAACAGTGGACGAACCCTTGTCGGGTGAGTGGAGCGTTGGGGGTGCAGCTGAGGGGCCTCCACCTGGGGAGGTGGGAGAGGCTCGTCCGCGCCGCCTCTCCCTCCCAGTGCACCCCACGCCGTCTTCTGGCGCTGACATTCGTGGTGGCCGGACCAGGCGATGAGAGTGGGGGGGGGTCGGAGGCATAAGCAAGACATCCCCCCCATGGCCTGCAAGGCACCAGAAGAGGAGGATGGGAATACCAGTACATTCCGGCCCATCCACCCCACGACCTCTCCGGCCACTGACATTCGTGATGGCCGGACCAGGCGATGAGAGAGGAGGGGGGGTCGGAGGCATAAGCAAGACATCCCCTCCGTGGACTGCAAGGCGCCAGAAGAGGAGGATGGGAATACCAGTACATTCCGGCCCATCCACCCCACGACCTCTCCGGCCGATGGCGGCCAGCCGGCCCCGCCCTGCACGTGTCGAGGCCTCGTCTTCCGGATGGGCGTGACCGTGGACCTGTTGCACTTCGGGAGCTTCCGGAATGGGGGTAGGTATCTGCTGACTTGTATCTATCTTATGTTACCGTTATTGGGCATGGCGGGCGGTGGGACAGACATGTTTGGAGCAGTGAGGGGCGGCGGAGCCTAGCTACCTCGTGGCTGCCGTGATGTCAAGCTTGGCTTCTCTCACCACTTTCATGTTTCTTATTGTGGGCTATTTCTAATGTTTCTTATTTCTAGCGAAGTCAAAAAACTCATCAGTGGCCTACTGATCTTGCTCGATTTCTTTTTTTTTTTTCTCCTTTTCTAGTGTGTTTTTGCGCTAAAGTTTCTGTTAACAGGATACGGTGGTTACTTCGTATTTTACATATGTCCTTTTTATTAGGGGCGCCCTCCGGTTAAGCCAGATGATCTACCTCTAATAAATGGTCCGGGTGGAACTAGTTTACCAATCAGTGGGGAGTAGATAGGCATGACAGATTACAACGGGGGACAAAGGTCCGCATTACCTACCCTTCACTACTTGCAAAGACTAGACAGAATATTTCTATTCCACGTTATTTGCAAACAGAGAATAACTCAAAAGAACTATTCCTTGAACAATAAATGTCCAGACAATCAATCAATCAGTGGGGAGAAAAACAGGCATGACGGATTACAACGGGGGACAAAAGTCCGCATTACCTATCCTTCGCTATCTGCAAACGGAGACAGAATATTCCTATTCTTCTCTGTTTGTAGACAGGGAATATCTCAAAAGAGCGATAATCGATAAAAATCGATAACAAACAATCAGTGGGGAGAAAGATAGGCATGACGGATTACAATGGGGACAAAAGTCTGCATTACCTACCCTTCACTATCTGCAAAGGGAGACAGAATATTCCTATTCTTCCCCGTTTGTAGACAGCGAATGTCTCAAAGAGCAACAGAGCGACCAATCAATCAGTGGGGAGAAAAATAGGCATGACGGATTACAACGGGGGACAAAAGTCCACATTACCTATCCTTCACTATTTGCAAAGAGAGAGGAACGTTCCTATTCGTCGCTGTTTGCAAACAGAGAATGTCTCAAAAGAGCGCCAATACTTCAAGTAGCAACCAAGGCTAAATGAACCAATCAATGAACAATACCAGTATTTAAATACCGATTCCAATATAAACAATCAATCAGACGTAAAGACGTCCTACTTAACCTTACCCGGACCGGACCGTGTGGACAGTTCTTCGCCTTCCCTTTCCAGCGCCCGATCGTTCTCTTACTCCATGTTTTTACCGCGCCATTCCTGTGGGATCCCAGTCAGGACAGTAGGTCACTTGAGAGAGGTCCGTTCGGAATCGGTGAAGTTCATTCAATCGGCAGCCGGACGAGGGCCCTCTCAAGGCAGGTATACTCCAATCGTTCAGATGTTCACCCCATCGTCTGGACCTCTCTTACCGGACCTTATGTCGCTGATGGGCCCCGCGTTGGGACGCCAATTGAGGAAAAACAGCCCAATTTACAACCGATGCCCAGGCTGCTGGCACAAGACTCCTCTTAGTTCCCATCTTGATCAGTTACCAAATAAAGAGACGGGCGCTGGAAGCGGGAGTGCAAGAACAGAGTTTTTATTTCTCATGAGGAGAGCCTGTCATTTCGGACATACGCACAATGTCTTCAGGAGGTGCTCTAACAAGTTTCTCTGAGGCTCCGTCTTTTATACACAGGTTTATGATGCACAAACATTCCTTATTGCAATAAAGAAACTTTGAAGTACGAGAAGGCACGTTTGGAATCCCAGCTTCAGGCCTATTCCCACACCAGTCGCTCGGATGTCGTTTCCCCTCCCAAATGTAACATGTGATTGTAATCTTGCAGCCGGACATTCCAACAGGACACGAGGGCAAGAGGGGGGGTGGTCAGATCTAAGGTTGGGCAGGCGATAAGATCGGGCACTTCGGTTGGTGTATCACGTTTTGCTATGCGGGGCCAGGGGGAGTACATCCATGAGGCTTTGTTTTATGACTTGGGACCGGGTCGAGAGGCCAGGTGTAGCCGGGGGGGGTCATCAGAAGAGGGGAAGGGTGTTCCTGGGAGGAATGCAGGGGGTGTCGGTCAGGCAGGGGTGTCACTTTTAGAGCGGGGTTGCGCAGAGGGAAAGGGTTTTATGGCCTATGCATGAGAGACCGGGGGCTGTCGGGGATGCTTGCGAGGCTGGGGAGTGAGGGGGAGAGAGAGAGACGCTGGCTATCGGGAGTGGGCAGAGATGCCTTGGTGCCTAAAATGGCTGTCGTGTACGTGCGTGCATGGGCCTATATTGGGGAGATGATGCGGTCAATGCTTCGTGGTATTCGTTCTGCTTACAGCGAGGGGTATGGAGAACACAAATGAACGCCGCTTACGTACATATACATTGTCATTTTCCACACATATTGCACTTAACCAGGGTTCCTTGTTGTAGTTTGTTCACTCCATACCACACTTAAACATGGTTCCTTGTTGTTTGATCTTCCCATATCGCACTTTACCCAGGTTCTAAGCAGTTTGTTCAGTCCATATCACATTTGACCAGGGATACAGTACGCTTAACCGGGGTTCCTAACAGTTTGTTCAGTCTGCATCACATGTATCCAGGGATCCTTGATGTTTGTTCAGTCTATATCACATTTTCCCAGGGTTCCTTGCAGTGTGTTTATTTCATATCACACTTAACCAGGGTTGCATTTAGTGTGTTCACTCCATTTCACACTTTAAAACACATAATGCAGGTTTAATCAGGAAAGGAAACGGATTGACATATACCTTTTGCTCAATAACAAAGTGTTTAAGTGGTCCATCGTTTAAACCATTATTGGCTGTTGTTAAAGCGAAGCTCTTGCAGACTTTAGCTTATGCTACTGAAGTTCAACATGGCAAGGAAGCAGCAGTCCTTGAGAGAATGCACATCAAGGCATATAGAACAGAGTTTGATTTACCAAGAAATTCCTCTCCAGCGCAGATTCGCCTAGAATTTGGTTTACTGCAACAACGTCAAGCAAGAATGTATGTGACCACGAAACTATTGTACGAAATCGGGTTAAATTGCTAGAATCCGCTTAATAGCGCCATTTGGGAAGCTCAAGAGAATAATTTGCGATAAGTTTATCACAAGTATTAGCAGTTATCAATAAAGTTAATGAAGGTGTCGGAGTTATGGAACCTGAATTTATCATTCACAACATTTCGAAAACTAATAAGTAAAGCAGCAAAAAGACACTCATTAAGAGAGGACAACATTATATTCAGCAAGCGCTCTCATGCCTGGATGGTACTGCAATCTTATACGATCATACAACCAGCGGCTTACTTGGACATAACGTACTCCATACATCTAAAAAGGAAATTGCTAGCAATACGTTGTGGGGCACTACTGACTAATGCTGATCAACCCCTCTGGAAATATAGTAGTCCGCCATCATGTACATTATGTGGTGCTCCGAAGCAGGACTTTATTCACCTGATTTGTATATGTCCCGTTTTAAAATTAAATCGTCTTTTATTGTTAAAAAATCCTTTTAAAGATAGGGGCATTCACACCTGTAGGTCAGCTATACTAAATTGTCTTGATCCATATGACCCGCAACTTAATTGTAGACTAGTAAAGTTTTTACTTTTATATGAAAAATTAATTTGAACTGGTACTTTAAATGGTATTTTACTAAAGAGATGAAACCTCTGATTTACTGTTTAATATTGATGTATCTATTTGTAACTGGTTCTTCAGCGGACAACCAATAAGTCTAATATCTTTATACAATGGTGCTAAAACTGTCTTGATATGATGTTATCAAAAGCTGTACATTTTATTAATGGTGATCAAGATTTTAATATGTACAGCAAATTTTCCTCTGCAGACTGCTTAATTTTATTGGAATTGTTATGGTTTTAATTAACTTAAACAATAAAGACTTCTTCTTCCACTCTACTTCACACAACTGTCCCTGCACAATCAATCACACGAAATTCAGTGTGCATAGCCCTGACACATTTACCAAACACACTTGGTTAATTGCCGGGTGCCAGGGCCTTACCTCTGGTAAGCAAGAAAACAACATGCACTTAACAATCGACTAAGGCAACATGAATTAGCTGGATCGGTCCAGAGGCATAACTGATGTTCTAGAGTTCGGGCAGGACAAGTCCCTCAAGCTTCATCATGATTATAACTTGGTTCGCGTGCCGAAATGTAATTCAATGCATGTAATTACTCCTAAATTGCATTTTAAGGGCACACTGCGTATCTAATTTCTGTGTACGCAGGATTTGGCACTTCTACTTCTACTCTGGCCTCATCAATCTTAGACTATAAATTTGGCCTCTAGCACTCATTTAGAGGTCCAAGGCTTTCAGAGACTGCTTTTGTTGTGCTGCTTCTGAAACTACAATCAGTTCTATTATAGCGTAAATACATGGCAATCTATAGTGATGTTTTTAGCATACTCATTAGTAAAAGAATTAACATGACACGTTAGTTTTTTGTTTATCTTCATACATTCAGCTATTTAAATGTGCTTACAAGGGTATTTTCCTCTATCCCTATAAAAGAATACCTTCTTCCACTTTGTGATTAATGCATCAAATAATATTGATAGACTCTGTGAGAACATGAAGCTTTAATCCAAAGAAAAAGTGCATAAAGCTATTAAACCCTTTGAACATCCTCTAAACATTAGTTTGTACACTTGTATTTGCACCAACTCATCTTCATTTATATTCTTTTTTGAACATACATGGCAGTGCATGGTGGCGCAGAGCACAGATAACTGGGTGCCTGTTTGCAAGCTCTTGCATTTAAGTCAGGATTTTTCAATGCATGAGCTGTATATATATCAAAGTTTGGAAATAGGGAGTTATTGTCACCCCCCCCCTGTTTTAAAGCTGTGCTCTCTTTATCTTATGCACTAACTTGCAGAATCCTAAGTGAAATGTATGCACATTAGACAACGCAGTGTTGTAAGCAGTGCTTAGTTTGAGCCGTCAGCCGTGATTGCAGATAGAGGTGGCAAGTTAGATTTTAAAAGTGGAAGGGCAGCAATTTTACACCAGAGCGTAAAGAGAGAGCGAGTGCAGCGAGCAAGCCCAAACTTTATAATGTGGGTGCAGGTGGGGGGAGGGGATTTCTCCCCCTGCAAGAACATTTTTATTAAAGAAAATTAGAAGAATTGATTTCAATGATGGCATACACAGCATACAGTAACAAAAACAATTAGAAATTAGCCACTTACTGCACAAGTGTCAAGAAAGCGTTAGATGCAAGCTATAAAAGTACCCCAGGCATAATACCTTATTGTTGGTACTTTATGACAACAGAACAGCAGCAATGTATCCACATTTGTTCAAACGCTGCTTGTGGTTAGTTAGCTAAAATGTAGATTTTGACGTCTTTAGGGCTTGCAGAGATAGCAATAAATAATTGAAACTGTTTCATAAGGTTGCCTAAACCTCAAGCATGTTTGCTCTTTCGCCCGATACGATCAATTAAACCTCTCTTTTGCAAGTGTTTATTGTTAAATGAACCATTGTACTGTTCTAATCATTCTACAGATTTTAACTCCACCTCTGGCTGTGACATTTTTCCACACTCCCTCGACTTGGAGCTCCCTTTTGGCGGCCCCCATAGTGACCACTGTCTCCACTTTCTAAGTCTATAGGGAGCCTTGAAAATCCTTTTTATTTACTTTTCTCTCCTCTTCTTTGCTTCTTCGCCTCTCCTGGCTCCCACATTCCCACTTTCCTCCTCATCTCGCCCTCTCCCCGGGGACAACCCAATTATATAAGACTGGCCCCTCCCATGTCTTGGACTGTCACACTCAACAGTGTTTCTACACCACCCCCTTAGATATCAGGCACCCCTAATCGGGACCGTACTCAACACTATAAGCAGCATGCCTAACACCAGTCTTAAGATCCTATCATTTAACGTAAAGGACCTCAATCATTCGGTCAAAAGAAGGAAAATAGTTGAATATTGTCACAAACTGAGAAGAGACATTCTCCTGCTTCAAGAGACCAGGTTAGACAAAAACAGCGCCTGAAATCTCTTAAACAATTGGTATTCAGACCTGGCATGCTCCCCTGATTCCAATAGAAGAATAGAGTCATCACCATCTTTGCCAGATCCACAGTTATCAAAGCAATCAGAAATACAAACAATACAGAAGGTCAACGGGTCATTTCACAAATCGTCAAAGATAACCAGGAACTCTTTATCGTCAACTTATGTGCGCCAATTGCAGATTGCCCAACTATTTGGGTCGACCTGAAGAAAAGGTTACACAACATCCCAAATGGTTCAAGGATCCTAGTGAGTGGGGACTTTAACCTCCCAATGGACCTAATACTAGATAGATTATCCCCCTGCAAACGTAAGCCTGGAAAATCCCATACACAAATGAAAAAACTTGCCACCACACAGTCGATAAGAAAGTACACTCTCAATCACAGGTTCCAGTTGTAGGTTTATTTCCAAAAGATAGTAAGACAGCTTAACAACCACTTATGTCTGGCAGCTAGCTCAGTTAGACTTAAACTGATTTCCCAAGAACACAGAGTAATAGAACAGACAATAACATTCTAACGTTCTACTGCCTACAGCCTACATACAACATAATAAGAATACCACACACCTCCCCCCTTTTGAAAAAAAAACAAAGAAGAGAAAAAAAACTAATATCTAACATAAACTTTCATTTTCACAGGAGTATGTTTAATACGTGAACTACGTGAATCATCATTATTGACATTCTCTGTAATGACACAAGAATCATTTACCACTTCTGTATTGATACTAGTATTAACAGCAATATCCGGAGTATTTTGCAAAGAATCAAAATTATCCATAACATTTTGAACATCTTCTACATCAAGTGTACGAGGTTCCAGCTTTTTGGAATTAAAAACTGACTTGTCAGACCTGACAATGGATACTCGTCTGAAATTCCATAGTTTTCCTCCTTCAACTCTAACTGCTTTGCTAAATACTTCTATTACTCTCACTGGGTCAGACCATTTAAACCATCTTTTTGAAGTAGAACCACCCAATTTCACGCGTACAAAATCACCAATCCGAACTTTATGAATAACAATCCTCTGTTTATTAGAAGTCTTACACATTTTGTCTTGATACTTCTTAACACGTTCCCTTACCTTGTTAAAATCCAAACTAGACACATCAGATTCATTAGATTTCAACCACCATGGCAATAATTTAGAACCTGCTTTCCTACCTCCTAACAACTAAAATGGAGAACATCCCGTGACAGAATTTGAGGATGTGCGATAAGTTAGTAAGGTAGCACGTAATGCTTTCCTCCAATCCAAGCCACTCTTTACAGCCAATTGAATGACTTCTTTAATAACCCTATTAAAGCGCTCAACTTGACCGTTGGCCTGTGGGTTATAATTTGAGACTCTCTTGTGAATAATGCCTTGTTCTTTGAAAAACAATTCAATTTCTCTACTAATAAATTGTGTGCCATTGTCAGAAATTATTTCAGAGGGTAAGCCCTCGCGACTAAACACATTGTTGAGAAAATCTATTACCTGAAAAGAAGTGATTTTTTCTACAATTTTAATTTCAGGCCATTTCGAAAAATAGTCAATTAGAACCAAACCGTAAACTTCTTTAGAATTAGAAATGCTTAAAGGTCCAATTATATAAATTCCTAATTTTCTCCATGGACCCTGCGAATATTCAATAGGAGAAACCTGCACTGACAATGGTTTAACAGATTTGTCACTACTTGAACATGGAACACATTCCCTGACCCATCTATCAACCATGGTGTCAATGCAAGTCCACCAACAAAATTCACGTAAACACCTCTTAGTAGTGGACATCCCTATGTGACCCTCATGAGCAATCTTAATAAGATCTTTCCTGACACTGAATGGAGGAACAATTTTGTCCCCTCTAGTAATAATGTTATGTGAACACATAAGTTCATCCTCAATTTTAAAAAATTAACTAATATCACCAGTCAATTTTCTCTCCTCTGGCCAGTCATTTTTTAAGTAGTTTTCAACAGAACATAAGATATCATCTTCAGACATAGCCTTCCTCCATGCTTCCTCTGAAATCACTTCAACATCACATCCATTTATGTCCTGCATAGTATATGCTACATCACATTCTTCAATATACTCATTATCCTGTTGAGGTAAAGATAACCTGGGCATACAATCTGCATGTACATTTAATCTACCAGGAATGTACTCTACACTACACTGATATCCTTGTACTTTAGCTGCTAATCTAGCCGAGCGAGCAGTCAAAACTCTACCACCTCCTGCAGCTAGCATGTTCACTAAAGGTTTATGATCTGTTCTGAGTAGGAATTTAGTGCCCCACAAAAATTGGCGAAAATGTTGAGCAGCCCAAGTGCATGCTAATAGTTCTTTTTCAATTGTAGAATAATTATATTCAGCACCTTGCAAAGTTCTAGATGCATAAGACACAACACTTTCTTCACCAGCACTTTTTTGTAAGAGGATCGCACCTAAACCTGTGTTACTAGCATCCACGGCTACAATACATTCTTTTCCAATAGCAAAAGGTTTCAAAAATGGAGCAGAACAAATTTCTTTTTTTAACTCATCAAATTGTTTTTATTGGTTATCACCCCCACAAGAATTTTGCATTTTCTTTAAGTAACAATCGTAATGAAGACACTTTGGATGCATAGTTCTGAACAAATTTGCTGAAATATTCTGTCAAACCTAAAAAAGAAAATAACTGTTCTTTATTAGTTGGAGCAGGTGCTTTGGAAATACTGGAAATGTGATCAAATTTTGGTTTAATACCTTCACTAGATATTTCATGCCCCAAATATTCAACTTTATCTTGTCTGAATTTACATTTGGAAAACGTGAGTGTTAAACCTTTAGACTGTATATTGTTCAAAACCGCTTTCAAATTAATATCATGTTCCGCAACATCGTTCCCATAAACTAAAATATCATCCTGAAAAGCAATAGCTCCTCTACAACCTTCAAGCATTTCTTTCATTAACCGTTGAAAAACGGATGCAGCACTGGCAAGACCAAATGGCATACGCAAAAAAACGATACATGCCCTCCGGTGTTATAAAAGCTGTTAAATTCTTAGACTCGTTTTGCAACGCTACTTGATGATAAGCGCTTGCGAGATCTAAAGTGGAGAAAACACAAGCCCCTGAAAGAGTGGAAATAAGTTCATTAATTTTTGGCAAAGGATGCCTCTCTGTCCAGACTTCTTTATTAAGACTGCGAAGATCCACACATAATCGGAGCTCGCCATTGCTTTTAAGTGAAAGAACAATTGGAGAAACCCAAGGAGAGGATTCAATGGGCACAATGATGTTCAACCTTACTAGGTCATTTAACATATCTTTTAACTTATCACGATATGCTAAAGGCACATTCCTAACTCTATGCCCAACAGGCACTGCATTTTCCTTAAGTATAATTTTATGTTTAAATTGAGCATATTCTCCCAATTTTTCTTCAAAAACTTTAGAAAATAACTTTTTAATGTCAGAAACCAAATCTTCATTATTAGAAGATACAATGTATACTGGTGGTGAAGCATTAGGATCCAATTTTATTCCCATTTCTTTTTGGTGAGGCCATCCTAGAATGGACTCCCCTTGCGAGCTATATATACCTTCGCTCTTGTAGATCTACCTTTAAAATTGAGCTCAGCCCAAAAAAATCCCTCCAAATCAATTTTATGCCCAGAATAACTACCTGGTTTGATGTCAGGACTTAAATATTCCCTATTCGTCCACAATTTCTCAATAACATCTCTGCCAATTATCGAATACCAGGCACAAGAATCCACCATCATGGAAACATCTTTACCATCAATGTTTATAATGCATGAAGGAAAACCTTTACAGTTGATTGTTGAGACACATGAAATACAATTGAATTCACTAAATTCTTCAGCTATTCTCTCATCATCTAAAGCAATACAATTTACCTTTGAGGGGAACGGCACATTTTACCAAAATGGCCACTTTTCTTGCATTTTACACAAATCTTATTTAACGCTGGACAATTCTTAAAATTCCCAACATGGTCAAAACTGCCCCACCTATAGCATATTATAAAAGTACGTCTATTGCCCAGTCAATTATCTTTCATGATGCCATCCTTTTTGTTAGGAATCCTTGTTTTCCTTTGAACTACTTGATCTTTAACAATAGATACTTCTGGTACAGAATCTTGTATTTTTACCGATAAGCTTTGACCTTGACCTCTAATTTCACTTACAAATTTCTCTGATTGTTCCATTCCCTTAGCAATATTTTCTACAGCTTTAAGAGAAGACTCAGTTCCTAACCATAACCTTTCTTGGATTTTCTTACTTTTCGTTTTCATCATTATTTTGTCCCTTAAAAC
Source organism: Lissotriton helveticus (assembly GCF_964261635.1). Taxonomy (NCBI): domain Eukaryota; kingdom Metazoa; phylum Chordata; class Amphibia; order Caudata; family Salamandridae; genus Lissotriton; species Lissotriton helveticus. The sequence continues at coordinate 911,714,117 of NC_136069.1, forward strand.
TTGTTCATAGTTGATAGTATCGAATGCACAGGATCCAGCTAGAGCACGCAAAGCTGATATGTAATTTTCAATAGATTCATCGTCATTTTGTGCTCTTGAATAAAATGTAAATCGTCCCATCACCGTGTAAATTTTTTTCCAAATTGTTTTACTGCAATTTCAAAAACATCAGATTCATCAGAATCTTCCAATGGAGGTAATTCTGATAATTCTTTAATACCCTGACCCCCTAAGGACAGGCAAAATAAATCAAGTTTCCTTTTGGAAGAACATCCATCTTCTTCCAGTACCTCAACATATGCTAGGAACATAGAATACCATAAGTCCCATTCCATTTTTGGTTCCCCAGCTGTCGGTAAAAATGAGGAGGAACTATTATATTAGACATAGTGAAGTAAAAAAAATATATATATATATATATATATATGTATATATATATATATATATATATATATATATATATATATATATATATATATATATAGTTAAAAAAAACTATAATACATTAAAATCTGCACAATTGTAGTAACAGATTTTATGACACACTAAAATCTGTATATATGAAAGAGTAAAGTAGTAATATATCGTTAAAATTTCATTAAATCACAATCTTAGGTTCAGTTGTTAATAAGCGTGTGCATCGCTGTTATATTCATTGGCACTTAGCCATAATGTATGGGCACTTAGTCCATCACTAACCTTCCTAGCACTTTGCTAGAAAATTGCGCTAGCAAATATGCGTATACATAACCATGTTGAGATATAACGTTAAAACATGATGCGCGAATACAAAGTATTACTTAAATACACTCTAGTAGTCTGTAATGTGGCCACAATGCCGCGATCCGGCCAAACACAGTGCTTTGTTTGGAGAAAGAATCTTCAATATTTTCAACCAACAACTACTGTGCCCACAATGCATCTTAACAAGCCATGTGGTGTCATCAGGTATAAAAAGTAAACACAAATGATGGACATATGTTTGTAACCGTGAACAGGGACAGTTGTGTGTCCGAAACGCGTAGGTGGGGAACCTACAGAAAATAAACGAAAAATCAACATATCGAAGTAGTGTGCGGTGTTGTCTTTATTGACAAAAAATGTTGCTGAAAATATTTTTGCGAGGGTGTCCTAAACCTTGCCGCCAGCACCAGCTACTGCAGCTCCTCTCATCTTGGGACATTTGCTAGGATGAAATATATATATATATATATATATATATATATATATATATATATATATATATATATATATATATATATATATATATATATATATTCACTGAAAAAAACATAGGTTATAGACCATATATAGTTAGGAATTAGCATTTAAAAAACCTTATTTTACTCACACAAAACCATTGAAATTCCATATATAGTTAGTTGCACTAACTATATATCGCGCACCCGCAATCCACTGCTGATCATGTCACATATTACATCATTCATGACATGGTCAGTGACATCACTGATGACATCACTGATGACATCTCAAATTACATCACTGATGACATCACTGATGACAACATCCAGTGACTGTATGTTTCTGTAAAGTTAAAATATGTCTTACATATTGAAGAATGAGTGGATGTATAAGTGTCTGGATGAAGGATTTAGTAGGTGCGTGACTGACTGTATGAGTGAGTGATTAAATGTGTCTCACTGAATGCATGGGTTAGTGACTAAACTGTCTTAATTTGTGCATCATTATGTCTGTTGTGATGTAAACTGCTGCATGTGTTGATCATTAGCTATACTAGAGGCTATATGTGTTATTAATTGGTTGCCCAAGTATTTCTATGGGAGATTGAGTTTGTGTGGGGGTGGCTGGAAGGTGTGTGACTCTATGCATAGATGTGTGAGCAGTTTATTCACTAGGTGTATGAGTTCAAGACTGCATGTGGAAACAGCTACATGGGCAGTTGACTGTGTGCATGAGTGTATTGATGAGTGAATGGATATCTCAATGCTACATGTCATAGTAAGTACATATGTTAAACACAGTACATGTGAGAGTTGGCATATATAAATAACTGTGCATGAGAGCCACTGAATGAGTGAGTGGTTGTATCGATCATTGTGAACTTGTATCAGGGATTGTATAAGAGAGTAAATATGTGTTAGTATATGTTTCAATAAGTAAGGTGTGTTTAACTGTATAGTTGAAGAAATGGAGGTGAGATTGTTTCTTTGCATGACTGACTGGGTGTGTGAGTAACTCCATGGATGAGTGGCAGTGTGTGAGTGTCTGTATACACTGAGTGTATCTAAGGTTATATTAGAGTCTGAAGAGGTTTATCGTATTAGCACAAGAATGATGTCATTTGAGATGTCATCAGTGATGTCATCAGTGATGTCACTGACCATGTCATGAATGATGTAATATGTGACATGATCAGCAGTGGATTGCGGGTGCGCGATATATAGTTAGTGCAACTAACTATATATGGAATTTCAATGGTTTTGTGTGAGTAAAATAAGGTTTTTTAAATGCTAATTCCTAACTATATATGGTCTATAACCTATGGTTTTTTCAGTGAATTTCAATGGTTTTTTAATAGCAAATATCATAAGCTGTCGAATGTCAAGTACGTGGTAAGTAAAAACATTTTCGTGTTTATGCACACTGATCTGCTTTGAATGCTGCCCCCCACCCCTCATTTCTATTAGGAGTACTCTCTCTTTGCAGATAGTGAAGGGTAGTTAACGCAGGCCTTTGCCCCCGTTGCCCCCGTTGTAATCCGTCGTGCCTGCTTCTCTCTCCATTTGATTGATTGTTCTCTTTGGTTCATTCTCTATTTACAAACAAGCACAGAGTCGCAATACTCTGTTTAGTCTTTGCAGATAGCGAAAAATCGTGTAAAAAAACAAAAGGAATCGAGCAAAATCAGTAGGCCACTAATGGGATCTCTTTTTGACCTCCCTAAAATAGAAACATTAGGAACAACCTGTTGATAATACCAATGTGTATGTACATAAGCGGCGTTCATTTGTGTTCACAGTACCCCTTGTTGATTGTTTGAATCGAGCATTGAATTGTTCGAAGTTGATTCTCTTAAGAATCTTCTCTGCCTGCAAACGAGGAAGAATAGGAATATTCTCTCTCCCTTTGCAGATAGTGAAGGGTAGGTAACGCAAACCTTTAACACGTCGTGCCTATTTCGTTCCTCATTGATTGATTGTTTCCCCAAACATTGACTGTTTGGGAATTGGTTCTTTTTGGAGGTATTCCCTGTTTGCAAATATACGTAGGAAAATCTTTGCAAATAGTGAAAGGGTACGTAATGCGGACCTTTCTCCCCCGTTGTAATCTGTCATGCCTATCTACTCCCCACTGATTGATGCACCTGTTTCACCCGGACCATTTACTAGAGATACGTCATCTGGCCCGACCAGAGAGCACCCCTAGTGAAAAGGACATATGCAATAATAACGAAGTGATCACTGTATCCTGTTAACAGAAACTTTAGCATGAAACAACCTGGAAAGAAAAGAATAGGAAAACGAAAATCAGTAGGCCACTGATGAACATGAACTTTTATTAAACAACGAACAAAGAAACGATAACATAACGTAATGATAAAACCTATTAATGTCCTAGAAACAAGAAAACGTTAAAATATGCCAGTGGTGAGAGACCAGAAAAACAGTAAGAGAAGCCAAATCACCCCTCGCTGTCCCACCGCCTGCCACGCCAAAAAAATCGATAGACTAGGGAAAATGCAAGTCAGTAGAACATCCGCCCCCACTCTGGAAACTTCCAAGGTGGGGCAGGGTTGCGGCTATGCCCAGCCGGGAGCAGCCCATATAAGGCGGGTCCTGCTGCCACGCCTCGGCCAGGAGATCCTAACGTAGGGTGTAGCCGGAGGAGAGGCCGAGGCCAGCGGGACCCGGCCAGGGGATTGCCTTTACAACGCTGAACAGTTGCAGGGGGGGGGGAATGTCTCCTCGACCCTCCCCTCTCTCTCCCAGTCCGGCCGCGGTGGCCCTTGACAGTTTCAGGTAGTCCCGCCACATGCTCTTCCGGTCCGGCCACCAACGGTCGGGGGGCCGAGGCCGACGGGATCCGGCTGCAGCCGATAAACCAAGAAACCCGTTCATGGGGCCAGAGCCAGGGGCGTCCGGCCGACATCTACCGGAAGCCCGGCCCGAAGACGGACGGGACACTTCTTCTTTCTTGAATAATGGCTGCGACAACACTGGGGGGGGATGTCTTGCACATGCCTCCGACCCCCCCCCCCCTCGTCCTCATCGCCTGGTCCGGCCATAACAAATCTCAAGCGAGACGCCGTGGGGTGCACTGGGAGGGAGAGACGGTGCGAACAGGCCTCTCCCGCCTCCCCAGGTGGAGGCTTCCCAGCTGCACCCTCAGCGCTCCAGGCGCCCGGAAAAGGGTTCTTCTACTGTGGCCATGCTGCAACGTCTCGCCCGGCAGGGTGGAGCCCGTCCGCTCATTTGACCCCGCGATCGCCAGTAGCTACCGAACTCTCAAAATGGCGGTCGACCTGGCAAGAGCGGGCCCAGCATGAAGAAATGGCCCGGTCACTGGTTGACTCCACCACCGTAGTCCTCCACGACCTTGAAGATTCTACAGGAGCCGCGGGAGTCTCCGACCCCCGATGGGGAATGACTGCCATGATCGCCCGTGGAGTGACGAAACTGTATCCGCGGGACGTCGGCGCTCCCATGCTGGCGCCAGCCTCACTTTGAATTACTAGAATCCTGCAGACCTCAGTTCCGGTGAAAGCACAGTGTGACCCGGTAGGAAAAATTGTTGCACCCCCTCCCCTTTTTGACTGATAGTTCAAACCACCGATCCTTTCCTTTGCCCTTTTAACGGAACTTTGGACTGCCTCCCCCTCTTTTACATTTTCTAGAGAAAACAAAACATTAACCACTACATTAGCATAGCAGTTGACACCAGAACTGTATTCAAATTGAAAACCAACAACATCTTCAACAGAATCCTTTTTGTTTCTGCTGTGACCCTGCTACAGCACAGGCATTGTCCCCAGCAGTAATTCTGCAATGCCGGTAAGAATAGCTGTGGTGCCTACTGGACTCACTCACCCCCGCGGCGCCCCACGCCGTTATTTGCTGGGCGGCAACTTACTAGACATCACTTTCGTGCCATCTAGATTTCAGCGCGTTCTGCTGCCTTGGAACTATTCGCACAACAGACTGCTACTGACGACCCACCCCCAGGCAACATCTTCTGAATTTTCATAATTTGAAAGAACTAGTAACATGTCCTCATCAGGAATTCAAAAGAAATTGCCACGGTCTCGTCGTTGTTTAAATGTTTTTACTGTTTTTGTTTTGTTGTATATATTTATATGTTATTAAAGTTTTATATTCCTACTACTTTGTTGGAGTGCTATATATTTTTAATGTGACACATAATTGTAAAAACTTTGATGTACAAAGAGTCATTCCTGGAATCTTCCGCTTCAGGCTCGGTCCCCTTTCCCAATCACAATACAGGATGGTTTTCAGATAGTAGGAACACGTGTGGTGTGACGGATCTCATCGGGTGTGGGCCTTGATCTACTATAACTCCTTTGAAGAGGGGTGATTCTTTACAGCTGGGGCCATAAACTACATCTGCAGGGCTAGGTGATAGCCTGGACAATCGGACACAGAGGAAGAGGAGTGTCAGAGGGTGCGGTAGTGAATAGGGCGAAAGGGAGGTGTCGGGCTGGCACAGAGTGTGATTTTCAGGGAAGAGCAGCGCAGATGGGGGGAGGTTTATTGCCGATGCATAAGACAGAGAGCGGGGGTGACCAGTGCCTGGGGAAGATGCTTGCGAGGGTGGGGAGCCATGCTACGAATCGACAGCGTGCAGAGAGTGGGTCTGGTCAAGGCATCTAAAATGGCTGCCGTGCACGACAAAAGTGTGGCATTTCAAAAAAGGCAAGATGGCGCAGACAATGTTTTTCAACACTTCCTCATTTCCTTCGAATCGAACGTTAACAGACGTTGGTGCATATTACCAAAGTTAAGCGATATTTATCGCTAACGATGCTTACCAACGAATTTTTTACCGCTAAGCATCGTCAGAAATTATCGAAGATAAACCTTGCTATTATCAAGGTTTATCGCAAATGCGATAATAAACGGCCGCAATGCATGAATATCGCTAAAAAGTCAGCGATATTCATGCATTACCGAGCTAATGCTCTTAGCCATGTTATCCACCTCCCATTGGATAACATGGCTAAGAACTGCTCAGGGCAGGTGTTACTTTTTGGAGATATTCGCGCTTAGCGCGAATATCTCAAAGTTGGTAATAGGAGATAGATATCTTGCATGTTGTAATGCAAATTATTGTGGTATATGGAACTCATACCATAATCTCTCAGGAAAGCAGAAACTGATCCTTTTGGGACCGCCTAAAAAGGCCTAGGGGGTGAGGGGTACTCTACTTTGCCCCCTTTTCACGTTCCGAACTATTTTATTTTACTCTCTTCTGTAATTACACAAAATAGCAGCGATAAGATGCATCGGAGACACACAGTGAGAGAAAGGAGGCCGGAGATGAAGAAGAGATGTCAAATACACATTGGAGATAATATAGTGGGAGAAGGGAAGTAAATATGAGTAAACTTACCATGTAACATAAAAATGTTGCACTCTATACTATAAGTCTCATTTTATACTACAATCACTTCGCTACAACCTCATAAATTAAAAATAAAAATGAATAATGTCTCAAACAATTTTTGATTTCTAAATATAAATTTATTCTTCAGAATTTTCTAAATTTGAAAGAACTAGTAACATGTCCTCATCAGCAATTTCCTCATGAAAAGTCTGCAATGATGATTCTTGTAACTCTATGGTCTCCAAACATTCGATAAATTCGCCATCAACAGATTGATCAAAAAAATCATTCAAGTCATCTCCTCCTTCTGACAATATTTCATTATTGGTGCTGTCAATTTCAATCAATGTAGTGGAATCATTCAAGTCATCTCCTCGTGACAATATTTCATTATTGGTGCTCTCAATTTCAATCAATGTAGTGGAATCATTCAAGTCATCTCCTCCTTGTGACAATATTTCATTATTGGTGCTGTCCATTTCAATCAATCTAATGGAATCATACAAGCCATCTCCTCCTTGTGACAATATTTCATTATTGGTGCTCTCAATTTCAATCAATGTAGTGGAATCATTCAAGTCATCTCCTTGTGACAATATTTCATTATTGGTGCTGTCCATTTCAATCAATCTAATGGAATCATACAAGTCATCTCCTCCTTGTGACAATATTTCATTATTGGTGCTCTCAATTTCAATCAATGTAGTGGACAATTCAAAAGAAATTGCCACGGTCTCTTCATTGTGAGCCATTTTATTTTGAAATTGCTTGCTGTAAATTGCAGAAAAAATAATCACTTTCATTTATCGTTTTTAGTAATACATAATATAAAACTAACTTTATCAAGTATTTAGTATAACAGAAGGACTGCAAATAAATAACAGAAAACATTTTTCAAATTATCTTCAAGTGTACAACATAGTTCCCCTTACAAATTAACAACTCACCTTTTTAAAAGTAGGAGAAGTGTTAGTACTGTGTAAATCAAACACCAGAAATTCACCACCAAAAATTCCTCACAAATGTACCTCAGACAGTAGTATCACAAAATGGCTGTGGTTTCCTCTCATTTGACATATATACATAACCAATTAACTTTCATCACACACAAATACAAAACCAAAGTAACATTTTAATTGGTTCTAAATTTCAACACTTTCAAATGTGTTTTCCCCATGCAATTTTCCATAGGACATTTACATACGTCTACAGCCTGAATGGCTGAACGGAATTACACCAAACTTGGCAAAATGGTACATCAAACCTAAGAGGTCAGGAAGGATCTACTATGCCCCCTTATGGTCATTTCCCCCTTCGCTTTGGCCTCCTCTTGTCTCTCAATCCTACCGAGAGACAAGATGGCGGCCGCTACGGACTGTTTGGAATGTTGACAGACGCCGGAGAACCAATCAGCTTCGCAAAGCTCCGTAACGCGAAAAGTACGCGAAGCGGAGCGCTGTTACAGATATATATCTTTTTTTGAACGTTAATTTCTCAAAATCCACTGGAGCACACATATTGAGACCTAGCAAAGGCACATCGGGCTACCAGTCCCTAATATTTTACCAAGTTTCGTGCAAATCCATTCAGCCGTTCGATTATTATTATTATTTATTTTTTTTGCCCCGCGGGGCCCTTTTAAAACCTCCACATCAAACCTAGGGGGTCAGCGAGGATCTACTATGCCCCCTTATGGTCATTTGCCCCTTCGCTTTGGCCTCCTCTTGTCTCTCGATCCTACCGAGAGACAAGATGGCGGCCGCTACGGACTGTTTGGAATGTTTACAGACGCCGGAGAACCAATCAGCTTCGCTTCACAAAGCTCCGTTGCGCGAAAAGTACGCGTCCTGGAGCGCTGCCCGGTCCGCTGTTACAGATATATATCTTTTTTTAAACGTTAATTTCTCAAAATCCACTGTAGCACATATATTGAGACCTACAAAAGGCACATCGGGCTACCAGTCCCTACAATTTTGCCAAGTTTCGTGCAAATCCATTCAGCCGTTCGGGCTAAAAGTGAGGCCAACCGCCCTATGGAAAACTCAATGTTAAAAACACGTTTTGGGACCCCCCTTTTTTCTCGACCCCCCCTGGACGAACCCCCCCCAATTTTCAGGGGCTGCTCAGAAACAAAATGTGCCATTTTCCTGAAAATTTCAGCCAATTCCGTCCACAAACGCCAAAGTTATTTGACATAGAATTTTCAAAAATCCCATAGAGAAAAAATCCTAACTATATATACCTACTGGCGACCGCCAGTAGGTAATATATATATATATATTACTCCAACCGGTCACTGTGCATTCAAAATCATGCACGCTCACCAGTACGCAGACAACAAAATATGCGTCACCAAGCCAGTCTTCGATATATGATTTTATTTGTCAAATCATAAAGTGCAGGGGTGCAAAGCAAATCGTCGGACAGACGCGTTTCGGGCGTGAACCCCCTTGCTCAGCTGTCGGTAAAAATGAGGAGGAACTATTATATTAGACATAGTGAAGTAAAAAAAAAAATATATATATATATATATATATATTACCTACTGGCGGTCGCCAGTAGGTATATATAGTTAGGATTTTTTCTCTATGGGATTTTTGAAAATTCTATGTCTAATAACTTTGGCGTTTGTGGACGGAATTGGCTGAAATTTTCAGGAAAATGGCACATTTTGTTTCTGAGCAGCCCCTGAAAATTGGGGGGGGTTCGTCCAGGGGGGGTCGAGAAAAAGGGGGGTCCCAAAACGTGTTTTTAACATTGAGTTTTCCATAGGGCGGTTGGCCTCACTTTTAGCCCGAACGGCTGAATGGATTTGCACGAAACTTGGCAAAATTGTAGGGACTGGTAGCCCGATGTGCCTTTTGTAGGTCTCAATATATGTGCTACAGTGGATTTTGAGAAATTAACGTTTAAAAAAAGATATATATCTGTAACAGCGGACCGGGCAGCGCTCCGGTTCGCGTACTTTTCGCGCAACGGAGCTTTGTGAAGCGAAGCTGATTGGTTCTCCGGCATCTGTAAACATTCCAAACAGTCCGTAGCGGCCGCCATCTTGTCTCTTGGTAGGATCGAGAGACAAGAGGAGGCCAAAGCGAAGGGGCAAATGACCATAAGGGGGCATAGTAGATTCTCGCTGACCCCCTAGGTTTGATGTGGAGGTTTTAAAAGGGCCCAGCGGGGCAAAAAAAAAAAAAATAATAATAATCGAACGGCTGAATGGATTTGCACGAAACTTGGCAAAATTGTAGGGACTGGTAGCCCGATGTGCCTTTGCTAGGTCTCAATATATGTGCTCCAGTGGATTTTGAGAAATTAACGTTCAAAAAAAGATATATATCTGTAACAGCGCTCCGCTTCGCGTACTTTTCGCGTTACGGAGGTTTGCGAAGCTGATTGGTTCTTCGGCGTCTGGAAACATTCCAAACAGTCCGTAGCGGCCGCCATCTTGTCTCTCGGTAGGATCGAGAGACAAGAGGAGGCCAAAGCTAAGGGGCAAATGACCATAAGGGGGCATAGTAGATCGTCCCTGACCCCCTAGGTTTGATGTGGAGGCTTTAAAAGGGTCTCGCAGGGCAAACAAAAAATATACCGTTTTTTTAGTTTTTTTGCGTGGAGTGCGCCCGGTTCGCGAACCGGGAAGCGTTCTGGGGAGCGTACTTTCTTGAAAATTAATGAAAAAAGTTAGAGTAAAATAATAATTGTGAGTGATCAGATGTAGGGTAGCTCTGAGAAGAGCTTTTGGGTTTATGGTACATTTAGGTACTTATAAGTAGGTACCAATGCACAGTCTTAAATTCAGAGTGAAAATTCTGTTGCCCTCATCTGAGAAGTGAACTCCATCTCCTCTGTAGATATCTTGCATGTAGTAACGCAAGTTATTGTTGTACAGGGAGCCCATTCCATGGTCTCTCATGTAAGCTGAAACAGATTTGTTTACATGCTTCCTCGATTTCTCAATTTGTGGACAAAATTGGTTCGACCACCTCCATTTTTGTCTTTGGCATATATTTGAATATACCAAGGCAGTCTGAGGAAAAAGTGCCATCAATTGCTCAAAGGTGTCCTTTAAAAGCATTTCCAGACCTACCCCAGTCAAAGTGCCCAAATCATTACCTCCACAGTGCACAATTAACAGGTCAGGTTTTGGCAAATGCATAAAGGTTTTCACCAATGGTATCAATTGGTGACATTTTAATCCTCTGTGGCCAAACCACTTAATTTCCACATCTTGTAAATTGAGGTTAGGTAAATTCCTGTTTTCAGCGTACCTCTGAGCCCAATAGATGTAACTATGTCCAACAATCCAGACAGAAAACATGGCGAGAGAAGGTTCTCCTGCAGTCAGATGAAGTGTGGCAATGAAATGGCAGTTGAAAAAATGAGAGTGTAAAATGAAAAAAACTGAGGAGTTTCTGTGTTAATGAAGCAGTAAGAGTGATTGGTGGATTTTGATTGCTGAAAACAGAAAGTTAGGGTGCATGGATGAGTTCGTTGAAAGATGTATTTTGAGTGGCGAAGAAAAAATCATTAAATGAAAGATTGCACTGGATATGCAGGTGCACTGAGAGTTCAGAGTTCAATTGCAACTTTGTTGTGTGAACTTGGAAACACCAGAGGTCTTGCAAGAGGTGGTTGCTATGCAGAAAAAGCAGAGAGGGGGCAGAGGGGGGAAGGGTTTTGCTTTGAAAAAAAGTGAGGGAAGAGTTTTGATTGGGTGACATGAGAGATATGTGTGAGGAATTACAGCATTTCTGTGCTTTTGATAGCTGCAGACTCTGGAGTGCATACCTTTTGCTCTGCTGAAGACAAATTGGTGTGTTTCTGAGACTGTTTTGAAACTCAAAGTATTTGCTAAGGTGAGAAAAGATTTCTTTAATTTAGATAGAAAATAGTGTGCTTTAAGGAGAAAATTATGAAGAAAGTTGTGTTTTTCAAATGTTGCTTTGTCTCAAGTGTTTTACAAATAGATTTTGTTTCTTTGAGAAATTGTAATTGGAGAAAATGTGAAGTATTAGTACTGACAGTGTTTTTATGTGCATAGGAGCTGTGGAGTGTTTTCAAATTATGACTTGTAAATCGTTTTTGAGAAAAAGCAATGGTTTTAATATTGATGAGAAGGACATAATGGTGTCTGCTTCTTTATAAGGTAATTGAGAGTCTCTGATGTTATTTTTCCCATTTCAATGTAAGAAGTTTGTCTGTGGAGCAAATTGCTTGTAAATATGCTCCCACCTGTGCATGGCAAATTTAGATTTTGAATGTTTGCGTTACATAGGCATGTTAAAGGTGACTGAAACATGCTGCAAAGGCAATCAAAAAACGCTTTTATGTGTCTTAAGGACATTTTAAGTCATTTCCCCATGTGCAGTGTTTTCAAATTATGAGTTGAAAATCGTTTTTGAGGTAAAGGAATGTTTTCAAAATTTATGTGCGCCATATGCCCCCAAATTTCTTTTTCAGGGGTGCAGCAGGGTGTTCTTGAGACACTCCTGCACCCTCGGAAAAATTCGTAATTTGCGATGAGGTAATTGCTAATCGCAAATTGCACCTTCATTCCTATGGGCCCCCTGCTGCATGGAAATTAATGGGTAATTTGTAATTAGCAAATAGCTCATCGCAAACTAGGAATGGTAAAGAATCGCTATTTATTCCTTAAAGTTCGCTATTTAGGAAATGCAAAAAACTTTGATGATACATATGGCGGTTCATGTCTAAAAAGATAAGAAGCATAGGGATAGATTTATGATGACTGGCGCATCACCAGGGATGTGTTAGTCATTCTGTGCCGCTGTTCCGTCACCTATGGTGTGCTGCATTTACAATGCGGCGCATCATGGGGCAAAAACAGCACAGATGCGTGACGTATCTGTGCCGTAAAGGTGGCGCATTGCTGGAGTTGTATCGCAAGTGTGATGAAGCTCCAGCAAGGATCAGGGGTGCCCCTGTCGCAGGGTTTCTGTTCTCACACAGAACTGTGGACAGAGGATTGGAACCTCGGCGAATTAGGGTGCCCCAAAACTCACCTTAGTAATCAAAAACCCCTTAGCAAGCTAGGTACAGTGTCACATTGGATATAACAAACTCTCAATGTTTAGACAATCCAGAATATGAACTTATAGTACCTCAGGATACGTGGAACTCATGAACAGTCGGTCGTTATATATTTCTTAGAAACCAGAACATGGAGTTAAGAAGAACACATGTGTATTTGAAATGTTTATTTACTAATGCCGTCTTCTCAGGCGTAGTATCTTAGATAATACAAGTACACATATTATCAGTAGCAAAATTACCAGCATAGTTACTAGTACATAAAAAGCGAATGGTGACAGTATGTTAACATGCTGTAAATGAATAAGAGTTAGCAACACTTATAAGCAGCCGCGGGCCGTGGAGGGAGTTACGGTGGGGCAGGGAGGCGGGGAGGGGGAGGGGCAGGGTGGAGAGGGCTCCACCCTGCCCCTCCCCCTCCCCGCCTCCCTGCCCCACCGTAACTCCCTCCACGGCCCGCGGCTGCTTATATCTCACCCTCCCTAATACACATATTATATTATTTGCTAAGAAGGTCTCTTTGTGTTGGTTTAGGGCGTGCCCATACTTTAGTGTCTTAGATTTGAAGGAATCACATCAGCATACACCAGCTCTCTCTTCATGTGAACCGCATCAAGTGTTGTGTATGTGTGTTCGGCAAAGCAATATAAAACCCGCCTCATGCCCAGAATTGGCAGAAGCTGCACTTATGTTATGAGTATGAAGTCGTGGAGATCAGACCTCATAACAATTCTGTATCGTGTTGTTCTTGAAACTTCAGCACTCGCTGTACAGATATAGTTTAACAAGTAAAGCAGATAGTAGAGCAATAACATATTATTCTCATGTAAATCACGATGAACTATTAGGTTGAAAGCTAAAGCAACAACTAAGTGTTGTGTGCAGAAGTTGCAAAAAAGGAAAAATGGCGTTTAAACCGGTAATGAGTCCATGCTAACTTAACACGGTGTAAAGATATATAGGATCTACATGACACCTCCCCATGATCCGGAAACGAACTGAATAAGATAATAGAAGTGCCATCTCATGAGAGCAGATTGCAACTTTATATGTGGACGGTCCGCAAGGTAAAACATTAAAAACTAGGAAAATTTAATGCTAAAGAAAAATAAAACAGCCAACTACTTTATCGAGGCTTAAGCCAATAGGCAAGCTAAATAATAAAAACTTGACAAATAAGTCAATGAATTGTCAATGAAATGCTAGTACTCAGCATATCAAACATGAAAAAGGTCTATGACATAACTGTGTATGCAAAATAAGCTGCAACAGCCTCTAATAGGAAGTCACCGTCTTCATCCGAAAAGAGTTCAGCCATCCAATTTAAAAGCGGAAAAGAACATACGTGCTCTTCCAGCACCGGATCCTCTATCACCATCAGAGGACAGCTCGGTGGGTTTTCAAGAAAGCTCTGTTCCAAGAAAGACTGTGTTGCCGCCAGTAAATTCCAGGGACCAATTAGTCCATGGATCAATGCCACAGCCATAATACTTTCGCCAGGACAAACCAACTCGTGAGTAATGATAGGACTCATCAGCTGATTAAAGTCGACGTCAGGAGAAACCGGTCCGCAGAGACACAAATCAATGGCCCAATCGAAATCACAGGTCAGGCAGTGAAATACAGGCTGGACACAGGTGAAGTAGGAGAATCGAAAAGATAATCCATATGCCGTGCTTAATATCGCCAACGGCATTGTGCCATAATATTCAAGCATGCGATTGCGGAACAGCGTGAGCAGCTGCAGGGCGGGAGGTTGCACAGGAGGGACATCCATATTTAAAAATGTAAAAAAGCACAAGAGCGTCCGCTGGTAATGCAAGTAAAAATGGGAATCCACCAAGCACAGTGGAAAAAATAGAATGAAAGAAAGCAGGGATGATTCCAAAGATTTTCTCAAATGAAGTCACGAGACCACTGGTAACAACTTTAAAAAAGTGTGCCAGGCCCTTTGTAGAGGACGCGTTAGAGATAGTCCGAACCATCTTGCTGAAATGGAAAGGCGAATCTGTATTTAAAAGGGTCTGCACCTCTGTACGGGTGTTCGCTATGTGAAGCACAAAAGTTTCACGGGCCGAACTCAAGGCCACCTCTCTCTGAGACAAAAGAGCTCTTATTCTTGCCATGCCGTTGAAATGTGCTCCCAAGGTTGGTATTTGTGGCCAGATTGAAAACTCCCTATGTTCATGTGTGGGAGGAAATAGAACATTTCTGCAGCAAATAACCCGTTCACTTACTGTTACGATAAAAGGAATACTTTTAATTAACCCAGAACAATCTTCATTATTGAGCATCAAATAACTACCATTTTCCAACAACTTGAACGTGGGGATGATAGCAGGAACTGGCGTGCCTTGCAACACGCAAGCCATATTTGGTCGGTGTTTGTTGCATGAACCGTGTAACTGTATGTGCCTACACATTAGTGAATGATCTGGCGTCTCAGTGCATTCCTCTCCATTCAGATAAACTTCTTGATCATCTTTGAAAATCTGTATGTGTATGGAAGCGACCAGACCTCATGAAGAAAACCACTACCTAAAGGTTAATAACGACCTATTGGTATATATTTCATACAATTTGAAAACTTATATAAAGCAAAAGGCAGCGTTATTAAACCGTGGATAAGGCACGTTGCCAAAGCAGTCAACCTTTTGGATTTATACTGGAAATGTTAAAGGAAGAATTACGGAGTAGGGCCTGTAAATCTTTAATGGACAACGAGTAAAATTACTCCAAGCATCATATTCCTGTAACTCCGGGATAGTAGGGGTGTTTAATTTTTTAGAAGTAGCCAATCCAAAGCATTTGGTCTGGGAAATTGTTTCATTCACAAACAACATATGATTTGGGATGAGACATGCACGGTGCAAAGCCTCAGTGCCTTGTACCTGCCAGGTTCGTGAACCCCAAACTGATGTAGATCCTGGATATCTTTACTCTGTGTTAAGTTAGCATGGGCTCATTACTGGTTTAAACGCCATTTTTCCTTTTTTGCAACTTCTGCACGCGACACTTAGTTGTTGCTTTAGCTTTCAGCCTACCTGCGTCAAGATCTATGCCTGCTTCAAGCAGGCGCAGGGTTTTGATGTAGCTTTGTCCTATCTGATTGTAAATGCGTCACACTGTGGGTGGCAGAGCAGCGGTGCATGTTAACTGGTGCATCCCTGGGGATGTGCTAGTTAATATAAATCTGCCCCTTTACATTTAATTATGTGCAGGGGACACAGAGTCGGTGAGGTTTATCCAAGGTTAAGAAGAGATGAGTCCTGTTCAGTGAAAAATTGGAGATAGGCTTCACCTCCTCTGCTCCTCAGCATCGTTGGACATGGTTAAATAATAGCTGCAAAATGTTACTCTTGTTAAACAATTTTACTATTATAATCTCTGAGATTTGTCTCTTACTGTGCAACATCTCATTGTTGTTATCTTTCTTTAAAGATAAAGACAACATCAACATGAGCGACAATCAGCAATCAGTTGATTTCGACCTCATCATTGAACTCGTAATTGAAACATCAGTGGATGTTGATCCCTTGGATGATTTCAATCCTGAGGATGAAGAAGAACGTGATGAGGATGCAGATTTGTCAGAATTGTATGACATAGGATGGGAAGCTGACTTGCTTGAGCCTATGGAACTATAAACATTTATTTTATAAATTTATAATAAATAAAAAGTAAATATGTAAACCGTTTAATTTAAAAATAAAGACACCTTCAAAAACAGGTTATGTGTAGTGTCTTCAATAAAATATTAAAATATGGTCATAAAATTAGATCAGATTCATATATAAAACAGGACAGGTAAAATGAATATAAATTCCATTTCTTTTCTGCTATTTCTGTATTCTAAATTTGCCATGTACAAAAAATTCTTCTATGTAAAAATGTTAAGTAGTGTGTTAAGTTTTTGATGACTGTTATTAATTTACTGTTGGGTAATAGTGGTTAATAACATTTTTTATTCTATTTTACCACAGATTCAACTGCAGATTATTTCAAGATTTTAGGATGCCAAGCAAAGAAAGAGTGAGAAAGGCTGCAAAACGTCAAAGACAGCAGGTGAATGAAAAAAAGCAGCAGTCCTCTAACAAAAAGATTTGTCAAGTCACCAAGAAAGCACCGGGTAAGAGTACAAAAACATTCATAAGAAATATATCTAGTAAAAAAAATATTACTACAGAAAATGTTTCAGTCCAGAAAAGGAGAAGCAATTCAAACGGTAAGGAAAGGCCAATGAGAAATGTTACTGCTAGAGTAAGAGATAACTCTATGCATGAATGTAGAAGGAAACAACAGTTTAGGGACATTCGTAAACGAATGTTCCGCAACAGGATAATTGGCAATTTGTTAAAAAATATTAAGAAAGGTCAACAGAAAGTGGTTTTTTATAAGAGAAAAAAAATAGTTGAGAAAGTTATTGATCAGGCATTTGAAATAAACGTAAGTTATTTATTTTGACAATCAATAGAATTAGGAAGCTAAACAAGGCAATTTATGATTTCAAAAGAAATAGTAGATGGAAGAGAATAGTTAATCGTAGTAATTTTTGTGAAGGCGTTTCTGGAGAATGGATGCATAGTTCAAGCTCTGAGGCATTTTTTAATGAGGAGAGTTATTTCCAGGATAATGATTTGGTGCATGCAGTTGACACCAGTGGTCGAGGTTATGAAGTGAAAGATGGTTGTCCAGTTGAAAAAGAAAAACTTGTGACAACAGAGATAGAAGAGGTGTTAGGTAATGAGGTTTTAGGGAGACGTCCTAAGGGTCCTGTGTACACCTGGAAGTGTAGTAGTATTTGCAGTGTACGACAGGATTCCATCAATTTGCTTTGTGATTTTATACGGTCATTTAATAAGAAAAGTTTGAAGCAGAAAATGAAGTTGTTGCAAGAATTAGATCCTTGCAGAGTGAGAGAAGTGATAGGTTTGCATGGTCATTCACTGGCTTGTCTTTCCAGGAGAGTATGCCAGAGTGTTTTTCATCATTTCAGGATGCTAGCAGTGCATCATAATAAAGTGAGGAAATTAGTTAGAATGTTGTATTATGCTAAGAGTCCAGCAATTATGCTTAAACAATTATGCGCTGCTCTTTTGCATGGTTCTGAAATAGATGTGAAGAATATATGTGAAGAAATTGAGTTTTGTTACTTTGGAAGTAAAGAGGAGAATGTTGAAATTGACCAAGAAGAAGAGAGTAATGTGGAAGATAGTGTACAGGTTTCCAGTACAGATAATTTCCAGAGGGAAATTGCGACGTTTGAGGTGAAATCAAGTGAGAGGCCAAATTTCACTTGTGTGTGTTGTCGACGCACTTATTATAAGAATCAGACTAAGTTAGTGGATTTATATGCAAAAAGTGAAAGGGAAAATAATAGTGAATGGAAGGATTTTACAACATACTTGATGGTAGAAAATTGTTTTGATTTGGGATTGGATCAACGTGTGTGTACTTATTGTTGTAACAAATTAAATCAAAACCAGATGCCTGCTAGAGCAGTTCATAATAATCTGGAATTGGTTGAGATTCCTTCTGAATTGAAGGATTTAAATACTTATGAATCTATTTTGATTCAAAGTATCCATCCCTTTCAGGCTATTGTAAGAATGGAGCCAAAGACAGGGAAATTGCCTCCATCAGATTTACAGAGAGGATTAAAGGGAAGAGTTGTTTATTTGCCTCTAGATTTGAAGAAAAACATTAACACAATTGGAGTAGAAAAAGTGGAAGAGGAACCTCTTGTTATCTTAGTTAATGGGGTTCCGACAAAGAATAAGAAAATATGGCAAGATTTAGTAGATGTTAGGAAAGTCAAAAGGGCAACATTGTATTTGAAAAAATATAATAAATACTATAAAAATGTATATGTTGCAGAAGAGGAAGTAAGTGAGGAAGAGGATAGCGATTTGTGTGCTGGTCAAATTGAGAAAGTAGAACCCTGTACTAGTGAAGAAATATATGAACATTATAGTGTTCATCCTTTGCATTCCAAGGAAGTCATGGGGAATGCTATTGAGTTGTTTCAAATGAAACAAGCGAAAGGGAGTCCCATTAGTGTTTGGGAGGAAAGTTTGGAAGCTCAGTGTTTCCCACAGCTTTTTCCAACAGGTCAGGGAGGAAGATATGATGAGCGACCTCATCAAATTCCTGCTTCTGAATACCGGACTTTGCGATTGTATGCAGGAGATCCTAGGTTTCGACATTGCATTCCTTATTTGTTTCATCTCCTGTTTGAAAGCGATCTGTCTGGACTGTCATATGCAGTGAACCACATCTTGAAAAGTGGTATACACATGCAAAACATCTCGGCAAGTGACTTTATGGATAAAGTCAATGTCCAAGACAGTATTTTGGATTCTCACCTGATTAATCTCATGGCGTGTCAGCGTGGTACTAATGAGTACTGGTACCGTCGTCATGGTGATTTAAAATGTATGCTGAGGAACTTAGGAACTCCCACATGGTTCCTCACTTTGAGCTGTGCTGAGTATGGCTGGGAAGACTTACTTGAATTTCTACGAGAGGCAAATGCTAACGTAGAAAACATCGAATTCAAGACACCCGGAGAACTGTGCTCTTTGGATCCAGTCAATGTATGTAGGTACTTCAATCATAGATTTGAAGGTATGATGTCTTTCATCATGAATAAGAAGAATCCACCTCTTGGAGAGGTGTTGGATTTCTTCTGGAGGAAGGAGTACCAAGCAAGAGGTGCTCCTCATATACATATGTTGCTGTGGATCAAGGATGCACCTAAATTTGGAACGGATGCAGAAGACTCAGTGATGAGTTTCATAGAACAGTATTCTACGTGTGCTGTTCCAAACGCAAAGGAGAAAAAAAGCCTAAGAGAAAAAGTTCTACGTTTCCAAAACCATCGATGTGGAAAGTACTGTCGTCGTAAATTCCGGAACAAAGACAAGTTCTACACCAAATGTCGTTTCGGCTTTCCACGACCGGTGATTTCTAAAGGAAGAGTGAACAGTTTGATGTCTTCGCTGAGACATAATGTGATGAAGAAATCACCTAAAAACACATACAATTTGAAGAGGAACGAAGAGTCTAAGTACATCAACGACTACAACCCGGTGATTTTGTCCATGTGGAATGCTAACATGGATATACAGTTTGTGGCTGATAACTGTATGGCTGTGGCTCGGTATGTGACATCTTACATCACCAAAAAAGAGAAGACAGAATTGAAGGATATGTGGGAGGACATTTCCCATGAAAAGAGCCTCAGCAAGAAGTTGTACAGTTTCAGTCTGAAGATGTTGTCGCATCGAGAAATCGGAGCTTACGAATGTTCTGACCGGTTGTCTTCAGCAAGTCTCTATGCCAAGTCCAGGAGTATCGTTTGGGCGAGTGTTGGTCTTGCTGCAACGCGTAATCGAGTTCTGAAACCTGTGCGGGAAATTGAGTATTTGGCGGAAAAGGAGCCAAACAGTACCGACATTTTGAAGAGCAACATGTTGGATACATATTATCCAAATCGAAGCAGTCACCTCGAGAATGTTTGTCTGTATGAGGTTCTGCAAAATTACATATTCAAGAGGAACATCAAAGAAGATACTGAGAAAGGAGTGTATGCTGTAATAGGACGTGAGGGATGTCTGGTCAAGCAAAGAAAATGCCACTTGATAAACCATCGAAAATTGAGTGGCGAATCTCCTGAAAAAAAGGAGTTTTTCTATTTAGCACTTTTGCAACTTTTTAAGCCTTGGCGTGCAGAAGAGGAACTGCTTGGACATTTCCTTTGTTATGAAGACTCATTCAATGCTGCCAAGGAGACCATAGAAAGTCCTGCTTTTCCCAAATATGTAGAAATGTTGAATGTGGAAATTGAGCAGGAAGCAACGATTGCAGCCGAGATTGCCAGAGACAGTTCTCAGGACAGTCAGAGTTCTGCTTCATTGAGTCAGGATCCACTAGGAGGACCTCTTATCGAAAATGAAGCTGCCACTGCTATGAATGAAGTGGAAAGAGCCATGGCACATGCTCAGGAGGATGCGGTTAACTTAGAAGAGTTGGAAAGACAACTCAATGTTGAGCAGAGGAAAATATATGACGAGATTACCATGCAAATTGATCATGGATTAAGTCATGACAAGAAAGAGTGCTCATGTACGTCGTTGAAGCCTGTCCGACTGTACGTGAGTGGAGAAGCGGGAACTGGAAAAAGTTTCCTTATTAAAGCAATTTCATGTTATTTGCAGGAAAGGACAGAGTCATCGCTGTCTTGTGTTGTCACCGCTCCAACTGGACTGGCAGCACATAACATTAAAGGGATTACTTTACATCGTTTACTGATGCTGCCAGTGGAGCATGACAACAAATTAGAATATCACAAGCTATCTGGAGATGCTTGTTTTGAAGTTTCAAGAGTCTTGAGGAAAATGAAACTTCTTATCATTGACGAAGTAAGCATGGTTTCCAATGTCATGCTTGCCTTTGTGCATTTGAGAATGCAAGAAGTTCTCAAAACAGAGTATGATGTGTTATTTGGTGGCAAACACATCATTGTTTTCGGAGATCTTCTGCAGCTGACACCAGTGAAAGGGCAACCTGTGTTCAAAATGCTCACGCATGAAGATACCAGGAAGTGCTTAGGGAGCATTGGCAACGTCAATATATGGTTAAACTTCAATTATGCTGAACTGCATGAAAATATGCGTCAGGCAAAGGATGAAGTTTACAAGACTATTCTACAAGATGTTAGAATTGGAAAAGTGACCGA
Organism: Lissotriton helveticus; assembly: GCF_964261635.1. Lineage (NCBI taxonomy): Eukaryota > Metazoa > Chordata > Amphibia > Caudata > Salamandridae > Lissotriton > Lissotriton helveticus. The sequence goes on from NC_136069.1 coordinate 911,735,511, forward strand.
GCATGGGAAAGAAGCTTTACATGCACGATTACTGACAAATTTATATCCAGACGAAGATGTTGTGCCTGAGAATATTTTTCAGAAAGTTACTGAGAAAAAATCTGGAATATGTTTGATGCCAACTCTTGCAGAATGTGCCAAATTCAATAACAAAATGTTGCATTTAGAAAAGCAAGAGATTGTGAAACTGGAAGCTATTGACAGAGTAGAGCATATGGGATCAACAATTATTTTGTCTGAGAATCTGAAAACAAAATTGGATTCATTAGAGAAGAGTATATCTAAAACAGCAGGTTTTGAAAAGACTCTGAATGTGTGCTTAAATTGCCGTATAATTTTAAGAAGGAATTTACATGTTGAAAGAGGTCTGGTAAATGGATCAATGGGTAATGTTGTTGATTTTGTGAAATACAGAAATAGAGATGGAATTGAATTTTTAAAAATTAAATTTGATGGCATTGAGGAAGTACAGCTAATTGGTCGTTGTTCTGCTAGATTTTTGCTTGTAAAAGACTTATATGTTCGTCGTAAGCAGTTTCCTGTTTGCTTGGCATATGCGGTGACAATCCATAAATCGCAAGGTTTAAGTGTAGACTGTGCATTGGTGAATATTGGCAGTTCTGTGTTCAAGGAGGGTATGGCATATGTGGCATTGTCACGAGTTAGAACTTTATCGGGATTGTACTTGATTGAGTGTGATGTCACAAACATTTGTGCGGATCTAGATTGTGTTAAGGAATACAATAGGTTAAGAAGAGAGTATGCGCCACATTTGCCTCAGTATCCTTTGTTTGAGAAACGTGTGGTAGGCCGGAAACGAAGAAATGTGACCAATACTGGGGAGGTTGTAGCAAAAAGACGAAAAGTTGATGAACCTGAAATTATAAGCAGAAACAAAAAGGATTCTGTTGAAGATGTTGTTGGTTTTCAATTTGAAAACAGTTCTGGTGTCAACTGCTATGCTAATGTAGTGGTTAATGTTTTGTTTTCTCTAGAAAATGTAAAAGAAGAGATTGTGGTCAATTCTGATCAAAGATTTTGCAGTTTGTTAAATTCTGTGTTAGAGAAATGTAGCACTGACAGAACAAACATGACTGTCAGTGTGTCTGAAATTCGAAATCTGTTAGACAGATGTTCAGGCCAAACACAATTCTCTCAAAATAGTCAGCAAGATTGTCAGGAGTGTTTAATGTATATGCTTGATGTATTGCATGATGAAGGTGTAGATGTAGATCACCTGTTTGGGCTTTCTTATCAATGGCAGCATGACTGCGAGAACTGTAGGGTATCAAGTACTACTAGTGTAGACTCAGAAAGATTTATATATTTAACTTTGCCAGACAGTAAATCAGTCTCTTTTAATAAGCTAGTAAAAGCAGCTGATCACAACATGGAGTGTAGCCAATGTAAATCTGAAATGATGTCCACATTATTTATACGAACATATGGCCAGTATGTCATTTTAATGTTTCAACGATGTAGGCCAGATGGAACAAAATTGACAACTTTAATAAAAAAATTTGTGGCTTCACAGTTGTCAATATCAGGAAGGACTTTTGTAACTGTAGCAATTATATATCATGATGGTCCTTCAATAACATCAGGACATTATACAGCTTATTTAAAGTGTAGAAATGGCTGGTCATTCTGCAATGATTCTGTTTTAATTTTCAAAAAAAAATTGCCGTATGACCTTAAAAACTCTTACCTGGTGTTTTTAAAACCAAAATTTTAGGGAAAGAATCTCGGGATGTGCTCTGAGGAATTTCAAGAAGTTCTAATGGCTCCTACACGATTTGGCCTTGAGGATAAGTGTAGTATAGAGACATAACTTCTTATCATAACACTGGACGTCATGGAGAAATACGTGCACTTTGAATGAGTTCAGAAAAACTGTTTCTTTTTATAAGCTAATTGAAGCAGCCAATCAAAACATGGAGTAGAGGGAATGTAAGTCTGCAATGCTGTCTACTGTTTTACATTGCTTTGTGATTAAAAGTGATGTAGAGAATTAAATAATTGTACTAGTCATAAAGGTAGTGTAAGTCTGCTTCATAGTAAGCAGTATCAGTGTGATAGGAAATGTAGAACATGATTGAGCAAGAAGGGGAAGATATTACTAGTCCAGGATTGTGAAAATGATCTTCAACATTTTAATTGTGAAAGTTGCGGAAATACAACATGACGGGATTGGTTTAAAAGAATTCTAAGAGTTATAAATGGCTCAGACACGATTTGGCCTTGTGGAAACGTGTGGTAGAGAGCGAGAAGTCATTTATTGTATGTAACATGTTTTTGAAAACGATGGAGGTTTTCTTTCAGAAAGTGGCGGGTTGAAAGTAATAACAGCACAACAGAGTGTAAGCTGTTCATAGGACATCCTTGGCCGTCATGGAAAGTAAGTTAACTTTAAGGAGTTCTGAATTCTGATTTGTTATGTTGTATGGGTTTTTTAAACACAATCATTTTGATTGTGTCTTTTTTTCCCCGCTGTTATATGATGAATACCTTCAAGTCACTGTTTTAGTGAAATTTGATACATTCTGAGAACAGCAAAAATAAACCATTTAACATGTATAATTAATTCTGTTCTGTTTGCATTTATGATGTACATGTAGAACTGTGTAGGAGGCATGGAGAAGGTGAGGCTTCTGTAAGTGTCAAAGTTGTTGCATACAGTGCTTATATTGTACGTAGTCTTTTATATTTCATTACTTTCACTGTTTCTGACTGATCTAAAAATTTTTTTTTAAAAAGAACAGTAAGTATAAGGGAAGGAAACAGACAGTTATGTTAAAAGAAACACAGCTATAGGGAATAAACTAGGGATACTGTTACCCGCAATCCTCTGCTGATGATGTCATTGAGCATGTCATGAATGATGTAATATGTGACATCATCAGCAGTGGATTACGGGTAATAGTATCTCTAGTTTACTCCCCTATAGCTGTCTTTCTTTTAACATAACTGTCTGTTTCCTTCCCTTATACTTACTGTTCTTTTTTAAAAAAAAATATTTTGGGTTCGCTTCCGGTTCGCGTACCGGGGAGCGAACTGGGAAGCGAACTAAGAGAAATAGAGGTTGGCACAGTTCCAAATATTGTACCAATTTTTTAATAACGGGGAGGTAGTTCTGAAAAGAACTTTTTTTTTTATTGTTTTTGTTGTTTTATATTTTTTTTATTATTTTTCTGAACATTTTTTTACTTTTTTTGAATTTTTCTGAACAGTTTTATATTATTTTTGTTTTTTTTTCGGAGGGGGCAACGAAAACGATTCATTGTAAAGGGCTCAACAGGAGCAACAAAACAAAAAAAAAGAATTTATTATTTGGGGCGTTTCGTACAAACTTGCATATGATAGTCAATAGCTCTGTTGATCAGAGTGATGCTTCTTTCTCCGTAGCAAATGAATCCACTGCAATGTACGCAGACTTGTTTTACTTCACGAAATCTTGTTTGTATATTTGGCACCATCTCCCTGCCCTCTGGTCCAGTTACTTCCGGTACAACAGATCTTCCGGCCATAATAGGGAGATTATCTAGGTCGTTACGAAACTGTGCAGCACTGTAGTTGTTAGGATGCCACCTAGTCATATGGCGATGCATTGTGTAGTTTCCGAAACTGTATTTTTTGTCGGTCCCTCTGGACAGTCTATCTTGACATATAAGGCAAGTTACGTATCTTGCATTTACTTTTTTCTGACCTTTGGGAATTTTAAAAAATTGCCAAATTAAGGGGCCGATTAGGATGGCGGTTTTTCCGCATCCTCCGGGCCGGCGGAAGTGTCCGCCGGCCTGGAGGATGCGGAAAAACCGCGGCGGAGACTCCAAAGACCCACCGCCAAATTAGGATGGCTGGTGGGTCTGATAATCTGTCCGCCGCTTTTCCGCCGCGGTCGGAAGGCGACCGCGGCGGAAAAGCACTAACATGTCTGGTGGTGTCTATCAGACACCGCCAGGCATATTAGGATGTCTGAAAATATATGCTTTTCCGCGGCGGCTTTACCGCCGTGGAAAAGCATACGGACCTTCACTTCGGGGGCCCGTTGCGGGCCCCCTGGGTGAAGGTGGGGTGGGGGGTGCACATGGGGGGTACCTATGGTACCCCCCTGCATTTGCGTGCACAATGCAGCAGGCACCGCGCGGTGCCTGCCGCTTTGTGCACGCAAATGCTGTGCATGGATTTTTTACATTGCGGCGGGTGCAGCTTGAAGCTGCACCCGCCGCAATGTTAGAGATAGAGGATGTGACCGCCACCCTGGCGGTCACATCCTAATTTGATCGGAGGGAACGCCGCAGCCCATGCGGACGTTCCCTCCTCCTCAGGGGTTGCGGACGGACTCAAGTCCGTCCGCGATCCTAATCGACCCCTAAGTTTTCTTTCCGGTGAGATGTCCTGGGCTCCTCAGGCAAAAAGTGCCTCTCTTCGTGCTCGTCGTCCTGTTCCTCTTCTTCCTCTTCTTGCTGAATTATAACTTGAGCAGGTGGTCCACTCTTCCTTGGATGTGGTGGAGGTGGTGGGGAAGCACCAGCTGAAGCTACTAAAGAAGCCATTGCTCACTGGTAACAAAGGGTCTTTCTCTCACAATGATGAAAGTCAGAGTGAGGAAAGAAGGAGGGATTTTCATCATTTGGGAAAAACAATAGTTCTCAAGCAATGAAAAGTGTTCATTTTATATTATATGACCTAGTCTTACATCATTAGGAAACCAAAAGTGAAATGAACCAATGAAAAGTGTTATTACCAAGTCACATGACCTGCTGTGTTTACGTTACGCGCTTTGCAGGGCCTCCCGGTTTGCTTCCAGAAACCTGTGCTTTGCGACTCGGTAAGCGTACCAGTTCGCTAACGTAGCACGTCATATGACGTATCACGCGACAACGCGAAACGTCATGCGGACGGGAGGCGTGATGATGTTGTTTTCTAACGCGGCAGTTGCGGTAAAGAAACGTTTACCGGCTCGCGGTCTATTTCGCGGCATCAAGGTCAGCTAACGGGAAGCTTCCCGATTCGCGAAGCGGGAACGCAGAAAAAAAAATATTTTAAAAAAAAGTTATTAATAAACATATAAAATATATTTTTGGATTTAAAGAAGAATACATTTTACAGCTACAGATATTAGCTGTTAAAAAAACAATGAAATTCACTGAAAAAACCATAGGTTATAGACCATATATAGTTAGGAATTAGCATTTACAAAACCTTGAAAATTCACTGAAAAAACCATAGGTTATAGACCATATATAGTTAGGAATTAGCATTTACAAAACCTTGAAAATTCACTGAAAAAACCATAGGTTATAGACCATATATAGTTAGGAATTAGCATTTAAAAAACCTTATTTTACTCACACAAAACCATTGAAATTCCATATATAGTTAGTTGCACTAACTATATATCGCGCACCCGCAATCCACTGCTGATCATGTCACATATTACATCATTCATGACATGGTCAGTGACATCACTGATGACATCATGACCCTACACTAAACAACCACCACAACTCTACACTACACTAACACAACACTACACTACACAACACTACACTACACAATCACTAACCCACGAAAAAATTAACACAAACCCACTTACCTCTCTCGTCATCGTGGTTTTCACAACGCAAATGCATTTACCATACATGCCTTTAAAACGTAATTCTTTGTAAAGGCATGCGCGATAAATGCACATGCGTTTTGAAAAAATGCGGGATAATGGTATGCGAGGTCAATGACCTTGCGGGATAATGGTATGCGGACTGAAAGTCTGCGGGATAAAAAATGCGGGAAAATGGCTGCAAACCATGATTAGCAGCAGACTTCCCTGGTGAGCACTAGCTTTACTACAGTGATCTAATGAGCAACTAGAGTGCTAACATTCAGAATTCATGGCAAATGTGTGACACATCTGAATGCCTTCTTGATAGAACCAAAGTAAACAAGCATTGAAAATGCAATAGATCTCGCCCTCGTTTAAGTTAAAGCCATTCTGTTTGTAATGAGGTGGCTTTTTAGCTTTGCTTTTATTAGTGTTTTTAAAACTTTCATGTAAATAACATGCATATGTATGCATGCATTTATATTTATATAGATATGCAGATTATATATGTTTATATATGTATATTACCTACTGGCGATAGCCAGTGGGTATATATAGTTAGGATTTTTTCTCTATGGGATTTCTGAAAATTCTATGTCTAATAACTTTGGCGTTTGTGGACGGAATTGGCTAAAATTTTCAGGAAAATGGCACATTTTGTTTCTGAGCAGCCCCTGAAAATTTGGGGGGGTTTCGTCAAGGGGGGGCCGAGTAAAAAGGGGGGTCCCAAAACGCGTTTTTCCCATTCATTTTTCCATAGGGCGGTTGGACTCACTTTTAGCTCGAACGGCGGAATAGATTTACATGAAACTTGGCAAAATTGTAGATATGGTTTGCCCGACGTGCCTTTGCTATGTCTCAATATATGTGCTCCAGTGGATTTTGAGAAATTAACGTTTAAAAAAAAATATATATCTGTGACAGCGCTCCGGTTAGCGCCCCGGTTCGCGTACCTGACGCGCAACGGAACTTCGCGAAGCGAAGCTGATTGGCTCTCCGGTGTCTGTCAACATTCTAAACAGTCCGGAGCGGCCGCCATCTTGTCTCTCGGTAGGATCGAGAGACAAGATGTGGTGAAAAACGAAGGGGGAAATGAAGGAAAGGGGGCAAGGTAGACCCCTTCTGACCCCCTAGGATTGATGAGGGGGATATTAAAGTGCCCCGCGGGGCAAGAAATAGGCGCGTCCCGGTACGCGAACCGGGCAGCTCACCGGCAGCGTAGCTGTCAACATTGTAAACAGTCCGGAGCGGCCGCCATCTTGTCTCTCGGTAGGTTCAAGAGACAAGATGTGGTGAAAAAAGAAGGGGGAAATGAAGGAAAGGGGGCAAGGTAAACCCCTCCTGACCCCCTAGGATTGATGAGGGGGATATTAAAGTCCCCCGCGATTTTTCGCGGTAGAGGCGCTTCCCGGTACGCGAACCGGGCAGCTAACCGGCAGCGTAACGGGAGTCCGCCATCTTGTGTTTTTGGAACGTCCGGTTCGCGTACCGGGTAGCGTCCCGGTAAGCGTAACAAGGGGAAAACCAAGAGAAACAGTAAAAAAAAATGAAGGGAATAGATTTCCAGCAAACTTGGCAAAATTGTAGGGACTGTTTGTTTGATGTGCCTTTGCAAGGCCTCAAGATATGTGCACGTGTGGATTTTGTCTAATTAAGGTTAAAAAAAATATATCTGTAAGCGTGCTCGGGCACGCTTACGTTACGGGTTTTGTTTGCGCTGCAGAGCCGATACGTCACGGTTATGCGACGCGTCATGAGGCGTCTCACGTGGCTACGTGATACGTCACGTAATAAAGAATATATTTTACAGCTATAGATATTAGCTTTTAAAAAACCAATGAAATTCACAGAAAAAACCATAGGTTATAGACCATATATAGTTAGGAATTTGCATTTACAAAACCTTGAAAATTCACTGAAAAAACCATAGGTTAGAGACCATATATAGTTAGCTGGACATTTTATTGACATAAAACCAATGAAATTCCATATATAGTTAGTTGCACTAACTATATATCGCGCACCCGCAATCCACTGCTGATGATGTCACATATTACATCATTCATGACATGGTCAGTGACATCACTGATGACATCACTGATGACATCTCAAATGACATCACTGATGACATCACTGATGACATCTCAAATGACATCACTGATGACATCATCTAGTGTCTGTGTGTTTTTGTAAAGTTTAAATATGTTTTACATATTGAAGAATGAGTGGATGTATGGAAGACTGAGTGTGTGTGTGGCTGGCTGGGAGGTGTGTGACTGTGCATATCAATGTGTACTTGTATCAGTGATTGTATAAGAGAGTAAGTATGTGTAAGTATATGTGTGAAAAAGTATGGTGTTCTGTGTTTAACTGTATAGATGAGGAAATCGAAGTGTGATTGATTCTTCACAGGACTGACTAGGTGTATGAGTGCATATGATAGTGTTGTAATAATGAGCAAATTCCTAACTATATATGGTCTATAACCTATGGTTTTTTCTGTGAATATATATATAGTTAAAAAAAACTATAATACATTAAAATCTGCACAATTGTAGTAACAGATTTTATGACACACTAAAATCTGTATATATGAAAGAGTAAAGTAGTAATATATCATTAAAATATGGCACTCAATTTGAACAACAAGAAAAATTTCATTAAATCACAATCTTAAGTTCAGTTGTTAATAAGCGTGTGCATCGCTGTTATATTCAATTGCTGAACAGCTTGGCCAAACTCACTTTGATGCACTTGACTGTGAGACAAATAACCCGATCCAAGATGGCCGAAAACGTGACATAGCGTGTGATGTCAGTCCCAGAATGCAATTTGTTCCCAGAATGCTCAGAGGAGTGACGCAGGAAGACACATGGGAACGCGCAACCAAGCAACAAGCAGAAATGCTCCAAGTTATCAGATCAAAGTTCGAAGACCAGCCGTTAGGTAATGATGATGTACTTTTAAAATTTTAAGTCTTTTGACACCGAATATCGTGAAATTGGCCGAAAATGAAACTGCATTCAGATGTAAACTGCCGCAGGTGCTATCAAGTGCACGATAAATAAACTGCTGCAGTAGCAATCAAGGCAATTCAATTAAAATGCGAAACTTCTTTAAGGATAGTTAAATAATTTAAGTAAAAAAATAATCCTCAGCCGCTTGTGCAATCAAGGCACTGTAAAATATAAAACAGCCGCTGGTGCTTACACGCACAATTTTTCGGTAAAATATGAAAAAAATACCTCACATTCCACGAAGTGAACGCTGTCTTCAAACTTCCATGAAATTTACTCCCACTTGTCACCAATATGTCGAGAAGAAAGTAGACTCTCAATCAAAGGTTCCAGTTGTAGGTTTATTTCCAGAAGATAGTAAGACAGCTTAACAACCACTTAGGTCTGGCAGCTAGCTCAGTCAGACTTAAACTGATTTCCCAAGAACACAGAGTAATAGAAGAGACAATAACATTCTAACCTTCTACTGCCTACAGCCTACATACAACATAATAAGAATACCACACGCACACATAACCTTACCGACATCTGGAGGCTAATTAACCCAACAGGTAGAGAGTTCACTTTCTACTCAAACCTTCATAATTCTCACTGGAGGATAGACTATATACTTACCAATCAGAATCTAACTCCTTTGTGCTCTAATTCAAAGATCAATCCCATTATTATATTTGATCACGCTTACATCCCAGTAGACGTCACAATAACTTACTTCCAAAATCCTGATAGACTCTTCTAAATGATCCCACTTACAGAGAAGAAATAAGGTCTACCATTGTTAACTACTTCAAAGAGAATGCCTCTCTAGATGTATCCTCTGAAACTCTCTAAGAAGTGAACGTCCCTCTAAGGGCCAAAATGATCCGTATTATACCAAACAAAAGTAAATCTTCCAAAAACCCTTGAGGAACATGAATATCGAGTCAAAGATCTTGAGCGCCTCCTTATCTCAAAACAATCCATAGAAACAATCAAAAAAAGCAAAAAACTGAAATAGCAATATAATAATAAATTAATAAGCATGACAGCGCATAAACACATACAAAGCAAAAAAATTGTGCTAATTCAACAAAGGCAGGAATCTTCTTGTCAATTACCTAGAAGTGAAAAGCCAGAGCTCCTCGATTACTACAAGTAAAATCAAATTAGGTCAAATTAGACTGAATCCAAACAAGCTGCTTTGCACAATATTATAAAGAACTCTATAATACGGATTGCCATCCTCACACCACAGACTGCGAGAATTACCTCAGGAATATAAATGTCCTCTCACTTACAGAAGCAGACTAAATTTCACTGAATAAACCGTTCGAAATGATAGAAATATATAAGGTGATCAAGACATTAATTTTAAAGACAGCTCCAGGGCAGATGGCTGTATAAGTCTCTTTTTCAAAAGCTTTCAACCCCTGTTCACGCCACACTTAAAATACCTCTTTGACTTCTACACCACCAGCGGCAAAACCGACAAAACTTCACTGAAGCAATAATTTCAATTATTCATAAAAACAACAAGGACCAATTAGACGCCAAAAACTACAGACCAATCTCATTACTAAACGTAGATTGCAAACTGTACACAAAAATTCTTACCACCAGATTAGAAAAACATTTCCGGTCATTAATACATCCCTCACAAACGGGCTTTATTAAAGGGAGATTGGCCTGTCATAACATTAGACTATTTGAACAATTGTTAGAAAAAGCTCCCCCCCTCCCTCCTCTGCGATGGCCATGGCCTTAGATGCCGAAAAGGCCTTTGACAAGGTCACTTGGCATTATTTAAGATCAGCAATCCGCATATTCAAACTTGGCCCCTCCTTCGAACAAATGACGTTTGTATTATATGATAAACCCCTCAGCCAAAGTAAGGGTAAACGGCTCCCTCGCTGAAAAATTCAAACTTTTCTAAAGTACGAGGTAAAGGTATCCCCTATTACCATTTCTCTTTTTGTTAGCCATAGAACCCCTTCTCATCAAAGGCATCCTTTTTGGCTCTACAACTCATAGGGTAGCAGCCTATGTGGATGACGTTCTCATCTTCTCTGAAGATGCATAATCAGTCATTCCAGAAATCCTTAATCTAATTAATGCCTATTCCAATGTCTCTGGATGCATACTAAACAATGACAAAACTGAGGTCTTCCCTCTCAACCCCAATGGCACCCCCACAATTAGCGGAAACACCAATCTCAAATGGCAAAAACTCCACTCTAAATACATGGGTCTACATGTACGCAAGTCATTACCCAAATGTCGCACACAAATTGAAAATGTGCTGCTGAAAAAAATACAAGACCTCATCGATACGTGGTCGCCCAAACATATGATATGGTGGGGCAGAGTAGAATGCATGAAAATGCCAATTGCTCCGCAAGTGAACTTTATAATCAGTATATTTCCTCTTCAATTATCAGAGTCCTTCTTTAAACTTCTTATAAGACCACTACCCAATTAATTTGGTGAGGAAAAAAGGTCTAGAATTGCCACCAAGATCTTACTAAAAGCAGAGTGGGTCTTTCCAAATTTAGTCAAATGCAAATGGTTTTTCTCCTTGAACAGTCCTTACACTGGTTCATTCCAAGCCCCCAATTTCCACTCCCCATCTGGGTAGGCATTGACAAAGACCTCTTCCTACCATTTACATCTCTTGCAGCTATCTCAATGAACCACTTCAGGCCACAACATTCCACAAATATCTGGGCAAGAATTGTAATATCAAAATCAAGAATTCCTCATAGGCATCACTCTGGTACAACCTACTAATATAAATTGACAAGACCACCTAGCCTCACAAAATTTCAAAATCCTCCAGGAATTTTCATCTAACCCCATTCACAAATACCATATCGAATGGTCTGACTCTTGTATTAGAGAAGGCTGCTCTCACCTTTAATGGGAAAAAATTGGTCGCTTATTTGGAAACATGCCACTAAACTCAAGATTTCCCTGGTCATTCTTCAAAGCAAATATTAGCTATTAGACAGATCCTTCTGGACCTTGGCAACTCTTTGCAAATTGGACGTGCTAGACTGAAGACAACGTTGGAACTGTTCCTCAGAAGTTGGCGACCTCGAGCACATGATTATTTATTGTCCCTTGCTCCGCTCCTACTGGGAAGACATTAACAAAACTATTAACAATATCTTCAATTGTAAAGTATCGCTGGACCCAGTGCTAATCTTCCAAGTCCATTGGCCTCTACCCAACCCTCCGCCACTCAGTATAACAAAACTCCTACTATTTGATTTGTTGCTCAAATTGGGTGTCAAAGTTATCCTTTGGCACTGGAAAGGTTTCAAATCTGTTTTTACCACACTTGGTGGGCTTGGGTTTGCTTCCTTAGGAGCGCAGACAACATTATCCTTAACCAAAACTTTGACCTTGACAAATCAAGACTACTTTGGTCTCCTTTAGATGCTCACATACAAACCAACTCTCCATAGCATCATGACACTGGGCAATGAACCCCTAACTAATTAACCACCTCAACTAAATACTTGGGACCTCATCCCACACCCCCACACCCCTTTCCCCACCCCCACTCCCCATACACCTCCTCTTTTCCTTCTTTCCTCTCCCGCTCTCCTGTCCTCTCCTGTCTATCCACTCTTTTTTCCACGAGAAATACTCCCCCAACTGTCCACCGGAATAATGCAGGCAGTAGTTGCAACTATCCCAATTTTATCATATGGTCTTTCTCATTAACCTATATTCTACTGATTAACTGAACATCTGAACTATATAAATGGTCTCTTTTTTGTTTGGACCCAAGGTGCTAAACAGATGTTTACTGCCTTTATTTCTCGTCTTTTCCAATTCATTTGTTATTGTTTTTTGTTAAATTAAATGCCTAATAAAATGTTTTAAAAAACCAAAAAAGGATTGATGTGCCAATATCTATTAGTGTTCGAACAATAACCAAGCTGGAAAGACGTGTGTACATTCTTCCTGCAACCTGCCCAGCAATAGGAACGTGTGTTTTTAGACTAGCAGTGATTTTTGAATTCCCTGTCCAGAATGTCAGGTTTCTCTGCAAGAACCTTTGATACAGACACAGCACTAGATATGCGCCGTCCTATCTCAGCGTCCCGGGTTCAGCCTGTTATGAAAATATGTGCCTGTGCTTAATGATGCCACTGGGGCTGCAAATCACCCGAGGGCTGGGAAACTTCCTCCTCACAGCCTTTTCTGTGTTGGAAAGTTTACATTTTTCCAGTGTGTTATGTTAGCTACAAAATAAAGAAATATTACCCAAGCTGGAGAGCCTTCTGTCCCACAAGCAGAGCATTTGAGCTTCCCCTTCCAATGCAGGCCACCACTAAGCTTTACTTTTATTTCCATGCTAACGAGAGGCCATAACAATTCGTCACACCTGTTTAGAACAACAATGAACAATGGATTCTCAACACTGAGTGAGAGAAGGTGGAGAAGAAGAGCAAACAAAGATGATTTTGAAATTGCATACGATCGAAACCGACTCTCCAAAATCATAAGTTATTGGAACAAGCACGCATGGCCCTCAATACTCTTTTTACTTCTAAGGCAGAATATGCCTTGCAAAAGATGAAAGGTCGTCATTATGAACAAGGGGAGAAGGCTGGTCGATTATTGGATGCGCAGCTGCGTCAGAGAGAGGCCGCTATGGCGATTCCAGCCATTAAATCAAGTGGTGGCGATGTCCTTACTCGGCCACAAGACATAGTTGAGGAGTTTGCCTCATTTTATAGATCTCTTTATTCTCCAGGCCCTCAGGTAGATACGCTAGCGATGTCTAAATTTCTAGATGCAGTACATCTTCCACGACTCTCCGATGATGGAAGAGCTCTACTGGAAGGACCTATCACGATGGATGAAATCTCCTCAGCTGTATCTGCCTTGCCGTGCCATACTGCTCCGGGGGATGATGGTTTTCCTCCTGAATTTTTTTAATGGACTGGTCACAGCATGATTGATACTCTTCATGCTGCCTTTGGGGAGGCCGTGGAGGAATCTTCTCTTGGGTCTATCACTAACAAAGCCATCATAGCGGTTCTGCCTAAACCTGGCAAATATCCTCTATTGTGTGGCAGTTATCGTCCTATATCTCTCTTGAATTCTGATGTTAAGATCCTTGCTAGCATTCTTGCATCACGACTCCGCAAGATTTTACCTTCTTTAATTCATAACTCCCAAGTAGGTTTTGTTCCCGGTCGTTCCTCTCGCAATCACTTGCGTACTCTCTCCCATGCCTTGTGGTCAGCTAAGCATCTTGCCAATGATGCCCTCCTTCTCTCTTTGGATGCAGAAAAAGCATTTGACCGCATCGAATGGGAATACCTTTTTACCGTCATGCAAAGATTTGGATTAGGTGATCAGTTCATAGCTAAAGTACGACTACTTTATGAAAGCCCATCTGCTCAAGTTAACCGTGGCGGTTTTCTTTCTACTCCATTTCCTATCCAACGGGGTACCCGCCAGGGTTGCCCACTCTCCCCTCTTCTTTTCCTTTTGGCTATGGAACCTCTAGCTGCTGCAATTCGTCAATCGGCTGATGTAGTGGGCACTCCTCTTCCAATTGGTCACTCCAAAATGTATTTATATGCGGATGACATTCTTCTTACACTTACTGATCTTCCCCGCTCTCTCCCTGCTCTCCTCCGTGTCATTGATGATTTTTCTTCTTTCTCTGGATATAAGATAAACTGGGACAAGAGCGAAGCATTACCTATGTCCATTGGTACTAAGAAGGACGCCATCTGTGGTTTTCCATTTCATTGGCAACCCTCTCTGCTTAAATACTTAGGTATACTCCTCAATAGGAGATTGGATAATGTTGTCACGGACAATTTAACTCCTTTAATTGCGCAAATGCAAAGAGACTTCGATAAATGGAAGGCCCTAGTTTTATCCCTTTTGGGACGGGTTCAGTCGATCAAGATGGTCAACTTACCACGTTTTCTCTATGTTCTGGGTATGCTCCCTTTGACCATTCCTTTGGCTACTCTTCGGTCCATTGATTCGAAAATTAAACTTTTTATATGGGGTACAGCTAAACCGCGTCTCACCCTAGACAAATTAAAGTCCCACCAATTGCATGAAGGTTTAGGTCTTCCCTCTATCGAGCATTACTCCCTTGCCCTCCATCTTTCCCATCTTTCTTTCTTTTTACCTTAGTCTAAAGACCTCCCCCAATGGGTTCCACTTGAACGTCACTTATTGGCTTCTGGCCCTGGTTTATCCCTTTTATATGGCAAGGGTTCCAGTTCTCTTGATCCCAAAAATCCTATATTATCCGCTATGTATAAGTCTTGGCAAAGAAGCCACCGTATCTTTAAGTCTAACTCGCGGCTTCACTTTGATGCTCCTATATGGTCTAACTCGGCTATTCGAGTGCGGGGTCGTACTGTGTCCTGGCCTCTGTGGCAGGAGGCTGGTATTCATTCCCTGGAACAACTGTTCCATGGTGACAATTTTAAATCCTTTCCCCAACTCAGTGAGGAATTCCATCTTCCGCCCTCACAATCCTGTAAATATTCCCATCTTCAACAAGCTCTCACAAAACGTCTGGGTTCCCCACCTGAGCTACTGTCCACTTCTCCTATTTTATCTTATTTGAATTTATGGGGAACTTTTAAAGGTGTCACCTCTGGCCTTTATAAGACTTTCTTACATCCTCTATTTTCGCAAACCCTTTCAAAAGCTCTTCAATTGAAGTGGCAATCACGCCTTTCTGTGACATTTTGGAAGGATTACATAAGGGTGTTCGAGAAGCTCGCCTTAAATTCTGTATTTTTAAAATTCTCCATGAATGGCACTGGTCCCCGGTCAAATTACATCGTGCTAAGTTACTTTCCCATTCTTTGTGCTGGAGATGTCCTGCTTCCAGTTGTGATATAATGCACATTATCTGTGAATGCCCTCGTACTAGATCATTTTGTTTTTTTGTGCGAAAGACTTTGGCTTCCTCTATGTCATTGCCTTTGCCCCTTACCTCTGCAAATATAATTTTACACGACCTTCGTGGCCTTCCAAAATTTACTAAACCACAGACTCGTCTCCTACATACTGCCCTAGCCACGGCAAAAATGTGTATATTGCGTCATTGGAAGTCCTCATTACCTCCTTCTCAGGAGGAATGGTTGGTGGCAATGATACAAACAGCTTCTTACGAACGTATAATTTATAATTTGCAGGATCAAGCTTCCATTTTTCTTCAAGTTTGGTCCCCATTTCTGGAAACCACAGTGGGTAATGACTCTGTTTCTACTCCTTCTTCTTCTGCGGCTGCTCTTCCTTCTTAATGCCTTCTTAATTCCACCTTTTTCGCACCATTTTCATTCTCTTTTATTCCTCTCTCCTATGTTCCTTCTCACTCTTCTTGCTTCCATCTCATTTCACAGTTAGTTTTGTTACTCTGGGGCTCCCTTTTTCTTTTCTTTTTCTCTTTCTTTTTCTCTTCCTCTCTTTCTTTCTTTTTCTCTTCTCTTTTTGATTCCCTTTTATCCTTAGTTTTGCCTTATGAATTCTAGAGGATGTGTTGTTTAGGCTTCCTTTGTTATATTTTATGAATCATTTCCTCATCTATGCTATGTCTCATTTTTTCCTCTGCATATGTATCTACATTAATCAAAAATGTCAACACACACAAAAAAAATAAAAAAAAATTGCATACGAGTTAGGGGCACTTTCAACAGGTCTTCTCTGCAAGACATGTATCCTTGCACGTTAAAGCGGAAGGGGCACACTCTCAATATATTTGAAATAAACGCCTCATCAGGATTAGTACGCAGTATATAAACCTACACTACAGCATAATAAAATGGTACATGGACATGCACACTGCAACATGATATTCAAGTAGCGGAAACACAAATAGTTAATTGGTGATACATAAGCCAATGTAGTCACCCACTCAGATCTCAGGACAGAGCTCGGAAACCCAAACAGGTTCACAGGAGAGTTAGAGACACCCGCATAAGAATCTCAAGGAATCGTAAAGAAGATGTGCACAGACAACTCCAATAAGTTCTCACCCCTTGAATGCATCCTACCTGTGCTGTATGCAAGCCATCATGTGGCCTTTGAGCCCTGCAAAGAATCCTTGACCTCATGTGTCCCTCAGACACCCATGGGCATCAATTCACCAAAAGGCCAGAAGTGACATCACATGTCATTTGACCTTTACTTTCACTCACACATATATGCATACACATACACACACATTCACTCATACATACAGTCTCTTACATAAGCACACTCTCACCCTCAAGCAGGCACACATCATACATTTAAAAGCATTGTTTACTTACCTCAGCTGCCAGATAGGTCATATTCAGATAACTGTACTCCATTTTTAATTACACTAATAGTGAATAATATTATATGATTCACTATTAGTATAATAGCAAAAACTGACTGAAAACTAGTATAATAAGTTGGAATACGCATGGGCTGAAAAGGTTCAAATCTACGGGATACCTGGAACGAATTCCAGTGGATAATTAAGTGAATTGTTTCCAATGCACTTGGCTGAGATGGGAGACGATTAGATTTGACGGATTTTTACAAACTAGTGTTGATGCAAAAAGAAATATGCAGGGAGCCCCATCAGAGGGCTTGGTATATTATTAGTTTCACAAGGATTTCCATAGGTGCCAATTCCCCGCCCTCAAAATATGAATGGTTGAACATATGTAAGGTTGATCTTTTTCACAACTCTATAAACGTGGAATATTTTATTGTGATTAATGTTTATGTTCATCTGGATGATCCCGGGATTTATGAAGTTTATTCTTAGAAGATGTACATGTACACATGGATACCCATACAATGGACTGCTGCGTATAGTGGGGGCTTTCAATTCCAGAATCGATCTAAAAAGGACATGGAATAATTGCTCTGAACTTTGGTCAGCCAATAAAGTGCCTAATGCAATTTTCTCTTCTAGTACGTCCCTAACGATGGATTAAAAAAAGTGGGATAAAGTGATGCAAAACTTAGGCCTGGTCTGCCTAAATGGGTGTTTCGAAAATGTTACACCAGCAGCCCAGACCTTTCTAATTGGATCACAGGAGTGCCCAATTGATTACATATTTGTGCCATTTTGGTATTTTTATTTGTTCATGGACTTCGGGGTACTTGAGGAAGACGGAAATGATCACCTCCCAATCCAAGCGATATGCCAATTGAGCAGTGGGGGCCTGCACGGACGGGAGTGGGGGGGGGGCAAAGCAGGAGGAAGCGGGTACAAAAAAAAAAAGAAGAAAAACGTACCTTCTTGTCGCTTCCTCACCGCGTCTCTCCTCCGTAGTCCCTCGCTCTGGCCGGAAGTGCATACTCACGTGACATGACGTACTCTTTGCTTTGGAGGGAATCTTTCGCTTCTGCGCACTAGAACTAAGATGGCTGCTCTGTGTTACAGCATGCATGAAGCTTGCACTGCTGCTTTTGCTAAGCCGTTCGTTCTGCTTAACGTTAACGCAATAGTTAAAAATAAAATAATGGGAATAAAATAGAGATGAGTGGTATATAGTGTATTCATTTATTCTGTGTTCTAATATTGTTTCTTTTCTACTTTTCATATATCGTAATCTTTGGGCCCAAGAGATTCTATTACTCCATCTTGAAAAGCCAAACCACGCATGTCAAAACTCCAGAAGGAGCTATGTCATTTGTCATTGAAACTCGGCCAAGGCACGACTTGCTAGAAGATGTTCATGGGAAAGTCAACTTCTGACCTCTGTGAAGGAAACTGAACTGAAATATAGACTACATTGTAATCATTATTGATACATTCACTGCCGGGTGGAATAAAACATACTTGAGAAAAATAAAATGATGGGCGTGAACGTTATTAGATATTCAAGAGAAAAGTGTCATTTTGGTATGGTGTGATGACCTCTCCTCAACTTTCTGTCCAATCAAAATTGGGGATCCTTACACTTGCAACATTGGGGGGTGGTACACTGACCTGAAAAATAGTATAACTAGCGTAGGTTTAGCTAGAGAAATTGTCTGACTTGTCCGAATAGCTGACCTGTCACTGACCCAACGCACTCAATAGGTTATCGAGAGCAGTAGGGTCACGAAGCACTCTGTCAGAAGATTCGCTGACCCAATCGAGGTCCGGGAAGTTGAGGTGCTGGTGAAGCACTTTGTCGGTGAAATCGATAACCCAATCGGGGTTTTGACTGTTAGCTGCAGAGAGGGAGTAGCGCAGGCATTGCAACTGAACTGTGGGTGCCTGTCTTAACCTTTGGTGGTCCTGTCCTGATCCAAATCTGGTTTTGCCTGTCCTGATTCTGATCTGCACCTGCACCTGCTAGCCTACTGGCGACTGCAACTTTCGGGGTTCTGTCCTTCAAACTGACCTGTGGCCAGGGTTAGTTCTTCACACCATTACTAGGTAAATATAAAATTGTGTGGGTTCATCATTGTTTTGTTTCCTTCTCTCACCCTCCATAACTGTTACATATTTGATAATAGTGCTTGCTAAGCCCAGAAAGATTCTTGTGAATTTTCTAACCTACACAACAAAGGAGAAGATCCTTAACCTTGCTCTAAAAGCCAAGACATTGAAGGCTCCTGACTTCTCTTTCGAAGTTAGATCGGACCTGTCAAAAACCACATTGGAAAGACAATGGGAGCTTGGACAACGAATGGAGAAGTTCAGGGCTCTGGGAGCCACAGTGTAAATGTAAATGTATTGCGACTTATATAGCGCACGTATCACCCAAAGGCATCAAGGCGCTTGCCTTGGGAACCCGTCCTGGCTTTTCCCTGTGAGATAACCCCTACTGGGTATCCCCAGGGTGAAAGCCAAGCATCCCGCAGCGGGTGGGCCGCCGTAGTGGAGATTAAGCAACTATTGCCCAGAGTTGCAGCATGGGACCCCATGATTAGAATAGGCACCGAGGCGAGAATTATCGAGTCCGTGGACATTTTGGGCTCAGGACCCTGCCGTGTCGGGAATTGAACCCTGGTCCCGGGCCAGACCTCTGCATCAGGGTCTGCCGCTCTAATCAGTGAGCCACACTCCTTCACCACAGTGCAGATGAGATTCCCCGCTTTTCTGAAAATAATGTTCAATAACAAAATGTATAACATTAAGACTCCTCTCGAAGCGGACGAATTATTAGTTTCTATTAGTGAGTGCACTCAAACGGCCTCTTGACACATGGTGCTATCTAAGGGTTAACGCTTGATGCTACACTCCTGTCTGGTCTCTCTCTCTCTTCCTTTTTTTTTTCTCCTTCTTCCACAACAGTATTTTCTGTTACCTAATTTATAATTAGATTATAATATAGCTCAAAGATGTGGAGTATATTGAATATATAAAGAAGGAAAATAAAAATAAAAAAAAGGAGATAGATGCATGGAAAATGAAAAAAAAAGAAGAGAAAGAAAGGAAGAGAAAAGGAAAAAGAAAAAAAAAAAATATATATATATAAAAATAAATAAATACAATGGGGAATTTAGGCTTAAAGAGTAAAATAACAACAGTCTGAAAAGAGAAGAGAATATAATACAGAACAAACACACTATACAGAATACAAACAAGCATATATAATATTTCCTAATATATTCCTGATATATTTCTTAAATATCTCTTAAATAACTAAGGTACCAATAAAAGGAGAACAAATTTGGCTTCTTTTAGTAGCTCTCCTTTTTCTTTCTTAGTTTTCTCTTATATACATGCTTTTTGGCCTTTTTGTTTTTTTGTTTTGCCTCTTTAGCACAAAAAATACGCCACCTATACAAATTCGACTCCTATTACACAATCGACCAATATAATTCTTATGAGATAGATGGGGCCACGGGTGGAAGTATGTCGGTGACGACAAACTGGCAAGTCATCTGGCCAGAGTAAGTAGGGGGGGGTTTCCAGGGGGGGGATGGGGGAAGGAGGGTGGGAGAAAGCACTAAAAAGTCCTCATGAACAAATTTTTTGCTTTTTAAACTTCGTTGATTCCAGGAGTTGTCCTATAAATCGAGCTGATAGCTTAATCTATAGTAGACAGGAAATAGTAGAGAATCGCACAGGTTCCCCACAGGAAGGTAGGCTAGGACTTGGGAGTTTGGTTGTCAATGACAGATGAGGGAAATTAAGTTTCTATCCTGGAATGTAAATGGCCTGCGCGTAAGAGGAAGGAGACATAAAATTATGCAATACCTTAGAGATTCACCAGCGCAGGTTATAACAATCCAGGAGACACATCTATTGAAACAAGAGATCACAGATATAATGAAAAAACTAAAATGGGTGGACAAATTTCTTAGCACAGATCATAATGCCAACATTCGCGGAATAGCCATCATTTTTAAAAAGGGAGTTAAGGCTCAGACTGCGGATTTTAGGGCTGACCCGAGTGGTAGATGGCTGATAGCTAAAGTTCAGCTTGATGGGAGGGGGTATACTCTGGTGGGGTACTATGGCCCCAACCAGGATGATCCTTCCCATCTTAATACATTACAGAATCACCTGATCATGACTCAAAATCCTATAATATGGATGGGGGATTTCAACCTGGTCCTGGATCCAAAATTGGATAAATCCCCCGGCTCTAGAGCTGTAACACACAATAAAGCAAGAGCTACTCTTCTGTCTTGTATGTCGAACTTGGGGTTGGTGGACCTCTGGAGACAAAGAGCTGGGAATACTTTGGGAGTCTCTTTTCACAATTATAAATATAAACATAAATCTTGCATAGACTATGCCTTATTCAGCTTCACCCTCAAAGATGCCATAAAGAACATAGTATATATCCCTCAGCATATGTCCGATCATTCAGCTATCCTATTTTCTATAACGTTAGATCAGAATTTCACTCACGGCTCATGGTCTTTCGTTCGTACCATCCTTCTGGAAGAAGAGGAAAGAGAATATCTTATATCTGAATCCACTGCTTTTTTGGAGTGGAATTTAGATTCTGCCCCTTTGGTCTGTGTGTGGGAGACGTGGACAGCATATGTAAGGGGATGTATCACAAATCGTGCCTCCTTTAGAAAAAAGAAATATAGAGAGGAGGTATCAAAAATAGAGCAAGATCTGGCTCTCATAGAATCAGACGACCTTGGGTCCCCGGTAAATTCGGAAAAAAGATGTGAGTTAAAAAAGAAATTAGATGCGATATTGCAGGAGAGAGTGAACAAAAGGTGGCAGGGTAGTAAGCTTTCCCACTTTGAATATGGCGAGGCTGCGGGTAAGTTGCTTGCTTGGAAAATTAAAGCAGACCAAGCCAGAAACTATATCAAAGAAGTGAGGTTAGAGGGTGAAAGTAATAATAGAAAAATAGATTTGGAAATAGGGGAAGCCTTTCGGGCTTTTTTTCAGAAGATATATACAGAAGAGATCAAAGTAAACACTGAGGAGAGGAATACGTGGTTTGAGCCTCCCAAAGTTGACTAGGCAACAGAGCGAACACCTGGATAAAGAGATAACAGAGGCAGAAATTGAAAGAGCAATTAAACAACTGAAACAGGGGAAGGCTGCAGGGCCGGATGGCATTCCCGGCGAATTGTATCGAGTATTAAACCCAACTATCACCCCAATTTTAACGAATTTGTTTAACAACATCTTAATCACAGGTGAGACACCACCGAGTTCCTGGGGTGAGGCAAATATTGCCCTTATTCCAAAATCAGGGAAGGATCCAGCAGATTGTGGATCTTACCGTCCGATCTCGCTTCTCAATAATGATTATAAGATCTTTTCAGCGATTCTGGCTGCACGTTTGGGAAGCGAGATCGGTACGATTATCCATCACGACCAAAAGGGATTTATTAGAGGTCGCCAGTTGGCAGATCTAACTTATGATCTGGTCGGAGCAATAGACATCGCCTCAACCTTTGCCTTGCCCCTTGCAATCATGACACTCGATGCCACAAAGGCATTCGATATGGTCAATTGGCCCTATCTAACTGCAGTCATGGAAAAATTCCAGTTTGGCCCCAAATTCTGTAGAGTGATAGGTTTGCTGTATGAAAATCCGAGAGCTAGCCTTTTGATTAACGGCACTTGTACAAAACCTTTTAAAATTAGTAGGGGGACAAGATAGAGGTGCCCTCTCTCCCCCCTTCTATTCAACATTTATGTTGAAACTTTTGTTCAGACCCTAAGAGAGGACATCAATATTCTGCCTTTTTCTTTCTCCGGTTGGGAGAAAAAAGTCAGACTATATGCTGACGACATTCTTATATATACAATTGACCCTGTGCAGGCATTTCCTACGGTCATAAAAAGGGCTGAAGAATTCGGAAAGTTTTCAGGGTACGAAATAAATGCCGGAAAAACAGATATAATGGCTTGGAATATCGCAAACCTCCAACTCCCGGTGACACCTTCAATCCGCTATCTGGGAATTAGAATTACAAATGATATAAACATCTTGGCCCAGACCAATCTAGATCGGATTTTCCGCGAATGCAAGGCATTGATGAAAGCATGGTCCTTTCTCCCGCTTACTATCTATGGGAGAATGAGCCTAGTGAAAATGACCCTTCTTCCCAAATACACATTTATCTTCAACACTATTCCACTGACATTTGACGCTAAGCAACTGTTTAAATTCCAACAAAACATTAACTCATTCATTTGGAGCTTCAAATCAACCAGGTTGGCATGGAAGAAGTTAAGAAGGAGGAGAGAGAAGGGGGACTTGCATTGCCAGACTTGGAATATTACGCTTGGGCTTTCCATCTGTCCCATTCTAGGATGTTACTAAAGACCCCCCAAGATAACTCAAATGGTTGCATGTTCAAAGCAATGTTATTGGGCTCCAATCTTCCACTCAATGGCTGTTTGTTCAAATTTGGACACCAAAGATTTTTTAAGAGAGTGAGGCTAAAGACTTTATATTTGCTCCTAAAAGAATGGACTCAAATTAAATCTAAGGTTGGGCTGGCATATCTTTCCAATTTCGCACCGATCTGGGATTTTCCAGGGCTCTCTCCGCAATACATCGAGAGTGTTAAGACAGTGCTATTGGAGGCAGGGATAGAAAGATGGGGGGAGTTGGTGGCAGGAGGATCTTTATTAGAATGGGAGGCATTCTCGGATAGGATAAGCTCACCATTATCCTGGTTCATATACATAAAATTGTCTAGCTGGCTTCGAGAACAGACTAAGAAAAAGATTAAACTTGGAGGATACAGCTCCTTAGAAAAAAACTTAGTTGAGAAAGCCTGTGGGGGTAAAGAGGTTGCTTTTTTCTATTGGAATATCATGGAAGAAGCAGATGGTGAATTTAACCTTTCAATAAAACTGTGGGGAGCAGATGGAGAAGCCCAGGCAGAAGAGCTATGGACGAGATCTTTTAGCCTTTTGTATAAAATAGTAAAACCTGCCTGGCTGAGGCGCAATCAATTATTTACATTGCATCGCGCGTACTACTCCCCCCAAAGACTCTCTAAGTTCCAACTAGGGAAGTGCTGTAGTAAATGCCTCCTTCCAGCAGCCTCAGATCTACATATGTTTTGGGAGTGCCCAAATATTAGTAGTTTCTGGCAAGAAGTCAAGATATCTCTTGAATCAATCCTTAAAATCTCGATCTCTTTTTCCTGGTCCTTAGTTATTTTTGGGCTAAGCGATAACATCAAGGGACTAGAGAGGGAATTTTTATACTATGCCATTTTGTTAGCAAGAATTGTCAATATGTAAAAACTGGGTCAACATCAACCCGCCGACTCATGCAGAGTGGTTGACATCACTTTACGCGATATCTAAAGTTGATTTGGCAAGGGCTTGTAGGCCCCGTACTCTGAGATTCTGGAACTATTTACTTGAGTGGAGATAAAGTTGTCTGAGAACCCGGGTTTGTTTTTTTTTTTCCCCCTGGTCCGATGATTAAACCTAATACTCCAAGTCCAACGGGAGGCTCCCCATGCCACAAAGCTATTGGACAAACAGCTGGTAACAGGCTTGAATGGAGTAAGATCGTGCGGAGGTTTCCTCTCGTTAAGACATCTGGTCTGCCTCTCTGGGAGATATGGAGCTATTTTCTGGTTTCCTACCTGTACAGAGACATGTGTCTTGGCGGTCGGAGAGTTCTTGGAACGATGAAGTGGCTAATAAGGACACCCCAAAATTATTATTTTTTTTTTAAATAGTGCTTGCATATTATGTTCCTTCTCTTTACCCTTCCTATTGATAAATGATCGAAATCAGTTTAATACATCTTTTGCATAGTTATATTTTGATTCTGATCTTCATTATTGAGAGTCTATTCGTGTTTAATCTGTGGATCATGACCATTTAAGAAACTTAGATAAAGAACTTAAAACTTCCCGAGTTTGTGGGTATTATATGAGTGCAAATGTTATTAATCCTATTATGCTAACACCCTTGATCCCTTAGGACTTTAGGTACCGGTGACGTGGATTGGTAAGTCATGGTATAGATAGGTCAAAAGTCCTAAATGTTAAAAATACACTGGTAGTAGAGCGAAGGTTACCTGCATGATTTGTGAGTTATTTATTGATTATGGGCCTAGGTGAATATGGATAAAAGACTAGTCGGGTGACCTGCGCGCTCTATCAGAAGTACACCCAGGCTCCCCATTGCCCTTCACCACACTGCAGTACAGCGTTATGATTGGTCTGAGCGCCGTGGTTCGGTGCCCTGATTCTGACTGGGAGCCTTGGCATGTTCTCCAGACAGGCTGTAATGCAGCCTGCTTGGAGTACTTGCAAAGTGCGCATGAATGTTTGGACGGACTGAGACGGCTGGACAAACATTCATGCACACTTATGAAGTGTGTTCACCACTCCCCCTGCTCGTGTATTCAGAGCAGCCCTGTCCCGCCATGCAAAACCGCTGCAGCAGGACAAAATAAAATGATAATAACGCTAGTTGTTTCACTGCTAAAAAGCAGTGGGGCGACGCTACTCAACCTAAGCGGAGGAGCCACAACTGCAATTGACACCTGTTATAGAAAAGGTCAAGGTGTTAATTACCAATATTGCGCTTCCTAAAAGATTAAAATCTAGATTAGGGGAAAAGCAGATAGTGATACTAGCAATTTTACAATTGGAATCCATTGGGGAGGTGCAAAGCGGGTAATATTAGGTACATTCAAGTGGTTCTCTGAGTTAATGGAGAACGTAAATAACTGTATAAAGGCAGAACAGGGGAAGAGAAGAAAGGGCAAGTCCAATACAATTCAAAGCGGACATTCACAGAAAAAATAACATAACATGTGTATTTGTAAAGCGTACATTCACCCAGAAGGGTATCTTGGTGTTGAATAACAGATGTTTATTGCTACCCAACGCAACGGTACTCATTTTATTGACCGTAGAAGGATAAAAGGCTGAGTGAACCTGCCGTGATTTGAACCTGTGGCCGAGAAATCAAACACAGGTCCCTACAGTGAATGCATTAGTCGATTCGATTCAAATAACTTTATTTCGATTCCACAAAGGAGTCATAAAAGTATACACCAACATAAAATACATAGATTGTCATAAAAATCCACGATACATATTTACATATTTACATATTTAGAATTTACAAAAAACAAAAATAACCTTGATCATACATATGGACATGACATAAAGTGCTAAGTTAGTTTCATCAACAAGCCAACAGGAGAAACATTTTATAGGAATTTCTACCCACATGCATTAGTCCACTAAGCCACCAGACCCCAGAAAAGGTGGTATGAACTTAAAAAGTCAATTAAGAAAGCTCAAAAAGCAAAAGGTGAGAAATAAGGATCCAGATAAAGAAGGTTACTAAATTATCTAGGTTAGATTAGTAAATACTCTACAAAAATATTATTACAGCAGAAAATGGGCTTCTATGGTTCTAACTGGCAGGAAAGGTTAGAATTATTGAAAGTAAAGATACAAAAAAAATGGAAATTGGTACATTGAGGAATGGGTATTGCTCAACCAAAATCTGGCTGTATGGTCTCAGAGGGGGCCTGGACAAAGTATTTAGAAGAGATGTATGTAAAAGGCTATCCTGTCCCATGTAAGGAGGGCTTTGAGGCAGATGCAAAACTATTACAAAGCCTCACGGTGAAAGAAATAAAGAAATTTATAAAAACCTTGTCTTTGTCAAGAGCAGCAGGGCCCAATAACATTCTAGCCATATACATGAATGTGAACGTGGATTGAAGGAGCAAAATCTTTTATAAAATATTTAGAGTTTTAACCATCTTAGGCTTAACACCAGAGAGCTGGAAGGGGGTAATTGTGAAATCAAATCATAAAAAAGGCTCATCTTTCGATCCTAAGACCTATAGGCTATTTATTTAATGGTTGTGGTGGAGAAGGCTTTTTGAAGTTTGTCTTGAGAAGACTTAAAGACTGGATTGAGGAAAAGGCTCTGATCCCTGTAGAGCATGATGGCTTCAAAGAAGGCCACTCAACTCTGGACTACTGTTTTAGCTGTGAGCATTGGGTAGGAAGACTATTGACATGAAAGCGAACCTATATTGCTGTTTTGTTGACTTCCGAGTCGCGTTTGATTTGGTGTATCGAGAAATCCGATGGGATAATTTTGAAAAATTAGATTTTTGGATGTCTGCTTTGTATTTTAAAAGAATTGCACAGCAGAAATGTGGCCAAAAAGAACTTGATAGAGGCGGAACATTAAAAGAGAAAATTATGATAAGAAATGGGTTGTGTCAAGGATGTGTTTTGGTCCTAACCTTATTTGCACTGTATTTAAGGGACCTACTGGAGACCCTGAACGAGGTAGCAGCATTTTTGCCTAAGATAGGCGGGCATCATGTGACATGTCTGCTTAATATGAACAATCTAGTTATAATGGATATTACACAAATTGGCTTGCAGACAAAAGTAACTGCATTAGAAAAATATATTGAGGACAAAATGCTCTTTGTCAATATGGAGAAAATTGTTTTAGTTTAATTAGCTTTTGGGAAAAAGAAGGATAGAACAAATGCCCATGTATCGTTATCTGATCATGCATTTTATATCAAAATTAAGTTGGAAGGCACATTTGGAAGTAATTAAAGCTAATGCCCTGCCAACAATCATGGCAATAAGTAAAGTTAGGAAAGAGTTTGGAGGACCTAAGTTAGACCCATTCCTGACAGCATATAAAGCATTAGGTCAGACCAAATGGTTATTTGATGCCAAAATCAGGTATTTAAGTGGGATGAAGGAGCTTGGCCAGATAAGATTGCTGACTAGACGTGCCTTCTTGTTGATCACAGAATAAAGTGCATAATCCTGCTGCATCCTGCTTATCAGTGCATTTTGGGGCCCCACTGACAAGTGCTTTTGAAACTTTATCCCTTCAGGATGCTGATGTGGCTGCTGTTGAATGCGTACATTGCTTATCTGGCGAGAGAAATCCCGAAGGCAGGCCTGAAACATGGGGATGGAGAGAACCTGGGTGACGCAACGACCGAGGTACTGCCTTACGGCGATGGAGATTCCGCTGCTGGAATTGGACCAGGGAGAAACCACAAGACTTCCCCCTCCTGCCCCCCATGGCAATGCGGGGATACAAGAGCAGCTTCCCAGCCTGGCAGGAATGGCCTCCCGAAGCTGTAGCAAGATGTCAGCTGTGGACGCTCGATGGACGCCCACAACCCTTAAATCACGGTGGCACCTTGAGAGCCATGCAGCTGCAGTGGACGAGGTCCGGGCCCCAGCCATGACTAATGGCATTTGTTGCCGACAGCATACACATCAGGCCTATGGTTCAAGAGATCGGAGTTGTGGTGGTGTACTTTGTGAGAGCAGAGCAGTACCTGAGGGAACGGTGGAGAGTGTGCCACGACCCTGAGTCACATGTAAAAATACCTGCCATCAGTGGCTGCTAAGGAGGTGGACCAGGGATCCGTGAGAGGTCAGAGGCAAGAGGTGTTCCAGCAGAGCGTGGTAGGTGCTGCGACACCCTGGAAGACAGCGGGCCGCTGGTTGGGAGTTCCCCCTGGGACCGCTGGCCTTCGACAGTGATCTTATTTGAGGGCTTGTTGTGCAAGCAGGTACGATGGAGAGAGTTTCCCTGATCCTGTGGCAAATATAACCTACCTGACATCTGCAGGTGGCATCTAGTGCAGGCCCATGAGGCTGCAAAGTGGGGAAGAGGGAAGGGTGATGCAGAGAAGCATGTCAGGTGCAACGACTCCCTAAAGGAAAGCAAGCCCATCGGTTGCGGGTCTCCCTGGGGTTGTCCAAGCTGTGATCGTTGCCAGGGCTGGCCCTGGTGATGACCAGTGGTGGAAGTCACTAAACCAGGTAATTGCACCTGGGGGACACTGCGAAAAGGAAGGCCTAGCACCTGAGGGCACCGGGGGCCTATTTCAGAGGCCTTCCAACCAACATCTACGGTTTCACTTCTTACCACCTAATTACAATCTAGGCGGTTGAAAGTGAAACCGGATGGTCATTCCAGCTGAATTCCTTCACGTAATCCCAATAGGATGGCGTTTACGTTGCAGGATTGCGATGTCAGTTTCCGACAGGCTTTCCATGCCGGGCTTCCCGACATGTAAAGCCTGTCGAAAAGTGACTTTGGGGACCCCTAGCAGGGCCCCTCCGCCCTGCGGCCTCCGCTTGGGGTCTGAAGGGGCACCTATGGCAATCCCCTGTGAATCCCTGTAACGAGTGGCAGGTACTTCAAGGTGCATGCCACACGGTGCAGGGATTAACAGAGCGAGACACCAGGTATTCACACTATGGGACTAACTAGAGAACATGTGAGGCTCACCACTCAGAGGTGTGCTAGGCGTATGTCTGGCAGGTATTGGACAGAGTAGGGCAAGGCCATAATTATATACGAAGGATTACATTACTCTACAAATGGCTGATAGCGTGCATGCAAACCTTTTGACTTGATGTGCCCTGAGTCCCTGCCAATGCGGTTCCCAGAGCCTGTGTTCTTTCCCAAAACTGTACCTTTGTACCTCCAATTGGCACCTTTCTGGCCACATGTAAGTCCCTTGTAAAATGTACCATGGGTATCAAGGGTACTGTGATCTGGGAAGGCCTCTAAGGGCTGCAGCATATATTGTGCCACCCTTAGAGGTCCTGTACCTTAACACCCACACACTGCCATTGCATGTGGCGTGTTCTGTTGAATAGAAAAGTGAAGAGTCAACATGGCACCCTTCAACCCACTGCCTATGGTATAGGTAAGACACCCCTCTAGCTGGGTGCACTATACCACTGCTGAGGGTACAGTTGCATGAGCACTGTACTCCTACAGTCTCTAAGTCCATTCTCTGACATTGTAAGTGCAGTGAAGCCATAAAAGAGTATATGGTCTGGGAGTTTGTCATTACGAACTCCACAGCACTATAATGGCTTTACTGAATTCTGGAAAAGTTTGGTATCAAACTTCTCAGCATAATAATCCCCTGCTGATGCCAGTGTGGGACTTATTATACAATGCACTCATATCTTAGAGATGCCCCTGAAAAACGACCAGCCTCTGGTGGGTTCCTTGACTGATAAACACCAGCCTGCCACCACATGACAAGTTTCTGGACCTCTGGGGTGGGAGCCATTGCTCCCTGAGCCCAGAGACAAAACCTTTCTTTGGTGGAGGCGGTCAATCCTCCCCCAGGTCAGGACAGCCACCTGTGGCAGGGGAGCTTCAAAGGCCTTGCAGAACGAAGAAGAGACACTCTCACAACCTACGAAGAAGAAGGATGAAAGAAGATGCCCAGCAGAGGATACTGCAGAGAAGAACTGACTTGGCCCCAGCACTACTGGCCCATCTGCAGTTTCTAGAGATCCTGTGCCAAATGTTGCCTTGTCCTGCATCCAGCGACCTCCAGACCCCTGGGAGCACTGACTACCTTCAACAAAGACTGATGTCCTGTGAACAGCAGCTCTGTTCAAAATAAACCCCAAAGCCTGCCGAGGACAATGAAACCAGACCCCTGGAACCACCATTTTATCTGACACCTACGGCCCATATCTGGGTGCCCCACCGGTCCCCGCGATGTCCCCCAGTGCTCCAGAGTCTGAGTCCACCATGGGTTGACCCCTCCATGACTCCACGATGTCGCCTGCAGACTCTACATGGAAACCCCCCCAACCGCGAGTGGCCCAGTAAGGTGAAATCTGACCTCAAAAGATACCCCTGCATCCAGCTTCCCTGAGCCCTGGTGAAAAGAACCAGAGGTGCGCCTACATTCCCGAGCCTTCCCACTTACCTGCCCAGCTGTTAATTTCTCCCAGAAGTCTTCAGGGACCGAGCCTGCAGCAAAAAATCAAAACCGGCAACTCACATTGAAAACAACAGGGCACCCTGATGCCAAAACAGCACCCTGCACCTGACCACCCCTGTGCCGCTGTGGGTGCACCCTGTGTGCTAAATCGGATCCCCCTTTGCCCTGAACTTAAGTCCAGGAGCTGTGCTCCCACAACCTTGTGGCCTGCTTGTGAGCAGCCACCAACCGGAGGCCCCCTATCCCCCATTGGATAACACTGGGCCTCAGCACTCTGCACCTGGCCGCCCTAGTGCTGCTGAGGGTGCTTTGAGAGTGCATCCTAGATCTTGGGGAAACTCTGGTTCTAACCCCAGAAACCCAACTCCCACAACCAAGTACTTACCTGTAAACCACTAACTTAATTTCCTACCGTAGGATTGCAGTGACTGCTTTTCTGTGAAAAATCTTGTGAAAAAAGTGTGGAGTTACTTTGTATGAAACCTTGAAAAACCACAAATGTATAAAAACGGAGTTACTTACCTTTTCTATAGGAAATATATAGGCATATCACACTGAGTAGAAAAAGTAACTTAAATATTAATCTGAAAAGCAACATGCAAAGTAATCTCACAAGTAACGGTAAAGTCATTTTGACTTTTGACTTGCCTGTAAACATACCAATTGCATCCAACTGCATTCCAATTGTATTGAACTGCATTATACCTGCTAAGGTATTATTTCACTTACCTCCACCAGGCCTGGCTTGGTTCTAGAAATAAAATAACTAAATAATATTTGTACACAATCAAATTGGTCTGAGTTCAGTCTTTGTGAGTTTGACATTATTTCTTGCCTGTGTGTACAATAAATGTTCAGCACTACCCTCTGATAAAGCCTTGCTGCTCCCCCACACTACCACATATAGAGAGTAAGGTATTATCAACTGTTACCTCTGCCTACCTCTGGGGTTCCTCTGCGCTCTGTGCACACTATACCTTACTTTGTTATAGTATATACAGAGCCAGCTTCCCACACCCAGTACATGTAGTCTCACTTTATGCGAATGACGCAATGATTTATCCACGCCAACCTGACAAATCTGGCCTAATCCTGCTGAATTTCATGTGTTAATAGTGCCAGTTTGGCCTTGTTCCCGCTGCGGCAGCTGATGGGGATAACCATGGGTCAGCTGCCAGAGTCAGGTTTACCTTGGAAAGTGGATGGTATTTAATACCTAGAAATGCCCCTCGATCATGGTGTACAACATTCCTATGATGTGAATCTGAGTCAAGTGATAACCTACGTCCATCAGTCGTCTTCTGGAGCACAGTGAAATTGTCCCTGATGGGTAAAATAGCACGCATAAAATAGTGGTACTGCCCAGGTGTCTCTATGTTCTCCATGTATGAGATCCCTTGATGATCGTTTAGGGAAACAGATATACTACTGGTGCAGCTCTTGTGGGCTGGGAAACTGGTGACAATGTAGGATTGGACTACATATTCCTACAAGAGAATAGAAGAGAGAGGTGGGTTGGAGGCTACGGACCAAGAACTCTATTATCTGGCGGCGCACCTCTAACATGCCATACACTGGTTGCATGTGGAAGGTAACTGGGAAAAGTAATTATTCGAGGGTACATATGATGGTCATCAACCTCGGGTTCTGCTGATGAGGGTAAGGGGGGTCCCGGACTCCCTTCCTCCTGTGATCCAACTGGTGTGTCGGCTCTGGGAGAGAAAGGTACACCATATGCCCTGGATTTAGACTTGTGGACTGCGCATCCCTTTGAGCAAATAGCTAAGGCTTTGGAGGTCGACAAGTGGCAGTACGAAGGTTGCATCATGTTGTCCGATCTTGATCCTGCAGTCTGCTTTGTCACTATGCAGGATGAATGCAAGTCATTTGGTCTGGGCAACGGCCAGCTACTCCAGTTTAAAAAAATTGCGGCCACGGCTCAACAGGTGTAGCCGTCCTTCCCTGCGGCCTCTGAACCCACCCAGACATTGTTTGCCATGCTTTTACTGGTACCAGGCTGTAAACTGAATGCACAATTATACTGAGTTTTATGCGCTGATAAACAGTTGGCACCTCTGTAAGTGGATGAAGCTTGGAGGCACATTAGTCATAATTCCATAAGCCCTAAGGACTGGCTCAAAATACATGATCACGTATACAAGGTGTCGATTAATGCAAGATTTAAATTGGTGCAATACAATTTTGTACACATCGCTTATCTCTCCCCTAAGAGATTGCACACTATCTGCCCTACCAAGATGTGGTAATGTTGAGGCCGATTTCTTTCACGTAGTGTGGCATTGTCTGGTTATTATGAACTATTGGGTAGAGATATTGGCACTTGCTGGTCTGCATTTTCGAGGCTCCCGCCGGACCCCAAAGAATCAGCAACACAGGATACGGACTTCCAGACATCTCTGACGCTGACCCGAGCCCCCAGCAAAGCTGAGACCCATAGCGGACACGAGAGACATGGGACCAGAACTCCTGGACATCCTGCACTTTTGCAACTGCACCTACTTCCCGAGGTATTCCGAAGTTGTGCATTAGGGTATTTGAAGTCCCTGCCCCGAGCACCTTTTGCACCGAAGCTCAAAGGCCCACTTTTTGCATTTCAGCTCAAGGCTTCTTCGCAGTTCCTAGTCCTTTAGCTAGTGAGCCCCCTCGAAGGACAATCTTTGATTTACTGAGCTTTCCTGGTTGTTCCAGACATGCTCTCACTCCTCTCAAAAGGAGAAGTCCCTCAGACCTTGCTGGTCTGAACCGAAGCCAATCTTGTCATCTTGCATAGATTGCTGTTGCCAAGGCTTGTTGGGTCCAATCCGGATTCCGATGCTGCAGCACTTGAGATCCTTTGTGGAACAGCTCGAAACCATCTTCTGGTAGGCGTCAACACCTCCTGGACCTCGTGGCTGAAGAGTCAAGCTTCACCTCTTTCACCTGAAATCACCCGACATCGGCTGGCATCTTTCCATCGCCATCCTGGTCACTGGCTGGTGACCCAGACTCTGTCCCTTCTGCATTTAGGTTCTTCACATCTCCGATCCACCCTTGGATCCACCGAACACTTTTCCCCTGGTCGCCTGCAGCATTTCTTCGCAGCTCTCCATTGGAATCGACGACGAAACCCAACACCAAAAGACACCTATGAGTGAGGTAACTTGAGTATTCCGGTGCTCCCATGGGTCTTGACTCTCGAAGTGTCGAAGTCTAAAAGGGTTCCATCGTAGTTCACCTAGAAGTGCCCTTAATCTTTAAAAATGTAACTTGTTCGGTCTCCATAGAAAGTCAATGGTGATCCACGGCTGTGTTTAAACACTGCACGCGTCCCCCGTGGGCCTCCTACATCCTAACCTTGGGTGGTTCTAGGTAGCCCCGGCAGTTCTACAGGCCCTAGGCCTGCTTTCTAACTCTCACGTGGTTCTTATACCACTATTTTAGTATATGGTTTGTGAGGCCCCTAGGGCATAATGTTTACTGTGCAACTTATCGTATGCTAATTAAGTTCCTTGTATTGTACTTTTACCTCTGACCTCATAAAGAGACCAGAGGGGTTGTGTTTTGATTAAATACATATATATTTGATATATACGGTGTGT
Source organism: Lissotriton helveticus (assembly GCF_964261635.1). NCBI lineage: Eukaryota > Metazoa > Chordata > Amphibia > Caudata > Salamandridae > Lissotriton > Lissotriton helveticus. Next base: position 911,769,874 of record NC_136069.1, read on the forward strand.
GGTGTGCTTTCATTTGATCATTCAAGAGATTATAATTGGTAAAACAACTTGCTTAACTCGCCTCTATGTCTTAGCCTGAAGGCTGCTCTCCACAGCTACCATTAGGATAGATTTCTATAGGGTTGACTTTACGACCTACCATCAATAAGGGTAGTTTGGACTGGTGCAAGGCGCCACTAGAATAGTGGACATCATATACCAGGCCAACTTCTCACATCACTCTAGAAATCCCTTGCAGCGGGACTGGAGGAGGGATCTCTTGGAATGGAAGAGAAGGACCTGTGGGGATGAGAGGGTGGCAGATGATCTGCTTTCCTGGGGAGTTATGATAAAAGACTAACCGAAACTCCAGAAAATGATATGCCATCACTGATACACCGAGCCCTTAGAGGTGGTTGTCAGAGACTGAGATAATATAGAGTCCATTGGTTAGGAGGTCTGAAGACCCGGGAGGATAGTGAACACCCATGCTATGTCAAATTATGGAAGCCCTGTGGATCAACTCAGACGTTATTCTAAAAACACTAACCAGATAGACGGATGGAAACTTGGGGTGAAGGAGAGGGGGTTTTGTTACTTGTTTTGGCAAATTGTTTATTCGTATAACATTGGCATGTGATGCCTGCTATTACACCATGATACTTGCTATGTTCTAAAGTCATTCTACCGTTATGTTTGGGATGGGAGCCTGACGTGTTATAACTGTAATATGCTCCAATATACTGTACATGCTGTTGTGCTTATTGTAATGCCAATAAAAAAAATGTAATTTTTTTAAAAAGTGGGATGAATAATTGGGATAAAATTGAACAGCAGTGTTTAGAAGGGGTATTGCATCTTCCAAAAACCACCATGGTTCAGGCCATAAGGCTAGAAACAGGTTTGTCAACAGGGTCTTGCCTCTCAGAAAGGGCTGTATTGATATTTTGCCATAAGCTGCTGGAGGCCAGCGATGTAAAGATATTGTAATGTAGGGATACAATCTTGAAGAGTGAACAGAAATGGGCAGTTAGCTTATGATCTACCCTATTGAGGATAAAAGGTGTGTATTCCTTGGACCACTCCAGGTGAGAGCGTCCAATAGAATTGTCTAAAAAAGAACAAGGGGCCAGATGTAGGTCGCCAAATACCGGTCGGTAACGGACGAATTCGGCCGTTACCGACCGGTATTGGGGATTTGACATGTAGGGGGCCTCATATTTACAGAATCGGCATATTTACCGATTCGGTAAATTTACAGAATCGGTAAAATACCGACTTGGTAAATTTACCGATTCTGTAAATCCATATGTAGGTGGCACTTCAAAGAGTGCCACAGGCCCTTTAGGAGTCGGTATGTACCACCCAATCCTATTGGGTGGTAAAATACCGAATTCCAGTGTACATGCACATCTGTGCATGTACACCTATGCTATGTGACACACAGACATGCCCTTAGGGCATGTATCTGTGCCACATGGCACACAAGCCTGCAATTGGGGTGCTACAGGGTGTCAAAGCTTCAAGGCCCATAGGAATCAATGGGAAATACCGATTCGGTATTTACCGAATCGGTAAATACCGAATCTTACAGAATCGGTAAATGTGCAAGAAAAATTACCTACATCTGCCTACTTCTAATTTACCGATTCATAAATACTGAATCGGTAAAATTCGGTATTTATGAATCGGTAATTTAGATTTACCTACATCTAGCCCAAGATGCCTTAATGGAATTTCATTTCAAGAACCAGAGATATTACATATGTTAGTAAAAAGAAATCTACCGCCCTATGCTGAGATGCCTGGCAGGATTGTGCTTCCTTCTATATGTCGGTATTAGCAAATACGTCTATGAGGCAGGACATTTTTAAATTTCAAATTGGGATCATTCCTTTGTATTTGTGAGTTGGCCAGGGGGCTAAAGAAATCTAAAAAAAATTGTAACTGAGGATTAGGAAGGAAATGCTCAAATGTGCATATTTTACTGGATTGATAATTTATTTGGAGCGTCATAGTGTTCCAGTTTTATTGAAATATGGCGGGATGGAGCATTAAAGAACTCTGAAGTTTTTATCCAGGATGGAGTTTTTTTATGTTAAATGTGCATAAGGGTCTTTTTAAAGGAAATTAAGAAAAGTCTGAAAAAAGTTTAGATTGTTTTATTTTATTACAAGAAGAGACATGTTTTAATGTATTAGTTGACGGGTTATAGCATTCGTGATAAGTAAGGGAATACTAATTATTTGACATTTATGATTGTATGATTTTAATGAAACAATTGTTTTTAGTTGTTTAAAGGACTATGGTCTAAAAAAACATATATTATGAACTGAACTAAATAAAAGGAAAGTGGAGCCCCATCCAGTGTCCATAAGGACGAGCTGCCCTGTGTTCCTGACTCTGATTTTGCCACCTCTGAGGCCATGGGTCGCTGAGGCACTGCCAGGGGTCGCAAGGGGCAAACTAGGGGTCGCAGATGTGACCCCTGGTGACCCCAAAATTAAGTCCATGCACACACCTCTGCTACCCGTATGCCATGAAAACTCACAATTGGCATGCACCTACCCCCCACACACACAAACACTCTTAAGACACCTTTGTCCGCTACTCTTCTTTCCTTAGGAGTCATGTGCATGCACTTCTGCTACCAATGTGCAGTGGAATTGTTGATTGAGGAGGTGATGCAGCACCTGGGAATGAGGAAAAGGGAGAACTCTGGATCCATTCATGGTTTCGGATTGATTGCAAAGGAGGTGCACACTGTACAGACACTCACGGAAGGATCCCTCGCTCTATGTGCCTTCTGTCCCCGGCATCTATCCCTCCGTCTCCAATAGATACACAGAGGTCCTCTCCTGTATACCAGGCTCATGCACTCCAGCAAGTGGGTCACAGTGGGGTCTACAATGTCCTCCGCTGCCTGGGTACACCTGTCCTGCCTCCAGTAGGAAGTGTGTAGGAAAAGTCGACAATCTCATTGCAGGACTGAAGACCAATGGAAGCTGCAGGGGAAGAAAGTTGCCAGTGACAACCCTGGTTGATGCAGCCTAGGTAGACCAGGCACCCTAGGTGTACTATTGCAGCGTGCCGGTGTGCTGCTTCCTTGTTGTAGTTGAGGTTCTTCAAGCCACTATTTTTTTCAAATTGTCAACCTGGCAATAAAAACAGCTGATTGACTGATGCCTGGGTAGGTTTCAATCTCGAAGTAGGAATCTCAGTCCATGGCCATTCAGCAGGTGGGTCAACCAACAAATTAACAGGGAGAGCTGAGCCCGTGCACGAGCCAAGCCTTGGAAATATTTGGTATGTAAGTTATGCAACAAACATCAGGTTAGTATATCAAAAGGTATCTTTAACCCTTTGCGTGCTCGTGACGGAACTGTTCCGTCACAAGCCTCGGGTGGGCTGTGCTGGTGACGGAATGGTTCCGTCACGGCCCGCTCGCCGCGCCTGCGCGGCGCGAATTCCGCGCCTGCTCTGATGTTCTAAAGAGCGGACGGGGCCGTGACGGAACCATTCCGTCACAAGCACAGCTAACCCGAGGGCCGTGACGGAGCGGTTCCGTCATGAGTACGGAAGCGCCGCGCGGCCCCGCCTCCCCCTTAGCGCTGCGGCGGAATAGCCGCCGCAGCTTAGGGGTTAAAATTCAAGAAAGAGTAGTTCTTTAATATGCATAAGCGTTTCGCCCTAATACATCAGATTATTTGGAAAGCGTTTATCAAAAGTGAAAGGTTTTAAACATGAACTGAGAAACATTCCTGCCTCCACCCAGATGACAATGCCATTAGTGAACTAAGAGCTGTCTCACGCACCTTAAATGTTGCCTAGACTTTTATTATAGCAGGTGATTCATAAGAGTCTCTTAAATCAAATACAAGTGACGCTCCTGTAGAGCGCACATACTGAACTCACGTATTTGAAGGTGCTCTCATTTGAGATAATGAACGAAAACGAGACATGGAGAAATAAAGTATTTGCGTATGATCGCGCAATTTGGAAACTGGCATTGCTCCCAGATTTCCAAGTTGTACTCTGTGCAAATAAAGCCACTAGATGGGTATACTTGTCTGGCATTAAAGGTTAATGCTTTGTCCTTAATGCCTGTAGGATGATATGAAATCCTGGGTGAAGGACAGACTTTACGTTTTATTTTGGGCAGATTTACTTACATATTGCAAACTTTACCCAAGGGCATCACATCACTTCACAATAGACACAGGTTACTTTAGATGTCTGTTTAGTTTTTCATGCAGAAGGATATTTTGTGGCATTCACAGGCAGAATATTGAGCCATTTCTGGGATTCAACCCTAGTCTCCCATGTGACATGGTTGGCAGCCATGGCCGCTAAGCTAGGCCGCACCACTGCCTTGAAAGCTCGACTTGATTGCTCCAGGTTCCAAGAGGGCCTCTTCCAGAGCCAGGCCTCTGGCTCGGGCAGGTTCTCCTTACTTCTGTCTTGTGGGCCCCGTCTTCTCTATGATAAGGGCCCAGTTCTGCAAGAAAAGAGGACAAAGATGCAGGAGCACTGAAGTGGCACCTCCGTAACTCTTCCATTTTAAAGCAGCCCCAGAACTCTTCCATTTAAAAATAATATTGAGTTAAAACAAACGTGCCGGTCCCGGAGTTTACTCAAAGAGAAGCTTAACTCCTAGAGCCTGACCCCTCTCCTGATGACCAGCAAACTGTTGCTACCCACTACTATCATTCTCCTATCAGCCTGCCCCACCCCAGGCCATTTCAATGAACAAGTTCAGTAAACTCTTCACAGGCCCATTGCATGCGGGCCCAAGAAGCAATCCCTTGAATGATTATGTAACTCACACATGCCCTCCACTATGATGTCACTGTTGTACTTTGTGACATCAGGAGGGGAAACCTCACCTGCGACCACATGCATAACAGGCCACGTCCAATTCCACCACCGCCCCCCCCCACCCCAACCCCAACCAGGAAAAGCACAGATTCAACCTATGTTATCACCACGCAGCGAGTGGCCATTTAGGCATTTCTTTCAGATGTTCTGTGTTTCTTCACTCTTCTTGACTCTCCTTTTAGGATGGTAGGGCGATACCCATCATGCCTATTACCCCAGCTGCCCCCATGTGTTTGTAACCTCTTTTACCTAAGATGCTGTTAGGAATGCTTCTGTCATAGCCTGAAATTTCTGAGGCTATCACACTGAGTTCTGCTGTTATCAGAACTCTTTGGTCATATCCTGTCAGTCCCTGCTTCTTCAGCCCATCATGCAATAGGCGGTCATCAACTGCTGATCCAGCTGTCAGTCCTCCTGCTATCACCTCTCTGGGCTTTGTTGGATTACGCAAACCTCGAAGAAAAGTGAGTGGATGGATGTGTGCAGCATAAAACTCACTGTATGAGCAGCTGAACTTCAAGGATACAGGAGGAGGGATTTCCTGCAGCAACATCAGTTTCCAGTTGTTGTTTCCTCGGCAGACAAAGTTCTGAGCACTCCCCCACACTACTAGCTGTTTCTTCCATCTTCCTTCGACAGATCATCAGGCCTCTATTTCAGTGGAGCATGAGCTTCTTATTTGCTGGGTGGCCAGGTGTCCACCAGCTACAGTTACAGGCGCCCGGTGTGATGGGTGCAGCATGTTCATGGGCATGTTCACACCTTCCCACCTGCATGAGTCTATTCACAGTTTTCTGTATAGCCATCCTCATGTGTTTCACTCGAATCCTGCAGCAGTGCCTTTGCCTGCTGATGCTCACCAAGATCTAATCAATTGTTTACACAGCTGCTTCATAGACATGGCTGCCAACATTATTTAACAAAGAGGAATCTCTGATACAGCATGGCATATTTAAATTGCGTCATCTTTAGCCAACCATCTTTAATTCAGAGAAAAAGAATATGTGACTGACTACAAGTTAGGCCTAGGCATGTGTCTATGGTTTTATAAGAAAATTAACTTACAGCTCACAAAAAAGAAGCTGGCGTTTTAGTTGTAAAATATGATATTGGCATCCGCTCATAGCCATTTCTAGAAATGGATTGCAGCGCCACCGACTGTAAAAAAAATCATCAACCCTGTGTACACTTTCTTAAAAGTTGGACAATACCACAGTAAAACAAGCATTGGCATAGCCAATAGGCCTTACCTTTGGGACCTTGTAAGTAAAAAAATAAAAATGAAATGTAAGACTTCACCTTTACATTTACTGCGTCCTAAATACGAAGTAAATGTAAATGTGAAGTCTTATACTTCTTTTTTATTTACTTACAAGGTCCCAAAGGCGAGACCTATTGGCTCTGCCAATGCTTGTTATAGAAGAGATCAGCAATATGTAAATTTGGAGGAAACAATGTGTATCTAATTTAGAGCATGGAATTATGACATTAATATGCAAGTACAATAACCTGGGCCCAGATTTACTATCTTCCACGAAAACGGAGCACAAATTGCAACTCTGCATTGCTCTATAGAAAACCGTGTAGCACCAAATTTACAAAGAGTTGCCTTCCGATGATGTCTTTGATATCACTCATGCTAGAAAAGAATGTACTTTGCACTATGAGGCAGTGAGTAGTAAACCAGAAAGGTCTAGCATAGGTTATGTAGACGAGGTACATTATCCAGCACAAATTCCCACGCAAACAGAAGCACACAGATGTCAAAGCGATATCGGGACTGAACAACAGCCAGAAAGTTGATCAACTCTGCTATTGACACTACTTTGCCCGCGCAAGCTCCCGCACAAACCTGTAGCTAATCTGAGCCTTGGCTTCCACGAGTAATTTCTGGATTTGCCGGGTTCCATCAGAAAGAAACTTTCATGCTCATCAGAGATTAAAAAAAAATATGCATGGTTGACGGTTTCAAGAGAATGACCACAACCGAAAAGGTAGCAGACTGCAGAAAGCGTGAACAAGCACTGAAAAACAAGCGCGGACCCGTTATGACATAAATATGCAAGTACATTAACCTGGGCCCAGATTTACTATCTTCCACGGAAACAGAGAGCAAATTGCAACTATGCATTGCTCTATAGAAAACCGTGTACCACCAAATTTACAAAGAGTTGCCTTCCGATGACATCTTAGACGGCAATCGTGCTAGAAAAGAATGTACTTTGCACTATGAGGCAGTGAGTGGTAAACCAGCAATGTCTAGCATAGGTTGTGGACTCCAACGCTGTGAGAAAGAGCTTGGCATGATGGGACATGCAGTCCCTGCAACTCATGCTAGTTGTGCGCTTAGTGCATTTTTAAGGAGAACTACATGTCCCGGAATTCAGTGGAACAGCATTTGAATTCTATGACCCCTGAAAAGATGAAGAGCCGCAGGGAGATGAGGACAACAGCGGGATGAATGTGAATTTTATGGGCTAAACAAAACTGCGCCGCGTCAATAACAGTAATTGTGTTTCTTGTCGAGACTATTTAACGTGCATGAATACCATTGCGTTGTTTGTTAAATGAAAATACGAGCCACCAAAGCTGCTTCCGGGAAGACAGGTGTGTACCTAATTCAAGGAGGCCCCACAGCACCATTTCTGCACGGTAGGAGCCTACTTGAGGGGCTCGAGCCCAGGTTGCCAGGTCACTGCGCGAGCTTGATGGAAGAAACGCATGAGCCGCGGCGTCTCGGTCTCCAGGGCAACCCAACAAGGGCGGACGTGCACAGATGGAGAGCTTCCTGCAGCCGGAGTCACCGCGAGTGGCCGAGGAAGACGGGGCAGCGGGACTAGACATCTGCGCCAGGTGATAAAGCAGGACAGGATGGACTCTCTTGTCAATCTAGAGTTCTCATCAGCAGTTACAGGGTAGAAGTAGGAATACGGGACAGCCATAGACTATTGGCACTCATGTACGTTTGGCATTTCCCTTGCGGGAGCGAGCAGCAGCGCCGTCTGTTTCGAAAGCGTGAGCAAGATAATTGAAAACAGATGGCGCCGCTGCTCGCTCCCACAAGGGAAATGCCAAACGTGCATGAGTACCTATAGAGAGTAGTGGCCAACATGCACAAATTTAAGCAAAACTGCTGAGCGATGCCAAGAGGTCTCTCTAAGCAGCGCTTGCGCGCTGCGTAGGAGAGACCTAAAAAGGTACTCTTCATCTGGATCATGATCATTGTTTCACCCTGATTGGTATAATGTAGATACGTGACTATTAATAAATCATTACATCATTGAGAAATACATAAATATTTATGTTATATATCATGTTACACTTAATATGCAAATAGACAAATCTGACCTTTAAATTAGAGGCAATATAATCAAGGCCTGTATAATACCAAAATAGCTCAATAATTTGCATTTGATCTACTCATTAGATCGCATGGGGAACACAGCATATTGCATATGGGAAAAAGTCAAAAGAATATAGGGGTTCACAAGGATTGATGAAGGTGAACTTTTGGAGCATTTCCAATTACATTCTCAACTATTAACCTTTTTTTGCATCAGTACGGTAAAAGATGTGGAGTAGTGACTAAGTAAACTTGGTCACCTGGTTTAGAATCCAGAGTGGCACTTGACTGAAAATTGTGCAGTTCCAGGAAAATCATTTAATGTGTCATGATGGTGTCATTGTGTGTAACTGTGTGTAATTTGAAGATTTCAGGCCCCACTTGATGTATACAATCTTGCTTCGTCTCCCATCACTGCCCATAATGTAAACATTCCATTTCTCCTCAGCTAAGTCTGTGCTATATACATATGTTTACATTATGAAGTTATCTCCATTATTCCACCCTATAAATGACCCCTCCTTTAAGCTCTTAGTGAAAAACCCCATTTTGGGAAATCCAGAAAGGAGCCCCCCATAATTTTCTTTATCTCAGTACACATACAACACCTTTGATAGGGTTCATGTAAGTCTATTTATCAGTGTATGTAGGAGCACTTTCCTGTGCACTTTGGGAGAGCCTCATACTTAACTTCTTGCTCCCTGGAAGGATTTGTTTAAGTTCCTTCAGCTGCTTTAGTAAGAAAAGAATACCTTTCCCCTAAGGTGTCAGTGCTTTCTTTTCTGTGTGTGAGACATACACACAGGCATAAGACTCTCTCTGCACCTGCTATCTTGCAGATAGATGTCTGATACTCGCAGGTGTGGTAGACATCTTAAAACTCCAGCAGCACTTAGCGTCTCAGCGGAAATATTAGCAAAGCCAATAGATCTGGCTTTATGCCCAAATGCTGTTTGAATGTGTTAGCACATTAACGACAGACATATTGGCAACGTGTGTTTTCCTACTGGCTCTGAGGATGTCTCAGCCCCAGTTGCCTGACTGGTAGCCCAACCACTGCGGCTTGAAGTTCTAGCACCCCCGAAATTCGAGACTAGTGGCGCCCCTGCTTTCATTGATTAAAAGCTAATATGTATCTCTGAATACTTGAATGACGTCATATGATCGCGAAAGTTCTCAGGAGTTGCATTTTTTTAACCATATTAGACATCCATCTAACAGGAAAGTATTCACATTCTGAAAAGCGGGGAGATATAAGAAAGTGCATTCAAATGAGTACCATCATAGAAAGATGTCTGAACGCAATGCCAGCATAAGAAGATCATAAAGCGGCAGACGATGGCAGTGGGAATGCGTGGGTGCAGACAGGATAATGCTGCTGTATGATGCTGTATAATATGTACTTTACGATGCTCTACAACATGTTCTAGCGCCATCATACAGTGAGTGTTCACTGAGATGTAGAAAGATATACCGTCGACATGTTATGGGAACAACAGCATGACAATTGACAAGAATGTCGGCGAGGAAAAGATACAATTAGGATATCAGTATTCTCTCGAAAATATCCACCTGGATAAACAAAATGCTCTAGAACTAATGGATGAATTTAATAAAACAAGGCGTTCAGGCTCAAGGCTGAGGAAATACCAAGTAGCCTAACGAACAAGGATGAAAAATCTACTTGCATGGTTTGTGGAATGAAGAAGGTTCTGTAACAAGAGTGCAGGCTGAAGTGAATAAGTAAACAAATGAACAGAAAAAAACAATGCTGACGTCCCAAAGAAATTAGGGAAGAAGCAAAAGTATAGAGGACTGCCCAAGAGAATTTTGGTCACTGTCACATTTATTAAAACAGACTTCAGAAAAAAGCATGATGAGAGGGCTTGAAAATAAGATATTGGATTCGACTTGCTTATGACTAACCATAGATAGTTCAGTAGAAAAGGAACGGAAAGGGAGCCATAAATTATAGAATGTACTCACGGACTTTATTCGTGAAGGTGTTGAGAACGGGTGTGCTTACTGTTGAGGCTCCATTTGTATCTGTGTCTCCTGGAAATAGTCAGAAATATGTTCCTGTATAAATATTTGTGGCATTTGTATATTGTTAACCTGGTCAATGGGCAGTGGAGCACTGTTCGGGGTCAAAGGCAAAGATATAGTCTATGCAGTGGCGGCTGCTGAACTTTGAAAGAGGTGAGGCGTAATTTTCTTCCTCAAATTAGACAGAGCAAAAGTGCAAGACACCTTACTTTCAGAGGGTCAAGGAGTGTTTACACCTTTGAGGAAACGCTAACTTCAAAATAAGTGCCAGTTGGTGCATTTTACAGCACATTTGAGTTTCCCAGGCCTCCATTAGCAGTTATCACATTTAGGGCCTGCCTCATGCATAACATGACTAAACATCACCCAATTCTCTACTTGCTGGCTTTGTTTCCACTGATAGCCATGGTCCCTTCACTTGTCACAAAGCACCTGTAAACACCCTCGAACCTAATTAGACAACTTGCACATATGTGTATTCTCCCACAGATAGCTTTAAGAAGGTTTCGCTGTCTTGCTGATAATCTCCTACCAGTTCCCCATACCCTCTGAGTCATAAAACAATCATGCACATGCCTACACACAACCACTTAAATAAAAGTCACATGCACACACCAGACCAAGCTGACACCTATTCATAAACACACTCACTCATTCATAACTCACAGCTATTCGTAGCCTCTATCCTTAATCGTCCGCCTACACCAACAGAAACAGTAAGGACAGTCACTGACCCCATGAACACTAACAAAAGGGGCCACTGTGACAGCCCTAGGCGCACTGAGGAGACAAAGCTCTCACACACTCGGGAGTATATATAAAACAAATTTTACCAAGCGAGGAGATAACATGCTGAGTGAATGTTCTATATGGTTCAGGATATTTGATTACACCAGTTTTACCAGACAAAATGCTGAACCAGCCCTGCTGGTATTTGTTGTATGCTACTGATGTGCTCCTTGGCACACAGGCTACATGGAATTTAGAATGTTCTTCATGTTCTCTTCTGTCCTCGCTCTGAGGTTCCTTGGTAATCAGTTGGAGACTGATTGCCTTTCATGCCAGTGTGGTTGTTAAGCTGTTCTCTACATTCAAGATTAAAGCTTATACTTGGAACAAGACTTCTGGTGTTTGGACCCTTCTTCTACACAACATATTGGCAACGTCGGGAGTAAGTCTTCTCACACCGAAGATACACCAGAAAAGCGAAGAAACAGCGCTCACAAAGTAAGAAATTTATTTCTTTATGGTTGTGTTCAGATAGCACCAGTGGCTGCTTAACCTTTCAGTGCCTTGATTGCACCAGCGGCAGCTGTACTCCTCCGTTTAGTTCATCCTTAAATAACTTTACAAGAGGAGACTTCTCCTCAGCGTTAAACTGGTATTAATTTATATTCAAGCGGAAAAACAAATATATATTCAAAAAGGGAATAGAACTTTACCTTACGATTTTAAGAATCTCAATTTTATCGATTTAAGCGAAATAAAAGAAAAAGCGGACACTGCGAGTAATTTAAGATTGAATTCATTTTAAGTCTTCCCTAAGGAAAAAACGGTCACTTACTAGAGACGCGTCCATAGAACCTTCCGAGTTTTGTATGCCTGAACCTTCGGAGCCACACTTTGCTTATGCGTCATTGAGTCTAAATCACCCAAAGCATTGTGGATCTGACGTCAACACGTCTTTGCACGTTTTCGGCCATTTTAAGATCAGGCAGTCTCCGTTATTTTGACAGCACCTTCGTTTCCAGTGACACATTTACAATTAACTCGAAGGATTCATCGATATTTACAGCGATGCACACGCTAACAAGTGTGTATTTACAATAAGATTAGGATATTCTATTTTAGTATTATTTTAGTTTGCTGAATTTTCAATAAATCGTTTTATTGTTTTTATTTCACTGTTTTTGTTTCAAAATTTCATAAAATATTTTCTTTTATCATACTTACCATGTCAAATATAATGGTTCCTCCACATTTTTTGCCAGTTGCTGGAGATCCCAAAATGGATTGGGACTTATGGTATCCAATGTTTTTAGCCTATGTAAACGTGTTAGAAGAAGATGGTTCTTCCAAAAGGAAATTGGATCTTTTACGTTTATCTCTAGGCGGTCAAGGCATCAAAGAGTTGTCTGACTTACCTCCTTTAGAAGACTCAGAGAATGAATCTGATGTTTTTGAAATTGCAGTTAAACAACTTACTATAAGATTTGGAGAAGAAAATCAATACAGTTATGGAGCGTTTTAAGTTTTATTCAAGAGCGCAAAAGGATAACGAAACCATTGAGAATTATATATCTGCCCTACGTGCTCTGGCTGGATCGTGCGCATTTGACACTATCAACTATGAACAAGTTTTAAGGGATCAAATAATGATGAAAACAAAAAGCAAGAAAATACAAGAAAGACTGTGGTTAGGGACTGAAACTTCTCTTAAAGCTGTTGTCAACATAGCAAAGGGTATTGAACAATCAGAAAAATTTGTAACTGAAATAAGAGGTCAAAGCCTTTCGGTCAAAATTCAAGACTCTATACCTGAAGTTTCTGTTGTCAAAAACCAAACGATTCAAAAAAGATTTTCTGCTCCTACTTTCAAAAAAGATAGTGTTACAAGGGATAACAAATTTAGTAATAGACGTACATTTATTATATGTTATAGATGTGGTAGTTTTGACCATGTGGGCAATTTCAAAAATTGTCCTGCTTTAAATAAGATTTGTGTCAAATGTAAAAAGTCTGGACACTTTGGGAAGATGTGTCGTTCACCTCAAAAAGTGAATTATATTCCTGTTGATGAGGAGGGATCAGTTGAAGAATTTAGTGAGTTCAATTGTATTTCATGTGTATCCTCTGATGACTGCAAAAGTTTTCCTTCAGATTTGTTCAACGTTGATGGTAAAGAAATTACCATGTTAGTAGATTCTTGTGCATGGTATTCCATAATTGGTAAAGACATTTTTGAAGAGTTATGGCCCAACAGAGAATTTTCTAGCCCTGACATCAAACCTGGTAGTTATACAGGACATAAAATTCAACTAATTGGATTTTTTTGGGCTAGAATAGGATTCAAAGGGAGGTCTACACTGGCTAAAATTTATATTGCTAATAAAGGGGAGTCACTTTTGGGTTGGCCTCATCAAAAAGAGATGGGTATTAAGTTAGATCCCAATGCTTCTCCTCCAGTGTATATTGATCCTTATGAATCTCTGCCTGTATGTGTTGTTTCTGCGGATGATTGGGATTTTGTGCAAAATATAAAAAGGTTGTTTCCTAATGTTTTTCTAGAAAAGTTAGGAGAGTATGCCTGTTTTAAACATAAAATTATACTTAAGAACGATGCAGTGCCTGTTAGGCATAAAGTTAGAAATGTGCCTTTAGCTTACTCGGGTAAACTAAAAGTTATTCTCAATGATTTGGTAAATTCTAATATAATTGAACCTATAGAATCATCTCCTTGGGTTTCTCCTATTGTTCTTTCGCTTAAATCTAATGGTGAGCTCCGTTTGTGTGTGGATCTCCGCAGTTTGAACAAGGAGATTTGGACTGACATGCATTCTCTCCCAAAAATTAATGAACTCATTGCTACCCTTTCTGGCGCTTGTGTGTTTTCCACTTTAGACCTTGCTAGCGCATATCATCAAGTTGTATTACATGAAGAGTCGCGAAATTTGACTGCCTTTGTCACGCCTGAAGGAATGTATCGTTATTTACGCATGCCTTTTGGCTTGGCAAGCGCTGCGTCTGTTTTTCAGCGCTTGATGAAAGAAATGTTAGAAGGTTGCAAAGGCGCCATCGCGTTCCAAGATGATATCCTGATTTATGGCAACGATGTAATACAACATGATGAGAATTTAAAAACTGTCCTAGGAAGGATACAATCAAAAGGGTTAACACTAAAATTTAACAAGTGTAAGTTTAGACAATTTAAGGTTGAGTATTTGGGACATGAGATATCCAAGGAAGGCATTAGACCAAAATTTGATCATATTGCTGCTATCTCCAAAGCACCTGCACCAGTCAATAAAGATCAATTGTCTTCCTTTCTTGGCTTAACTGAATACTTTGGTAAGTTTGTAAAAAATTATGCTTCCAAGGTGTCTTCTCTTAGAGTGTTACTTAAAAAGAATGTTAAATTCCTTTGGAGTAATGAACAACAACTGCAATTTGATGTGTTGAAAAAGGAGATCTGTTCAGCTCCTTTCTTGAAACCATTTGTTGTGGGCAATGATTGTATCGTTTCTGTGGATGCAAGTAATTATGGTTTAGGAGCAGTTCTTTCACAGAGAAACGGTTGTGGAGAAAGCATTGTTTCTTATGCTTCAAGGACATTGAGAGGGGCTGAAACTAACTATTCCACAATTGAGAAAGAATTGTTAGCTTGTACGTGGGCAGCCCAGCATTTTCGACAGTTTTTGTGGGGTACAAAATTTGTTCTCAGAACGGATCACAAGCCTCTTGTGAACATGTTGGGTGCGGGTGGTGGCAGGATTTTGACGGCTCGTTTGGCTAGACTAGCGGCCAAATTACAGGAGTATCAATGCACTGTAGAATATATCCCCGGTAGACTCAATGTACATGCAGATTGCATGTCTAGATTGGCCTTACCCTGTCGGAGTGGTGAACATTCAGAAGAATGTGATGTAGCTTACACCACTAAGGACGTAAATATGAGCGATTTGGAAGTTATTTCGGAGGATGTTTGGGTGAAAGCCATGTCTGAGGATGATGATCTGTGTCTTGTTGACACCTATTTGAGGTGTGGTTGGCCTGAGGAGAGGAAGCTGTTGGGTGATTTAGGTTCTTTTTTCAAAGTAAGAGATGAGCTTATGTCTTTCCACAATGTTATTACAAGAGGTGACAAAATTGTACCTCCTTTAGCTGTTAGGGAAAATTTAATTAGGATTGCTCATGAAGGCCATATGGGCATGTCAACCACTAAGAGACGGTTACGTGAATACTATTGGTGGCCTTCTATGGATGCTTTAGTTGATAGGTGGGTTAGGAATTGTCTTCCATGTTCCAATAGTGATAAGACTGTGAAACCCCTCACGACCCTTATCACCCCTATTGAGTATTCTGAGGGTCCTTGGAGAAGGTTGGGGATTGACATCGTTGGACCTTTGAACTTGTCTGGTAGTAAGGAAGTTTTTGGGTTAGTCCTTATCGACTACTTTTCAAAATGGCCGGAGGTCAAAATTGTGGAAAAAATCACTTCTGGCCAAGTCATCGAGTTTCTAAGTAACATTTTCAGTCGTGAAGGTCTTCCGAATGAAATAATTTCTGATAATGGCTCGCAGTTTATCAGTAATGAGATTGAAATGTACTTCAAAGAACAAGGTGTTACTCACAAGAGGGTTTCCAACTATAACCCACAGGCCAATGGCCAGATTGAGCGTTTTAACAGAGTGATTAAGGAATCTATTCAGTTAGCTGTCAGAAGTGGGTTGGATTGGAGGAAGGCACTTCGTGCTACTTTACTTACTTATAGGATTTCACCCAATTCTGTAACTGGTTGCTCCCCGTTTGAATTATTAAGGGGTCGTAAGGCTGGTTCCAAGTTGTTACCCTGGTGGTTGAAGACTGATGTTCCGGATGTGTCTGGTCCTGATTTGAACAAGGTTAGGGTACGTGTTAAAGCATATCAGGAGAAAATGGGAAAAGGTTCTAATAAGGAAGTTTTTGGTCAGAAGATTAAGATTGGTGATTTAGTCAGAGTAAAGTTTGGTAACACAGTTTCTAGAAGGTGGGCAAAGTGGTCTGATCCTGTTAGAGTAACGGAAGTGTTCAGTAAAGCTGTGCGTGTTGAAGGGGGAAAAATTTGGAATTTCAGGCGTGTATCCATTGTTAGATTTGACAAATCGCTTTTGAATTCTAGGGAACCTTATGCTCTTGTAAATGATGAGGACAATTACCAAAATTTTTTGGATGACCTTTACATTCAACAGGATTCTCGAAATGTTTGTTCTAATGATTTTGCTGGTTCTAATGAGCTCTCAGTTCATGTTCCATAGGATATTATTAACAACACCAATGTGGACTCTGAGAATGTGGGTACCTCTGGTGTTGTTGATGGTAATCCTGCTATACAAGATTTCTCTGTACATGATGTTGCAAATCAGGTTGTTAGGAGAAGTTCACGTGTTTCGCATCCACCTGTGAAAATGAAAGACTATGTTTGTTCCTAGTTTTTTTTTTTTTTGTTTGTTATTTCAATGGGGGGAGGTGTGTTGTATGCTACTGATGTGTTCCTTGGCACACAGGCTACATGGAATTTAGAATGTTCTTCATGTTCTCTTCTGTCCTCGCTCTGAGGTTCCTTGGTAATCAGTTGGAGACTGATTGCCTTTCATGCCAGTGTGGTTGTTAAGCTGTTCTCTACATTCAAGATTAAAGCTTATACTTGGAACAAGACTTCTGGTGTTTGGACCCTTCTTCTACACAACAGTATTTAAACCTATATTCCTCTATTTATCTGAACTTAAAACCTGGGCTATCATGACGAAGGCTTTCAACACTATGAGGCGGGAACTCCGATCCCATTTGAAAAGAGAAACGTCAAATCATACAAACAGTTTATCTGGTAAAATACCGCAAGAGCTGGGAGTTAAATATAAAAAGGAAAACTTACTTACCTCACAGTCGGTCTGCGCCACCTCTGCTACCCTTGGCACCTTCACGTCGGCACTGGAATGGACTGGCAGCCCCTCTCAGCCAATCCTGGCACTGCCAGCAGCGCCAGGATTGGCTTAGGGCACGGTTATTCTTCTTCGCCCGCCGCCTGCCTATTAGGAGACCATGCGCAAACAAGTGAAAACACAAGTTCGCATGACTGGGCATGGGCAAAAAATTCGCCCTCCGTCCCCACTCATGCGCACTTGTGTTGTGCTGCTGCCTCTTGCCCCCCACTGGTCTGACAATCATGTCAGTCAACATGACGCCAGACCGCCCATCCCCTTCAGTCTCTGAAGGGGTGGGCGGTCCGACGTCATGCTGACTGACATGATTGTCAGTTCTCCCTCGGCGTCTTTGAACTTAAGTTAACTGATTCAGTTTACTTAAGTTCAAAAACGCCGAGGGAGCGGCGGGCAGGAAGGCTACGCCCCCACGCCCCAATGGACGCACCGCGCCTGAGTCTATGAGTGGTTGAATGGGTTCTGGGTTTTGAGACTAAATGTGAACTATTACTTTGTTCCTCTGTAGTATTGTTTAGAGAGATGTGGCTTCAGCCCTTTACTATATTGGAGCAGGGTTGCAGTAGTCCTAACCCAAACTGGGATGTCATTCCATTCTTTGGGTGCATAGATGGAAAAGGCCTGCTACCATGATCATTCTTTTTATCACCTTTTTCTCTGATATTTTGCTGGCTTTGGGAGTGCTAAGCACCACCACGATGACCTTGTCAGCCGGATGGGTTTGGGTGTCAGTCGTGATAGCGTTGTAGATGATACCGCTGGTTTTGAAGCGGGTACGGACAAGGGAAGGGAGCCAGTGGAGTTCATTTGGGCAGGGGTGATGTGGTTATATTGCTTCGGGCTCTTCATGAGGTGTGCTGTGGCATAGAAAATGCCCTTAGGGTGCATCGGTGTAGATTCTGGGAGCCTGTGTGTTCCCACCATCCAGATGCGTTTCTAGGCTTCCCTTGAAAAACAGAGAGGGAGAATACTGTTTGATTGTAACTATAGTTGTGTAATATTTGGTGAAAGAGTCTTTGTGGGTGCCTGGCCATGACAACAAAAATACTGCATTGTCAGTGCGCATGTGTGCAATAAGTTTCCTTCCTTAGTGGAAGTAACAGAGTACACCTGAATGCACCCAGAGCTGGCACCTGGAATGCTGTTATGGTGGATAATGTACATGTCTGTATTTTATACATATTAGAAGATGTTTCATATTTTTTTTATAGTGGTATTGAAATTTATTAATACCTGATAAACGTTTTCAAGTGAAATGTACCCTAGAGAAGTAGAGGACGATAATCTGGGTTCTAAGAGAAAGGAGTCCCAAAACCTGATACATTTTCTAATACAATGGGTTTTCCCATATGAGATTTTCTCCACAAGTAACCTGTTAAAAAAAACAGAAAGAAATAAGCTACAAGATGCAAAATAAAACTTTGGCTTTGCGTGCAATATGTATGAAAAGATGCACTAGCCTCTATAGATACTTAATTTAAATATTCTAAAACCACCCCCTCCTAGTAGATAATGTACTTTCTGTGAAGAAGAAATTCGACTTTCATAAACATGTACTGTAGTAGTTTATCATACAGTTAATTAGAACTATAACATACAGACATCACATTGATACTTAATTAAAACAGAAGTTAAAATTAAAAAACACATTATAAAAGCAAGCTACGCAGAATAAGTGTCGATTCCCAAGCAGCAATTCCAAATGTGTTATATTATATGGATAACATTAAGGGCCAGATGTAGGTAATCCCAGTTTACCGACTCTTAAATACCGAATCATACCGAATCGGTATTTCAGAATCGGAAAACGGGATGTAGCAAATAAATCGATAAAATTTACCGATTCGGTAACATTCGGATTTCCCAATCTGTATTTTCCGAATCTGTATATACCGATTCGGTAAATACCGATTCGGTAAATACCGATTCGGAAAAACAAATAGAACCCATGTGAGCCAGTCAACCAATCAGGAACACCCACCACACCCCACAACAAAGAAACAGAGGAACCAACCAATCAGATGCAACTACCCCTCCCCAGTACCTGGATGTGGCCACACCCATGCAGGTGCAGAGCAACTGAACTGTTTGGAGAGCTGAAAGAAACACAGAGGAGCAGGCTGCATGAGCATAGCTGAGCTGCATAATGGAGTCCCAGGATGGCCAGAAGGATGGAGCTGAGCGTAAGAGGAAGATGAAATTCAGCCCAGCAGAACTGCAGGTGCTGGTGGAGGAGGTGGTCAAACACCACACCCAGCTCTTTGGCAAGCAGTCTCTGCATGTTGCAGAGTCTGTAAAACGGAACACCTGGCTGGAGATCCAGTCCAAGGTCCATGCCACTGGGGTCATACACAGGGATATAGATGAACTAAAAAAAGGTGGTATGATCTGCGGATCATTACCAAAAAATAACTTGCAACACAGAGGAAAGAAGCCGGAGCCACAGGTGGAGGGAGGAGCTGTGCACCAAGACTGACAGACCTGGAGCAGCTAATGGAATCCACCCTGGAGCCAGACAGTATCCATGGGATCGGGGATGCTGACAGCTCAGCCAGAGCTGCAAGAAAACAAGGTAAGATGCATGGTCATGAATCCCCACCCTTTGTCCTGACCCCCTTCCCCGATGTGGGTGTCTGCATCACACTCCAGAACTGGTTTTAGTTTTTACCAGCATCATGGGAGACGTAGTCATAGGAACATACTTCAATGCAGTCAACATACAAATCAGCATGGCATGCCACACTACATACATAAGCTGTTGAGAACTAGGCAATTGTGTGATAGGAATGTGATTTAATAATGTCACACAGGTGAACAACACCACTGACCCATTGTCCATATCTGTCCACAGGAGAGTCATCGCGCAGTACAGCTCAGGAAAGGGAGGAGAGGGCACCGGCAACGGAGATGAGGGAGAAAACACCCGAAAGATCAGGTCCAAGCACTGTTCTGGAAAAAACACCCCCAGCGCAGGCAGCCACTACACCGGAGCGACCCACCACACCACATCCACTGTCACCTCTGCTGTTTGGGTCACAACATTTGGAAGCACCAGCACTTTCCCCCACACCAACCTCAGAGTCATCTGTGCTGGGAAGGCCAAGGAGGCATGATGTGCCCCCTCACAGGATCCTGGAGACATCAGATGAGGAAGATGTGGAGGCTCTCACACCAACAAATCCACCTCTGGCTGACAACGCTGGGCAGCAGACTTCATCTGGAGCTGTGCGTGCCGGTGTCCGAGGCCATAGGGTACGGGAGAGAGGCAAAGGCCAGGATGGAGAGGGGGTCTTCTGTGGTCTTGAGGCCACCATGGTGAAAGTCCAGCGCCTGCAGGCAAAGGGCATTTTAGCAGTGCATAGACAGGTGCGCATATTAAACAGCAGGATGTCCAACATTGACAGGGGGATTGGCTCCATGACCGAGAGCATACACTCTATGGCAAAGGGCATGAGGGACATGACACAGTACTGTGCTTTTTAAACTAACTACAAGCTCACCTTGCCATTCGCCCAGTGCACCCTCAGCAAAACAGACCTTAGCGCTGATTGGGGAATCTCTCCAGGGCTGACATCACGGACTGGAAGCACTGTGGCCACGCCCACCACCCTTAGGCCACGCCCCCTCGCCCTATAGAAATGTGCTTCCCCGGAAGCGCAGCGGACGAGCGCAGCAGGCGCGCCGTTTGCGCGCCGAAGGCGCGCCTAGGGCAAGCCCGTCTGCGCCCGTCCACGACCAGACGGGCCTAGGGCCTCGGGGCGCTGCCCTTTCCATTACTTATTCTCCTGCTTCACTTAGAGGTCTACAGCACCCCCCCTGCGCCCTTTCATCTACAATCTGGGACCACCTTGTATCTCTTGGCATTTCGGCTGACACACCTTGTCCTAAGCTCACCCAAAAATCCTTGTCGGCCCCCATCTCGTCCGAGACTCAGATACGTATACTATATCTCAACACACGTTCCCTCCCCCAACATCATGTCGATATTTTTCTCCTGTTGACAGCTGAGAACCCTGAGGTCCTGCTGCTTACCGAGACCTGGCTGTCTGACCTCTCCCTCCCCGACATCTTGGCTGCCCTACCTCCTAACTACTATATGTTGAACGCCAACCGGCCTACAGCCCGTCGTGGCGGGGGGGTGGCGGCAATCATACGTAAAGATCTGTCACTTATTGCGTCTTCTTCGTTATGTCTCCCTGAGGTCGAGAATCTTGTCATCAACCTAGCAACGGAAGCTGGTGCCCTGACCCTTATCGTTCTATACCGCCCTCCCACCCCTATGCCCCTGTTTCTTGCTGCCCTTAGTGAACAGCTCGCCGCCCTGATGACCTCTTCCGCCCGTATCGCCATGTTTGGCGATTTCAATTACTGGTTTAACCACACTGATGCCGGCCCCCACGCCACTGAACTGTTTGAGGCACTCCTCAGCTTAAACCTGACCCAGCACGTCACTACCCCCACTCACATCGGGGGCCACATTCTGGATCATATCTGGACGCAGGGGGTTTTGCTCTCCCGTCCGAGTATTTCCCCCTGCGTCTGGTCTGACCATTCGCTGATTGAGTCCTCTATTTCTGTAAAGGGCCTGGTTAAGCCACCTCCTTCGGAGGGTGGGATCGCCCGGAAATGGAACGCGCTTGATTCCTCTGCTTTTCTCTCCTTTCTTGCGGAGACTCAGCCCCCCACTAGTAATGCCCTTGGCGTCAATACACTGGACGCCAATGTTGTCCATTGGCTCACTACTGCTAGCGATCAATTCGCCCCCCTGTCCCGCTTCCCTCGCTCACGCCATAGCAAATCCCACAAATGGTTCAACTCAACACTGAAATCTCAACACCTCGTGCTGCGCCAATTGGAGCGCAGGTGGAGGCGTACCTATTCTAGCGCAGACAGGGAGGTGTACGTGCTCGCACGTAAAGCATATAAAAAAGCCATCATTACAACTAAATCTGCTTTCTTCTCTGAGAGAATATCAACAGCCCCCAATAAACCTAAAGAGATCTTCAAGGTTCTTGGTGAATTAACATCGGACACCAGGACACTCCAAAATCTGCCTCCCTCCGCAGAGTCATGTAACGCCTTGAACACCTTCTTTATCGACAAGATCCTGGCAATTAAAAAGTCTATCCCTCTTTCCCCTTCTTCAGCTATCACTGCAGTCCCTTCCATCAACACTCTCACTTTGACTTGTTTTCCCACACTCGATCCCGATTCTTTAGCCAAGTTGGCTACCCGGGTGAAATCCGGCTCCCCTAAGGACTGCTGTCCCCCTTCTGTGCTCTGCGACATTTGTCATACTCTACCGCACTGTATTTTACCCCTACTTAACACTTCCCTTAATTCTGGCACAGTCCCTAGCTCTTTCAAGGAGGCCGTATTGGTGCCCTTGTTAAAAAAACCTGGCGCAGACCCAGCGGTCCTCGCCAACTACCGGCCCATCTCTCTTCTGCCTTACCTGTCTAAAATCTTGGAGGCACATGTGACTACCTGCCACTCGCAATTCATCGAGGAGTCCAACTTCCTGGAAATTAACCAGGCCGGCTTCAGACCAGCCCAGGCCGGCTTCAGACCAGCCCATTCTACCGAGGCGGTGATCCTCGCCATGTTGGACAACCTCAGACGTAATGCTGACAGAGGACGCCCTCAGGCATTGGTCCTATTGGACTTGTCGGCGGCATTCGACACGGTGGATCATAACATCTTACTCCACCGTGTCGAGGCCGCCGGAGTCCGCAGGCTCGCCCTGTCCTGGGTTAAGTCCTTCTTAGAGGGCAGATCCCAGGCAGTTAGCTTGGGTCCCTTTAGCGCCACCAGTGCACCATCTCCCTGTGGGGTCCCCCAGGGTTCTTCTCTGTCCCCACTCCTTTTTAATTTGTATCTTCAGCCTCTTATTCACTCCCTGGGCAGCTGGGACGTCACCGTATTCAATTACGCTGACGACTTACAAATTATATTTCCCCTCTCTTCCCCTGATGCCGTCACCAACTTTAAGGCGGTCATGATACACATCCAGCACTGGATGAACCAAAATCAATTAAAGCTCAACCCTGGGAAAACTGAGCTCCTCCTCCCTGGGAGAAGCGCTCCCCACTGGGGCCCCCAGTATTGGCCATCTGAGCTTGGTCCGTCTCCTTCTCCAGCTGGCTGTGTAAAGAGCCTTGGTGTCATTATTGACTCTGAGCTCACTCTTAAGGCCCAGGTGAGCGCCGTAACATCTTCCTGTATGTTCCAGCTACACAGGATACGGAAAGCGGCCCACCTCTTGACCCCTGAAGCTCTGCTACAAGTTCTAATAGCATTGGTGATGTCCCGCCTGGATTTTTCCAATTCCTTGTACCTCGGCCTCTCCAAATCCCTGCTGTCTAGGCTACAGATCATTCAAAACTAGGCTGCCAGACTGGCATTCAAAATCCCTAGATGGCAGTCGGCCAAACCCTTATTACATCAACTTCATTGGCTCCCAGTCAGTGAAAGAATAGCCTTCAAGGTCGGCTGCCTGGTCTTTAAAGCCTTGACTGGCCCCTCTCCTGGTTTTTTGAAGTCCTTGGTCATCCCCTACTGCCCTTCCCGTACTCTGAGGTCCACTCACCTTCAGCTTCTAGTCACTTCCCGGTTTAAACTTGTCAATATAGGTGGCCGCAGCTTCTCTCATCTAGCTCCCAAATTATGGAATTCTTTTCCACTCTCACTCAAGACCTCACATTCCCTCTTATCATTTAGGAAATCTTTAAAAACTCTGCTTTTCTCACACTCCCAATAAAACCCCTCTTGTACAGTCTCAGTGCTCTATCAGCGCCAGGAAACTCATGGTGACAGTGCGCTCAACAAATGTCCATTAACATAACATAACATAACACAGTGCATGAGTGCCCTCTGTGGAAAACTAGATAGTGACCACTCCGAGAGGCGCAGGGATCATCAGTGCATGCGGCAACAGACTAAAGCCATGAACCGGCTTGCCACAGCAACCTCCCTCCCAGCAGGAGTGGCTCTAGCACTCCTGTTCCTGACATTTGTAGGAGCAGCAGGCGCCAATCTGCTGACCCAGGCACCACTGCAACCATTGACACCCAGCCTTGTGCATCCCGCGCTGTAGTGCGTGGGCGCAAACATTGACGAAGCCCTCAACCCACAGGACAGGTCACGGTGAGGTCAACTGTGGCCACCCAGTGTAGAATACAGACATTGTAGTACCATTGTGTGGTATCAGTAAAGTGCCTTAGTGACTATTAAACTACGTACTTCAAATACTAAGCCTGCCTGTGTCTCCTTACTTACTTAGAAATAGCTGCGTGTGATCTCTGCCCGTCTCAGTCTCCCATCTGTTGCTGGCGCTGCTCCTGCTGCCTAGGGCTCTGCCTGTTCTGTTCCATCATCAATGTCCTCATGATGTGTGATCTCCACCTCTGTGCCTTCCTTGGTGGCAAGATTGTGTAGCATGGCACAGGTCGCTATTATTTTGCAGCAGATGATTGGAGTGTACTGCCGTGCACCTCCACTCTTATGGAAGCAGCAGAACCTGCTTTTTAGAAGTCCAAATGTGCGTTCTACAATGCTGCGTGTTGCTCTGTATGCCACATTGTAACGCCTCTCACTCCTGGTAGATGGATTCATGTAGGGGGTGAGAACAAAGGACCGCAGAGCATAAGCACTATTACCTAGGTGGAAAGGAGAATGCCATTAGTTACATACTCATGATTGATCCATCTGCATTGACTATCAGGGTGTGTCACAGTTATTTACCTAGCAGGCATCCATCCTCGAAATCGCCAGCAACAAGGCATGTGTATATATCCCACTGTTCTGGAAGATGTACGAGGCGTGG
This sequence comes from Lissotriton helveticus, assembly GCF_964261635.1. NCBI lineage: Eukaryota > Metazoa > Chordata > Amphibia > Caudata > Salamandridae > Lissotriton > Lissotriton helveticus. The sequence continues at coordinate 911,794,640 of NC_136069.1, forward strand.
GTACTCCCTGAGAATTTGGCCACAATGTCTGTAATGATGTTGCCAGCGTTGCATATCACCTGCACATTGATTGAGTGCATGACTTCTGGTTCCTGTAAATGTGTCCTGTGGCTGCAGGTGGGCAGAGTGGGATGTGGGTGCCATCTATACAGCCTATGACGTGAGGGAAGTGTGCCAGTTGATAGAAATCTGTTTTGGTCTTCGCAAGTTCCGCAGGTGTGTCAGGAAACCTAATATAATGATACATTCTCTGCATCATGGCCTCAAGGAACTTCCTGAAGAAAGGGGACAGGCAGCTCTGGGACACACCACCTACTGCAGAAATCACACTCTGGTAACTCCCAGAGGCAAGCAGGTGTAGGCTACACAGCACCTGCACATGGGGTGGAATGGCGTACGCCCTTGGTGTTGGGTGATCCAGGAGTGGGTGGAGGTCCCTGATCAAGTCCAGGATGGTTTGGGGGTGTAGCCTGTACCTTTGCAGTATCTCTGGCTCAGTCAGTTGGAAGAGCGTTATCCTCTGTCTGTAGACTTGCTTCTCCCTTCTCCATACCCTCTCTCCTACTGCCTGTAGCCGTAGCTGCCTTGCTATGACATAGAATGCCGCCATTCTGGTTGCACTGTTGCATTTTGGGTCCTTATTTTATAGCCTGCACCTGGTTACCATCTGCTTTCAATCCATGGTATTTACCGACTCTTAAATACCGGATTTCATGAAATTCGGTATTTTTTAGGTTTCCTACATCTCGAAAGTCATTTTTTACCATTCCATAATTACAGATTTGGTAATTAAGTATTCGGTAAATAAGGATTCGGAATATTCCGAATCGGTAGAATACCGACTCGTATTTACCGATTCGGTAGTATTTTGACTCCTACATCTCATTTTCCAAATACCGGTCGGTAATGGCCGAAATTACCGAATTTCAGCTGTTACCGACCGGTATTTGGCTACCTACATCTGGCCCTTGACCACTTGAAACTTTGATTAAATTCATCCCCATATATATAGCATATTTTTTTACCTAAAACGGTATTGTTTATTTAATGTGTACACTAATGTTACATGTGTATGCATTAAAATGTAGTTGTTAGCCCTACTTACACACGGCTAAAATAAAGGTTTACGGTATGCCATATGTAATACGACCATTCCTATAAAGCAAGATCTACCAAAACTGAAAAAGGAGCAAAAACGGTCTATATTGTTTCAACCTCTCTAATTATTATCCTCCTTATTGATTTTATTTACACAACGTAAGTTTTTTTTGGCTGGTGTCTTCTTGTAAATGTTTTCAGTTTTGGTAGATCTTGCTTTATAGGAATGCTTGGCTTTATATGTATAAAGCATCCTTCTTTCAAAAATGTGGGCTAGAATATATGAAAAAGATAAAAAACGTCAATGTATTAATGTATGTATATTGTGTATATATATGTGTAAAAAGTGATGTACATATATGTGTTTGTTTGTTTTTGTATCTAAATATGGTTTTGAAAATAAAAAAAACCTTTTTGCTAAATTTTTCTAATTGACGTAAAAATAAAAAAGCAGTTCGAAATCTGTGTTATGGTTTGGTTTGGGTTTGAAGGGTTAGTAATGAGGTAGAATTTATTTCGTGGATGTGATACATTTCTCACAGGAGGGGATAATTTATTTCTCTCGTCCCTTAAAAATAGATTGTGTTAATTATGTCCTAGGCATCATTTTTTTGTGTATTATGCCTTGGAATCTGAAGCACAGGTCCTTGAACCATGCCTCTAACTAGTGTGTCAGTGTGAGGAGATGATAGAGATCAGTCTCTTGGCCTTCCCAAGCCTTTAGTGACACATGCTAGAAGCCTATCACCTCACTCCCGGGCATGGGATGTCTTCCAACCAATAGGTGACACATGAGTGAGAACTGCAAAGGGAAGAATCTATGCTGAATGCAACGATGGGCTGAGGTGTGAGAATAGGCAACCTGTGAACTACTACAGTGATCAGGCAGATTAAAACATTCCATAAGAACAGTGTACCTTGTAGTAAAGATCTGCAGTTACGAAAGACAGGCATGTCATATTTCGTCTGTTGCAGATCACTCACTCACATATTTCCATACTTTGCATTCAGTAACACAGCTACCGGGAAAGCAACAGTGTAAGCTCTGGAGAACTGGGTTGTGATAGTTGGAGATTTTGAGAAAGACAGAACTTGTGACTGCAGGCTGCAGGTCACACAATGCACTTCCTAGGTAGTACAAGCAGCAGTTGCGAGAGGATCCTGGCATCTGACAGCTTTTTATTCTTGTAATACTCCTTGTTGTTTGAGACCAAGTTTGTATCCATTTCTGCATCCCTACACTTTTTTATTTTTCCCTTGCTTGGTTCCCCCTATGGTTCCTTTCCTCAGCTACTCTGTGCTAGAATTATTTATCCTATATATTTTGGTGTTGTCCTGCTTCGGCTCATTTATCAGGCTTCCTTCACCTTTGGTCATCCTGGTCTTCCACGAGGCTAGTTGCAGCCTGAAGCATGAAACGAACATGTGAGCCTGAGGCTTGGTATTTAAAAATTGGGTATTTAAACTTTGGGCCTCATTTATGAGGTTTTGATGTAGGGCAGCACCGCAAGGAATCTTGCTGCACTGCCCTATGTCAAAACAAAAGGGCAGGAATCCGCAGTATCTATGTGATACAGCGCATTCTTGTCTTTTTCCCCAGCTAGCGCACAATCGGCTGCCATGCGCCAATACAGGCACCCTTGCACCATGGTGCAAGTGTGTGTATTGCGAGGCTGATTGATTTTGTGCAGGGAGGGACACCTACCTGCACAAAATAAATCACAAGAGGCGACTGTTAGACCTGGCACCATTGGCGTGGGTCTCCCTTCCATTTTTGCTGTTGCCTCATGGGTTTTTCTGGTGTTAGATGCTTTGGGCACTGTGCCACTGCTGTCCAGTGCCACACTGCGAGTGCTCCCTACTGTAAATTGATGTATTGATTAGTGGTTCCATGATTGGATATTTGGTTTACTTGTCTGACCCTACTACAGTACACTGAGTGTGCCCATGGCGTGTAAATCCAAATGCTGCTAGTGGGCTTGCAGCACTGGTTGTGCCACCCACAGAAGCAGCCTTGTAAAATGTGTCTAAGGTCTGCCACTGCAGAGCCTGCGTGCAGTCTGGTACTGTCATGCTGAATGGGCAGTGCACCCACTTGCCAGTCCCTAAACCTTGTCTTCATATTAGTCACCCCTATGGTAGGCCCAAGGGCATGGTGCATTGTAAGTATAAGGTAGGACAAGGCCTGATGTGTGTGGCATGTCCTAATAGTGAATTACAGCTGTTTTCATTTTTCACTATTGCAATGCTACCTGTTCCCCATAGGGTAGAATGGGCTGCTGGATTGTTACATGTTTATAGTCCTAGCAGACTCAGGGAACATGGTAGAAATTCGAGTTTAGTATGCCTGGACTCAGAATAATAAAATACATGTTTTAGTAAAGTTTATTTTGATATTCTGTGTTTGCAAATACCACTTTTAGAAAGTAGGTATTTGCTTGCCATACCACTTGAGCCCGCCTCTGCTAGGTTGTGGATTCCTTGTCTGGGTTTGTGTGTGACAGGACTGGGGAATTCCAGGAGACAGGCTGGGGCTGCCCTGTGGTGAATAGCTAGATCTGCATCCAAGATGGGAGGGAGGAGTTGCACCTGGGACCTGAATAGGGCTGGGCCTTCCCTCTACTATGCTGGCTCCACCCCCTGCGGTGCGTCTGATGTCTCTGCCCTGCACACTGAAAGAAGAGAAGGAAGACTCTCAACAAAGTGCTCCAGGACTGTACTTGCCTTCCACAATGCTGGCTCCACCTCCTGTGGGGCGTCTGATGTGCCTGCCCTGCACTGTGAAAGGAAGGGAGAAGTCTGGTAAACAGAGTGCTTCAGAACTGGTTTGGACTAGGCACAGGTCCCTCTCCCCTCAGAGAAAAAAGGATTTTGGGGTATAAATATTGGGATCCTGATCCCAAGAAATTAGATCACTCCTGGAACTGACAAGAAGAAACCTCTGCTGAGGAGAAAAAACCTGAAGAACCTGAGGAGAGACTCTTCCCAAGCTGAAGTGCTGCTTGGAGTATTGGCCTGCAGTAGTTGCCTGGCTGCCTAGAGAGGAGAAAGGACTTTGTGGATTTTACGTTTGCTTTTCAACTTGTGCTAAAAAGATCTCCAAGGGCTTGGAAGAGAGCTTGCCCCCTAACTGAAGTCCCAGGACCAGTGACCTTCACCAGCCTTTGTGGATTGCTACTGTTCCAGTGGCTACAGAGGCAGGGAGCTGTGACCGACTCTCACGACTGGCCCGGTGTCCTGTTGGCACCGCACTGAGCAATGTCCGCCTCGAACAACGCAAGTTCTGAGCTCACTGACTCCATCTCGATGCCGTCAATGAGCCGTAGCCTGCACCGCGACTGGAAGGACACCGCAACATGCAATGCCTCGCAACACCGAATCGAACTAGTCTGACCGACGCGGTCACTGCTGCTGACTTCGAGTCCTGTGACCGCACCGGAGTTGGGCACCCCCTCACACACTTCGCAACGCACTGCCCGACTCGCACCGCTGTCCGGACTGACCGACGCCAGCTCCCGAACTCCGGCTCGAACGCCGCACCGTAAAGTTGGAAGCACCGTAACGAGCAACGTCCGCCCGAACAATGCAAGCTCTGAGCTCACCGACGCCGTCAACGAGCCAGTAGTTGCCTGGCTGTTCTTTCAGCACGCTGTAGCCGGACAAGGCTATTGACTCGCACAGAACTTTGATTTACACCGTTTTAACCAGAACTCTTGAAATTTGATAGTGCTGTGGATTTTTTTTGTCGTTTATTGGTCTTGTGGCAACTCTATATAAAGTATAACTTATTTTTGATACAAAACCTTGTGTGGTGTCCATTTGTAGTGTTGTCACTGGATTACTGTATGTGGTCACAAATGATTAACTTACATCGCCTCTCAACTAGCCTTGACTGCTCACGCCACGCCGCCTAGAGGGTGAGCAGGGGTTATTTTAAGAGGTTAATTCCCTTGCCCTGACTAGAGTTGAGGGTCCCTGCTTGGCACAAGTACCTACCTGTGCCAACCAGAGACCCCCAAATTCTAACAGCGACTTCCTTTTTCTATGTGTGCTGCAGAATGCAGAACACAGAAAAAGGAAAGCACGAGGAGAAATCAACATTCTTCCTCGTTGCGCCTCCCTAACGCCACCCCAGGGGTGGCGTTAGGTTCTGACGTATTCCCAGGTTTACGATTTCTCATAAATCTGGGAATGTGTCTGGTTCCATGGGTGTTGCTTGGGAACTCCCACAGCAACAACCATGGAACGCCTCTTCCACACAGTTTTCTGCGAGAAAGAGGCACATATTTATAAGGCCATGAAAAGCCGTATAAAGTGGCTTTATGTGGCCTTATAAATATGCCATGGCGGATTGCGCCACCAGAACATCAAAAAAGTGACGTTCAAACACAAAAGTGTCGTTAAGGCCTCATGCATAAAGTGTCTAACACTTCCTAAATTCTGTTGTTTAGCTCATCAGTTATACCACTCTGTCTGGGGTTCCAACAACCTACCTGTTTTCCTAAGTCTGAGGCCCCTGTCAAACAATGAATAGCTTCCTCCAGTATATCTCTCTTTTTCTAAATGTGTTACCCCTTTTTTACCTCCGATGTCTACCTTGGCCTGTTTCGCATTCAGGTTAGCGGTGGAGCTTACGGGAAGGTGGAAATTAACATCAGATTCCTCTACTGATGCGCAGGGCTTGATACTTTTATTCATGTGAATCACTGTTGATGTTACCCTATCTTCTGCCTAACCTGTGCAGCCTTCAGCAGAATTAGATTTTTTCTTATACTTATACATGAGTAAATCTGTTCATGTAAAGTTACTCATACGCTTTTGAGTAACTTTACTACTTTTGGCTGTTCACTATTTACAAGATTACAGTCACAATAATGTGTAGACTTACATGTCCCCTTCTCCTGAAAAAGGGGGTGGAGTCAGTCAAAACATCAAATACGACAATGAAGTTACTAGTAGTGATGACTTTACAGCTGTATTTGACGTACAGCACACTTGATGGATACCTATGCCATTGGGGTGGAGATTTCTGCATGGTAAAGTATAGTGAAAAGTTAAAAAGTTTATTACATTTTTTTTTTAATTAGATAAAATATGTTGAATAGATATTACATTTAAATACAATTATCTTTATGAGGTTTGTTTTTAAAAAATCAGAACTGAAGTTAAAAAATGTGTTTTTAATTATTTTAAATGTTTAAAATCATTAAAAGCCCTTTATTGAATTAACAGTAATGCAATTATTTTAAATAAATATTAATTAACATGAATTTGTACATTTGAAAAGCTAATAAAATATTTTAAAATACATGAATATTAATGTTTTATTTTGAAAAATGGTTAAACATTATATAAAGTGTTACTATATTTTTAAACAGTTTAATAATTTAATTTATGGTAACATTAGTTCCTATGGGGTTTTATGTTCAGTCCTACCGCCATTATTTTCTATGGCAGGGTGTTGTACCTGTGAGTGACCATGGTTGGCACTAGACTTACACAAGATGTGAGCTGGAGTACATATACATGAGGTGTGTGAAAATAATGTAATTTGCTTTTGCATAATTATTCAAAATAGTGGTAAAACCATGCAAAATTACACAAAATGGAAATTTGTCATTTTGTGCTATATTTGCATCAACTTTTAATGCTGGGATGCAGTTCAACTCAAAATAAAAGCACCGCAAAGAACAGCGGTGTGTGTTCTTTTGTTCCCATTCATTTGCTTTACATTTTCACTGCTAATGTCACATAATTACGCAAAGTGCCAAAAAGGTTTACTTTCGGGAATTTCACATACCAAGCGTAACACAAAACTCTCAAAATTCCAAAAATGATGCCAAGTAATTTGGATTTGCTCAGGCCAATATTTACGACTGTTTGGGGTACGTTTTGGCATTTGCAACTATAGAAGGGCAGTTTATGACTAGCAACGGGTTTACTCTTTTGTTGGTGGGTGCATGTTCCTCCCTAAACTTCCTCCCTTAACACCTCTTTACTCCCGTCTTAACCCCTCTCCATTAGTAGTATTTCCCATTCTTCAGCCACTACCTTCTGTCCATCACACAGTTACTACTAAACCCGATACCTACTTGTGCTGAGACTCTGGAAGTGAGGCAAAGATCTCCACAGAAAAACAGGAGAGGCAGAACATCCACACCTGGGGTTGTGCATAGCATTTTCTAGTACATTAGTAGCACTATTGCAGCACTACTAAACATACTACCAGATGCAGTTTGTGAATAGGCTCCTTTGGGGTTGGCAGACCAGGTGCTCAACCATAAACATGGCAGAGTACACTGTCTGTCAAATCCTAAGTACACCCATTGTTTTATGAGTAGGGTGGACCATCACCTTTTTGATGATATGCTGTAAAAAAAAAATACTAGAGAGGTTGTGTTATTTCACACTGTACTTAGAAATTATTACATTTAGAAGCACAGAACAAATGTTGTGCATATTATTAGGGATGAATATGAACCTCAATATTAATCTGTATTTGGAAATAAGGGATGCAGTGTTTACTGCATCTCAGTGCAAAGACAAAGACCTCTATGAAGCATATTACCTCCCTCCACCAAAGTCAAGCTGTCCGCTACCGCACTACCAATTTCAAAACAGTGACGTAGGGGAGGATAGCGGCAATCAGGTGCATTGCTTCTGATCAGCATAAGTTGGCAGGGTATGCTCAGACGTGAGTCCCTTGCTCACTTTGCCACTGGATTCAAGCAAGCCGGGCTGAAGACGGCTGAAATGCCAGAAACCGGTCCTAGGAAGCTTGTTTCCGGTCCAGGGAAGGCATGGCTTGGCAGTTCGGACTGGACTGTTCCCATGAGGCACAGGGTCAGACTGATTTGCATATGGCCATGTCTGAACTGGGGTGACGGAGTGGGCCAAAGAAAGGTGATGGATTAAACCCAGATCTGTTGACTGGGTGTGAATGTTTGATTGGTTCAGATGCTCCGTCCATCACCACCCCTTTTGTACCGGTACTGAGTACCGGCACTTTTTTATTTTGAGAGGGAGAGTACCGGCACTTCTAAAGAGAGGTGTAATACTTTTAATTGGAGAGTACCGGCATTTCTCAGAAACAAGCAAGTACCTCCACTTCTATTTTCCGATTTCAAGCACTGTTCTATACCTCCCGCTTTCTAGCTCACCTTTGTCTAATGTATCTCTCTTTTACTCTACCTCTCTATCTCCTTGTAGCTAAAAACAGTAAGAATGCCAGTTGGGAAGAGGGGTTTATTTGTTATTATGGATGTCTGACAAGGGGAATGTATTGTGGTCATGGCTGTCCGTCAATTAAAGCTATAATTTCAAGTGCTTTGTGCAATTAACTTATTTTAAATTAAGTACGAGCCCACAAAATATTCACAAAGTCATCCTTACTTTGACTTTCCTACATTGGGAGTACCGATGAGACACAACTTCATGTAAAATGTTGCTGTTGCAAGAAAAGAAAAGATAGATCCAAGTAAATAAATACATTCATTTTTCTCTTCATGGTCAAGCTTTCTTATTTATTGTTTGATTGTGCCTATGCTTGTGCCAGTTTTTGCAGGTATAATTTTTTGGTAACTTAAGGTATAATTCAATACAATTCCCCATCATGACGGTTCAAATCAGCTAAAATGGGGTATACATTGAAAGTTATGCCAAATAATAGAGCCCCAAATGATGTTCTGCACCGGGCCCCAAAAGTCCTTAAGAGGTCACTGGCCACGTTCCCAGCTATTTCACGCACACATTTTCCAGGCGGTTTAACAGATCTCCGGTTACAACGATGATCCATAGTTTCCGCCAAAAGTGTCCACGGTGCATCATTTCTCTAGACAAAGCTGTGGGTGACGCAGCTGCATGTGGTATCTGACAGGGTGATGATGCATAATGCAAAGAAAATATGCTTTTTTTTAGCAGGATACATCATTTGAAAAATGGTCTCCTTTAGATTTACAGTTTTGTGTTTTCTTCTATTATAAATGTATTTCTTTCATCTACGTGCATACACTGTTAAAGTGTTCGAGTTACCTAGCTCATACATTACATTAACGGCTTTAGAGGAACATTTATTTATTTATTGTCTGTGTTTTAATACTCGCATCCGTGTCTATATTTTTCTTTTTCGCTATTGTATGACTTGTAATATAACCTTTTTCTGGCCAGTTGCATGTCTCTGTCAGATATTCCCTTCATGAGACAGTTTAAGTTTGAGCAATTGTGATAAAAAAAAATGGCCAATTTCTGTCACAAAAAAACGACGTTAATTCACCATTTTTGTTTAGCCACACCTGAAGGGCGTTGCGGGGTGTCCCAGTGACATTACCGTTCAGAGGTTTTTGTTCTCTCTCCTTTCCCATCACTCTTATAAAACTTCGGCCAATTTCCATTTGAGTGTAATGGTACTTTAAAAAGTAATCACAATTTGCACTTTTTTCTCCATTTAATCATGGTTATTTGAAGTACTGTGGAATTTTAAAGCTGTTCATGTACATATATCCTTTTCTAATCAGTTCTCAACTCAAATGTAAGATTATTTTTAACTTTTTGTGGAATCATGGTTATGTGCAATATTTCTATGTACTTTTATGGACTATTTCTAATTAGACCGAATAAGGATATTGAATTGAATTGAATTGACATTACTGTGGTTGCTTCAAAGAAGAAGTCCAGTCTTTCGCATATCCGCGCATGGGGCACAAAGGGGCAACGACACCACAGCACTTACAAGGGTACCACAAAGTTAGTATTGATGTGTGTGGTGGTGCATTCAGCCACATCGGTTCTATTTGGCACCCCACACGGAGCATGGTAGTATGGGATGATGAACCGGAATCGTGAATAAAAGACACACTAAAAAACCTTATTTACAAAGAAACGAAGGAGGAATAAATACACATGGAGACTATTGAACCGGCAACTTGTGGGCATATACTGAGGTTTACATATCCAAATAAAAGAGAGTTCAACACACTCTGAGAATCACTTGATGAACAGAGCCAAAGATTAAAAACCTGTGTCTTACACAGTGTATTTCAGATTGTCATATAGAGATTACAGTTGAAACCCCATCCATGTATCTGTGACGTATAAATATGGAATACATGCTTTGGAATTCATATAAACCCTGACAGTGAAAGAGCTTATTAAACCAAAGTAGAAGCAAACAAATGCATCCACTTTGAAAAGCGCAATCTTTTTGGAGATGCACTACACAAAAACTATTTGCACACGTAAATTTAGATTACAAACAAAAATAAATGCTTTACAATTCACAAAAAGGTTGTATTACACTTGTGAAAAGAAAAGATTGGCCAGGACTAGACATTCCACGGTAGGAGGGAATAAAAGTTTTTGCACACCTACAAACTTCCCACCCTAAGAAAGGTAAAAGTCAGATTTACTCGAGTTAAGGAGAGTATTAAACCGCTTTCAAGCGTGGAAAATATAAGGGAAAACGCATCAATTCTTTCCAATGGGAATTTTTTCCCCATCTTTTTTACAATGAGAAAAAAAGCAAAAAAAATGCATTAGGACGCTTAGGAAATGCCTCTTGATGTGAGGAAATGGAAATTGGCAAATGTTTCGCAGCAGTACAGCTGGAGTCCTGCAATGTCACATGATTCCATGTGCACCCTTGGAAACTTTTATGAGTTAACGTAACATATTATAGCATAACATACCGTGTTATTTGTAAAGCGCACGTTCACCCGTGGGCCTCTTGGCGCTGAAAAACAGATGTTTATGTTACATAAGTCAGAAATCGGCACCCATTAGAAGTAAGCAACAGGTCTGTGCATTCATTTCTGACTCTTCCGTGAATCAAGCTGAAGTCAGAGAAAAGGCCCAATTCACTGAAAAAGTTAAGAATCTGCATCCACAGGTTTGATTATCTTACAAAGGTTCAATTTCTCGCCGCCAAGACCTGGAACACCCTCCCCATCCACCTACGGCAGACCCAAGACCTGCTGACCTTCAGAAAACTCCTCAAGACCTGGCTTTTCGGGCAGTAGCCCCCCCCCCCAGCGCCTTGAGACCCTCACGGGTGAGTAGTGCGCTTTACAAATGATATGATTGATTGATTAAATTTCTCGAATAGTACCCTCAAAGAATCTCCGGTGTAAGGGGAGTAAAGTGGTCAATCTGCACCAAAATGCTCCACCTTAAAGCAACTTTTCCTGAATGGAGGAGTGATCCATTGATGTAGTGCAGCATGGTGGAAGACTTCTAGTTGCTGAGGGGAAGGTAAAGTTGGGCCTGGTTGTCAATTGCTTTATGTCTAGACCAGAGATGTTCATATGGCATTCTCAAATTTCTGCAATGAATGAAACCACACGTCAATCGACCAGATAGATCACTAGGATCGTCTGTGACTTACTCTTCTAGCCCCCACCCCCCCGAATTCCAGGCGTAAGACAGTAATAGTCTTAGTTTAACACGTAAGTCAGGCCTACTCAGGCACCAATATTTGTGAATTGGGTCAATTTTTATCTCTTCAAGGTGGAAAAGGGCACATTCAATTGGCTGCCTCCACATTCACAACATCAAATTTGAAAGTGCCCACTACATAATTTCAGCAATATTATCAAGGGGGCATTTGCAGGTCGTTATTGACTGAGATGTAGTCAGAGGACCTTTTCCTCCCTGGTCAATTTCTTCATCGGAGTACCCCCTAACTTAGAACATTTTGCTAATGTAAAGCAGACCCTTAAATAAATCACACATTTATTTGGTGATGGAGAAATGGGTAAGAGTACTGGAAGGGAGAATGGGTGGGATACACATTAAGACATATTAATAAATGTTATATTAAATGAAAAATATGTTTTGCTGCCATTATGATGTGTTTCACAACATAAACAACGCTGTAACGACGTTCTTGCGAAGTTCATGTTTACAGAAATATGTGAGAAACAACAACATTTTAACATCTAACTACGTGGGCATCCAGGGGTAGCAGTTAATACACTCCGATGCCCTGGCATTGGCCAAGGTTCTCTGGGCTCGTGACATGCACAGAAATTAAACAGGGTGATATGAACTCCACCCGAAGGTATTTGAGCGCATTCCATGAGCGCCGTTTACATTACACATTCGTTTTTGGTAGGAATGGTGATTTGCCCAGAATCACAGGATAAGGATGTCGAACTGAAACCCCGACTCGAACTTTTTTTCCAGAGATCTAAAGTCCGCGGCTCTGACCATTACGCCACATCCTCTCCCCGTCTACTATTGGTGAGACAAGGGACCCGCAGCGATGGCATTGGCTGTCAAAGGGTTCATGACGTAACTACCCTGTCCCTATCATTTTGGCGAATTAAAGTCCTCACTTATTTAAAAAATAAAGTGCACTCACTGCATAAAAGTGAGCAGATAAAATGCGCCATTTGACGTCTTGGTGTCAAAAGTTCCTTTGCAACAGTAGTTGGTGTGGTTTCTGAATAACTCCACGTGTTGGTGATTACTGGGCTTGTTCTTGCTAACTGTACATGGGAAACAATCCTGTTTTTATGAAGTCCTTGCCAGCGAGTCCATAAAGACCACAGAGAGCATGGGAGTCAAAATTAACCCCGAGAGCCAGTGTAATGAATCCCAGACACCACAGAGGATGTTACTCACGAAACCGCAGATGACACACAGGCTGGTTGTGCCGCGCTGCTGAGGGGGACTGGGCCAGCCTGGAAGTAGATGCCGCCTCCAAAGGCATGCGACTGGAAAGGGCCTCTTGAATTAGGGCAAGTGCCACCCTTGCAGAAAAACAACAGCTCAGGAAAGAAATGTGAACTAGAAGTATGAGAAATAAAGCAGCGGAAAATGAAAGATTTAGAGATAAACTGAAAACCCGTTACCATTGTGTGCAACTGAGAAACACACACTGACAAAGCCAATTGGTCTGGTGCTGGCTTTGTCAATGCTTGTTTTTCTCATGTTTTTTGCAAAACGTTATTGTTGAGGAAGGTGCCTGGGGCCCTTAACACAATATAACAAAAAAAAGCATTGGCATAGAAAATAGGTCTCACCTTTGGAACCTTATAAGGGTTTAGCCATTATCCTGGGTGCTGTGCCACCAGGGATTGAAGAGCTATATACAATTACTATACACTGGGTCATGCAGTGTGATTCAGGAATACATGCTTGACTCAGGAAACATTTATGGACACATTCCAAGGCTTTTTAACTCACAGACAGAAAGACAAGTGCCTTGATGCAAGTCAAAAGCATTATAACATTCTGTGTGCAACTGCACTCACTAGAGTATTGAACAGCCTATAAAAAAAGCAGTTAAGTACTTTCCAATGGCGGATACATTATATGAATCCACCCCCCAGGCCTCTATTCACCAGGCACCATGCTCCAGAGTTTTCATTCAAAACACGGCTCGCACCATCCGTTTACCGGCAAGCTCCCAGCCCGCCCTCTGTCCCAGTCCCCTGGGCATATGAGCACTGGGCATAACAACAATATAATGCTCCAATTTGTCAGGTAGATGGGAAATAATGAACAAACAGGGCCGGCATCACTTAATCTCTGAGCACCTAAAACAAACAATTAAACCTCACCAATTGTAATGAAACTGACACTTTTATAAAGTGAGCCAATGCCTTCTGGTTAGTTGAGCTTGCGCTCTATAAAAATGCCTCCAAAAATTAATCTGACCTTGCGTAATGTAACTAGCGGACCTGTAAAGCTCTCCAACACCTTCAGATCAATTGAGTTCAATTAATCAATCAATCAATCAAGTACACTTTATTTGTTTTCTGCATAAAACCAAAAAAGTATTCTAAAACCGTACATAGTATTGAATATGATCTGATACAAATTATTTATGCCAAAATCACATAAATAACAAAACTAGCTTTAAAATCTAATACAGTACATTAAAAAATATGTTATAAAGTGCATAAACAGAAAACATTAAAACAGAAGAACGGGTACGATAAGAATCGAAAAAAATCCCTAGCTAAGGTGAATGTGTAACCAATATGTCTGGTAAAACACTATATCGTCATCTAAAAGCCTCTATCAGTTAATCACAACAGGTTCTAAGCCTGACAGCTGATTAAAAAAATTAAGAACAAAAAAGAGAGTTTTACCAGAAAAAAATTGTAAGTAAATAAAAGCTGGTCTCACCCGCCTAAACTCCAATCTTTTTAAAATAGGGATAATAAAAGTTTTCCGGGGAGTCACAAAATACTTACAAAACATTAGAAAGTGAAGCATGTCCTGTGGAGACTTACCGTTGCAGCCACAGGACTCTACAATCTGACCTCTACTACACCCATGTGGCTGTGCCAACAAAAGGTGAAATAGATCAAAGCCGAACCTGGTCAATGAAAAACGCTCATAGGTACTGAGAGACCCTAAAAGGTATAGCTCGGTCGATTGTACGGTGTTTGATCTGGGGGTCTCTAGTGGGCAATGGTATTCACCTTTGTCCAAACAGGGCCCCATCTTCTGAGTCAGGATAAGGGGATTACACTCCTAAATAACCCCTGCTCACCTCCTTGGTAGCTTGGCCCGAGCAGACAGGCTTATCTCAGAGGCAGTGCGTTAAGCATTTGTGAATATACACAGTAATACAGTGAAAACACTACAGATGGACACAACACAGGTTTTATAAAAATAAGTATTCTTTAAATAGACTTAACACAAGATCACAAACGACAAAAATCCACAATACTATACTTAAAGTTGACTTAAACATAATAAATGTTGCTTAGTTCAAGTTGATAATAAATGCAACAGAGTTCTCAACAAAGTACCTGGATGCGTAACGCAAAGTGAACAAAAGGCTTGCAAAAGGGGAGATGCGTCGGTTCCGTGATCCGGGGGAAATAATGCGTCGTGCTTCAATGCTTGCGCAGAGGAGGGGATGCGTCGTGATCCTTACCGGTGTGGGGTTGATGCGTAGATTCTCGGCTTGTTATCAGGTTGCGATGCGCAAGATGGCACCTCGATGCGATGATCCTGGTGCGATGTGAGAAGATGCCGCCCTTGGTGCGACGATGCGATGACGATGCGTAGACGCCCTGGCAGCCTTGCGATGACTCTGTGTGACGACGCTCCTCCGGTGATGCAATGGCGACTCTCTCGTTGGCGTCACGCTTCTCCGGTGATGCGACAGCAGGCAGCTTTCAACGAAGACACGCATTCTGGGAGATGCGACTGTGGCACGCTTCTCCGGCGGTGCGACGATTTCAGCTGCGGCGGTGACACGCTTCTTCTCGATGCGTCGCACTTCCAGCTCGCAGCGACACGCAGGCTTTGGTAAACAGAATTCCCAGAAAGGAAACTCTGAGGGGTGCTGGAGGTGAAGTTTTTTGTCCCTGAGACTTCAGCAGGAGGCAAGCACAAGTTCAAACCCTTGGAGAATATTCTGCAGGTGATGAAAGTCCTTAAAAAGTTTCTTCTCCTTTCCTTGGCAATAAAGCAACCACTGCAGGCCAACCCAGCAAACAGCACACTGGCAGAGGGGCAGTCATACTCCTGCAGTTTCCTTGGTTCTTCTCCTTGGCAAAAGGTTTCTTGTTCCAGAAGTGATCTAAAGTTCCTGGGACTGGGTCCCAATATTTATACCCCAAAATCCTTTGTTCTCTGAAGGCAGAGAGGCCTCTGCCTAGTCCAAACTAGTTCCTGAGCACTTTGTTTACATGACTCTTTCCTTCCTTTCACAGTGCAGGGCAGAGACATCAGACACACCACAGGAGGTGGAGCCAGCATTGTAGAGGGAAGGCCCAGCCCTATTCAGGTCCCAGGTGCAACTCCTCCCTCCCATCTAGATGCAGATCTCTCTATTCACCACTGGGCTTCCCCAGCCTGTCTCCTGGAATCCCCCAGCCCTGTCACTCAAAACTCCAGACAAGGAATACACAACCTAGCAGAGGCAGGCCTGGATAGTTAGGCAAGAAAGTGGCATTTGCAAACACAGAATATTAAAACCAACTTTACTAAAAGATGTATTTTATCATTCTGATTTCAGGCATACTAAATTCGAATTTCTACCATGTTCCCTAAATCAGTTAGGATTATAAAATGTAATAATCTAACTGGCCATTCTAGCCTATGGAGAACAGGTAGCCTTGCAATAGTGAAAAACGAAAATGGCTGTAATTCACTATTAGGACATGCTACACACACCAGGGCATGTCCTACCTTATACTTACAATGCACCCTGCCCTTGGGCCTACCATAGGGGTGTCTAATATGAAGCAAAGGGAAGGTTTAGGGACTGGCAAGTGGGTGCACTTGCCAAGTCGATATGGCAGTCACAGACTGCACACAGGCCTTGCAATGGCAGGCCTGAGACACACTTTATAAGCTGCTTCTGTGGGTGGCACAACCAGTGCTGCAAGCCCACCAGCAGCATTTGATTTACAAGCCCTGGGCACACATGGTGCACTGTTCTAAGGTCTGACAAGTAAATCAAATAACCAAATCATGGAATTACTAATCAATACATCAATTTAACATAGGAAGCACTTGCACTGTGGCACTGAATAGCAGTGGCACAGTGCCCAAAAGCATATAACTAGAAAAAACTTATCAAAACAGAGAAGGCAATTAGTAAAAATGAAATGGAGACACAAGCCAATGATGCCAGGTCTAACATTCGGTTTTCAGGATAATGAATTTACGGACACTAGGTTTCCTTAGTTCGCACTCTTCCCTATCTAATATCCCTTGTTTGTAAAAAGTCTCCCACACCCAGCCCAGGTCTTTCTTAGTCACTATGTCTGGGTTACTAAATAAGTCGGCTCTTCCCAGTCTTTCAAAGCCTCTCTTTATACGATTGAACCACAGGATGTGGTGAGCGTGGTCCAGAGCCATGCACTCCTTCAAAATCAATTTGCTTAAAGCCGGACCTTCGTTCAACCAATTCTTCCACCATAAAGTTATAGAACGAAGAGCGAACAAATCTGAAAGGTAGGGCACCCCCAGTTCTTCATATACCATCATGTTAGATGTTCCATTGGGAACACTTAAAAGGCATTTCAAAAAAGTATTCTCAGCCACTTGTAACTCATCCATGGCAACATAACCCCATATTTCGCTATCATAGGAAGCTTTGGTGACATATTTAGCCTGATTTAACTGTAGGAGTGCGGCAATCGATCTCCTACCTAATCGTGAAGCAAAATTAAAAATGTGGGTATTAGCGCACGCTAAGTCTCCCCTCTTTCTCTGTTTTAGTGGCCCCCATTTCATCTTCTCATCTATCAGCACTCCAAGATATGAAAAAACATCTGTACGGGGAACTTGGGCAGATCCAACCGTGAACCGATAAGGCTTTCTGGAGCGGTGTCCCACCTGCATCACAAAGGATTTGGAATTGTTTATTGACAGGTCCTAATCCGCCATGATGTAGGAAAAGGAGTTAAGCAGTACTTGCAGCCCCCTTGCGGTCCGATATATAAGGACCACATAATCCGCGTATAATAAAACCGGTAGGCCACTCCGACCCACCTGGGGGTAATCTACCTTTGTCTCTAATAGAACTATTTCCAATGGGTTAATATACAAATTGAATAAAAAAGGGGCTAAAATACACCCTTGACGTACTCCTCCTTTCAATCAAATCTGTCGGGAAACCCTAAAATCTTGAGAATATCTAACCTTAGCCTTTGTATCTCTGTGGAGGTCCTCCAACAAATGAACGCTATCCCCTTCCAACCTGATGGCCAACATGGACTGCCAAAGCTTAACTCTGTTCATGCGATCAGGCGCGGATGAAAGATCCATGAAGGTTAAATAGAGGGTACTGGGTCAGACGACTGTATATTTACTAAGAATCATAAATAAGTTAAGGCACCGGGCTACATTAGACCGCCAGCGACGAAACCCGTACTGGACGTCAGTCAAGAGGTCATTAACCTCTGCACAGCTAGTTAGTCTATCTAGGAGAACTTGGCCCACCACCTTAACCACGGAGTCCAACATAGGTATTGGTCTGTAGCAAAGAGTGCCATTTCGATTATCCTTTTTGAATACTGGCACTATGGTGGAGATGGCCCAAGATTCAGGAGGGCAGTTTTTTACCGCATCATTAATAAGCGCTGTGAGCACGGGTGCCCAAAAGTTTGGGTCATATTTGTAAAGACCCAGCGGAATGCCGTCTAGACCCGGGACTTTGTTGTTCGACAGCCCAAATATACCTTTTTAGACCTCTTCTACTTTGAAGACCAATGCTGAGTTCCCTACCTCACATCCATGGAGATTATTTAAATCAGGAGGACACTAAAAACCTGGCTTCAGAGTAGAAGTGGGAAGATTTTTTTGTAAAATCCAGTTGGTAATTCCAACTGTGTTCCCTGTTAAAATGATGGAAGAACAGGGCCTGGCCTCCGGGGAGGATGCAGTGATGCAGATCCTATCTGGGCCCTCATTACTCAGAGAAACCACTATCAATCAGGTCCTGACCCAGGGTGAAGGGTGGGACACACTGATAGAATTGAAAAAAAACCATGTAAAAGCGATATTACATGGGGCAATCTGACCAGAGTATCTTAGCGCTAACGCAGCCCCACGGGTCTAATAGTGAACAATGAACCCTTGATCTTTTTGGAAGGCATTACATTTAGAAAAGACTGGGCTCTCCTAGCCTGGAAGGGCACACGGGATTGGCTGATCATGATTATCACTTCAGCAAAAAGGATAACTGATACCCTATACACACAGATCCAGGATAGTGAACAAGGTTTAAAAGCGAGCATCGTTTTAGCAACATATAAAAGAAAACTGGAAGAAACCAACAATGAGATAGGGGAATATAAAGAATACATCATGCTGTCTAAAATTAATAACGGCGGAAAGACCTCAAAAAAATCTCCAGGGAAAAAGTATACCCACACACTACAGAAGTGTACATCCAGAGAAAACTTGAGGGGATGAGGAAGGGACCACAGGGGGGCAGGAGAAATGTGGACACTATGAGCTCTAGCAGTGATGGGAGTGACTATGAAAATAAACCAAGAAGGAGGGGGGGAGGCAGGTGTTACTATCCGGGACCTCGCCCAACGTTTACCCCGATTTACCCTGGATTTCCAGGACAGGGATTTGGCTGGCCTACAATGTTCCAACCATTCCAACCAATGCAAGGGCCCCATAACCCCCAATACCCCAAATGCCCAATTCTTTTTTAGGAAGAGGAAGAGAGAAAGGAAGGGGGAAGCAAAGAGGCTCGCAGGGAGGGCAGTGGGAGGACTTGAACCAACGGGTGAAGAGGAGCATGTCGCGGATCACACACCCGGAACCAGCAGGGAGTGACACTAGTCATGAATCTGACGGACACACCACTCACCGAACCACAGGAAAGAATGTTAAATAAGGGACTTGGATTTGTACTTACTAACACACTAGATAGTTTTAAACTCAGACAGGAATTGTCAGATTTCTTTAGGAATATCACATTGAAGATCTTCTTTGAGGGAAAGGCTGACACTGGAGAGAGGAGATACTACTTTCCGCCCGAGTCTAATTTTACACCGAGGACTTCAGCACTCCCTTTAGAGGTGGCTACCTTTGAACTGGAAGTGATCCATGAAGTGGAAGAACTAGCCAAAAAAGAGTCTCGTTGATATAGGAATCTAACCAAGGATAAGAAGGAGGCACTGGAACAATTGAAAGGAAATCCTGATCTTATTATCAAACCGGCTGATAAGGGAGGGGCCATTGTCCTCCAAACAAAAACTGCCTTTGAAAGTGAGTGCATCAGACTACTCTCTGATAACAGGAACTATAAAATCCTCCCGAGTGACACAACACCAGAAATCGAATCTGAGATAGCTATATGGGTGGAGGAAGCAGTCAGTAATGAGTGGGTCTCAGAATGAGAAGGGAATTTCCTATGTCAACCAAATCCAATTGTTCCATAATTCTATACCCTCCCCAATGTGCACAAACCTGCCAGACTGCCCTAAGGCAGACCCATTGTCAGTCATTAGGTCCATTTTGGAACCACTATCGCAGTTCTGCGACTTCTTTCTCAAGCAATTAGTTCAGAATATGAAGGCCTACTTGAAAGACATGATGGATGTCCTGAACCTGATCAGGGATATGGACTTTGACCCTACCAGAGAATTATTGGTAGGCATGGACATTGAATCCCTCTATACTAATACCCACCAGATGAAAACATTAAGGTTGGTAGAGGAGATTCTGTACGCACAGGATTGGTCATATTTATCAGGGCTCACCTGAGATTTCCGCTGGAGCGAGAGTTCGGAGACCGAAGGTAAGTCCCAACCTCCCACCACAACTAACCTGCCCAACTTAGTCAAAGCGAAGTCAGTACGTGGGGGGAAGAGGGGAGAGAAGGGGAAGAAAACTCAGAGAAGATTCCCCAGCACGGCCAGGCGTCCAGGACTCGTCACTGGAGACTTCTGTGATACTATGAACAAAAACTGAGTCAACACACTGATTTCTGGAGTCTAAAATGGCCCCTACTTCGTATTCTTGTTCATCTTCTGCTTCAACTGCAACAGGTTGTTTGGGCAGTTCTGTTCCCGGTGCCAAATGCTTCAGTAAGAACACATGAAAGACAGGATGTATTTTCAGGGATGCAGGGAGTTCCAATCTCATGGCCACAGGGTTTATTACCTCCGTGATTACATATGGCCCTATATACCGGGGTTTTAACTTTTTATCCCCTTTGATCTTAATGTGGCATGTTGATAACCAGACTTGATCTCCTTTAACATAATCTGGGTTAGGGCGACGATGAAGATCTGCATTTCTCTTGTGGTCTGCTTTTGCTTTATCTAAAATGTGTGCAGCAGATTTTTGTATTTCCTGGATTTGTTTGACAAAGTCTAGTGCTGCAGGAACAGGGGCTGAAGGTATGGAGGAAGATGGCAGGACCCGGGGATGGAAGCCGTAGGAACAGAAACATGGAGTGTGATTAGTAGAGGAGTGTATGCTGTTGTTTATGGAAAACTCAGCTGCCCACAAATATTTGCCCCAGTCTGTTGGGATTGCAGTAGTTGACACCATAAATACTGCTCCAAACACTGATTAACCCTTTCTGTTTGTCCATCAGTCTGGGGGTGATGGCCAGATGAAACCAGATGAAAATCGCATATCAATACGTAATAGTTTGCCCAACCCTTTTCAGAAATGGGACACAAACTGGGGCCCTCTATCAGAAATCAGAACTGAAGGCACTCCATGCAGTCTGACTATATGTTGTACAAACAACCAAGCTAACTCTTGAGATGTGGGGAGATTTTTCAAGGGTATGAAGTGAGACATCTTAGTTAGTAGATCTACCACCACCCACACTACTGTATGTCCCTTTGCAGTCTT
The DNA here is from genome assembly GCF_964261635.1 of Lissotriton helveticus. Classification (NCBI taxonomy): domain Eukaryota; kingdom Metazoa; phylum Chordata; class Amphibia; order Caudata; family Salamandridae; genus Lissotriton; species Lissotriton helveticus. The sequence goes on from NC_136069.1 coordinate 911,816,039, forward strand.
GGGTAATTCTCCTATAAAATCCATAGAAATGGAATGTCAAGGACTGGGAGGAGTGGGTAGGGGAAGCAAGAGCCCAGCAGGGGCTTGATGTGAGTTTTTGCTTTGTGCACATATGTGACATTTTTGTACGTAACCTTTAACATCAGTGGCCAAGGCTGGCCACCAAAAATGGCGTCTTGCTATCTCTAAAGTCTTTGTATAACCTGGGTGGCCAGAGAGTAAATGAGCATGACTCCATTCTAAGGCTTGCTCCTGTAGCTCTGGTGTGGGAATCACTAGTCCTCCTTGTATGTATATCAGGTTTTCTACTCGAGTCCCCTGATATCTTTTTTCCCACTCTCTGACTTCTTCTGTTGCTTGTGCAACAGTTATCTGCCGAGGAATTCTTCTTCAGTGGTGACCATCCCTATAATACGCTCAGAAGCTATGATAGGGGGAGGTTCTTCTTCTTGTTCCTCTACCTCATAACCTATTCTTGATAAGGCCTTACCATGCCTCTTCACTATAAGGTTTTCCCTCATTGACCATTATACTTTACCAAACGACATTGTTCAGATTCTTCATATGTTAATTTTTAAAGTACAACAGTGAAGACAAAGATCATCTCATTGTGCTTTTTATTTTCTCAATGCACTTATCTTTCTTTTTTTCCTTATTTCATTATACATGTTCATCAAAAGGTAATTTTCTTCTTTTTATCGCATTATTTCATATGATGTATATTAAAAACACATACATGATAAACAATTCATAATCACGAATGCATTTCTGTCCAAATAAGGTTAATACAAAATTAAATATAGAAGGTTTCAAAACAAGTATATACAACAAAACACCCCTGGATACCATTCAATATGCACAGTCATACATCAATCATTCCATTCCATCCAATCTCACATCAACTACACTCACACGATATCTGTACACAGTAGAGTTTTATAGGACAAGAGAGAGCCTCTGACAACAATACAATCTCAGTGCAAAACACGAGACTCCGCATAGGTCGACGCGCGTTTCGGTGGCTTTGAAGCTGTAAGAAACCACCTTCCTCAGGACCTTTCCAGATATAACCTTTCACTTCCAGGGGACCTATAAATATATAAAAAATGTCACCAGCGTTGCACTCAACAGATAAGATTTCAAAACTAAATACAGCTTAATTATAGACCCCAGCCCGGACATTCATATGTGACTGTAGAACATGTATCCTTGCCTCAAACACAGTCATTCCTAAAACCAACCATTTAAAGAATTTAGATATAAATCCAAACATCATCACAATCCAAGTTGGCAATCTGTAGAGATTAGTCAAAAGAGAAAAGGAAAGGATTTGATTATAATTATCCAAGGTCAGCAGGCCTGCATAGTTTCAACACCATCACCAACACCGTGAGAATAAGTAACACGAGGTATTTAAATTGGCACCATATAACCCCTAGTTGCTACTGCCTATATCTTTACTTACATCCTACCAAGGGGGAAATTTTATTTCAGCTAGTTTTCTTGTCGTTAGGTGGCATCAAAATGCCATTGCGAATATCATCCGATATCCAGAAAAGACTTGTCACAATGCCTGTAACCATAAATTTAGAATTGTCTATAGGTCTATGGCCATCTAGTGTAGTGCAACCATAGTATAGCTTAACAATGGCATCTTACCAGGTTTACAGTGGAAATATTCTCTCACTCATCGAGATTCCTCTCATACATAATTATGGCTGGCCGGTACACCAAACATAGACTGGAGAAGGAATAAGACAAGGCCCATAGTTGTAAGATTAGTAACGGTGTGTTTTATAAAAGCAAGGAGTGACATTCTAACATAAATTACTGACCTCTTTTATAGTTTCAAAGAGCATGTAGATACATATCTTTTCGTACTCCCATATGACTCAGCAATGACTCAGAGCCTATAGGAAATATCAACAGAAACGGCTATTAACATTGCGTTCCTAATTCTCAGCAATAGTAACATCACCCCCTCCTTAAAAGTGTATCTCCTCTATATCAGTGAAAACCTAGTCTATCTATCTATATCGAGTGTCCGAACCCGATTCATCTGTGCACCTTGGTAGCGTCCCTTAAAGCAAAAATGAACTCTACTACTTAAGGTTAACAAATAACTTTCTCTCGCACATAGGAACTACCTAACTCCATAACAATGGTATGGTCTCGACCAGAATTGTTTGTATATAATCTTACAAGGCAGACGAGAGTTTTTCTCAAGGCAAGAAAAACATTTTTCTGAAAAATATGTCTCCTACATATAATGCGTAACTGGCTCTCTAACTACTAAGATCTTACAAACATCATGACCGTAGGACAGTCTAAGCCAAGGTCTAACAAGGTCAAGTTAGAATTCTCGAGAGAGGGAACCTTCCACCATCCCCACTCAATCATGCGGTAATTCAGTAAAAAATTGTCCCAGAAAACAGACCGCCATAGATTAAACCCTCAGCGTCTTACCTTATATAACGCTCCTCGCTGTTGTCGTGTCGGCTGCCCAATAACACGTATACAATTGACGTTGTAAACACTGGGCACATTAGAGGTATTTAAATAGTACCACGACAGACTAATAATCACGCGAGAAAGTCAAAACGCTAACTAATGTAACGCTGATAGTCTCCATAGAAAGAGGACTAACTTTAGTCGCCATATTGGAACTGTAAACTCTGCAGTTCACCACATAAGATTCTATACATCTTAGAAACTAACACCGAAATAAGTTGGGGGAAGGCGATTTTTCGTAGAATATCTCTTAGGCGCTAAAATAACAGATAGCGTATCCATCAATATCAGGCACCACTTGTAATTCGCGCACTATCGAATTGTAACCTAACTAATACCATAGTACATGTATGAGCGCATCACGTGTTGAACCCATAGACAAACTCATGTTTTCTAAAAATCTGAGTGAAAAAGAAGATTCATATTGCCCAGAAAATCAAAATAAAATTAAAAGCACATGGTCATCACAAGCTGTTGTGACTCATTAAAGCCAATTTATGGTGGTGTACATATAGCTCAAAATCCTCTGTTATAACTTACAGCCCTGAACTTATTATACACAGATACTCCCCTGGCCAATGTCATACATGGTATAACCTTGGCCCACATGTATCTGATGATAATCAAATTACTCCTTCACAATAGGCATACATGAGTCATATACCTTGTGTATCATATGGAAACTCCCAATTCTTAGATGAAAGTCTAACAAGTTTTGGTCACATACCACGCGATTTCCTCATTCAAGCCTTTACGGACACTGTCAAGAAGGAAAACCCAAAAGGTTTCGCGTTTCTTGCGCGTCACCTCTATGGATTGTCCCATTCTATGTTGAACTTTCTCTAATACAGACCATTTAAGATCTGCCTCTGTGTGACTCAGCTCAAGAAAGTGTTGCACCAATGGGGCAGTCATCTTCTTGGTCCTGATAGCCGATTTGTGTTCACTAAAACGTAAACGAAACACCCGGCCTGTTTCCCCCACATACGCAAGTCCGCAGAGGCAGAAAAGTATATATACAATATTGCTACTCCTGCAATTAGTGAGTTGACGTAGTTCAATCTCAGTATTGTTGTAACTCAACTTATTGGTCACTAGGGCCGCCTCACAGGCGTGACAGGAGCTACATCTGTGGTTGCCCAAAATCCTTGGTAAACCAGTGATGGACTTTTGTGTATCAGGGTTTTGTACTTTTTTGCGTGTATGAACCAACAGGTCTCTGAGGTTCCGATTCCTCCAATAGGCCACCAAAGGAAGTGGCATGTACGGTACATTTTCATCAGTGTTAAGAATCCTCCAATTCTTATTGATCACATTTTTGATCTTGAAATTCAGGGTTGAGTGGTTAATAACACAAGTTATACGATTGTGTGGTGCGCGTTTTGTTCCCTGGAGTAACGCCTCCCTGTTGTAATACTTTGCTCTCTTATAAGCGTGGCGTATTAACCGATGTGGGTACCCTCTATTCAGTAATCTTTTTCTCAAAGCATCCCCATGTTCATGGAAGGATTGCATATCTGTACAATTACGCCGAATGCATAAAAATTCCCCAAAGGGGATTGAGTCTTTCTGACAATTGAGGTGGTAACTGCCACATTGCAAAATAGTGTTCTTTGCAGTCGGTTTTCTATGTAGACTTACCTGTAAGTGGCCACTTGTACCATCAATAGTAATGTCTAGAAACTCCACCCTGCAAGAACTCCAATTCGCAGTAAACTTACGATTGACGTTACTGGCATTAAGCCAAAGGATAAATTCCTACAGCATCTCGACTTCACCTCTCCATATAAAAAAAATATCATCGATGAAGCGCCTCCATAAAAACACATTTTCGAAGAATGGAGCCGCTTCATTGTAAATGTTCTTTAATTCCCACTCCCCCATGTAGGCGTTAGCCACACTGGGTGCACAAGAAGCGCCCATCGATGTACCTTGTATTTGTTTATAGATTGAGCCGTTAAAGTCAAAAATGTTATTAAGGAGGACAACCTCCAGACATTGTAATATAAAGCTATCAGGTCTGCCATCAGGAAACCTTTGTAAAAGGGCTGCGACCGAGTGTAACGCCTGACATTGAGGAATATTGGTGTATAAAGCCTCAATGTCAAGCGTTACCAAGGTATCCCTCTCTGAATTGAACGGAAATCCCTCAATCTTATTAATAATGTCTCCAGTGTCAGGTATGAATGATTCATACTTCTGTGTCAGGACACATAAAAAAGAATCGACATACTTGGAGAGTGGTTCTGTACTGGACCCTATTGTAGATATAATTGGACGCATTGGAGGATTGGTCTCACTTTTATGCGTTTTAGGGAGGCCATACCGAGCAGAGGTAGTGGGACATGTTTTATTTAAAAATGTATATTCCTCCTCCCAAATATAACCCTCCAGTAACGCCTCATGTGTCATTTCCTGTATGTGTGTATGAAGTCTGACCAATTCTCTAGGTAATGCTGTTCTATAATGTTCTTCAACTGATAACATAGCCAACATTTTCTGATCATACTGGTCCTTATTAAAAATAGCAATACCCCCACCCTTGTCACACGGTTTTATTACCAAGTTAGGGTCATTCTTGATCTTTTCCAAAGCCATATTTTCTATTTTGGATAGATTGAAATGTGGTTTATTCGGATGCTTAACAATACGAGCAATGTCTTTTAAAACATTTTGTTCAAATATATTGACTTTGGGTCCTACCATATCTAACGTAGGGGTGAACGTGGAAGGGGGTTTACAGTGTGACATGTTATTACTTGCTTCTTGAGGTGGTCTTTCCATGAACAATTTGTTAAGTCTGACCTTTCTAAAAAAGGCAAATAGGTCCTCATGTAGCTTAAACTTGTTCAGTTGGGTACAAGGCACGAAGGACAGACCACACTCAACATGTATGTTTCCTTTGACCTAAGAGCCGTTGTAGATAAATTATATATGGGCAGAGCCACTTCCTCTTTTAACTTGGTGGTGATATTAGCATTAGCTACCACCAATGTTATTGGTTGTGAGTTCTTACATACTGTTGAGGCTGAGGGCTCATCTGATGTTGCCCACCTCTGTCTTGGTGCCACCGGACATTCCTTCCCCTGTATTGGCCCGTGGTAAAAAAAACCCGTCCATGAAAGGGCTGTTGTGTCGATCTTCCTCTAAATGGTCTAGAGTTATATTGACCATTACCTAATTTCTGATGATTTTCACCCTCAGACTCTGACGATCCAGTGTCTGAAACATTAGTAAAACGCCTCTGTTGGTAGTTGTTATGATTCAGGGCATAGCTGTATTGACCACCATCCTGATAGTAATTAGGGTTAAGGTAAGGATAAGCTTTTTCCTTCGTAAACCATCTTATTTCCTTCCTTAATTATTCCGATTTTTTATTTGTCAAGTATGTCTCAAAATCTTTCATTTCTGCCTGGGTTTTTTCTAGTCTAATCTTTGCCTCTTCTACTGCATTAGATGTTTTCAGTTTATCTTCTAGTGTAAGAATTTCCTGACTAAGAACTGTCATGATTTCTTTAGCAGTTTCAATTATAAGCATCATCTAGTCCCTGGAGCAGCGGTTCGAAATAAGCGACCACCGCTCCAGGAACTTTCTGATCTCAATGAAAAAGGCTGGTGCATTACGAACTCTCAGGCCAGAAGGAATCACCCCTACTTTAAGATACTCCAACATGTAGAAAGCATGGGTTTCTATACGTTTGAGCTTCTTTTTCATATTAAGCAGGTTTTGCCATTTGCTATTATCACCTTGCTAAGCAAGGTTGGGACCTCCACTATCCATAACTTGACCTATTAATGAGGAAAATTCCTCATCTGAAAACCCGAAGGTCTGTAATCCTTCCATTTTATTCTATTTTATCTACTTATTTATTCTTTTTTGCTCACAGTAAAAGCCGTGACAATTTACCCAATTACCCAAATCCCAAACTAAACAAAACAAAGTGAGGAAAATTTGAAAAACATCCAGTGAACACAATCATACAGCAATTATTATCCCATGTCAACAGTCACACATGTCTATCCAAACAAGGTCCCACAAATTTTATTACCATGATCCCAGATAAATGAATCACAGAAGATCAACGAATCCCACAGTTAAACAACCGTGAATGCAAAGGCAGAAATAAAGGGACCCCCTCAAAAACTATTCTAGGTCAGGGAAAGGAGGGGAGTAAATGAGCACAACACTTTAAGGTTTTCCCTCATTGACCATTATACTTTACCAAACGACATTGTTCAGATACTTCATATGTTAATTTTTAAAGTACAACAGTGAAGACAAAGATAATCTCATTGTGCTTTTTATTTTCTCAATGCACTTTTCTTTCTTTTTTTCCTTATTTCATTATTCATGTTTATCAAAAGGTAATTTTCTTCTTTTTATCGCCTTATTTCATATGAATTATATTAAAAACACAGACATGATAAACCATTCATAATCATGAATGCATTTCTGTCCAAATAAGGTTAATAAAAAATCAAATATAGAAGGTTTCAAAACAAGTATATACAACAAAACACCCCTGGATACCATTCAATATGCACAGTCATACATCAATCATTCTATTCCATCCAATCTCACATCAACTACACTCACACTATATCTGTACACAGTAGAGTTTTATAGGACAAGAGAGAGCCTCTGACAACAATACAATCTCAGTGCAAAACACGAGACTCCGCACTAGCTCGACGCGCGTTTCGGTAGGTTTGAAGCTGTAAGAAACCACCTTCCTCAGGACCTTTCCAGATATAACCTTTCACTTACAGGGGACCTATAAATATATAAAAAAAATGTCACCACCATTGTACTCAACAGATAAGATTTCAAAACTAAATACAGCTTAATTATAGACCCCAGCCCGGACTTCATATGTGACTGTAGAATATGTATCCTTGCCCCAAACACAGTCATTCCTAAAACCAAACATTAAAAAAATTTAGATATAAATCCAAACATCATCATAATCCAAGTTGTCAATCTGTAGAGATTAGTCAAAAGAGAAAAGGAAAGGATGTGATTATAATTCTCCAAGATCAGCCGACCTGCATAGTTTCAACACCATCACCAACACTGTGAGAATAAGTAACAGGAGGTATTTAAATTGGCACCTTATAACCCCTAGTTGCTACTGCCTATATATTTAGTTACATCCTACCAAGGGGGAAATTTTATTTCAGCTAGTATCCTTGTCGTTAGGTGGCATCAAAATTCCATTGCGAATATCATCCGATATCCAGAAAAGACTTGTCACAATGCCTGTAACCATAAATTTAGAATTGTCTATAGGTCTATGGCCATCTAGGGGTCGTTTCTAAGATGTATAGAATCTTACGTGGTAAACTGCAGAGTTTACAGTTCCAATATGGCGGCTAAAGTTAGTCTTCTTTCTATGGAGACTATCAGCGTCACATTAGTTAGCGTTTTGACTTTCTCAATCTTTTTAATTAGTCTTTAAACAAATTGTAATTATACAGGAGAGGATCGTTAGGTTCTACCAAAGGTATTGACCAAGTAGCTGCTACACCTCCCAAGTATGAGAGAACAAATGCCACCTTGGCTTGTTCAGTTGGGAAACAAGCTGCTTTACACATAAAGTGTAGCTGGCACTGATTGATAAAAGTAGCGAAACGAGAAGGGTTCCCTGTAAATCTCTCTGGAGGAGCTAATGGAATGGAAGGTGGTGTAGTTACCTTTATTACAGGTCCTCCTGCCAGGGAAGGGGCAGGAGAGGAACCTGAAGCCCCTCCCACTGCTCCCTTGGAGGGGCCTGATGACCAATCTCTTTGTAGAGTATCTACTCTTAGTGAAAGAGCTTGTGTTTCTTTCTGTAGATTCCCAATCATGTGTGCTAAGTCCGTTCAAGTAATCTTATTCTCTTCCATCTCGCTTGGGCGGAAAATTCTACGTGGGCTTCACGTTCTATCAGGACTCACCTGAGATTTCCGCAGGAGCGAGAGTTCAGAGACCGAAGGTAAGTCCCAACCTCCCACCACAATTAACCTGCCCAACTTAGTCAAAGTGAGGTCAGTACATGGGGGGAAGAGGGGAGAGAAGAAGAAGAAAACTCGGAGAAGATTCCTCAGCACGGCCAGGCGTCCAGGACTCGTCACTGGAGACTTCTGTGATACTATGAACAAAAACTGAGTCAACACACTGATTTGCACAGAAAGGACTATAACATTACATCACCACATGAACACTGACATGATCTACCTGTCTGACTCCCCCCTTCCGTTGTGTCCAGAACTGAGGTAATATATTGCAGTGAGTATCAACCTATGAGACACAGAATAGAATCCTATATAATCAGGGCCAGTGCCGAATAATATCAACACAACAGTTGTGGCGAGTAATATCGAATTAGTATCATGAAGAGGAAATAACAAGGTAAAAAACATGCCACAAAAGTAAATAGCCTCTGTACCTAATGTAGGCACTAAATCAATGAGGCAGACAACAACAAACAAAAATAAAAAATAAACACCGCAGCCCTCCTTAACTTCAGGAGAATATGCGGCCACGGAACTCTAGGAGAGGCTTAGCTAGATATGCAATAGAAGAGAAATGCAGATGCTCATAAGAAACCCTCTCCGATCGTAATCATAATCATAAGAGTAACGCTCTGACCAACGCGAGCGTAAGTGCCCAGGAATTCAATGGAAAATCTTTGCTCTGACCAACTCAAGCGTAATTGCCAAAACATTCCAAAAAGATCTTGAAATTGACACAGTGCGAGCGCGTTACCGCCTGGGTACAAGGAGGACCGTAAACGGGAGCAGAAGTCCAAACGCTGACTCGTCGTGGAGACACCGCAGAAGGCGCCTTCGAGGGAGTCGGCAGGAGAGCAACGCAGACAGGAACAGCATGACCCAAAAGCGCAGAAGTGAACCGGAAGAGAATAATCGGACTTCCGAAAGCTAGACCACAAAGCGTTTCCCTCGGGCAGAACCAGGCTATTTGAGGAAGTGAAGCCCCGCCTGCTAGGCGCACATCGCGGGGAACCAGTAACCGTGACAATATTGTACCCCGAGGTCATTTATATTACACCTGACAGAGACTGCACTTACTAAAAATGTCTTTTAGTTCCAAGGGACTTACTATATGAAGGCCTATGGCACTTCAATGGGGAATGCATTTGCTCCCAGTTTGGCAGGTCTTTATGTAGCCTTCTTTGAACAGCAATTCATCTTGGATCCTGGTAGACCATGGGGAAATAATATCAAACTATGGAGAAATGTCATTGATAACGTGTTGCTCATTTGGGAGGGGGATGAATCCTCCATCACAGATTCCTTACTTTGGTTGAATAGCCAGAACCTCCTTCTACATTTCACATCTACTGTTACTAAGTCCTCCGGCTTCTCTTGCCCAGTGCACGGGTAGGTTCGAAGAGTGTGTCCCTCAATGGACAGGGCACCTACATTTGAGGTGCTTTTGACAGAGAAGATCGTTGAAGCCAGCGCTTCTCATTAGTAGGGTTTCGCTAGAAGTGGCGGGACTGATTGTCTGCCTCTGAGTTCAGTGGTAGGTAGAATAATTTCCCCATACCACAGCGTGTAGATAGCTACTTTTTAGGTCCTGAAGAAATGCACTGTATCTCATTAAACACTGAGCATGAAACATGTTGACCAGCAACACAGAGTAGAGCATTGCTCCCCTGGATCAGTGTGCCATCGAGCGGCCTCAATAGACGATAGTGAATTGATTAAAAAAAATCGAGGTTAGAGTGGTTTTGACAGAAACTAATATTCCCCTAACTAAAGGGCCGATTAGGATGGCGAAAGGACTTGCGTCCGTCCGTCACCCCAGAGGAGGAGGGACCATCCGCAGGGGCAGCGGCGTTCCCTCCATGGCAATTAGGATGTGACCGCCACCTTGGCGGTCACATCCTGTATTTTTAACATTGCGGCGGATGCTGCTTCAAGCAGCACCCGCCGCAATGTTAAAAAATCCATGTTTACCTTTGCATGCACGAAGCGGCTGGCACTGCGTGGTGTCTGCCGCTTCGTGCATGCAAAGGCAGGGGGGTACCATAGGTACCCCCCATGTGCAACCCCCAGCCCCCCTTCACCCCTGGGGGCCCGCAATGGGCCCCCTAACAAAATACCGTATGCCTTTCCACGGCGGAAATGCCGCAGTGGAAAGGCATACAACCGCAGCCATCCTAATATGCCTGGCGGTGTCTGATAGACACTGGCAGCCATGTCAGAGCTTTTCCGCCGCGGTCGGAAGGCGACCGCGGCGGAACAGCGGTGGACGGAAAAAAGATCCCCCAGCCATCCTAATCTGGTGGGGGGTCTTTTTCAAGTCCGCAGCGGATAATCCGCATCCTCCGGGCCGGCGGTGGATTCCGCCGGCAGGAGGATGCGGATTATCCGCAGTCGTAATCGGCCCCTAAGTTGGAGCATTCTGGTGCATTTGCTTTATTTGTTATCTCCACTCATGTGGATGATGGCATATAGGAAGCGTATAAGTAAAATTATTTACCCCAGATGACACTTCCTTCCTTCCAGGGAATGGTTTTACTGACACGAATGGAGATGCTGTGTCACTCTCCAACGCTAATGTGGTGTGAAACTTGCAGACCTTTAGCCGGTATTGGGGTTATTCCATAGACATTTTGAGGTAATATCCATTTCAACAGGATGGTTCAAGTACTCTCTTTGGTAAACTGCTGCGTTGTAGTCTCTGTCACAGACGTCCCACATCACGTGACTACTTCTGGGATCATGTGACGGGAAGCGTAGACACTGTGAAAAGAGATTCTGATCACTTGCTCAGAACCTTCACGGCATATGGAAAGACATTGTCATAGAGGGGAACTCGCCTTGATGAAGTAAGCGGGGAATATTGGGAGGCAGATGCTGAACTAATGCAACAAGCTAGTTCCATTTATAATTGGAGCATGGGCACGACATCCCTACAGTCACTCGATATAAGATTTTGCATGGCACGATTAGGCACGGTTAGGATCATGAATGGATTTCGTGTGTAGGGAGTAAACAACAAGTGCTGTTAGATTGTATGAGGAAGTATATAACCAGTTGATTATTGTGTCTTTCTCTAACTTCTCATGCATTACCCCTTGATTTAACACTAGTGAGTGAGTACAGGGAGCCGCCCTCGCTCCTATGCTTTTTCAAGCACCAACTGCTGTGAAACTCAGTAAGAATTATGGGTTAATTTCTCTGTGGACAATGATACACCCTGAGGGGTGTAAGGGGCTTGGGGTGAATTCCGAGTAATGACTTTTATATGATGAGTTCTAAGTCTCCACCATTGATTAACGTTATGTGGAGGCACAGTCCTGTTATGCGGTGATTAAATGAGAGTTAACAATTAGTCTTAAGGAGGTCAGCCGTACGCACTGATCTAGTTTAGAGGGGCAGATTGGTATGTTTCTTTTAAATATATGAATGAATTTTGCACAAATTGTTTTCACTTGGCCATATTTTCTTACTTGCAGATTATATCTGAAGCGTGAATACACGACCCATATGTGAGTACAGGGTCAGTCCTCGATTCACGTATAATAAGGTAGGAAAGTGGGGTATGACTACGGGGATCTGGTAGTCCTGACAAAAGTGGGGAAAGACACAACAACCGGCTGAAACATGTCGACCCATATGCAGAGAGGAGGGGTGAATGGTTCATAATCAACCCTGTTCACCACTATCCTCTGGTTTGTTAAACCTTTTTAATCCTGGCCAGTGAGTCCAGGAATAAAATGGAGAATTGGATATCCCTGAGCTAGTTTTAACATCTGTTTTCTGCACTTATTTTTTGCTTGATCCCTACTCTTCTTTGTGTTAGTATTATTTCACCCACCCTATTGCTCCACCCCATGTGTTGGTCTGCGCAGGGGTGTGTTTAGCAGCCCAATGATGAAGCGTGCCATGATTTTGTGGGTGAGGGTGTGTTTTACCAACATATTGATTTTGCCATAAGACTCTTTAAATGACTTTTTCCACTCCTACTTCTCTTTCAGTGATTAGTTACCTGTAGAGTAGGTTGAAGTAGGAGTTCCCCCTCCTCCCCCTCTTTTGTGTGTGGTACGTTCAAAGTGGAGCACCCAATCCTCCTCTGTGATGTGGGTGCCCACTACATTTCCTACATCTTCATTCAAGTCTTGTACTCCCTTTGACAAGTTCTAACTAAAGTAATATCTCTTGGGCTCTTACTTAATGCTTCCTTTAATTTCTGTGTCACACAGGATCAGTCAGAATCAAGCCATCTAGGTGCCTGAATAACGGGTCGCAGTGCGGGAGCACCGAGACGATCTCTTATATTAGTGGAGATAATATTAAAGGCTTCAATAACCTCGCCGGAGCCGTTAGTGGTGCTATACACAAAGCTAACTCATTATCACATGAGATGGTTAGTGATTCATAGAGTGACATTAGGGTTATCTGGGCCCATTTTAAACTTCTTCCTCCACCTGTCTTTTTTAATACCCCGCTCTGCCCAGCCCCTCCTCTGTGAGCTAGTAGTGACCCGCTAATGTGGACACATAAAGGGTTGTGGTCACTGTGTCTGCTGACCTTGATGATAAATCTCGAGATTAATTCGAGGAGAGGCGCTGTTATAAAAATGTAATCAATAAATGAGCCGCCTCCCCACCCATCAAACAATTGAGTGAGGGCCTTACTACAGGGACCCATTGTTCCCATCACTGAAGATAAATTGAATTCATCTAAAAAATCATTAGCTAGATCACCTTGTGCGGTATGTTAAAAATTAATCCTCCTCACACGTGGTCAACCAAAATCTATCAGACTAGTAATCCTCGGATCCCTACATAAATGTTAAAATCCCCAGCAATCACAAGCTTTTTTGATGCTACGTTAAGCTGATTCCTTAAAAAGGAGCCCAAGAAGGAGATGTTATACACACCCATGGGACGAGCCATTGCGTTATAAAAATACATGAACCCCAATTTACAGGACTCCTTGCACAGCAATAGCGATTGTAAGCACGGGCTCTCGGTGGACAGCATTGATATCGCACACTCTATTGCTAGAGAAACATAAATTGCAAGACCACCTCTAGATCCTCCTGAAGTCGAAGGAGTAGCCGGGACAAAAAAAGACTTGTAACCCTCCAGAGGGAAACTATTCTTGGTCACCCATGTTTCTTGCAAACAGATCAAACTGAACCTTTTCACAAATAGAATCCATGAGGGGTCAAGAAACTTGTTAGCTAGACCAGCAACATTCCAGGAAATAAAGTTACAGGTTATTTCGTCCACGGTCCCATTGCCTTGCCGGTAATTATCCTGCTGTGTGTTTGGTAGCCCCAATTCCACACGAGCGGCCCCGTTAAGTCAATCGCAGGCATCCAAAGTACCCAGAGGTACAAAGCGATTTGATAGCTCCATAAGAGGTCGTGCAAATTGCTGCCTGCCTTGTGATGGCCATTCAATATAGTTCCGATTCAGGTTTGTAAGTGTGGAAGGCGGGAGAGAGGCCATCTGCCTTCCAAACAGGGCCCGCTTTTATGGATTCTGTTGTTCCAACCAGGGGGATCAGGTTTGTAAAAGAATCTGAGAGGAAGGGCCATGATGGATGTCTGAGGGCCGCAAGAGGCATCAATCAGGGCTGGGGTCAGGATCCTTTCACATGCAGCCTGTTAAAATTGATTATAATGCAATCTCCTTTATAGGTCATATAGGAGTTTCCTACCCAATCGACCCTTCGCACCATGATGATGTTTTTTTTTCTCCCTTATACCAAAGGCAGTGTATGACTATATTCTTCAATTGAGAATAGTCTTCCTTAACCCCCAGGGAAAGAGATGGCACATTCTGCAGGATCACAACCTATGGGGTTGATGGGGTTGATTCTGGCGGCAGATGTACATCAACTAGATTCCCATCAGGGACCCCTCTGTGGCTCTCAGGGTTAGATGGATCTGTGGTTTGTGTCCTGTCTCTGGGTCCTGTAACAAAGAAAGGGACCTTGAGTTCTGTGGGTGATTGGTGGCAAATCCCATGGGAAGCTTTGTGGGGGTGGTGGGGGGATGGATGCATCCTTGTGTTTGAATGTGGAGCAGCCTTGGTAACTCCCTCGCTAACCTGATGGCCCATCAGGGTTCTTGATTCCATGTTAAAGGCCTCCGTCCTCAAAGAAATTCAATGGAGAAGTGTGGCTCAATGGTTAGAGCAAAATGTATGTGTGTGGGTACTGCACTCAGTTTTACTAAATTTTGGTGCGTTTAATCCAAAACGTGTGCTACCTTCGATTGGTGCCTGCTACACCTATAAATCAATGTATTAAGCCTGACACCTAACTGGCTGCCAGTGGCTGCCACGATAAATGATGGTTTAAATACAAGCAAAAAAGTTTATATGGATTAAGAGTTCGCTCATTTTTTTGTTGTGCACCCTAGAGTCCTGGCAGCCAGTTAGGTGTCAGGCTTAATACATCAATGGTTAGAGCGGCAGACCCTGATGCAGAGGTCTAGCCCGAGACCAGGGTTCAATTCCCCGCCTCGGCGGGTCTTGGGCTAAAAAAATTCCACGGACCTGATAATTCTCGCCTCGGTGCCTATTCCAATCATGGAGTCCCACTCTGCAACTCTGGGCAATAGCTTGCTTAATCTCCACAACGGCCCCCACAACACTAAGGATGCCTGGCCTTCACCTTGGGGGTGCCCAGGAGTGGACATCTCACAGGGAAAGCCAGGATGGGTTCCAAAGTGGTATTCGTACAAGCGCCATGAGACCCTTGCGGGTGAGTAGTGCGCTATACAAGTATTAATTTACATTTACAATGATTGTTGTCGGAAACACCCTTTTCTAGGGAGGTAAGATTTTGGAGAAGTGAGTAAAATTTTGAGTCCAATATAACCCTAACTGAATGCTGAAAATATTCCAATATAATCACCATATCAGCCTTTGTAATTGCTTAGTCATTAAGTACTTTCTGGTATGACCGCCAGCTCTTGGCCTTTTGGCCTTTCCCCCAGGCGTTTGACCCTTTCTTTTCATACCAAATGCTAATCTGGCCATCTCTCAGCAGGTGCAAAGACTGTTGGATGCTTATCAAGGCTGCTAGCCACTTGCTTCTTGACTGAGGATACTTTGGCCTCCTTAGTGCAAGTAACCACAATGGAGGGTGGAAGAGGTATATGCTGGCCAGGCGTACAGCCGACCAAGCCCTCTGCTTCTTGTGCTACAGTTCTATTTGATGGGCCTGATGGGCTGATAACATTATCTGGGATCACAAGCGTTCCAGAGGGAGTAAGATGGTGATATACTGCTGCTCAGCCTGGGTGTCTGTGGGAGAGAATGTTGGTGAATGGATTGTTCATGTGTGTGAGAGTCAGTTAGTGATGGGCTGAGCAGCAGTGAGGCTGCTCCTGGTGGGGCTCTCATCTTGTAACATCTTACCTAAATAAATCTACATAAGAAACTACATGGACCAGTCTACTTTTTTTATTTACAACAGATGGTTAATAGAAGAACGGGAGTGAGGCCGGGTTACCAGCTCTATCTCTTTATCAAGCACTCCAGCCGCCCTCTGTAGGAAGGTGTCCATCGTCACTACTGTGCCTGTTGCAGCCCACCAAGATTCCATGGTCACTTTGCATTTCTCATGGCAGGTCCAGGCGAATATCCACTCTGCACTTCTCCAACTGTGGGCATACAATAAGCTGTAACCGTGCGCGTGCTATACGTTGGCTCGCAGAAATCCTTAGGGGACTATAGAACACAATAAAACAGCTAGGGCAAGCCTGAGAGGCCTTGCCTTGCAATTAGTTCAGAGAGTCCATAGATCACCTGTGCAGTGTGACACTACAGCCAGCGGAGAATAAAATGTTTGGGGGTACTAAAAATGAAACATAAGGGGGCCTGCCCTCCCTACCTGCTCTTTAGGCCTTGTCCCCAAAAGTGAGGTGAATAATCCAGCTCCCATGATGACCAATGCCGTCCTTCACCTCTCTCGATAAGCTGAGTACTGAGTTGTTGAGGTAAGATGTTAATAAAGTTAAGAGGTAAATAGACCAAGAGAGTAGGCCCAGCCAAGCCTCCTCTGGTCTCTGACGGGCTCGGACGGGCCTGCCTTTGGCCCGGGCTTGGCCCAGGCACGGCCCACGCGTGTCCCATGCCGCAGGAGGCACACTGCACATTTCAGCTCAGCATGGCGCTGGCTTCCCGCTATGCTCCTCCTCCTCAGCAATCAGGATTCTAGGACACTGTGTCCCCACAACAGAGACAGTGCAGGCAAAAGGATTTCCCGCGCCGCTGGAAGCAGACTGTGCTTTTCAGCACGGCGTGGAACGGGCGTTCCGTTATGCTCCTCCTCCTCCTCAGCAATCAGGATTCTGGGACACCGAGTCCCCACAACAGATTCAGTGCAGGCAAAAGGACTCCTGTTTTGAGTTCACATTAAATAATAACAAGCATTTGCAATGCAATAGGTCTCGCTTTTTCAAAACTTTGACCTATTGGCATTGTAAATGACAATGCCTATTATTTATGTGATTTGAAACATGCAAGCGGTGCGTAAACACGCACTTTGTAGGTTTTCTAAACACATAAATAAAAGGCATGGTCATTTAGAATGCCAATAGCTCAAACTGTCGCAAATGTGAGACCTATTGCATTGCAAATGCTATTTTTTGGTAGGCACGGTGAGATTAAGTGATTTGCCCAGAAACACAGGATGCTGTTAGAAAATACTGCTGGGGTGAATGTCCTTTTGTGAATACGTTCCTCATGCCATCTGTTTACGGAGTTGAGACATGAGTACATTATTCACCTTGGCCTGGTTTACAGCCTCGCACAATGCCCCAATTGTGCCAGTGATATAATGAATGCCAGTAGCCCGGGGGCACGGAAATAATAGTTTTATCATACCCTTGCGTTTTTCCAAACATACTTTAAAAAAATGTTTTCGGTTTGTTTAAGGTCTTTTTTTTAAAAGTATTATTGTACTTCAGTGAAGTGATTTTTTTGCTGCAAATAAAACGCTTGCAGGTTATTTGGGGGTTTCAGAGTCTTTGTGGAGCATTCTACACCCCATGCCATGCATTAGAATATTGAAGTATATCCTATTAAAAAGATGGACATAGGTTTGTAGTTTCTTCTTAAGTTTATTGCATAAAGAATCCCATCCATCAACCAGCAGGTCTGGCATAAACTGCCCTGGTTTACTTACAAAATCATCTAATAGAATGTCATGACCTTGGTCAATGACTCATCCCACATTCTGTAATGACATACCAGGATTCTGTAATAAACATCACATGCAGAGAAGAAGGCAGAATACCACACACCTCCCCTCTTTACCTAAACAAATTACATAAGAACATATACTAGAACATTTATACATAATCAGAAAGATACGATGGTCGTTTGCACACTCTAGATGAGCTGCGAATCTCACCCTTACAATCAGTTTGTGGATATGGTCCATTCACACTTTCACTTGAGTTATGATTTATCTTTCCTTTAACTACAACAACTCTATTCAGGTTCCAGATGCGATGATCTTGAGACTTTATCGCATTTCTAAATATTTTTATTACCTTAATAGGTTTCATGAAGTTAGAAGGAGTGTTTACCATAAACAACAACCTAGGCAGGCTAAATGCTTGTCAAAAAAACCATGTAAAGGTAAAGACCATTCTCAAAAAATGCAATAATGTTTATTTTTATTGGCAAAGAAATAATTCATATGAAACAGTTAAAAATAATTATTTAATAAAATTAGAAAGTAAAAATAGTCCAAAAGGACTATACAACAAATATCATCTGGTACATTCAAAGTACATAAAAACTAATAAAAGAATGGGTTACAAGGTTTACAAGAAGACATATACATGGCACAAAAATAGATAGTTTCTATCTATTTTTGTGCCACGTATATTTCTTCTTGTATACCTTGTAACCCATTCCAAGTTGAACTCCATTGTCTGTTAATAAAGATTCTGGAATCCCTTCTTTAGAAAATAAATCTTTCAAGCATTTGATAACATGCTTAGAGTCAATAGTTGATCAAAAGAAAATTTCAGGCCATTGTGAAAACATATCCATGACAACCAATACAAATGTTTGTGAACCATTGCTATGAACAAGCCCCAAAATGTCCAGGGCAATATCTTGCCAAGGGCCAGCAGGTCGTCTTCTTAAAACCTTAGGTTGGACACGAGGACTATTAGATTTATCGCTTAATGAACATGGAATGCAATCTACTAACATACGCTCAATTTCTTTATCCATCCCCGGCCACCAATACGTCATGTGTAATCTCTCTTTAAATTTAGTTAAACCACCATGTGACAAATGCACCAAATCAATGAGCTCTTTCCTAAGAGAACTTGGAGGAATTATTCTTGTACCACGAAATAAAAATCCCTTATCAATGGATAATTCATTTTTCAATGGACAAAATTTCTTGCTGGAATCTGATCCCTCCTTGTTACTTATCCAACCTTTCCTAATGAGTTTCATGACTTCATTCAAAGTGTCGTCAAAAAGCATTTAATCGCACCATTGTTTTTTAGAAATTACCTCTTGATCAATTGCACAAACCCGCTCTTCTCCTGCTTCAAAATCTTCCTCTACAACTTGTGACTTGGGTGTAAGGCGAGACAAGACATCTGCCACCTTGTTCTCTAAACCTGGAATATATTTTATTACAAAATTGTATTCCTGTAAGCCAATTACCCACTTAGTTATCCTACTGGAGATTGAATCCAGTCCCTTGTTGCTAAATATCTCAATCAGGGGTTTATGATCAGTTTGTACCTCAAACTCAACACCCCAAAGGATTTTTTTTTTAAATGTTATCGCCCAAAATACTGCTAAGGATTCTCTCTCCACCACTGAATATCTGGTCTCAGGGTCTTTAAGAGAACGTGACAAAAACATTATGGTTTGCATTCCACTAGGACCTAGTTGCTGTAAGACCGCACCCAATCCTTTTTCACTGGCATCAGTGATGAGTATAGGCTTAAATTCAGGGTTAAAAGAACTGAGAGAAGGAGCAGATTTAAGTTTTCCCTTAATTTCAACAAATTCTTTCTCACAAGCCTCAGACCATTCAAAATCAATTCCCTTCTTTAACAAATGTCTCATGTTGACCGCACAATCAGCAAAATTTCTTACAAATTTAGCATAGTATTCTACTACACCTAAGAACTTCATGCGTTCACTCTTACATGAGGGCGAACTCATTTCTTGTATAGTATTTATCAAATCAGACTTTGGTTTTACCCCTTCATTGGTGATATTGTGACCTAAATCATTTATTGAGTTTGTTCTAAATTTATACTTTTCAGCGTTAATAGTCAAGTTGTGATCACATAATTTCTCCAAAGCTTTTCTAAGTCTACCATCATGCTGAGACTCATCATCACCATATATTAAAATGTCATCCTGATACACCTAAACCCCTTGAAGACCATGAAGAATTCTCTCAATAACTCTCTGTAAGACCGAAGAGGCTGATACCAAAACCAAAGGGCATACGTTTAAATCTATAAGCACCAAAAGGCCTTATGAATGATGTGAAGTCTCTAGATTTCTCCTCTAGTTCTATTTGATGATACGCTGGGTGATATCTATTGTGCTAAAAACTTTGGCACCTCCTAACAAAGCTAATAACTCATTTATGTTGGGTAATGGATACCTATCAACCACCACACATTTATTTAATTGTCTGAGGTCGATGCATAACCTCAAATCCCCATTGGATTTCCGAGCTGCCACAACTGGGGCCAATCATTCCGTGCCCTTAACATCCTCAATTATGCCCCAATCTTTAATTTTACCAATTTCTTTTAACATGTCATCCCTCACCGCAATAGGTACATTCCTTACATTGCAATAAACGTGCATCAAGTCTTCCTTAAGCATAATCTTATGTTGATACCCTTTGAGGCAACCTAATTCATTCCTGAAAAGGTTAGGATAATCTCTTTTGAGCTCAGAAACAAAGCTACTATCACAACTTTCAACAACAACAGAATCCACATGCTCTCTTAACTGAATAGGAGGATCAGCATTGGGGTCAAGATAGACTCCAAGATCACCTTGATGGATCCAGCTAATAATGCTATCTCCTTTCTTCGAAACATAGATCTGTCCCGAGACTAATCTACCTCTATATACGACAAGGCCCACAAAATATCCATGTAACTTAATGGGTTCTCCACCATATGCCAAAGGCCTAATGTCGGGTTTTAAAAGATTTACTTTCCCTTTCAAATTTTTAAGGTAAAATTCACCCGAAACAATAGTTATTTTTGCACGAGAATCAAATAATACTCTTGTGCTAGCTCCTTCAACCAAAATGTTGTCACAAGGACTATTCTTTTTTTATCACCGTTCACAACTTGCCCAACGATTTGTCCACACTCATAGTCATCTGTTCCTGATTCACCGTTCTCACTTTCATATATTTCAACTTCCTTAACTTTGTGTACAGGCCTACTTTTACATAAGGATGTCAAATGACCTTTCTTCTTGCATTTAACACAAGTTTGACCCAAGGCTGGACACTTCTTGTCGTTTGCTAAATGTCCTGTTTTACCACATCTGAAACACTTAGCATTGGACCACTTCTCATTAACTCTTCCATTGTTTATTACTGCACTCTTGTGTTTATCTTTGAAAGTAATGTCTGTTCTACTTTTGTTTTTACCTTCTTGAACTTTGTAAACTTTATCAGCATCCTTCTTTAATACCTCAACGCATTTCAATGATTGTTCTATTCTCTTTGCAACACTCAGAACCTCATCTAGACTAGGCTCATCTCGTAGCCATAACTCTTCTCTGACTCTTTCCATATTACATCCAAACATGAATTGATCACGTATTCGTTCGTCAGTGAGATTGTCAAATTTGCAAGAAGATGCAAGCTTCCTCAAGTATGTTACATATCCTTCCACAGTCTCATCACCACCTTGCATTCTTTTGGCAGATTTATAACGTTCCAAAATTGTGCTCACCTTTGGCAAGTAATGCTTATCTAACTTCTTGATGCATACTTCGTAATCATTGAGGCCATTAGCCTCCTCTCCAGACAAATCAGGTAAATGGTCAAACACATCTTGGCCTTCAGACCCTGAAAAATGTAACAATAACGAAGATTTTCTATCAGCACTGAGTGAGGGTCCGCAAACTCTAGCGTACCTTTCAAATACAACCTTTCATTTCTTCCATTGAATGGGAGGATCACCTGGAGCACTAAGGAAGAAAGGCGCAGCAGTAACGTTTTGCATGTTTGCTATAAAACTTAAAATTCAATAAGATAAACCTCTTCTACTTGAAGTAGAAATATTAAATTACACAAGTATTTTTTTTCAATTGTAATGATAAACACAAAATATCAAATGAATTTGTTAATGTGTTCTATAACTTTCAACAACATTCAAAATATTTATCTAAAAGCTGTACAAATCAGTATTTTAAAAGCTCTGTGCATAAAATTATTGATGAATAATACAAAAATGAAATTGACAAGCTGCAGCGCGACTTATGGAGATGATCCAACTTTCGCTGTGTAGTGTGTGCATTAGCGCGACATATGCAAATGATTCACCTCTCGCTGTACACAACAGCATAAAGAGATTCCAATCCAATTTTCTTTATCGCCGCATTAGTGCTGTGTACATCAGCGTGAGAGCTAATGCACTATGATAAATAGATTTGTGCTGTGTGCACCTGTGTCGGATCCTCAAGAGCAATTAACTTATATGCTGTGCGCATCAGTGTGAAAACGAATGCGCGATAAATAATTAATATTTACAGTACCAGCCGCAGTACAAGCTGTGTGCATCAGCGTACGAGTTTCAAACACAATGAATGCTTTTCACTCTACCACCTCCCAAACCAAGATGGCCCCCACGTTTTTGGACGTGCTGACGCGTGAGTCTTGACGCGTGCCGCTTGCACAGAAAGACGTCTTCACAAGTAAGGCTTGACGAAGAGTGAAGAACATGAGAGGATCTGCGCGCTCAGGATTC
Source organism: Lissotriton helveticus (assembly GCF_964261635.1). NCBI lineage: Eukaryota > Metazoa > Chordata > Amphibia > Caudata > Salamandridae > Lissotriton > Lissotriton helveticus. The sequence goes on from NC_136069.1 coordinate 911,838,528, forward strand.
TAAACACGATCAACAGGTAACGATCATGTTTACTTTCAATGCTGGTAACAGTGAATCCTAAATGCGCAATTCAAAACACAACGATAATGTTTGCTTTTAGTTGCTTAAATTATCCTCTTCTTTCCTCCTCTCTTTTTTTTTTATGTTTCAATACGAAGAGTACTTTTTGCGATTATCACCAGTGAAGGGCGTCAAAGATAAAATGACCTTTGAATAATAAACAGCTGTAGCTTATCACACAGGTATCATAAGGGCAAAAATAAGCATTAAAGATTTAAAAGTCATTACATTTAAAAAGTGATAAAAAAAACTTTTTCTTGCTCATTTTTTCATACATTCCCAGACAACAAGTAGTTCTTGCTAGTCATCAAAGACGGTATGTCTTTAATACACGGAACATCATCATCTCGCAAGTTGATTATATGTTTTAGAAGAAATATAGGATGAGCCCGCACCGACTAAATACCAAGTTATCAACAATTTGTAAAGTACCTTGAGAACAGCCAGGGTATTAATGTGGCGATGCTCCCAATCCTTTATTTTATTCAAACACAGAGAAACCTCTATCTCTTCAATAATTCTTCTTTAAATGTCATGAGGTTTCTTTTCCCAATGATCCATGAAGGTAATTATCACTTAGAATTCACCTTGGATTAAGTTGTCCTTAAATAAAAAAAATGAAAGATGCTCCTCACCAATCTTCTGTGTTGAGATTCTTTGCGCTGCCGACTACACCAGTGAAGTATATCCTATTAAAAAGCTGGACACAGGTTTGTAGTTTCTTCTTAAGTTTATTGCATAAAGAATCCCATCCATCAACCAGCAGGTCTGGCATAAACTGCCCAGGTTTACTAGCAAAATCATCTCATAGAATGTCATGACCTCGGTCAATGACTCATCCCACATTCTGTAATGACATACCAGGATTCTGTAATAAACATCACATGCAGAGAAGAAGGCAGAATACCACAACTATGTCTCAGAACAACATGTAGGGCAAGGAAAAACTCTTTCCCGTCAGGTCTACTCCGATCTCCTGGACTAGGAAGCAATTAGGCACATTGTGGAATTTAAACATTCCTAGAAAACATGTTAAGTCCATGGCCGACAGAAACCAATTTGTCAATTAAAAAAGATTCTTATTGGAACAATACGTTTTGGCTCTTGCCACTGCAATACGGAGGTGGGACCACCTCTGCCACTTGTCAATGAATGGCTTCCGCTGTATGCATTTGTTCCTTGAAATGATGGTCTTGTGGAGCTTTAGGAATTGGTCATCTTATTCTGCTTCCATGCTGGCAGGATATATCTTCACTTTCTCTGCAGTTTGGCTGATTTAAATGTCCTGACATGGGCAGCATATACAATACATTATAAGTATTGAATTCTACTTCAGCTGATAGGTCACACTCTCGTCTGTCAGCATTTTGGTACTTACAGTGAACTGACAAGCTACACAATTACTACTCTTACAGTGGTCCACATTCGGTGGTAAGCCCCACCAGGCTGTGAGGCACAGTTTGATTATGCACTTAGGTGTATCGGCAACACATGGTCTCTACTGTGTTTGTTGCTGTTAAATGCAAACCAGGGCCACGGATATGACACTTTAGGTGCGAAAATACTGGCAAGGATAAGCCTTCTACTTAGTATGCCTTATCCTGAAAGTAAGACTGGCTTCCTGTTGACAGAACCAAGTTCTTGCCTTTTTTATGTCTCACTCAACATTTTGGTGAACCCTTTTCTTTGACCTTATTACAGTTTATCTGATTTCTGGAAAATGTCCTCCATTGTACTTACAGTTTTTCCATAAGTTAAGAAACAAACTTATCAGAAGAAGCACAACAAGAACTGGGTGAAGTGGTGGGCATACTTTGGACTTGGGCTCCACACAGGTTCAGAAGTCCCCCCTCATGTACAGCCTTGTTGGTATTGCATGCGATGTAACATTATCTATGTGATAAACTTGGAAAGGTCGATGTACTGTGTTTTGTCTGAAAATAAATCAATAAAACTGAAACAAACTGTCTATAGAGCAGACTACCCTCAAGCTAAAGGAATGTTTTGTGTCCTGTAATAGGGAATTCCTTTCTGTGAGCAGGATGAACAATGTGGTGTAGAAACTGTCTGACAAGCAGGACCAGATAACAGAGTGCTTTGTTGCTGTGATTACAGAGATGAACTTCAGGAAATGTTGCTTCATTGATTGAGCCATTGGACAAAGGCCTCTAATCTCCTCTAACTGCTGATGAAATGAACATGTTTTGCCATTTTGTTTGTGCTTTGTTCTCATGTTAAGTTAGCATTCGCTGGACCATTTTATGTTCAGCCGCCATTTTGAATCTTGTGGTCGGCTACGTATTTCATTTACGGTCCAGGGAGGACCTGGCTTGGCAGTTTCGTCTGGACTGTTCCCATGAGGCACAGGGTCAAGACTGATTTGCATATGGCTGGGTCTAAACTGGGGTGGCATGGTGAGCAAAAGAACAATGGATTTAACCAAGATCTCTTAACTGGGGGTAAATGTATGATTTATTCAGCATTCCATCCTTCATTTGTTTGCTTAGCACTTTTCACCCTAAGTGGGATGGGTATGCACAGACGTGCGTCCCTTGCTCACTGTGCCACTGGATTCATGCTAGCCTGGCTGATGAAGGGTAATACTCAGAAACCGGTCCCATGACGCTTGTTTCCGGTCCAGGGAGGACCTGGCTTGGCAGTTCGGTCTGTATTGTTCCCATGAGGCACAGGGTCAAGACTGGTTTGCATATGGCTGGGTCTAAATTGGGGTGGCATGGTGAGAAAAAGAACAATGGATTTAACCCAGATCTCTTGACTGGGGGTGAATGTATGATTTATTCAGCATTCCGTCCATCATTTGTTTGTGTAGCACTAAGTTAGCATTCGCTGCACCATTTTATGTTCAGCCGCCATTTTGAAACCTGTCGTCAGCTACGTATTTTCTGACTCAAGAAGCAGGCTGTGGAAATGTTAATCTCTCCAAGGTTAGACCTTGCTCTGCTAATGAATACACTGTTCTTATTAACGCATTTCCTTCCCATAGATAGAGGCTTTCTCCCACTAGCCTAGCGATAGACACAAACAGAATGACCTTGGTATAAAGGTAATGTGTGCCCGGTCTCAGAGTCGAGACTCATCTTACTGTACTTCTTTGTTTTAGCTGCACCTGCTAGCAGATTTCCATTATGGGCGGGACATTCTTGGTTCAGGAACATACAAAATGTATCTCTATGTTTGCTGAAGTCAGTCCTTCTGCAGCAATCCTAGGAGGCTGGTCAGACTGGACTCCGCTTGAGTGTACCTGAATAAAATTTGTATTCACTACTGTCTGACTGACTCTTCATTTGTATGGAAGGCTGAGAGGTGGTCGTGAGTGATCCAGGTGGCCTTAATCAGGTCGAACAGGAACTCCATAGTGTGACCCATCCTCTCCCGCATACGGGAGTGGAGGTTGGGGCCATTGTCGCGTCGGATGGGCGGATCAGGGATCCCTGTACGAGAGAGTCCTGAATTCGCAGCTGCCTCATCTGTCTAGCCGGTCGGTGCCTCGCCCAGTGGTCATCCCGACTAGGGTCCTGAATAGCAAAACCCTTAGATTTGACCGTTTGGTCCGAAGAGTCGGCAGTGGAGAATACATTTTTTGACCTGTTTGCACCACGTGAGTTTGTTTTGATTCTTTGTGGATATAGTACCATTTTGGTTTGTCTTTGGTACGGTCTGGGACTGATTTTGGTTTGCATTTGGTACGGTCTGAGGACCACTTTGGATACAAAGTGTTTGCGGACACTTTGCCCGGCAACATAACGACTTGGTTTTACTTTTGAAAACGCCGGTGTTCAGTCACTTTTTGGTTTCTTGTTATCGTTGTTGTTCTGCTGATGCTCAACTGGAAGAAAGTCAGTCAGCGCCTCCAGAAGGCACTCTGAATTTGATATGTATGTAAAACATGTCCTTGGCCCTATTATGTTTAGTACGTTATGGCACAAATATACGAGGGATGATGCCAAGTTGCAGTGGCCGCTGACGGGCACTTTTGATTAACAAAAAATTAGGTTTTTACAGGAGAAGTTGTTTGCGAGAAGGAGCAGGCAGTCTATGTTTGATTCCGTCAGAACATGGCATAAAGAGGCTAACCAGAGGTGAATGAAAGCAGAGAAAGAGACCCGGAAGGGGAGAATGCAAACATTGACTCAGACAGCTGTAGCGCATGATAGAGAGAAGCAGGAGATAGAAATCGAAAGTGAAGATAGGAGCTTTCGAGTCCACTGGATATTGATAAATATTATGTAGCCCGAGCAGAAAATAATGATTTTGTGGAAGAATCACTAGATGTTCAAACCCCACCTCCGTATGCCCTACAGAGGATATATCCCGCTCTTCCCCCACACGCCCAGCTACCCGGTCCTTCTGTCGCCGCTGTTTCTGCTTCTGTTACTGTTGATCAGACTGCCTCAGCCACGGCACCTCCTGTCCTTTCTTTGTCTTCGCCGTCTGTGGCACCTACGACTGTTAGCATTCCTGCAACACCTATTGCTTCAGCATCCCTTTCGCCAGCTCTTACACCCACGACCCAGCCAGCATTGATGTTAATGCCCACTACCTCAGTTATTACACCCACTGTGTTCCTCCAATCCCCGACATTACAGAGTGGTGGGACACCAGTACGTGGCCCTGAGGATAGAGAGTGGAAGAAATGTAAGGAACGCCTGGAACGCCTGGGACAAATGTTGGTGCGATCTGGGGGAGGCAGAGAAACAGATAGTGTCTAATCAGGCAGCACAGTGGGCCTGAAACCCCATTTATGGTGTGGAGGATGTGTGGAGTGTGATGAAGGATTTTGAGCCTTTTGTACAACAGCATGCCCTTAAGCACATGTTGGCTACTCTAATTGGACTTTGGGAGCAGTGTTTCAATGATAAAGCACTGCAGATTATCTATGATATTGAGGATCCTGTATACGTTGCTGATTTGGCACCTGGTCAAGTTTTTGGTAATGTCACAACATTGTTTACTTATCGGAATAGGCAGCTTGAAAAGAGCCTGACAATAGTATCTCAGTTACTGATGAGGGAGGTCCACCCCATATATCACCCTAAAATACCAGAGCTGCGGGATCAGCATAATGTTATTACCAGACCAGGGGTAATGGTCCATTTCCAAGAAGAGTGGGTTTATACTCCATGGAAATGGAATGAGGTTTTGTCCCTTAAAAGTCAGTTACCTGACCCTAGGAAAATCCTACTGCATATTATTAGGAATTGACTGAGGCAGCTTCTTCGACAGTAATATCGCGTGCGGATATCAAAGTGTTCTTTCGTTTGTTGGTTCCGGTTGATATTTGGAGACAAGTACACACACAGGATCATGCTGTGAAATTGGATGGTACCTGGGATCAAATTAAAGTATGGGACGAGAAGAGGAAGCCTAAAGCAGAGATACTTGCCTTGCCAGGCCACATTATCACGTATGTGCATTCTCTTATCCCTCCCAGAAACGTTGATTGGGACAAGCTTTCCGATTGTTGTCAGAAGAAAGATGAGAGTGTGTCTGATTTTTTCACTCGGTTTGAAGGTGTTTTTCTAGATTATAGTGGACAGGACTTATCGGTTGAAAGTGGTGTACGTTTGTTTGTCAATAGATTTGTTTCAAACTTGCTCCCTGACACTGCGACTCGATTACAGGGTTACCAGAGTACCGGGTCCATTTCTTCCCCTTCTGCTATCTTGAATATGACGCAATATTATGAGCACAGGGACAATGAGGATAAGGAGGAGGTGGAAAAGAAGCACAAGGATTTAAAGACGAAGGTGTTGTTGCAGCAGGCTTCTCAAGGGAATGGTAGAGGACGTGGTGGTTTAGCCCAACAGCTTCCCCATACTACCAGGAATACTACGCGGGTGGGCCGGATCAGAATGCGTATTGTAAGGAGGAGGGACATTGGCGCAGTGAGTGTCCTGTACTTCTGCAGAAGGTGGCTGTCCCATGAGGACGAGGGTCTCATGGACAAGGTTGCAAAGATGGTGGCCAGGACAGGGCTCAGAACGCTGTGACATCTCATGGTCGTACTGACCAGAATTACTTTGATGAGCCTATGGGCAAATAGTATTATCATGATGACTACGATACGGATGAGGTGACCGGGATGTCTCACCGCTAGGACAGCTGGGGACAGGTTGAGGGACTGGTTTTGATACCTGTAGACCAGCGAGGTTTGTATGTTAGTGCGGATGTGCATGGTTCAACTGAGTTTTTGGTGGATACAGGTGCAACAAACAGCTCTATTTCTCATTCCTTGGTCCCAGGGGGCAACTCTGTCTGGCCATAATAATGTTTCGCTAGGATTTTCTGGTGTACCAGTTGTGAGCCCCATTTCAAAACCTCTTGCGTTGACTATTGGTCCTTTCACTGTGAATTTGCCATTCTTTTTGACGTCCAGTTATGGAGAGAATTTGATGGGTTTGGAATTACATGCTACAATTTACTGCTCCCCAGCCGGCGTCTATATACGACAATGGGTCCTGATGTGGTGTGCGCTAAGCAGTGTCTGTCCAAGGATGCACCTCTCCCTGCTGAATTCGAAGACTTGCCACCCACACTGTGGGAAATGGGCGACACAGCTGTGGGTTTGTTGCAGACATTGCCTGTTTTGATTTGTGTCAAGGAAGATGCTATTTTATCCTATATTCCTTAGTATTAAATACCGCAGGCAGGTGAGCTAGCTTTGATAAAGATTGAGCAGGATTTGATTGAGAAGGGAGTGGTTAAGGAGATGACTGCTTATGTTTGCAATAGCCCTATTCCTGCAATTCTTAAAAGGACGCCTTTGGGTCCCTCTGAGTATCAAGAAGATGTTTATCATTTTGTGATTGATTTGCGTGAAATTAACAAAATAGTGATTCCCCAGTTTTGGTGGTCCCTGACATCACAACTCTCTTGACGATGATTCCTTCTTCTGCTAAATTCTTTTCTGTCATTGACTTGAAGAATGCATTCTTCAGTATTCCCATTCATCCTGATAGCAGATATCTGTTCAGGTTCACCCTCGCAGGTAGAAGCTTTAGATTCTGTTACGCTCCTCAAGGCTACACAGCGAGTCTAAGTATCTATAGTCAGGTATTGAAAGGTCAGCTGTATTCCTTGTCACTCCCTTCAGGTAATGCATTGCTTCAGTATGTTGATGACTTGTTCATCGTTTTAGATACGGAACAAGGTTGCAGAGACAGGACAGTCAAATTGCTGCTACATTTAGCTCAACATGGCCATAAAGTATCCCTTTCTAAATTTCAGTATTGTCAGAAGGAGGTCACCTACTTAGGGCACCTACTGTCAAAATAGGGTAGGAGATTGACACCTGAGCGCATCAGTAGGATTGTTAAAATGTCTGTCCCGCAACCTCAGAATGAATGCTTTCATAGGTATCCCTTCCTATTGCAGGTAGTGGATACCTGTCTATTCACTGCTTATTAAGCCCCTGCTTACGCTAACACTAAAAGATGTGCATGAGCCCTGCTTTGGGTGCCAGAGTGTCGGCAGTCTTTTGAGCAGTTAAAACTGTTCTTTGCTCGGCTCCTGTGCTTGGTACCACTAATTACGCAAAATGCTTCGTATTGTACGCCCATGGGCTGGGTGGTTGTGCGCTTTCTGTTTTAACACAAAGATTTGGAGATAAGCAACGTCTGTGTGCTTATTTCTCTGCTGGGCTTGACCCAGTCGACCGAGCCCTCCTGAGCTGTCTGAGGGTGGTCATGGCTGTGGCCGTGTCAATAAAACAATTGGTAGGGCTTGTTCTTGATACTGACTTCACAGTTATGGTACCCCATGCTGTGGATATACTTTTGAATAAGGCAAGGACACAGCACCTCACCAGTGCACGTCTGACCGGTTACGAGCTAACGCTCTTTCAAAAGCACATTACTATCAAATGCTGTGCCACTCTGAATCCAGCCACTTTACTACTCCTCCCTTATGAGAATCAGGAAATTGACATACATGATTGTATTTTCCGAATGGAAGAAGAGACGAAAGGACGGATAGATCTGACTGATGTTTCTTATCAGACCCCCAAGGGGAACTATATGTCAATGGCTCTTATTTTAAATTATCAGATGCCACCACAACAGCTGCGTAGGGGATTACTCCGATGCACATGGTAGTTGAGACATCACGAGTTCCCTATCAGTCGGCCCAAACTGCAGATTGAGTGGCTCTAATACGAGCCTGTGAATTGAGTGAGGGACTGGTTGTCAACATTTATAGTGACAGCCAGTATACCTTCAGGGTTGCGCATAATTTTGGGTGACTCTGGGCAGAGAGAAGGTTCCTTACTTTCCATGGGACGAGAATACAGCACGGCCCTCTCATATATAGGCTTTTGTCTGCTTTGACCCTCCCTGAGAAATTGGCGATAGTAAAGTGCAGCACCCATAAGAAAGTTACTGACAATGTGGAGAAGGAGAATGCTTTTGCAGATCAGACAGCTAAGGAAACAGTCCGAACTAAGATGAGGATATACTTGAAAACATGAAGGAAATACAGAGTGAGGCCATGTGGAGAAATTAGCAATGTGGCACAAGTATAGCAAACTTGAACGATGAGGGATGTTGGATTGACAAGTCAGGGATGCAGAGATGGATGTTGCCAGATGCATACGTTCTTCCTGTAATGACTATGGCTCATGGGCCAGCTCATATCAGTGCTAAAGGTATTTGCAAGTTGTTGGACCCCGTATGGCAGAATGATAACATTCCAAAGACAGCTGCGCATTTAGTGAAATATTGTATGGTGTGCATGATGCACAATCCTGGTAAGGGTACCCCGACACCACCTGGTAATTTTGCACCCCCCATATTCCCTTTCGAAGGTCCTGCAAATGGCCTATATCGAAATGGACAGAGTCAATAATTTGAAGTATGTGTTGGTGGATTTCTGCATTCAGTAACTGGGTTGAGGCCTACCCCACTAAACAAAATACAGCCATTGCGAACGCAAAGATACTCCTGAATGAGTTCTTTCCTCGCTTCGGCTTGCCTCATTTGATCTGGAGAGATAACGGAAGTCATTTCAATGCCAAGGCCATTCAGTTAGTTTGTGAAGACAGAAGTTTCATGCTGCCAATCACCCCCAGTCAGCAGGTTTGGTTGAGAAATACAGCGGTACTCTCAAACTGAGGGGCATATTATCAAGAACAGGAGATAAAATTTTCGTTGCTTTATCGGCAGAAAACTGCTGATAAAGCGGCGATAATGGGCTTGATAATATGCTCTATGGAATTCCAATCGAAGCCCATGTTAGATGTGAAGACATCTAACATGGGCTTCGATTGGAATTCCATAGAGCATATTATCAAGCCCATTATCGCCGCTTTATCGGCAGTTTTCTGCCGATAAAGCGACGATAATGTTATCTCCTGTTCTTAATAATATGACCCTGAAATTGGGAAAGATTCAGGAGACCACGGGGTTGCAGTGGCCCGATGCTTTACCATTAGCTATTTTGTCCACAAGAACAACAGCACATTCTAGGACAGGATTGTCACCCTACGAGGTCGTGTTCGGATGCCCGGCAAATGTCTGGGGCGTCCGCACCCACGTAGGTCCTTAAAAATTGAGTACCCTTTGTTGATCATTTACCTGTATCAGTTAACTGAAAATGTGCGTTCTATTCACCAGCAGATCCAAGAGTCGCTTCCACACATACCAGAGAGGCCTGGGCATAACATCCATCCAAGGGATTGGGTGTTACTCTGAAATGTTCAGCAGAATAAGAGCTTGGAGCCCCGTTGTAAGGTGCCAGAGTTAGTTCTCCTTGCTACCATGACCGCTGTGAAAGTCGCTGGCTGAAAGAATTGGATTCATTCCATCCCCTTCAGTGACGCACAGCTTATATGGACCCAAACGGATGCTGAGAACGAAGATGTTCTAAATGCAGCAGTCCCCCAGGAGATCCGAGCAATAAAAGAGCCCCTCTTCATTGACCCCTCTGTGCCTGGAGTCACCAGGTACAATTTGCGTCCTCAGTTGAAGAACGGTGCATCAAAGGAAAAGTCAAATTATTTAGGGACGGACTGTGCAAGTCAGGGTGTACTTTGTCAATAGTACCAACGGTGTTAGTTTAGGGCAGTGGTCTTCAAACTTTTTGATGCCAAGACCCCCCAATCAACATTTTTGAGGCGTAAGGACCCAAAGAAAATTTCTAGAACCTGGTACTCCGTATCATTGACAACCATAAATGTTCACCAGAGAAACGTCAATCTGTGGTTGCACCTCATTAGTGCCAGTTTAACACCCAAATATTGCAATAAGCAACAAAAAGGTGACCAGCACAGCTTTATAAATGGCCTTCTACTAAGCGTCAACACCTGTTGCTGCTCTTTAGTAACCTTTAAACCTTTTGAATAAATAACATTTTTTGGGTTAAAATCAGCAGATTATGTGGCAGATGATGGATTATGTAGTAAATGCGGTAAATCTATCATCATGCTAAGATCGCTGCGGCCTCACAATCACATAATTTCAGTACCCCCTGGTATAATAGCTGTAATGCATGGGCTGCAACTTTATTGCACGGCATTACAGGAAAACCATACTATATTTCATGGGATGCTGACAGCTTGGCATATACAGCTGCATGTAACTGGAGGTAGCCGAGGATCATTCATCATATTTAAAACATACATACATTTTTTAGGTCTTTCACCGTCCGGTAGCTACATATAAAATAACAGGCTGCTTCAACTAATAATAAATGCATTAAAAAAAGTTGTTACTCAGTGGGAAATGCACTATAATACATTATGAAAACTCTATTAGTTAATGCACTGCATGTGTGAAACTAGAGATCCACAGAATTCAATTGTGATTGGTGCAGTGGAAAATAGTGACTTGTGTATTTTTAGTGCTATGAGTTCCTAGCCTGAGACAGAAAGTACTGCGAATATGTAAGTCTTTATTTTATAATTGCATTACACACAGTATAAGATAGACTGCTACAAAATGCGCAAAATGTTTTACGATAAAATGGTGCATCCAAAATATATGGGCTGCTTTCAAAATATAGGGGCTTATTTATGAGCCCTTTGCGCTGCATCATTTTTTATGACGCTCTGGTTGTGCAGACCAATATCTACGAGGCCATGCAAGGTCACTTTGCGTAGCATTTATGGCCTCCCAGGTATGGTGTAAGGCAACACTGCGCAAGTTGATGTGTTGCCTTACACTGCGTCGGGAGTGGGGCGTTCTATTGGTGTTGCGGTGGGTTTTCCCATGGGTTTTGACACAATCCCAGATTTACAAGCATCTGTAAACCTGAGAATGCGTCAAAACTGTATGCTGTCCCAGGGGGTGCGTAACGAGGAGAAATATCTTTATTTCTCCTCAATTGTTTCCTCTTTCTATGTGTGGCTCACATAGAAAGAGGAAAGAGCCTCCGTGGCTTTTTGCGCAGAAAGGCATGCCTTCTTGCACAAAACAATCCTGCAACAATGCAGACACCCTTGCACCATGGTGCAAGGGTGCCTGCGTTGGAGCTAGGCACCAAATTGTGTGCTGCCAGAAAGGACAGGAATGCACTGTATTTTATAAATACACTCCAATCCTGCCCTTTTGAATTGGCATAGGGCAGCACATCAAAAATACTTGCGGAGCTGCCCTACACCATTTCATTGTAAATGAGGCCCATTGATTTTAGTAATATCTTGACCCTATGTAATGCATTTAAACATAACTGCCCTTCAACACATTCTCAGGGATAGTAAAAGCTATGTAAATACAATGATAATTAAAAGCAAGCACTTCACAGTTCAGTTAACTCTGTGCACTACCACTTAAAAAGTTTCAAGTGATTCAATAAATTAACTTCAACAGCACTCTCCTTTCCTGGGAAATCAAAGCCAGGCAGACAGTTAAACACACCTTTCTGCCACTGTACTGCTGGCCTGAAAGAAATGCAAATGTGCACAACGAGTTAATCTGCAAATCCTTTACATTTGCAGATTAACTTGTTGTGCACATTTGCATTTCTTTCAGGCCAGCAGTACACTGGCAGAAAGGTGTATTTAGCTGTCTGCCTGGCTTCTGTTTCCCAGCACGGGAGAGTCCCTGAAAAAAGCTCGAGGGAAGGCATTTTAACTACCCTGACTTGAAAGTTTACTTTTAGCAAAGGAAGAGCGCGACCCCCTTTCCATGACTCCACGACCCCCGTTTGGGTCACGCCCCACAGATTGAAGACCTCTGGTTTAGGGTGAGGCAAGATTGGTGCATTGTTCTGACATTGGACAGGATAGATCTAAAGTGCTCCCTTGGAGGGGGGTACATTATCCTGTGCAACATGGGATTCCTTGAGAGCTAGTTCTGAGCAGCTCCACTGCTGGTACTCAAGAGCACCAACGTTGATGAACAATAGGAGCCTGTACCAGTGAGGCTCAGACGGACACTGGGAACAAGGGCCTTTGCTATTAATTTTTACTGCATTCCCCTTTTCGCTTTATAATGCATCCGTTTAGTCGGCCTATTAATAAGGAGGAACAGCCATTTGCACCACCGCATCCAGCGGGGCTGGTCTACAAAGAGTAAAATAGTTTTTGCATTCATAGTTGTGATGGCCCTAGTAGCAATACTTGGAGTATCTTGGTTTGTAGAGGAGAAGTATCCTGTACATCCCTTGGTTAGTACAACACCCATTCCCCCTGAACACATGTTTGTTACTTTGGCCCTTCACAAAGGAGAGCACCGAAAGTCTTATACAGATAATGTATTCATACAAATGTTGCATCGGGCTCATGAGGTGTCTAATACAACTAATTGCTGAATTTGTGGATTGCATCCCTCAGGGACTCATAAAAGTGATAATTTGTTGTTCATGCCACTGTCATACATCAGTAGTTGTGAGGGTAGGCTTGAATTGCTCAGTATGGTGTGTCCCCATCCCCAATCCCTAACCCCAATCCTCTACACCTACTGAATCTCGCACTCTGGTACAGAATGTACATTTCCATCACAGGGTTCCCCATAGGACCGACAGGACAAGAGACGTTTGGTAAATCTTTTTTAACCCATTTACCACGGCCGAAATTCCACCATGGTGCAGCGGTTTTAAATAGCGGGCAGGGCCGTGTCAGCCAACGAACGTGCGCAGCACTAGCCAGGTAGTGCTCGCTATGGCCGTTGGCCGACAGAAGCAGCGAACGGGTTAAAGTCGTGTATGAACGTATACAAAAGACTAAAGGACGAGACCTGATTTTGAATGGAAATGGCTGATTTCCAAGGGTTTAACATGTCTGAGTATTTCCAATCTTTCCAGGTTCATAATGTTACCAAGGACCAGCCAATACCAGTGTAAGTGGTCAACACAACAGCTAGTTTATGTGTCCAGGGGACTGGAAGGATAAAGGTGGGGAAGAGCAGATGCAGTTCCACATACAGATTGAGAACGACCAATAGTCCACCCTTAATCCCACCCCTAATGTGTATTTTGTATGTGGATCCCAAGCTTATGTCTGGCTCCCGAGGGGATGGTCAGGCAGGTGTTATCTCTCTTTTCTCCTCCCCCCTGTGTATATAGCTCCATCCAATTACCATAAAGATCATCAGCTGCAGCGTAGGAGTGTATACTTGCTCCGAGTCAGAAGGGTCATTGACACAAAGGATATAGATCAGACAGATACCACCTTACAACAGTCTGAGGATGCCATGAAGGGTATTGTACCCTTTGGGGCCCCATGTCTAACAGCTTTGCTATTTATCAGTTAAAAAGGGTTGTTGAAGGGGTGAATCATACAGCAACTGGTATTTTGACCAACATAACTGCTGAGCTTCAGGCTACGAGGTTAGTTACCTTGCAGAACCGGATGGTGTTATACATCATAATTGCAGATAGGGGTGGGGCATGTCGCGTCATTGGCAGTAGCTGTTGTGTGTACATACCTGACCACCCCCCCAATGTGTATGCTGCCATACAGAAATTGCATAGACTCTCCTCTGACATACACCAAGAAAATGGTACTTGGACTCTATCAGGGTGGTTCTGGAGTATGTTCACGTCCTGGGGTTGGAAGATCCTCATGTTTCTAGTTGTGTTTGCTGGTATTTCCTTCACATGTTGCCTTTGCATACACTGTCTCCCGATCTACTACACCTATTGTACGAGTGTTCTCACCCCTAAACCGATGAAATCAATTCCTGATACCAGTGCTGTTTTCATGTTGCAAAAGGACATTAATGACATGATGCAGATAGACAAGGGCATTTTTAGTTCCAAATCATCCCTTGCTACTTCTATTACCGATACTGAGTATATGGATTGTTCCAAGTGTTGATGTCCTTTGCTTCTCAGAATACTACACCATATTTTTTCCTTCTCAATATCAAATCGTTTAGCAAATGCTAAAAGGAGGGCCTGATGAAATGAAAATGTTTTGCCATTTTGTTTGTGTTTTGTTCTCGTGTTAATTTAGCATTCGTGGCACCATTTTATGTTCAGCTGCCATTTTGAATCATTTTGTCAGCTATGTATTCTCTGACTCGAGAAGCAGGCTTAGGAAATGTTCATTTCTCCAAGGTTAGGCCTTGCTCTGCTAATGAATACACTGTTCTTATTAACACATTCCTTTCCCATAGATAGAGGCTTTCTCCCACTAGACTATGAAATGAAATGAAAATAGGTATTTGTAGAACGCACGGCTACTCACACAGAGTGTCCCAGCGCTAAGAACCACCAGAACCACAGGCAACAAGAGGTCAAACCTCTCCCCCAAGACACTTATTGCTGGAACAGCCAAGTTTTTAGCTGTCTCCTAAAGATGAGCAAGTCCTGGACCTTTCTAAGATGAAGAGGCAGACGATTCCACAGGCGGGCCGCCAGGACTTGAAAGGAGTGGGCACCTGCTCGAGAGCGGGAACATTTAGAGATGAGCATCAGGGACTGCCCTAAGGACCTCAAGACGCATTGCGGCTCATAGTGCTGGACCCTCCTCCTCAAATATACAGCACACATACCATAGAAAGCTCTGAGAGCCATTACAAGAGTCTTAAACAGAATCCTTTTTTGAACCAGGACCCAGTACAATGCCTTCAGGTGAAGCATCATACGAGCTCTGGGTTCCACCATAAGAATAGCTCTGGCTGCAGCATTCTGAACTACCTGCAGCCGGTTGAGTAAATATTCCGGTAGACCAAGGTACAGCGATAGGCACGAACAGAACGACCTTGGTATAAAGATAATGTGTGCCCAGTCTCAGAGTCGAGACTCGTCTTACTGTACTTCTTTGTTTTAGCTGTGAAGAAGATCAGCAAAATGGTCAGGCGATTTAATCGATGTCTCTTCAGTAATTTTGCCCGGCGTTAAACGCCTCTAATACCTTACAAAGATTATCAAATAAAGAGGCAGGCGCTGGAGACAGGAAGACAGGAAACACGTTTTATTCCGACGGAGCAGAACACATCAGATCGGACAACAAGGTATTGTCTCGAGGTGCTCTCTGACAGCCTCTCTGAGACCTGGTCTTTTATACACTGGTTTATGACATGTGACCGTTCTTTATTACAATAAAGACATTGTGAAGTAGTGAAAGATGACTTCCTCGGTACCCCCCCCCCCAGTTCCGGCTCATTCCAACACGTGGCTACAGTAGAGGTCCTCACCCCCCATACAACAGGAGGGGGCTATCACGCAGCTGAGTGTTTCGCCGATTCCTTTGGAATGTGTGCGCCTGATCGAATCTCAAGGGGTGGGGAGGTCATGATCAATAGTAGCTCCTTTGAAAAGGGTCGAGTGCACACAGTAGTGGACAGTAAACTGTATCCTCAGGCCAAGGGATGACCAGCGGTTCGTACAGACAATCGGGCTCAGAGGGAGGGGTCATCAAAGGAGAGGTATTCATGGAAGGAAAGGATCAGTGTGATCAGTGTGGATAATCGGAAGGAGGTGTTGGTCAGGCGCGGGGTGTGATTCCTAGAGACAGAGTCATGTGGAAGGGGAGGTCATGACTTGTGCATGTGAGAGCGAGGGCAGCCAGGGTGCATGGGGGAGGCTTGCAAGGTCGGGGAAGTGTGCTGAGGATCGATCGCGAACAGGGAGACCATGGTACCTAAAATGGCTGTCGTGTATGTTCATACGTGAGTCTGCAAGATGGCGCAGATGATGTTCAGTACACGAACTAAAATTCCACAGTCCTCCCTTTTAACATGTCTCGCCAGCTTGTCAATTCGGATCTATCCCCATAAGACCACGTATTTCTACCTCATAGAGGGGACTCATGTGCTCAGTTTTAAAGTCCAAAGTCTTAGGGCACATGCAGTTAGGAATGAGTGAACACAGAGGTGGCAAACATTGAATACCCAAGCAACACCCACATAGTATCATGATTGGTATCAATATAAACGTAAACAATCTCCATCCCCAGTCCTTCAAAGTGTCCCAGAACCAGCCTCCAAGCGACCACCCTTCCTGCTCCTGGTGAACCTCTGAGGACAGTCTGTGGAGGTGTTCGATTGCTTTGTAGACTGAAGGTGAGTTATCTGGCACGTAGGTGCAACAGCTGGAGCCGATGATGCGGCATGCTCCTCCACGGTCGGCCAGAATCACATCTAGAACAAGGCGGATTTGGAGAGCCACCAGGCGGACTGCCTGAAGCTCAGCCGTGTTGTTAGCAAGGATGCCAGCCGTGATGTTAATGGTTGTTTCTATTGCCTGAGTTAGGTGTCGGATAGCGCGGCTGTTTGCCATTGGTCCCCACAGAGGAACAAGTCCCTTTGCTGCATCCAGGAACTGTGCTCCGGTGGAGTCGGCTTGTTCAACATCTCCGGCGCGCTTTTGCCGGTGGTGGTAGGCTGAGGCCACATACGTGGGAGGAAGAATGAAGGCGATGTAGCACGTACCCCTCCAACCTTTCGGGAGCCAGGTGTAAGCTTTGGTGCCACAAACAAAGTACATATTCGGAGAAGCAACAAAGGAAGGAGGATCAACTGAGACCAATGTTCTGGTGATGCGGCAGGAACTGTGCCCCACCAGCTGCGTTCCCTGACCTTCAAGACACACAAGTCCTGTGACATTGATGACAGACAGAGCCACGGTCAGGGTGGCAGCTGTTTGCTTCCGCAGGTGGGAGAAGGTGGGTCTGGCTGGATTGTGGAGCACTTGCATTTCGACTCTTTCTTTAGCAGGAATGTTCATAAGGAAGGCGGAACCTGAGACCGCAGGACAAATGGGGGCAGACGTTCTTCCTGTTTTGTTCAGCCAGAACCCATAGTAGAAGTGTGACACTGTCTGACCAGAAGCGGCGTTGTCCTTGTTGCTCTCCTGCAAGAGGATCAACCAGGCGAGGCAGGAGCCGTGAACTGAGAAAGGAGAAGGGATGAAAGGTATAGAGTGTTCAGTGGCATGCGGGAGCAACCCGCAGATCCAGCAGTTCGTGGCATTTGTAGCAAGGTTGTGCTGGTGCAGCAGTTGCACGAAGGAATTGTTCCAGAACTCCCTACGCCTCTCTCAGAGCTGAGGCGAAAGGGGGATCAAATGATGCTCTTTCATGGTGATTGGCTGTACAGTGGCCAGCAATGTCTGGTGAGCGGGTGTGCTGTCCTCCAAGATCCAGAAGGAAGTCATGAGGAGGAGGCAAAAGAGGAAGACAATGAAGAAGGCGATTGTCTTTGATTTGTGCAAATTGTCAGTCTTTGGGTTCCTGTAGTGGGTATTTCCTGTTGCTTTCATCATCTTCTTATCTGGCGCTTCCATCATCTTCTGATCTGGCGCTTCCATCATCTTTATCTTCAAGGTGCTCGGTAGTGGGCAGAACCACAGACTTTGTTTAGCTTCTCTCCGGGTGGCCCTTGGTTGTTTTAGGCCACCGTTCTGAGATTTTAACTTAGTCCGTGGCCTACTTAGCCGAAGCTCCCCCCTTTCGACGCAGGAAATACCCTTCCCGGGATGGCACAGTAGGATCAGAGAATTTTGCAAGTTCAAGTGCCTCGGTATCAGGATAGCAGTTCAGTGATGGCCGGTCTTTGTTCAGGAGCTCTTCTTGGGTGTCGACGTTTTCTGTCGTGGCCAGGGTCGAGGAGACTTTCTTGCAATGATGGGCGTGCAGCCAGTGCTTCTTTCCCTCCACTCGAAGAGCCGTCCGAGTGGTGATCAGTACTTGCCAGGGGCCCGTCCACCGGGGTTCCAGACTCTTCGCTCGTTGAAAGTTCCGGACTAGGACGTAATCTCCCGGTTGGATATCGTGACCGGGGCCCCTGGAAGCATCGGGGATAGCCTGCTGCACCTGTTGATGAATGACAGTCAACGTTTGAGTTAATTTGCACAAATAATCTGACAACAGGACGTCGGGGACGTCGTGAATGGAGGTTGGTTTGGGGGCAGTCCAGAGGTTCATTGGTCGTCCAAACACCACCTCGTAGGGGGTCAAGTGGTACTTAGTGGGAGTGGAGCGCATCGATAGCAATGCCAGTGGGAGGGCATCTGGCCACTTAAGCCCTGTGGTGGCCACTATTTTTGACAGTTTCAGCTTCAGTGTAGCATTGTGTCGCTCAACTAGGCCAGCGGATTGGGGGTGGAAGACCGCATGGAACCTTTGTTTTACTCCCAGCCCCTTCAGGATTAGTTGGATAACTTCAGCTATGAAGTGGGGGCCATTGTCGCTCCATAAAATTCGACAAAGGCCGTAACGAGGGAAAAACTCTTTCAGTAGTACTTTGGCAGTAGTCATGGCAGTGTTATCACGGGTTGGATAGGCTTCCACCCATTTGCTGAAGGCGCATACAATGACTAGTACATACTTCAAGCCTCGGCATCTCTCCATCTGGATGTAATCCATCTGAAGGACTTCGTAGGGGTGATCGGGGGTCCCAAACCCTCCCCGGGGTATCACAGTTCCTTTCCCGGGGTTGTGTTGTAGGCAGATAAGGCACTGCTGGACCAGGCGTTTGGCTGAGTCAGGGATTTTGTTGTTGTGCCAGACTTTGGAAATGAGTTCAATCATGGGGGCAGAACCGATGTGTGCAGGGGAGTGTGCCATAGTCAGTATGGGGATCAAGTAGGAGTCAGGCAGCAACCATTTGTTTGTGTCTTTTGTCCGCCAGCAGCCTTCGTCGTCCTTTAAACCCACCCGTGCCCACTCAGTCAGTTCGTGAGGTGTGCTGGCCGACTGGATGTCCCTAATCGTTTCCCTAGCGTCAGTCCATTTTTCTGCTTGCGACCTGGTCACATACACGCGTGTCGTCGTCCTATTCTCAGCTGTGGTTCGGGCAGTGATGTCGGCCAGTGCGTTTCCCTGTCCAACTAAGTCCGTCACCTTCTTGTGTGCCTGGCATTTGATCACTGCTAATCGTTCGGGGAGGAGAACTGCTTCAATCAGGGCGGAGACTAGATCTCCGTGGAGAATGGGTGTGCCATGGGACGTCAGGAATCCCCTTTCCCTCCACAAGAGCCCAAAATGATGAACCACCCCGAAGGCATACTGGCTGTCCGTGTAAATGTTCGCTGTGGTTCCTGCTGCTATGATACATGCTCGTGTGAGGGCAATTAGTTCTGCCGCCTGTGCGGATCGTTGTGTGATGCGAGCTGTTTCAACTACTGTTCGGGCTGTCGTCACCGCATAGGCAGCTGAGGTGGTGCCGTCTGGGAGTTTGATACAAGAACCCTCTACCCATAGTTCTCCATCAGGGTCTGTAAAAGCAGTATCTCGGAGGTCAATTCTACTCCTGGTCTGTTCGTCCGTGAGGGTCACACAGTCGTGTATAGGGGGCACTCCGGGGTCATTTTCAGGCAAGGGCAGCAGTGTAGCAGGATTCAAAGTCGTGCATCTCTTCAGAGTGATGTGGGGTGCAAGTAGGGTCAATTCGTACCCCGTCAGTCGTGCACTAGTCAGGTGTTGAGTCTTGGACTGGTTCAAGAGAGTGTCAACTGCGTGGGGTACTAACACCGTGAGAGAGTTCGAAAGTACGATTCCCTCACTCTGACGGATAGAGACAGCAGCAGCGGCTACTGCTCGAAGGCAGGCAGGTAAAGCTCTGGCGACTGGGTCAAGAGTGGCAGAGAAGTAGGCACAAGGGCGTTGTTTGGAGCTGATGGGCTGAGTTAGAACAGACAATGCGCATCCCTCCCTTTCGTGAGTGAAGAGAGAGAAGGGCTTGGAGTAATCTGGTGTTCCTAGGACGGGTGCCGAGCAAAGGGCATCCCGCAGCTCCTTAAAGGACGCTTGGCATTCGGGGGTCCAAGGGAGTGGGAAGGGAACATCTTTGGCCAACAGGGAAAGTAGGGGTTTTATGATGAGACTGAAATTTGGTAACCACTGTCGGCAAAAGGAGGTAAGGCCCACCAATGAACGGACTTGCTTCTGTGTTTCTGGGATGGGGGTGTCTAGGATGGTTTGGATTCGGTCGGGTGTAAGTTTCCTCCCTTCTTTGGACAGGAGATGGCCTAGGTATGTCACTTGAGGTTGACAGAACTGCAGTTTCTTTTTGGAGACTTTGTGGCCATTCTCCGCAAGAAAGTGCAAGAGTTGGATAGTGGCTGTGATTGCAAGAGGAGTGGTGTCGGCCGCCAAAAGAATATCATCGACATATTGGATCAACACCACTCCATCTGGTAGCTGGACGGCGTCCAGCTGCCTTTTGAGGGCCTGGCTGTAAATGCTGGGACTTTCTGTGTAGCCCTGAGGAGCTCTACAAAATCGGTACGAACGGTTTTTTAAGGTGAAGCCGAAGAGATAACGGCTGTCTGGATGGATGGGGATAGAGAAAAATGCATTCTTGAGATCAATAACGGTGAAGGTGGTGGCAGTGGACGGGATGAGGGTCAGAATGGTGGTGATGTCTGAGACTACGGGGTACTGTGGCACTACCACTTTGTTGACTTCTCGCAGGTCGATGATGAAGCGGTACGCTTTCTCATCTCCCTCACCTTGCTTCTTAACAATGGGTAGGATAGGGCTGTTGCAGACATTACTAACCACTTCCTCTACCACTCCTGCATCTACCAGGGACTGAATAATTGCTACCAACGCCTTCTCGCCTTCGGGCGATATCCGGTACTGTGGGAGTTTCGGGAGTATGGCGTCTGGTCGAACAGTTATGTGCACAGGATCGATCATCATTTGTCCTACATCCGAGACGTTTCTGGCCCATAAGTACAGGGGTAGGGTGTCGAGCAAGGATAGGTCAGCATCCGTTATAGAGTACATATGTCGTGCGGGGCAGGGTCTGGACATGCTCGGGTTGTCGTACAGGATGACTCGGACTCCATCCGGGGAACACCTAATAGTAGCTCGGAAATGTTTCAGTAGATCAATACCCATAATGGCGTCAGGGGAGTTGGAGGAGAGCAGAAATGTTGTGTCCGTGGGGTTGTTTCCTAGGTCAAAGGAGATAGGTACAGACAGGGGATTAGTGGAGGGCGTTCCATCGAAACCTATCGATGTAATGTGTGAGCCAGACAAGGGTGCCCTTGGAATCAGTCGCTTTGATAATACACTACGTGTCGCTCCAGTGTCTACCAAGAATGGAGATTTTGAACCCAGGACCTTAGCAGTGACGTAAGGACCTTGCTGGTCAACACAGAGCTCGACTGGATCCCTCCCTCGCCCTTGGCAGTCCTATGCAAAGTCGTGAGCATTGTCGCAGCCGGACTGTTGGCACTGATTCTGTCGGGGGCGGTCAAATGTGTTCGGTCTGTCAGGTTGGTTACTGTTGGTGTCGTGGGTGTGCCCTCGTCCCTGCCCTCTTGTCCTGGGGCCATTTGCCATGTCCCTTGTCTCGTTATTCTTAATCGCTTCTCGGAGGACCGGGCATTGAGACTTCCAGTGGCCAAATCCTTTGCAAAACGCACACTGGTTCTCATCGAGGTCTGTTCGTGGAGCGCCAGGTGTGGGTGTGCGGTCTCTAGGGGGTGGATTTCTAGGGGCATTTGACCGGTAATTTCTCCTATACTGCTCCCTTCCTCGAGTCACTCCCTGTAATTGAGCAATCATCACTCGTTCTTTTAAATCCTTTTTCTTTCTCTCAGTTGCCCTCTCGTTCTCGTTCTTTTGGTGTTCGTAATACTGAGCCATCTGAAGGATAGCTGCAGGTTTTGAGGCCCCCCAACTACTCTCGCTTGTCTGTAACTTCTGGGAGACCTCTTGTAATAGCCCCTTTACGTAGTTTTGCACGAATAGGTGTTGTCCGGTTGCGGTGGTCATGTCTTGGCCACTGTAGTCGGAGAACACTGTCTCAAATCGGGAGAAATATTCTGATACGTCTTCCTGGGGTTTCTGACGGCAAGCCGTGACTATCGACCAGTCTACCTTTCTCTCTGGGATCAATGTCTTTAACTTCTGCACTATTTTGTCCGGGAGTTCCAGTATGTCTTTTACAGGTTTCTTACCGGGCTCTCGCTGCCTATCTAGTTCACCGAGTTGATTCCAGGTATGTCCAAACAGATCTGTGTGGTTGGCCTTCCGGATTTGCTTCCACACGTCAGCCGGCAGACATAACCCAAAAAACAAATCAATGTCCGCTAGAGTCATTATGGTTGAGCCCAAGGCTGTACTTAGTTCGGTATAAAAGGCTGTCGGGTTCTTTCTTAAATCGGGCAGGGTTTGCCTAAAGGTTAAAATATCTTGTCGATCCCATGGTTGATAAACCCAGTTGTACACAACCCTCCCTTTTGCATCTGCGTGGTTAATATCGTTGTTTGTTCCCTGACCTCTTGGGGGAACCCAGTAGGGGGCGGCTTCTCTGATAGGCATCATAGTGTTGGCTACTTCTAATGGGGGCTCATCCGGGACTGAGACAGTGAGCTTAACCTCTGGTTTCTGTTCAGTGATGTGGCGGAAGACCTCAAGCGTTTGCATGAAGAGGTCCGTCACGTCATGCTCGGTCCCATCTCCAACATCGATCTTTCTATATAGAGTCGTCAGCTTAGCAGGACCCTTAGTTTGATACCTATCCTCATATGCGTTCAGAGTGTGGAAGCTGAACCGTAAAATGAAATGCCGTTTGTGGCTACCAGCATGTGAATTGCACATATCCATCGCATATTCTTCGCTCTCTTTCCGTTCTACCAGTGTCTTTGCTATCTTATCAATCCCATCCCGCTCATCTTTGCTCAACCTATTCGGTCTTGCCGTTAGCTGCTTGCTAGTCTCGAGTTCATCTGATGTTGTTACCAATGTGGCCAGTGCGAAGGCCGTGAGGGCTGGGGCACTAGCGCTAGAGTCACCCTCGCCCGTGCTCAGGACTGGTAGGTGCTGTGCCAGTGGCTGGCAGGGGGCATAAGGAGGGGGCATGTAGATGATCGGAGGACCTAGCAGTAACTCGTCGTTTGCCCGTTGTTTGGAGGGCATCTCTGGGTAGAGCGTAGAGGGGGTCCTAACAGGGCATTGGCCTGTCGACCCTGATTCTTGCGTTTGTCTAACTTCCTCTCTCCTTTTTATCTCTTCATCTAGTTCCTTCGCTGCCAGGTGGGCTGCCTTTCGTAATTCTTTCCCTATTTTTGTTTCTTCTCTTTTTCTTCGTTGCTCTGCTTCTTTGCGCCACATGCCAATACTATCGAGCATAGTGGGTGTTGCCTTATTTATTCTAACAGCTGTTTCTAGCGCTTTTATTTTATGATCATCAAAGGAACCTATCAGTGGCCACTGACTTTTGGGGTCCCTTTTCGTATATTTATGCCATAACTTACTATAAGCTATAGCGACTAGTCCTTGTTTAGTGAACATGTCCTTATTAGGGGTGCCTTCCAATGGAGCTGGATGGTTCATCTCTAATAAGCGGTCCGGGTTGATCCAACTACTGACCAATGGGGAGAAGATAGGCATGACGGGTTACAACGGGGACAAAAGCTCGCACTACCTATCCTTCACTACTTCGCGAAGACTAGACAGAATATTTCTATTCTACAGTATTCGCAAATAGGGAATACCCAAAGAGAGAACCAATATCGAACAATTAATGTTCGTTCAATCAAACAATCAGTGGCGAGAAAGAAATAGGCGCGACGGGTTACAACGGGGGCAAAAGCCTGCACTACCGATTCTTCACTATCCGCAAAGGAGGACAGAATACTTTTTACCCTTCCCCGTTTGTAGACAGAGAATTCTCGAGAAAAACAATCCTCGAACAAACAATGTTCGGGCAAACAATCAATCAGTGGGGGAGAAAAGATAGGCACGACGGATTACAACGGGGGCAAAAGCCTGCGTTACCTACCCTTCGCTGCATGCAAAGGAAGAGAGAATACTTTTATCCCTCTCAGTTTGCAGACAGAGAATCTCCAAGAGAACCAACAATTCGGAGAGTAATACTAGTATTTTCAATCAAACAATCAAATATTTCTTCGTTTGTCGTGTTACACGACCTTACCCGGACCGTATGGGCAGTTTCTCGTCTTCCGCTTCCAGCGCCCGATCGTCCTCTACTCTCTGCTGCTACCGTGGCACTCCTGATGGTTCCCAGTCAGGACCGAAGATCACTCGGGGAGAGGTCTGCTCGGAACCAGTGAAGTTCAGATGATCGGCTGTCAGACGAGGGTCTATTGGACAGGAGCTCTTCCGATCGTTGCAGTCGTTCACTCTGTCGTTGGGACCTCTCCCACCGGATCCACGTGTCGCTGATGTGACCCACGTTGGGCACCAATTGAAGAAGATCAGCAAAATGGTCAGGCGATTTAATCGATGTCTCTTCAGTAATTTTGCCCGGCGTTAAACGCCTCTAATACCTTACAAAGATTATCAAATAAAGAGGCAGGCGCTGGAGACAGGAAGACAGGAAACACGTTTTATTCCGACGGAGCAGAACACATCAGATCGGACAACAAGGTATCGTCTCGAGGTGCTCTCTGACAGCCTCTCTGAGACCTGGTCTTTTATACACTGGTTTATGACATGTGACCGTTCTTTATTACAATAAAGACATTGTGAAGTAGTGAAAGATGACATCCTTGGTACCCCCCCCCCCCCCCCCCAGTTCCGGCTCATTCCAACACGTGGCTACAGTAGAGGTCCTCACCCCCCATACAACAGGAGGGGGCTATCACGCAGCTGAGTGTTTCGCCGATTCCTTTGGAATGTGTGCGCCTGATCGAATCTCAAGGGGTGGGGAGGTCATGATCAATAGTAGCTCCTTTGAAAAGGGTCGAGTGCACACAGTAGTGGGCAGTAAACTGTATCCTCAGGCCAAGGGATGACCAGCGGTTCGTACAGACAATCGGGCTCAGAGGGAGGGGTCATCAAAGGAGAGGTATTCATGGAAGGAACGGATCAGTGTGATCAGTGTGGATAATCGGAAGGAGGTGTTGGTCAGGCGCGGGGTGTGATTCCTAGAGACAGAGTCATGTGGAAGGGGACTTGTGCATGTGAGAGCGAGGGCAGCCAGGGTGCATGGGGGAGGCTTGCAGGGTCGGGGAAGTGCGCTGAGGATCGATCGCGAACAGGGAGACCATGGTACCTAAATGGCTGTCGTGTATGTTCATACGTGAGTCTGCAAGATGGCGCAGATGATGTTCAGTACACGAACTAAAATTCCACAGCTGCACCTGCTAGTAGATTTCCATTATGGGCGGGACATTCTTGGTTCAGAAACGTACAAAATGTACCTCTATGTTTGCTGAAGTCAGTCCCTTTGAAGAAATCCTAGGTGGATGGTCACACTGGACTCCGCTCCGCTCGACTGTACCTGAATAAAATATACTTGGTTTTTATTCTCTACTGTCTGACCAACTCTTCATTTGTATGGAAGGCTGAGAGGTGGTCACCAGTGACCCGGGTGGCCCTAATTGGGCACTTCCTTCACTGCCTTTCTGTCTGAAGGAAATGTGATTGATGTATCTATGCCACACTTTTATATGGAGTCAATTGTAAACCAAAAGTGCTATTATTGGTTGTCAGGGAACAATTCTGCAACCCCCCCTGGAGCGGCGAAAGGATGACACCAGACACAGCAGTTGCTCAGGAATAGATGAAATTTATTTCTAGGTGCCAATGCTTGCTGGCCAGCAAGGATGAAGAGCAGACATGAAAACGGTGTGCTTCTTCTTCCTCTTGTGACTCTTGTGCGAGCTTGAAATACTTGAGAAATGCAACCACCAACAGAAACTAAAAATATCACATTTAAAACATGAACAAACATATAGAAAAGAAAATTGCCACATATGCACAAACTAAATTAATGCAGTGCCAAATATACAGAAACGAAGCGTAGCCATCAATTAACAATCTGATAAGAAAAACTAACATGGCAGTCAGGAAAATCAAAGTGACCTCTAAGTGTGCTCTGAACAGCTTTTGAAGCCTGTCCTGGCAAGGTCAGATTAGAAGCCTTAGTTCAGGGCTGGAATACAATCTGTGAAGGAGGGCAGGTGTACCTCGCAGGATCTGAGCTGCATCTCCGACCAGCTTGTTACAAGAAGAAGTGAGATAGCTCATTAGGTTTGATATAGAGAAAGTGAGAACTGGAAATGAGTAGAATATTTATATAGTACATACATATGGATATATATATGATTTTTTATCCTCAACAATGCAAACGTGCACATGGCTGCTTTCGAGAATGCCAATATCGACACTGGCGACCATTCATATAGAAACCACATTTTTTACAAGCACTGACAGCCTTCAGCTACAGGAAACTTTGTTCATTGGGTACAATTTCTGGCAAGTACAAATCCTAGTTGTTTAATCTGTGGTTTTTTCCGTCTGCAGTTTGAAGACCCACAAAGTTCAACAAATCACTAATCAAGTCCAAGTGAAGTGAATACTTATATACGCTGAAGTATTCTTTTCATTTTTTTTTTTCAGAGGTCCACGTGCACCATCTTTTTGGTCTGGTCCTGTGATTCCAGAACAGAGGCTGGGCTGCTTTATTGTCTTCTTGCAAAGTTTAAACACACAGGGTACTCTCATGGTCATATGCAATATCTTACTGCTCAATAAATGTAGGGGGGATGACCAACATGGCTACTAAGAAATGGAACACTCACACAAGCTATATGAATCAAAACCACCAAGGAGCAGGTCAATAGGTTAGGAAGGCAGCTCAACTACAGAAATAGAAGTAGCTACAGATCACAAAAGGCACATGAATACTGGCAACCGTGGATGGAGATGCAGCTGGTGGTCTGAAGAGAGAGCAGGACTCTAAGTCGTAAGCGGTTCTCAATACCAGCCAGGTCCCATCTAAAACCATTGGTAGAGCTTGAGCTATATACAGCAAAGCTGCACAAGAATTAGAACTGAAGAGTCAACCCAGTTGAATATTTTGACCGACATTTGTTATTTTGGGGGGATTGTAACTGTTCTTGTCTCTTCTAAAGGCATGTGCCCCTTCAAGTTCTGTACTGTGCACACACTGACATCAAGCTCCGGTGACACTGAGATTAATGCAGATCCCCATGCATAGGCACTCACTCCAGACGGGAAAGGAACGTCTTGTGCACCGATGTATGCTTGCTCTACACCTGACTGGCACTGCTCTCCCTGAGACTTATCAATTCTTAAATAGGGCCTCTCACTCCTGAATTATAATTAATTAATTTGTAGTAAAACCTGCATTGAACAGAAATTGAAAGCCCCTTCTGACTCCTGAGCCTGGATGTAAGTTGTGCCTTTAGTGCCACTTGCAGTACTCTTGTTACCTGTGGTCTCAGGGGTCATTTCATCTCTATTCCTTAATCATCTCCTAACCACGCTGAAGCAAATATAAGTTCAGAAAAGGATGGAGATTGGAAGAAGAAAATAATTCGCTTAGAAATTCTTCACTAGGGTGAACTATTCTATGTATATTTTATATTTTACACTTACTCCTTGCATATGTATTAATTTGTATTATTTCATGTAAAAACTCAATAAAAATCTCTTAAACACAAAAAAAAGAAATTCTTCACTAGAGCCAAGAAATAAAGAAGCTCAAGCAAAAA
The DNA here is from genome assembly GCF_964261635.1 of Lissotriton helveticus. Taxonomy (NCBI): domain Eukaryota; kingdom Metazoa; phylum Chordata; class Amphibia; order Caudata; family Salamandridae; genus Lissotriton; species Lissotriton helveticus. The sequence continues at coordinate 911,866,431 of NC_136069.1, forward strand.
AACTTTCTAGGATACCCTTACCCGCATTTCGTCCCCAAGATATGGAGCACAGTGATGCTGTTGTCTGTATCTCACTTTTGATCAAAGAAGTAGTCCTCGTCTAGCTAGAAGGAGGCCACAATGGATCATGGGTGAGTGGGCGCCAGTGATACCTGTCACCTGGGGCGGTATTATCCATAATTATCCATAATGCCCCAAGGTCAATTTTGAATAATTATCAGTACTGGCACCTTCTTTTGTTACGAGGTTGTATTGGGCTCAGCCTTACTGATCAGAGCCATTCCCATTTTTGGTATTAGTGATTTTTAGCGGGCGCCATTCCCGCGAAGTTATTTGTGGACCCAGACTATTTGGGATCCTTGAATTGACTCAAGGAGCTATTGGTGTGAGGGACTTGATTTTTCACTCCTTTTCTATAATTTTCTCTTCTCTTTTTTAGAGCATAGTTTTTTGTGTAGTGATTTGGTGTGTCACGTTGGTTTAAGACAAGGTATAGAATGTCAGAGAAGGATACATTTGCCTATAGTGAAGAACATATACAAAAATGACTGAGTGCACCACCGGTTTTCGCTTCAGCTTCATGTACAAAAAAGAGAGGATAGTAGTGTTTCCCGAGGGAAATGTCCGCACTATTCTATGGGCCGCAAGTACGTATCTAAAAGTAGTACACGAAATATTGTAAGAAAAAGCAAAAGATCGTATTGGTTTATTGGGTGCTAAAGAAAATCTATGCACCTACTATCCAAAGGTGCTAAAGGCAAACACAAAATGTAAGCCCGGATCAGTATATATAGAGAGATTCTAATTACAGCACTCCAAGTTGTTATAGTTTATCAGAGCTTTAATGTATAGCCCTCAACACTAAAGTTTTAGTACACAGAAGTGTTCAAACAAGCACACTCAGTTGCAGTTTTGAAAAAACAGTTTCTTTGCTATGTAGAATGGGATCAACAGTTATCATGCCAATATAGTTAGAAGTCCAAGTCTGTGTTCTTCAAATTTTCTTTATTCAGAATTTCTTAAAGATTAATCCAGCATATTGTTCGCCAACACGTGTTTCGTCTCTTGCTGAGACTTTATCAAGGCTGGAAGTATTAAATACAAACATTTAGATGACTAACATATAAAAACATGTACACAATATTTACAAAAACATGAACAATGTTACAATGACACATATATAAAAACATTAGAACATTACACATGTATATAAAAACTTCAACAAATCCTCAAGGACATAACCCATAAACAGACAACATACATATGAAAAATTTTTGACCAATAATAGAGCACATAATGACCTGCTGAACAAGGTATGTGTGCTGGAGAGAAGCCTGTATGAAAGGCATTAAAAAAGGTTATAAACCCAGAGGTTTAAGGAGGAAGTCATTTGGAATCAAGGGAGGAAAGAAGGAGGAAGGAAAACAAACCCCTACCATAGATAATGTGTGGAGCTTGTGGATTCAAAGATGGACGTTGCGGGATGCACTAATTCAAGGATGAATCACCTGGAGGTAAGAATATTAGTCATAGTCAGTTGGCACTGGGAATATCAGCTAAATATAAAGGCATTATGAGAGGTCAGAAATTTAGACATCATATGCAAGAAAAATGACCGTGCCTTCAAAGTTTCAACAGTCTAAAAGATCTAGAAAGATAAAACTGTACTAATATAAGCTGAAAACAGTTATGGCCTACAACACAAGACATGATATTTAAATGCCTATCAAAGATCATCTACAACCACTGCATCACAAGAATGTTGATGGGCTACCTGCCGTGTGAACTGAATAACAGGAAAGCAATATTATTTGAGATCTCACCGTGGTAAGTGAAGCGATGTGGATACAAGTGTGTCTACAGCTGGTGGTGAATAAGCAAGATGGAGGACAGCACCATAAGAAGATAATTGGCGAGGTGGCCAAAATAACCCCACTTCTGGATGGAAAAAAGAGACCGTCGTCGCAAATTTAGCATATACATCGTGTATAGTTCAAGAAACAGATTTCTATATATACAATAATATAAACCAGGTAAGATAAGCAGTACATGGCAAAAAAATATTGTAGAACACTGGGGCGTGTTATAATATATCAAATCTAGAAAACAGTCGGGAAGTACTACACCAATCATTGGAAAGCTGCCAATGCCATGTGTGGCAAGTTGTGCAAAATTATGCAAAAACAAAGGAGCGAAGCATGATTATTGGGCAAAAGAAACAGTTAGCATAGACCATTGTGCACCGCTATTAAGATCTGTATACACTATCCATGGTGATAGTGTTACACACAGAGGACGGAGTAATTTAACCGAACGCTACTGTCTAAGCACTCACAAAGTAAACAAATATGTCATAAGGGATATAGAGTAAATCCTTAAACGAGCCCTAAAACCTAAATACTTACAATATAAGCAAAATATATCACTGAGGATGTAGGGTAAGTCCTGGCAGTTACAGCGCGTTTATGCAAGGCGCGAGGTGTGGGCACAGATTACAAACATGCATATTGGTTGTATCACGCTCAGGGAGTGGAATGAGTAAAAGCCACTAATATATGCATATTCACATGTAGGACAACTATATCAGGGGAGACATGGCAGTTACAGCGCGTGTGCAAGGCGCGAGGTGTAGGCACAGATTAACAAACAAGCATAGTGGTTGTATCACGCTCAGGGAGTGGAATACGTAAACGGCCACTTATATATGCATACTCACATGTTAGACAACTATATCAGGGGAGACATGGGGTAGATCCTTGCAGATGCAGCGCGTTGTGGAGAGCGCGGAATGTAGGCGCAGATTACATAAAAACTTTCAAACAACCATAATAAGTTGTGATCTAGGAGACCAGGGGGCAAGAAAACCGCGTTTGGTTAAAGCAGAGAACAGCATAAGTAAGTAACCTCCCATAAATATAAATTGCCAAGCTTTTTTATATGTCTGTACTTACTTGAAACAACGAAGTGCTCGTATCCTAATATACCGGTCCGTCTGAAGGAGCCAAGCATCAGAACGGGGGCCATTATATATACAGAGCGTGCACCCACAGGTGCACCACATGAAGTGTAACGCGGAAGTTAGATTGCTGAATGGTAAACATGGAGGAAGGACTCAAAAACGGGGACCCACAATATCCGCGACGAAAGAAGGGGCCATTTTAACATGTAGAATGCAAATGCATGTTAACACGGCAAGCTATGAATATGCAATGCAAAACGTGATAATATATAGGTACACGTGAGGGAATCAATTCAGTCTAAGTGGTCATAGTGGTTGACATAGCAGGGAAAGATTTATTATTCCCTGTTTATCTTTACCTTAGTTCACCCATCAGGGTGGATTATGAAAATATATATTCAGTAATAGAAACGAAATATAAATGAAGAAAGTGGAGAGGATATATCAGCAAGAAACAGCAAGAAGATATCAAAGCACGGATATGTCAATAGGTGGTAACTCTGTGTACCCCGGCCGGGGTGCATAAATTGTTTCCTCAAATGTTTCATAAGAGACAACTGATCATTGTGACAAACTGTTACTAGAACATTATGACAGGTTGCAATAATAACTTACAATGATAAAATGCAGATGTTTATATTGGCACATCATCAATCCTTAACCCCTTCAGTGCTAATGACAAGGGTAACTCGTCATGGAGTTTCCATTGATTTCAATGGAAAGTCAATGGAAGTGCATCATGTGCCTTAGCAGCCAAGTGGTTAAGGAATGCATGCAATTCTCGGTCTACATTTAATCCCCTGTCAACTGCCCTCAGTTTGATTAGCCATTGTGATTCTAACCTTCTTAGGTTATTGACTCTATCCCCTCCTCTGGGATTAGCCCTGGCTACATCAATCCCATGAAATTTGACGGCAATTATTTCTGATCCTATATGCGCTGTATTATAGTGGACTGCTAGGGGATAGCTAGTATTGTTATTCCGAATGGCGCGTATATGTTCTTGAATTCTCTCTTTAAGAGGTCGAATTGAGCTCCCCACATATATCTCTCCGCAGTGACAGACAATGCAATAAACAGTAAACTTGGTATTGCAATTGATGAATTGATTGATTTGATACGTTTGCTTGGTATTATATTGACATTTTTTCTTTTTGTCATCTGCGAATTGACAGATGCAACATTGGGTGCATTTAAAAAAACCCTTGGGTTTGATGGGCATCCATATATTGTTGGAGATAGGGGGAGCAATAGCGCTTACAATGGAGGGACTTATAAGATTCCTCTGACTTTTGCCTCTTTTGTAGGTGATTTTAGGCTTGATGGTCAAGTGTGTCCTGAGGTCTGGATCCAAATTGAGGATCTTCCAATGTTTATTGAGAGTCTTGAATATTTGATTACTGCATGCATTGTACTGGGTAATGAATGTAACTTTGTCTACCTTGTCAGATGGACGTTTGTTCTTACGTTTGAGGGTTTCTGATCTTGATATCTTATTTATCCGATTATGTGCTTTCTCTAGTGTAGGCTTTTTATATCCTCTTGCAAGAAAACGATCTTTAAGAGTCGATATTTCATTTTGAAATTCGCTGTCAACACTGCAATTGCGGCGTATTCTGGTCATTTCACCAAACGGAATGGCTGTGATTTGGGAGACGGGATGGGCACTACTAGCGTGCAAAATTGAGTTGCATGCAGTCGTTTTCCTGTATAGTTTGCTTTCTAATTTTTCATTGCCCACATATAGTGTGGCATCCAGGAAATCAACATTGGTATTGCTATAGTTGGAGGTAAAGCTGAGATTGTATGTGTTGGAGTTGATATATGCCACAAACTCATTAAGTGATGCTTCATCCCCAGCCCATATTAGGAAGACATCGTCTATAAACCGACAACACATTATGATGCGGTTAGATAGTTCGGTGGGGCCGTGTTTCCATATGTGGAACTCTTCAAAGAATCCCATGTAGATGTTAGCAAATGAGGGCGAAAATTTTGCCCCCATTGCTACACCCGAGTGTTGTTGATACCATATATCGTTGTGCACAAAGAAGTTATTATTTAGTGCAAAGAGGGTCAATTCTAGTATCATCTGGGTGTGCTGATATAATGTGGCATCTCTTTTAGATAGATAGAAAGTTAGAGCTTCCATCCCTTTGTTGACTGGAATGCTTGTATATAAAGCACAAACATCAAGGGTCACTAATAAAACATCATCTACCCATGTTAGATTTTCCAATTTATTTAATAGATCTTTAGTATCCTCTATGAAGGAGGGAAGATTACGCACAATGGGTTGTAGGATGACATCTATATATTCTGAGATGTGTTCGGTTGGACTGCCGATACCAGAAATAATAGGCCTACCAGGAGGCTTAGTGAGGCTTTTGTGGACCTTGGGCAGTATGTATATGTAGGCAGCCATTGGATTGGGATTAAACAGATATTTAAGTTCCTGATCCGAAATGACACCAACACTGTGCCAGTATCTTAAAATTCTGTCCAAGCATGTGTTAACTTGTTGAGTTGGATTGTGATCAATTTTTGTGTATGAGTTGGCATCCCTTAAAAGTCTGTCAATTTCTTCTAGATAATCAATCTTATCAAGTAAAACAATGTTCCCCCCTTTGTCAGCTTCTTTCAAAACTATACCGTTCTTGTTGGATATTTCTTTAAGGGCTGATCTTTCAGAGGCACTCAAATTATCATTTTTGGCAACGTTGGTCCATTTAAATTTGTCTTCCATTTTATAGAGATCTTCTGTTACCGCTTTGAAAAAACAGTCTATGAGATTATCAGGAGGGAGTTGGGGGACAAAGGTGGATTTATTTCCAAGGCCACTAGTTGTTAGTAAATTGCTCTCAATGCCTAACTCTTCCATCAAATCTTCCATACCTGGTGGATTTTCTATACTATCATCCAGTCCCATGAGTGTATGTACGGTTTGTAAATCAGCAATGGAATGACCACTCTTAGGAACAGTGTATATAGGTACAGTAGACATTTTTTTGTTGGTTTCAAAAAAAAAATTTAATTTGAGTTTACGTGTGAACTTAAACAAGTCAACATGTAGGGAAACAAAATCAGGTTTAATCAATGGACAAAAACCAAGTCCTTTTTTCAATAAGGATACTTCAGCATTGTTAAGTATATCTGAAGACAAATTAATGATACCAACATCATCTGTGGTTGCCAAACAATTCACATTATGATCTTTCTCAACATTTACATTATTGTGTGCGGAATCTAATTCTTCTGTACATGGGATGCTGATCTCGTTACTCTCTTGCTTTCGTCTGTTCCTGTTTTTTCTCCCACCCCTCCTTGTCCTTTTCCTCCTGTATTCTGCCGGTTGTATGATGTTTTCGTTCCCTTGCGGAATCTTTCCAGTTCTAATAAAAAAAGCAGAACCAGTGCCAGTATTATCTGAGGACAAGGCAGTCAGTGAGGATTCACTTCTATTTTCACTGATACCACTAGCACAGCTTGATACATCAGAGTCACTGGCTGATGCAGCCGTGTCTGAGTTCTTGTTTAGAAGGGTAGCTATACCTGCTCTAGGCTTAACTTCATCGAATTTCTTGGCAAATGTAAAAATTCTTCCATTTCGGTAATCGTTTTCGTCCCTTTTGAGCTTCCTAATTTTCTTATCTCTGATATAATTTTGATGTCCAGTAAGTACATCCTTTAAGATTTTATAGTTTTTATCTGAGATCTCAGGCAGATTTAGTATCTTAATCTCCTCCTCTATTGACTCAATTTCAGTCAATAGTTTGGCTCTTTTTCGCTCTGCATGGCGGATGAGAATGTCTATCATCCCGAATGAGGAACCGGATATTAATTGTTCCCATTCATTAAGTAAATCGGGATCAAGGTCTTCGAAAGTCGGAAATATTATGACACGTAGTCCTCTCGGGATTTGTTTCAGTTCTAAATACTTTTTTAGGGTGGTTAAGTCCCACCAACGGGAAAGTTCCGCTTTGCGCAGTCTTTCCAATTTGACAAAAAGCTGTTTAAGGCCAACTGGTTTGGTCTCTGCGGGTTTGGTGGATTTGGACTGGATCCCTTTATCTGTAAAGATATCATTGAAAAGCTTGTCCCTGTCATCAGAAAAATTAGCCATATTAAGCTTTGAAAGAGCGATTGACTGGTTACAAGAGAACCATATATGTCTTCTGGAGAGTAATTTAAACCAGAGCACGTGTACAGAAGAAAATAGAAGTGCAGGACTCACCTAGTAACTTGTACAAAAAAGAGAGGATAGTAGTGTTTCCCGAGGGAAATGTCCGCACTATTCTATGGGCCGCAAGTACGTATCTAAAAGTAGTACACGAAATATTGTAAGAAAAAGCAAAAGATCGTATTGGTTTATTGGGTGCTAATGAAAATCTATGCACCTACTATCCAAAGGTGCTAAAGGCAAACACAAAATGTAAGCCCGGATCAGTATATATAGAGAGATTCTAATTACAGCACTCCAAGTTGTTATAGTTTATCAGAGCTTTAATGTATAGCCCTCAACACTAAAGTTTTAGTACACAGAAGTGTTCAAACAAGCACACTCAGTTGCAGTTTTGAAAAAACAGTTTCTTTGCTATGTAGAATGGGATCAACAGTTATCATGCCAATATAGTTAGAAGTCCAAGTCTGTGTTCTTCAAATTTTCTTTATTCAGAATTTCTTAAAGATTAATCCAGCATATTGTTCGCCAACACGTGTTTCGTCTCTTGCTGAGACTTTATCAAGGCTGGAAGTATTAAATACAAACATTTAGATGACTAACATATAAAAACATGTACACAATATTTACAAAAACATGAACAATGTTACAATGACACATATATAAAAACATTAGAACATTACACATGTATATAAAAACTTCAACAAATCCTCAAGGACATAACCCATAAACAGACAACATACATATGAAAAAATTTTGACCAATAATAGAGCACATAATGACCTACTGAACAAGGTATGTGTGCTGGAGAGAAGCCTGTATGAAAGGCATTAAAAAAGGTTATAAACCCAGAGGTTTAAGGAGGAAGTCATTTGGAATCAAGGGAGGAAAGAAGGAGGAAGGAAAACAAACCCCTACCATAGATAATGTGTGGAGCTTGTGGATTCAAAGATGGACGTTGCGGGATGCACTGCTAAAAATTCAAGGATGAATCACCTGGAGGTAAGAATATTAGTCATAGTCAGTTGGCACTGGGAATATCAGCTAAATATAAAGGCATTATGAGAGGTCAGAAATTTAGACATCATATGCAAGAAAAATGACCGTGCCTTCAAAGTTTCAACAGTCTAAAAGATCTAGAAAGATAAAACTGTACTAATATAAGCTGAAAACAGTTATGGCCTACAACACAAGACATGATATTTAAATGCCTATCAAGGATCATCTACAACCACTGCATCACAAGAATGTTGATGGGCTACCTGCCGTGTGAACTGAATAACAGGAAAGCAATATTATTTGAGATCTCACCGTGGTAAGTGAAGCGATGTGGATACAAGTGTGTCTACAGCTGGTGGTGAATAAGCAAGATGGAGGACAGCACCATAAGAAGATAATTGGCGAGGTGGCCAAAATAACCCCACTTCTGGATGGAAAAAAGAGACCGTCGTCGCAAATTTAGCATATACATCGTGTATAGTTCAAGAAACAGGTTTCTATATATACAATAATATAAACCAGGTAAGATAAGCAGTACATGCCAAAAAAATATTGTAGAACACTGGGGCGTGTTATAATATATCAAATCTAGAAAACAGTCGGGAAGTACTACACCAATCATTGGAAAGCTGCCAATGCCATGTGTGGCAAGTTGTGCAAAATTATGCAAAAACAAAGGAGCGAAGCATGATTATTGGGCAAAAGAAACAGTTAGCATAGACCATTGTGCACCGCTATTAAGATCTGTATACACTATCCATGGTGATAGTGTTACACACAGAGGACGGAGTAATTTAACCGAACGCTACTGTCTAAGCACTCACAAAGTAAACAAATATGTCATAAGGGATATAGAGTAAATCCTTAAACGAGCCCTAAAACCTAAATACTTACAATATAAGCAAAATATATCACTGAGGATGTAGGGTAAGTCCTGGCAGTTACAGCGCGTTTATGCAAGGCGCGAGGTGTGGGCACAGATTACAAACATGCATATTGGTTGTATCACGCTCAGGGAGTGGAATGAGTAAAAGCCACTAATATATGCATATTCACATGTAGGACAACTATATCAGGGGAGACATGGCAGTTACAGCGCGTGTGCAAGGCGCGAGGTGTAGGCACAGATTAACAAACAAGCATAGTGGTTGTATCACGCTCAGGGAGTGGAATACGTAAATGGCCACTTATATATGCATACTCACATGTTAGACAACTATATCAGGGGAGACATGGGGTAGATCCTTGCAGATGCAGCGCGTTGTGGAGAGTGCGGAATGTAGGCGCAGATTACATAAAAACTTTCAAACAACCATAATAAGTTGTGATCTAGGAGACCAGGGGGCAAGAAAACCGCATTTGGTTAAAGCAGAGAACAGCATAAGTAAGTAACCTCCCATAAATATAAATTGCCAAGCTTTTTTATATGTCTGTACTTACTTGAAACAACGAAGTGCTCGTATCCTAATATACCGGTCCGTCTGAAGGAGCCAAGCATCAGAACGGGGGCCATTATATATACAGAGCGTGCACCCACAGGTGCACCACATGAAGTGTAACGCGGAAGTTAGATTGCTGAATGGTAAACATGGAGGAAGGACTCAAAAACGGGGACCCACAATATCCGCGACGAAAGAAGGGGCCATTTTAACATGTAGAATGCAAATGCATGTTAACACGGCAAGCTATGAATATGCAATGCAAAACGTGATAATATATAGGTACACGTGAGGGAATCAATTCAGTCTAAGTGGTCATAGTCGTTGACATAGCAGGGAAAGATTTATTATTCCCTGTTTATCTTTTACCTTAGTTCACCCATCAGGGTGGATTATGAAAATATATATTCAGTAATAGAAACGAAATATAAATGAAGAAAGTGGAGAGGATATATCAGCAAGAAACAGCAAGAAGATATCAAAGCACGGATATGTCAATAGGTGGTAACTCTGTGTACCCCGGCCGGGGTGCATAAATTGTTTCCTCAAATGTTTCATAAGAGACAACTGATCATTGTGACAAACTGTTACTAGAACATTATGACAGGTTGCAATAATAACTTACAATGATAAAATGCAGATGTATATATTGGCACATCATCAATCCTTAAGGAATACATGCAATTCTCGGTCTACATTTAATCCCCTGTCAACTGCCCTCAGTTTGATTAGCCATTGTGATTCTAACCTTCTTAGGTTATTGACTCTATCCCCTCCTCTGGGATTAGCCCTGGCTACATCAATCCCATGAAATTTGACGGCAATTATTTCTGATCCTATATGCGCTGTATTATAGTGGACTGCTAGGGGATAGCTAGTATTGTTATTCCGAATGGCGCGTATATGTTCTTGAATTCTCTCTTTAAGAGGTCGAATTGAGCTCCCCACATATATCTCTCCGCAGTGACAGACAATGCAATAAACAGTAAACTTGGTATTGCAATTGATGAATTGATTGATTTGATACGTTTGCTTGGTATTATATTGACATTTTTTCTTTTTGTCATCTGCGAATTGACAGATGCAACATTGGGTGCATTTAAAAAAACCCTTGGGTTTGATGGGCATCCATATATTGGTGGAGATAGGGGGAGCAATAGCGCTTACAATGGAGGGACTTATAAGATTCCTCAGACTTTTGCCTCTTTTGTAGGTGATTTTAGGCTTGATGGTCAAGTGTGTCCTGAGGTCTGGATCCAAATTGAGGATCTTCCAATGTTTATGAGAGTCTTGAATATTTGATTACTGCATGCATTGTACTGGGTAATGAATGTAACTTTGTCTACCTTGTCAGATGGACGTTTGTTCTTACGTTTGAGGGATTCTGATCTTGATATCTTATTTATCCGATTATGTGCTTTCTCTAGTGTAGGCTTTTTATATCCTCTTGCAAGAAAACGATCTTTAAGAGTCGATATTTCATTTTGAAATTCGCTGTCAACACTGCAATTGCGGCGTATTCTGGTCATTTCACCAAACGGAATGGCTGTGATTTGGGAGACGGGATGGGCACTACTAGCGTGCAAAATTGAGTTGCATGCAGTCGTTTTCCTGTATAGTTTGCTTTCTAATTTTTCATTGCCCACATATAGTGTGGCATCCAGGAAATCAACATTGGTATTGCTATAGTTGGAGGTAAAGCTGACATTGTATGTGTTGGAGTTGATATATGCCACAAACTCATTAAGTGATGCTTCATCCCCAGCCCATATTAGGAAGACATTGTCTATAAACCGACACCACATTATGATGCGGTTAAATAGTTCGGTGGGGCCGTGTTTCCATATGTGGAACTCTTCAAAGAATCCCATGTAGATGTTAGCAAATGAGGGCGAAAATTTCGCCCCCATTGCTACACCCGAGTGTTGTTGATACCATATATCGTTGTGCACAAAGAAGTTATTATTTAGTGCAAAGAGGGTCAATTCTAGTATCATCTGGGTGTGCTGATATAATGTGGCATCTCTTTTAGATAGATAGAAAGTTAGAGCTTCCATCCCTTTGTTGACTGGAATGCTTGTATATAAAGCACAAACATCAAGGGTCACTAATAAAACATCATCTACCCATGTTAGATTTTCCAATTTATTTAATAGATCTTTAGTATCCTCTATGAAGAAGGGAAGATTACGCACAATGGGTTGTAGGATGACATCTATATATTCTGAGATGTGTTCGGTTGGACTGCCGATACCAGAAATAATAGGCCTACCAGGAGGCTTAGTGAGGCTTTTGTGGACCTTGGGCAGTATGTATATGTAGGCAGCCATTGGATTGGGATTAAACAGATATTTAAGTTCCTGATCCGAAATGACACCAACACTGTGCCAGTATCTTAAAATTCTGTCCAAGCATGTGTTAACTTGTTGAGTTGGATTGTGATCAATTTTTGTGTATGAGTTGGCATCCCTTAAAAGTCTGTCAATTTCTTCTAGATAATCAATCTTATCAAGTAAAACAATGTTCCCCCCTTTGTCAGCTTCTTTCAAAACTATACCGTTCTTGTTGGATATTTCTTTAAGGGCTGATCTTTCAGAGGCACTCAAATTATCATTTTTGGCAACGTTGGTCCATTTAAATTTGTCTTCCATTTTATAGAGATCTTCTGTTACCGCTTTGAAAAAACAGTCTATGAGATTATCAGGAGGGAGTTGGGGGACAAAGGTGGATTTATTTCCAAGGCCACTAGTTGTTAGTAAATTGCTCTCAATGCCTAACTCTTCCATCAAATCTTCCATACCTGGTGGATTTTCTATACTATCATCCAGTCCCATGAGTGTATGTACGGTTTGTAAATCAGCAATGGAATGACCACTCTTAGGAACAGTGTATATAGGTACAGTAGACATTTTTTTGTTGGTTTCAAAAAAAAATTTAATTTGAGTTTACGTGTGAACTTAAACAAGTCAACATGTAGGGAAACAAAATCAGGTTTAATCAATGGACAAAAACCAAGTCCTTTTTTCAATAAGGATACTTCAGCATTGTTAAGTATATCTGAAGACAAATTAATGATACCAACATCATCTGTGGTTGCCAAACAATTCACATTATGATCTTTCTCAACATTTACATTATTGTGTGCGGAATCTAATTCTTCTGTACACGGGATGCTGATCTCGTTACTCTCTTGCTTTCGTCTGTTCCTGTTTTTTCTCCCACCCCTCCTTGTCCTTTTCCTCCTGTATTCTGCCGGTTGTATGATGTTTTCGTTCCCTTGCGGAATCTTTCCAGTTCTAATAAAAAAGCAGAACCAGTGCCAGTATTATCTGAGGACAAGGCAGTCAGTGAGGATTCACTTCTATTTTCACTGATACCACTAGCACAGCTTGATACATCAGAGTCACTGGCTGATGCAGCCGTGTCTGAGTTCTTGTTTAGAAGGGTAGCTATACCTGCTCTAGGCTTAACTTCATCGAATTTCTTGGCAAATGTAAAAATTCTTCCATTTCGGTAATCGTTTTCGTCCCTTTTGAGCTTCCTAATTTTCTTATCTCTGATATAATTTTGATGTCCAGTAAGTACATCCTTTAAGATTTTATAGTTTTTATCTGAGATCTCAGGCAGATTTAGTATCTTAATCTCCTCCTCTATTGACTCAATTTCAGTCAATAGTTTGGCTCTTTTTCGCTCTTCATGGCGGATGAGAATGTCTATCATCCCGAATGAGGAACCGGATATTAATTGTTCCCATTCATTAAGTAAATCGGGATCAAGGTCTTCGAAAGTCGGAAATATTATGACACGTAGTCCTCTCGGGATTTGTTTCAGTTCTAAATACTTTTTTAGGGTGGTTAAGTCCCACCAACGGGAAAGTTCCGCTTTGCGCAGTCTTTCCAATTTGACAAAAAGCTGTTTAAGGCCAACTGGTTTGGTCTCTGCGGGTTTGGTGGATTTGGACTGGATCCCTTTATCTGTAAAGATATCATTGAAAAGCTTGTCCCTGTCATCAGAAAAATTAGCCATATTAAGCTTTGAAAGAGCGATTGACTGGTTACAAGAGAACCATATATGTCTTCTGGAGAGTAATTTAAACCAGAGCACGTGTACAGAAGAAAATAGAAGTGCAGGACTCACCTAGTAACTTGTACAAAAAAGAGAGGATAGTAGTGTTTCCCGAGGGAAATGTCCGCACTATTCTATGGGCCGCAAGTACGTATCTAAAAGTAGTACACGAAATATTGTAAGAAAAAGCAAAAGATCGTATTGGTTTATTGGGTGCTAAAGAAAATCTATGCACCTACTATCCAAAGGTGCTAAAGGCAAACACAAAATGTAGGCCCGGATCAGTATATATAGAGAGATTCTAATTACAGCACTCCAAGTTGTTATAGTTTATCAGAGCTTTAATGTATAGCCCTCAACACTAAAGTTTTAGTACACAGAAGTGTTCAAACAAGCACACTCAGTTGCAGTTTTGAAAAAACAGTTTCTTTGCTATGTAGAATGGGATCAACAGTTATCATGCCAATATAGTTAGAAGTCCAAGTCTGTGTTCTTCAAATTTTCTTTATTCAGAATTTCTTAAAGATTAATCCAGCATATTGTTCGCCAACACGTGTTTCGTCTCTTGCTGAGACTTTATCAAGGCTGGAAGTATTAAATACAAACATTTAGATGACTAACATATAAAAACATGTACACAATATTTACAAAAACATGAACAATGTTACAATGACACATATATAAAAACATTAGAACATTACACATGTATATAAAAACTTCAACAAATCCTCAAGGACATAACCCATAAACAGACAACATACATATGAAAAAATTTTGACCAATAATAGAGCACATAGTGACCTACTGAACAAGGTATGTGTGCTGGAGAGAAGCCTGTATGAAAGGCATTAAAAAAGGTTATAAACCCAGAGGTTTAAGGAGTAAGTCATTTGGAATCAAGGGAGGAAAGAAGGAGGAAGGAAAACAAACCCCTACCATAGATAATGTGTGGAGCTTGTGGATTCAAAGATGGACGTTGCGGGATGCACTGCTAAAAATTCAAGGATGAATCACCTGGAGGTAAGAATATTAGTTATAGTCAGTTGGCACTGGGAATATCAGCTAAATATAAAGGCATTATGAGAGGTCAGAAATTTAGACATCATATGCAAGAAAAATGACCGTGCCTTCAAAGTTTCAACAGTCTAAAAGATCTAGAAAGATAAAACTGTACTAATATAAGCTGAAAACAGTTATGGCCTACAACACAAGACATGATATTTAAATGCCTATCAAAGATCATCTACAACCACTGCATCACAAGAATGTTGATGGGCTACCTGCCGTGTGAACTGAATAACAGGAAAGCAATATTATTTGAGATCTCACCGTGGTAAGTGAAGCGATGTGGATACAAGTGTGTCTACAGCTGGTGGTGAATAAGCAAGATGGAGGACAGCACCATAAGAAGATAATTGGCGAGGTGGCCAAAATAACCCCACTTCTGGATGGAAAAAAGGGACCGTCGTCGCAAATTTAGCATATACATTGTGTATAGTTCAAGAAAGAGGTTTCTATATATACAATAATATAAACCAGGTAAGATAAGCAGTACATGCCAAAAAAATATTGTAGAACACTGGGGCGTGTTATAATATATCAAATCTAGAAAACAGTCGGGAAGTACTACACCAATCATTGGAAAGCTGCCAATGCCATGTGTGGCAAGTTGTGCAAAATTATGCAAAAACAAAGGAGCGAAGCATGATTATTGGGCAAAAGAAACAGTTAGCATAGACCATTGTGCACCGCTATTAAGATCTGTATACACTATCCATGGTGATAGTGTTACACACAGAGGACGGAGTAATTTAACCGAACGCTACTGTCTAAGCACTCACAAAGTAAACAAATATGTCATAAGGGATATAGAGTAAATCCTTAAACGAGCCCTAAAACCTAAATACTTACAATATAAGCAAAATATATCACTGAGGATGTAGGGTAAGTCCTGGCAGTTACAGCGCGTTTATGCAAGGCGCGAGGTATGGACACAGATTACAAACATGCATATTGGTTGTATCACGCTCAGGGAGTGGAATGAGTAAAAGCCACTAATATATGCATATTCACATGTAGGACAACTATATCAGGGGAGACATGGCAGTTACAGCGCGTGTGCAAGGCGCGAGGTGTAGGCACAGATTAACAAACAAGCATAGTGGTTGTATCACGCTCAGGGAGTGGAATACGTAAACGGCCACTTATATATGCATACTCACATGTTAGACAACTATATCAGGGGAGACATGGGGTAGATCCTTGCAGATGCAGCGCGTTGTGCAGAGCGCGGAATGTAGGCGCAGATTACATAAAAACTTTCAAACAACCATAATAAGTTGTGATCTAGGAGACCAGGGGGCAAGAAAACCGCGTTTTGTTAAAGCAGAGAACAGCATAAGTAAGTAACCTCCCATAAATATAAATTGCCAAGCTTTTTTATATGTCTGTACTTACTTGAAACAACGAAGTGCTCGTATCCTAATATACCGGTCCGTCTGAAGGAGCCAAGCATCAGAACGGGGGCCATTATATATACAGAGCGTGCACCCACAGGTGCACCACATGAAGTGTAACGCGGAAGTTAGATTGCTGAATGGTAAACATGGAGGAAGGACTCAAAAACGGGGACCCACAATATCCGCGACGAAAGAAGGGGCCATTTTAACATGTAGAATGCAAATGCATGTTAACACGGCAAGCTATGAATATGCAATGCAAAACGTGATAATATATAGGTACACGTGAGGGAATCAATTCAGTCTAAGTGGTCATAGTCGTTGACATAGCAGGGAAAGATTTATTATTCCCTGTTTATCTTTTACCTTAGTTCACCCATCAGGGTGGATTATGAAAATATATATTCAGTAATAGAAACGAAATATAAATGAAGAAAGTGGAGAGGATATATCAGCAAGAAACAGCAAGAAGATATCAAAGCACGGATATGTCAATAGGTGGTAACTCTGTGTACCCCGGCCGGGGTGCATAAATTGTTTCCTCAAATGTTTCATAAGAGACAACTGATCATTGTGACAAACTGTTACTAGAACATTATGACAGGTTGCAATAATAACTTACAATGATAAAATGCAGATGTATATATTGGCACATCATCAATCCTTAAGGAATACATGCAATTCTCGGTCTACATTTAATCCCCTGTCAACTGCCCTCAGTTTGATTAGCCATTGTGATTCTAACCTTCTTAGGTTATTGACTCTATCCCCTCCTCTGGGATTAGCCCTGGCTACATCAATCCCATGAAATTTGACGGCAATTATTTCTGATCCTATATGCGCTGTATTATAGTGGACTGCTAGGGGATAGCTAGTATTGTTATTCCGAATGGCGCGTATATGTTCTTGAATTCTCTCTTTAAGAGGTCGAATTGAGCTCCCCACATATATCTCTCCGCAGTGACAGACAATGCAATAAACAGTAAACTTTGTATTGCAATTGATGAATTGATTGATTTGATACGTTTGCTTGGTATTATATTGAAATTTTTTCTTTTTGTCATCTGCGAATTGACAGATGCAACATTGGGTGCATTTAAAAAAAACCTTGGGTTGGATGGGCATCCATATATTGGTGGAGATAGGGGGAGCAATAGCGCTTACAATGGAGGGACTTATAAGATTCCTCAGACTCTTGCCTCTTTTGTAGGTGATTTTAGGCTTGATGGTCAAGTGTGTCCTGAGGTCTGGATCCAAATTGAGGATCTTCCAATGTTTATTGAGAGTCTTGAATATTTGATTACTGCATGCATTGTACTGGGTAATGAATGTAACTTTGTCTACCTTGTCAGATGGACGTTTGTTCTTACGTTTGAGGGTTTCTGATCTTGATATCTTATTTATCCGATTATGTGCTTTCTCTAGTGTAGGCTTTTTATATCCTCTTGCAAGAAAACGATCTTTAAGAGTCGATATTTCATTTTGAAATTCGCTGTCAACACTGCAATTGCGGCGTATTCTGGTCATTTCACCAAACGGAATGGCTGTGATTTGGGAGACGGGATGGGCACTACTAGCGTGCAAAATTGAGTTGCATGCAGTCGTTTTCCTGTATAGTTTGCTTTCTAATTTTTCATTGCCCACATATAGTGTGGCATCCAGGAAATCAACAATGGTATTGCTATAGTTGGAGGTAAAGCTGAGATTGTATGTGTTGGAGTTGATATATGCCACAAACTCATTAAGTGATGCTTCTTCCCCAGCCCATATTAGGAAGACATCGTCTATAAACCGACACCACATTATGATGCGGTTAGATAGTTCGGTGGGGCCGTGTTTCCATATGTGGAACTCTTCAAAGAATCCCATGTAGATGTTAGCAAATGAGGGCGAAAATTTCGCCCCCATTGCTACACCCGAGTGTTGTTGATACCATATATCGTTGTGCACAAAGAAGTTATTATTTAGTGCAAAGAGGGTCAATTCTAGTATCATCTGGGTGTGCTGATATAATGTGGCATCTCTTTTAGATAGATAGAAAGTTAGAGCTTCCATCCCTTTGTTGACTGGAATGCTTGTATATAAAGCACAAACATCAAGGGTCACTAAAAAAACATCATCTACCCATGTTAGATTTCAGCTTCACTAAGTACTTCAGCAACAACTCAGAATGAATCTGAAAAACTCTTACGTCTAAAGAAAAAACAAATAAGGACAGACCTATACGGCCATTTCTTGTTGCACTATCTGGGAGAAGGTACTATCCCAGGAGGCCTTTAGATACGTAACATCCTGGTAATCTTTACGGACGACCCTATTTTCAAAAAAGGCTTCAGTTTAATAGAAACAAAATGCAGTAGGGACCTTATGGTCCTTACTGTTGAGACGGCATTGAGAATTTCACAAAAGGAATTGGATGAAATCGAGGCATTGGAACTAGAAATTAAGAACAATCAAACAATAACAGATTCAAAATCTTTATTGGATAAAGTTGAAAAGGAAATCCAAGAATTCAAAAACTATACGATCACGCAAAAATCAAATCAATTTGATAAGGATAAAAAAAGGTTTCACTGGACAGCGTATATCCATTCTTACAAGCGGACTTTTACACGAGGATTGATTTGCGCAGATTCCTACAAGACAATCAAGGGAGGTCGCGCAATCAATTTATTTCCTTCTCGGACACTTCTTCATCCTCAGGAGGAGAAACAGATAATAGCGATAATCGTGCAAGTCGGAATCGAAAATGGAACCAACCTCAACAACTGGGTTCTTCCTCCAATACTTTTTTAAGAAGAGGTCAACCCAGAGCAAGGGGCAGAGTGAGATACAACCAACCGTGGGAAATGACCACGAGGAGACATCATTACAAAAACTAAAGGTGTCCCCGATTTTTAATTTATCTAATAGAATGTTAACCGCGGCTGAGGAAAGCATTCTTGCAAAAGGGTTGTCATTCGTTCCATCAAAAAGAACTGATTTTGTCAAATTAAAGACCGAATTTATCGAATTCTGCCGCAAAATCAGACTTACAACATTCTTTATGACCAATCAAAATGATTCACCACTTGAGATTACAGGTCTACGCAATAAATCATCCTTCTGTCCACCAGAAAATAAAATACCAAAGGAGGTCATTACGTTTGAAAAAACAGTTTTATCTGCTATTACAGAGATGGAAAAAAGAGCAACTATGTCAAACATAATATCACGAAAGAACAGAGAGAAGCTCTGACCACATTGAAAAATGACCCCACAGTGGTAATTAAGCAAGCAGATAAAGGGGGCTCGATAGTCGTGTGGGGAACCGGCGACTATACGGCAGAAATAATTAAACATCTTAATGACCCAATCTGCTACAGAAAGATTGCTAAAGATCCTACGCTTGAACTACAGAATCAATTGTTTTTGATAATACAAGAAGGATTCGAACAAGGTTTCCTTGGGCCCAAGGAATATAATTTCTCACAAAATAAGCACCCGAGAACACCGGTGTTTTACATACTGCCAAAGGTGCATAAATGTGAAAAAAATCCACCGGGGAGACCAATAGTCTCCGGGTGTGAATCTTTACTGGAGCCAATTTCTAAATATGTGGACCATTTCTTAAAAGAGTTTATGAAGGATGCTGTTTCGTATCTACAAGATACTACGGATTCTATAAACAAACTAGAAGCAGTGGTATTTGATCAGAGTAAAGATCTGTTGGTTACACTAGATGTAACATCTTTATACACCCAAATCCCACAGGATGAAGCAGTGGCAGTGTTTTTCCTGGATACAAGATCAAGGCCAGTCCAAGTGCCAACTAAATTTATTATTGATTTGGCAGCCTTCGCACTTAAAAGGAATTACTTTACATTTGGCAGCAACTTCTTTTACCAAATAAAGGGAGTCGCCATGGGGTGTCCCTTTGCCCCAGAATTGGCAGTACTTTTCATGTCAATGTATGAGGAGTCATTTGTTTACAACAATAACCCATTTTCGCAGTACATTACCACATGGCTGCGGTTTATTGATGATGTTTTTATGGTGTGGACGGGTGGAGAGGAACAACTTTTGCTCTTCCATGAATGGTTAAATGCAAGAAGTGCTGACATAAAATTCAGTATTCAACATTCAGCGAACAAGATTTCTTTTCTTGATGTCGAAGTATATCCGAGGGAAAGCGGTTTAAGAACAACTCTATATGTAAAATCTACGGATAGAAATTAAGCTTTGCTATATACCAGCAACCATCCCAGAAGTTTACGCGATAACCTCCCGTATGGGCAGTTTTTAAGAATTCGAAGAAACTGTTTCCACAATGACGACTTTAGCTTCCATGCCAGTAAACTTTCAGAAAAATTACGAGATCGTGGATACCCAAGAAAACTGGTTAAAAATGCAATGAAGCGGGCTCGCTGGACACCAAGAGAATCTCTCTTGGAGCGATGGAAAAAACTACGAATGAACGCCAAGGTTGTGTAACAACTTTTTGTCCAGAATCAAACAAGTTAAAAAAGGTTATCACTCAAAATTGGCATCTCATAAAAAATCTGGACCTACAGTTTTCATCCCAACTGCTTTTTGCTTTAAAAAAAGAAAGCAGCGTCGCAAACCACGTTGTTAGATCAGCAATTCATCAAACTTCAAAACCTACTTTAAGGCAACTTATGGGATTGTCTCCCATAAAAGGCCACCATAAATGTGGGACATGTGTCTGCTGCGACCTTACATTGAAGGCTCTTTATTTCAACACCGTGGAATCTCCTGGAAACACGACTCTTTCAGCAACTGTAAAACTAAATACGTAGTTTACGGGGTTACATGCCCCTGTGGGCTACTCTACATTGGGAAAACCAATCAAGAAATCAGACAAAGAAATTCCCAACATAAATCGCGAATAAAAACAAATGCCGAAACTGCCCCACTTGTAAACCATTGGAAAAAGAAGGCACATAAAATAAATGATTTGAAATGGACAGTCATCTCAAAAGTTGAAAGGGACGCAAGGGGTGGCGACTTGGACCAGAAATTGGCTAAAAGAGAGGCACTACTAATTGTAAAATTTGACACGGCCGTGTCAGATTTAAATGAGATTTCAGAGATCTATAAACTATAAACCTGTGACTGTAGGGGGATATATATCCCCACACATCTTAAGAGGAGGAATTTACCAGAGACAAATACGTATACCACTCTTGAGCAAATTGGCTCCAATGGGGTCTCACCCTCCATACCATCCCACAACCACTTGTTGCTTAGTACCGCACCACTTCTACTATAAACATTTCCGTTTTGGAACCACTGGGAATGAGAACAATTTTTTTTAAAATGTACTCCGCCCTGCAACCGCATAGGTTATACCAACATAACCATAATACATCTCTGTATATTTGCGGACCGTTGAGCATGCTGAACTTCAACACCCATAAGGCACTTGAACGGGGACATCGCCAATAATTGCCGGTTTTGTATGAAAAAGCATTTACAACTGCTTAGATGATCGCTTGAATTTGCGTTTCCATTTTACATTATTTTTGAAATTGAAGTTTCCAAAGTCATTGAGACGGTTTGTAAATTAGTAATGCATAAATAAGCCATTCGCAATTGATTTTAAATACGCATGCGTCAAGCAGGCGACCAGACTACAATTCCCAGCAGCAGACTGGATGGCCCAAACGACGTCATTCCTCGGCGCCTGTGGGTTTACGGAGAACACGGAAAGACGAGTGAGCTCCGCTTCGTGATTAAATTCATACCCGGTAAGGACTCTTTTACTGGGAGACAGGGATCCCCGTTATTCATTTACCATGGTCAACAAAGGGGATGTAAGGCGCTGATACATTGCGCTTTATTTTTTAGGACGGCGACTAACTCAAAAACGCTTCAAACAGGAGGTCCCGCGTTTCAAAGAATCCTCACCGATGGGCGATAGGAGGTAAGAGACTAATTGCCCGCTCTAGCGGTGGTTGACATGTTGCGTCTTGAAATTGCAGAATTTCAGTCTGGGTGTACACAAACTACATATCGGTTTGGTTTGATAGGTGGTGAACCAGCAGATTGTAGAGCCTCAAATTCTCATGTATAGAACACAGTGGGCAAGGTCATTATAGGTAAGATTTTCACACGGTGTTGTGGATACCATTTTGTTGCTATCATTGGATGTATTCTTATTAGTCTTGGTACTATATATTTTCCTTCTTCTTTTCCCTCCTCTGATTCACAGAACGTTCGGGGTTTGAAGACTTGAACAATTACGCCTTATGGTTTATATGAGACTGGTAAGCTGGAGCTGTAGAATAGTGGTTAGCACTTGGTTTTGTTGAGAAAATAGGATACCATTTGTGTTCTTTTTATTTTCAGATATCTATGGTCCTGATGAGAGTCCCAACGACTACAGGGATTCGAAACGAGTAGACTGACTATCGGTGCTGCCAAAATATTTTGTGTTGTTAAGAGCTGGTCTTTGCTACATTGAATATATAGATAAAAGAGAACGACATGTTCAAAATTGTGCATTGAAAGATATTTATGAACTGTGATCTATTCAACAGAAAGCATTGTTTTGACATTTTGGTTGGCAGACCGTGTGCTACCCTATAGGTTCATTCCTATTTTTGTGGTGTGTGTGGAATTTGCTGTTTGAGTGTGTGAAGTATGTGAAATGATGATTGGATGTGAGAGTGATTGTATCACTATTTATTAATCCCCTTGTCCCCCAAATCATTTTTGTGTCACTTGTTGTGTTGTTTTTTCTGAAATTTAATTTTGTATAAAGAATTTTGTTACAAGATAATTCCAAAAACTTATGAATAAAAGCTATTAATGAGCTTTCAAATGTGTATACGGTATACATTTTTGAGACAAGTCAATTTTGAATAATTATCAGTACTGGCAGCTTCTTTTCTTACTGATCAGAGCCATTCCCCTTTTTGGTATTAGTACCAAGGGCACAAATGGCTTGTACGCCCAATTGTGCACCCCTGGGGCACAATGATATTACAGAAGGGCCTACAGATAGTTGTGATGATGATATTGCTGGTGCACCTGTTGTCTCAGCGCTATCAAGATAGGGTTTTCCCTCATTTTCATGGGTGTGGCGCCTCATGCATATGCTGGACTCTCTTTGCCTCTAGCTTCCTCCTTATTATAGATGCAGAAGCAGATGCAAATAGGGCATCGAGAGGTGCACTCACAGTGCGCCCCGTTTTTGCTGTGCACTGTCAGTGTACCTCCTCAAGGCAGCTATGGAGGGGGTAAAGGAGGTCCCATGGACCCCAAGACATGCCGCTGCAGGCAGTTACAGTTACACACACTACACCCGCCTGCAAGGGTATCTCTATTTTCTCTTCAAAGTGCAGGCAGATTGTCAACTGTACAGCAAAACACGAGGCAGCTTTGAAGCAGCCATACCGTATCTCACTGAGTTTGCATCTGCCCTGGGGGCAGCACATTCATTGTGATAGGCATACTGTCCTTGATTGCACAAGCCACACCTGTTTAAAGGTGCGCCATGGCACAAACAGGGACAGTGAGCCCTTTCCATAATACGGTCCCTGATATCTAGATCCCAGTACCACTCAATCAAAGTGGTAATGATTGCGTAACCTCAAGATTTTCATCAGCATCCCAAGCCCCGCCACAAAAAGAAAGACTGCAGCACTTGTGGCGATACTAAAATTTTGAAGAGTAAAACAAAAAATCTGTGACTACACAGGTTATCAAAATCATCACAAAAAGCCAGGTAATTTCAAAACAAACTACCTCAACCAATACCCTAAATATATCTCATCTTCTACTGGCCCATCAGGCGAAGGACATAGAGGGCCTTTCAATAAACAGCAAAGAGGAAAAACCTGCTAGTCCTTTACTCCTCCTCTGCCAGCTCTGGTAGTAGTTCTTCAATCCCCACCCCACCAGAATACTAATGAGGAGATTTTTCCTAGGGACTAGAGCCACCCAAAGGACAATGACACAAGCCAATGAAAAATATGGGTGGAGAGTGGGCGGAGCTTCAAGTCCATACTCGAATACAGCATGCCGCAGAGCAGCGCATGCACTGCCCAGGCTCAACCTAAATAAGCATTTGCAATGCAATAGGTCTTGCATTTAAGCGATTTTGAGCTATTGGCATTGTAAATGACAATGCCTTTTATTTATGTTTTGGTTATTAAAATGCTAATAGCTTAAACTCACGTAAAAGCGAGACCTATTGCATTGCAAATGCTTGTTTTTTTTAATGCGCTTTCCCTGGAGCACAGGAGCTGCTCAAGAACTCCCACCGCCCTGGCTGCAGCGAAACCAAAGCAGCCTTGGAGGAGAATGTGCTCCTGAATGAATGAAGGAATGAAATACTACTTTTGTGGGAGCCCAAAATCCACTGCACCCCAAAATCTAATTGCGCCCGGATATACCTTAATTTAACCCACTCCTCAGTCCTTGACCTGGACGTAGAATACTGCAGCCTCGCCCCAATACAAAGGTGCCCTAAACAATATGAGTAGATCATGAGTGGGCCAGGATAATCTATAACTGAATTGTAGTGCAGGAGGAATTTAAAAAGCTTTATTACATAAATATTAAATACGGTAAAGAAATATTATTTTGTCACGAAGACTATAATGTAGCATGAAATACCAAATCAGAATAGTCCCAAAATCCCATGAATACAACAAATTTCTAGTGCATTATTGAGATGGGCATGAATCAGCAATTAGAAAATTAGGTGTTCCAAAAAGGATGATGACGCAAGCCAATGAAAAGAAGTGGCAGAGCCTTCACTCCACTTCTGAAATCTAATCGATTACAAGAAGACTCGCAGAGCGAGCTGCGCATGCGCAGCGGCATCTTTGCGAAGGAGTACAAACATATATTTTTTCTCTTGAGGGAATTATTCGGCATGCCAAATTGCCCTATTCTTTAAGGCATAACCGTGTATACAGTGTAGTGGGTTTTCATTCATGAAATATAGATTCCCTCAAAAGGAACGTCAGAATTAGCATTCAGCAAGAAGCTCAAGTTCTTTACGAGCATATCATCTTGTCTTTTTGTCAAAATGGGAGACTTCCGACTGTCACCAGTTGAACCCGATGTAAATGGCAAGCACCTCCCCCAACACCCGAGGAAATATTTCACAAACCAATCATAAAAGTTTTGACGTTCAGGTCATTAAACTAAATCTGAAATGAAAACAGATGCTACTTTCTGTACAGCTTTCACCAACATTTCAACAAAGTCTTTGTGACCAGGCCGGTCGGCTGGCATCATCTCAAGAACATAACTCGGACTGGTGGTCCGTTAAACCCCATCACCCTCTCTCTTTAATCCCCAACAGGACAATTGGACTTGGGAACGGTCACCGCTGGTACACCCACAGGACAGAGAAAAGGAGTCTGTTGCCTTTAACTGGGCCTTCAACTATGACGAGGCCCCGCCCCCTTCGGATGACAGCGTGTTTCCATTGGATAAAAAGCAGGAAATACAAAAGGAGGTGTGTGTCGTCACCAATGTGAAGGAGGAGGATGGAGTTACAGTGGTGGTTGTGAGTGCGGATCAGGAGTGCCCGAGGACAGCGTGGAGAGCGGGAGAGACAGCGGGTCGAGTTCCCCAGAACCACGAGGAGTGCCAGGAGACCAACGTTCCGAGTTATCCCCGAGCCACGTTCCTGGAGAAGCGTGACTTCTTCAGGTACAGAACCGACTCTCGGGTTTGGTTGGGAGGCGGGGACGTCTGTAGTCTTAAAACGGAGCCGCCCTTTGCTGGAACCCGCACCTATTGAATCCCCATTTCACTTTCCCCTTCACTTTTCACCCTCTTACCGTCACCACTCGTTTTTTTGGCTCACGTATTGTTGTGGCACGTTTCACGAGTGCTCCCTCACACCCGGTCCTTGTGTGGATTCATATTGTAGAGGACATCCCCCTGATGGCCTCTTTCTCTTTTACTCTCTCTTTACCCTGCATCGCTGAGACTGCTGAGGAGTAACATGAGGAGAGAACCAGGCAGTACGTGGGACCCAAGATCCTAACGCCACCACGGATCCGGCCAAGTTTGCCGCCGAGAGACTGACGAGTCACCACAAACGTGTGATTAAAAAAATAAAGCCCTACCTACCTCGACCTGGTCTCTGCTTAGTCACTTCTACCCTGCCTCCATCAGTGATCCTATGATGTAGACCATCATCCAGCATCTAATAAAAGGCCGGGAGAAACTGGAATGGGCAGTTGAAAGACAGATGGCCTCGGCCCAGGCAGACCGCAAAGTTTTCAAGAACACTATCTCGGCTCAAATCGTAAGCCTACAGAAAGTGGTACAAGAACCAGCATCAGTCACCCAAGGAGAAAGGCAAACCCCCCTCCTGCATCCCTTCGGTGTATCCCTTCAAAAATATGTGTCCGGGGAGGATCCGGACGTCTTGTTGACCAATTTTGAGCGAGCAGCCAGAGCCTGTGGTTGGCCAGAGGAAAAATGGCCATTTTTTCTGGCACCGCTCTTGACTGGCGAGGCCCAATCAGCCTATCAAGTAGCTAACGCTACTGGTAATACCTCATACTTGGAGATCAAAGAGGTGATCCTGGATCATTTGGGTCTTGACGGAGGCCTATAGAGTCAGGTTCCACAAGGAGAGGGGGATCCCCGGGGAAAACCCAAAGACATTGTTCTTCAGACTAAAAATGGCAGCCGATAAGTGGCTGAGACCTAGTACCAGCACCAAGGAGGAGATAATGAATCGGTTCTATCTCAAGCAGTTCATGGAAGCTCTCCCCTATGGGACTCAGAGGTGGCTCAAATAACATTCAAACCTCTCGGCTGAGCAAGCCATAGCAATGGCCGCCAACTATACAAGAGCCCAACCCAGAGCCCTCCCTTGGGAGGGCGAGAAAAGTTCTAAAGGTGGAATGCTTTCAAAAGGGGAAAAGAAGCCAAAACCCCTGATGGATGTCTCAAGAAGTAGACCAAGTAGGGTCGAGCCTCCTCCTCTCCGAGGGCCACAATGCTTTGAATGTGGTGAGTGGGGCCACTTCGCCCGCCTGTGCCCCAGAAGAAAACCAGCGGAGGAGCCCATGGAGGTTGGGTACATCCCTAAAGCGGTCCTATACTCCGCAGAAATGGGGCCCTCATTCCATGTAAGTGTGCGGGTAAACGATGAAGTAATAAGCGCCCTGTTAGATTCCGGCTGCAAACAATCAGTTATACAAAAAGAGTTAATACACCCTGTCCAATGCATACCAGACACCCTAGTCCACATTCGTGTGTACAGGGTGACGTCAAACCGTACCCAATGGCAGTAGTAACTCTGTTCCCTGATACTTAAGCCCCTGGTACGGTAAGAGTGGGGGTGGTGGATTCCCTCCCTGAAGACCTCATTATAGGGGTAGATAATCCCAAACTCCTCACCCTGTTTCAGGAAAAAATTAGGAACCAGGAAAAAAACCCTGTCACCATGTCCGGCCCTGGCTACAATGGAGCCGTGGCTGTTAGACCGCAGTTTCAGGTTCGCTCAGGCTAACAATGCCACTCTCCTCAATGCCTGGGAAGCCGCCCATGTCAACCAAGATGATCATTCTCCTACATACCCACGTTTTGTGATAAAGAACAACCTTCTATATATAGAGAGAGGTAAGGGAGAACCCCTGCAACTCCTGGTTCCTGTGGCCTTCCGTAAACAAATATTGTTTTACTCCCATACCCATCTCACAGCGGGGCACTCCAGAGTGGAGAAAACAACACAGAGCCTGTTACGACAATTTTTTGGCCCGGCATTTATAATGATACCCAGAGGTATTGTCAAAGTTGCGAAATATGCCAAAAGAAGAACCTGCAGCGTCCACCGGACGTTCCACTGCAACCAATGCCGGTCACAGGTAAACCATTCGAAAGAGTTGGAATGGACTTAATAGGACCACTACCACGGACATCCAAAGGAAACCTATATGCATTAGTCATAGTGGACTATGCTACCCACTTCCCTGAAGCCTTTCCCCTCAGGGCCCTCACTACCAAGAACATAGCCGAAAAGCTTATTGAGCTGTTCTCCCGGGTCGGCTTCCCTAAAGAAATTTTAACGGACCAGGGCACGCCATTTGTCTCCAGGTTGATGAAAGAAGTATGTCGATCCTTGGACATCAATCATCTGCGCACATCAGTGTACCATCCCCAAACTGATGGGTTACTCGAGAGGTACAACAGAACTCTTAATAACACCTTGAAGAGGATGCTCACGGTGGAAGAAAAGGACTGGGACTGACTTCTTCCCCTGGCTTTATACGTCTTACTAGCGCAAGTGCAAAGCAGCATGGGCTGCTCAGCATTCGAAATGCTATATGGGAGGCAACCCAGAACACTTCTTGAAATCACCAGGGACGCCTGGGAAAAAGAAGAGGAAAACGAACAAAGATCCCTACTGGAATATACCCAAAACTAAGGCCTAAGTTAGGGAAATTGAGAGATTTGGCATACACCAACCTGGAAAGAAGTAAAGAAAAACAGAGGAAACAGTATGACAAGGGGAAAAGATGGAGAAAACTATCGGTAGGCGACTGGGTATTGGTCCTACTTCCCTCCTCCACTAAGAAGTTCCAAAGTGAATGGTTGGGCCCTTACCCAGTAGTAGAAACCATTGGCAAAACGACCTATCGGATACAAATATCTCCCTCCCGAAAACAATGCTACCACATGAACTTGTTGAAGAAATGGTGGGGGCCGTTGCCAAAGAGCTCTCATATGGTATTACCCTCCTCCTCTACTAACTCAACCCTTGATCAACTCCTGATTAATGAGGTCCTCTCTGAGGACATGAAGAAATATCTACAACATACCCTAACCCCTTTCTCTGACATATTCTCAAACATACCGGGAAGAACAACACTGGCTGAACATAGCAACGAGACTAAAGTAGGGAAGTCTGTTAAGCAAAAATCTTATTGTATACCGGCCGCCAGAAGGGAAGATATAAGAAGGGAAGTTAATGAAAGGATGAGGCTGGGAGTCATCAGACCCTCCAAAAGCAACTAGTTATGGTTCCCAAACCAGGTGGGTCAACTCATTTTTGCATGGACTTTAGGGCCTTAAATGCTATATACACCTTTGATGCCTATCCAATACCAAGGGTTGATGAATTAATCGAAAAGTTGGGGAGAATCAAAATTAATTACCACCTTTGATTTAACGAAAGGATATTGGCAGGTCCCCCTTCGGGAGGAAGACAAGAAGAAAACAGCATTCACCACCAAAGAAGGGTTATTCAAGTTCAATGTACTGCCCTTTGGACTTCATGGAGGAGGAGCGACTTTTCAACGCCTTATGAATATCATTCTCCAACCATGTACATCATTCTGCTCAGCAAATCTGGATGACATTGTTGTTTTTAGCCCAACCTGGTGAGACCATCTACAACACCTGGAAATCCTCTTACAGGCTTTGAAAAAAGCTGGGTTGCATATAAATTCAAAAAAGTCCCGTGCAGCTTACCACAAAGTGAAGTACTTGGGGTATGTACTAGGGGAAGGGATGATCGCTCCTCAAACCGAAAAAGTAAGGGCTATCTCAAACACTCCCTTCCACCAAGCGGAAGTTGCGGCGGGCGTTCCTAGGCCTCATTGGGTGCTACCGGTGAGTCATACCGCAGTTTTCAGAGTTGGCCGCGCCCGTAACTAATATCCTGCGGAAGGATGTCAAACAACAGCTACTGCTCAACACCACCACTACTCGGCCATACAACTGCCGACACGCCCGATTCATATCTCGCTGTACGCGGATGACATGGTACTGTATGTCAAAAATCCGGAGCAACACCTTAACCCATTACTACGCGAATATATTAAATTCGGCCAACACTCAGGTCTACAGATCAACTGGACTAAGTCCCTCGTACTATCACTAACAGACGGCACGCACCCGACGGCCATGGATTATCCACTTGAGTGGCAGGAAGAACCGACCAAATACTTGGGGGTGTGGTTTCACAGGGACTCGGAACTTGTAATCCGGTCGAACTATGGGAGGGTGATCTCGACGTTAGACGACAAGGTCAGACGGTGGAATAAGTTACCGCTGTCGCTAGCAGACAGAGTTGCAATTGTGAAAATGGTACTACGCCCCAAGTTCCTATACTTGTTTAATAATATCCCAATTAAGCCTCCTGCAGAGGTGTTCAGAAATATCAAAAAACTGGTACTGAATCTGATTTGGGCGGGGAAACAAGCGAGGTTAGATTTACAAACGATGACACTACCATACGCTAAAGGGGGTTTCAAAGTACCAGATTTCTATCTGTATTACTTGTGTGCGCAAGCGCAATTTGCACACTACTGGTATCACGAGCTTCCTTTCCTGACTCATGTGGCGGTGGAGGCTGGTGATGCAGACCGGTTCCATTGACTAGCATACTAACACACAAACGCGACAGATTACATGAACGTGACATAAACCCGGTGAACACCACCACGGATGCATGGAGACGGATGGGAAAAGTGGCTAACCGCCTCCCACTTTATGCGCCTGCTCTCCCCCTGACACATCATCTGGCGCTATCAGTTACACAAGAACGGATTGGAATAGAGTTACTAAGAAACGTAGGCATAGATAAGATGGGGGATTTGTATAGCGAAGGCACATACCAAACTCTAGAAAAATTGGACTACATTAGCAACCCAACACTACTATTCACCTTTAACTACTACAGATTACAAAGAGCGATCAAAGAACACTATCCCACATTTCCGGGGGAACCCCAAACCTTGTCTCCCTTGCAGCTACTTCTCACTACGCCTACTGCCTCTCATCTAGTGTCTAGACTCTACACGAGCATACAAACTGACTTTGGGGAGAACACAGAAAAGGTGAGATGTAAATGGAGCGAAGCCCTAGGAGAAACATTATCAGAAGAGGACTGGGAAACCACATGCCTACTCACTGGCTTGCTACCAGCTAATGGAAACCTGAGGATCATCCATTACAAATACATACACCAAATGTACTACACGCCTCAACGGCTTCATAAATACGGGTTACGGGATGACTCCAAATGTATACGGTGTAAACAAGAAAATGCGGACTTCATGCACTTAGAATGGCACTGTGGTTGTGTGGCTAATTACTGGGAACAGGTGACACAGGCCTTAAGTGACATGTTGGGAAGGGATGTATGACGTTACAACGCATACTTTTACTCCGCATACCATTACAACGCGGTATTTACAACGAATACCGTTACAACGCATAGCGCTTAGAGGTGCTGGATAGTGGTAAGTATAATTTTCTATTCCAACTCCAGTCCCCGTGGACACTAGGGAAGGTGTTGGATAGAAAATTAAACTTATTCCCTATCCTAGAGCGCCCCCCAGCGCAATGCGTTGTAATGGTATGCCTTGTAATGGTCGCGTTGTAGTGGTAGTGCGGAGTAAAAATTGCGTTGTAACAGGTGTATACCGTTGGGGATCCCAGTGGTGTGCGAAGCCAAAAGCTGCTTGTTAGGCATTGTCCCGCACTTACGAGCGACGCGACGCAGATTTTGTATGGTAGCGCTTTTCCTTACATTGGGGTAGTAAGATAGGGCCGAAGATGAAAAGCTGGCTGGAAGATTTGACGTACTGTTGTGACACACTGGCCACGTATGAGGAAGAGCGGCCAACTGGATCACGCCCTAGGGACTACTGGATGTATTTGCGTGACTATTTAATGACACACACGCCGGACTGACCCGCATAGAGTGGCCAGACATAACACGCGACGAAGCACATGCTGATGAGTAATACACATTTACCAGAGGAGAGGGAGAATGTTGTGACACATTGTTTGATGTTACGGAATTACATGTTGTTTTTCCTACAGGTTATTGATAGCACTATAATGTAAAAATATAAAATGTAAGACCACGGACTTGCTTTGGAACGTCTGCAATTCTATCTTCTGATATCGATGCTTTTCCATGAAACGCCGCCGGTCTTATCGATGTCGGCTGATGGGCTGTGTACAAATATTCAAAGTACTATATGTATTGCATCACTGTGTGGCCGGCCTAATAAGGTTGTAGGCGCAAACCAGTATAATAATTCTGCGAAATGTGCAATAAACGTCTTACAAATAAAAATAAAAATAAAAAAAAAACAACAGCTACTGCTACATCCCACTCCAGAAATGACGAGTACATTACTAAGATTATAAGAAGTCATTACTACCGGCCCTGTACTCATATCCCATAATTTCACCAAATATTCATCCTATCCACAGACGCTTCCAACTCAGGGTTAGGGGCAGTTCTATCACAGATCGGGGAGGATGGTCTAGAACACCCTATCCTATATATTAGTAAGAAACTCTTCCCTAGAGAATGTAAATATCCTACAATAGAACGATAATGTCTGGCAATAAAATGGGTGGTGGATAAGTTAAGATATTACCTAGAAGGGCGCCCCTTCCTTCTCCATACAGACCACGCACCCCTACAGTGGATGTGCAGGAACAAGGCTCAAAACTCCTGGGTACTCCGCTGGTTTTTATCCCTACAGCCTTTTAAGTTTAAGGTGAGACACCGTAAGGGAAGAGACAACGGAAACGCTGACTACCTGTCCAGGGCCCTTCCTCTCCCCGATCTGGAGATTCCAGGGGGGTGGTGTGTGACCAGGCCGGTCGGCTGGCATCGGATGTACGTTGTTACAACGCATGTTGTAACAACGCATGCCTTTACCACGCAAGTCTTACAACGCAAGTCGGTACAACGACTTGCGTTGGAGGGCGTGGATTTAGGAATCTTATAATTTTATATTCCAACACCAGTCCCCGTAACAGTAGGGAAGGTGTTGGAATATAAAATTGCAAGATTCCTTATCCCACAGCGCCATCCAGCGCAAGTCGTAGTAACGATGTGCGTTGTAATAGCTGCGGGGTAAAGGCACTGCGGTGTAAAAACCGCGTCGTAAACGATGTTCCCCGCTGGCATCATCTCAAGAACATAATTCGGACTGGTGGTCCGTTAAACCCCCATCACCCTCTCTCTTTAATCCCCAACAGGACGATTGGACATGGGAAACATCACCGCTGGTACACCCACAGGACGGAGAAAAGGAGACTGGTGCCTTTAACTGGGCCTTCTACTACGATGAGGCCCCGCCCCCTTTGGACGACAGCGTGTTTCCATTGGATAAAAGGCAGGAAATACACAAGGAGGTGTGTGTCGTCACCAACGTGAAGCAGGAGGACGGATTTACGGCGGTGGTTGTGAGTGCGGATCAGGAGTGCCCCGAGGAGAGCGTGGAAAGCAGGGGAAACGGCGGTTCGAGTTCCCCAGAACCACGAGGAGTGCCAGGAGACCAACGTTTTGGGTATCCCCGAGCCACGTTCCTGTAGGAGCGTGGCTTCTTCAGGTATGGAACCGACTCTCTGGTTTGGTTGGGAGGCGAGGACGTCCGTAGTCTTAAAACGGAGCCGCCCTTTGCTGGAACCCGCACCTATTGAATCCCCATTTCACTTTCCCCTGCACTTTTTACCCCCTCACTGTCACCACTCGTTTTTTTGGCTCACGTATTGTTGTGGCATGTTTCACGAGTGAAAACGGTGCTCCCTCACACCCGGTCCTTGTGTGGATTCATATTGTGGAGGACATCCCCCTGACCGCCTCTTTCTCTTCCACTATCTCTTTACCCTGCATCGGCGAGACTGCTGAGGAGCAACACGAGGACAGAACCAGGCAGTACTTGAGACGCAAGATCCTAACGCCACCAGAGATCCGTCCAAGTTTGCCGCCGAGAGACTGATGAGTCGCCACAAACGTGTAATTAAAAAAATAAAGCTCTACCTACCTCGACTTGGTCTCCGCTTAGTCACTTCTACCCCGCCACAGTCTTATTTTAAAAAATACCGGACGCAACAGTTAACTCACGATGAAGAGAAGTCGCAAAAGGGTTAAAAATCAGTTACAGTTCATAAAATAATCAGTTTTGTAACTTCACGAACGGGGATAACTCGCAATGGGCAGATACACCATGTAAAACAAACTAGAAGTTACTGTGGAAGAACAACAGTTTGAAGGATACGCCTTGCTTTGGCGAATCAAGGTGCCGTATCTCACCCGAAAGGGGAAAGAATAAAAAAAACCATTCAAAGCGGTAGAAGAGGTGGACGAAAACCCCTGGTAAACTTTAGCCGGCAGCATCTGCCCCCAAAAAATAAATGTTTTATCTGTGGAAAACTCCGCCCCCGCACTCGTTCAAAAATGGTGCGGCCCATCCCAGCTGTGAGAAGTTGGCCTGGTATATGATGTTCACTATTCTAGTGAGCACCTTGCACCAGTCCAAACAACCCTTATGGTGATGGTTGTAAAGTCAACCTTATAGACCAGCTATCCTAGTGGTAGCATGGACAAAGCAGTCTTAGGCTAAAACTTCAGACAGCATGTGAAGCCAGCTGTTTTACCATATGTAACCCCTTGAATACCAAATGAAAGGACACCACACAGGTTATATATAAAATATATATGTATTTATTATTAACACAACCCCTGTGAACTCTTTATGAGGTCAGAGGTCAAAGCACAAAACAAGTTACTCAATTATCATACATTAAGTTGCACAAACTACAGTCGAGCCCTAGGGGCGTTGCAAACCATATACTAAAATAGTGGTATAAGAACCACGTCACGAACAGAGAATAGGCCTAGGGCCTAGGGAATCGCTGGGGCTACGCCGCTGAGCTTATGAGAGTTAGGAAGCAGGAGGCCCACGGGATGCGTTTGCAGTGTCTAAACACACACGCGAGTTACCATAGGGATAAAATGGGAACGTAAGAGTTAGAAACTAGTTGATTTAGGACACTTCCGTATGGACTAGGAGAAAGTTACTGAAAACTAGGACACTAGGATAGTCAATACCCACAGGAGCACCGGAGTACTCGTGTTACCTCACCCACAGCAGCCGGGTGCATAGGTGTCAGGTTGTGTCGGGTTTCGTCGCTGAATCCTATGGAGACTTGTAAAAAGATGCTGCAGGTGACCAGGAGAGAAGTGTTCAGTTGGATCCAAGGGCTGATCGAGGATGAAGAGTACCTGAAAGCAGAGGGGACAGAGCCTGGGTCACTAGCCAGTGACTAGAAAGGAACCAGGAAGGAACCAGGCGATGTCGTGAAGCAATCAGGTAATGTCATAAAGCTTGTGTCTGCAGCCACGTGGACCAGGAGTTGTCAACGACAACCAGGAGCTGAATACGGACTGTCCCATGAAGGATCTCGCTGTCGGCTGTGTCGGCTTCCGGATTGGAGTCAACAGGCCTTTGCAAATGCAACCCACGCAGGAATCAAATATTCGCTTCGAGGCAGACCAGCAAGGTCTGGGGAGCTTCTCCTTTTCAGGGAAGCAGGAGCAAGCCTGGAGCAACCAGGCAAGTGGTGCAAGTTCAAAGGTTCGTCATCACAGAGGCCACGAGCCAACGGGCAAGTGACCGGACAGACGCGTCAAGCACAAAAGTACTAGCAGGCCCCAGTGGCACTCGGTGAGTGCGGAGGGCTGTGCGTTGGTGCAAAAGGTGCTCGGGCTGGGGCTTCTCAATCCCCAATGCACAACTTGGAGGGTGCCTCAGAAGCTGCACTAGCAGGCTCTCCACACCACTGGAGTCAAGCTATCCAGGCTGATGAAGGCTGATAGCCAGAAACCGGTCCTTGGATGCTTGATTCCGGTCTGGGAAAGACATGGCTTGGTTGTTCGGACTGGACTGTTTCCATGAAGCACAGGGTCAGAGCTGATTTGCATATAGCCAGTGTCTAACCCAGGGTGGTGTGGAGTGCAAAAAAATGATGGATTTAGGCCCAGATCCTTGTACTGGGGTGAATGTATGACATTGTTCTACATTCTGTCAATCAACTGTGTTTTTTGCAATTTTCAGCACTAGTAGCAATGAGCAGGTTTTTCAAGATGTCCGGTCCCACGTCTCTTGTCGCCTCCTTGGGTCTCAGCTTTGCTGTGGCTGTGGATAGGGCCCAAGGAACTCTGGAAGTCTAGGTCTTGTTGGGCTCTGTGCTCGGGCTCAATCGGGAGCGTCAACAAAGCAAACCGCAGATTGCTTGATGGTGCCTGTTTGCACAGGGTGGTCACTCTTTGACCACAAGGGAGATTCTTCACTCTTCTAGTTGCGGTAGAATGTCGAAGGTCCAGAGTTTCATTTCAAGTTTCAGTTCAGGATAAATCTAAAGTCTCTAGACTCAGCTCCTACCTTTATACTAATCAAAGGGGCTTAATTACCTGCTAGGTCCCTCCTATGGGTGTGACCAGGGAAGGGGGTGGTTACACCCCTTTCCCTTTGTCCAGTTTCGCGCCAGAGCTGGGGCTGGAGTGCCCCAGCAACTGGTTTGAACCGGGCTATGCATGGAGCACCTTGTGTGCCCAAGGCAGTCTCTCATTTCATTCAGCCCTCCCTGCTCCAATACACTATGGCCTGTCTGGGGTGATGCTAGCACCTCCCAAGACACGAAACCTATTGTCCAAGCCTCCCTCGCTGGAAGGACTCCCAGCAGCAGGAGGTCAGACTTGTGTCTGTGGCAGCAGCATCCATTTTGTGTTGCTGAGGCTCTGGTTAACTTTAACCGGGATTAACAGGAACAACATGTCTTCTCCCTCTAGAAGGGTGGAATGCTACCTCCGTTGCCAGAACTGGCGAGGGGGTAGCATTCCAAAGCATATGACACCTTACACGACATGTTTTGATAAAACCAAACCAAAGTAAGCATTAACCACGAGGATTATAATGCACTTAAGAGTATATGGTATGGCTATATCATAGAACAGCTATAAGGACATGGTTCAGAAAGCTGCAGACAGGCTCAGCTCATGCTAGAGCCTCATCTCAAATAAAACCAAGCACTCTGCCTTCAGGATTGTTAAGGCCTGCCATAGGAGTGACTTATAGGTGCATATGTGTCTATATATAAGGTTAGATATAGGAATACTATATCTAAGCAAGGGGTGATTACACGACCTTGCCCCAGCTGAGTGATCAGCCAGTTGTGTCAATTTGGATGGCCAGCCAGGGGTGGCATAATTCATGCTGCAGCCCCTGGTAGGCCTTGGATGTACCTATGCCCTGGGTACCTATGGTACACTATACAGGGGCTCACAAAGGTGATCCAACATCCAATTGGAGATGTACCTAAAGTACATGGAGTCCATTTTACAGTGAGAGCAGATAGCCTGGGGGCCTGATTAGCAGGATCCCAGGCCAACTAAGTCGAAAACCAGCTAAACACCAGGCTAGAAGTTGGGGGTAACCATAGTCAGATGGCCATCCTCCTACACAACCCCCCCCAAATGAAAGAAGATAAGGCTATCCTTGACCAGGTAAGCTTATATTACCTGAGTGGCCATATAAGGAGGTACCTGCACTGGCATGGTTATCCCCTGTCTAATGGTCCACTAAGCAATCCCTCACCCTAGGGGTATCAGAGGGTCTCCACCATAGGAAATCTCTGCTTGTGGTGTGTTTTGGCAAAGTAAGAGGCTGGTGTGGGGATGGAGTACTGAAGTGAGACACCACTAATGTAGGGCTCAACTTCCTCCACTCACTCTCCACCATGTATGCCTTTCTTTCCATGACTGAGTTGCACTGTGCTCTCAGGGTCAACCTCTGACTACCTACAGCTGGAGGCTGGGTCCCTTTTGTTGGCTTACTGGAGGGACAGGTCAGGTTTGGGGCCACTAGGTCCCAGGTTTGGCTGTGCCCAACAGAGTCCATCTGGGTGAGGTTCCTAACTAAGAGTAAGGGAGATCCCTAAGGAGTTTTTGGAATTTTCACCTAGCTAGGGCTGCTAGCTTTGGTGCCCCTAATTTGCTGATGGGGGTGTCCTTTTGGACAGGGGGCCCTTTGGGGTCCACTGGCCTCTCTCACCTCTACAGCCCTGGGCTGGCCGAGGCAGGGTAGAGAGGGGCAGGTTACCTGCTCCAGACTGGCTCCCACCTTGGAAGGGTCCACTGACATCAGGGGCTCTGCCAGGCTAGGCCCGACTACCTCTGGGGCAGTTCTTTCACAAGGGGTAGGGTCAGTTCCCTGAGGAGGCTGACTCTCACCTAATGTCTGGTGGGAGGGAGACTTTTCTTCCTCCCCAATACTCTCTGTCTGTGTGGAGTGATCCATAGTTTCAGACTTCACAACACAAAAATCTGTTTGAGTTTGGGCTGTGACCATCACAGCCCTGTCAACCTGTTCAGGGAAGGAGTCTGCTTGAGATTGGGCTGAGACCATCACATCCCTACCAACCTTTTCAGGGAGGAAATCTTGAGCTGGGGCTGTGGCCATCACAGCCCCACTAACCTTTCCAGGAAGACCTATCATTTTGGAATGGGTTTCTTGTTCTACCTCAGCCCAGGCTGAGATCTCTAGATCATTTCCCAGTAGACAATCTACAGGCAAGTTTGTAGACACTGCCACTCTCTTTGGGCCAGTGACACCTCCCCAGCCGAGATTTACTACTGCCATGGGATGATCTTTCTGAACTCCATCAATATTGACCACCTGGTATGTGTACCCAGGTAAAACTTGTCCTGAGGGGACTAGACTCTCAGTCACCATGGTGATGCTAGCCCCTGTGTCTCTATAGGCGTCAAATTTCTGACCATTGATGAGGGGCTCCTGTCTGTACTTGCACAAAGTGTTGGAACAATCAGTGAAGTTGACAAACCCCATGCCATTCTCACAGACAAGAGTAGCTATGGTAGGGGACCTGGTTAGGCCAGAGTCCACCTGAGTTCTCCAAGTAAACCCAGTCAAATTTTTGGGGGCACTCCCACCGCCTGGGGGATTACTACTAATAGTAACAGGAGGTTTTGGAGTAGTACTTGGAGGAACATTTTCTTTATTGTTGGGTTTTGGGCAACGGCTGTCAGTTTTCCAATGGCCAGGCTGTTTACAGACATGGCAATAAGGTTTCTTGACATTAGAGGAAGGAGTTTGGGATCCACCGCCCCAGAGGAATTTTGGGGCCCTGTAGTGGATTTGTACTTAGATTTATCCCCACATTTCTCTTGAGGCTTGGTATTATCTTTCTTTTGGTCACCACCCTGATTTTTAGGCCTAATCCTGGTTCTGACCCATGTGTCTGCCCTCTTACCCAATTCTTGTGGAGAGGTCAGATCAGAGTCCACCAGGTGCTGGTGTAGAAGCTGGTTTTGACAATGCTCCCTCATAATCAAATTGTATAATCCTGTATAGTCCTGTACGTTGCTGCCCAATAACCAGCCCTCCAGACCCTTAGTAGCACAATCTACAAAATCAGTCCAGTCCTGAGTCTGTGTCTTCTGGGTATCCCTTAACAACAACCTATATTGCTCAGTGGTTAAGCCAAACCCATCAATCAGAGCACTCTTCAGGACTGTGTAGTTGTTAGCATCCTCATCACTAACTGTGAGGAGCTTGTCTCTGCCTTTTTCTGAAAAGGAGAGCCATAAGATTGCTGCGCACTGACTTTGGGGTACCTGCTGTACTTTGCAAGCTCTCTCCAAAGCAGCAATCCACTTGTGGATGTCATCCCCAACTTTGTAGGGTGGGACAATCTTGCTTAGGTTTCTAGTATCATAGGACCTATCTTTATCCTTAGGGATATTGCTGCCACCAGTGGGTTCTGACCCACTCAACTTTTGCTCTCTGGCAAGGGCAAGTTTCTCCTTGGCGAGGGCAAGTTCTTCCCTCTCAATCCTCAGATTGACTTCCTTCATCCTTGCCTGATGCTTTCTTCTCTGAGGAGAGGTCATTCCCCTCTGAGCAGGAGCATTAGAGCCTCTTGAAGCATTAGAGTGGAGAGATTCCCTAGAGTGGGATCTTCCCCTCCTATACCTCTGGTTAAGTCTACTTATAGGCCTGTATGGGGCTAGCCCTTCTTCAGCCCCATGTAGGCTTAGGTTAGCCTGGCTAAGTCTACTAACTTGGACCTGGCTGTCTAATTCCTCCCCAGAATCTTCTGCCTCCACCTCTTCCTCATCATCTATGATAGTAGGGTCAATGGCATCTTCTGCTGAGGGTAGTCCCTCATCTGCATTCCCTGAGGGGCCTGGGTTAGAGGCCTTCTGAGCATCATATCCTTCCATGAGCTCTATCAGGTGCTTGAGGGTAGGGTTGGAACCCTGTTTTAACATCCTAGATGTGCACAAGTGCCTCAACTCATGGAAGGTTACGGTATCATATCTTGAAGGTGCCCTGGCAGGGTCACTTCCCACAGGGAGAGTCACACTAGGCTCTCCTGTGTCAGACATGATCTAGTGTGGTGTGGTGTGTGCACCTACCTACACTAAGTGTTTCCTACTAAACCTCTCTAGGAGTTGTAGTCAGGGTGTGCTAAGCCCTTTGCTCTACAACAACTAAGTTCAGTAGAACTTAAGTATTATAAGACTTGTTATATGTACCTATGGAACCTTAATGTGATCTTTCAAATTATATCTTAAGATTAAAATTGATAAAACAACAGCAAGCTCTTCTCCCAACCGCTGCACACCAATGTGAAAAGTTCGCCTGGTATATGATGTTCACTATTCTAGTGAGCACCTTGCACCAGTCCAAACAACCCTTATGGTGATGGTTGTAAAGTCAACCTTATAGACCAGCTATCCTAGTGGTAGCATGGACAAAGCAGTCTTAGGCTAAAACTTCAGAGAGCATGTAAAGCCAGCTGTTTTACCATATGTAACCCCTTGAATACCAAATGAAAGGACACCACACAGGTTATATATAAAATATATATGTATTTATTATTAACACAACCCCTCTGAACTCTTTATGAGGTCAGAGGCCAAAGCACATAACAAGTAACTCAATTATCATACATTAAGTTGCACAAACTACAGTCGAGCCCAAGGGGCGTTGCAAACGATATAATAAATAGTGGTATAAGAACCACGTCACGAACAGAGAATAGGCCTAGGGCCTAGGGAATCGCTGGGGCTACGCTGAGCTAATGACAGTTAGGAAGCAGGATACCCACGGGATGCGTGTGCAGTGTCTAAACACACATACGAGTTACCATAGGGATCCAATGGGAACGTAAGAGTTAGAAACTAGTTGATTTAGGACACTTCCGGATGGACTAGGAGAAAGTTACTGAAAATTAGGACACTAGGATAGTCAATACCCACAGGAGCACCGGAGTACTCGTGTTACCTCACCCACAGGAGCCGGGTGCATAGGTGTCAAGTTGTGTCGGGTTTCGTCGCTGAATCCTATGGAGACCTGTACAAAGATGCTGCAGGCGACCAGGAGAGAAGTGTCCGGTTGGATCCAAGGGCGGATTGAGGATGAAGAGTACCTAAAAGCAGAGGGGACAGAGTCTGGGCCACTAGCCAGTGACCAGAAAGGAACCAGGAAGGAACCAGGCGATGTCGCGAAGCAATCAGGTGATGTTGTGAAGCTTGTCTCTGCAGCCACATGGACCAGGAGGTGTTGACGACAACCAGGAGCTGGATACGGACTGTCCCACAAAGGATCTCGCTCTCGATTGTGTCGGCTTCCGGATTGGAGTCAACAGGCCTTAGGAAATGCAACCCACGCAGGAATCAAATATTCGCTTCGAGGCAGACCAGCAAGGTCTGGGGAGCTTCTCCTTTTCAGAGAAGTTGGAGCAAGCCTGGAGCAACCAGGCAAGTGGTGCAAATTCAAAGGTTCATCGTCACAGAGGCCACTAGCCAACGGGCAAATGACCGGACAGATGCGTCCAGCACAAAAGTACTAGCAGGCCCCACACAGCACTCGGTGAGTGTGGAGGGCTGTGCATCAGTGCAAAAGGTGCTCGGGGCTGGGACTTCTCAATCCCCAATGCACAACTTCAAGGGTGCCTCAGAAGCTGCACAAGTAGCAATGAGCAAGTTTTTCAATATGTCCGGTCCCACATCTCTCGTCGCGTCCACGGGTCTCAGCTTTGCTGTGTCTGTGGATCGGGCTCAAGGAAGTCTGGAAGTCCAGGTCTTGTTGGGCTCTGTGCTCGGGCTCCGGCGGGAGCGTCAACAAAGCAAACCGCAGATTGCTTGATGGTGCCTGTTT
The DNA here is from genome assembly GCF_964261635.1 of Lissotriton helveticus. Lineage (NCBI taxonomy): Eukaryota > Metazoa > Chordata > Amphibia > Caudata > Salamandridae > Lissotriton > Lissotriton helveticus. The sequence continues at coordinate 911,908,520 of NC_136069.1, forward strand.
GCATAGGGTGGTCACTCCTTGACCACAAGTGAGATTCTTCAGTCTTCTAGTTGCAGTAGAATGTCGAAGTTCCAGAGTTTTGTTTCAAGTTTCAGTTCAGGATAAATCTAAAGTCTCTAGACTCAGCTCCTACTAATCAAAGGGGTGGATTACCCGCTAGGTCCCTCCTATGGGTGGGACCAGGGAAGGGGGTGGTTACACCCCTTTCCCTTTGTCCAGTTTCACACCAGAGCTGGGGCTGGAGTGCCCCGGCAACTGGTCTGAACCTGGCTATGCATGGAGCACCTTGTGTGCCCCAGGCAGTGTCTCATTTCATTCAGCCCTCCCTGCTCCAATACACTATGGCCTGTCTGGGGTGGTGCTAGCACCTCCCAAGACAGGAAACCTATTGTCCAAGCCTCCCTCGCTGGAAGGACTCCCAGCAGAAGGAGGTCAGACTTGTGTCTGTGGCAGCAGCATCCATTTTGTGATGCTGAGGCTCTGGTTAACTTTAACCGGGATTAACAGGAACAACATCTCTTCTCCCTCTAGAAGGGTGGAATGCTACCCCCATCGCCAGAACTGGCGAGGGGGTAGTATTCCACAGCGTATGACACCTTACACGACATGTTTTGATAAAACCAAACCAAAGTAAGCATTAACCACGAGGATTATAATGCACTTAAGAGTATATGGTATGGCTATATCATAGAACAGCTATAAGGACATGGTTCAGAAAGCTGCAGACAGGCTCAGCTCATGCTAGAGCCTCATCTCACATAAAACGAAGCACTCTGCCTTCAGGATAGTTAAAGCCTGCCATAGGAGTGACTTATAGGTGCATATATGTCTATATATAAGGTTAGATATAGGAATACTATATCTTAGCAAGGGGTGATTACACGCCCTTGCCCCAGCTGAGTGATCAGCCAGTTGTGTCAATTTGGATGGCCAGCCCGGGGCGGCATAATTCATGCTGCAGCACCTGGTAGGCCTTGGATGCACCTATGCCCTGGGTACCTATGGTACACTATACAGGGGCTCACAAAGGTGATCCAACATCCAATTGGAGATGTACCTAAAGTACATGGAGTCCATTTTACAGTGAGAGCAGATAGCCTGGGGCCCTGATTAGCAGGATCCCAAGCCAACTAAGTCGAAAACCAGCTAAACACCAGGCAAAAAGTTGGGGGTAACCATAGTCAGATAGCCATCCTCCTACACCAGCTATGCACAGAAAGATACGTAAGGAACTTTCCATTGGAGAGAGAAGATGGGAGGAATTCAATATGAGGCTACTGAACCAATAAACCAAATACCCTAACAAATTATTATAGGTGTGTGATGTGCCCTTTCCCGGGAAGGGGATACACCCCACCAAACCCAATGGTCTAGGTGCCACAGCAGTACTTTCACTCGCTGCGTGCCACAATAAAGAAGAAACGTGCCCCGCCCCTTTGCCTGGTACCTTGCCGAAATGCATGGCACAGTGAATCGGGGTCCAGCTGTAGAAGGAGTCCTCTGTGGCCAGCAGCGTCAATTAACGGAAACACCACAATAAAGAAGAAACACGCCCCACACCTTTGCCCAGTACCTTGCCGAAATGTGCGGCCCATTGAATCGGGGTCCAGTAGGAGTCCTCCACGGCCAGCAGCTTCAATGAATTGAACAAGGAAGCGGCAGTTCACACGCCCCTTCCCTGCTGCTACCACTGTCTGAGACACCAATGTAACAAGCAAAATAAGTGCTAACCCAGTAATTAAAGGACACTGGATAACGCAGCGAGTAAACGATCCAGTCCGGGTGGGCGGGGCTAAAAGAAGATAGGGTGGTAACAAGGAGGGACTAAAAAGCCTTGATCACAAAAGAAAGCCAGCGTTTAGCATGAACTATGACGCAAGCCAATGGGAAGAAGGAACATGGCTTAAAGCATGCTTCTGAAATCTGCTTGATTACAAGAAGCCTCGCAGAGTGCGCAACGCATGCGTGCTGCAATGCAGGTCTGCGAGACCTAAAAAGGGTAATATCTGGTTCTCTTCTGAAGTGCTCATGCAGTCTGGCCAGGCAATGAAAGCAATCCAAATGAAGCAAATAAAGTGATAGGCAGTTATTTGGCATCACATACTCCTTTCTAGGAATCCAGTAGGGCAGTGAAGTTAAGTATAGGACATGCCCGTCAGCAAGAGTGAGGGGGTTTAACTGGTTTGAAACACATTTGATGGTGCATACGCAGCTTATATCTTCGATCAGAAACAGGAAATCTTGATCTCTGGTAAACAACCCAAAGAAGCTCGTGCTGCGTGAGATATACAGACCAGCCACAAAGGAATTCCAGGAGGTCCCCAGGAGTAAAATTCTGTCCTGGCTAAACGAGATGTTGGGCAGTGCACTTGTGTGGCCTCTGGAATTAAAGGACGTAAGCAGAATATCTGTGAACATCCAAAATAATTTGTAAAAGGGCGCAGGAACAGTAATTTTCCAGTTCTTCTGAGAAGATAAGGATATTTTTTTTTCCATTTGCGACCTGAAGCTGTGGTGTGGACATGGAGGCACAGGCTGACCTAGAACAGTGTCCCCTCCTATTGTTTTCTTCGGGTCTCCCCCACAAAATGGTGCTTCTTTCATTTCCTTAAAATCTGTTGAGTTGCTTTTATTAAGTCCTGTTGAACAGACGCCGAATACAATGCTAGCAATGATTTTCATCCTACACTTTATTTTTAAATTCTGTTTAGCAGCACAAGTGAAATACGGCGTGTACATGTGGCGGGGGCTCCAACGACATTGTTTCAGTGAGGAGGGTTCTGGTTAATGTCACATAAACAGCGAAAACATTTTGTATCCCTGAGCTCAAAAACATTCTTGAGTTGTTTGCTGTAAATGCATCATTTGTTGCGATGAGAGGTCGCTTTCTGGCCTTGGAGAGGCAGCATTTCTTTCTCCTCACGCCGCACTTCTTTCCAGCGCGCGCCGCACATCGCAGACAGTGACTGATTCCCTCGGAATGTTGCCAGGTCAGCCTCGCACCATAAGCGGCCGGTTTCTAAGCATGTTGGAAAAACACAGGAGAGGAAATAGTAACATCTGCAGCGGGAGAAGAGCAGAAGGAATGCGCTGCTTTCAATCGCTGCCTAGAAGATTTTAAAATACAGTTTGGGCCTCATTTGGGCCCACATTTCTTTAAGCGTGTGCGGCGCTCGCGTGCCAAAATGCAATTTTGCACTCCACATGCAGGTATTATATTATGAAGGCGTTTTTCTGCGCTGGCGCATAAGTGGTCTGTGAGTTTCTTTTTGCTGTCTTCAGCTCATACATTAATCCGAAAAATCTTCCAGTTAATGCATGTTTTGCTGGCAACAAAGCTACGAAACACAAAGGCTTTCCGAGCTCAGCCAGCTGCAGTCCATGCTTTAACTCGGAGATATCTCGAGTTAATGTATCCGTAAAAGACACAAAGAGAAAATGCACGCAACCTTTCTGCGCAGCACAGCCCAGAAAAAGCATTGGCAAAGCCCATAGGTCTTGCTCATGCAAGAGCTATTTTTTTATTTATTTTTTTCAGATTTATTTAGAGCGAACTCGACTCGAAGGTATTGGAGCGCTTTACATGAGCACCAGTTACGTTACACAAGGACACATTCATTTTTTGGGTAGGCACGGGGAGATTACGTGATTTGCCCAGAATCACAGGATATGAAGTCGACCTCGAGGGTCGAACCTTGGTTTTCCAGCTCCAAAGTCGGCAGTCTAGCCGTGAGACCAATATTGCCAATATGGTTTAGCAATGCGTACACCAGAGTGGCTGGCTAAAAGTAGGGTAAAGGAGAGTGGCATAGAGTGTCATAAAGTGAAGTAGAGTGGAGTGTACTGGGCTGGCGTAGAGTGGCTAACAGTAGAGTTGAGTGGAGTGTCATGGTGTAGCATACAGTGTTGTGGAGTGTCGAAGAGGGAGTAGAGTGCCATAGAGTGGAAGGGCGTAGAGTTGATTAGAGTAGAGTGGAGTGTGGCACAGTGTCAGAGTTGAGTAGAGTGTGGTAGAGGGGAGTGGCATAGAGTGTCGCAGAGTGGTGTAGAGCAAAGTGGAGTGGTGTAGAGGGTGTTGCATAGAGTGGAGTACAGTGGCATACAGCAGAGTAGAGTGTCAAAGAGTGGAGCGGAATTGAGTGGAGTGCAACAGAATGGAGTAGTGCGTCATAGAATAGAGTGGAATAAAATGTCATGGAGTGGCATGGAGGGAGTTGCGTAGAGCATCGTAAGTAGTGTTGTAGAATGGCATAGAGTGCTGCAGAGTGGAGTGGCATAGAGTGGAGTAGAGTGTCAGCGGAGCAGAGTTCAATGGAGTAGAGCATCATAGAGTGGAATAACGTAGAGTGGAATGTCTTAGAGTGGAATGTAGTAGAGTGGAGTAGAGTGACCTAGAATGAAGTGGCATAAAGTACTTTGGTACAGAGTAGATTGGCATAGAGTGCAGTGGTGTAGAGTGCATTGGTTTTGCGTAAAGTAGAGTAGAGTGCATTGGCTTAGAGTGCAGTGACGTAGAGTAGCGTAGAATGCAGTGCCACAGAGTAGAGCGGTGCAGAGTAGATTGCAGTGGCATAGAGTGCAAGAGTGGAGTGGCGCAGAGTGAAGTAGAGTGGCGCAGAGTGTAGTGGCATAGAATTGAGTGTTGCAGGGTAGAGTACAGAGCTGAAGAGTGCAGTGGTGTAGGATGCAGTGGCGTAGAGTGCAGTAGAATGGCATAGAGTTGAGTAGTTCAGATTAGAGTGCAGGGCCATAGGGTGCTGTGGCATAGAGTGCAGTCATGCAGAGTAGAGTGTCAGACTGCAAGTTCATAGAGTGCAGGGTCGTAGAGTGTTGCAGAGAGCAGTGACGTTGAGTATAGTGGTGCAGAGTAGGACAGAGTGGTGTAGAGTGTAGTGGTGTAGAGTGACGTAGCATGCAGTGGCATAGAGTGCTGTGGCATAGAGTAGAATGTTGTTGAGTGTAGTGCCATTACAGAGAACACATCTTCAGTTGAAATGACCATTACATTTGCACTCACATACAGTGTTACTGATAAAAGTATACAGCACACAAACGATAATGTGTGGAAATGTATTCACCCAATGTATTGATTTCCATCGTCAGCATAGTTCATTTACAGACATTTAAATGTTGTTGTGTGCTAGAAAAAATTACACCTGGACAGCCTTCCTCAAGCAGGCCCCCACTAGCCAGCATGTTTCTCATATAAATCCTCTCACTTTGAAGTCATTAAAAAATAAATAAACACCAAGATTCCTGGAAGACACGGCTTGACATTTGACCTCTGTCTTTGAATGCACAGCAAATGTGACAAGATAAGACCAAGATTTAAAGGCCTGTTTACAAAAAGAAAGTTCATTGAAGAATACAGTAAACAAGGTTTGGGCAATGGGAGGGATGAACTCGAGCTGGATAGCCTAAAGCAAATAAAGCCAGCAAATAGAAAGCCAGAAAATGTGAATTACAACCACAAAGCCAATGCTAAGCAAAGGGCGGAATGCATTCCTAGATCAATTTTCTGAATGTCCCTAAGAGGTCTTTAGCAACCTAGGCAACTGCACTCTCTGGTAGGTTGCGACCTAAAAAGGGATCATGCTTGTGGTATGTAAATTAAGCTACCATTTGAGTTGTGTTGCTCAAACAACATTTTTGTAACTGTGCTCCTTAAACTCCTATGATGATGAGAAAATGGATGCAAGCAAGTTTTTGGGCCCACAGACTTGAAGCATAGTGGAAACTGCACTCGCTCGCATTTGCATTCACCACCTCTGTTGTAATTTGGCAGCGATTAGGTTAGCATTAGCAGAAGCCATCCTGTATTTAGAGACTATCTTGTCCGTTTTGTGGAATCCATTTTGTTTGCCATGTCCTACCATGTGCTCGCCATGTGCTCTGTCCTACCTTTCTGTTAACTGCTCTTGAAATCTGCCTAGAGATGAGATATATTTAGCATCTTCCATCTTCGCACATGCTCAGTTGAGCTTGCAGCTGTTTTTTAGCTGCCGAGAGAATGTAACTATTAACAACAAGGGGTAGTGAGGGACAGAGTCTCTGAATTAAGCAGAATACTCTCACCCAGTCAAGAGATCAGGGCTAGATCCAACACCGTTTTTTAGCTCATTGCACCATCCCAGTTTCAGAACCTGGCTGTATGCAAATTAGTCTGTCCCTGTCCCAGTGCATGATGGGAACAGGGCAAACCAAACTACAAAAGCCAATTCTTACACTGGGAAGGAAACAAGCTTCCGGGGACCGGTTTCTGGCATTACAGCCGTCTTCGGCCCGGCTTGCTTGAATCCTGATGGTGCAATGAGCAAGGGACTCATGTCTGAGTATACCCTTCCACGCTTAGGGTGGACAAAATTATTAACAACAAGGGGTGGTGAGGGACAGAGTCTCTGAATTAAGCAGAATACTCTCACCCAGTCAAGAGATCAGGGCTAGATCCAACACCGTTTTTTAGCTCATTGCACCATCCCAGTTTCAGAACCTGGCGGTATGCAAATTATTCTGTTCCTGTCCCAGTGCATGATGGGAACAGGGCAAACCAAACTACAAAAGCCAATTCTTACACTGGGAAGGAAACAAGCTTCCGGGGCCCGGTTTCTGGCATTACAGCCGTCTTCGGCCCGGCTTGCTTGAATCCTGATGGTGCAATGAGCAAGGGACTCATGTCTGAGTATACCCTTCCACGCTTAGGGTGGACAAAATTATTAACAACAAGGGGTGGTGAGGGACAGAGTCTCTGAATTAAGCAGAATACTCTCACCCAGTCAAGAGATCAGGGCTAGATCCAACACCGTTTTTTAGCTCATTGCACCATCCCAGTTTCAGAACCTGGCTGTATGCAAATTAGTCTGTTCCTGTCCCAGTGCATGATGGGAACAGGGCAAACCAAACTACCAAAGCCAATTCTTACACTGGGAAGGAAACAAGCTTCCGGGGACCGGTTTCTGGCATTACAGCCGTCTTCGGCCCGGCTTGCTTGAATCCTGATGGTGCAATGAGCAAGGGACTCATGTCTGAGTATACCCTTCCACGCTTAGGGTGGACAAAATTATTAACAACAAGGGGTGGTGATGGACAGAGTCTCTGAATTAAGCAGAATACTCTCACCCAGTCAAGAGATCAGGGCTAGATCCAACACCGTTTTTTAGCTCATTGCACCATCCCAGTTTCAGAACCTGGCTGTATGCAAATTAGTCTGTTCCTGTCCCAGTGCATGATGGGAACAGGGCAAACCAAACTACAAAAGCCAATTCTTACACTGGGAAGGAAACAAGCTTCCGGGGACCGGTTTCTGGCATTACAGCCGTCTTTGGCCCGGCTTGCTTGAATCCTGATGGTGCAATGAGCAAGGGACTCATGTCTGAGTATACCCTTCCACGCTTAGGGTGGACAAAATTATTAACAACAAGGGGTGGTGAGGGACAGAGTCTCTGAATTAAGCAGAATACTCTCACCCAGTCAAGAGATCAGGGCTAGATCCAACACCGTTTTTTAGCTCATTGCACCATCCCAGTTTCAGAACCTGGCTGTATGCAAATTAGTCTGTTCCTGTCCCAGTGCATGATGGGAACAGGGCAAACCAAACTACAAAAGCCAATTCTTACACTGGGAAGGAAACAAGCTTCCGGGGCCCGGTTTCTGGCATTACAGCCGTCTTCGGCCCGGCTTGCTTGAATCCTGATGGTGCAATGAGCAAGGGACTCATGTCTGAGTATACCCTTCCACGCTTAGGGTGGACAAAATTATTAACAACAAGGGGTGGTGAGGGACAGAGTCTCTGAATTAAGCAGAATACTCTCACCCAGTCAAGAGATCAGGGCTAGATCCAACACCGTTTTTTAGCTCATTGCACCATCCCAGTTTCAGAACCTGGCTGTATGCAAATTAGTCTGTTCCTGTCCCAGTGCATGATGGGAACAGGGCAAACCAAACTACCAAAGCCAATTCTTACACTGGGAAGGAAACAAGCTTCCGGGGACCGGTTTCTGGCATTACAGCCGTCTTCGGCCCGGCTTGCTTGAATCCTGATGGTGCAATGAGCAAGGGACTCATGTCTGAGTATACCCTTCCACGCTTAGGGTGGACAAAATTATTAACAACAAGGGGTGGTGAGGGACAGAGTCTCTGAATTAAGCAGAATACTCTCACCCAGTCAAGAGATCAGGGCTAGATCCAACACCGTTTTTTAGCTCATTGCACCATCCCAGTTTCAGAACCTGGCTGTATGCAAATTAGTCTGTTCCTGTCCCAGTGCATGATGGGAACAGGGCAAACCAAACTACAAAAGCCAATTCTTACACTGGGAAGGAAACAAGCTTCCGGGGACCGGTTTCTGGCATTACAGCCGTCTTTGGCCCGGCTTGCTTGAATCCTGATGGTGCAATGAGCAAGGGACTCATGTCTGAGTATACCCTTCCACGCTTAGGGTGGACAAAATTATTAACAACAAGGGGTGGTGAGGGACAGAGTCTCTGAATTAAGCAGAATACTCTCACCCAGTCAAGAGATCAGGGCTAGATCCAACACCGTTTTTTAGCTCATTGCACCATCCCAGTTTCAGAACCTGGCTGTATGCAAATTAGTCTGTTCCTGTCCCAGTGCATGATGGGAACAGGGCAAACCAAACTACAAAAGCCAATTCTTACACTGGGAAGGAAACAAGCTTCCGGGGACCGGTTTCTGGCATTACAGCCGTCTTCGGCCCGGCTTGCTTGAATCCTGATGGTGCAATGAGCAAGGGACTCATGTCTGAGTATACCCTTCCACGCTTAGGGTGGACAAAATTATTAACAACAAAGGGTGGTGAGGAACAGAGTCTCTGAATTAAGCAGAATACTCTCACCCAGTCAAGAGATCAGGGCTAGATCCAACACCGTTTTTTAGCTCATTGCACCATCCCAGTTTCAGAACCTGGCTGTATGCAAATTAGTCTGTTCCTGTCCCAGTGCATGATGGGAACAGGGCAAACCAAACTACAAAAGCCAATTCTTACACTGGGAAGGAAACAAGCTTCCGGGGACCGGTTTCTGGCATTACAGCCGTCTTCGGCCCGGCTTGCTTGAATCCTGATGGTGCAATGAGCAAGGGACTCATGTCTGAGTATACCCTTCCACGCTTAGGGTGGACAAAATTATTAACAACAAGGGGTGGTGAGGGACAGAGTCTCTGAATTAAGCAGAATACTCTCACCCAGTCAAGAGATCAGGGCTAGATCCAACACCATTTTTTAGCTCATTGCACCATCCCAGTTTCAGAACCTGGCTGTATGCAAATTAGTCTGTTCCTGTCCCAGTGCATGATGGGAACAGGGCAAACCAAACTACAAAAGCCAATTCTTACACTGGGAAGGAAACAAGCTTCCGGGGACCGGTTTCTGGCATTACAGCCGTCTTCGGCCCGGCTTGCTTGAATCCTGATGGTGCAATGAGCAAGGGACTCATGTCTGAGTATACCCTTCCACGCTTAGGGTGGACAAAATTATTAACAACAAGGGGTGGTGAGGGACAGAGTCTCTGAATTAAGCAGAATACTCTCACCCAGTCAAGAGATCAGGGCTAGATCCAACACCGTTTTTTAGCTCATTGCACCATCCCAGTTTCAGAACCTGGCTGTATGCAAATTGGTCTGTTCCTGTCCCAGTGCATGATGGGAACAGGGCAAACCAAACTACAAAAGCCAATTCTTACACTGGGAAGGAAACAAGCTTCCGGGGACCGGTTTCTGGCATTACAGCCGTCTTCGGCCCGGCTTGCTTGAATCCTGATGGTGCAATGAGCAAGGGACTCATGTCTGAGTATACCCTTCCACGCTTAGGGTGGACAAAATTATTAACAACAAGGGGTGGTGAGGGACAGAGTCTCTGAATTAAGCAGAATACTCTCACCCAGTCAAGAGATCAGGGCTAGATCCAACACCGTTTTTTAGCTCATTGCACCATCCCAGTTTCAGAACCTGGCTGTATGCAAATTAGTCTGTTCCTGTCCCAGTGCATGATGGGAACAGGGCAAACCAAACTACAAAAGCCAATTCTTACACTGGGAAGGAAACAAGCTTCCGGGGACCGGTTTCTGGCATTACAGCCGTCTTCGGCCCGGCTTGCTTGAATCCTGATGGTGCAATGAGCAAGGGACTCATGTCTGAGTATACCCTTCCACGCTTAGGGTGGACAAAATTATTAACAACAAGGGGTGGTGAGGGACAGAGTCTCTGAATTAAGCAGAATACTCTCACCCAGTCAAGAGATCAGGGCTAGATCCAACACCGTTTTTTAGCTCATTGCACCATCCCAGTTTCAGAACCTGGCTGTATGCAAATTAGTCTGTTCCTGTCCCAGTGCATGATGGGAACAGGGCAAACCAAACTACAAAAGCCAATTCTTACACTGGGAAGGAAACAAGCTTCCGGGGACCGGTTTCTGGCATTACAGCCGTCTTCGGCCCGGCTTGCTTGAATCCTGATGGTGCAATGAGCAAGGGACTCATGTCTGAGTATACCCTTCCACGCTTAGGGTGGACAAAATTATTAACAACAAGGGGTGGTGAGGGACAGAGTCTCTGAATTAAGCAGAATACTCTCACCCAGTCAAGAGATCAGGGCTAGATCCAACACCGTTTTTTAGCTCATTGCACCATCCCAGTTTCAGAACCTGGCTGTATGCAAATTAGTCTGTTCCTGTCCCAGTGCATGATGGGAACAGGGCAAACCAAACTACAAAAGCCAATTCTTACACTGGGAAGGAAACAAGCTTCCGGGGACCGGTTTCTGGCATTACAGCCGTCTTCGGCCCGGCTTGCTTGAATCCTGATGGTGCAATGAGCAAGGGACTCATGTCTGAGTATACCCTTCCACGCTTAGGGTGGACAAAATTATTAACAACAAGGGGTGGTGAGGGACAGAGTCTCTGAATTAAGCAGAATACTCTCACCCAGTCAAGAGATCAGGGCTAGATCCAACACCGTTTTTTCGCTCATTGCACCATCCCAGTTTCAGAACCTGGCTGTATGCAAATTAGTCTGTTCCTGTCCCAGTGCATGATGGGAACAGGGCAAACCAAACTACAAAAGCCAATTCTTACACTGGGAAGGAAACAAGCTTCCGGGGACCAGTTTCTGGCATTACAGCCGTCTTCGGCCCGGCTTGCTTGAATCCTGATGGTGCAATGAGCAAGGGACTCATGTCTGAGTATACCCTTCCACGCTTAGGGTGGACAAAATTATTAACAACAAGGGGTGGTGAGGGACAGAGAGGCTTGCTAGTTTGGTCTGCCCTGTTCCCATGATGCACTGGGCCAGGGTCAGACTAATTTGCATGTAGCCAGGTTCTGAACTGGGATGGTGCAGTGAGCTAAAAAACGGTGATGGATCAAGCCCTGATCTTTTGACTGGGTAGGAGTGTTCTGCTTAATTCAGATACTCTGTCCATCACCACCCCCTTTTGAATCGTTTTGGCCACCACAAGTGTGGAAGGGTATGCTCAGATGTGAGTCCCTTGCTCACTGCACCATCAGGATTCAAGCAAGCCGGGCCGAAGACGGCTGTAATGCCAGAAACCGGTCCCCGGAAGCTTGTTTCCTTTCCAGTAAAGAATTGGCTTGGTAGTTTGGTCTGCCCTGTTCCCATGATGCACTGGGACAGGGTCAGACTAATTTGCATGTAGGCAGGTTCTGAACTGGGATGGTGCAGTGAGCTAAAAAACGGTGATGGATCAAGCCCTGATCTTTTGACTGGGTAGGAGTGTTCTGCTTAATTCAGATACTCTGTCCATCACCACCCCCTTTTGAATCGTTTTGGCCACCACAAGTGTGGAAGGGTATGCTCAGATGTGAGTCCCTTGCTCACTGCACCATCAGGATTCAAGCAAGCCGGGCCGAAGACGGCTGTAATGCCAGAAACCGGTCCCCGGAAGCTTGTTTCCTTTCCAGTAAAGAATTGGCTTGGTAGTTTGGTCTGCCCTGTTCCCATGATGCACTGGGCCAGGGTCAGACTAATTTGCATGTAGCCAGGTTCTGAACTGGGATGGTGCAGTGAGCTAAAAAACGGTGATGGATCAAGCCCTGATCTTTTGACTGGGTAGGAGTGTTCTGCTTAATTCAGACACTCTGTCCATCACCACCCCCTTTTGAATCGAGAGAATGTAACTGTCAGGATGTGTTTGCCAAAAACAGCCACTGTTAGCTCCTCTCACGTGTCGACTGTGCATTTTCTGTATGACCTTATATGTACCTAAAGCCAGCATTTTGTACTTGTACCGCCTCCATTTGAGCTCCTGTGTGGGTATAAAAGGACCAAGCTCCTTACATTCAGGGTGCTACTTCATGCATTACCGAAGGGTGCTGTGTGAATGTAGTTCCACCTCATGAGGTTTAATAAATCTTTGTTTTCTATTCCAGTATCTGTGCCAACTTCTATCCTATTGGCCTGAGGACTCTGTGCAGAGAAGGGCGAACCCCTTGCACTGGAAGGCCTTGCTGAGGCTCACTACTACAAATTGGCGCTTCCAATGCGGGGCTCATCGGCGACTCGGATGCCCGAAGGACTGGTCGAAACGAAGGATTGGAATCTCGCTTTGGACGCGATCGCTGCCTGAGGAGACCCGAGTCTTGGCAACTACGGCGTTTTTCTTTTCTTTCTGATCTGACCATCCAGGTGGTGCCGGTCCTCGACTGAGATCTCTTCTGTTGATTCGCCATGCAGTGACCATTTGGTCGATTTGAGAACTTGGTAGTTGGAACCTGGACACCATTTGATTGGTAAGAGTCGTTTTGCGACACTTGCTGTTGGTTTTTAATGCCTTGGATTGGTAAGGTAGTTTAGTAATACTTACTGTGGCTTTTGATTTGAATGATTTGCCAATATTTGTATTTGTGTGTATGTAATATATAAATTGCAATTTATATAGGCAGGTAATGAGGAGATTTTTCTCTATTTGAATTTGTTTGAACGGCGCAACGTACGAAGAGTACCTTAAGCGCTACTTTGATTATAATACTGCATATTTTTCACTATTTTTGGCATGCCTGTTTCCAGCACACTTCGTAGGATGTGTTGCTTTTGTAGAGGTAGCAGTTTGAGACTTAATGAAGCACAACCGGCCCCAACGGAGGGGACGCCTAATAGGGACATGTATATTAAGTATGGTATTTCTTCTATAATGAACAGCACGTTATGGAATAAATATACTCGTAAGGATCCTGAGTTGCGTTGGCCTATGCATGGGTCATTTGATTTGCGAAAGATTCAGTATGTGGAACAATGTATGTTTAAGCGAAAGACTAGGCAAGATATGTTTGACTGAGTGCGAATGTGGGAGAAAGAAGTGCGTGAACGAATGAAGCGTGAGCAAGTACTGATTGAAAAGGAACAGCGAAAGAATATTTATGCGAAAGCATTAGAGTTGAAAAACAAGGACATAAAAGAACTGAAAGAGAGAGAGGTAACTGGCCAATACGCTGTTAGGCAACCCCTTTATCCTATCCTTAATAAACCGCAAGATGATTTCTTGTTATTAGATTGTTCTCCACCTCCGTATATTTTCCCTTCCGCTCCTCATAAGTCCGATGAGGAATCTTCTACAGATCAGGATAAAGCGCGAGAAACTCGTTCTATGTTGCCCACTGCGTGTTCTGCTGAGCTTAGATCTGCTGCTCGCAAAGCCGCCCGTAATACTGCTTCTGCCTCTGAACTTTTAGATGACATGAAGAATTGGCAGGAAAGGGAGTAAGTTAATTTACAGAGGTGTTTGCCGCCGAAGTAGTTGAACGGTTTAAGAAACATTCTGAGGAATTGGAGAATGTTGATATAGCAAATGATTGGAAGCAAATGCGTGATGGTCTTTTTCTCTTTTCTCAGGTGGCTGACTCTATCAGGCGTTTGGTTAAATTACGTGTTGAGGCATTCCGGTTGCGAGAGGAGAAAAAGGCAGCAGACACAGCTGCACAAACATCTCAGACCGGCGTGGCACAATCTTCTATCTTTGGAAGAGATAAGACTATGATAGTTCATGCAAAACCTATGTGGGAAGCCGCGCCATTGTATGTTCCTCCTAGAGGCGAGGGAACAGATGATGATAAAAGTTCTGCTGATGCAAAGGGTTACTTTATTTATAATTGGGTCTATACTCTTTGGAATAGAGCGGATGTTATGGCCCTTAAAAATGCATTACCTGATCCGCACAAAAATCCAGCAGCTTTTTATGAGGAAGTGCAAAGTCATGGCTCTTGTACCATGACTTTGCCGGATATTGATTTGTTTTTCGGATTGATATTGCCGCCTGACATGTGGAGAACTGTGCGTAAAGTTGATGATCGCGCAACTTTTGGGAAGAGTTAGAAGAAATGGATGTAGAGCGGGAAGCTGCATAGAAACAGTGTAAATTGATTTTAGATCTTCCTACAGCTATATTAGTTAAGTTAAAGACGATTATTCCCCCTAAAAAGATAGATTGGACTGTATTAGCGTCGTGTAAGCAAAAGGCAGATGAATCGGTTTCAGATTTCTTTACACGCTTTGAGGAGGTATTCCACGATTTTAGTGGCCAGTCATTGACAGATGACACAGGTAGGCATCTGTTTGTCGATAAATATGTTGCAAACCTTTTGCCAGGAATAGCTAGTCGCCAAAAGGCCAGTGAGAGTTCATGGACTACCTCTTCTCCGGTTTCTCTTTTGACTATGGCTCAGTATTATGAACGCCAGGAATTAGAAGCGAAGGGTAATGAGGATAAAAAGACTAAAGAGTTGAAAACGAAGGTTATGTTGGCTCAGGCTTATGGTCCGCCTTCTAGAGGTAATGATAGAGGTGGACGTGGATCTTATGGTTTGTCCCTTCCTTTCTATACTCGTTTGAATTTGTCTGTTGACCAGTGTGCGTACTGCAAGAAATTTGGACATTGGATTTCTGATTGTCCAGTGCTGCGAGCTCAGCAGTGTCCACGTGGTCGGGGACACATGAGAAGTCGTTCAGGATATTCAGGGCCTAGAGGAAGCATGAATGATCGCGCTAGGTTTGATGCTAATACACGTGGGCAGGATGGGTTTAACACTTTTGATAGAAGGAACCAATATCAAATGTCCGACTATGTGCCGTCTGATTTTCAAGATTCTGCTTATGCATAGGATTGCCTAGGATGGGGTAAGAAATCAGTTGAAGTTCCAGTA
The DNA here is from genome assembly GCF_964261635.1 of Lissotriton helveticus. Classification (NCBI taxonomy): domain Eukaryota; kingdom Metazoa; phylum Chordata; class Amphibia; order Caudata; family Salamandridae; genus Lissotriton; species Lissotriton helveticus. The sequence continues at coordinate 911,923,683 of NC_136069.1, forward strand.
GATCAGAGGGGTCCCTATGTTACAGCACATGTTTTGGGTTCTACTTATCAGTTTCTGGTTGATACAGGAGCTACTCGTAGCGCCTTATCTAAACAATTGGTTCCAAGGGCTCCCCTGTCTGGCTCAACCATTACATCGATAGGGTTCGATGGAACACCTTCCCTTAGCCCATTGTCACAACCACTTGCATTCCATGTTGATAAGTTTACTGCTCCATGTCCATTTTTGCTTTCTTCAAACACACCAGACAATATTGTGGGTCTTGATATGCTCAAGTATTTCAGGGCTACGGTACAATGTTCTCCTGAAGGAGTACGTGTTATTTTGAATGACAACTACCCCACAATTGAGAGATCTTGCCTTGTTAAAGAGGATACTGCATTAGCTTCACTCCCTAGTACTTTGTGGGCTACTTCAGACACAGATGTAGGACAGATGGTTATCCCACCAGTGCATATTAGTGTCAAGGAGGGCGCTTCATTGCCATGATTGCCTCAATATAAAATTTCTCAGGAAGGCGAAGAAGCACTCATTCGCATTGTCCATGATTTGATTAAAGTGGGGGTTGTGGAGGAAGTCCCTTACAATGTTTGTAACAGTCCTATTCTGACCTTTTGAAAAAGGATACTGATTCTAGGATTTACAGATTCATTATTGATTTGCGAGAAGTTAATAAGATTGTAGTACCACAATACCCAGTGGCTTTTGACAAAGCGACACTACTTACTTTGGTTCCCCCGACAGCGACTACATTTAGCGTGATTGATTTGAAGAATGATTTCTTCTCGATCCCTATTCATCCTGATAGCAGATATTTGTTTGGTTTCACTTTAAATAATTGATCATACAGATTTTGTAGAATTCCTCAAGGGTACTCTGAGAGTCCTAGTATCTATAGCCAAGCACTGAAAAGACAACTTGATTCTTTCGTCTTACCTAAAGGGGTGGCTCTCATTCAATATGTCGATGACATCTTGTTGGCAGCCGATACGCCTGAACTATGTGAAGAGTGTACTTTGTCTTTGCTTTCTTTTCTTTCTACACACCATCATAAAGTGTCTCGAAAGAAATTGCAATATTGTAGACCGAAGGTAACCTACTTAGGTCACCTTCTGTCTAAGGAGGGCCGTGCACTTATACCAGATCGCATTCAAGCAATTTTAGACACATCAGTACCTTCCACTCAGAAATATGTCTGTGCATTCATTGGTCTGACCTCGTTTTGTAGGCAATGGATAGTAGGGTTTTCTCACATTGTCAAACCCTTGCTAGCACTTTTGAAGAAAGATACTCCAATGCCCCTCCCATGGACAGATGAATGTGAGAATGCTTTTCGGCAGTTACGTCAAGCTCTTTGTTCTGCACCAGCGTTAGGCGCTCCAGATTACACGAAGCCTTTTACACTCTATGTACACGAAAAAGATGGATGTGCAGTGTCAGTTCTAGTACAAACACACGGTGACAAGCAGCCTCCCTGTGCATATTTTTCAGCCGTCCTTGATCCTGTTGCTCGTGCATTGCCTGGGTGTTTTCGTTCAGTTGCAGCAACAGCTGTGTCCATACGTCAGAGTGAAGGGATAGTTTTGTCACACAAACTGTTGGTGCTAGTACCCCATGCAGTAGATGCCCTTTTGAATCAGACTAAGACACAACACTTAACTAGTGCTCGCCTGACAGGATGTGAACTAACACTGTTAGAACCTTATATTACCTTGAAGAGATGCGCGACACTGAACCCAGCCACTTTGTTGCCATATCCTACGACTCAGTCTCAGTCAAAGGAGCCCACAATTGTATATTCCTGCCTGAGGAACAGAGAAAGGGTTGCATCGATTTGCAAGATACGCCCCTTCCAGATGTAGATGGGGAACTGTGGGTTGATGGGTCCTGTTTGAAGTTACCAGATGGCACGACCTCAGCTACATTTGCAATTATGACACTTCAGACAGTAGTGGAAACAGCTCACATACCTCAGAAGTCGGCTCAAGCAGCTGAGCTAATAGCTTTGACCCGAGCTTGTGAGCTTAGCACTGACTTGTGTGTGAACATCTATACAGATAGCCGCTATGCTTCTGGAGTGGCTCATGATTTTGGCCTGCTTTGGAAGGAAAGAGGCTTTCTTACATCCCACGGGATGCAGATAATGCATGGAGAAATAGTGCATAACCTTTTGACTGCCCTGACATATCCGAAGAAGATAGCGATAGTGAAGTGTAGCGCACACAAGAAAGTGACTGACAAGATAGGACAAGGTAATGCTTTTGCTGATCGCGTAGCTCGTGAGACTGCAATGCAACGAAGCACTACTTCCATGTACGTAGTGAAGTCTCAAGCTGAGCGATGGCATGATGCTAGACAGGAAGTGTTAGATGTACAGCGATCTGCTTCTGTAGCAGAACTTGAGCAATGGGCTAAAGAAGGAATATTGGACGATGAGGGTTGTTGGCGCAACAAAGACATGGATACATGGAAATTGCCTGCAGCCTATTTACAACCTATGGTTCAAATGGCACATGTTGGAGCTCTAGCAATATCTAAATTGCTTACGCAAATTTGGGAGCATCCTGAAATTGCCAGCACAGCTAAAAGAGTAATACAGTCCTGTTTGATCTGTTGGCAGTATAATCCTGGTAAAGGGACAAGCACTCCTACAGGAGGGTTTGCTACACCAACCGCACCTTTTGAGGTTTTGCAGATGGATTACATCCAACTTGAACGCTGCAATAATCTGAAATACGTCCTAGTGGTGGTATGTGCCTTCAGTAAATGGATAGAGGCATACCCTACAAAGGATAATACTGTTCTCACCACAGCAAAGGTGCTTCTAAAGGAGTTTTTCCCTAGATATGGTGTTTGTAAACTTTTGTGGAGTGACAACGGACCTCGTTTTATTGGGCAAGTTGTTGAGCATGTCCTGAGCAGAAATTCCATGCAGTCTTCTACCCACAATCAGCAGGATTAGTGGAGAGGTACAATGCTACTTTGAAATTGAAGTTTACGAAAATATTGGCTTCTACGTCTTTGAAGTGGCCAGATGCACTACCCTTGGCATTGTTCTCCATAAGATCAGTACCACATGCACGATCTGGCCTTACCCCATTTTAAGTGGTCTTTGGGAGACCAATGAACATTTGGGGAGTTCCTAAGCCACGCCTCATACATGATGTTCCATGTATTCTGATGAATGACTATTTGGCACAGTTAACCGACAGTTTGATCTATATTCATCAACAGGTTCGAGAAGCTCTTCCTGACAGATCTACAGGTGAGGCCCATGAACTCCGTCCTGGCGACCACGTGATGGTCAAGGTCTTTGACAGATCGAACAGCTTGGAGCTGAGGTGGCAAGGACCAGAGCAAGTGCTCCTTGCGACAAGGACTGCAGTTCGAGTGACGAATCGAAAGAATTGGGTCCATAGTACTCACTGCAAGAGAGTACTACCTACCTTGGTGAAACCTGCTGTGTTGACCGACCATCAAGAGATTCTGGAGATGGAGAAAGGTCAGGCTATCTCACCTGACAAATCTGCGGAAGTCTTCCCGGACCACACGATGGCTGGAGAACCCGATATCAGCTGATACCAAGGAAAGAATCTGCTTTGCCGAAAAAGACTGGTTGAGCTACCGCCCTGGGTTAGTGAAACGGAACGCCGATGTGGCAAGGGAGGGGATCAGTCCTCCGTAGTGTAGTGACACCCCTCTTGGCCCGTGGTGAAGAAATCAACAGCTGCCCAGGGATAAGAGCTCCAACGATTGTTTCAATGAGTTTGTAGAAAGATCAATTATCGCTGTTGCTAAAATGCATAACAAAAGAATCATTTGTGCTGTAGGGTTTGTTGTTGCTCTGGTGGTTATGGCAATATTCACCTGGTTTGTTGAGAAAGTGGCTCCTGGTCGACAGCTTTTTGTTGCCACTACTAGAGTACCAATGGAACATCACTACTTCACGCTTCCCTATCACGAGCAGAAGCATCAACAATCCTACTTAAACAACACTTTTATTCAAATGTTGCATCATACACAAAATGCCACGAATACAACCAACTGTTGGTTGTGTGGGATGATACCTGCTCACCAGAAAAAGGGAGGAACACCTTTTATTCCTCTGCCGTTTTCCCATAATGGTTCATGTCAAGCTTGGTATGCACTTTTGTTTGCTTCTGGAAAGCCTTCAGTAGGTGGGATTAAATTCCGTCTGAATAAAGTATGCTATCAAGATACAGATGGTTATCCTCAAGCTAAAGGGACTAAATGGAAATGGGAAGAGTATCAACCTGACAATATTTCGACACCATATGTCTTCACGAGTATGAGAAATATTAAGAACAATGGACCTTTTGTAATTTCTGTTACTAGAGCTAAAACAGATTTGTGTATTAGTAGTGTTGGGAGAATTCCAGTAGGAAGGAGTGAGTGTACAGTAGTTCTGACCATTGAAGGTGCTAATAACAGCAGTTTTACAGCCTCACATAATACTTATTTCATGTGCAGAAATAAGGGATACTATCAACTACCTGTTGGGTGGTCAGGGATCTGCCATGTGTCCTTTCTGTTGCCCCCTGTGTTTTGGGCACCTGCGTCATATCACCTTGACTTCAGATTGTACAATGACATTTCCAAGAACAGAAATAAGAGGACAATAAGTACTGATGAGGTTGATCAAACTGATACCACTTTGCAACAATATGTCGATTTTAATTTAGGTTTGTTCTTTTTCGTGGGTGCTGCATTAAACAGTAGGAAAGTAAGGAGACTTACTCGTGTTGTGGAAGCTGTTACCAATCAGACAGCAATGGCACTTGGGAACATTACAGAGGAACTGCAAATCGCAACGATTGTAGCACACCAAAACAGAATGATGATATTTGCCGATTAGAGGTGGTGCATGTTGCATCATCGGTAGCAGTTGCTGCGTATTTATACCATATCACTAACCTTCAGTATACGACGCAATATCAAAACTGCATAAGATTGCTGCAGAGATTCACCCAGAGACTGGTGCATGGACTTTTTTGACCTGGTTCTGGACACTATTTGCTACTTGGGGCTGGAAACTACTGACTATTTTATATATACTGTTGGCGATATTATTTACATGCTGTACTTGTATACAATGTGGTCCTATGCTTTGCTCCATGTGCATCACTGCTTGTACACCTGCCAAGAGAAATATTGCAGAAATGAAAGCACAACAAATGGTAAATAAAGAGAACATTGAGATTATGAGCATCAATGTACAGGATGCATATCTAGATTACCCCAGATAAACGAATGTCTTCAGCTAATGCTAAAAGGGTTGTCTGTTGTAATTTGGCAGCGATTAGGTTAGCATTAGCAGAAGCCATCCTGTATTTAGAGACTATCTTGTCCATTTTGTGGAATCCATTTTGTGTTTCTGTCAGCCATTTTGTTTGCCATGTACTACCATGTGCTTGCCATTTGCTCTGTCCTGCCTTTCTGTTAACTGCTCTTGAAATCTGCCTAGAGACGAGATATATTTAGCATCTTCCACCTTCGCACATGCTTAGTTAAGCTTGCAGCTGTCTTTTTAGCTGCCACTAGAATGTAACTGTCAGGATGTGTTTGCCAAAAACAGCCACTGTTAGTTCCTCCCACTTGTTGACTATGCATTTTCTGTATGACCTTATATGTACCTAAAGCCAGCATTTTGTACTTGTACCGCCTTCATTTGAGCCCCTGTGTGGGTATAAAAGGACCAAGCTCCTTCCATTCAGGGTGCTACTGCATGCATTACCGAAGGGTGCTGTGTGAATGTAGTTCCACCTCATGATGTTTAATAAATCTTTGTTTTCTATTCCAGTTTCTGTGCCAACTTCTATCCTATTGGTCTGAGGACTCTGTTCAGAGAAGGGCGAACCCCTTGCACTGGTAGGCCTTGCTGAGGCTCACTACTACACCGAGAGTGAAAAATGCGCCAATAATGCTCCAAAATTTTTGCATGTCAGTAAGATCTCAACTTAGGGCCTAGGCTTGTCCAGACTGGGCATTGCACAATTACATATATCACTGCTATAACATTCACACTTTTACTAGAAGTGCTAGTCTTCCATCATCGATTCCTAGACAGTGTCCATAAAAAGACTTGGCTTTCAAACAATTTCTAGTTTGAGAGAGTTTTGTGTCCTTTGTATACTAAAACTATGTATGTGCTTGGGATTTGCAGGAGTTTTCACTTTCAAAATAAAGATCAGGGTGACAGGCACTAGAACAGCAAAATAAGAGGATGTGGCCTATCTGCTCTGGTGTAGCATTTCAGAATTTTTTTAAAATATATATTTTTGTGATGCCTAGTCACTGAACAAGATAGGGGCAACCTGAATACGAGCAAAGAGAGGTTGCAGAGTGATGCAGGCATATAGGAGGGAGATATACTAGATGAGCAAGTTTGAAGAAATTGCTCTAGACGGATCAGTGAGGATCATGACATTTTCAATAGGAGATTGCTTGCTCTGTTTCTCAGGTCAACCCAATTTTTTATTTTGGTTTCTCCGATTTGTTGTTTCTTTTTTATCTAAATTGTTTTCAGTGTTTAGATCTCAGTATTGCTTTCTTTCATTCGCTTGTAGTTTTCCATTTTTCTGCCTTTGAGGTATCACTTTTTAAGCATGTAATACCCCAAGGAAATATCTGTCCACTCTGTTGTGTCCTTTGTGTACTCCTCCCAACATTTAAAGGTTAAATATCTGTTTATTCATCATCTCTTGGCAGGAGGGAAATTAGTACATAGTTCCTGTGGGTTTCTGTTTTTACTTTGTCAAGGCATATATCTTGACAGCCTTGGATAGTGTACCGATGGTGAGTGCATGTAGCCAGGGTTTTACAGTGTTTTTCTGTATGATAACATATGTATTTGTGTATGCCTTTTTTGACAGCTGAGGCCCCTTAAGTTGTCATTGTAGAATGTGCGATTTGGTGAGGACTAGAAGGAGAGCGCGTGCCACTTGGGAGGCAGGAGGAAGAATGTGAGGTTTCATTTTAGGATCAAAGAGGCAGAACACTATTAACAGTTCTCTCAAGAGTATCCTAAGAGAGGTCCAGGCTGCAAAACAGGTGGGCTGTCTCGGTTGAGCTAAATTCCTACCTCAATGCAAGGATGCAGATTCAGTGGTGATCACTGTGGACAAAAGGACCTAGGTTAACCATCAGGATCTTGTTTTAGGGTCATTGCTGTGACTGAATAACAGAGTGAGCGACAGATGTGCACAGAGTATCAGCGAAGAGACCAGATGAGTGCTGTGCAACACTGAATAGATGGTAAGGACAGACTCTCTTACCAGAGATAATGTCACTAACAGCAGGAATGATGCCTTCCAGACTAAATGATATTTAGTTAAAGTCAGATAGGAATGCAAAGAATGTTTCTCATATGGGTTTCTGAGATAAACCTAGTAAATGTTTTAGATCAAATATATATTCCAAAGCTACTGGAATTAAGCGAGTCTAAGATCACTTTTCAGATGATCCACCATTTGCGGCATAATTTGCAGATTTTAACAAAACAAAATGTGTTTCTGTCTCAGACAGATCAAAATATACTAAAAACAAAACAGCTCAGCTCCTAGTCCCTTCCGTCAAACTTCATTGTTCCGGGACACTGCTTACATTGGTAGCCCGCAAGTGACCGACATGGATGTTCCAGATGATGCGCCATATAATGCTCTATTCCCCGTGATTCCACTCCTGGGACTCCATTACATTCCAGGCGCGTTTTGTATCAGAGGACCTGACTCTTTGGCACATTATATCAATCGAGACAGTAGCAGACCTGTTCCATGACCAGCGCCTGTTGACACTCAACCAACTGTGTCAAGACCATGGTATTCCCCCTGGCCAGTGCCTCCTATATGGCCAGTTATTGGTGATGTACCGCTGGTTGTGGTAAAAACAGTAGACAAAGATCCCCCCAAGCATGCAGTTGTCCATGCACTGTGCACTATGGGTGCTGGGCGTCATTTGATCACCTGGCTGCACAAGGTGATCAGCGAACATACCGGGCTTTCCCTGGTGCCTCTGCGGCAAAAATGGGAGGATGACAGTGGACAACCACTACATGACTCAGAGTGGGCACAGTCACTTGACTCACCTCGCGTCATCTCCTGCCACGTGCAATCTAAATGTATCCAGTACACAGTCTTACATCGAGCCTATGTGACCCCAACAAAACTTCCCCACTGCTAACCTCACATGTCCCAGATGGCACTCTAATACTGCAGACATTAAGCATATGCTGTGGAAGTACCCCACACTCAATACCTATTGGCGGGCAGTTCATGAGACCCTGATATCTGGTACCTAAACACATGGGAATGCTCCGGCTCTAGGGGTGTAGAAAAAACATATAGTTCAGGCCGGCTTCTCTGATTTGGCGCTTTTATTATTATTGTAGAGTTATTAACCTACATTGGAGTACCTCTCGGTCACCGCTGCTGATTCAATGGCAAAATGTCCTTTTCCGGTGGGGTGATGCTGAAAGCACAAATCTACATCATGAGGGGGTCCGCCACCTCTGAAAACGGCCCATAGCAGATGCATGGGACACCATGCTTACACAATTTTGTGAGGAGATGCGGGAGGCTGACATCATCGCTGCACCCCAGAGCAACCATGATAACGGCTCCCCATCACTGACACATTACATACGCCCACAGCTCCCCACATGCGATGAGTGAGCCCTCCTTAAACACCCTTGTGCATGGCCCCTGAGCATTGTGATTGGTCTGAGCACCATGGTTTGGGACTCAGACAGCTACTATGAGCCTGTGCATTGTTCCTCACCAGGCCGTGCATTACAGCCTGGTGGGAACTTGCAAAGTGCGCATGACTGTTTGGCTGGCTCAAGACGGTCATGCGCACTTAGAATGTGCCACCACTCCTCCTCCTCCTGTGACCCCCAACCCTGCCCCGCCCTAACCTAGCCCCGTAGCTAAGAAAAATAAAATGATAATAACAATGTTAGTATCAGTTTCTTTTTTCTTTTTTCACTGCTCTGAGAGTCATGGCCGGCTTTAGCGCTGGTGCCACGAGGTGAGATAATAATTTTTGGTGCCCCCACACTCCATGCCAGCCTCCTCAGATTCTCTCACTACCACCTGGCAAAAGTGCCCCTCATCTCTCCAATTGTAAGTTATGGCTAAACACAGCACCGTCCCCTAAGGTCAGCGCCCCCTCCACAGGTCAGTGCCCAGTACGCCTGCACCGGTCGCACTGCCCTAAAGCCGGCCCTGCTGAGAGCAGTGGGGTGACGCTCCTCCGCATTAGCGGAGGAGCCACCCTTATTGCTCTGCATATATGCAGTCTTAATTGAGGCCTGATTTGTGCTACAAATAGATGGACCAATTAATCTGTATTGAATAAGATTTTTACCTAACACAGTTCAAAACTTATAACTATAGAACTCTGTCCAGAAATACATGAGACATGGAATACTTTACTCTGCAGAAAGCTAATCTGAATTCTGATATTTATATGAGTTGGGCATCCTACAGAAACACACTAGTTTGCCTTTGATGCAGATGGAGTATCCTGAGTGTATTCACACGAGAGCTTTTGACTTTGATATTTTACTGGTAACTTTCAAGCATATACCAAGGTATGAATCTTTGAAGTGGGTGACATATTTTGCAGATACTCTAGTATTTGAGTGCACTTCTTTACATTTCATTATTTATTTATTTTACTCCTTAATGAGTTTTTAAAATTATTGTGCGGGGCCTTTTCTTTTTTTTAGAGGCAAAAAATATAACTCAAAAATAGGAAGGAAAAATTAAAGTACAGCGTGCAATATTCTTCCTTGGTGAATGCTGAGTTCAGTTAAAGGCAGGTCTGATTAGTTTAGTCTCCTACATGTATTTTTATAATTTCACATTTTTTTGCCTCCTTTCCTTTTTCTTTCCTTCTTTCTCTTTCCTTCTTTCCTCTTCCTTCCTTTTGTACACTTTTCCGTTCTCCTTCCCTTTTTGCCTTCCTTCTTCCAATTTGCCTTCCTTCCCTTTTTCTGCCTTCCATCCTCCTTGCCTTCCTTTTTCGCCTGCCCTTCATCCTTCCTTTATTTCTTCCCTTATTTCGTGCCTTTTTCTTTCTTACCTTCTTTCTCAAAGGCAAGAGACTCCCAGATCAAATGGCTTTTTAGGTCTGTTATCCAATACAATTTGATTTTGCTTAAAGTGTGTATAACATAGTGACTTACAGGGGTTTTCAGCCAGACTTCCAGCAAGTATTAGTATCTAATCGTGTCATTCAAATTTTCTTCCACCCATTCCAGCATACATAAAGGGCAAAGTGTCAGCCCACTTCAGCCATTGTCTGACTTCACAATGAGAATGGCATGTTGTCCTTTCACAAGGAGCATATCCACACATAAAGTCGTTTTTAGTAGTGTTAGCAAATACTACAGTAATAGGAGCTTTTTGAGACCCCAAAAAAGTATTTTCTTTAGCGTTTTGACGAGGGCTGGCCGCATCCCAAACAATAACATTTTGCAAAATGTAAAAACCATGACAAAACAAAACAACACTTGGCAAAAATCCTCGCTGCCAATGCCAGAACTATTGGCTTTGACAATGCTTGTTTTTCTATGCATTGGGCCCATTTTGCAGAGGCATTTGTGGCTATGAATGTACATTTAAAGCCAAATATTTCTACAGTCACAAATGAAGCGAAACCTGCAGCAGTAAATCCCATGCATGTGGTGGGAAGTGAGCATAGCAAGACGTTAGCTTTGTAAGGTTGGGAATGTACACTACCTTGTGGGCTTTCCAAAACTCCTGTCCAACGCCTTCCCCTTGTGGATAAGGCTGGAGGTTCACTTGAGCCAAGGGCCCATGTAGATCCCTTTAAAAGATGGGAAGAAGAATGGATCATCCCTATGTGTGTTTTGTACAGGGGAAGATATTTCTCCAAGGGCGAAAAATATTTTCCCACACGGTAACAAAAACAAGCATTGGAAATGCAATAGGTCTCGGATTTAATTGAGTTTGAGCTAATGGCATTCTAAATGGCAATGTCTTTTCGCCATGTGTTATGGAGTGTACGCATGTGGTGTGTAGTGGAATTATGTGGGTTGGATTTAAATTGTAGCAATGGTGGCATGCTGCGCTTAAGATGAATATGTTTAAAAGTAAAGTGTGCCATACTGTGATTGCTACAATAGTTAATTGTGGATGCGTTAATATTTGATGTGTGTACTGATGGCTGGTGGTGTGTGTGCCTGGTGAAAGCGCGCACTGCCGGCTGGAAGTGTGTGTGCCTGGTGGAAGTGTGCACTGACAACTGGTGGTGTGTGTGCCTGGTGAAAGCGTGCACAGACGGCGGGTGGTGTGTGTGCCTGGTGAAAGCGTGCACAGACTGGTGGTGTCTGTGCCTGGTGAAAGCGTGTAATGACGGCTGATGTTGTATGTGCCTGGTGAAAGCGTGCAGTGACGGCTGGTGGTGTGTTTGTGTTCCTGGTGAAAGCGTGCAGTGACGGCTGTTGTTGTGTGTGCCTGTTGAAAGTGTGCACTGATGGCTGGTAGTGTGTGGGTGTGCCTGGTGAAAGTGTGGTGGTGAGTGTGTGGTGGTGAGTGTGTGGTGGTGAGTGTGTGTGTGGTGTTGTGTGGGTGGTGGTGTGTGGGTGTGGTGTTGTATGGTGTTGTGCGTGTGTGGTGTTGTGTGTGTGGTCTTATGTGTGTGTTTTTATGTATGTAGAGTTATGTGTGTGGTGTTGTGTGTGTGTGGTGTGTTGTGTGTGGTGTTGTGTGTGGTGTTGTGTGTGGTGTGTGTGGTGTGTGGTGTATGTGTGTGGTGTGTGTGTGGTCTTATGTATGTAGTGTTATGTGTGTGGTGTGTTATGTGCGGTGTGTGTGTGGTGTGTGTGTGTGCTGTGTGTGTGTGTGTGGTGTGTGTCTGTATGGTGTTGTGTGATCCTCTGTGAGACACCGGGGTCTGTCGTCTGGAATAGAAGCTTTGGTGAGATGAAGGAGCATGGAAATGTTGCGCTCCTGTGAAAGAGTTGGCAGGTGATTGGGGTCCCCCTTAGGAGTCAAAGACTCTGAAAGCAGTGTCCCTGTCTTTAACACCACCACACCAGTGTGCCTCAAGTAACATGTGCCAGGTCTTCTTGGTGCCTAGAACAACGTCCCAGTGAAAGCACTCGACTTCACTGGCACTAAAGCACGTCATTTGTGCTCACCCTGCACACTCACACACTGCTCACCCTACACACTCACACACTGCTCACCCTCTACACCCACACACTGCTGGCCTTGGACACTCACATAATTCTCACCCTGCATACTCAAACACTGCTCACCCTGCATGCAAGTAACATGAACATTTATATAACGCATATCGCGACAATATTGAGCCTAAGATCCCCCTGTAGCCTCACGTGAAATGTGTGTCACTGTAGACACAACCAAGAAAACAATTCAGAGTAAAGTCCTTGTATTGGCTTTGTTCTGCACAGGTTGTGTCACTGCTGTAAACACTGGAGGGGGTGGGGCAGGAAGACAGAAGATGAATTAAATACTATATCGAACGTGAAGGGAGAAGCTACAGCCCCAAAAATACAAGGAATGACAGCAGGAATGTGTCAAACAGCAGAAATAAATGGAGTATGAGAGAATATAGGCTCAACTCTCCTTAGTTACGCTCTTCTATTGTTGTTATTTTGTCCAAATAAAGGGAGTAACGGAGAGCTGCCAATAAAGCATGCCTGCTAGGAGAGGGCACTTGCATGAGTTATCACACCCCACACAAACTGAAATATTGAGGGGGGGACATTCCCTTGTCAGCGAGATAAACACATTAGCTGAGTATTCATCCTGCCAAAGATACTTCCACCCCACTAGAAGGCGTCGCCCTGCAGCGCTGGGAAGCGGTGAGAGGTAGAGACCCCCGGGCTGTTGTTGGGAGTGGGCAGCAGGGTCCCGGCAGGTGACCCCAGCAGAGAGGGGTCACCTGCTGGGACCCTGCTGCCCCCTCCCAACAACAGCCCGGGGGTCTCTACCTCTCACCGCTTCCCAGCGCTGCAGGGCACAGCCATCTTGGGTCGGGGGCGACTCCTACCGCACTTTACATGCTACTACCTCCGCAATGGATAAGTAGTGCGCGGCTCTCGAGGCGTTAACTGCTGCGACCAGGTTCCCGCAGAGGTCACTGACACATTGTGGCTGGGAGGAAATAACGGACTACTGTAGGACAAGTTGGGAGTCTAGGAGGACACACCTGGCAATTAGAGAAGACAGTGCGGAGGCACGCGGATGCATACCGCGGCGGAGGAGGACTTGTGCCTTCACTTGCTGAAAGGGGGCGGATGGCCTGAGAGGCTGCTGAGTGACGTCACCGCGGGGAAACATGGCTGGTAAACAAGTACGGGTGACAGTGGTTAATGACAGGGAAGAAGGACGGAATTTCACGACCACGGCAGCCATGTCTAAGTGGCTGAGTCTTTGTCTTTTTCGCTGGCTGCCTTTTTGAATAAAGTGAAGAGAAAATATGTTTCTCTCTTTTTAGCTCATAGATGTATGTTTTGCTTAGAGATATATTGTCACGCAATACAAAATATTTTTGAAAAACTTTAGTTTGTGAGAAAAGCATTTTCAAAACAAAGGAATGCGAACTACAAAAAAAAAAAGCCTGCGAGTAGTGCACGCGCGCGCACCACTGCGAGCATATGTTTTGAATTATCGCGGCTGTCAAGCCGCAATAATTCAAAACATATGGCCTCTGGTGCGCGTAACAGACACCAATACGCCATAGGCAGAGCTACGCGACCGCCTATGGCCTATTGCGTGTTCTATTAAAAAACAGCACGCATGCAAAGGCCAATGAGCTGCGTGGAATTTCCAGGTCCATTTTCAAATCCCCGGGAAAAGGACTCTCTCTGCGCGACACTGCATGCGCAGTGTACGGCAGGCCCGAGCCCTAAAAAGTGCATTTACCAACTGTTAGACCTGGCATCTTTGGCGTGATTTTCCCTGTCTTTTTGCTTCTGACCTCCTGTTTTTTGACTGTGCGCTGCATTTACGTTTTGATGGTTTTAGGACTCTGGGAACTTTACTGCTGCTGACCAGTGCTAAAGTGCACGCTCTCCCTGTGTCAATTGTATTGGTGATTGGTTGAACCATGATTGGAATATTTGTTTTACTGGTAAGTCCCTATTAAAGTGCACTGAGTGTGCCAAGGCCTGTAAAGCAAATGCTACTAGTGGGCCTGCAGCACTGATAGTGCCACCCACATGAGTAGCCCTACAAACATATCTCAGATCTGCCACTGCAGTGTCTGTGAGTGTCGTTTTAAACTGACATTTCGACCATCCAAACCTTCCCTTTTACTACATGTAAGTCACCTCTAAGTTAGGCCCAAGGCAGCCCCGTGGGCAGGAAGCATTGTACTTAAAAGGTAGGACATGTACTGGTGTGTTTTACATGTCCTAATAGTGAAATATTGCTAATTTTGTTTTTCACTATTGCAAGGACAATCTCGCCCATAGGGTAACATGGGGGTTGCCTTGAAATATCTTTTAAGCAGATAGAGATTTGGTATTTTGGGTCTCTGAACTCACAATTTAAAAATACATATTTTGGTGAAGTTGATCTTTACTCTGCATGTTTGAAAATGGCACTTTTAGAAAGTGGACATTTTCTTGCTTAACCATTATGTGCCTCTACCTGTCTGTAGAATCCACGTCTGGGTTGGCTGACAGTTGGGCTCTTGTGCATTCACTCTAGACATTCACACAAAAGAGTGCCTGGCATATCCTGATGGGCCATCACCAGGCTGATTGGTCTTCCTGGGCTAGAGTGGTTGGAGGGTTGTCACTAACAGCTGAAAAGGGCTGTGCCTGTCATCCCACAAAGCTGTCTACACCCCTCTATAGTGTGTCCAGAGCCAGATCAGGGAAAGGCAGGGTATTGTAAACTACAAAGACTTTCCTTTGAAGTTTGCCTACTTCAAAGGCAGAAAGGGGTATAAGTATTGGACAGCTGACATCCCAGAATCAGAACACTTCTGGACTGAGGACATTCTGTCAGGAAGAAGCGCTGAATGCTGTAGGATGGGCTGCCACTGTTGCTTTGTTGGGCTGGCCTGCTGCTTGCTGCTTCTGCCTGGGAGTGAAAGGGCTGTACTTTGTTTTCTGTATCCTCCTTCCAAGGTTCTCCAAGGTCTTGTGCGTGCTTGCCGCCTGTTAAGAAGTCTCAGGGCTATCAAAGACTTCACCTACCAGTACCTGGGCTCTTCTGCTGAGAGTCCTGACTTGCCAAGTGGTGCCAAATCCAGTTCCTGGGCCCTAGGAAGTAGACTGGTGATCTAAGGAGAAAATCCACACATCGACTCCCAGCGCAGGTTTTATTGATACATCGCTGAAGAAGATCAATGCAGCGCCACTGCACGTACCGAAGCGTTGTTCCTGATCGACTCATCCACCAATGCTTTCACAGCTGGCCCCAGCTCAACGTCACAGCACGGTATAAAAATCGCCACAGCGTGAGTTCCAAGCACTGTGTCACAGACGTCCGTGGCACCTGCTCCGACTCTGATGCAGCACCTGCTTGCGGCTGGAAATTTGACGCAGCGCCTGCTTTGCTGCTAGGAAACCGACGCAGCGCATCTGGATTTTCTATGCATCATCCCTGGGCGGTGATTTCTTCATCGACTTTGCACCGCAGTAAGGAACTGAGGCCGCATGTCCAGAGATCAACACATCACCTCCCCTTCCAGTAAAGAACTGTCACATCACCTTCCCTGACAGTAAGGAACCAACGCATCACCTCCCCTGTGGAGCCTTAAGGAACCGACGCATCACCTCTCCTGGCAGTAAGGAACTGATGCATCACCTACCCTGGGTGTAAGGAACTGATGTATCTCTTTGCTTTTCCAGCACCTCATCTCCTCTGCGCCTGTTTTCATCTTTAAATTTTGATGCATCCAAGGTACTTTGTGCTAAAAGAAACGCATCCATAGATTTCTATCAACTAAACTTGCTTAATCTTTTAAAAGTGATATTTTGATTTGTGTGTATGTTGGATTTTTGTCGTTTTGGTCTTGCTTTAGTCAGATAAATATTGATTATTTTTAATTTCATATTTTGTTTTTTTTATGGTCTGTCATTTCAGCACAAAGCTTGCCAGACAATTATGCAAGTGTCACCAGGAGAGGGGCTTTGGCTCATCCCACATGTTGGGATCCAGGAGTACATGTTTTGATTGGGCAGAAGTTGTGTGCTTCCACAAAAAGGTGCCTGCTCTCCACAAAGCTGTGATTATTTTGTTTATTTAGATGCCTTAAACTTTTAGAAGCACACACATGGCATTGCAATTTTACTAAAGTATACAACATAACTAGCGGCTAGATGTAGGTAAATAATATTTACCGACTCTTAAATACCGAATTTTACCGATTCGGTATTTAAGAGTCGGTAAATATGAAGGGGGGAGATGTAGGACAATCCAGATGTTTTTTTTCCGAATCGGTAAAATTCGGTATTTACCGATTCGGTAAATACCAACCGGTAATACCCATTCATTCCTATGGGCTTTAAAGCCCATAGGAATGAATGGGCATTACCGATTCGGTATTTACCGAATCGGTAAATACCGAATTTCACAAGGGTGCAGGGGGTGCCACTTTGACACCCTCTGCCCCCCCAAAACAGGCTCGGGTGCCATGTGGCAGGCATACATGCCCCAAGGGCAGGTCTGCCTGTCACATGGCAGAGGTGTGCATGCACACATGTGCATACACACCGGAATTGGTATTTTACCATCAAATTGGATTTGATGGTAAAATACCGATTCGGTAAGGCTTGTGGGACTCAGAAGAGTCCCACCTACATCTCAAATTTACCGAATCGGTAAAAATACCGATTCGGTAATTTACAGAATCGGTAAATTTACCGATCGGTAAATTTACCGATTCTGTAAGAATATGCCCCCTACATCTCAAAATCCATTTACCGGTCGGTAACGGCCGAAATCGGCCGTTACCGACCGGTAAAAGCCTACCTACATCTGGCCCTAGATCATTTATGGTGTTTTTCTCTGGCAGCAGCACAGATGGGAGGTGAGCAGTCATTAACCTGCATGGATTTTTAGGCCTGGCATGACAGTACAATTGTCAACTGACCTTTTTACCTACACCAATATTATTCTACAGTTCTTTACTTCCCCACAAATAAATATGCATTTGCATGCCGTTTACTTGTAATGTTTCACATTGCCATCCAACATTCCTTTAAAGCCAGACATATTAGCATTGCTCTAGGGCGGTGCGACTGGTGCCATCGCACCGGGTGCTGGCTTCCTGTGTGCGCCGTGTTTGCAACTTTATTATGCTTTTAAAGCACCTGCTGCCGCATTCCTTCCCTCCTGCAATTAGGGGGCCTCACAAAAATGTCAAGATAACTCCTGTGATTAATGTTTTTCCTGGCCAGAGAGCAGAGTTTTGTGTAGATGAGGTTTTTGATTTATGTGAATGTAGCACGGAGGGTTAATATGCCTACTGCAAAGAGCTATGCCTACTGCAACGAGCGTGTACCAAGTAGATTACAGAATGCATTTAATGTAAATAGACCAGCACGTTACTGTTTTTAAAAGAGCCATCCTTTTGTTACTTGCAATATATAACTTAAAGTCCTAATATAGAATAGTGAGGTATTAACTTTCATCATAGAACTGCATACACTCTGCAAAGTATAGAACATTGATTAATGTTGCAAAAAGGGTTAATTTGGGTAGAAATTGATTCTTAATTTTAAAGAAAACTCCCAACTATGGTGTTTCTTTTTTCGAATCTGAGTTTGTGCTTCTCTGAATATGTGATGCCATCCCGCTGTATTTCTCCCCGCAGGGAATCACAACGTGGTCGTTACAATGACCGCGTTTTGATTCCGCATACCATTACTCCGCAAGTCGGAACAACGACTTGCGGAGGGGGGGCGCTGGATGTTGGAATAGTATAATTTCCTATTCCAACTCCAGTCAGTGCGGATAATAGGGAAGGTGTTGGATTTTAAATCCAACACCTCCCCCCCTCTGCAAGTCGTTGTTCCGACTTGTGGAGTAATGGCATGCGGAATCACAACGCGGTCGTTGTAACGACCGCATTGTGATTCCCTGCCGGGAGAAAGATTCCCGGTAAACGTTGTTTACCTGCTTCTCCACACCAAGCACTCCTAACCTATACTACCTACTAGTATGGATGACATCTGACTCCTACACTTTTAGTCCTTTGGCTTATGTAACATTTCCTATACACTGATTTACACAAGTATGATTGATTGTCTGTGTAATGTGTGTGTGATGCAAAGTGCTCTGACATACTTTACTGGTATGAGTAGCGCTATATAACAAATTCAATGCATCTGAGAGAGAGTGGTTATGTAGACTTGGTCACTGTTAAAGGGTACTAGTGAGAGAATCCATGGTGGAGGTGGTCATTGGGGGCGCCAACTAACATTGTCGCACGGGGCGCCACCAGCGCTAAAACCGGCCCTGGCATTGCTAATGCTTGTTTAAATTTTTCAGTGTCCCTCTGCTCTTTTCTTCCTGTCCTCCATCATCACTTAGCTCGCTGGGTTTCAAAATTTCCTTTCTTAATGTTTACCCAGAAATGTTGTCTATGTAAATCAACTGACAGCTGAAAACTTCAATCTGTTTCTTATTTCTGTGACACAGCCTAGAGTACGGAGATTTAGATTGTTCAAGTACATGAAATTGCGTTGTTGTTGAGTGGGTCTGAACTTGAAGAGGTTTAGGCTTGCTTGCAGCTAGGGATTGTTTTTATTGTTTTCTTACACCAGTATACAGTTTTTTTTCTCAAACCTTTTTGTGAGCCATTGAGTGAATTGTGAAAATGTGCTGTGCAAAATCACATCTCACAGGTATGTGTCCACGGTGTGGTGGAACTGCTAGGCTCTGCCAGCTCACAGCCAAATTGTGGTTAGGTCGTTTTTTTTAGAATTTGCACCTTAATATTAATATTCAGAAGCCATAAATAATATGCGGTGCTTTTCTGTGATCCCTTAGCGAGGGAAGTCGAAAAAATGCAGTTGTACCCGAATGCTCCCATTTTCTATCAACAATGTATCATTTAGTTTTATAAATTAGGAATGGTAGGCTTTTTCTTGCATACTTAACCAAGGCCCATGATACTGTGCGCAAGAATTATGATCACAAATAATCTTCAGTGACCCCGCCTGCAATGTTACTGACTCTTAGCGGGTTGCACACATATTCCCAGCAATACCTGATTCCCAATATCGCCACCAGGTGAAGAGAGGAGGACCTCGGCGTAAATAAGTACATTTTATTACTTTCAGCAGAATTGCCTTTTCGCAGACAGAGAATGCAAAATGTTATTACAAAACGCTGTGGTACACAACGTCAGACAGCAGAGGGATGGAGTTTTCAGCAAAGATCACGGATTGACAAACCTACATCAGCTCACTGAACTATCCATCCAATTGTCGCTGTCCTTCAACAACCTTTCAGTAGCTGCAGGCTGGTGCAAAACAACTTCCATCCTGCAACTTTGTCTTATTTAGCAGTGAAAGGCACTGGAAGAGTGATTACAAAGACTAGTGGGCGGAAGGTCAAAAGACCAGCCTGGGAATCGAGCAGACAGCTCTGTTAGGAAATATTGTGAATTAAATAATGCTTACAAAAATATTATCTTCTTAGATGGATATATAACTCCAGTGGGTGATATTTTTTTTGAACAACATTTAAGACAAGATTTCTGGCAGACAACATTTTGATTACGATGTTCTGGTACCTTACATATAATGGGCAGTGCCTCTGATACGGATGCAAATGCAAAAAGTTGCACAGGCCACTCCAGGAGATTTGAGGTACTGTGCATAATATTTTCATTAATAGTTTATTTGTAAGGGATACGCCTGTTAAGTTTAAACTTAGAAAGACACGCTGTAGGGGTACTCGCAACTCTGCCACCGCTTGACTTGTTTTTTTAAAAATTATATTGCTTTAACAATGCAAGTTGTCTAGTATTAGAGCTAAGGTAGGACTCATGTAAATCTTGCAATGAAGCCTACTCTTCAAGGTGGGGCGAATAATTATACGATGTAAGCTGGACCCCTAGAGGGAAAGGGCCTCACTGTTCAGCCCACAGAGGTAATTCATGCTTTAAGTTCTTATTTTGATTTTAATTTAACCTTGCACATACATATTTATGGCCTTACAACGTACATATCCAGTGTGCTCAAACGCAAACACACTTGCACATTCCACTGACGCATATCAATGATAATGAGCAGACACATGATGAAACAAAAGACTAAGAACACAAAACTACAACTAAAGACACAGGATTTGTCTAAAAAAGTGTACAGAGTGTACCACTGCGCAGCCTGAAATTCTGCTCTCTCAGACTACATGACTACAATATGAAAGGAATATGGCATTACCTCTACGTCCCTCGTCCTCGACCCAGTCATCACACATGAGGTATTCCACACGACAGGAAACAAAACAGGAAACGCTTTTAGACTCCACCCACCCTCCTGTCAGGTGCTATAACACACCTCACCACCAGAAGCAAATCCTGTTTTGTTTCCTGTCGGTGGTTTACTTGATGGGAGACGCTGGGGTGAGTGCCGGGCGCTTACCTGCTTCGTTTGTCCTGTGGATCCTCCACTGCTGGGCTCTGGGGGGACTCCCATGGACCGTCGTGGGATTCCTTGGAGTGGGGCTGCTGGGCTTCCCTTTCTCCTCCTGGGCTCGGGTGACCTGTGCTGCTTGGCTTCATGGGTCTTCCTGTTTCGTTTCCTGCCCTGGTCTCTGTTCCCGCTGCTGGATGTGCTGTGGATCGTCCGGATATCCTGCTACTCGTTGTCCTTTCCTGCCTGGTTCCTGGAGTGCAGGTAGGGGTTTGGGGCTGTGAGCGCTGGGCTGTTGTGGGGCGCGCTCCTCCCCTTTGGATTCCCTGTTCTCGCCAGTGCCTCTTTGTTTTGCGGGGGCCCTGGCGTTGGCTCCTGAGTGTGCCTGCGAAGAAGGACGAGTTGTTCTCCCTGCTGCACTGGGGCGGCCGGCGGCGGTGCTTTGCCGACTGTCTTGGCGGCGTCCTCCTGGGTTTGCACGCATGCGCATTGCCCTCTTTTCCGCCCGTCGGCAGTGTTCGGTGTGCCGGGTGCTGGTGTGGGCGGGCGCCCGGGTGGGCTCCGGGCGCTCCGGTTCTTGGGGCCATTTCCTTGATGGGCGGTGCCATGCCTGTTCC
Organism: Lissotriton helveticus; assembly: GCF_964261635.1. Classification (NCBI taxonomy): domain Eukaryota; kingdom Metazoa; phylum Chordata; class Amphibia; order Caudata; family Salamandridae; genus Lissotriton; species Lissotriton helveticus. The sequence continues at coordinate 911,944,917 of NC_136069.1, forward strand.
TGTTCTCGGTTGTGTGGCTCTGAAGATTTGACATTGCAGAAGCCTGAGCCTTGTGCCTGTGCGGAGACTCCTGGAGCTGCCGGGGATTGCATCCGGGGCCTCTTCCATGCGGAGTCTGCGCTCTTCCGTGGATGTGGATGTGGCCATGCTGTTGGCGCTGCCGACTTTGGTGCTGGGATTCACGGTTCGTGGCTCGCCTGCCCCTCATCCGCATTGTCCCTTGATGGTGCCTTTTTTACTGGAATGGATGCATTTGACATTTGTACACTATGCTACGTCCTGCCCTCTAATGTTTTTTTCAGGGGTAGTTGCACCGGATGTTTGGCCACAGTTTTTTCTTTTGGTTCAGCTTGGAGCGCTGGTCGTGTGCAATCTCCGTCATGAGGGTAGGTGTTCCTCTCCTGTACCTGCATCTTCCCTTTTTTTTCCGGTGGGGTCCCTCCCCTCTCCTGTGGTGCGTGCCTGGAGGTGTGCCGATGCCTGGATTGGGCGCCTTCTTCTGGAGTCTCTTTCTGTTGTTGGGGCTCTTCTGTTGCTTGAGGGAGGGGTGTGGCGCAGTGGCCTGGGCACCTGACTCCGGTCCACGAGGTTCATGGTTCGATCCCCGGCGCTGGCCGCGGGTTGCTCCAGCGCCATGTGACTCTGGGCTATTGCTTGATTACTCTTCCTGACGCCCACCAGCGCCTTGACGACTATTGCTCATTCTGGATTTCTTTTCCTTTCATGTACTGGGACCGGCTTCATGTCGCCCTTTTGGGATCTGTTGGGGTTTCTGCCTTTCTTCGGATTTTCTTCCCCTGTTGCATCTGGGGGGTCTTCGCTTCCTGCAATTGCGCTGCGGGGCTTGTCCATTTCCAGGGAGCTCTTGATTGTCTTCCTTTCCCATGTTTGGATTGCCGTGGGGTTTCCTAAGAATCTGTGCCCATCGCTTCTCTGGATGTTCTCTTGCACTGGTGGCCTGTTGCCTCTTCTCTGCTGGTGCCTCTTTTGTGTCCTGGGTTCTGTTGCGGGTGTACAAGGACGCGGATCTTTCTCCATGCCCTGGTTTGTGTCCTTGCTTTCTCCGTTATGGGATTTGGCAGACACTTTGCCTATTTCCGTTCCTGTGGACTCTGTGGTGGCCAGTCTTGTGGGTCGTCCTTCCATGGCTGCTGTTCACATTCTGTGGGACGGTGTGGACGAGTGGGTAGTTTCTGCCCTGTGGATGTCTTCTGCCGCTTCTTATCTGGCTGTTCGTTCTGGCATTTTTTGGGGGTACGTTGCCCTGTCTTTGCTGGCCGATTTCGAGTCCCTGTTTTCGTCCATGCAGAAGGGTGCCAGTTGTCCGGAGTTGCTGGAGTCTATGGAGCACCTGGTGGTGTTTCTGTCGGCCATCACCTTTGTTCCTGTATGGTGGGCTTCTGCTGTGTCCTGTGGTTCCTCTGTTGCTGCCCACCGTGTCCTTTTACTGCGGGATTGGATGTCGGACGCGGCCCCGCGTTCCTTGGCTTTGCGGCTGCCTTTCTCTGGTGCCCGTCTGTTTGGTGTCTCGCTGGAGGTGTTTCTGCAGTGCTCGCTTCGGCAGCACATATACTATGATTGGAACGATACAGAGAAGATTTGCTTGGCCCCTGCGCAAGGTTGCCTCGCTAATTCGTGGAGCGTTCCTTTACAGTATACACATGGTCCCTGAGGGGTGCCGGGTCTGGTCCGCGGCGTTCCTGACTGGACCGCCCTTTGGGACGTTCTCGCTGATGCCGCCACCTGGCCTTGTTGTACGGGGTCTGGACTTGTTCGTACGGATGCTCCCGTTCTTGATGGAGGCCCTCCTGATGGTTCTTCCGTTTGTCCTGTCGGGTTGGGTGTTCTCCACGCTCGTCCTCAGGGATGCGTGTCTGCACGTCCCGGTGGCTGTGACGGTTTGGCATTTCCTGCATTCTGCCTGGAGGATCAGCGCTGGCCATTCTGCGTCCTCCCCTTTGGTCTTCGGTCCGCCCCCCGGGTGTTCACCATGGTGGTGGCTCCCTTGGTGGCCCATCTACATCTCCTGGGGGTGTCTGTGTTCCCGTATTTGGGTGTCTGGATGGTTCAGGCTCCGTCCCTGGAGGTTGTGTCTCGCCACCTTCTCTTGTCCGTGTCTGTGCTCAGGGACCACGGGTTTTTGTTCAACTTGCCTGTATGTCGCCTGGAGCCTGCGACCCGGAGGACCTTCATCGGTACAGTGTTCGATTCTGTGTTGGGCGGGGTGTTCCTGCCGGACGCCCGGATTCGTCGCCTCCATTCCTTGCTGTGGTGCTTGTTGTCCCGAGCCTCGGCTCCCATCCTTCAGTGGCTGGAGGTTCGTGGCCACATGGCTGCTTCTGTTTTCAGTGGACTCCATGGTTGGAGCGTCAGACCCTGATGCGGGGGTCTAGCCCGGGACCAGGGTTCAATTCCCTGCCTCGGCGGGTCTTGGGCTCAAATTTCCACGGACCTGGAAATTTTTGTTGGGCCTGGGTTCCTCTGCGGCCTCTGCTGTGGCATGTGCAGCGGTGGGTCCCCTTTACTGTCCTGGACTTTGCGGTTCCTGTTCCTGGGTCTCTGGATGTTGTGTCTGCTCTCCGTGGTGGCTGGACCCCTCCCGCCTTTCCGTGGGGATGTTGTTTCGTCTCCCTCCTCCTCTGGTTGTGACCACGGATGCCTGCACCTCGGGCTGGGGCGCGACTCTGGCCCGTTGGGTGGTGCTGGCGCGTTGGCTCCCGTCGGAGTCTCGCAGGTCGTCCAACTGGAGGGAGTTGTTTGCAGTGGAGTGGGCGCTTCGTTATTTTCGTCTTCGTCTGGAAGGTTGCCATGTCATGGTGCGATCGGGCTACGCAGTGACTGTGGCATCTCTGAATCTCACGGGGAGGCCCCACGGTTCTTCCCTGAATCTGGTGGCTTGTTCCATCTCGGCTTGGGCGGAGCTTCTTCTTCTGGCCCTGTCTACTCCACTCATTGGGGGTGTGGTCAATGTGGTGGCGGGCTCCCTGAGTCGGTGGTTTCCCTCATCTCTGTCCCTGTGTTTGGCTCCCGGGCCCTTTCGGAAGCTTTGCCTGGGGTTCGGGACTCCGGCTCTGGTCTTGTTTGCCTCGGGGTCCGATGCCCTGGTGCCCCTGTTCTACTCCGGGTCTCCAGTGGTGTGCACAGGGGGGGTGGATGCCCTGTCTCTCCTTTGGCCTCCCTGGTTTTTCTGTGCCTTTACTCCCTTTCCTTTGTTTCCTGCCTTTCTGCTGACGGTTCTGCGGGAGGGGGCTCAGGTGGTGGCAGTGCTGCCTCGCTGGCCGAGGTGGTCCTGGTTTCCTCTTCTGCTGGGCCTGGCGATGGGGCCTCCTTGGCTTCTGCCCCGTCGCCCCTCTCCTCTGTGATCTCCGTCCCTCTTTCTGGTTCCCCTCTCCTTGGCGGTTTGGGGGTTGGACGGATGTCTCTTGGGACCCGTGGTCTGCCCGACCACTTGCTTTGGTGCTGCGGGCTTCTCGTGGGAAGTCTACTTTGTCTTCCTCTTCGGAGAGCTGGTCTTCTTTTTTGAGGTGGTGTTCCTCCTCTGGTTGTCTTGCTGGGCCTTTGGGCTGCTTTCCGTGCCTTCCGGGTCCCGGATTCCTTCCTTTCTTCCTTCTGATGGCTTGTTGGTTTTCTTGCCTTTTTCGGAATTTCTCTCTTCTCCTTCTGGTCGCTCTTTGGCACCCCCTTGGGGTGTCTCCTTGGTCTTGGGGGTTTTACAGTTTTCCCCTTTTGTCCTTTGGAGTCTGTGGGCCTTGAATTTCTGTCGTGCCTGGTGGCTTTCTGTTCTTTCCTTTGGCCTCGACCGTGCCTTGTACTTTCTGTGGCTCGTTCTGGGGTGTTTCGCTCTTCTGCCTCTCTCTCCGTGTCATTTGGCTTGGCTGGTTTGGCTACGGCTGCTTCCTGGCTCTCTTTGGATCGCTGGTTTCTGGCGGTCTTTGCTCTTGCCTATCTTGGTGCTGGTTTGCCCAGTCCGACGGGTGTCCTGGCGCGTTCCGCTCGGGGCGTGTCTGCCTCCTGGGCTGTTTACCTGGGTGTGTCTCTTAGTGGATTTGTCGGGCTGGGTCCTGGGCCTCCGAGTCCGCATTCGTGCGACCCTATTGGTGGGGTTGTGCCTTGTCTGACCGGACTTGTTTTTGGTCGTGGGGTGTTGCTGGCTGTGGGGATTTTCCCCTCCGCTGTGATTCTGTTGTTTTCTTGCAACTTTGTCTTGCTGCACTCCTTTGTGTCTGGTCTGTGCCTTGTTGTGTGTGGGTTGCCAAAGGCCTGTTTGGGCGTTGCTTTGGTATGCCTCATGTGTGATGACTGGGTCGAGGACGAGGGACGTAGAGGTAATGCTATGATTACGTATGGTAATCCCCATTACTCTTAGTCCTACTCGTCCTCGACCCAGTCATACAACCCGCCCGCCCTCCCTTTCCAGGCCTTTGGTGCTTGGTACATCAGGATTTGCTTCTGGTGGTGAGGTGTGTTATAGCACCTGACAGGAGGGTGGGTGGAGTCTAAAAGCGTTTCCTGTTTTGTTTCCTGTCGTGTGGAATACCTCATGTGTGATGACTGGGTCGAGGACGAGTAGGACTAAGAGTAATGGGGATTACCATACGTAATCATAGCAATAGTACTCTTATACCCACTGTAGACGCTAGTAACCGGACTCACAATAATTCCAGCTCACAACTACCGCCCAAATCGCTACCACATTGGTCACAACATTAGCTGACGACCTGCAGCCCAAATCTCATCGTATCCCTAGGGAAAGCATTAGAAATGTATTATAAAGAGAAATCACGTGCATAGAAAATATACTAGACACTCATGCCCTATCCTTCAATAGGGTACTAGTGGGAACAAATCATGGGCATCCTGCAAATCCAATACTCAACACATCCATGTGTATTTTGTGCATCAAAAAAAGGAACTGGGTGTTTTGCAACCCACCCATGTGGCTCCTGTCGCCATACACAAGTGATTTGCAGTGGAGTCTACATGCTGTCGTAAAATGTTTCCCGTTACCAAAAACCACTGGTTGCAGCTAGTTTTGGGTACAAAGCATTTCCTTGGCTTCTGGACCCCTGCTGCACAAGACCTTTAAGGTGTAAGAGTAGGCTCTAGGTGTACAGCAAAAATAAAGAAGGGAAAGCGGGTCTGAATTTTAGACGGCTACATTCGTGTTTGAAGCAATTTGGTGATCTGACAGTCAAAGTGATTTTTTATAGCTGCCAAATCTTCAGATTGCTTATGTGCAACATTTCCATAGTAATTATGTCCAATTGTACAAGTGGCTCACTACAGTAACTGTTGAATGTATTTAATGCAGTAAGATATGGGGAAGTTTCTGCTTAAATATTTCAACATTTAGGGGCCGATTAGGATGGCGGGCAGACCGTAGCGGTGCTGGGACCGGCTGCTAGTGGTGCGGCGGTCCCGCACCTGCAATTAGGATGCCACTGCCACCGTGGCGGTGGCATCCTCTATTCCCAGCATTGTGGTGGGAGGTGCTCACATCACCGCCCGCCACAATGCTGAGAATGCGCTGTGTGCATTGTCATGTACAAGGTGACAAGCACCGCGCGGTGCCTGCTACTCTGTCAATGACAATGTAGGGGGGTACCATAGGTATCCCCCATGTGCACCCCCCACCCCCCATAACCTGGTTGCCCGCAACGGGCCCCCGACAACAAAATCCGCATGCCTTTCCGTGGCGGCATCACTGCCACTAAAGGTGGCTTCCCACACCCATGCTAATATGGATGGCGGTGTCTAGCAGACACCGCCACCATATCTAACCCCTTTTCCGCCAGGTCGACTGGCGGAAAACCAGCGGACGGTCTTTCTGTCCGCTGGGGTCCCCCCTGCCATACCAATATGGCGGGGGAAATGGGTGTTGGGCGGAGGGGAATGTAGGGCGGATCGCCACCGCCATGCAGGCAGTGGTGATACGCCCTACATCGTAATCAGCCCCTAAATGTTCACATTTGCCTTATAAACGTTCTTCCTTTCTCAAATTTCCTTTAAAATTTATCTTTTGACACTGTTTTCTTCCAAATTTTCTCTGGGGAAGAACCACTCAAGCACCCTTTCTGTCAGTCTGGCTTGTGCGCCTCTCATGCTTGCAATATAACTCTGGGAAGGATCTATGATGTTACAACGCGTTATTTTACAACGCAGACCGTTACATCGCAATTTTTACAACGCAGGATCCATTACAACGCATGGCATTACAACGCATGGCATTACATCGCAGATGCTATTACAACGCATGGCATTACATCGTAAGTATAGGTAAGTATACCTTTTTAAAAAAAATGTAATTATTTTAATTTAATTAAATTATATTAAATAAAATAATAGAAATTATTTATTTAAATTAATTTTAATAAAAAATGTAATTAATTTTATTTAATTAATATAATTAAATTAATTTAAATATTTTTTTGATTGTAATTAAAATAAATTATTTAAAATAATGTATTTAATTTAATTATTTTATTAAAAAATTTAATTAATATAATATAATTAATTTTATTTAACTTAAAAACACCCCTGTACCCCAAAACCCAAACCCTGCCATGAAACCTAAAAACACCCCTGTATCCCAAAACCCAAACCCTGCCCTGAAACCTAAAAACACCCCTGTACCCCAAAACCCAAACCCTGCCCTGAAACCTAAAAACACCCCTGTACCCCAAAACCCAAACCCTACCCTGAAACCTAAAAACACCCCTGTACCCCAAAACCCAAACCCTGCCCTGAAACCTAAAAACACCCCTGTACCCCAAAACCCAAACCCTGCCCTGAAACCTAAAAACACCCCTGTACCCCAAAACCCAAACCCTGCCCTGAAACCTAAAAACACCCCTGTACCCCAAAACCCAAACCCTACCCTGAAACCTAAAAACACCCCTGTACTCCAAAACCCAAACCCTGCCCTGAAACCTAAAAACACCCCTGTACCCCAAAACCCAAACCCTACCCTGAAACCTAAAAACACCCCTGTACCCCAAAACCCAAACCCTACCCTGAAACCTAAAAACACCCCTGTCCTCCAAAACCCAAACCTGAAACCTAAAAACACCCCTGTACCCCAAAACCCAAACCCTGCCCTAAAACCTCAGTACACCTATACATATACTCCTATACTCATATTTATTTAAAAAATTACTTAAATTAATAAATTTAATTTATAATATTTAAAAACATAAATAAATATTTTTATTTATTTTTATTTATAATTAATATTAATTAAATCATTTATATAATATTAAATAAAATTAAAATAAATTATATACTTACCAATACTTACGATGTAATGGTATGCGTTGTAATAGCATCTGCGATGTTATGCCATGCGTTGTAATGCCATGCGTTGTAATGGATCCTGCGTTGTAATAGCTGCGTTGTAACAGCATTACGACGTAAAAGTTGCGTTGTAAGTGATACACACCCTCTGGGAAACAGCCGTTACAACAAGGTTTTACCACATTGTACCTTTACCCACATTTTTTCACTACGCATGATTTTAGAACGCATATGCTTTTACAATGTATGCCTTTACCATGCATTTAATGTAAGTTCAGCGGTCTCCCCCCCAAACAATACGTGGTAAAGGCATACGTTTTAAAAGCATATGTGTTCTTAAAAAATGTGAGGTACAAAATGCATGGTGAAGATATGCAGAGTATTTCCCTGCATTGTTCCGTCATACAATCTGTAACACTTATACCCAACTTTTATGCTCACCACTTTCAAATGTCACCAGACGCCACTGCTGGTGACCCTACCCATGCCCAGCATCACATCTTTTGAACGTGCAGACCTCAACAAGCCTATAGCGGTGGTAGAGGTAAAATAGGCCATTCATGACATGGCAAAAATATGACTCCTGATTTGGATGGTCTTCCCCCCGGAGTACTACGACCACTTCTCCAACCATCTTTTTCTGAAACTGACAGCTATCTACAAGAAACCCTGGATACTGGGGGTGCTCTCCGCAACCCTGCAAGAGTGCAACCTAATCTCCCTCCTTAAACCCAACAGGGGCCCTACTCAATTATCCTCATAGCGACCTATAATACATACGTCTATTCCATGTGATGGACCAAGCGTCCTTAAAATACTGCCAGGCAGCATGCCCAATCCTCGGCCGGGAATAGGAGTTTGATATGCTGTACTGGGATTACCTTGGAAAGGCTGGATTTTTCTTTCTAGAGTCTGCTTACCATTCTCCGAAATCCCGTCACAGGTCGACTGGACCTTTTTATCTGTCATAGAGTGAATTAGGCAACCTATTTACTAATAATCAATACTTGCAACAATTCCCATTTACCTTCCCCAAAGGACCACTGACTAAAAACCAAGTTTGAAGATTTATTACAGAAATGAAAACAGCTGAAGATACAAACACCTCAACACGAGGTTTAAAAGGAAAACGGGCACTAATACAAACATAATCCTACGGAAAAGTCTTAGGCGGCTTATGAATAATACGAGAATCAGTTCCAGAACCATCAGGCTAATAAAAATTGCTGTAACTTGAGTTCTAGTATGCATTGGAAGGAAAAGTCAAATTAAGCTATCCCTACCCTATACTAAGTGACATCCCTACTCAACAATAGCCCATTCCTAGCAAAAGGTGTCAGCCGTGGTGACTTCCAAAGAAGTTCACTCACTTTCTCTCAAGTCTGGTGTAATTCTCAAACCTAGCTAAGCTCTTTGCCCATCCAACCGCTCTCTCTAGCTCCTCAACCCATCTGCTCTCTCTCCACCCTCAGGGTGCTGTCCCTAATACAAAACCCCACAATACTGGTGACACGCCTTCAGGTACGCCCCTCTCGAAGGTGTAGGGTTCCAGAATTTTCCATCATGGCACTCTTCCATCCATGTCTGCTAAAACGTCCTTGGGTCCCAGACTCTCCGTCGCTTCAAGTTGTATCTTTAAATTCCTCAGCTACTCCTCCATGTCTGAGTCTAGCATCCTAACGCTCATACACAATGGGCCCTTCTACTTTACTGTCTATTTGATTCGGCACCTGCAAGGAAATACATGAGAATCGGCTCACACATTCTTTAACTTTGATTAAATTTAGCCAAAGGCCGCTTTTACAAAATAATTCTACCATTTAATGCGAAGAAAACATTTCCATTCAGGCCTACTAGATTTCCATGGACTGGACCTTTGCACGTTTCATAGGCCCCACATTTTACACGAATAACCTCTCCATACTTTAGGCCTCCAACTTTAAAAGCAAATACATTTTCTACTTCAAGCAGCTAATCACTTATAGAAGAATGCAAATATGAATTTTAGTAAAGCAACCCTAATCATACAATTGTTCTAATTAAACAGCATCACTAATAACTCAAAACCCATAACAGTTGTCCTGCAAGTAGTTCTAACATCAAATACTTCAGTTCTCAACCCTACATTGCATTTGAACATGATTAGTAAACCCTTTACATATGCGGGTGCTGACTACTTGTACATATGATGCACCCCTACAAATTTTCACTTCTGTCTAGCGCTCTCTCAACCTCTTTGCAGTACTGACCAAGATTGGATTAGAGAGACATCTCTTAACACAAACAAAACTATTATACACAAACCCGTCCTCTCAGGTCTGTTTAAGCTGCTCGGTGTCTGACTCCTACACAGTGAGCCATAGTACCCGCAAGCCCTGCCTCATCTCTCCCCTACTCTTCGCCATCACCATAAAACCTATTTACCTCCGCATGGAGGGCACACGCTGGGGAATCCCACTGGGAGACGCGACCAACGTGGTATCACTTTATGCCGATGATCTGCTGCTCTACTTAAGGGCTGCTTGAGCCGACACAGAAGAGATATAAGCCACCCTCCAAGAGTTTGAGAAAGCAGTAGGCCTGCAAGTAAATTGGGCAAAATCCAGTGTGTTACCGTTCTGTCAGAGTGTGCCCCAACAGAAAATGCGGCTGGGCGGTGCCGTCATCTTCTGGGTAGAGAACACAGTCGGCTACCTGGGGCTCCGACTATACCACTCACAACTGGACTTATTTTAGGGAAACGTGAAGAGAACACTCATAACCCTTAAATCACAGGTGGCGTTCCTGAAGCGTCTGCTACTGGAAAGATAGCACTCTCCAAAATTATTATTGTTCCCCGACTGTTATACTATTTTGTCAATGTACCAGTCTACCTGCCCTGCCAGTTCTTCTGGGAACTGCACTCCCTCCTAGGGAAGGTGATATGGAATGCCAAGCCGCATTGCATAGCACTATGTAAACTGCGTCTCCCAGTGGGTAAGGGAGGCTTAGGCACACCCTCCTAGGAAACGTATTATCTTGCAGTCCAACTTCAATGGGTGGCCGCTGGCTAGCAGATGGTCCCTCCGGCTACACTCCTCGAATCTTATCCACCAGGCATGATAACGCCATTGAAAGAATAGGTGATCTTTTCCAGGACCACAACCTATTAACATTTGATCAACTTCCTCAAAACCAAGGTTGTCCAAAGTCGGTCCTGCAGCGCCAGATCTATGTCAGATCTTTAAGATAGCTACATTTCTCAAAATGTGGATACGCTAAAAATCTGGCATGTATCCATCCCTCCAGGACTGACTTTGGGGAACCCTGCTCAAGACTATGTCATTCTATTGGGCCAATTCCTCCTCCACGGTCAACTGCTAGCATCATGCCCTCGCCTATGGCACACAGTAGACGAAGAACCCCCAGCACATGCTGTTATAGAAACCCTATACACCATAGGTTCTGGGCACCACCTAGTCACCTGGCTATATAAAGCTATTAGGCAACACATCGGGGCTTCAATAGCATCACTCAGGGCAGTATGGGAGGTGGACATTGCACGTCTGTTACACGTCTCTGAGTGGGCCACAGCATTGAAGTCCACATAAAAAGTTTCTTTCAATGCAAGATGTAAACAATATACAATATACCAGTCTCCACAGAGCGTATCCAATGCCCACTAAATTGAGCTGGATATTCCTGGACGCCCATCTTACGTGCCCAAGATGGCACTCTAACAAGGCCACTCTACAACAAATACTTTGGTCATGCCCCACCCTAACACACTCTGGCACACGATACATGACAACCTCGACAGAATCACTGCACTCCCAAACCTGAACACATGGGCAGCAACAGTCTTGGTCATCTATAAAAGGAGGAAGAACCATAATGTGTGCGCCCGGTTTGCAAACCTGGCCCTGCAGCTGGCCAAAAGCACCTGCCCCTGCTGCTGGACAAAAGAGCAGACCAGCCAACTGCAGTAGCTCAATGGCATAAGATTTTACTCCAATTGGGAGAGGCCGGGAGTGCCAACCTATGCCAGGAGGAAGCTCGACACCTCGGAAAGAAACCCAAAGCAATAGCCTGGGGCACCATGCTTACTCAGTTCAGAGACCTGGTAAGTGGCAAACCCCTCGCCCCCACCAGAAGAACAATGGTCAATGGACCACCCCATAGGCACCAAGTTGGTGAAACTGAGTGTGCACTACAGATGGAAAGACTTGATTCCCCCATTGATGTCCCCTTATCCCCAACCCCTGAGCTTGGGCATTGCCCACCCACGATAACCAACGAGGCTCTTGCTCATTCTGTTGTTTAGTTGCCTTCCTCCAACAGTTCAACAGTTCGACTTTGGTCTATTTGCTTGACCATTTGTACATAGACTGGTTCCCCTGATGCTTTCAGAGGTTTCAATATTATGTTGCCCAACCACCTCCAAGTTCCTTTTCCCATTCTGTCTGAAAACTTTATCTGTGGTTTTTTCTCCCACTTCATCTGACTTTGTTGTTACTTATTTTGATATAGCAATTATTTTTTTAATATACCTGTTACATCTCGTGGTTCCTCCCCGTCCTAGTCCCTTTTCTGCTTGCACATTTCTGGATACTAACATTGATGTTACCTTGTGTCTGTACCTTGTTTCGAGGTATTTTCTTCCTTTTTAGGTCTCGCCTGAGACAGCGCGCATGCGCTACTCTGCGAGACATTTAGTAAGGGCTTTAAACTTTGGAACACGCGCTTGTGTGTGTGCTTTTGTTTATTTCAACCGCTATTGGCCTTTGCATGCATCTTTCTAAGAAAGACAGCACACAATTGGCACCCGACTAACCTGGCACTACCAGGCACCTCGCTAACTGGGAATTCCGCCTATACCGTACTTACCTTGACATTTACGAGGGGAATCTCCATAAACCCCTCGCAGGCATACGATCCCAGATACATTTCTGGCGATCTTTCACCCTTGCGCCCATTGGCAAAGTGGCCTTAGCAAGAAATATTGTTTTGATGCGCCTTATTTACTACTTTGCGGACCTTCAAGTTATGCCCCTCACTCTTTCTTCAAGGAACTGGATGCACTCTGTATGCTTATCTGGGTGTCGGCGCGTGGCCTTGGCTAAATTGCAGCTGCCAACAGATCATGGGGGTTTCCTTCAAATAATTTTTCTTAGCTGTACAGCTTCAGTGTCTGTCTTATTCGACAGCTGGGTGTGATCTGGATGAGGCGTGCGTGGCCCCTAGGGACATTCCCATTTCTGTGCTCCGAGGCTTGCTTCTTCCGGGGAACACCCTGCCCCCATCTGGCCCTTCCAAGTGTCGTTAGTGAGAATATGCATGGTCAGAATACATCGCCTTTTCTGGGAGACCACTCTCTACACTCCAAGCCTGCCTCTAGTCAGCCTACCCCAAGGTTGGGAACATTAAACTGCCGGGAAAATTCAAACCTGGACAGACTGTTCACTCCTTATGGCGGGCGACCTCTGCTGAGGGACTGCTCCTTCCCTTTGATCAGCTAGTAGACGAGAAGGACCTTCTACCGGAGCAGTTTCTCCTCCACAGAAAACTCACACACGCATACCGCACCCTTTGGGATCTGTTGGGGGAAAACAAGAGATCATCCAGTGCTTCAGACCATATTAACCAAGGGACTGAGGGGACACCTGATCACATGGCTGTACAAAGCGATCAGAGAGCTGACAACACCTCTCTCGCCAAGCCCTGAAAAAAATTGGATGACAAATTTGGTAGAGTACTACATGACAAAGAGTGGGAGCAAGCTCTTAAGTTCCCCAAGACGATCTCCTGCAACTCACGCTTCAAGAACATACATTTCTTCCCAAGTAATATGTACTGCAGAAACCCATGTATCTTACTGGATACACTCCCTTTGGTAATGGATGTTGATAACTCTGTGGCCTCATGGCCTTCCACTGTACTATTGCAACGTTTAATAAAATAAAAAAGATGTTTAAAAAAAAAAAAGAACATACCTTTCTTCCTTCAACAAATGCCATATTTAACCCTACTCCAGCTGCATCACTACCTCCCAGAAGTACAGTTTACCTGTCCCCAATGTCAGACCACAGATGCGACAATAATATACATGCTGTAAACATGCCTGGTACTCCAGACCTACTGGCATACCATACACGTCATGCTGCGGGAGATCACAGGACTACTGGGTATAGGGGATAGACACATGTGAGTCCTGCTCTCTGGGGATATTCAAACTCAGAAAGCAACACAAAGTACAGACACGGTTCATCGCCATAGCCCTGCTCCTCAGAAAGTATATGCTCACAATGCACTGGCTCTTACCCACGGCCCCCTGTGGAGGCATGGAGAGGGGCAATGAGCAAATGGGGTGCTTCAGAGAAGGACGCCCTCCGATACGAGGAGGTCCGTCGAATACGCCGACGACCCATTTCCCCTCAATGGACAGCCCTGCTATTACAATTCCTCCAGGTACCCAGCAACAATGCCCTAACCCCTTGAGGTCATTGGCTCTCCATTCTACAAATGAATATCCCCACCTAACCTGAGACCCCTATTCACGACCCCCCATTGCCCTACAACCTACAACCTCCTCGAACATGGAAACCCATACACACACTCACAGGCCCAACGCCGCACCAATAGTATTGCATTCTGCTATATCTGCCCCCTCCCCCCATATAATGTCCGGTGGTTCCCCCTTAGCTTGGAATGGGCACTCCTATCTGTGACAGACCATCAATGACAAACAGCAAATACCCAGAACAGTTATACCTTACACCTGAACACATTGTGTCCCCGCTGCTGTTAACTATCACTCTTCATGTATACATTTCTGTCCTAATACTGCCAATTGCTTGTCATGTATGATTGCCTTTTCTCCTGTTTTTATGTTTTAAAAAACTAATAAAGAGTATTAACAAAAAAGAAAATGTTAAAGGGTATCCCATGTGGGAGATGGTATGGGCTCAGGCTGGCCATTGGGAGGATACATTTTTCCAGCAGCTGGCTGATGTGTGACATTTCAGGCTCGCTTCAAGGACTCCCTCAAATGATTGACAGGCAGACCTGCGCCTTAGATAATGTTGTGAACTGTTGCAAAGACATTATGAGTATGCACCAAGATCAAGTAAAAATCTGTAGGGAAGAGAGTCCAAAACACTGTGCTTTAGCTATGAAGATGATGGAGGACATGTTCAAAATGTTCGGAAGTCTACCTACTCTGACAACACATCGAGAAGGCTCTCCACAACCACTTGCACTTACCACCTGCACAGCCACCTGCCCCACCAGCACTGCCACCAACACCCTCACCTGCACAGCCACCTGCTCCAACAGCACAGCTCCTGGCACCCCACCTGTACAACAATCAGCACCCCACCCGCACAGAAATCAGAACCCCCACCTGTACAGCAACTGGCACCCCACCTGTACAGCCACCGGCACCCCCATCTGTACAGTCACTAGGCTCATCAGCACAGGCTCTTGCTCCAGCAGCACATCCGCCTATCACCTGAGCCACTTGCAGAGGCAGCTGCCATACACACACTCCAACAACTAACTAGAATGCGTACATACTCCCAAAGATCTTGATCCACACAACTGTGTAGCCATAGGAGATATTCCCCATAAATACTGTAAATATGTTTTGATCTTCATCATTGTTTTATAATAAGAATATGTGCATTGTTTGCAGTAGACTTGGATTTTTTTGTATTGTTTTCTCTGGTTGTAGAACATATCTTTCAATATCACAATGTGTGAATACTTCATTGAGAACAATAAGACAAATTGTTTTGCAAGCCATCATATAACAGAGATGTTTTTAAAAAATAATAATTTAAAAATGTTTTGGTATTATTCCAACCCCCACTCATCTGAAAAACAAGTACTGTGGGAACAAAGAATGTCCCACCACTCACCCTGTGCCTTTACCCTTCATGCTGAAAACTAATACAGGCATGAGCAGAAAGCACACCGGGGGAAAGTAGGTAAACAAGGGAACAAGGAAAGATAATGGTCTGGAGCTCAAAAATACACCTCTTCTTTCTGGGGAGTGTTCAGGATATCTTGGAAGACAGGGGATTCCCCAAGCGTGTACAATACCTTGCTCGAGGTTGGGAGAACTAGCTGGCAAGATGGGAGAGGATTGACTTGGCCGTGCTTCATTTTCTGTTCCGCTGGGTGTTTTGGGTGTTTCAGGTGCTGGGTGGGTTGGCAATGTGGCTAGTCGCTGGCTCGCCCCTGTGTTGTTCCATCCAGTCCTATGCTTCTTTGGATTCATAAAGAAGAGTGTGGTATCGCTGGCGATGATATTGAGCCTGGCAGGAAAGAGTAAGGAGTACTGTACCCCCTGTTGGCGAAGGCGCCGTCTTCCAGAAAGGACTAGCTCTGGTGCTGGACAGTGCGGGTGTAGTCAGCAAATAGCATTATGTGTTTGTCTTCAACTCGGAGGGGGCCTACCCACCAGGCTTTTAGTAGTATTGCATCTCCATGTCAATTCTCACCTGTGCTTTCACAGGAGCGATCAGGAAAAAAACAAAGCGATGGTCCCAACTTCCCCTCATCAGCCAGACAGCCCAACAATGTTAAAGCTAGTCATGAGAGAGGAGGAAGGGAAGAGAAAAGACATGTGTCCCACTGAGCCTGCACAGGGAAATAAGTAGTGTCCTAAAGTATCTCTATGTGTTTCCTGCATATAAGAAAGAGAATAAGGAATGTCAGTGTATATGTAAACCTTTAAGGTAATGTCACAAGATGTACAGTACTATATGTGTGGCCACACTGTATATAGACACTACCTGTATAATCCCTTCTTCCGAACTTAAATAACTAACTGCATACAGAGGGCTGGTACACAATCGATGAAAACAATAAAGAGTATATGGTTACTAAGCACAACAATATAGTGTGTGTTTCATATGGGAAGAAAGGTACATGGAAACACACCTAAAAGTATTTTGTAGCCTGCTTTAAAGGAAAGCCCAAAAAATACTGCAAATTCACTAACTGGGAGAGTGCAGGGCTCAAAATATCCACTTACTATGGCAAGCCAGTGTTTATCAGGACGAGTTATTTTTATGGCATACTCGTCCTTTCTGGCAAGTAGGAGGACAAACTGACTTTTGACTTCTGTCTCTGAAAGCAGAGCAAATGCGACAAGATAACAAGATTTAAAGGCATCTTTATTGCTCACAAAGTAAATTAATAAATTAAATCTTGTCATCGTGTCACATTTGAGTTTAAGTGTTAATAAAAGACACAATGAAAATGATTGATCAACTCCTCTTTGAAAATCAAACAGAAAAAATATAAGTGAATAATTAGGTCATGCATTCACATTGGAGAAAATGTGAAAAAAGCTGCAAATCTTTTAAACCATTATCTTGCATACTGAGCTTGGCAACAACAGGCATGTGTCACAAAACACATTCTGCTAACAAGTCAAACATTAAATCAGGAGATTAGTCAATTGATATGTAATAAATGAGTCAACCTACCCGTGTCTACCATCAGCCAGCTATGTGGTGCCTGCTTAGGTGTGATCTAATGGCGAGGAGCAGAAGTCACTCTTGCCTGAAAAGGAGGCAGGCCCAAAATCACAGGCCCTATAACAATATGGTAAAATGCAATTTAAAAACTAAATTTTACAGGTAAAACCCAAATAGCCAAGTAACTGTATTGTTCAAAACCAAGAAATGGATATGACAAAGTATATATAATGAATGAATACAATATTGGTACTACATGGGAAAAACTTCATTAGCATATGCACTTACAAAATCTTGAGAGTTGTTGGTGGTGAATTGGCCCTTGACGTCGAGCTCCCGCAGGTGCCTGGACTTCTGCCCCAATGGAAAGATTGGCTCTGGCTGTATGTAGAAAATTCAAGTAGAAAGTAAAATAAAGTTACAATGAAATGTTTGTTTTTCATAACTGAACATGGTGTACTCTAAACAATGCAGGTATGATGAAACATAAAAATTCATACACCTATGAGCCTTTAATTCTTGATAAAAGAAGTGACAGGTAAAACATTGACACATTTCACACAGGATGGGTAAGAAACTTTGTTTTTGCTTTATAAAGATTTCTGGGACTTGCAATGTGGTCAAGAAAATGGAAAACATTAGAGAACAATTCACAATATTGTACCGATACAACATGGAGTGCCTTCCATAGTCACACATTCTACAAAGAAAACTCGTTTTTATATATAGTATGGATGTTGTTGCTCAAAGTATTATCTGGCACCACATTACGGTTGTCTGTAACGCTCAGCCCATATAGCGTGTGGATGTTCATAATGGAGCGGATGTCCTTCTCGAGTCGGGTGAGAAGGAGACGGGATCCAGTTGGTCCTCCAGGAAGATCTCCAGGCACCTCTTTCCTAGTGAACCTACAGTTCAGTTATATCCTCCACCAATGCATACACTTCATCGGCCAACTGCTACCATAAGGCTGCCTTCTGTGTGGCCCTATGATTATACAGAAAGCAGCTCAGATAGCTTTTTATAGTTAGCCACTACAAATTAAACAATCATCTGTGTCTCCTTCTCTGAGAAATGTATTTTCCTCCTCAGTACAGACAGCATGGTTAAAGCACTTTCGCAAGAGAGCAACCAGGTAGCAGCCTGAAGAAGACGAGATGTGAAGAATCAGAGGTTTGGTTGTGACAAACTTTTATGTGGTTGCAAATTATTGATTTTAAGGTGTAAATAATTGATTTCATGTGTATGTACTCACTAGTTAATTTGCAATGTTTAGATTTCATCATCTCTGCCATTCAAAGTTCTCTACCTCGACTGCAGAGTCTCTGCCGCAAAACTGCACTCTCCGCCCTAAAAGCAGAGATTTTGCCACAGGTGCAGAGTCACTGCAGTCGTAAAAATACTACTCATAAAATTATGAACGTAGTTTGCAAAAAGCAAATTGTAAACTTACACAAATGTGCAAGTTAACCTTTGTGAATCTGGTCCACAGTGAATTTTTCTTGTTCTTTTTAAATACTTGGAAGCAGATGCTTGGAGAACTACTTTTTAGATAAATGTTCCAACCCTGGCAAGAAAATAAATAGACATTCAACAACTATAGACTGGTGAGTACAATCTCATATACATGATAAAAGCTTGCTCCCCCTAAAAGAAGACAATGGAATGATGATGATGAAATGTGTCATGATAAAGTTTACACTCACTGGGTTCACAGGATTCAACAATCTGTGTAGGGAAAAGTACAACCTTGGCTCCAAATAATTCTAAAGAAGAATCTAGATAAAAATTACAGAAAAGTTGTCACTAAAATATGTACAGACAGGCTCAGTGATACCCAACCTAAATAGAACCTTCTCGAGGATCAGTTTAAGCCAGTTTACTAAATCTGCATTGTATAACTCTCTCAACTAAAGCACGACAAACCCAGCGATTGCAAGTGAATCAGGAAGAGATGTGTTACATCGAAAGGAGAAAAGGATGATTATCCTTCGAGTGGTCCCCTAACGTTTTCACTTTTTTTCTAGAAAGAAACAATGTCAGAATATAATGTTTGATGGAGGTGAGTAGGAGAGAAGAACAGAAAAGGTAGTAATCCAATGGGCACCTGTGACAGTCATAACAATCAAAGCATTCAGTGAAGCACAAGAATGAGATAGCCCAATAAAGGTAACATGGGGGGAGGGGTAAAGAAACCAGGAGGAAGATAGCAATTCAGACCTTGCAGTTGCAGATTGACTCCTAATAAATTAATCTAAACAAAGAACAGAAAATACAGTTAATCCAGACCGCACAGCTTTTTCCTTTCAGCCCAAACAGTCCCAGTTTAGTGGAAAGTGCCACTCATTAGCCCAACACTTCACTCTCCTCGAACTCAGAGAAGCAAAGCTCAACTGATGACACCTCAGTTCCTGAAACTCTAACCCAGCTATGGATGAGATAGGAAGTGGCTAGGAGAATGAGTTGTTTGTTGTCATTGAATCCCAGAAAGAAGACATAAAACCACTAAATGGCAAGAGCACTTGGATTTCAACATAAGTATAGAATGAATAAAACTCTTTGATACATCAGGTGCTAAGAATGTTAAGACCTGCCACAACTTATGTGCCAAGAAGCTATTCCATACAGGACATCTTAAAAAGTGTTGATCAACATTATTTAACATTTGATGTAAGAAAATACAACTACTAATGCACTGACAGGTGTTGTTTCAATATGGTATAGTAATACATCAGTATGACCCATGTCTTGCACTGTTCTACCTCCTTGTAAGATACCTGGCAATTTTTCTGAGCAGAAAGGCTTTGCGAGCTGCAGGTGGATTTTTATTTCTTTTCTTTTGCCTATCTAAGTTTAATTTAAATTCGAAGAAACGTTTCTGAATCGATCTAAGAGTACGTGTTTTTTGGAAACTAACACACGGATATAGCTGATCCTCCCATACATGTATCATTTTATTCCACTTATATATTCATGGTTAGCCATTCAAACAGACGAATACAGTAAATTACTTGGGATTACCCATTGCACAGAATGGCATATCCCATAGAGCGCAGCATACAGAGATGGAGACTTCCATGAAATAATCTATTTTAAATTTGCTGGAATTGATTTCCACTGAAGTTGTGTTCCACTGAAATATTAATGCCTGCTCTTAATCAAGCACAGCCTCTGGCCCCGTGCCATCTTTTCTATCCCCCACACGTGAGACCCCTATGAAACAATATTCTGTGCCACACACTTGTCGCAGGAAGATAATAACTTTCCTCTGCGTGTAATGTCATGTTAACGAATGGGTATAGAGGGACACAGCTGGCTGAGCCGGATCCTTATTAGATGAGCCCATTTTGAGCTCCTTGCGGATTCAGACGTGTACAGCTTCACCTCACTTCCTCCTGTGTCGTGAATCACTCTATGTTTCTTGTGCGGGCTGCTGCTGCTGCTTCCGTGACAGACAGGATTCTTTGAGTTGAAGTGTGCGCTGGGCTGGTACTTTGCAGGACATTCAAAGCATTTGATAAGTGGATGAGGCATTGTTTTTTTAAATTTCTCGTTGTGCTCCCTGCAGTCCCTCTCTCTTTCTTAGCACACTTGACTTGATGGTGTCAGGGACTTGGGACAGATATTCGTGGATGAATAGCTATATTAGCATATGTCTCCTCATTGACAAATACTCTGCAGTGGTACCTTGTCACAGGTTGAGTTATAAAAAGAGCAGAAACGTATCTTTCCTTTAAAATGGAATGGAGCAAGAAAGCTCTATTGTTGTTCCTGTAGCACTTTCCTAATGCTTGTGAGGCCCAAGGCGCTTTTATGTTAGAAACAATTTAAAAGAAAGATTTTCCGTTAAAAGTAAAAGAAATGTTTCTAACATTGGAACTTTAATGTTATTGAACTTTTTTCTTTTTCTACGTGCCTTGAAACCATTCCTAACACAAGGTGCTACTTAAATTGATTCTTGAATAAAAAATATTGCATTCTGTCATGAGATTCTATCAGTGATTGTAATTAATGGCCTAGCCCTCCACCTCTCCCTGTTATTCCACAGTGCGGTAGGTTTGGGTGAACTGTGAAGTTTATCTGGCATTTTCCTTCCTTGGAAGCTGCTTTGGGGTAATTGGTTAAACTTCCATGCCCTTTAACTGCTTCAATCACTAACTTTGCAACCCTGAAGGATAGAACCTTTCATCTAATAACAAAACATCCCAAACATAGGCCATAATGCACTCACACACTATCAATCCATACATACATTAGAATCGGTCATGTGCACCTATCTCTCATTCCTTTTCACTTTAAATTCATGCATAACAGCACCAACAACACATGGCAAGAGCACAACTCTGATCATCATGTACAACATATACACAACCTCTGAAGGCAGTGTGACAAACACACTTAATCCAAAGCACTCTTACAGAGCAGAGAGCTTTAGCGACTCCTAAGGTGAATTAAGCCTTCTAGAAATATAATTAAAAGGCTTGAACCCTACAGCTCTATAGGGGCACAATAATCACAACGCAGAGATAAACACATTTCTGTTAACATAAACTAACCCTGCTGTCTATAACTTTAAAGATGTTTTACTCAGTTCCAGATTCCAAGCTGTGTATTTCATTTCGATCATAGCTCAAGTGGAAGTATGTGCACCAATCAGATTCTGAATTATGTATCTATCACCATGCTCCACCATTTCCCCTTGACAGATTTCACCAAGAAAAAAACAGAAGAAATGTAGGGGAAAATGGTCATAAATAAATCCTAAACATGCAGTACTCGGTGCAGTAAAGGCTAACTCCACGTGTTATGCCTCATTCTGAGGAGGTGTACTCAGAAAATTACATTGTCTGGTAAATAAGCCACACCAGGGAAGCAGTCCTTACCCGGTGCTGTAATCATCACCCGAATGTCGCACAACGCAGAATCAGGGTTTACATTTGCATATCTTTCTTTATGCGTATGTTACAATGATATGTTTAAGGTTCATAAGGCTACGATAGATAGATAGATAGATAGATAGAGAGATAGATAGATAGATAGATAGATAGACAGATAGATAGATAGACAGATAGATAGATAGATAGATAGATAGATAGATAGATAGATAGATAGATAGATAGATAGATAGATAGATAGATAGATAGATAGATAGATAGATAGATAGATAGATAGATAGATAGATAGATAGATAGATAGATAGATAGATAGATAGATAGATAGATAGATAGACAATCGCATGAGGAAACTGGTAAAACGATCCTGGAGCTGTTGTAGTCTAGCGGTGTGAATGAGAACTATTTGCATCGCTCACTGACTAATGTTTTTATCTGCACCCCTGTTTAGCGCGCACTAAACGATCTTGGTTTGGAAAGCGCGATTACTTTTTTAAAAATACACTGCGCCGATTGATTTTACAAATTTGCACTGTGTAACATGTAAACCTGTGCTCTGAGCTGTGCTTCACTCACCATTTACTTCACTCCTGCTTCCCCGGTCCACCGCAAGCGCTAGGCTTGTTTGAGTGGAGGGTGCAGGGAGGGTCCTTCTTCCGGCTTCCCAGCCGAGGCAGGCACGATTGGCTGAGCGGGTAGAGGCGGAGCTGAGTAACAGCCCGTCCTCTACATAAGCCCATAGAAACTATCACTCTCCCTGATGACAATCGCATGAGGAAACTGGTAAAACGATCCTGGAGCTGTTGTAGTCTAGCGGTGTGAATGAGAACTATTTGCATCGCTCACTGACTAATGTTTTTATCGGCACCCCTGTTTAGCGCGCACTAAACGATCTTGATTTGGAAAGCGCGATTACTTTTTTAAAAATACACTGCGCCGATTGATTTTACAAATTTGCACTGTGTAACATGTAAACCTGTGCTCTGAGCTGTGCTTCACTCACCATTTACTTCACTCCTGCTTCCCCGGTCCACCGCAAGCGCTAGGCTTGTTTGAGTGGAGGGCGCAGGGAGGGTCCCTCTTCCGGCTTCCCGGCCGAGGCAGGCACCGATTGGCTGAGCGGGTAGAGGCGGAGCTGAGTAACAGCCCGTCCTCTACATAAGCCCGATGCTCTCTATGACGCGCAGCGAAATCGCGCTGCGACCACGCCATAGCCGCGCCAAAGACCAGCCTAAGACCAGCCCGTCTGGGCCCGTCCGGGATAGTACGGGACATGGGGCACGGAACAATACCCTATCGTTGCTGCAAAACACAGGTATGAGCTCTGACTATCTAAGGAGCTTGCGCCCCAATAAGCACATAGATTGTACTGTACTACAGCCGTCACTTACCAGTAGCATTTCGTGCTGCAACTGCAGACTGACTCTTACTAATTTTCAGCCTTACCCGGAGCCAGAACCCTGTAAGCCAACACCCAAACCACGAGCTAAACCAAAGACTCGTGATTTCTCCTTCTACAGTGTTAACTGCAGATCTTTACCGCAGCACAAATTAGATATCTTCAATCTCCTACTAGACAACAAACCCAGTGCCCTCTTTCTAACAGAAACCTGGCTGCACGATAGCGCCGGCCCTGACATAGCATCCGCCCTCCCCCCTGACTACGCTATAGTCAGGAGAGATAGAGAGGGACAAATAGGAGGAGGAATCGCCATCATATTCAACTGAGAATTTACATGTACATTAGAACCCACTCACATTCCTGACTGTGAGGCAGCCTTTTTTTAAATTACCCTTAACCCCAATTTCACGGCCTCTGGCATCCTCATATATAGGCCCCCTGGAAATGCCAACTCCTGGGCTGCTAATCTGGCGAACTACATCACCCCCTTCCACCTTGCCTCCAAAAACTTCTCAATTCTGGGAGACCTAAACCTGCATTTCGACGACCCTGCAAATACGGCCTGCACCAACTTACTTGATGATCTAGCAGCTCTGAATATGACACTACTCAATTCTGGACCCACCCACAAGGCAGGGCACCTGTTAGATCCCATCTTTTCTAATATTCCTGAACTTAACTGGCTAGACACAATCCCAATTTGCTGGTCAGATCACTATCTCGTTCATTTTTGACAAAAATTACCTGCACCCCCTTAAAATAAATAGTGCCTGGCCCACCTCTACTATAAGGAACTGGAAGCTACTCGATATGGAAACACTCAACCACACTCTAGCCAGGCATCTTCCAAGCCCAGACACAGACATAGAAAGTATAGCTCTGGCCACACATTCTTGGCTAGAAAGCGCCGTGGAAAGATGCCTCCCCCCATCTCGAGTAAAAAGTAACACCCACCGCCCCCCAGCCCCTTGGTTTACCGAGTCCCTGAAAATCATTAAATCAAAATGTAAATCCCTTGAAAGAAAATGGCGTAAAGACTATGCCAACGATAAAAAAATCATATATCACAAAGCCAGAAACGATTACCACTCAGCTTGTACTAAAGCCCGAGCCCTCTACGTGGCGAACACCATCAACACAGCACCCAACAAAGCAAAAACGCTTTTCAATACAGTTAAGGACCTCGCGGGGGCTAAAACGGTTGCAGCGGCCCGCCCATTAAACAAAAAACAATGCCAAGATCTCGCTTCTTTTTTCAATGAGAAAACTGAGGAAATCATCTTAGACATCAAACGCAACCTCCCTACTCATGACCCTGTTGAAATAACTCCCCCTGGCCGAGTGATATTAACATCATGGAAGCCTGGCCTCCCTTCACCGAAGAATCACTCCTTTCCACCCTCAAAACAGTTAAATCAGGCTCCCCCAGTGACCCATTACCCGTTTCGGTGCTCAAGAAATTGGACGTTTCCTCTTTGACCAGTATTGCTGAAACCATAAACTCTTCCTTCCAGCTTTCGGCAGTGCCCTCACTCTGGAAACCAGCCATGGTTAGCCCACTCCTGAAAAAACCCACAGCCAACCCCGAACTCCCTGTTAACTACCGACCAATCTCTCTTCTCCCCATTTTTTCAAAACTGCTGGAAAGGCACATTCATGCTGCTCTCACCCTCTTCACCGAAGATAACTCCCTTCTTCATCCATCACAGCCTGGTTTCAGAGCAGGCTTCTCCACCGAAACAGCCCTATTAGAAGTAACCGAAAACATCAGGAAACTCCTAGATGATGGCCAAACAGTCGCACTCATTTTGCTTGATCTGAGTGCGGCTTTCGACACCATCTCCCATTCCAAACTTCTGGCCACACTTGGAAGAATTGGCATATGGGGTGATGCGCTCAAATGGACCAAATCTTTTCTGTCACACAGAACATTCCAAACTACATCTCCGATTTCCTGCTCCGATACGGTTAGCGCCCCCCACGGAGTACCACAGGGCTCCATCCTGAGCCCTCTGTTTTTCAATTTCTACCTTAGACCCTTGGCTGATTTAGCTGATAGAGCAGGGCTCACTCTCATGACATACGCAGGCGATTCCCAAATCGTCTTCTCTCTGTCAGAGTCAAACCCATTGGTCCCCTCCCGTTTGAAACAGGGCCTCCAAAATATCTTCAGCTGGATGTCCGCCAACCAGCTGAAGTTAAACGGAGATAAGACCGAAATTCTCCTTCTGGGGAAAAATAAAGACCTATGGAACGCAACCCACTGGCCCTCCGAGCTGGGCGCCATCCCCACACCAGAAACCCAAGTAAGAAACCTGGGGGTTACCATCGATAACACCCTGTCCATGAAGCAACAGGCAAACAAAGTGGCTGGCCTGTGCTTCACCATTCTGAAATGGTTGAAAAAGATCCTCTGGATGCTGCCCCTTGCTACTCAAAAGTCCGTAGTCAATGCACTTGTCAAATCTCGTCTTGACTACGGCAACGTTCTTTATCTGGGCTCAAACCAAGCTGTCATCAAACGTTTGCAACTAGTCCAGAACTCTGTGGCAAGACTACTCTGCAACATTCCAAAAACTTCCAGTGTGTCAAAACACCTGAACGACCTACACTGGCTCAGGGTAGAGAACCGCATCAGGTTCAAAGCCCTGAGTTATATGTTTAGGATCAAATCCGGCGCCTCACCTAAATATCTGCAAGCCCTGGCAACTCCCTACACTCCGGCAAGAGCATTGCGCTCTCAAGACTCTGCTAATTTCACGGTCCCGAGGTTCAAACTCGCGAGAATGGGAGGAAGATCATTCTCTGTCTTAGGACCCACCCTTTGGAACAAACTCCCCCTTCATATTCGCAAAGAAGACAGTTATGTCAGTTTCAGGAAGCTCCTGAAGACCTGGCTTTTCCAAAAATAACTACCCTGTCATGTGGTCTCCCTTTTCCTCAATCGCTTTAATCTGTCATCGGCGCCGGGAAACCCTTGTTGGGTAGCTGCGCGCCATACAAATGTAAAAAATAAAATAAATAGATAGATGGATGGATGGATGTAGGTAGATAGATAGATAGATAGATAGATAGATAGATAGATAGATAGATAGATAGATAGATAGATAGATAGATAGATAGATAGATAGATAGATAGATAGATAGATAGATAGAGAGATAGATAGATCCCCCTGAGATGCATATGTTTTGGTTAGCTTGTGCAACATTTATGCAAACCATAACTCACACCCCAAATGTTCAGCAAGGGCTCGGTAGCGCTTGATGATGGTTCGTAGTCAACAGGGGCTGTTCTTAGGATTACTGCGAACCTAGCCCCATGGTCTGCAAACATGGAGGCAACATTTTAATTTTTAAATAAATAACACAGGCGGTTACCTTTGAAGCCCTCTACCTTAGCCAACGGGCTAGAGGATGCTGCCTCTGCCCCTTATATACCTTCATTTGTTTCCAGGAGGCAAGGACTTACTCGCCGTAATGACAGCTGCAATATGTGTGTTCGAATTGCGTCAGAGAGCTTTGGGCCACCGAACCCAGCTTTGGGATTGCAGCCCCAAAATAGACAGTGGGAGAAAAAGCTTCTTGTTCATTTGGATTTTTTTTTAAATTTGAATCTTTCAGATATTTTGCGATCCTAGGTTCATACAGCATCCATGAACTAAAGGTCCAGATAGGTCTATCCTCAAAGCTTGATTGAAAGGCTGGCTACATTTGAGGCCTTGAGAAAAGTTCTACTTTCATGCAAAGTTTGGTATAATTCTGTTCAGCTATTTTGTACCTTTGTACAGCTTTCTGTGAGAATTAAAATGGGAAACATCACTATTTTCACTTTTTTGGGACTCTGTCTATATGCTTTGTCCCCAGATGATTGATGCGCAAGAAACTTGCCAGTGCAAACCCCCAATAGATAAAGGTACTTTTTTTTAAGTTTGAAGATTCATAAGAGCTGCAATAGACTTCATATTCCAAAAGCTTTACACTTGTAAACAATTCTCTTATTGTCAAGAGACCTCTTCAACGTGATTTTACTTTACCACACAAATGTAACCCATTGCATCCTGGTTTTGGTTAATAATATTTTTTGACACAAATAAAGATGCAAACATTATGCACTTGATTCACTATCTATGGCAGCAGCTTGTACTAGAGAACATTACACACACTTTGGCATAGACAAAACGTTAATGATATAAGATTTAAAATCCTTTGGTTTAATACCTATCTGAGATTAAGCAATTGGGCATTATCTCCACCATCACAGAGCACTTCATTTATTTGTTTGAAGAAATGGCATAGGCTATTATTCCACTGATCACTGGGTGTTGGAGTGGAACAGACTGATACTTCATGTATGATATAATGCACCGCACCATGAGTGTGCACACGGTAGGATGTTTCAGAACATAGAGTTAGGGATGTTAATGTTGGCCTATATTAGTTCATACTTTACACTGCAACTTTTCACAAACATATTACTGGAAAGAAATGCATCCGGGGGAATTTAGTGTGTCAGATGATATAATTGTCATATTAAAACTCTCAAAATATATTGATTTAGAAAAAGTAGGCATGTATCACTCAGGCCTCTCTATCATCTAGACCTCTCACAAGAGAACAAGCCAGTGGAGGTGGTTGATTTCCTTACACCTAATTGTGGCAATAATTGGCATTTATTTTTTAACTAGTTTTATAGTGCCCATCGTAACCCCCTGGATGCAGCACATGTGGACATTTTCAGAAGAAAATTGAGAAGTGCAGTCTTGAAGTTTATCTCTTACTGATGATATCTCTGGACTATGTGTGAGTGCATGTTGGCAGCAGAATACTGGAATCCCTGGACTCAGAGGAAATGGTATCAAACCATAAATGTCCTTATTTTGCAAACTGTGAGAAATTGATTGAAAAGCAGCAAATGTAACCATCCCTGATATATTGCCTTGAAAACGGTGCAGAAATGGCCAGTGTGAAAAGTGTTGAAATGGTAACATTTCCTTAAAGCCCCCCTCACCCTGGAGCATATGTGTACTGAAGGTCTACATACATATGTGCTTCCCTGTTTCTCCTTTGTTGTGTTATGTTATGTGGATTTGTAGAGTGCACTATCACCCAGGAGGGACACTAAGCAGGTGAGAGCCTACCCTTGCCAGGGAGGCAGGCAATTAAAAAAACAGGTCTTTAGCTTCTTGCAGAACTCAAGAAGAAGAGGAGGGGGTTCTAGGAGAAGGTCAGGCCTCCGGATCCGTTTCTGTGTGTGCATGGGCTGTGTGTGAGTAGGAGTCCTGCTGAGCGAAGGTGTTTTGAGAGTTTGTGGAAGGAGATACTACTGAAATGAATGAAAGGAAATTAAAATAGGTACTTGTAAAGCGCACGACTACTCCACAGAGTGTCCCGGCGCTGACAATGGACCACCGAAAGACAGAAACAAAGCTCGCAAACAGGCCACGGCCACACGAAAAATTACAGCTGGAAAAGCCAGGTTTTAAGCTATCTTCTAAAAGTCAACAGGTCCTGCACCTGCCTAAGATAAGAAGGCAGTCCATTCCATGAGCAGGCGGCCAGCACTTGAAATGAACGACCTGCGCGGCACGATAATATAATTCTAGGTCCGGGGCCTGCAGGCCCCCGTCCTCATAAGGACGTATAAGGATATTCCACGCCACTCTCGGTTGCTTACCAGCCCAAATCAGTCGTAACACCAAAGTGTGCTACTGTCTGAAAAACGCACTAGACAATACCATGGGGATGTTGCTAAATAGAAACAGAAAACGGGGCAGCACGATCATTTTCAGCAGTGATATGCGACCCATCACTGAGAGAGGAAGGTTAATCCATTTTTCTACATCATCTCCAAGTTTGGAGATAGCCACGCCATAGCTTTCTCGTAGGACTACCTCCGCGTCTGTGTAGAGCCGTATGCCCAGATATCTGACCGATTCATTGGTCCATTGTATAGGGTAGTCCGAGTCCACCCTGCTCGTGGCAGGGGTGAGTGGGAACATAGCAGTTTGTTCCAGTTCACACCAATCCCAGTCAGTGAACCAAACAAGACCACTTCTCTCAACACCCGCGAGAAGTTAGTCTCCGGGTTTCGCACGTAGAGCAATGTGTCGTCAGCGTACGTGGACACTATCAAATTGTACCCGGGGAAGCGGATACCGCAGTGTCCGTGGTACTCACGTAGAGCACACGCAAGGGGCTCCGCGACCAATGCGTAGAGGAGGCGAGAAAGGGGGCATCCCTGTCACGCCCGATATTGAAGGGTTCCATCGTGTACGCACCTATGCGGACTCGCGCCGTCGGAGTTGTATAGAGCGTGTTCAGCAATTGTAGGAAAAGTTCCCCAACACCCATGCGTCGTAGCACCGCACGCAGAAAAGGCCATTCAACGGAATCAAACACCTTTTCCATGTCCAGGAAGACCGCTACCGCCGATACTCCCTGTCATGTGTGCTGGAATGCTGCAAACACCATGCGCAAATTATAGGTCAAAGTACGTTTGGGGACGAATCCCACCTGCTCAGGGGCCGCAAGCGTTGGTATCAGTGGGCTGATACGATTAGCGATGATTTTTGCAAAGATCTTCACGTCAACATTAATAAGCGAAAGCGGTCGGTAGGAGGCACAATCCTGCGGAGGCTTACCAGGTTTGGGGATCACTATGATGACAGCCTCTCGCATTGTTGGAGACATCTGTCCGTCTTCCGCCACCTGCTCCACAAGTCTCAGTAATTTAGGGATAAGCAGGTCGGGAAACGTCTTGTAGAAAGAAGCTGGAAAACCATCGCTACCCGGTGCGCTGCCTGCCCTCATAGAGGACAATGCACAGACAATTTGTCCCCGCTCAAACGGACGTGCTAAAAACTCACGGTGAGTATTGGTGAGCCAGGGTAATTGAATATGTGTTAAATATTCCATAATACGTTCTTCCGATATCGGCCCTCTAGAGGCGTATAGGTTAGCATAATACTCTCGAAAACAGGCCGTAACCTGAAATTCGTCCAATTCATCCCCCGTAATTGGAGACCTAAGAGCAGGCAGTATAGCTTTTTGCCTACGTTGTTTGGCCATCTTGGCCAGAACCGCACCCGGGCGTTCACCCTCTCCATACGACCTGGCAATGGCATACTTTCCAAGATGCTTCACCTCAGCGTCTGCCTCGTTGTGGTACTCTCTAATCGTCTGCGCTAGTTCCTGAGATAGATCTTCGTTCGGAGCACGCAAACGACGCGCCTCTATGTCTTTCAGCCTGTTCTCTAAGAGCGTCAGCCGGCCTCGAATGGATCTGAGGACACCAGCGTGCTTGGAGATAATGACTCCGCGTATGTACGCTTTAAATGACTCCCATACCGTAAGGAAGGAGTCCACCGTGCCCTCATTCTCGCTAAAAAAGTCGTAAATAGCAATGGCCAGTTCTTCACGGAAAGCGTCGGAGCGCGGAGGGTAATCAGCACAGGGGAGTGATCTGAGTAGGTACGCGGCAGTGTCACACATGCCTGAAATCTAGAAAGGAGACGCTC
Source organism: Lissotriton helveticus (assembly GCF_964261635.1). Taxonomy (NCBI): domain Eukaryota; kingdom Metazoa; phylum Chordata; class Amphibia; order Caudata; family Salamandridae; genus Lissotriton; species Lissotriton helveticus. The sequence goes on from NC_136069.1 coordinate 911,975,488, forward strand.
AGAGAGGAGCCAATAATCAATACGAGTGTGGATGTCATATTGTGATGAATAGTGTGTGTATCCCCCTTGTGATGGGTATTTAGCCCTTCATACGTCCTGTAATCCCAGTTGGGTCATTTCCGCATCCAGGGTGCGGGAGGAGGTAGCAGGCCGCCTGCTAGGCCCGTCTGAGCGGTCCAGTGCCGGGTTTCGCGTCAAGTTTAGGTCACGACCCCACAGGATCTGCTCGTCTCCCAAATTTCTACTTTAAATGGCAAGCGACATATAAATTGAGGGGCAATCATAGTTGGGGCATACGTGTTGATAACGTAGAATGTCATACCCTTACCAGTGCACTTCGTGATCACATAGCGTCCTTCGGAATCAGTGTCAATCGGTTGAAATGTCAAAGAGGATCTCGGGTTTACCCAAGTAAGCACTCCCCGGGCACTTGACGTGAAACCAGCGGCGTGAATGCGATTGTGTAGCCCTCTATAGCGTAGTGTCGGACTGTCCGTGCGCAAATGGGTCTCTTGTAATAGTGCGATGTCGATCGTGTGTCTTGAAAGGTATTGAAGTACCTGCCGGACCTTCCTGTGGTCAATTAGGCCCCTATTGTTCCAGGTCAATAGAGTAATGGAGTCGGTGTCTTGTGGTTGTTGTGTCATGGTAGGGGACGGGGGCATGGAGGGACAACCTCATCGCTGCATCTGTGGCGAGTCATTTCTGTGGCAATGTAGTTGTATGTCAGCAAGCACCTCGCCTTCTGTCGAAAAACAACGCGTGCGTCTGTCAGCGTCTCTGCCAATAAAAGTCTTTGTCTCATCAAAAACAAGAATGCATGCAACCATTTGTATAAACAACTGTGAAAATAAACCCTGCTGCTGTGCCCAACCTCCCACCCATGCATGCCTAACCTCAACCTGGCCACGACCCGCATCCCCACCCATCCCATCCCTCCCCCTTCTTCCAAATAACCACAAACTTTCTCTGACCCATTCCCCTCCCTACCTCCGATCTCAACTATCAGATGAATACCCCGCACACTCCACTCCCCTCCCCCCCAGCATCACGATCATCCAATACAAAACCATCAACAAATAGCGTAAGCTACTTCTACGTAAGGAAATGTGGTACACACACGGGGGCGCAGGTGGCTCGCTCATAGTGAGACTATATCAGTGTCAATCCAATGCATCAGCCACCGCGCCCTGCTCCTCCGCTTCCATATAGGAAAGAATAAATGTTTACCCGTGCCTACTGCGAAACATAAAAAATAGTTGACCTTGACAATATGCAACATTAATATCCGGCTCTAGGTGGCTACTTCTCCGCACCGCCCCCTCCTCGTCACCCAGCTTCTTTGGCATACCTTCTATTGGCTAATACAAAAATAGTGCAATAGTATATACAATGCATATGTTATGTATCCATAATATCACTGGAACCAGGGTGGCACGTCCAACAAGAGATTAAGAGCAAAGTTCAGCATGAGTTGTAGTGTGGAACTGTCTCTCTTGGGAGAGCACTCCCTTCCTTTTCTCCAAGTCTTGTTCAATGGCTCTCACCAGAGGTCCCAACGCAACACAGTCCCTGTATAAACCTCACCTCTAACTAGGCTAGCACTGCCAGCAGAGTAGTACAGTCCCTTCCCTCTGCGCAGATTGCAATGTTCAAATACCTTACACGTCTTACTCCTGCTCTTCCATGGACCCCCCTCCCGCAGCTTCTTCGAGTTCTCCGTAGCTGTCCGCTCTGCGGGTGTCCCTGCGCCAGCCCCTCATAGCCTTCTGGAGTGCCTTCGGGTCTGTGAAGATGATGGACCTACCCTGTCTGTTGACCCTCAGTTTGGCAGGGTACAGCATTGCGTAGTCGACCCCAAGGTCCCGTAGTTGTCGCTTCATGGGAACGAACTGGCGTCTCGCTTCCTGTACTTTGGCGGTAAAGTCTGGGAACAGGGATAACGTGCTTCCCTTGTAGTTGAGCGGTTATTTTTCACGTGCCAATCGCAATGCAGTGTCACGATCCCTGTAGTTGAGTAATTTAGCCACTATAGGCCGAGGTGGGGCTCCAGGCTTCGGCCTTGGGTCAAGCGTGCGGTGTGCGCGCTCCACGACGAACATTCCGGAGAACACCATATCACCAAGCAATTTTTTAAGCAGCGACTCCACAAACAGTTCCATGTTTCCCGTTTGGGTGGTCTCCGGTAGGCCCGTGATGCGGATGTTGCATCTGCGTGACCTCGCCTCCAAATCTTCGGCTTTATCTTGCAGAAGCTGGATCACTCTTCCCAGTTGCTTGTGTTCCGAGTCCAGTGTCGTCTGCGCCTCCTCCACCTCCCCTATGCGGCGTTCTGACATGTCACGGCGCTCGGCGTGCTTGTCCAGCCGTTCCGCCATCCGATCCATTCGGTACGTGAGGGCGTCCATTTTTGTACCCAGGGAGGCGATTCCACCTTGCAGGTTCTTTTCCATGGCCATGAGGATACAGCGTATATCAGGTTCGGTTACGTCATCTGCTCCTGGCTTCCCAGTTCCCTCGGCCATGTCGCTGGACGGTGTGTCCGAGGTTTTGGATTTTTTGTTGGCGTTGGTATCAAACGACAGCTTGGGTTGTGTGCGATCAGGGCGTCCCATATCGGCTCCAATTTCCCGGGCGTCAAGCCACCCAGCACTCCTGCCGCTCTTCTGGCTGCAACCGTCCTAGACTAGTGTAGATAGTGTACACGTGGACTACTGTAGCCCTAAATTGGGGCTAACGCTGGTGTAAGCCTCTTCTACAGTGCGCCAGTGTGGTATGACCTCACTTGCGGAGATATCCCGGGGTAAAGGAGTGGCGCGATGGCCAATCAGCCTGTGCTCCTCACGGCCAGATGCACCTTCCGCTGTTGTGTCATGCGTGGCCTCCTGCCCTTCCGCAACCGTGCTGTCCACACACTAGACACCCGTCGTAGGAGTAAATACGCCCCGCAGTTGTAACGTGGCAGTTAGGGTCGAGCAATAGACAAGCCCCGGTGTCATTTTGCGGTCGTCATCGCAGCCACGGCGGGCGGGCACAGTGGGCCGTGGTGTTAGGCCCCTTATAAGGCCCAGCTCGCACTCCCGCATGTAGAGGGAAATATCAGGCTCTCAACAAGTAGGGGGCCCGCCGCTGCGAGCCCGCCCAGATCACACTGCCGGGTTTCGCCAGCCCACGCAGTGTGGGGGCCCAGGGCAGGACACAAGGCCACAGCGGAGCGTTGTTACCCCAGCAGCACTCGTGGCTTCAGTGTGCTTCCAGTTCAGGGCTCACAAGGACTACTCTGCCCCAAAGTCAATCTCTGCGCTATATCCAAGTATTGTTAGCACCCCCCAGGCTCAGACACCAGGTGTCCTGTAGTGTGCAATGCACTCCGGCAGATGGATGAGGTCCCGGAGGTACAGCAAGCCCCTCCCGCCGACCACAGGAGCTCCGCAGGCCCAACCAAAGCCAGGGACTCAATTAGGACGCCTCCCCGTGTCAGGCCGCCAGGTGGTGTGTACTCCGCCGTAACGTGTCCCTCACCCGCCGCCCCTTACCGGAGGTCCCGATCTCCCTCCAAGCAGGACCGGGGCGACGAACTCGGGCCACAGATGTTCTCCGTCAATGTCCGCTACAGTGCTTCACGGCCCTAGCCCGCGCTGCTGCGCAGAGCCCTGGGAGTAGCGTAGACACAGGCCCCGGTCGGGAGAGTAGTCCGGATCACAGCAGCAGTTCCGCACACCGACCTCGGACCAGGGGCTCATTTCTTGTGCTCCTAACGCTCCGATGTCGTTAGGTAGCGTTTAGGCTCCAACAAGGCACCGGCAAGGCAGTATATTTTTGCAGGATAGTTTTTCTAGCGGAGGAGCCGACGGGTTAAGCGGCTATCTTCTCCGCTGGCTAGCTCCGCCCCACTAGATTGCAGAAAGTTCAGTCCAGTCCTTTCACTGCCCAAGACTGAAGCAGCCACTGCAGGCCAACACAGCAAAGCACAAGCAATGTGGTAGTTCCTCCTCACAGCTTCTCCAGCTCTTCTTCTTCTCTTCTTCTTCTTTGTCCAAAAGAGTTCTAAAAGTGAGGGGTCTGGGCCCCAATATTTATATCCCAAAATCCTTTGATCTCTTAGGCAGAGAGTGTCTCTGCCCAGCCAGAACCAGTTCTGCCTTCTCTGGTGTGACTTCCTGGCAGGAGGTGTGTAGGAGGGTGGATGCCTGACTATGGTTACCCCAGATTTTTTTGCCTAGTGTTTAGCTGGTTTTCGACTTAGTTGGCCTGGAATCCTGCTAAGCAGGGTCCCAGGCTATCTGCTCTCTCTTTAAAATGGACTCTATGTACCCTAGGTGCATAACTAATTGGATTGGGTCACCTTATCAGCCCCTGTACAGTGTACTATAGGCACCCAGGGCATAGGTGCATCCAAGGCCTATCAGGGGCTGCAGCATATCTTTTGCCATCCCTGGCTGGCCATCCAAACTGACACAACTGGCTGATCACTCAGCTGGGGCAAGGTCGTGTAATCACCCCTTGCTTAGATATAGTATACCTATGTCTAAACCCATATCTGGACACATATGCACCTATAAGTCACTCCTATGGCAGGCCTTAACAATCCTGGAGGCAGAGTGCTTGGTTTTATGTGAGATGGTGCTCTGGCATGAGCTGAGCCTGTCTGCAGCTTTCGGAATCATTTCCTTATAGCTGTTCCAGGGTATTGCCATACCGTATACTCTTAAGTGCATTATAATCCTCGCGGTTATTGATAACTTTGGTTTGGCTTTATCAAAACATGTTGTGTAAGGTGTCATACACTTTGGAATACTACCCCCTCGCCAGTTCTGGCGACGGGGGTAGCATTCCACCCTTCTAGAGGGAGAAGACATGTTACTTTACTTAAAACGCGGTTAATCCTAACCAGAGCCCCAGCATCACAAAATGGATGCCGCTGCCCCGACACAAGTCTGGCCTCCTGCTGCTGACCAAAACTCTGGCAGGGGAGGCCTGGACAAAAGGTTTCCTGTCACAGGGAGGACAGGAGATAGTGGATTGAGGCAGGCAGGGTGAGTGAAACTAGACACTGCCTGAGGCGCACAAGGCTCCCCATGCATAGCCCAGTTCAAACCGGTGCTGGGGCACTCCAGCCCCAGTCCTAGCGCGAAACTGGCAAAGGGAAAGGGGTGTAACCACCCCCTTCCTGGGTTCCACCCATAGGAGGGACCTAGCAGGAGATCCAGCCTCTTGATTTGGAATAAAGGTAGGAGCTGTGCCAATGCACCTCAGATCATTCTGACTGAAACTTTGAAATGAAACTCTGGACCCTTCGACATCCCACTCGACGTGGAAGACTGAAGAATCTCCCTTGTGGTCAAGGAGTGACCACCCTGTGCAAACAGGCACCATCCAGCGCCCAACGGTTTCCTTTGTTGCAGTTCCCGCTGGAACTCGAGCAACATGGATCAACAAGACCCAGCTTCCCTGACTTCTAACAGCCCGATCCACAGTCCCAGCGAATCTGAGACCTGTGGAGGCGACGTGTAGTGTGGGGCCGGCAATCTTGAAAAGACTGCAAAGTGATGACCGTGCAGCTCCTGAGGCATTCTCGAAGCTATGCATTGGGGTTTGAGAAGCCCCAGCCCGAGCAGCTCGTGCACCGAAGATCACCCCTCCACACTCACCGAGTGCTGCGTGGGGCCCTTTTGCATTTTCCTGCTTGACGCGTTGGTCCGGTCATTTGCCCGTTGGCTAGTGGCCCCAGTACTGACAAACCTTTAAATTTACACTGCTTGCCTGGTTGCTCCAGACTGGCCCTCGCTCCCCTAAAAAGGAGCAACCTCTCTGACCTTACTGGTCCGAGTAAGAAGCGATCTTCAAATCCTGCGTGGGTTGCATTTGCCAAGGCCTGTTAACTCCGATCCGGAAGCCGACACCGCCGACAGTGAGAGCCTTCGTGGGACAGCTCGTGATCCACTCTTGAACATCCTCAATGCCCCAGAGTCCACGTGGCAGCGGAGACAAGCTTCTTGACAACCACCTAATTGCGCCCGACATTGCCTGGTTCCTTCCTGGTTCCATCCTGGTCACTGCTGAGTGACCCAGACTCTGTCCCCTCTGCTTTCAGGTACTCTACATCTTCGATCCACCTTTGTATCCAACCGGACTCTTCTCTCCTGGCCGTCTGCAGCATCTTCATCTCCAGGCTCCATAGATCTCCACGACGAAACCCGACACACTTTGGCACCTATGCACCCGCTTCCTGTGGGTGAGGTAACGATCTAACACCAGTGCTCCTGTAGTGGTTTACACCTCTAGTGTCCTAGTTTAAAGTGGCTTAATTTTATTCCAGTCGGAAGACTTCCAAAACAGTAACTTTGTAACTTTTACGCACCATTGACTTTGCATTGGTGCATGCGTGTGCTTTTAGCGCTGCACCCGAATCCCGCGGGCTACTCCCGTCCTAACTGCTGTTAGTCTAGTGTAGTCCCAGCGATTCCCAAGGCCCTAGGCCTTACCACTGTTCATAAAGTGATACTTATACCACTTATTTAGTATATGGTTTGAGTGGCCACCGGCCCTATCCATAATTGTGCAACTTTTGTATCTTTAACTGTGCTTTTGTTTAAACGCTTGTGCCTCTGGACTCATAAAGAGTACAGAGGAATATTCTAGTAATAAATACATATATTTTTATAATATATAACTTGTGTGGTGTCCTTTCATTTGATATTACAGGATTGCATATGGTAAAACAGCTGGATTCACATGCCCTCTTGAGTTAAGCCTAAGACTGCTTAGTCCATGCTACCTCTAGGATAGCTTGTCTATAAGGTTGACTTTACAACAACCACCATAAGGGATTGTTTGGACTGATACAAGGTGCTCACTAGCATAGTGAACATCATACATCAGGCCAACTTCTCACAAGGTGGAGACCGCATGGTCAGAGGTAGACCAGGCCCTTTGAGGTGCAAGGAAATCTCTTCTCCCTTCCCCAATTGCAGCCCAGGTCTATTCAGCCCTTTCCTGATCCACCTAGACTATCTGGAGCCACTCCTGCTCCCCAGGTTGCTGTCATCCAAATCCCAGACAGGCAGTCCACATTCCAAGAGGGAGGCACACGGGATGACTGAGTACGAAAATACGTACTTTCTAAAAGTGGTATTTTCAAACACAGAATGTAAAAATCACCTTCACTAAAAGATACATCTTTAGATTCTGAGTTCAGGCATACTAAACTCTATTTTCCTACCTAATTCCCCGGGCCAGTTATGTTTATAAAATGTTATAAACAAACTCCCCATTCTGTCCTCTGAGGAACAGGTAGCCTTGCAATAGCGAAAAACAAATTGGCCGTAATTCACTATCAGGACATACCACACACACCAGGGCATGTCCTACCTTTCACAGGGACTGGTAAGTGTGTGCACTGGCCAAGTCAACACGGCAGTTACAAACTGCGCGCAGACTCCACGAATGGCGGGTCTGAGTTACCTTTTCAGGGCTACTCACATGGGTGGCACAATCAGTGCTGCAGGCCCGCTATAGCATTTGATTCACAGGCCCTGGCACATTCTGTGCACTTTACTAGGGACTAACAAGTAAATCAAATATCCAATCATGGAAACACCAATCCATAACACAATTTACCACAGGAGCACTTGCATTTTACCACTGATCAGCAGTGAGAAAAGTGTGCAGAAACACTACGCCAGCAAAAACAGAGGCAAAACTGGGAGGTCAGAAAGCAAAAACTCAGGAGAAATACGCCAAAAGATTCCAAGTCTAACAAAATTCATAACATATAATTAGGAATGTGGTAGCTTATCATTGAAGACATGTTGAAAATCAAGTTTGATCCGCACACTGAGTTACCCACCACTTATAGCGAGATATTCTGCTTATTCTGATCAGAGGCAGGTGCTTTTCTTTTTTTGCTTGTTGTAGGAGCTAAGGGACGAGTATTGTGGGGTGAACTGACATAATATCGAAGGAAAAATATAGAATGGACATAATATCGAGTTAAAAATATAGAATGGACATAATATCAAATGGACAGAATATAGTGGTTAAAAATATCGAATTGAAGGTAAGTAATATCGAATTTTAAAATATAGAAAGTCATAGTATCGAAGGAAGTAATATCGATTTTTTAAATATATAAACTCAAAATATCGAAGTAAGTAATATCGATTTTTTAAGTTTAGAAAGTCAAAATATCGAAGTATATAATATAGGTATTTAAAGATATTGAATTTTAAACAATATCTAATTTTTTAAGTGTTTTTTTATGTTATTTAATTTTTGCGTAATCTAATTCTGCAGCGAGTTGTGGGTTTATAGGGGAATAGGGGGGAAGTAATTTAATTGTAATTAATTAAAAATTTTAATTTATTTATTGGTATTATTTTTTAATTAATTGTTAATTAATTTTTAATTGGTAATTAATTTTTAATTGGTAATGTATTTTTATTAATTAATTAATTGATAATTATGTTTATTTTATTAATTTATTTTCCTTAGCGGGTTGTGGGTTTATAGGGGAATAGGGTGGGTAGTAATTTAATTGTAATTAATTAAAAATGTTAATTTTTAATTGGTATTTATTTTGAATTAATTGTTAATTATTTTTTAATTGGTAATTTATTAGTTTTTAATTGGTAATTCATGTTTATTAATTAATTATTTGATAATTATGTTAATTTAATTAATTTATTTTTTGTAGCGGGTTGTGGGTTTATAGGGGAGTAGGGTGGGAAGTAATTTAAGTGTAATTAATTAAATATGTTAATTTATTTATTGGCATTCAGTTTGAATTGTTAATTAATGATTAATTAATTAATTATCAATTGGTAATTTATTTTTATTAATCGAGTATTTGATAATTAAGTTAATTTTATTAATTTATTTTCTGTAGTGGGTTGTGGGTTTATAGGGGAATGGGGGGGGGAAGTAATTTAATTGTAATTAAGTAAATCATTTTTTTGTCAAAGAAGTTTTTATTAAGTTTCTTAACAAGGACTCATGGCACAATCCGCCCATAATCCCTCGCAGGGGAAATCTTGGCATAAATCAAGCGATTAAACATAAAAGAGGGAACCCCAGAGCTCAGATCAATGTACCCCAGTCCCAATCTGCAGCTCAACTTAAAGGACACAGATTCTTAAAGTTCTGGGTACTATAGCGAAAACCTGCTCAGTGGAGTTGGCAATAAGAGTTCACGTTAGCTCTGTCAACTTCTCTGCAAGAGTCATTGCCCTTCACGGGGCCCTCCTTGGGTATGGTCCAGATTGTACAAATACAGAGGAATGTCTCCTCGAGGCAAAAAAGAAGCCAAAGGTGGATAGCGTACCAAGAGATAAATCATGTAAACAGAACAACCCCCCCATCCCACCAAAAAAGAAAATCCCCCCCCCCCCCCTGGTGGTGGTGTTATATCCTGAGTTAGTGTCACCAATGTGGAGCCGTCTCAGAGCTGGAAAAGATGTAGGGCCCGAACTGTAGGGGGACATACTGCAGAAGGCAACCCCCGAGAGAGAAAGGAAACCAGCGGCCCCCATCTAAATTCAAAATTCTTGAAGTCTTCCCAGAAAATGTCCGACATGCGTTCCAGACTATGCCAGCGCCAGATCCGGGAATGCCATAGGAACATTTCTGGTGCCTCTCTCTTCTTCCATGCCGCCGCTATAGTGATCTTGGCAACCCCTATGCACAGCCACATGATTCTCTTGTCTGCCCTAGTTTGATGTTCTAGCATAGGGTCACGGACGCCCAGAAGTATCTCAGCCATGGCTGTTGGGACAGGGTACCCCAATATGTCTTTCACCTGCTCCAAGATTTCCTCCCAGAACGGCCTAATGGATGGGCAATCCCACCAAATGTGTTGGAAGTCTCCAAGCAGTCCACACCCTCGCCAGCACCTATCCGGCAAGATCCGGGCCAGCTTGGACGGGTATAAGTACCAGTCCATCATTGTTTTCAAGTGTGCCTCTCGCAGATCTGTAGATTGATTAAATTTAAAGATGTCGGACCACAAATGGGCCTATTCTTCATCGGAAATGTCTCGCTGGGTCAGTCCCTCCCACATAGTCTTGTACCTCGGCCGGGGAGAGGTAGCTGTGGACAGCAGGAGTTTATATAGTGAGGAAATTGCGTCCTTCATGGATGTAGATTTAACAAGGAAGGATTCAAACTTAGTGAGAGGTCGGGTAGCCCCCTCTCGGACCTGGGGACCGAGAGCCCAATGCAACAACTGGGCGTGGTGGTATCGCTCCGAGTCCCCAACCCCATAATCTCTTTTACAATTGTCAAATGTAAGGGGGTCGTAATTATGGAACAAATGAGTCAGCGCGAGGCAGCCCCCTTCCCTCCAGGCGTCAAAAGGTCCCTCTTGGAGCGCTGGGGGAAACGCTGAAGTGAAATGTATGGGCGTAAGGGGAGAAGGGAAGGAAGACCAGCCCTCTGCCGTCGCCATGGAGTCCCAGACTGTTAGGGTGGTACGTGTAGGGGTGCTAAGATAGGCGTTTTTGGGTCTATCTTGTCTCTTACGCCATATGAGGTCCCAGATCGTTCTCCCTGCTACGCTGCGGTCCATGTGGAGCCAGTGTTTCCCAGACTCTTTCTGTGACCATTCGACTAGGACCCTGAGTTGTGACGCCTTATACTACAGTCGGATGTCAGGGAGTCCTGCTCCCCCCTCCCGCTGAGGGCGACGGAGCATAAAGAAGGAGAAACGTGCACGCCCCACCTGCCAGACAAAGCGTAGGATCATTGCCTTCACGCGCCTAAAGAAGTCCTTTTCTAAGTCTATGGGAAGCGCCTGAAATAAGTATAGCAACTTAGGAAGAAGGGTCATCTTTATGGCGTGGATATGACCTAACCAGGATAGAAAGAGCAGCTTCCACCTCGTCAGCTCGGCCTGAATGCAAGCGATAGTCGTGGGAAAATTGGACGCGTATAGCTGTCCCACCGTCGGTGTCAATTGCACACCCAAGTATTGTATGGAAGAGGGAGCCCATGCTAGAGGCGTAAGCGATTGGAGGCGAAGGGCCTCCGTTTGTGAGAGGGTGAGGTTGAGTATATAAGATTTATCTAGATTAACCTTAAAGCCTGCCGCCTTTTCGAAGCGTTCGAGCTCCTTCTGTAGATGCGGGAGAGACACCATTGGGTTGGACAGGGACACGAGGACGTCGTCCGCAAAGAGGGAGATCTTATGGGATTCTCCTGCGATGGGGAGACCCTCAATCCCCGGGTGCTCCCTGACAGCTATGGCTAATGGTTCTATACTGAGGGCAAACAACAGAGGGGACAAAGGGCATCCCTGTCTAGTTCCCCTGGAGTGGGTGATGGGAGCGGACTGAACGCCATTCACCGAAACCTTAGACCGTGGGTGCCTATAGTTGGCTTGGAGCATATTTATGAATTGAGTGGAAAAGCCAAACGCCGATAGTGTGGCTAGGAGGAACTTCCAGTCGATGCGGTCAAATGCCTTTTCGGCGTCAAGCCCGACCAGGACTGCAGGAATCATAAATTTATTGGCCTTCTCAATTAAGTGAACAATGCGGCGGGTGTTGTCGTGGGTTTGGCGCCCCGCAATGAAGCCAGATTGGTCTGCGTGGATAAGGAGCGGCATGAGACCATTCAGTCTCTTAGCCAGAATGGAGGAGTACAGCTTTGCGTCGATGTTTAAGAGGCGATAGGCCTGTAGGAGGCGCATCATGTGGGATCTTTCCCTGACTTGTGAATCACTGAGATCACTGCTTCGGCCATGGAGTCAGTCGTGTCCCCATCCGCGGCCATTTGGTTAAAAAGCCAAACTAAGTGGTGACCGATATCGGCTGGAATGTTTTATAAAAAATTGAGGTGTAACCATCAGTGCCTGGTGCCTTGTGGGGTTACAGCGCTTTGATAGCCGAGAGCACCTTGTCAAGTGTGATTGGAGCTACAAGCTCCTCATTCCATGCAGGAGAGACCTGTGGGATGGGCATGTCCCTAAGAAAGTCCTGTTGTTTGTCTGCGTCCAACGCGTATGCAGAGTATAAAGTTTTATAAAACTCTCCAAAGAGGTCCGCCTTGTCCTCATCCCTATGAGTAACTGTGGGACTTGGCCCTTTCCCCAGAAATTTTTCGTTTTTTTCCCCCTTTTAATTTAGAATGCCCCTATTGTAACAACAATGTATAGGCCTTGTGTAGTGAGGAAAGCCCTGTGTACTGTGAAACTGATGTTAAGATGCAGGTGTCTTATACCCCTAACATGGCTGCCACTGACCACTGCTGCTGCAGCGGGGTTAGTGGGCGCATTCTAGTGGCTAGGGCCTGGCTGGAACCCTCCAAACAATGTATCAACTTAGCCTGCCAGCCTGCCCACAGGTAGAATGGTGGAACCTCCTAGAACCCCCTGGAACCTTCTGGAACAGGTGAGGTGACACCAACTGCCACTGCCAACTGTCAACTGGCACTGTATAAGGAAAGGAAGGAAACCTTTCCTGTCAGAGTGACTGAGGGGAAGACCTGGGGAAGAACCTACGCAGGAGGATAGGCAGTAGGGGTCAGGGCAGGGTCTTATGATGCTGGAAATGACAGGGCCTAGAGTGCTGCTTTACAAGTATTGAGGCATCCTGTACCCCCCCCACTGACCTAACCCCGCGGAAGGGAACCCCCAGGGACCACTTGAGGGGATTGGCTGAGGAGATCTAACACCAGCCACCAACTTAACCCCCTTCAAGGAAACAAGAAACCAAAGGGCGCAAGAAACATCACGCCAACAAGAAACTAAGCTTCTATTTACAAGGGCGCAAGAAACATCACGCCAAGAAGAAACTAAGCCTCTATTTACAAGGGCGCAAGAAACCTAAAGCGCTAAGAAGAAATTAAATCATCACAGGACTTTTGAAGAAGCAAACAGGTATTGGCGCGGTATTGACCCTGCGTTTCCTGATGTCATCTGGGGTCTCCCTTGCTAACCTGCTACTGGGGTGTCACCTGTCCTGTATATCTAGCGCTGCCCTTGCTGACCCTGTGAAGAGCGCTGAAGTAATGGAGGGGGTTGCTGCCTTCTGAAGCACTATATTTGCCTGAACTGCAGCACCCTGAACTGAATGTTATTAGACCTGCTGGTCTTGCCCCCACCTCGTGTGGGCCAAAGCGCTATAGCCCTGCACCCTGCTGTCTGTGAAGCGCTAGAATCCTGGGCGTGATTCCTGCCTGAAGCGCTATATTCTGTGGTGCCCTTCAGCAGCGCTACCTGGAATGAACTGTCTGCCGAGCGCTTCCTCTGCTGTGAATTGCCTGCTATATCGTAGCGCTGTGAATCCTGAAAAGCGCTATCCCCCTGAAGCGCTGTGTCACCAAGAACTTCTGTGGCTCTAGAAGTTGCTGCCTTCTGAAGCTCTGACTCCCTGCTCCCCCAACGCTCCTTTGCTGTCCCTGTGAAGAGTGCTGAGGTACTGAAGGGGGTTGCTGCCTTGTGAAGTGCTGTACCTGCAGGGTGCTATTATCTAAACCTGATTGCCTGCTGAAGCGCTGTCCCCAGCATTGCCTGTGGCCAAGCGCTGTCATGTGAGGAACTGAGGTAGTGCCCAGGGAAGCGCTGTAATTTCACTCCAAGCGCTTTCTTGAATGTCCCATAGAAGCGCTGTAATTGTGCCTCCAAGCGCTCTCTTGTAGGCCCCAGAGAAACGCTGTATTTTTGACCTTAAGTGCTCACCTGTTGGCCCCTATGTGCCTCTAGTGACGTGGAGGCCATTAAGTTACTGTTTATGCCTGAGGACAGGCTTGCCATTCATTAACTGTTTGGGCCCTGGTTCCGGCGTAGGCCTAAAGACATACTGAGTTCACCTGCGATGGCTTAGCCCTGCATAGGGGAGTCCAAGGCATAGTAAAATGCTCATTGAGAATGCTTTACTGAATTGCTTATTGAAATGTTCACCTTAATTAACAGAAATGTTTTACTAATTTAAAGCAAGGCCTGTGCTTGCTTAATGAGATGTTGCTCTCTAGCAATGAGTAATGTTCTATTTATAAGTTACTTAATGAAATGCCTATGCCTGATTCCTTCCCTGTAATGTTTACTCCTGATTAGGGGGATGTTACCTATGATTGGGGAAGAGTTTTGAAGTGGTTATTCCTGCTTTGAACCAGGATTATTCTGAACTATAGAAGTTTTATTACACCCCTGCCCCAGTGTTATAACCCCTACTTATTTACAGGATTACTCTTGGGTGCTGAAAGGTTTATGCCTGCTTAATGTAGGAATTAGAATGTTGATCCTGGCCTGGGGGTGGAAACGCCAACAGCTGCATAATGAACTGTGTCTGCTTACTAATGAAACATTTATTCATGTTGGTTGAAAGGTGGAGCACATGCCCACAGTTATGGAGTGAGGTGCTCCTTGCTTTAAAAGAAATGTTTACATTTACTAAAAGGCTTTACATGCATAAACCAAGTCTTCTAAGCTCAGGCTTGCCTGTTAAAAATGGTTATCTCTGCCTTGAAGAGTTGTTAACTGTTGATTGCTGAGTAGGGGAACGTTAATGCTATAAGGATATAGTTACACTGCCTAATGAGATGTTTTATCCGCAGTGGCGTGTTTTTATTCCTGCCATAGGAGTTTCATTCCTGCCTAAGGAAATGGTTAATGAAATGTTTTACCCTCAGTGAAGTGTTTTACTTCTGCTAAACTGATTATCTCTATTGCAGGAAATGTTTTACCTGTAAGCTCCTGATTAATGGGGGAAGGCCCTGCCTGTTCAGGCATCAGGTAATAGGATGGTGTGTGATGCCTAAAGGAATACTTTATGCCTAATGAAAGGTGTTGACCTCATTTGAGGCAATGTTTACTCCTGCCCAGGGAAGGGTCTCATACCCCTGCTATAACAGAGATCTACTTACACCTGCTCAATGTAGGGATTTCTACTTCCCTGAAGGAATGTTGGTGTAGCCCTGATACAGTTAAACCTGCACAAGGGGATGGTTACCTAGATTGCAATGTTTTCTCCTAGTTAGTGCTGGCTAATGCAATGGTTAGCTGGGCCCAATGAGAAGTTCTCCCATAGGGATGCCCAACCTTGTTATATGGAATAATTATTCTTAATGAAATGTTTAATTCCTATTACAGGAGGAGAGTTACGTCCACATACTTTTGTGGCAAATGAAATGTTTCATATTTAAGGAAATGTTTGAACTACACTTAACAAATTATTTATTCCTACAGCGGGGAGATGTTTCTGTTATGGAACTGTCCCTTTGTTTACCTGAGGAAATGGATATTGATGCTTAATGCAGTGTTGTTCTTATGACTTTGAGATGTATTCCTTTCAGGTACTGACCAAGAAGCAAGGCGTAGGTCGGGCCTGTGTCCCACTAAAAATGCATTTAACTATTTATTGATCCAATATTTAATATTTATTGCAGAACGGATATTTATTCATCTAATATTGATCGCAAGTTTTGAGACACATGTATTTTAAATGAATTTATGATTTCCCTGATCCTGCTCTATCTATCTGATTATTTATCTTAATACAAATCACTTGTTTTTATACAAGCTCTGGAGTGGAGTCATTTATTGCGTGCCCAGGTTTCTGTATCAGTGTGAGTGTGTGCTGCATGATCGCTTAACACATGTGCTTTCGGATGCCTACCCGCTCGTGCCATGCTACCCTAGGGGACTGGTGACCCCAGTTCCAACAGTAACCACTCCCGATGGACCTTGAATGCCCCCTATATATTCCCGCTCTCTTTTGTCTTTCAGTTGCCTTGCAAGATGTTTCCCTACTTTATTGCCCTGGGTATAAGACAGATTACGCAGCTTGAGAAGAGTGAATTCAGCTCTATTGTTGTAAATAGCTCGGAGTTTGCCCCTGATTGCCGTGAGTTTGCGCAGTGTCTGTCTGGTGGGTGTAAGTTTGTGGGTTTGTTCGACAGCCACTAGCACCTCCTCTAGGAGTTCCCTGTCTTTTGCCCGTTGTCTGTTCAGGGCCGAGTTAAGCGCTATACATTTGCCCCGCAACACGGCTTTGAAGGATTCCCACGTGATATACCCAGAGGTGTCCTCAGGCCTATTAAGGGTGAAAAATTCCCTGATAGTCTTCCGCAATTGGGCACACGATTCCTTATCCCTCGCCAAAGACGCAGGGAAGTACCACCACGCAGGCGATGGGGCATTGCCCAACCAGGACAGACATACTGAGTAGAGACCGTGGTCTGACACTGATATGGGGAATATCTTGGCTTCCTGGAGATTGCCCTGTAGGGCCTGACTGGCTAAGATGTAGTCTAGCCGAGAATAGGAATGGTGGACGTGGGAGAAGAAGGAATAATCTCGGGTGTGTGGATATAGAGCACGCCATGTGTCCAAAAGGCCCATGCCTTGAATATGCCTCTGAATGTCAATGGAGAAGGATCCCAAGTCAGAGCGGTGAGTATGTGTGCTGTCAAGCTCTGGGTGCCAAACTAAATTGAAGTCCCCCATAAGGAACAAAGGACCCTCGGCAAAGTCTGTTACCTTACCCGGGAGTGTTTCCAAGAAAACTGCCACGAAGGTACATAACTTCCCTTTTAGTCGCCCCTTAACCATCAGCCACCGTCCGTCTTTATCGCTCTGGATAGCTAGGGGTTGGAACTGAGTGGTGGATCGAAAAAGAAGCGCCACCCCCCTATGTTTAGTAGAGGCAGAGGATTTATAAATAAGTGGGTATTGTTTGTGTTTTAGATGGAAGTCTTCAGATTTCAGTAAGTGTGTTTCCTGGAGTGCCACTATATCCAGATGATGGTCCAGGATGTACTTCCAGACCTTCTGACGCTTCTGAGGGGAGTTGAGCCCCTTAACGTTCCATGTACCTACTGTGATTGGCATTGTGGTGCAGAACCTGGGCGACTCTGTATTAACAGACTATCTAGCCCTTTACCCTCGAGCATCTTGTCACTTCCCCGTACGCTCCCCCATGGCCACCTGTTAGGCTCTGAGCGCGCCAGCATGTCAGAATTCTTCCCTATAGCCTGGCTTGGGTTGCTCTCTCTTTTCACCTCCCCCTTCCCCCCCAGACGATTCCACTCGGAAGACTCTGCAAGTAAGAACAGAACAGGATTTTCACCACCGTCCTCCCCCCCACCCCTCCCAAAACTCAACAGAATAGAAACCCAAAACAACAATCGAAAACATTTGTTGCGTCGCTGCGCAAGGCACGTCTGCCCGCGCATAGACTGGTGGGGACTACGGGTCCTGGGACCCAGTCCGCACATCGCGACAGTGTCATCTTAGTAAGGAATCAGTGGAACAAAAGTGATTCAGAACATGCCTCAATCAGTGCGGTGCGCAACACCTGTCCCATCGTTTATGTCCTTGGGTGGCATGGGGTGGACCAAACTAGGAACAAGGTGGACTTGCTACCTCCTTAGCGAGAGGGAACTATTTAGAGTCACCGCAGCCCCCCACACAATGGAATATATCCTCACCCACCATCGTCTTCAGCGGTTCTTCTTGTAGTGGTCTGCGACCAGCTCGAGTTGGAGGCCCTACCTCCCGAAGAAGTGCCCGGCGCACCCGATGAGGGGTCGCTTTCCTCCGCTGGTAGACCCAGGAGGTGTAGGCCCTCTCTCAAGGTGGTGAGATGGTGTCTTTTGTTGTGAAGTTCGAAGCTAAGGCCAAAAGGGTACGTCCAGCGATTTTAAACCCGTCTTCCTGAAGTTTGGCAGTAGCAGGACGCAGAGTTTGCCTGCGAGCTAGTGTAGATGGGGCGACATCCTGAAATATGGCACAGGAGAAATTCTGGAAGGAAACGGAGTCCTTGGCTCTGGCCGCCTGCAAGACCGCCTCCTTGACCTTATAAGAGTGGAATTTCGCCAGAATGTCCCGAGGCTTCCATCGTTCACCCCTCGGGGGGGGGCCCACCCTGTGCACCCTGTCGAGCTTTATTTCCAGCACTGTGGGGCTTAAGATCTCCGCAAAGAGGCCTTCCATAAAAGCCTCCAGATCGGGCCCCTCCGCTCCCTCTTCCAGGTCTTTGACGCGGATGTTCTCCCGTCGAGCACGGTTTTCCAGGTCCTCTGCCTTTAGTTGCGTTAGCTGGAGTTGTTCCTTCAAAGAACGGACATCTTCCTGGCACTCACTCATCGCTTGCTTGTGTTCCTGATGTTGCGATTCTAGGTCAAGAACTCTGGTGCCCACCGAGTCCACATCGCGTGGAAGAGAGGCCAGGCGTTCCGAGATATCCGAACGTAACTGCTCAATAGACGTTTTAATGTCCTGGCCTAGTTCATTACGTAACTCCGACTTGAAGTCCTTAAGCATGGACTGGAGATCTGCCTTGGATAGGGCCAAGGTTGTCTTCCCTGAGGTGCCTTGAAGAGCTGGTCGAGCGTCCGCTGCAGCGAAGAAATCCGATACTTTACCAGTCCCTTTATTTGTGCCTTTCTTCCGAGGCATAAGTAAGCGGGCAGTCACCGTCCAGCCGTCCAGAACCTGTCAGGGGAGCTCTTGATATCACCAGCAAAGGGCCGGAGACGGTAAGAAGCAAATTACAGTCCACCAGCAGTTATATAGGGCGTCCTGTCAGCCCCGCCACCTCAGTGTCGGGCCGTATGTCCTCACTTTCACTCAGGAGCTCGAGGAGGAGGACGCGTTAAGTGTAGAGCTGCCCGGTCACAGTGGCATTGTCCCCCTCCAGATCTCTCACCTTGCAGGAATCATCTGGTAAGGCTGTGGCGCTCGCCTCCGCCACCCATTAGTGCTCCTGCCGTCTGTGGCTCACAGGGTGCCTCTCTCCTGCTGCAGGATGCAGACAAGCCATGCTCAGGACCGCCGGGGTGCTGTGAAGCTCCATGAGGCATGGCTTCATCTCAAGGCGTCCTCGCGGCCGCCACTTTAGAGTCAGGCAGTCGGGTCTGCTGCCTCCGGAGTGTGCAGTGGACAGGTAGGAGTCTGCCGATCTTCAGGACTCATCCCTTGGACCTCCACCTCCTCATCGGGACGGACGATCACCTCAGGCGCCTCAGCATGTGCCGATCGCGGCTCCCCGTGTTCGCGCTGATTCACGCGTCGGCCGCCATCTTGCATTCGGCACCCTGCTCCAACTCGGGACACGGAGGAGCTAGAGCGCCTGGGGCTTCGTGGGCCACTCAAACTCCCACCGCCATGTGCCGCATTGGTTCTGCCGTCCGAGGGTGAGTCGCAATGTCCATCCACTCCTCAGGTCCCACCGAAAGTGCTCGCTATGCGCTGCGCGGACCGGGAGCCGAAGCAGTTCATGTCTGCTCGGCCATCTTGCCCGGCCACGCCCCCAGTAAATCATTTTTGTTTATTAATTGGTATTTATTTTTAATGTATTAATTAATTGGTAATTGATTTGTATTAATAGGTAATGAATTGTATTTATTATTATGTATTTGTATTTGTAATTGATTAATTATTATATAATATTAAATTGGTAATTTATTTTTATTCATATTTTCTTGGTATTGATATTTAATTAATTTTTATTAATATATTAAATCTTTACTTTCCCTATTGTTGCACTCACTGGAGTTAGAATAGTAAGTATTACCCTTACGCTATCCAACACTTTCCCTACTGTTGCACTCTCTGGAGTGGGAATAGTACTTTTTACCCCTACGCTATCCAACGATTTCCCTACTGTTGCACTCTCTGGAGTGGGAATAGTAATTTTTACCCCTACGCTATCCAACGCTTTCCCTACTGTTGCACTTTCTGGAGTGGGAATAGTAATTTTTGCCCTCCCGCTATTCAACGTTTCCCTACTGTTGCACTCTCTGGAGTGGGAATAGTAATTTGTACCCCTTCGCTATCCAACGCTTTCCCTACTGTTGCACTCTCTGGAGTGGGAATAGGGATTTTTACTCCTACGCTATCCAACGCTTTCCCTACTGTTGCACTCTCTGGAGTGGGAATAGTAATTTTTACCCCTACGCTATCCAACGCTTTCCCTACTGTTGCACTCTCTGGAGTGGGAATAGTAATTTTTACCCCTACGCTATCCAACACTTTCCCTACTGTTGCACTCTCTGGAGTGGGAATAGTAATTTTTACCCTCCCGCTATCCAACGCTTTCCCTACTGTTGCACTCTCTGGAGTTGGAATAGTAATTTTTACCCCTACGCTATCCAACGCTTTCCCTACTCTTGCACTCTCTGGAGTGGGAATAGTAATTTTTACCCTCCCGCTATCCAACGCTATCCAACGCTATCCCTACTGTTGCACTGTCTGGAGTGGGAATAGTAATTTTTACCCCTACGCTATCCAACGCTTTCCCTACTGTTACACTCACTGGAGTGGCAATAGTACATTTTACCCTTTCCGCTATCCTACGGTAAAAATATTGTATTTTTTTAATAATATTACGTTTATATATATATATGTATTAACAAATCAATTTGTATGGTTTTTTTAAACTTACATTAATTATTTATTCATTTTAAGGTGATTTAAGTATTTTAAGTATGTTTAAGTTATATTTATTATTGCATTCATTTTTAATTGATTTAAAGCATTTAAAAAAATTTGATATTTTGACTAACTATATTTTTTACATCGATATTTTTGATTCAATATTTTTGTACTTACCTGTTTCGAGATAGGAGGTCCATATTTTTGTATTCTATATTTTTACCTCGATATTCTTGTAGTTCTAAACATGTTTACATCGATATTGTTTCAGTGATCCGTCTTGTGGCACTCAGATAATTTTGTGGGTTTGCGATGCGTATGAGGCCAGGCTGACAGCTTGTGTTTTGCCTGTCGGGAAGGAACATATCTACTGCAGAGAAGGTCCTATAATGCCAATATCCCACAGGCATCTGATAAGGATAGGGTGGGAAACCGCGTCAAATATGGCAGAGAGTTCAAGGAGGATGAGAGTTGCTGTGTCTCCTCTGTTCAGGATCATGAGTAAGTCATCTGTGGTGGAGATGAGCGTTGTTTCTGTGCTGTGGTAATTTGCGCTGATACGTGGCATGTTTAGGTTTCCATCAGTCAGTGTTTGCGTACAGGTGCTAAATGCAGTGCTCATGGTAATTTTGGAATACATCAAGCAGAAATAGTGGGTTGTGGCTCTCGTCTTTTGGTGAAGAAGGATTACCCCTGAGCCTGGTCTCCGGGTAGACTGAGAGATAGCTTGGCTATGTAAATGCTGTATGTAAAATGTATGTGTAACTTGATGCATAAACTCGGCTGCCTATCGCAAGCAACTCAATGATCAGTTTTGCAAACAGAAGCAGAATTTGCTGGCATTTGTGTCTATGGGAGGCAGTACAGCGTAACAACAGCACTTACTTTGTGAAGGTAGTGCAACACTGTGTCTCGCATTTTAAACCTAGTGTAGTTTGGCAGCAAAATACTTGTGAACCCTTACTCTGGTGTGAAACTCAAGCCAGGCCTGTCAAATGCAGAATACCTCTGAGCATAACAAGTTACCAATACAAAAGCATTACACAAGGAAAACACTTCTTTGAGCACAATATGTTCCGGTCCAAAAATAAGTGTGTGCGTCATACTTTATCCTCTAATTAGTATAGATGTTTAGGACCACCATTGCAGAGAATGCTGAAAGCGGTTGAAAGAAATTAGTACCAAAATATGCATTTGTAAAGAACATTCCCCATCTGATATTTAACCCTGATTATTTTAGTGGTTTTAGCACTGTATGTGCTGTTGGTCTTGGAAAAGAATTGAAAGCTGCTTGTTTTAATGTATGTTATTACGAGGTACTGTTACTGTTTATTTACTAGTGACGTCCTCATAGGACAAAGCACCAGATTAGTGGCTTCCTTCTTCGATGTAGATCAGTCATCCATTGTCTAAGAGAACTGCTCAACCTGGGGTGCTCACATCAACTATCTTGGTTATAAGATAGCTCAGATTCATGGCAAAGCATTGGACATGTTATAATATTGCGAAATGAGTGGCGTTCCTTTTATCTCAGGAGGAATGACTGAAGAATCTGGAATCAAACCTGTCACATGCCCAGTCGTACACCCCAGCCAGGTGTGTTAACTCACTAAGATCAGTTTTTTGCAACTTGTGCATGAGTGCAGCCTCAACAAGTATATGTCACAGCAGCCTGGTGAGCAGACTGTAATCATACCTCTGGCAAGAGCTCCCTCTGGACATGCAATTGTAAATATTTAATGAGTGTGTTATCCTGCCCAGAAAAAATGGACCGAGAATTGAGAAAAAAAAGCCAACATTTTTAAATAACTTCACGAAAACTGGTGTAATGTGTTCAAACTGCGTGTTACTTTGTTTCTTATAAGCTCTCCTTTAACGTTCTCTGTAAGTGGACTATAACCATTATAAAATCCACAAAAACATGTTTGTTATAATAGCATTGGGTATGTCCAATATATTTAAATGCACAGCTTATGACTTTGTTGTTGTATTTGCTCTCAGAATTCCCCCCCCCCCCCCCCCCAGGCTCCGGTCTAGTTGTGCACCTGATACTGCATCAAGTTATCTTGACAATCCCCAGCAGAGAGAAATGCAAGACACGCTGAGTTTGTGTGTACGTTTGTGTAGCACGAACATTGCCGAAAGGCAGCGGAGAACTGTACAGCGTCAACGGCAAAGGATACAGCCAAATAGTGCTTAGAAGCGTCGCTGCATTCTGAGAGTGGTAGTGGAATTGGGCTGATCTTCTGATGATGTCATTCCAATGGGCGGTAACTGCCCTTGCCCGCCACATCGGAATTACCAGGGCTGTTGTAATGAGGCCCTTAAAGTCATGCTTTGTACTAGAAGAAAGGCACAACTTGGACCACCAAGAACACGTTTCATGCACAGATGGCAATGCCCCGACACAAAACGCCTTTCTATGTTTAATGTATGATGAATAAAAATATACTTGAGATCCTAGGCCCAAGTTGACCATTTTTTTTACCTGCAACTGAAAATTTGCATTTAACTTTTTTTGAAATGGCGCACTTTTACAGGTGTTGAGTACCTAAGGCGATTTTCTGCTTGGATAAATTGCACAATATGTGTCCAACTTGAGGAGCACAACACGATAGGTGCATAATGTGAAGCATCGCTGGATCACACAACGATGTAAGTGTTACTGTGCTCACTGTGTGCCATGCCAGACATGACTTAAGGGTAGGCACAAAGCACAAAGGGGACAAATAATATCGTCTCAAAACGCTAAATATGGGGAAGGCCCAATGTATTGCTTGCTGCCATGGTTCTCCTTCCAAGTGAAGGACAATAGAAGGAACTATGGAGCAGTGGCAACGCTGCTGATTTTAGCTCCTTGGGAGCCTGGGTTCAATTCCTGAAAGTCGTCATTGGCTAAAAACCGCCTGATTTGGGTAAATCGCTTAATCTCCCTCGGCCTAAATGTGAGAAATGTAACGTAATTTACCAGATGGAAATATCTCAGCAAACCCCATAATGCAATTTTCATCCACTTTATGTATCCATTCCACAACATTGGTGTTTCTCTTCACAAAAACAGGTGCTCTCTGTCGTCAGGTCCCACTTAAATGCAGGTATGAGGCTGGGTCTTTGTGAACCTTGCCATGAATTTCAGAGCCCTTCGGTATTGTACAGGAAAAACGTTTAGCGAGGTTTACGGGGAACAGGCTCTCTGGCAAAGACAGGGAAACTGGAACATGGCGCGGTTTTACCCTGGGAAATCTTGCACTTTTACAATTGTTCTGACAAAATGATTTACTAAAGAAATATGAAAATGAAAAAATTGGCAAAATACAATACAGAGCCCTAAACTGGAAATGGGGAAACTACTTTTGACACCCCGGCTCTATGTATACAAGGGAGTTTTATATGGAACAAGTAGAGATCACATTTTATCAACCTTCAGCTTAACCATAATAAATAAATGTCCCTAACATCAACCTAACGATGAATTCTAAATCATTCCTTCTCACATAAACATGACTCACCCTTTAGGGCTATAAATCCCCCTCCAACTCCTTTAAATGCAAACGCTGCTAACAGGGCTAACTAATAACTCTTTACTTCCTATTTCTGATTGTAAAATTTCCATCAGCTTCTTGTTCACGCTGCCTGATTTAGGCTAATGATATTACCCTCGTAATAAAACACGTGATTTAACAGGGTGTCTAGTTTTGGGCTCCTACTAAGTCAGATAATCCTCAAACAATCTGAAAATCAAATTGACATTCCACATAAGGCATACTTTCATTTCAGAGGTATCTTCAGCCTCATATCAGCCAACAGATTATTACTTCTGGCTGATCATCCCTCTTTTAAAGAATGAACATCTACCACTGACCTATAATTACCAGTCTTATAACTGAAACCCTTCGAAAACAGGTAAACTCTTACATTTGCTATCATTACCCCATTAGCCTCCACAGGATCCACCACCTTTCTAAGCATTAATATTTGGTGCCTCTGACTCCCATGGAGTTGTGAAGTCTCTCCCGAAACCTCCTCATATTGTTTGGATCTTCTGATATCTTTTGAAGAAGAAGGCTCAGAAGTAACTGTCCTTACCAAAGGAAGTTGCCCCCTTGCAACAGTAACCCTTTCAATGGCAGTATTGCAAAAGCTTTCTCCACTGCTAACTCCATCTCCCCCAAAAAACATGGATGAGATACCAAAAACAGGAGATTCGACACCACCTGACACCTCTGCCTCTCCAGCAGAAAAACACTTTCGGGATCATTATGAAACATGGAAATGTATCCATTCACCTTCATCCATTCCTGGTGGTAAGCATCCATGGATTTAGCCCCTGCATCCACCCTCCAACTGTAATAACTCTGAATCTGAAAGAGTAGCCTTGATGTAAACAAATCCACTTCTAGTGGACCCCACGTATCCTGGACTTTCAAGAAATAATTCTGATTCCGCTTTCATTTACTGAAATCCGCTAAATAGTGTGTTTATATTCGTTACTCCTTTCTCCAGTCCAGGCGTATGCTTTGTTCTCAGAGTAACATTGTGCACCATAAAAAACTGACACAAAACCTTAGCTAATTCTGTCAATTGCTTCAACCTGCTTCCTCCTAAACAGTTCAAATAAGTAACTGCAGCTATATTGTCCATACAAAGACATATAGAACAATTCTCATACTGAGATCTGAAACTTCACAGAGCAAACAACCCTGCTTTCAACCCCTCACAACTTATACGTCGATTTCCCTCTACTCCTGACCATTTTCCTCCTGTCTACTAATGGTTCATCCATGTTCCCTAACCAATATTGCTTGCATTCAATTTCACCCCAAAATCTGAAACTGTTCCAAAAATTGCTTTGCCATTCCATGCATCCAAGTTCTCTAACCAAATAATCAATTCTTCCTTTCCCTCTTCTGTCACAAACCCTTTGTTGACATGCCAAAGTCTCTTCTTCAACCCAACAGCTTTCAACTATTCCAGGACTCTGGAACAATTGCCTGAATTGAAGTTATCAAGTCATATCACTTATGCCAACCCTCTCAGATGATTGCACCTTGGTTAAGCAAATTATATATCTCCATTTTAAGTATCCTCACTTTATTGTCTAGTAACCACAACATTGCCTTCACTGTCTACCAAGAATCCTATACTTTACAAAGTTCTCCGTAGGATCAACATTGGCTTCTCCAAATTAATACCGAACCCTAATTTCTCCAAAAGAGTCTCTGCCATCCTTAAATGCTTTTCTAACTGTCTGGCATCCTCACATATCAGACAAATATTACCAAAGTAAATCCTCAGCCTCTCTCCTCTCTCTCAGATAAGCAACTACTGGCCTGAACACTTCAGTGAAACAGTAAAAAGGTGAGGAAGCACACTGCCATCTTCTCAGCACACGTTCACCACTGTCAATCGCAGTTCATGATCGTTTCAGTAACTTAAAAAGATGAACTTCAGCACCCCAACCCTGAACTGCTACTTGCTATTGATGACATGCAAAAACCCAGTGATGTATGACTAGGATTGCACATAAGTACCAGCACTGGTAGAATCAAAGGATGCTCAACACTTCGGGCCAAATGTAGGTGGCTAAATACCGGTCGGTAATGCTGAAATTTGGAAAATTTCAGCATTACCGACTGGTATTTAGCCATTCCTAATGTCGGTAAGGAATCGGTAAATACCGATTCCTTAATACTGATTCCTTATTGCTCTTGCATTTAAAGAATCAGTAATACCGATTCCTTACATACAATGTAGGAAGCACATTAAAGAGTGCTTTTGAGCCTTAAGAAATCGGTAATTACCACCAACTTCAAGTTGGTGGTAATTACAAATTTCCCTTAAAAAAGCACTTTTTTGCTTTTTTTTTTAAAAAAAACATGTGGCACACATCCATGACCTTAGGGCATGTATGTGCGCCACACGTGCACACATGCACATTTCAGGGGTGCAACAAGACACCCTGGCTCCCTTGAAATACCTCCCGATATTAACGATTCCGTAATACCGAATCGCCAATACTGAATGTCTTCACATTCATTCCTATGGGCCTCCAAGCCCATAGAAATGAATGGGTAGGCATTCCTTATTACCGAATCTCAATTACCAGTTTGGTAATAAGGAATATTAAGGATTCAGTATTTTTTACCGAATCTTTACCTACCTAGGAAATACCAATTTCTTAATAGCGAATTGGTAAAATTTGCTATTAAGAAATCGGTATTTCTGATTTACCTACATCTGGCCCTTCACTACTTGTGAATTATTGAAAATATCATAAGCTGCAATTACCAGAATGCAAAGGAGAACATTTCATGAGATACCCGCTTTGTGTTCCCTCCCTCTTCTCTATACCTTTGTGAAAAACCAAGGTGTGGATGAAAGGCAAAAGGGTGAACGCAGAAAATGGAAATGTTGACCCTTCCACATGAATTGAAGTTAAGATCTTCTCTCTAGCTGGAACTGTTAAAAAATAATCTTTGAGGTCCAGTCTCCTTCACAGATTCCTGTAAACTAAAAAATAATGTTCAAGTCTCTCAGATTTATCACCTGCCTTCAACTCTTCTCCATTTCCGTTCCAATCACTACTTATGAATACATTTCTCTCCTCTAACTCTTTTGCGTTTGCTCCCTTCTTCAACATTTGTCACATGTATACAACTACTAAACTTTGCTGCTCTTCCGGAAAAACCTATGTTCTTAGTTTTTTTTACTTGACATGGAAACCTAAAAAAATATAGCATGAGGGGGTGTGGCCAAGATGGCGGAGTGAGCAGACGTGCTCAACGATCGCTCTGTTCCCGGCTTGATTATTTGCCTGTAACAGCAGTGCCCTGAGGCTTTTTAGAGGGCCCCAATTGCACTTGGGGCACTCGGAATCCCCTGCATTGCGGAGGAGCCCAGCGGCAGCTCCAGTAACTGGGAAAACTAGAAGACCCGGCGGTCCCGGCCTTGCGCTGTGGGCAGGGCGTGGGTCCGCGATCCCTGGGCTGTGGTGCCTTGAAGTGCGGCGACCGGCGGGGAAGAGGAGACCCCCTGGTCACGGCAGGAACGCTGTAACCCACGTTGCTACTCAGGGTCGACCCCGGACGGAGGCTTTTGCCCGGCGGGCTACGCATGCAGCGTCATTACCAAACACGCCGGACGGGGGAATGAGTAGAACTGCGCGAGCCAAACCCCTCCTTCAAAGGCTGCGGACTGAGTGCGACAGGCCATGGAGGCCACAGAAGGGTCTGGTAGGTCATGCATCAGGAGCTTGCAGCGGACCCCTGGTGCCCCCCATTGATTTGAAAGAGGACTGGTCCCCCCTTCTCTTAGGCAGGGGGCACTGCTGCTCATCAGCTACAGTGAGGACCTGATCGAGTGACATCGGAGGTGTTGGGGACGGTGGGGCGAGACGATCCCCGCCCCCCCTCTGACACATACCTGGTCTATGGACTCCCCCTTCGATTGGCAGCCCCTCCGGGATAGAGACCGCCCGAGGTGATGGACAGCGTACCTTGTGATGCATAGTCTTCCCCAGGCCTGTAAATAGGTGAGGGGCACTGCCTAAGGTATTGCGGGATGGGATAACGGGAGGAACCTAGCAGGGGAGGCAAGAGGAGCAACTGGGCCCAGAGCCCCCGTCCGCCCTACAAAGGACGAGTCTTCACGACAGGGCTGGTCCCGAAGGTAGGGGCACCCACACAGAGAACCTGATCTAAGGAGAGTCTTGAGTTCTGATTTCTGGGGACTGACATTGCAGAAAACATTGGAGCACCGGTAGTCAAGGGGTACAAAGCGACGCATCAGGAGCCCCTGCCTTGGCCTAGATGGCCACCCCAGAGTAAAGCACCGAAACAACTGGTGATTCGGAAGACAGGCTAAGCAGAGAAAACCCTGCGGCAGCACGAGGTGACTCTCCCCTCGGCGGCCCTGGCTTCAGAGGCAGTCTCCTCTGGGGTCCCACTTTGGGGGACAGCACATCTTTCTAGCTGCCGGTTCTTGACAGCCTAGAAGACACTCTTACGGAGGGCGGTGTAGAATACCGATGAGCGCCATCTGGCCCCCTTCAACCTGATGCTGTTGCCGAGCCTGTACCCAGCACACTAAAGATGTCCATAGCCCTGGTTAAAAAAGGACCATACGCTAAAAGACATGCTGGTAAAGCCCTCACCTCAGGCACGACCTGAACCCCTGGCAGACTCTTCACCCCCCAAAGGAGGAGGCGAAGGTGAGGCCCCCATCACCCACTCCTATCTGGAGTCACTATTCTCATCACTTAAAGAGGACCTACAACAGATTAAAGGCGATTTAGCCAAAGACTTGCAAGGAGTAAGGCGAGAAATATCGGATGTAAGGGACAGAGTTGACACTCTGGAGGCAAACAAAACGACCAGGGGCGAAGAGTTGGAGCATCTACGCTAAGAAATAATACATCTCACAGGCAGGCAAATCGACCTCCAAACCTATGCTTAGAACTTAGAGAATAGATCCAGACAAAATAATATCAGGATCTGTAAGCACCACCCTCGGCGGAAGCAGGAAACGTGGAGGAATTTGTTCAAGCTCTCTTTGCTCAAATCCTGGGTGATATGTCCATGTTGGATATTTGCCTGGATCGGGTACAGTGAGTGGGACCACCGATAGCTTTGAATATGCCGCCACTGGCCATACTAGTCTGTGTCCACAGCTTCCCCTTGAAGGAGAGCACACTCCGACCTGTACGGGGCTCCGATACAACGACCATCAGGGGACACTCACTGCAACTGTTCCAAGATCTCTCAGCTATAAGACTTCAGAAGAGGCAAGAGTTTTGTCCGGTGACCTCCTTTCTCAGGAACCACAACATCTCTTATGCTTGAGGCCACCTATTCCTCTTGATCTTTGAATGGGAGGGGAAGATTCGCCAGGTAAGTTCCCTAAGTGCGGTTTGTGACTTACTTGGGATCGAACACCCTGAATCCCAGGTGGGGAGAGTGAAGGAAGCGGGGGCTGGGGTGGGAGAGACAGCAGCGAAGGTGGAGGGGCAAAAAGGTCTCAAAACCAGACCCTGAGGCTATAATGCAGGAGAGGAAAGCAGTGCTGGAGTGCCTTTCCAGGGTCGCTGCAGCAGGAGGGTCAGAATAACCTCACGACAGAATGCCCGACAGCCGCAGAGATGCTCATGGATCGCTATCCGGGATGGTGAGCGGACAACCTCTAGCCACGATGTATCCTATCAGGAACTTCTCTCGTCGGCTGGAGGAGATGCTTCTCAGGGCTACCTCCCTCTTAGAGACATTGTCCACACTACTGTTAAGTTTTGTTTGCAGGGGTTTTCTTTATTTTGGTTATTTGTTTTTCAAGTACCACTACATGGCACTAATAGGGGATGCCAAGACGCCGCTCTCTAGATCCCAGGATATCACATTGCATGCTGCTTTAAAGAAGGGGATGGTTGGTCAGCTCATTTCACATAGCAAGCTCTTATACCTCTAATATGGCATCAGGTGGCACCTTGAAGATAATGTCCTTGAATGTTAAAGGGTTGAACAACCCTGTCAAATAGAAGGCTATCCTCTCCTATCTAGAAAATACTGGGGCAGACATCTGTCTCCTCTAGGAGACCCACCTCATGGCCCGAGACACCCAGCAACTCAAGTCTAGATCCTTCCAACAGCAGCTATTTTTCTCAACTGGGCATAAGACGGGAGGGGTTGCCATTTTATTTTCACGCACTTTCAGAGGCACTATCGGCCCTAAGTTAGTCGAACTCAAAGGCCACTTTCTGAGACACCAAATACAGCTGGGTATGCACACACTAACATTGGGCACCCTATACGCGCCATACGAGGGGCAGGAGAGCTTTGTCCATGAGGCACTGACAGGAACACTTACATCACAGGACCACTTGCTCCTAATCGGGGTTGACTTTAATTTAGTCATGGACACACACATAGACCGCCCCGTACACAAAGAAAGGGGGTTGGGCGCCCTCTCAGGTGAAGGCATTACTTGGCTGAAGGAGGCCAGTCTGGTAGATCTGTGGAGGGTTAGTCACTCAAACACTAGGTAATTCACGTTCTGTTCTCATGCTCACAAGTCATATGCACAAATAGATTACTTCTTGGGCTCCCAAGACATACACCACTTCCTCCACTCAATCGAGATAGACCCAAGAACCCTTTCTGACCACGCTGCCTCAGTTTTAGAGATAAAATTCCCCCTACAGTGACAAACGCAGCGACACTGGAGACTAAGGAAGACCTTATTACGAAAACCAGAAACCCAGGCAGTAAATTAAGAAAGTTATCATTGATTACTTGGAGGCCAATGATAAGACCACTCTCAATATTCTGGGACTCATTGAAGGTGAGGGTCAGGGGCGAGCTCATATCCCTGTCAGCAACTGAAAATATGGAGAGAAAACTTAAAAGAGCCCAGCTTCAGGAAAGGGTTAGAGAACTGGAGGGAATTCATCACCGAAACAGGGCTCCCAGGGTATGGCGCAAGCTGGAGGCCGCCCGGAAACAGTTGGCCGGATCTAGATTGGGCAGAATTCGCCCTGCTACACCTTAAGTACTTATACTATGTGAATGGCAAAAAGAGTGGCAGGCTCTTGACCACAAAGCTAAGAGCCCAAAGACAAGCCAACACAGTACGCACTCTCCTGACTGAGAACGGGTCGGAACTGTCCAATGACGAATCCATAGCAAACCAGTTCAGGGAGTTCTACGCGACACTGTACACGGCACAACCCGTTTCCCCTGCGGACATATCAGGCTATCTCCGAGATTCTGCTGTAATTAAACTGACAGACTCATCAGCGTCTTCTTTAGATGCACCCAGTCAGTTGGAGGAGGTCATTTCAGCCATCGAGGCAGAAACCCCAGGCCCGGACGGATTCCCCGCTGGGTTCTACAGGGCCTTTTGCACAGAACTTGCTCCAATTCTCACCAGACTCTTTAATTCAATAACGGACTCAGGCTCTCTCCCTGCCTCCATGCTGGACGCCATCATCACAGTTATTCCCAAGCATGGTAAAGATCCCAAATCTTGCGCTAGTTACCGCCCCATTTCTCTTCTCAGTACAGACTCAAAATTCTTTACTGGCATCCTGGCGGCACGCCTGAACCCCCTGATGCAGGGTCTTATCCATCCCGACCAAGCGAGATTTGAACACTAAGAGGCTCCTGCACGTCATAGATAAAGGTCAGAGTATGCAAGGCTCCAGCATGTTACTCTCAGTCGACGCCGCAAAGGCTTTTGACCGGGTCCACTGGCCCTTTCTCAAAGTGACTATGGAGTAATTTGGGTTTGGGAAGTGATTCCGGTCCAGGGTATTTAGTGCTTACCGGGCCCCACGGGCCTGTGTAAGGGTCAATGTGGTGAATCCGGGGAACTTCCCTATTCGCAGGGGCACAAGACAGGGCTGCCCGCTATTAATTTTATTGTTTGCTCTATACAGGGAACCCTTTGCCCAACGCATTCGAGACCACAGACTCATTAGAGGTATTCCCTTGGGAGGTGAAGACCACTGCATCAGTCTGTATGTGGATTACGTTATGGTCATGCTGGAAGACCCTGTCAAGAACCTTTCCCCCTTCTTGGCCGAGATGGAACTTTTTGGGAGGGTATCTGGATTCTGCATGAATCTTCATAAGTCCCAGGCTCTCAATCTCACCGTCCCCCCTGGAGCTAGAGGCACTAAAAATATCAGACCCACTCAGCTGGGCTACAGACTCTGTCCCCTACCGGGAGGTGAAATTGTGCAGGACCGTAGAAGGAACAAATTCCCTGAACTCAAGTCTGTGCTGAACTAGACAGATGGCGGCACTATCCGCTCTCCTTTCTGGGTTGCATTGCTGCCATAAAAATGACTATTTTTCCCAGGGTCCTCTTTTTTTCTAGACCTTGCCGCTGACACCTCCGGCGGGCACTGTCTCTGCCCTCCAAGCGGCACTGAGTAAGCGACCAAGAATGAGCAAGGGGCGGAGTTGGCTCCCCCGGCAGAAGGAGGGCTGGGGATTCCTTGTCTCACCAGATACTATCAGGCGGCCCAGCTTTGTTATCTTGTAGAATGGTCCAGACCCGAATCAGAAAAGAGGTGCCTGTTTATGGACAGGGCCCTGGCTGGCCCTGTCCTGCCCCGAATACATAGAGCCCAAAGCCTCTACATCTCCCCGATAACAAGTTCGCTGCTATGGGCCTGGGATGCGTGTGCTCGCAAACAGAAACTTACTTCACTGCCTTCCTCCTTGACCCCAATTACTAACAATCCAGACTCTACATTGGGACTGGGAGGTGCCTTCCAGATCTGGCGGGAGTCGACCTGCAATAGGCCACCTGTTTGACATAGAAGGACTTATACCCTTTGACACGCTAAGACAGGACTATTCCCTCCCCGAGGCGGAACGAATCCAATATCTCCAGGTCAGGCATTGGGTAACACACGAGCCGGTCCGGCCAGGAGCAGAGAGGCTGTTAACTCCGTAAGAGAGGTGGCTGTTGGGAAAAGACATGTACAAGCGCCTTATCTCAGAGCTGTACATTTTCCTTCAACCCCCTCAGGTCAATGATAAATCCCCCTTGCAAAGTCGGTGGGAGTCCAAGCTCAATCGTTCTCTCACCATGAAGGAGTGGTGCAATATTTACCGTCCAGCGTGGCATACCTCGTATAACATGGCAAGTACCGAAACAGCGGTAAAAATTACCTCATACTGGTACTTAACCCTGGTACTCCTGAATAAAGGGAACCGGGATCACAGCAATGTTTGTTGACGAAACTGTGGGGCCAAAGGCACGTTATGTCACCTTCTCTGGGATTGTGTGGGCTGGCAAAATTCTGGACCACAGTCTTAGATGACATTGACGCCCACTTCTCGACACAACTTCCCAGATTTCCTTCCTACACTTTATTAGGGCTCCCTAACCCATTCACTTTTCAACTCACTTCTCGAAGGGGGCGTCAGATTAGCATGGCTCTGGGCGCGGCTCACCGGACTATCTTGGCGCTTTGGGGCTCTCCCACCGTCCCAACTCACTTGGCATGGCTTAGACGCCTATGGGACATATTGGGGAAGGAAAAGCTCACCCTATGATTGACATCAGGAGATGATACCTTTCGAAAAATATGGCAGCCTTCTTAGCTTTACTGACCAAGGAATTTAGAGAACTGACGTGTCCCCGCTATCTGCGGTTATTGCGCCTGGCCGAGCCTGACACAACATAGCTTGCAGCCCAATTATACATAACTCTTACACTTCCCCTGTTAAAACGGATTACACAGTAGATGGAACTGGGATGGCGGGGGATGGTCGATGGGGGGTAGGGAGAGAGGGCGCTAGTTTTACTGTTTCTTTTACTTTCATGTTAAAACTGAAAGTGGCATTATTATGTGGCAAACTAGAGAGAAGCTCTATATATTCGTTTCTTACTCTTCCCCCACCGTTCAAGGAAATAACAGCAGCAACCTCCATCATCACATTATGATCCAGCTGACTGATGCCCTCTACCTCTCATTGCCTCACTTCTTCCCTTCTTCTCCTCCTTTGAGGGTGAGGGAAGTAACCTGCTGAGGACTAAAATAAATCCACAGTAAGAACCTCTTCTTTGCAAAATGTATTGGGACCTTGATACTTCTCAGCCAAAAAAGTGTCCCTCCTACCAACCTTGACATAAAAAATATTCCCTACTGGTGTTTTTCACCTTATCAAGCGATGATGGTAGACGTACCTTCCCTAGGTCTTACAAATTTCACCCCGAATTTAAGACCTTTTCCATCCTCAATTGCCTCTCTCTTGGTCAAATCTTCCACCTTTGGGCTTATTTACGTTAACATGGCTTTGTGCCTATTTGAAACCAAACTCAAATTCATATTTCCTAAAAACCAAATGGCTCTCGCACCAGGCTATAAACCTATTAATATCTACCACCACATATTTTAGGTTTGACTCGTAAGGCGTGTCAAAGAAACATGCCAGTGGTGCTAAAAAATCAAAAATAAATAATCTTTGCACAGCTTAATAGAATGTTCTAATGTTTTCAAAGGATCTTTTCCCAATTCGGAAAGATGGGTTATTCACTTGGAACACAAATTTCGATTTGCGCATATCCTTAATCTATTACCAGACTTGAGCATTACACATTCATGACTTCTCTGTGCTCCTTCTCCAAAGACCTCCCTAACCAACACTCTACATACAATTCCCCACATGTTCCATGGGCCACTACCCTTTGCTACAGGAATACAAATTTTCTTTAGGATAAACAAAACGTGCCCCATTGTGTCTTTTATCAAACCCTATTTTTGCTTCCACGCAACCTTCTCCTTTCTAATCTCTTCCATGTTGATACTCTCATTGTCTAAATCCAGTACATATTCCTCTAAATTGGACTTTTCCTCATCCTCAAACTCTAACTGCTCAAATTCCAATCCTCACCATAGTTAACCTGCTTTCTTTCTGTGATGCTTCAAACACCAGTGCCTTTGGGGTTCAGGCTATCACGCCTCATATTGTTTGTAGGGTGCACTGCCTTGGTCTGCGCCACAGCTCACCTTTAACTGAGTGCATTGGGTGCAAACTGGGTCAGTGTGCTCTACTATAGTTAACATACTGCCCGCTGTGGTGCTGCAACCTTGTAACTGCCCTGGGACAGTGTATTTGTGAAAGGCAAACCAGCTGTTTGAAGCTGACAGTCCGCCTTTTGTGTGCATGCAGCAAAGCAGCTTGCTTTCTAGAGGGTCCATGGGATCTGCACAAAGTTCACCCTTAGGGGACGCGATGAGAATATGTCTCTTTACACCGCGAGCACATACCACACAGTAGGTTACAACGCGGACGTTGCATCATCCGCGTTGTTACCACTCATGGCTTTACATCGCAAGTCGTTTCTACGACTTGCCCTAGATGGTGCGCTGGACTTAGGAATAGTATAAATTACTATTCCTACTCCAGTTAGTGCAACAGCAGGGAATGTTTTGGATATGACCTCAGGGGGACGTGAAGTGACTCAACCGCCCTGGTCTGGTAAAGCAAGGGTTGCCAGGAGGGGGGCGACGTCAGGCAACAGTGATGAAACTAAATTGAATGAATCAGGGGGTGGGGGAGGACAGTGATGCCCCGTGGTGTCAATCGCGTCTCTGCCGAGGAGAGAATATTTGAAAGTGGTTGTAGATGCCGGAGTCAGTCCGGAAGCCGTCGCGGTAATTAGTGAGCATCGGGGCGGGGGCTGCACGAGATACCTCCGTGCTCTCACCAGCAAACACATTAAGCGTACGGCAGAGACGCGATTGACATCACTGACATCACACAGCTGGTGAAGAGTGAAGGGGGCTGCGTAGCTCATAGACAATGCATTACCAAGACTTCCATCCCAGGTCCCCACTCTGTGAAGCAGAGAAATCCAACCTGCACACGTCCAGGACAGGAGGGCTATAGCGAGGTGCATGCTCTCTTGAGATCTGACTGTGTGGTTGCCATCCTCTGCAGCATCCCTGTTCCTGGACCCCTCACCTCTCAATCCCACCTGAGCATTGTGGCATTGTCACTATGATTTGTTCCCTATGATCTCCTTATTGCAATCTTGCTGGCTGCTATGTATACCCAGGAGTCCGGGGAGGAGGAGCTCAAGCAGCTCCACTCAGTTCACCCTAAAGAGAGCTGCTTTCAACCCTCTTCTCCTCCCAAGATGTCCGTAAGGGGATACACAAAGCTTTCTTCAGAACAGACACCTGGACTTGCCTGGTGTCACATATGCATCAGCCCCCACAGTGGATTGTGGAAGCAGGGTAACACTGCCCTATCCTGTTTATCCTCCAATGAGGACAATTCTTCCCCAGTCTTATTGATTACATTTTCAGAACCTGACACTGCACTGCCAGTGGGCTGCTACCCAACTCCCAAAGACTATGGGATGGATTTAAATCTTGGTTCAGGGAAACCTCTGTCACAAACGTGAAGGATATCCCGTCCCCCATATTACGATCCCCATAGGATATAATGGGATTCTGATATGGCGGACAGGATATCCGTCATGCTTGTGATAGAGTATTTCCCGCCACCGAGATCTAAATCAGCCAGGCCCTATGTATATAAGCTGAAACTTCATTACAGCAACTGGAAGCCCTTCGTTGAACTGGACACACACAAACTCCTCTGTACTCCTTATAGAAGTGTGCTGCTTATTTCTTTTAGGCTAGGATTAAGCCTGTTGCCATGTTGACGCTCTGCTGGCCTGCATTGCCGATGACTTTGAATGTCTTTTAGGCCCCAATTAGCCACAGGATGCCAGAAATATGATTGGCAAGCTTCAAAAAGCTATCTCCCTCCCTCAAGATACGTTTAGAGAGCTGCTCATTCCATCCCATCTTCAATTGCAGGTGAGCTGAATGGTGACTCAGCCTGGCAAGTATGTTTCTTCCATGTGCCAATGTTTGCTTTGCATGTTCACTTTTGTTCAGCTTCCCTACTTGCCTTCGTCCGGGGTGGCATAAGCTTATGCCCAACACCACCCATTCTATATTTTTTTCCATAAGTGTTCCAATGCACAATGTTGTTTCTCTGACCTAATGTTGCTTTGGAAAGGTCCAGCACCTGTCTGGCTTGAAAGCTAGCAGGATTCAGAATCTCAAAGCCTTCTTGGTTGGTCCTTGTGCACACCATATGTGCCTCTGTCCTACGTGCCAATTTCCTCCATGAGTCAGACCCACTGTGTGCCCCTCAGTACTGGTGTTGCAAGAATTGTGGGCCAAGTGATGGCAATTGCAAAACTGGGAGGCAAAGCAAGGTTTCGTAGTCTCTTACTTCTTTACCACAAAAACAAAAATATTACGTCGCAATTGCAGCGTTGACATTAATTTCCAAATCCCTGAGCAAACACCTGTATGTTGGGGTGGTGGTGGTGAAGTGAGCTAAAGAACAATGATGGATTCAACCCAGATCTGTGACTGGGGGGGAGTGTCTGAAAGGTTTCACCGCACTGTCCATCATCTCCTTTTGTTTGCTTTGTTTGCCCTAATTTGGCAGGATATGCCCGGGCTTGGGTCCCTTGCTCACTTTGCCACTGGATTCAAGCTAGCCTGGTTGATGAGGGGTGTTACTTCGAAACTGGTCCCAGGATGCTTGTTTCCGGTCCAAGGAAGAGTTGGCTTGGCAGTTCATGCTGGACTCTTCCCATGAGGAACAGGGTCAAGAATGATTTGCATATGGCTGGGTCTGAACTGGGGTGGCAAAGTAAGCTAAAAACTGATGATGGATTCAACCCAGATCTGTGACCGGGGTGAGCTTCTGTGAAACGTTTCAGCGCCCCGTCCATCATCTCCTTGTGTTTTCTTTGTTTGCCCTAAATTGGCAGGGTATTCCCAGACGTGGGTCCCTTGAGCACTTTGCCACTGGATTCAAGCTAGCTGGCTGATGAGGGGTGTTACCCTGAAACCAGTCCCACGAAGCTTGCTTACAGTCCAGGGAAGACCTGGCTTGGCAGTTCAGGCTGGACTGTTCCCATGAGGAACAGGCTCAATCAATCAAACAATCATGGCATTTGTAAAGCGCACTACATACCTGTGAGGGTCTCAAGGTGCTAGGGGGGGGACGCTGCTACTGTTCGAAGAGCCAGGTCTTGAGGAGTCTTCTGAAGGTCAAACGGTCTTGAGTCTGCCGCTGGTGGATTAGGAGGGTATTCCATGTCTTGGGGGCAAGGTGGGAGAATGATCTGCCTCCGGCAGTCACTCTTTGGATTCGGGGGATGGTGGTGAGGGCGCAGTCTGCAGAGCGGAGCTGGCGGGTGTGGGGGGTAGAGGCTGAGTCGGCCGTTGAGGTACGCTGGTCCGGTGTTGTGGAGTGCCTTGTGTGTGTGGGTGAAGACTTTGAAGGTTATCCTCTTGTTGACAGGGAGCCAGTGCAGGTCTCTCAAGT
This sequence comes from Lissotriton helveticus, assembly GCF_964261635.1. Classification (NCBI taxonomy): domain Eukaryota; kingdom Metazoa; phylum Chordata; class Amphibia; order Caudata; family Salamandridae; genus Lissotriton; species Lissotriton helveticus. Next base: position 912,013,732 of record NC_136069.1, read on the forward strand.
GGGGTGCGGTGTGGCTGCTGCAAGGGATGTCGAGGATCAGGCATGCAGCGGTGTTCTGGATGCGTTGGAGCCGTTTCAGGAGTTTGGCCAGTGCTCCTGCGTAGAGTGTGACCGTCCTTCTTGTTTTGGTGGGGATCCACTTGAAGATCCTGTGAAGCATGCAGAGGGTGTTGAAGCAGGAGGAGGAGACGTCGTCATGGAAAGGGTAGAGTCGAGGATGACCCCTAGGTTGCGTTTGTGGTCGGTGGATGTAGAGGGAGCTCCTAGTGCAGTCAGCCACCAGGTGTCATCCCAGGCCGAGGGGGTGGATCCAAGGATGAGGACCTCCGTCTTGTCCGAGTTCAGCTTCAGTCGGCTGTTCCTCATCCAGTCGGCGATGGCCTTCATTTCTTCCTGGAGGTTGGTATTGGCGGTGTGGGGGTCTTTGGTGAGGGGGAGGATCAGCTGGGTGTCGTCGGCGTAGGAGATGATGATGAGGTCGTGTCGTCGTGCGACATGGGCGAGCGGTGCCATGTAGACGTTGAACAGCGTTGGGCTGAAGGATGAGCCTTGGGGTACACCGCAGATGATCCTACTGGCTTCAGATCGGATGGGGGGAGGCGGACGCTCTGTGTTCTCCTGGAGAGGAAGGAGGTGGTCCAGTCCAGGGCCTTCTCTTGGATTCCGGCGTCGTGGAGGCTTGTTCGTAGTGTGCGGTGGCAGACCGTGTCGAAGGCAGCTGACAGGTCCAGGAGGATGAGGGCCGTGGTTTGTCTGTTGTCAAGCTGGGTCCTGATGTCATCGGTGGCGGCGATGAGGGCAGTTTCGGTGCTGTGATTGTTGCGGAACCAGGACTGGGACGGGTCCAGTATGCTGTTCTCTTTGAGGAAGCTAGTCAGTTGTTTGTTGACGGCCTTTTCGATGACCTTCGCTGGGAACGGGAGCAGGGAGATGGGTCGGAAGTTCTTGAGGTCCTTGGGGTCTGCCTTGGGTTTCTTGAGTAAGGCGTTGATCTCTGCATGCTTCAAGCTCTCCGGAAGGGTCACTGTCTCGAAGGAGATGTTGATGGTTTTCTGGAGATGGGGTGCGATGGTGCTGCTGGCTTTGTTGAAGATGTGGTGTAGGCAGGGGTCTTTCTGGGATCCGGAAAGCATGGTGTTCATGATCTTGATGGTGTCGTCGTCGTTGATGTTGGTCCAGGAGAGCAGGCGGTTGGTGCGGGTGGTGGTCGTGGCTGCGGGGGTCTCAGTGGTTGTCGGGGTGGTGACGGCGTTGAAGCTGTCATGGATGTCTGCAATCTTGCGATGGAAGAAGGTGGCCAGCGAGTCACACAGGTCTTGTGAAGGTGGGATGTCGTTGGTGTTGGAGCTGCGGTTGGAGAGTTCCTTCACGATGTTGAAGAGGTCTTTGCTGTTGTGTGCGTTGTTGTCTAGGCGGTCTTTGAAGGAGGTCCTTTGTTCTAGTGGGCTTTGTAGCTTTCCGGGGTTCGTTCACGGATCCAGTTTTTTTTCGAGTTTTCGGCAGGATTGCTTGGAGGCCTGGAGGTCTTCGGTGAACCAGCTCGCTTTCTTGTTGGTGCGGGTGTTGGAGGGCTTCTTGAGCAAGGCGAGAGTGTTGTCACAGTCACTGATCCACTGTCTGAGGTTACGGGCTTCGGAGTTGGTTGTGTCTGTGGGTGGGCTCTGGGCGAGGGTGGTGGTTAGCTGGTCTTCAGTGACTTTACTCCAGCCGCAGCGAGGCATCTGCTGGGTGCGGTGGTTTGTGGTGGGTTTCCGGAAGGTGAAGTGGATGCAATGGTGGTCGGTCCAGTGGAGTTCGGTGGTGTGGTTGAAGAAGACGTGGGAGCTTGCTGAGAAGATGGGGTCAAGCGTGTAGCCGGCGGAGTGGGTGAGTGTTGTGACGAGTTATCTGAGTCCGAGGTTGGTGAGGTTGTCGATCAAGGTGGGAGAGTTGGAGTCGTTGTTGTTCTCGAGGTGGAAGTTCAGGTCCCCGAGGAGGATGTAGTCCGTGGAGGCGAGGGCATGTGTACTGATGAAGTCCGCGATGGAGTCGCTGAACTGCGGTCGAGGCCGGGAGGTCTGTAGACGAGGGTGCCTCTGAGGGTGGTGTTGGGGTCGGTGTGGATCTGGAAGGGCAGGTATTCGGTGGTGCTGAGGGTGTCATCGGTGTATGTCACGATTTTCAGGGTGTTCCTGATTTGCAAATGGCTGAGTCTGAACTGGGGTCGCTAAGTAAGCTAAAGAACGATGATGGATTCAACCCAGATCTGTGACTGGGGCGTGAGTGTCTACAAAGTTTCAGCGATCCGTCCATGATCTCCTCGTGTTTCCAGTGAAAAATACTTGTGGCGGGAATCCCCAAATGCAACAGACCACCGGCGGCTAGAGTAATGCAGCTGTTTCCTCTTCTGTATATGCAGCTGAGTGTCCCAGTTGCCAAACAATAAATAAACGAAGCCCTGTGTGTGTTTCTTTAAAACAGTGGTTCCTAACCTGGTGTCCGTGGATTATGTGGACCCCTGAAAGTCTGTGGCACCTATTTAGGGGTCCGCAACTGTAGTTGAAAAGTGAAATAAGAGTAGCAGATTATTAAAGCATATGTTCATAAAAAAGTTACATGTAAAATTGAGCATTTTAAAACTTGCTGTAAATGTGAAGAAATTGGAAATTGGAAGCTAAAATTTAAGTTGGTATGCTTAGCTAGATTCGTGGAAAAAGCTCAAGTACAGGGAACAAAGGAGTAAAAAAGAAAAAAGCAATATGTTAGAGGCTATATATATATCGCTTTGTGTTTTAGAAAGAAATACAGATTTTGAAACGCTACAATGTTCCCATTACAATTACAATTTCAGTGTTTGTATATCCTCTGTCTGTATATGATACAAAATATTTCATAATTTATGTATTTGTTAAATACGTAGAAATTGCGTAGGTAGGCATCCCCAGAGTCCAGTAGTCATTCACTGGGGATTCCATAAAAGTCAAACGGAGAGAAGCTCTTGAAGCAACATGTCTTGCTATCAAGAAACAGCGACTGCTCAATTAACACTTCAGCACTTTACAAAAAAATAAAAAGCGTGTCAAACCTCCCATCAAACTATTAAAAACATTTTAACGCACTCCATAGGGCATTTCCATCATCCATCTTGTTATAAGGAAGCCTTAAAAGCCCTGCCCTCCTCTTTTCCGGGAATTCCAAGTGATGCCATTTAATGTTGGCACAGATAGAAATCTGTGCTGCCGAGAATAATGGCAATTAAGCACGCGGCTAGAAATGAACGGCGTCTCTACAAAAGGAAGGTGTGCATACTTTGTAAAAGCATGCTTCTCCTAATATTTACAGCTCCATTTTCTAATCCCTCTATGAAGGTCTCTGTGTGCCGGTGTTTCTTCCTCTGCATGCCAGGAAACCATTCGCAGCTCCTCTACAGAAGGAACGGAGCATTGATGGTGTTTTATTTCGTAGGGCAAGACATCTTGAAACAGATTCCGACATGATGTGCAAAGCAAAGTAGGCATTAAACATGATAATAATTAAATGCACATCTCTTCTAAAAGGCTTGCGATACATTAGGTTTTCCTCTCCCTTAGATCTTTGACGCCCTGTGGCACACGTCTCGGTGTTAAATATACTCATTGTGTTTGTCAGAATTAGTAATGAACAATCTCAACTTGCACTGAATTAGTTAGACAACATATACATATATTGCATTTAGGAAAAATTCTCACCTCCCGAGGTAGTCACAGGCGCAGGTCTTTTTGATATATATATATATATATATATATATATATATATATATATATATATATATATATATATATATATATATATATATATATATATATATATATATATATATATATATATATATATATATATATATATATATTTACCAGCAAGCTTGTAGAAAACGCACTCCTGAACACAGAGTCTCGAAACGTTGGTGGGTGATGGTGGCGGTTTCTATCATGGAATAAACACGCTTTAAAACGAGAGACTCTGTGTTCATGAGTGCATTTTCTACAAGCTTGCTGGTAAATAATATTACGAGGCTTGGTCTGGCCTCGGAAACTGCACCCGCTATTCTGAGCGCACCTGGTGGAAGAATGAAGAATATATATATAGGTGACGGGGGGTTTGCATAATAAAGAATTTTCTAAATCGGATTCCAGTGTGCTCGCCTATTTCTAACGTGGACAAGTTGGAAAGTTGTGGAGATATATATAATATATATATATATATATATATATATATATATATATATATATATATATATATATATATATATATTACCTACTGTCGATAGCCAGTAGGTATATATAGTTAGGATCTAGCTACCCTAGCAAATCCGCAACATTCTATTGGGAATAACTTTGGCACCGGTTGAGGAATTTGTGTGTAATTTTAAAAAATTTTGGCCAGTTCCGCTGCGCTCCTTCCCTGAAAGTTTCGGGGGGATTCGTGAAGTGGGGGCTGAGAAAAAAGGGGGGTCCCAAAACGTGTTTTCCCCATGTTAATTTCCATAGGACGTTCTGACAAGGCTACAGCCCGAACCGCTGATCGGATTTACACCAAACTTGGCAAAATTGTAGGGACTGGTACGCAGAAGTGCCTTTGCTATATTAGGTGAAAATTGCTCGAGTGGTTTTTATGAAAATAACTTCAAAAACACATATATATCTGGGCGGAGCCAAAGCACCTCTTATCGTGAGATCTGATTGGCTGTCAGCACTTCATCCAAGAAGTGTTGGCAGCCATCTTGGGACCAATATACATGATAGCACCTCATTAAAAAGCATTGTAGTTAATAGAGGGTTTTAGGACTTTAGTTACATTATAAATCATTTGTTGATATTACCATACACATTTTAGGAATTGTGGTGTGTTCTAAGGTGATTTTACCATGTGAAAAAGCCTTTTGCTGGGATATCATGAATCATGTTTGAAAGAAAACTATTATCTCATGCTTTTCCCACAGTGGTTTGGAAGGGGATCTATAAGCTAAACTGAAAGCATATTTTCTGTAAATTCACATTATCTTTCTCAGTCATGTGAGAATGAAGTCTGACATTCTCAGTAAAACATGTACATCCAACAAGGACAGAGACTGTCAGTTGATTCCTTTGTGTTCTACTGCAGCCTCCTAGAGTGTTCTAAAGAACAACTAGAGCGCTAACAGTCCTACTTTTTACAAAGGTATGGCACACCTGAAGCCATCTTGATTGGAATAAAGTGGTAACTCTTAAAACATTTAATTTAAAAAGGAACAAAATGAGGGGGTATATTTTGCCATAGAAAGTATGATTAGTGCTGCAGAAAGAAAAATTAGGGCACATTTTGAGTGACTTCCCAAATCCTCTTCTATTTCATTAATACATTCTGACATGCAGTCTCCCAAGATGGCCACCAGAGACAAAAGAGCACAAATGTAGCCCAAATATCACTCAGATGTAGCCCAAGTATAGCCCAATGACAAAATGTCCCAGAGTGTTCTAAAGAACAACTAGAGCGCTAACAGTCTTACTTATGACAAAAGTATGGCACACCAGAAGCCATCTTGATTGGAATGAAGTGTTAAGTCTGAAAACATTTAATTTAAAAAGGAACAAAATGAGGGGGTTCATTTTGCATAGAAAGTATGATTAGCAGCAGACTTCCCTGGTGAGCAGTAGCTTTACTACAGTGATCTAATGAGCAACTAGAGTGCTAACATTCAGAATATATGGCAAATGTGTGACACATCTGAATGCCTTCTTGATGGAACCAAAGTAAACAAGCATTGAAAATGCAATAGATCTCGCCCTCGTTTAAGTTAAAGCCATTCTGTTTGTAATGAGGTGGCTTTTTAGCCTTGCTTTTATTAGTGTTTTTAAAACTTTCATGTAAATACCATGCATATGTATGCATATATGTATATGTTTGCATGCATTTATATTAGTATTTATATAGATATGCAGATTATATATGTTTATATATGTATGTATATATATATATATATATTGAATGCATGGACATTTTTGGGTTGATTATATATATATATATACACATACATAAATGCATATGCATATATATGCATATATATATGTGTATATGTGTGCGTGTAGAGAGAGATAGAGAGGTAGAGGTGTAGAGGTAGAGAGGTAGAGGTACAGAGGTTGAGGTAGAGAGGTAGAGACTAGTAGAGAGAGAAGTAGAGAGAGGTGAGAGGTAGAGAGAAGAGAGTGAGTAATAGAGAGTAGAGAGTGAGTAGCAGAGAGTAGTAGAGAGCAGTAGAGAGAGTAGCAGAGAGTGAGTAGTAGAGAGTAGTAGAGTGAATAGTAGAGTGAGTAGTAGAGAGTAGTAGAGAGTGAGTAGTAGAGAGTAGTAGAGAGTAAGTAGTAGAGTGAGTAGTAGAAAGCAGTAGAGAGTGAGTAGTAGAGAGTAGTAAAGAGTGAGTAGTAGAGAGTGAGTAGCAGAGAGAGAGAATAGTAGAGAGTAGTAGAGAGTGAGTAGTAGAGTGAGTAGTAGAGAGTAGTAGAGAGAGAGTAGTAGAGAGTGAGTAGTAGAGAGTAGTAGAGAGTGGGTAGTAGAGAGTAGTAGAGGGTGAGTAGAGAGAGAGTGAGTAGAGAGAGAGTAGTAGAGAGAGAGTAGTAGAGAGTGAGTAGTAGAGAGTGAGAAGTAGAGAGTGAGTAGTAGAGAGTAGTAGATAGTGAGTAGTAAAGAGTGAGTAGTAGAGAGAGAGTAGTAGAGAGTGAGTAGTAGAGAGTAGAGAGTAGTAGAGAATGAGTAGTAGAGAGTAGTAGATAGTGATAAGTAGGGAGTGAGTAGTAGAGAGAGAGTAGTAGAGAGTAGTAGAGTAGTAGAGAATGAGTAGTAGAGAGTGAGTATTAGAGAGTAGTGGAGTAGTAGAGAGTAAGTAGTAGAGAGTAGTGGAGAATATTCCAAAGTTTGACACAGCACCACATGCACAATAAGTCCAATCAAATCATACCACTTAGAGTCCTTATTGAAGCGCTGAATCTTTGTGTATATTCAAATGCTTTTATTTTCCTTAAGTTTATGTACCACAGCCAGCTGACGCGTTTCGTTCTGTACAACAGAACTTCTTCAGGGCATTCTTATTTCCTTCAAGTTATGTCGGTATCCTGTTGTCATATAACTAGATATTTCTTCCAAATGTTAGACGAGACGTAAGTACATTCTTATTCAAAGTGACTAGGTATCAATTTTACCCACACAATTCGGGCAGACTTGAGTAATTTATAGCATCCTCAAAGTCAGTCTTTCAAAAATTCCAAAGTATAGGACATGATAATCCAAATCCAAATGTTTCTCAAGAAAAGTCATTTTCAATCGTTCGGAATTTCGGCGTTTGGGCAGATATGACCCAGGGACCCCAGTATGCAAGGGGAATTAGTCCCCCCTCTGCAAACGCGCCAGTGGCCTGCGTTGCAGAGAGGTGTAAAAAGAGGCATAGCCTCATTACACCGCTGTGCAATGCAGCCCCCTGGCGCATACTGGAGGTTCCAGGTGGGCTAATTGGCCCCCAGGGACCCCCAGTATGCATGGGGAATTAGTACCCCCTCTTCAAACATGCACGGGGGCTGCGTTGCAGAGAGGTGTAAAAAAAGGGTGTGGCCTCATTACACCTCTCTGCAATGCAGCCCCCTGGCGCATATTGGAGGCTCCTGGTGGGCTAGTTGACCCCCAGGGACCCCCAGTATGCAAGGGGAATTAGTTCCCCCTCTGCAAACGCGCCAGTGGGCTGCGTTGCAGAGAGGTGTAACAAGGGGCATAGCCTCATTACACCTCTGCAATGCAGCCCCATGGCGCATACTGGAGGTTCAAGGTGGGCTAGTTGGCCCCCAGGGGCCCCCAGTATGCATGGGGAATTAGTTCCCCCTCTTCAAACATGCACGGGGCTGCGTTGCAGAGAGGTGTAAAAAGGGGCGTGGCTTCATTACACCTCTCTGCAATGCAGTCCCCTGGCGCATACTGGAGATTCCTGGTGGGCTTTCAGGTCTTATATAGTTAGGAATTAGCATTAAAAAAAACTTTGAAATTCACTGAAAAAAACATAATTTGCAGGCCTTATATAGTTAGGAATTAGCATTTAAAAAACCTTGCAAATTCACTGAAGAAACCATAGGTTTCAGGCCTTATATAGTTAGGAATTAGCATTTAAAAAACCTTGCAAATTCAATGAAAAAACCAAAGGTTTCAGGCCTTATATAGTTAGGAATTAGCATTTAAAAAACCTTGCAATTTCACTGAAAAAACATAGGTTTCAGGCCATATAGTTAGGAATTAGGCACAAGAAAGCAGAAAAACAAACGTGTAAAACACAAAAAGGGGGCAGGGTAGAAACACCCTGACCCCCTAGGGCTGCTCAGGTGGTCCCACTAGGATATTAATATATTTAAACGTTATCCGCTAATAGAATTAGCATTTAAAAAGCCTTTGAAATTCACTGAAAAAACCATAGGTTTCAGGCCTTATATAGTTAGGAATTAGCATTTAAAAAACCTTTGAAATTCACTGAAAAAACCATAGGTTTCAGACCTTATATAGTTAGGAATTAGCATTTAAAAAAACCTTTGAAATTCACTGAAAAAAACGTAGGTTTCAGGCCTTATATAGCTAGGAATTAGCATTTAAAAAAACCTTTGAAATTCACTGAAAAAAACATAGGTTTCAGGAGTTATATAGTTAGGAATTAGCTTTTACAAAACCTTTGAAATTCACTCAAAAAACTATAAGTTTTAGTGGTGTTATAGTTAGCTGGACATTTTACTCATACAAAACCATTGAAATTGCTCCTATATAGTTAGTTGTACTAACTATATTTCGCGCACCCGCAATCCACTGCTGATGATGTCACATATTAGATCATTCATGACATGGTCAGTGACATCACTGATGACATCTCAAATGACATCACTGATGACATCACTGATGACATCATCCACGTGACAATCACATACACCTTTTCATACACTATTACAATTTTTCATCACTCTTTCTAAAATACTGAGTATCATATTTAAATCCATTGTCACAGCAATACAAGTATCTAAAAATCCACTCAGTGATTCATACATGTATACACACATCTAATCCCTTACCTATGAATTCACTCATACATGCTGTCAATGAACAATAGAACACTATCGAAAATACTTATACATCTATATCGACATTAAACAACAGCACGCATCCTATTCACATATGAAGTCATCCTACTCACTTATGCAAACAATGGATCATACTTACATATTTACTTAGTAAAACAGTTATACAAACACCACTTCTTCTATTCATTTAGATAGTAAGTCATACTTAGTGAATTATAAAATCATTATTACAAGTATACAGTTATCCATACAGTCACTCACACAATCATTGTGTCTTATGTATACTTATTTATATACAACAACTGACACATACACTGCCTTTTATTTTTCTAGTTTGTTGGACCTGTACCGTTGAGAAATATATTTGCTCATCACCACACCCATAAAGAGATTCCCTCACCCAAACTGTTAGAACATGTAGTTTTAACTTCATATATCTACTGAATAAACTATTCACACATCTTTGGACAGTCACACACCCTCCACTGAACCACACACACTTTCACACTCCCATACAAATACTCAGTTAACTAATCAATAACTAATATAGACTTTCACATAGCTAGTAACCAACTGTAGAATCAGTTTACACAACAACTGACAAAGTGATACAGATATTCACACAGTTTAGTCACTATCCACTATATTTAGTGAGACATTATAAATTGGTCAAGTAAACAGTCAATTACACTGCTACTAAATCCTCCATCCAAATATTTATTTATATATCCACTCATTCTTCAATGCAAATTGCTATATATATAATGCATATTTAAATAACGAAGCAAACCACATTCACTGGATGATGTCATCAGTGATGTCATCAGTGATGTCATTTGAGATGTCATCAGTGATGTCACTGACCATGTCATGAATGATCTAATATGTGACATCATCAGCAGTGGATTGCGGGTGCGCGAAATATAGTTAGTACAACTAACTATATAGGAGCAATTTCAATGGTTTTGTATGAGTAAAATGTCCAGCTAACTATAACACCACTAAAACTTATAGTTTTTTGAGTGAATTTCAAAGGTTTTGTAAAAGCTAATTCCTAACTATATAACTCCTGAAACCTATGGTTTTTTCAGTGAATTTCAAAGGTTTTTTTAAATGCTAATTCCTAACTATATAAGGCCTGAAACCTACGGTTTTTTCAGTGAAAAAAAAAAAAAAATATATATATATATATATATATATATATATATATATATATATATATATCTCCAAATCAACAACGGGGTCCTTCCGGGATCCTTCCTCCCCAGTCAGGTGGCGTCTCAGGTTCGGCAGACCACACCGGCCGAAAAGTAAATAATACGAGCAGGTTTCGACAATGACTCTTGTCTTGATCACACGTGTGATCAAGACAAGAGTCATTGTCGAAACGCGTAGCGTGTAAACTGGATAATAAGTCCCTTTATGCTGCAGTATTCCTGAGTGCGTCTTTTGCTTTTAAGCAACCTGCTCTTATTAATATATATATATATATATATATATTTATATATATATCAGGACAGTACCCTTTCAGGCTTAGAGTGCCACATAAATTATTCAAAACAGAAGCAGGGAACTCTGGATAGTTCCCACATTTAGGGGGAAATCAGTTCCTATATTTGGAGCGGGTCGCAGTCTAAATATCGAGTTTTAAATATCGACCTACAGTAATATCGAGTTGTAAATATCGTAGGGACAGCATATCAAAATCAAGAATATCGACAACAGAATATCGACCCGAAGGTAAGAAATATCGTTTTTGTTAATATTGAAGTCGGTAATATCTATAGCTTGTGGCACTCCGACCGCCATCTTGGGTGGGTGACTGAGGCTTGGGCCATTTTCAGGCGCCATATTTGTTCGGGTCCAGAGGCTCTACTAGCCGGACCCCCGCGTATTGGAGAGCTTATTTAAGCCGCTCCTCCGGTACGTTAGGCAGACCTTACTCTGCTATCGCGCGCATTGTTGTGCTTATTTTAAATTGTTGTATTTTGTTTACTTGGGCACTCTGTTTTTAAAATCGCGCTGCCTCTGATCGCGCTGCTTTAATCTTTGCCTAATTATCAGGCGCTTGCAACCAACTATAATCGGGGTATAGTCAGGCTTACCTGCACTATAATCGTTATTTCACCCGCATTTGGCGGGACTTAGTCAGTGAGGTTCCTGCTTGTGGTGCTCCGACCGCCATCTTGGCTGGGTGACTGAGGCTTGGGCCATTTTCAGGCGCCATATTTGTTCGGGTCCAGAGGCTCTACTAGCCGGACCCCCGCGTATTGGAGAGCCTATTTAAGCCGCTCCTCTGGTACGTTAGGCAGACCTTACTCTGCTATCGCGCGCATTGTTGTGCTTATTTTAAATTGTTGTATTTTGTTTACTTGGGCACTCTGTTTTTAAAATCGCGCTGCCTCTGATCGCGCTGCTTTAATCTTTGCCTAATTATCAGGCGCTTGCTACCAACTATAATCGGGGTATAGTCAGGCTTACCTGCACTATAATCATTATTTCACCCGCATTTGGCGGGACTTAGTCAGTGAGGTTCCTGCTTGTGGCGCTCCGACCGCCATCTTGGGTGGGTGACTGAGGCATGGGCCATTTTCAGGCGCCATATTTGTTCGGGTCCAGAGGCTCTACTAGCCGGACCCCCGCATGGCGTAATACTATAAATAGGAATGGGTGAGCAGGCGCGCAGCGGGCGCGCCGGAGGTGCGCCAGAGGTAAGCCCGTTTGCGCCCGTTCGCGTCCCGGTTGCTCCCGGTGCGACCGTGGTGGCCTCTCCTCACTTGGTATACTCTCGGGAGGAATTGTGTGCGCTGAACTGTCACACTGATTTAGGTAAGCAGCGTACTATGCTTTCATCTTCTTATGGTGCTCTCTCCTGTGGTTTGCTTAAGTTCGTTCACTCGTTAAGCACCACGCTGAGATTGCCTTTTTAATCGAATCCTCTAATTTGGATATACTATTTCTAACCAAGACCTGGACTAAAGTGGACAGTGGGGTGGAGATCGGCTGGGCCTGCCCACCGGGTTACCTCATAAGGCACACTCCCCGAGCTTCTGGGAGGGGTGGTGGAGTGGGATTCATCTATAGAGACTCGCTCTCCCTCTCGCAGCTCACAGTAAAAGAAGTGTTGGGGTTTGAGCTCATGGGCTTCTCTTTAACGGCCCAGGGTGGTACTTTGGTAGCAGGTCTTCTTTGTTATAGACCGCCTTCCCTGACTGCCTCGGCCTCCCAGCAATTGGTCGACTTGATCTATGACCTATCAAACTCCCATGCAAGATTCATAGTGTTGGGCGATTTTAATTTATGGCCCACCGGCCCTCAAGATCTGGCTTTTAAAGAACTTTGCCAAGCGTGTAGCAATGTACAACTAGAGCAGCTTGTGCTGTCACCTACTCACGCTAAGGGGCACACTTTGGATTTGGTATTTGCTGACAAAGAGCTGGTTGTAGTTAATGAGGTAATGGATCAATGTTGGACCGATCACGCATTGATTCTCATGTCCATCTCTTTGCCTGGAGGACCGTTAAGCATAAATGGTCCGGGCAGGTTCAAACTCAGCAGGCAATGGTCCCGCCTACTAAGGGGGTCGAGTCTACCCACATTACTGCCTAGAGCTTTCTTCGTGGGGGACAGTGTGAATAAGAGCTATGCTGCCCTTTGCCAGCAGATCTTGACATCACTAGATGAATTGGTCCCCTTACGGAGGGTGAGGGACAAACCCATGAGAGCCAATGCCTGGTTTACTAGCGATCTTAGCCAGCAGAAACTTCGCTGTAAACAGGCAGAGCGTGCTTGGAGGAGAGGATACAGGGAATCAGACAGGGCAGCCTATAAAGAGGTCTTGCAGGAATATAAAGCCCATTTAAGGATGGCCAAAGCTAAGTTTCTGGAAGACACCTTGGCTAAGGCTTCTAATAAGTCGCAGACTCTTTTTAAACTGGTTAATAATCTAGCTAACCCAGCCTGCGCAGTGCCAGCTATTCCGGCCTCTCAGGAACTGTGCGATTCTCTGGCCTCTGCGTTTGAGGAGAAAATCAGGACAATTTTGAATGGACTTTTGGCTTCCGGTCAGCCTGGCCCGTTACTGCCTCTCTCCTCAGAATCTTTCTATTCTTCGGATTCTGAGTGGGTCGATGACAAGGAAGGGCAACCTTGGCTGTCCTGTTGTCCCATCCCCTCTTTGGAGGAATTTTGTGTACTGGCCAATTGCGTTTCCTCGGGTTCACCACTTGACCCAATGCCACATAAGATCTGGAAGTCATTCCAGGCAGAGCTGTTTCCTCCACTTTACACCATCTGCTGTCAGTCGTTGGCTACAGCTTCAGTCCCAGACAGTTGGAAGATTGCAGTAGTAATGATAGAGCGCGCGAGGCCACCCGGCCAATAGTTTTCGCCGTTTCCGGCTTCAGGGCCCATATACTTTCCAAACCACCATATACATCGATCGGGTGACTTCACGAGCTCTACCAGGTTGATGTGTGTGTGTTCCCTGCTACTAAATTTCGGTGCACCCGACTTACCATCCACCGATGCGGGTGCCTAATGACCACCATGAATCAGGGAGCTAGCTGTAAAGGAAAGGCAGCAAAATACAAACCCAACCAATAACATTCAAATACTGTTTAAATGACCACGGACAACTGGAAGTTTTAAAATGTTTATCTAAAGTTCAATATTTTCTTGCATGAGGTACAGTAAAATAAGGCAATCAATAACCAAGATAACGTAAATCACATAGTCAGAAAGAAATAATGACAGAGTAATCATCAAAGTACTAATAAAATGTAACGAGAAAATACTATGTAAAGTCAGTATTATCTAAACAGAGATAGACTAAGTGTGGGTGACTATAGGAGAGTTTATAATGAATAACACGCTTCACTTAAGGTGAAGGGGCCTTTGAACAACCTAGGCAACGAAGTTCTAGACCATATCAGAAAATGACACACTGCTATGCAAAATATGATTTCTAACAAATGAGAAGACATAGGAATATCTTTGCAAAATTATAAATGACTGTTCAATAGTTGCGGAAAGGCATGGAAATATAACATATGCAATGTTGAACTTTATTTAAGCAAAAGTTAGAAATTCAGAAGGTGCAAGAATTTCAAGAGGTTCAGAGTAATATTTACCTAGAAAAGGTGTGGAAACCAAACCCTGGCCACGGGTCAGTTAAGGACAGGAAACCCTCAAGGAAGGATACCCTCAAAGGACAGCAGGTGCAGAATGGACACCCAGGACAGGACAGGATACCCTCGGAAAAAGGAATCAGGACAGGACCCTCAGGACAGGACGGCAAACCTTCAGGACAGGACCCTCTTCAGGATAGGACCGGAACCCACAGTTCGGAAGCAACGCCTGCGCTCCACCCGCTCTGCAGCTTATCGATCAAGACCCCGATTGGGTCAGCGAACTCCCAGCTAAGTGCCTTGCCAGCACTTTAAGGTTCAGTAGAACCTCAGTCTATGGTCAAATTCGGACAGAGTGCTCCGCAGCGCTCTGTATCTTCAGTCACCTATTGAGTGCGTTGGGTCAGTGACAGGTCAGCTAAACCAGACAAGTCGGACGGTTCACTAGGTGAACCCAGGGTAGATATACAGTTTGGGGACAGTGTACCACCCCCCAATGTTGCAAAGTGTCAGAATCCCTCAATTTCGATTGGTCCTAAGGTAGGGTTTGGGTAACACACCAATCACAATACGCAAATTGAAGCCTTCATTAACATATTTGGGTACCGCCTAGCAGATTTGGGGTTCCCATGAGCTAACAGTAGCGCAATATAACAATGTATCACATAAGGAGCCACATTCGCTGTTCTCGCAGGGCAGAGGTGACTTTCTCAGGAGCATCTCGCCCATCACTGCCAGCTGGCTATGTTCCATCAGCCAAGGTCCCTCGTGCTGCCGAATGTCGCACAGGCGCAGAAGGGACCTCCAATATGGCTCTCCTCTCACTCAGACCCCCATTTCCCGCGGTACATGAAAAGTAAGCGAAAACAAATTAATACATAATAATGTCATTAGGAAAACACATCACAGGGTTTGTACTTTTAACTCATCATCAAGAAATAAACTTAATTGCATTAAATGTTAGCTACATTGAGACGGACACAAGAGCAGTGGCACGAGCTGTACCACATGATAAGCACAGCTATGAATTACGCATGCGCATAACTTTCCCTCCACTTCTGCAGACGCGTCAGGACACGTGAGTGTGGCTGACGCATGCGCAGTAACTAAAATACAAGCGACGGCCATTTTAAAAGGACACGGATTAATTCATTAGAAATACACATAGGCAAGCTTCGGGAACTTTACTTAAGCTAAATATAAACGTTAGTAAAACATACACGGGTTACCTTATTACACATAAATGAGGTTCTTGATTTCGGCAAGCCGCAAAATATGCAAAGCTTTGCTTCATCAATCCCCTCTTTGATGATATCTACTATCATCACAAATTATACTGGAACCAGATGCCAACTTTCTCTCACACTTTATAAAGTTCTATTTCTTCCAGCAACCGCTCTAACTTTTCTCTTTCAGTTTTAGCAGGGTGAGAAGTTTTCACCTTTTTGTATATCTGATCATTCACTTCCTCTAATTCAATCTCATCCACACTTCGTTTCACTCCTCTTGCATTAACCTCGTGCTTTTTGGTGCGCTTGCGGTATTTACAGCATAAGAAAATGGAAAGTATAATAAGACCTATAATACCAATTGGCATCAGAATTTTGAATAATAAGCTTTTACCTATGCTAGCAAGCCAATGACCTACATTTGAGAGACCATCTACCAGTCTCTTCCAGGCACTATCAACCTCGAGTGGTTTGAGTTCCTTTGCCAAATTAGTAATGTTTTTCACATATCTTTTGATCTGTACACTTTTATCCGGAATATAAGTGCAACAATGTTGCGCCTTCAACATCTGGCAGACTCCGCCCTCTTTCGCTAATAAGGTGTCAAGAGCAAGTCGATTTTGTAAAACCATTGATCTGATCGCAACCATTTCGGTATTGACCAGCAGAAATCCATGAGCTGTTTCAGTAGACAGCACATCTACTATAGTAGACAATTTGCAAATTCGGTGAGTGTTCAGAACCACTCCCACTCCAGGTATCAGTGCACTGAAAATACTACCCATAATTTCACCTATACTTTCTCTTTTACTACGCACTAAGCCATTAGTATCTTCATTGCTTCCAGCTTTTCCATTCACATGGTATATTTTCGGGAAAACAATGCCAAAGTAGCAGCTTCCATACCAGTGATCCGGCAATTTGAAATAAGCCTTGTCCCCACAAATATAATAAATTCCAGGAAACACAGGCTCTGACCCATTTTTGAAACCCCAACCTCCAATTACCTTGTAATTATGTTCGCATTCACTGGAACCAATGAAAACATTATTATAATAGCTAGTCTTCTCGCGGTGAAGACATAGCTTGCCTTTCTTTTCAAAATCCAGCAACAGAGCAGGACCCGCTCCACCAGATGAGGTGCCTTCCATGTTTTCTGCCCACTTTGGCTTTTTCTGACTTTCGTCATTAGCCTTCTTCTGAATTTTAATTCTCCTTTTCTCTGCCATGTTCAGGAACATCTTTTCCTGCTCACGCAAAGAACAAGTCAAGTTATCTCTGTGTGCGTCTGCTATGTCAATGTTCCCTATAGTCAGAAAGTAGTCTCCCATATATCTTATGGTGTCAGTTTTGGTATGTACAGGATTCAAGTTCCCACGTATAGGAAGTTCAGAAAAGATCACGTCATTGTTAGAATAATAATACTGTAACGGTCCCCTTTTGTAAAATAAACTAGCTAAAATGCTACAGGAAATTCCATATGTTAATGGCAGATGATGGTATGTCACGCCTTCAGCCACCGAAGTAGGTAGCTTCATGCAGACATAGCAATCTTCAATTTCCATAGTTTCTACATAGTGTATTAACAAGTTTGCGAAAACATTCAAATGTGTCCTGTTTTTCATTCCATGGTAATGTAGTCCTTTCTCATCTGATGCTTCTAAGTCTCGTTTAGTTTGTCTCAATGCTCTCTCATGTCTTTCTACACTCTGTGTTGTCAGCTCCTCATTGTCAGTATTTACAACTTCAGTAGGGACAATGTTAGTATCTTTACTTACAGCAAAGGGAATGAAAATTGTTAATCCTATCCAGATAACTATCAGCACTACTACACTACATATACACACCTTGCAACACGTCTTAAAACGGCTGCAACTAGGACTACCATTCACTGTTGAATCAGACATTTTAACTCAGTAGGAGTGTTCTCACCCCTCTTTTTTACTTTTTACACAACTAGCTTACTTTGTGCAAATTCACGGTGGCTCGTCTTCCTCTTCAGCTGAGTACTCTGGGACAGGTTCTCCGTCGCTTACGTCAGTTATATCAAGATCTTCAAGTTCTTCCAAAACCAGTGTCCATTCAGGAGACTTGTACTTTTTGTTTTGTCTTTTTATTCGCTCACTCCTTCTTTTGGAAGAGTCTTCTTCTTGTTCTGCTATTCGAGCACTTCTTCTTGCTTCTGCACGTTTTTCTTCCACTGTCTTTATCCTTAGTCTCAGTCTTTTTACAAACCTAGGCTCAAGGTTGTTTCTTTTCTTTAGTCTCTTAGTCGGTACTTTGACTTCACTTTCTTTTCTTATTCTCTTGTTCTCTTTATCTTGTGGTAATTCTTCTCCACTTTCTTCTTCTACTTCCCTTATCTGACTAGTTCCAGGGCTAGCATCAAATTTTTCTGCCTGGTTGCTAATCTGGCCTTGTTCAGGAATATTTTGTTTTTGGCTTTCAATTGTCTCTGTTTCTGTTTCTGTTTCTGTTTCCTGAACCCGTTTTTCTAACCCTATCTGATCCTGTTCAAGCACTTCGATCTCTTGATTTTCTTCTGCTCGAACTATTACTCTATGTCTAGTCTGTCCCTTATCCACATCAGGAGTTAGCGGAGGAGTATCAAACACTTGCTCTGTATCCTGCACTTGTTCAGTATCGGGTACTTGTTCAGTATCGGGTACTTGTTCAGTATCGGGTATTTGTTCAGTCTTATTCACTTGATCTGTATCAATCACGTGCTCTGTCCCTGTCTGACCTTCTCCTTCCTCAGTTTTGATTTGAATCTCAAGTGGCTGAGGATCTTCGCCTGTGCCTTGCTTTTCCTGACTAGTCCACTCTCTACCTTCACTAAGTCGTTCTCTTGTTCTGATAGGATCTTCGGTCAGATCAATCATCGGTATCCATTCTTCTGGCCATATGCTTGGCAGCTCGTCTTCAGCTACTCCTGGCTCAGTTTCCTGGACCTCTTCAGCAGGCTGGTTTCTTGGCAGTTCGCAGTCAACTACTCCTGGGCCAACGTCTGCTGTTCCTGCAACCTGACTGGTGCTGGGCTGCTCGTTGTCAGTTGCTACTGGTCTGGCTCCTTCAGGGTCCTCTGCTGGTTGCCCTGGTTCTTCAAATCCTTTGTCTGGCAATACCTTCTGAGTGTGTCCGGCGTGGATCCACTGGGGAACACCTGCGACTTTCACTGCAGTGGTTGTCACCAGGATTACTTGGCGTTTCTTTCCCCACCTTGGTGCCAGACAGCTTGATCGAGTATGCTTCTTTATTTTGACCCAGTCTCCTGGAACCAAGCTGTGGAGAGGAGTCGTTGGATTGAGGATGCCGTCGTCTCCAATCTGGCGAGAGATAGAACGCACTTGGTCACCCAATCTTCTGCAGTATTCAAGCACCAAATCATCAGTAATACTCAACAGTTTGCTTCCTGGCACCCATGCTTGTCTCATCACTCTTCCCATAATGATTTCATGGGGACTTAGGCCTGTCTTGCGGTCTGGAACACTTCTCAGTCCCATCAGGACCAGGGGCAGGGCCTTCACCCAGGTCATGCCAGTAGCATCTGTTAGTTTTGCTAGTCTGTTTTTGATAGTTCCATTTACTTGTTCCACTATTCCAGAAGCCTCTGGGTGGTATGCACAATGGAGTTTCTGCCTTATTCCAAAGGCCTTACACAGTTCAGCCAGTATTTCATTCTGGAAATGTCCACCCTTATCTGATTCAATAATGTATGGTATTCCGAATCTAGGTATCAGTTCTTTTAGTAAACACTTCGCTACTGTCAGTGCGTCACTTTGAGGAGTAGGGTAAGCTTCTACCCATTTTGAAAATACGCAAACAATGACAAGGACATATCGTTTCCCTTCACAACGGGGCATGGTGATGAAATCAATCTGTATCCTTATAAAGGGACCCCCTGATCTCCCAATCCTGCTCAGTTCAACCATTGTCCTCTTGCCTGGGTTCATCTGTTGACATGACAGGCACCTCTGGCAGAGGGACTCTGCTACCTTCCTGAACTTTTTACTGTACCAAGTCTGTTGAAATACCAGAATCATGACATCCCTACCAATGTGTGATCCTTCATGTATTAATCTTGCCATTGTGCCAAGCAAGTGTCGGGGTAACACAGGCATACCAGTTGGGCCCAAAATCACACCATCCACACGTCTCGGTCTACACCCATCCTCCTTCCATTTCTCTCTTTCTTGCCAAGGAGCCGATTCCTGCCACTCTCTCACTTCATCCCACGTAGGCACTTCTTCAAACACCTGAAGCTGGCAGCTGGTTCCTGGCCCCCCTCGTTTTGGATTTACAATATACCGATCTTTGGCACACCATTGGGCCACTCGATCAGCATAATCGTTTCCCAGTGATACTCTGTCCATGCTCCTTTGATGAGCAGCACATTTTACCACTGCCAGTTCTTTGGGCAACTGGATGGCCTCTAAAAGGTCATGAACAACCTTTGCATTCCGAATGGGAGTACCTGAGGAAGTCATGAATTCCCTTTGTAGCCATAATTGGCCAAAGTCATGCACAACTCCATAACAGTACTGACTGTCAGTATACACTGTTATGCGTAAGTCCTTCCCAATTTTGCAAGCCTTTATCATGGCTATCAATTCGGCTACTTGTGCAGACTTGATGTTATATAGGTAACCTGCTTCTTCAATTTTGGTGAAAGACACTACTGCATAAGCAGCACTCAAGCCTCCTAGTTCATGTCTTAGACAGGAACCATCCACAAATAGTTCTTTATCATGCTCAGGCAATGGTACTTCTTTTATGTCTGGGCGTGGCTTAGTACTGAACTCTGTCAGGTCAATACAATCATGTTCATCATCATCCCCACCTTCTATTTCCAAGGGGTCGGGGAGTAAGGTGGCAGGGTTCAGAATACCGCACCTAACAATGCTTACATTTGCTGCACCCACAAGAATCCTCTCGTATTTAGTCAGCCGACTAGGGGTGAGATACTGTGTTTTAGTTCTGGTCAATAGAATTACCACTCCATGTGAAACATACACGGTCACAGGATGTCCCATGACAATGGACTCACTCTGTTCCAAATTTGCACAGGTAGCAGCTACTGCTTTCAGACAGCCTGGTAACCCAGCGGCTACTGGGTCCAGTGTGGCAGAGAAATAGGCCACAGGCCTCCTGGTCGTGCCATGTTCTTGAGTCAGGACTGACAATGCGCAATTATCGCGAGTGTCACAGAATAGGGCAAACTCTTTGGAATAATCTGGCATTCCCAACGCAGGGGCTGTACACAGACAGTTTTTCAATCTTGTGAAAGCCATTAGACTTTCATCGTCCCACTGTACAACATCTGGCATTCCTCTCGTGGTCATTTTTATCAAGGGCCTGGCTAAGGCTGCAAATCCCAGAATCCACTGCCTGCAGTACCCTAATACACCCAGGAACATTCTGACTTCTTTTTGAGTACGGGGCAACTGCATTTTTTGAATTATTCTCACTCTTTCTGAAGTGACTTTTCTGACACCCTTTTCTATCTGGTGTCCTAGATATTTCACTGATTTTGCACAGAACTGTAGTTTGTCAGGGGCCACTTTATGCCCTTTCTCACACAGATGATTTAGGAGGGCAATGGTGTCAACTACACAGTCCCTGTGACTTTTAGACGCCAGTAGAAGGTCGTCTATGTACTGTACTAACACAGAGTTCCCAGGTAAGATCAAAGTCTCTAGACATTTTTTCAAGATCTGATTAAAGATAGAGGGGCTCTCTGTATACCCTTGAGGGACCCGGTTCCAACAATACACGTGACCCTCGAAGGCAAATGAGAAAAGAAATTTGCTGTCGGGGTGCAGGGGTATCGAAAAGAATGCATGACACAAATCAATCACAGTGAACCACTCAGCATCCCAAGGAATCTGGTACAGAATTACTGCAGGGTTCGGGACAATAGGGCAGCAAGGAACTACAATTTTGTTAACCTTTCTCAGGTCCTGCACTACCCTATACTTGCCACTAGGCTTTTTGATGCCCATAATCGGTGAGTTGCATGGGCTGCTCATCACTTCCTGTATGATGTTTCCTTCCAATAATTTTTGTATTTCCAGAGTGACACCTGCTTTCACTTCAGCATTCATTCGGTAGGGCCTAGTGTTAGGATATACTGCATTGTCCTTGATGGCTATTTGTATGGGGTCCACATCTTTCATCAACCCCACATCCTTTCCAGTGAAATCCCACACCTCTGGTTTTACGGCTTCCTGGAGTTCTTGGGGCAAGTCCTGCAGGGTCAATCTTTTAATTTCTGAGTCAGGTCTAAGCAACAATAATTTATAAATGCCGTCTTCATCTGGGGTCTGTATTTCAACACCTTTTGGTGTGCAAAAGATGGTACAGTTCATTTTGCACAGCAAATCACGACCCAGTAGATTCACTGGACTGGTGTCACAGACGACAAATCTATGCATCTGTTTAAAATTTCCAATTGAAATCTCCATTGGTTCGGTAACAGGAGTACTAATCAATTGATTAGATACACCTACTACTTGGATATTTTCTCCCGAGAGGGGTAGGTTTGGAACGTCCACTGTTCTTACAGTAGAACGGGTAGCGCCAGTGTCCAACAGAAAGGTGACATCATTTCCGTCAACCTTTCCTTCAATATATGGTCCAGACTGGTCTACCGGCAAGGAAGCGCCAAGTACGCACTCCTCGTCCTCCCCTCTCAGGCCCCGTCAGTCCTGATCATTACAAAGGAAGGTATCATTCAGCAGATACTGCGAAGTTGCTGTATTTCTGTTCTCCCCGCTTTCCCAAACCTCTATCTCTTCATTTTCTGCCTGTCTTCCCCTGTATACCTGTTTGGGTGCTCGAGGCACCTGAACTGTTTTTACCTGGGGTTGAGTCTTTCTTGGTCTTTCTTTCTGCGTCTGTGGAATTAAATCAGGAGTTTTCTCATTAACATCGACTAATTGGGGACACTCGTTTCGCCAGTGCCCAATTTCGCCGCACTGATGGCAGGGAAATTTTTTCATAGCCTCTTCCCTGCTAAATTTGGGCCGGGGCTTTCCTCCACCCCCTCCCCCAGGACTTTTGTTCTCAGCATTTTTAACCATGTTACTCAATTGTTTTTCCTGTTGTTCTGCGAGCTTCACCTGAGCCCACATAACCTTCTCCTTAAGGGCCTTTTTCTTTTCTGCCATCTCGTCCTCGCAGTACTTAGCGTACCGCAGGACCTCATCCATTTTCTTAGTATGCCAACAGATTTTATTATCTTTTATCCACTGACAAATTTCAGGTCTTAAACCATTTACAAACCTGTAAATAAAGTGCGTCATATCCTTCAGGTCGATGTTATCAATACCACTGTATGTTTTAAATACCTGCAATAACCTCTCATAGAAGGAGTGCACTGTCTCGTCCCTTTCCTGTGTTGTTCTATCTATTTTTGTCCAATCAGTTTCCTTTGCGGGCACCTTTTCTTTCAAATGCTGAATTACCTGCTCATATTTTCGCATGACATCCTTTGATGGCTCTCCAGTTTCCTTGTTTCTGGGGTACTCCTCACTCGGCCAGTCTATGTTTATTTTACACTGGGTCCATAAATCTACTGGAACCACAATGTCGAAAAACCCATCCAGGTCTTTCCACAGACATTTCTGTACCTTCACGAACCTTTCCACCTGCCTGTACCAGTCAACTGGTTTCTCTCGTAATTTTGGAAAATCGTTCGTGAAGGACACAATATCCTGCCTAGACCAGGGGACATGCACATATTTCCCTCCTGGAACTTCGCGCATGGGGCATAACTGCTCAGGTTTTTCTACCTCTCTTAAAGCAAACTCGGGAGTCACTTGTCGGGAGCGAACCTCTTCCCTCTTTTTCGCCCACCTGCTTCTCCATCTTTCCACATCTCCCCATTTCTGCAGTACCCCCATTAATTCTTTAATCTGCAACTTCTTCCCTGCCACATTCAGGTGTTCTATATCTTTGTCTGAGAAGTCTGCTCTGTACGGTTTCTGTAAGGGCTTGGATTTTGAGATATCTACCCCCATACTAACTGCTGTTTCGGTCAGTTTTTCGTGGAGCACTCTGGTGTTCCTTGTAAAGCTTTTACATATGAACGACAATTCTTCTTCAGAGTAGGTATTCAATCGATCCAACCCCACATTTCCTGCCATTAATTCTTCTATTTCGACCCTCAGCTTGTAGAGGTCTAAAGGTTTTGTTTGCGGAGTCTGCTTCTCTAATTCACGACTCCAACTCTCAATTTCATCCGGAGTTACCAGAGAGACATTCCTAGTACCTGTTGCTGTCTCTAATTTAATTTCTTTTGTATTAAAAGGGTTATGCCTCTGCTGTATTCCCTTTCCAGTCTGTTTGTTTGGCAATTCCAAAAAACGCAACTTCAGACTCGCACTCACTGGACTGATCATCTATGATGATCGGTTCCTGTCTCGGGGTTGCCATGCCTGGGGTCATAACTGGAGTAATCGGATTTCCCTGACCATTTCCGTATAACGGGACCACCGGTCCAATAGTTACTGGAATAGTCAATGCCTCAGGACTGGTATTTAACTGGGAAATTTTCTGAATTATTTCTGTTCTTTGTCTAGCTAGAGCCTCTTGCTCCTTTTCCACTAGTACCCTTCTTAAAGTTGTGTCATGTAATATCTGTGGGGTCAACGGAGGAGTAAAACTCGGGGCAGTAGGATGCGTTTCACTTGGTCCTCCCCCATAATTTGGTTTCGGGAATAAAGTTCCAGTATTAAAGGACCTGCGCTCTTCCCCATATGGAGGTTGAACAAAAGGCAGTCCTGAATTCGATGGTTTCTCTTCGCTTTCATACAAGGGTCTGGGAAAAAAGATTTTCGTACGTGAATATTTTTCTTCCTGGCTTGCGGGCACTTTGGGATATATATCCCTTGTTTCCGTCGGTTCGGGTTTTTCAGGATAGGGCAATACTTGACCACCCCCTCCCAGTCCCAGGGACCTGTCTTCTTCCTTTAGGAAGTGGCGTCGGGGAACATCTCCTACACTGGAAGGTCGGGTTCCCTCATTGTAAGGTGGCGGACTTCTGGTACAGATGTCATCTATTAGTTCATCATCTGAATCCCCCAGGGCCCCCCAATGCTTACATTTTTCAGTACTTTTCTCACCCGCTCCAATGTTATGACATGCCGGCATCATGGGAAACAGACCCTCAACAATCATGCTCTGCCTCCACTGTTTCATCCTTTTATCCCTGGATTCCTGTTTCTGCCTGGGGTACCACTTGGTCAAACCCTTGTCCATTCGGGGTCTTTCTCTTTCAAAAGCCTCAATCTCCCATTCCTCTAATGCCTCATACTGCGTTAGTCTTGGTCTGGGATGCAGTTCATTCATTCGGGTTCTTAAATTAAATAAAATCCTACCATTGAAAGTACCATCTAACGGAAAAGCCAATACTCCGTCATCTTTTGTATACTTCACCCAATTCTCCAGCCACACACAGGTATTGTACCCTCGGTCAAACATCATGAATGAGGCGGGAGTATTGGGTGCTGGGACAAGAACACCTTCCCTAGATTTAATCGGTTTGTCCGTTTTAAAATAATTTTTCACCTTACTTACAAGGGACATTTTTCTCTTGGTTCCGTACATAATATCGTATCTGTTAGCCTTCCACTGATCCCTTTCAAACCCTAGATGCCTTGGATCAGGTCGCGTCTCTGTAGTCCGCGAGTGCCACATACGACTTCTGCGCTAACTTTGTTTACAAACTACCTCCAATCAGAATACGCTTCAGAAAATTCGTGCAACCAATGGGTGCGCGACACAAAATAAGCTCCGCCAATGGGTGCGCGGCCCCTTCGTGAGACAGTTCCCACGCTCTGGCGCTCACCCCTCCTTTACAATTTTCAGCTCCGCTACCCGCCCGCTGCTTCTACCAATCCCAGCGCGGCACAGAGTGACGTCAGAGGCGCTTCGCGACTGACTCCCTCCCTTCACAAGGTAACGGAAACTTTCTTTCTTTTAAAGTGCTCAGTGCTTGGTTATTTTACAACAAATACACATTCGCCACAGTGCTCAAGTGTCTAGACAGAGTAAGAATTCTTTTACAGCAAGTAAACTACTTCCATTTACTTTTCACTCGCTGCGGGCAGATCTCTTCCGCCTACCCTTCACTCTAGCATCGGTGAACCTGTTATTCCCCTAAACTCATCCACTTCTTTCCGGGATATATTCCGAGTTTTAAGGTTTCTCAGCGGACCCCTCTGCTTTCACGCTAGCTCCGAGGAACCTGCTACTTTTCCGATGTGACCCTTACTAGGTTACGCCACTATGGGAATTTTGCCAATGAACCCCGTTACTGTCATTTATTCACACATGTATTCAGAAAACCCTAGTTAGTGCTTCCCGGTTATCCTAACCTGCACCTAACTTTCCTCGAACCTGTGACCTCAGGACAATGGATTCTATTCACCACTTGCCCTTTCAATTCCCCGGGGAGTTCGGACAACACGAAACGATTCGGTTTACAAATGCATGGATTAGTACATATAACAATATAAGAACAAGAATGATAACAATACAGTAATTCATGAATTTCAGCAGCGTATTCACAAGAGAGTGATCAGTTCCCTCAGAACAGCCGCTCTTATAGCAGCATTAATATAATAGCAGCTTCCGACTTAACTAGTCCAACTAATCCTGCCTAACCTTTAGCTAGTCCCTAACCATCCTCTAGCTACCAGAAAACTGATAGAGCGCGCGAGGCCACCCGGCCAATAGTTTTCGCCGTTTCCGGCTTCAGGGCCCATATACTTTCCAAACCACCATATACATCGATCGGGTGACTTCACGAGCTCTACCAGGTTGATGTGTGTGTGTTCCCTGCTACTAAATTTCGGTGCACCCGACTTACCATCCACCGATGCGGGTGCCTAATGACCACCATGAATCAGGGAGCTAGCTGTAAAGGAAAGGCAGCAAAATACAAACCCAACCAATAACATTCAAATACTGTTTAAATGACCACGGACAACTGGAAGTTTTAAAATGTTTATCTAAAGTTCAATATTTTCTTGCATGAGGTACAGTAAAATAAGGCAATCAATAACCAAGATAACGTAAATCACATAGTCAGAAAGAAATAATGACAGAGTAATC
This sequence comes from Lissotriton helveticus, assembly GCF_964261635.1. Classification (NCBI taxonomy): domain Eukaryota; kingdom Metazoa; phylum Chordata; class Amphibia; order Caudata; family Salamandridae; genus Lissotriton; species Lissotriton helveticus. Next base: position 912,040,300 of record NC_136069.1, read on the forward strand.
ATCAAAGTACTAATAAAATGTAACGAGAAAATACTATGTAAAGTCAGTATTATCTAAACAGAGATAGACTAAGTGTGGGTGACTATAGGAGAGTTTATAATGAATAACACGCTTCACTTAAGGTGAAGGGGCCTTTGAACAACCTAGGCAACGAAGTTCTAGACCATATCAGAAAATGACACACTGCTATGCAAAATATGATTTCTAACAAATGAGAAGACATAGGAATATCTTTGCAAAATTATAAATGACTGTTCAATAGTTGCGGAAAGGCATGGAAATATAACATATGCAATGTTGAACTTTATTTAAGCAAAAGTTAGAAATTCAGAAGGTGCAAGAATTTCAAGAGGTTCAGAGTAATATTTACCTAGAAAAGGTGTGGAAACCAAACCCTGGCCACGGGTCAGTTAAGGACAGGAAACCCTCAAGGAAGGATACCCTCAAAGGACAGCAGGTGCAGAATGGACACCCAGGACAGGACAGGATACCCTCGGAAAAAGGAATCAGGACAGGACCCTCAGGACAGGACGGCAAACCTTCAGGACAGGACCCTCTTCAGGATAGGACCGGAACCCACAGTTCGGAAGCAACGCCTGCGCTCCACCCGCTCTGCAGCTTATCGATCAAGACCCCGATTGGGTCAGCGAACTCCCAGCTAAGTGCCTTGCCAGCACTTTAAGGTTCAGTAGAACCTCAGTCTATGGTCAAATTCGGACAGAGTGCTCCGCAGCGCTCTGTATCTTCAGTCACCTATTGAGTGCGTTGGGTCAGTGACAGGTCAGCTAAACCAGACAAGTCGGACGGTTCACTAGGTGAACCCAGGGTAGATATACAGTTTGGGGACAGTGTACCACCCCCCAATGTTGCAAAGTGTCAGAATCCCTCAATTTCGATTGGTCCTAAGGTAGGGTTTGGGTAACACACCAATCACAATACGCGAATTGAAGCCTTCATTAACATATTTGGGTACCGCCTAGCAGATTTGGGGTTCCCATGAGCTAACAGTAGCGCAATATAACAATGTATCACATAAGGAGCCACATTCGCTGTTCTCGCAGGGCAGAGGTGACTTTCTCAGGAGCATCTCGCCCATCACTGCCAGCTGGCTATGTTCCATCAGCCAAGGTCCCTCGTGCTGCCGAATGTCGCACAGGCGCAGAAGGGACCTCCAATATGGCTCTCCTCTCACTCAGACCCCCATTTCCCGCGGTACATGAAAAGTAAGCGAAAACAAATTAATACATAATAATGTCATTAGGAAAACACATCACAGGGTTTGTACTTTTAACTCATCATCAAGAAATAAACTTAATTGCATTAAATGTTAGCTACATTGAGACGGACACAAGAGCAGTGGCACGAGCTGTACCACATGATAAGCACAGCTATGAATTACGCATGCGCATAACTTTCCCTCCACTTCTGCAGACGCGTCAGGACACGTGAGTGTGGCTGACGCATGCGCAGTAACTAAAATACAAGCGACGGCCATTTTAAAAGGACACGGATTAATTCATTAGAAATACACATAGGCAAGCTTCGGGAACTTTACTTAAGCTAAATATAAACGTTAGTAAAACATACACGGGTTACCTTATTACACATAAATGAGGTTCTTGATTTCGGCAAGCCGCAAAATATGCAAAGCTTTGCTTCATCAGTAACACCTTTGCTAAAAAAGGCTTCTTTGGACCCTCTATGTCCGGCCAATTACAGGCCCATTTTGCGTTTACCATTCCAGATAAAAATCATAGAGAAGCTGGTCACAAGAGCCTTATCCAACTTCCTTGAAATCAACTCTTGTCTGGATGTAGCCCAATTCGGCTTTAGGCCGGCCCATGGCACTGAGACCGCCTTGGTCGCCGTGTTGGATGATCTACGAACGCGTGTCGACATGGATAAGGCAGCATTTTTAGTGCTGCTTGACATGTCGGCCGCGTTCGACACGGTGGACCAATCGGTTTTACTGGGCCGCCTTCGGAGAGCAGGTGTAACCGACTTGGCTATAAGCTGGTTAACATCCTATCTCTGCAACAGACAGCAAGCCGTGACATTGCCACCGTATCGTTCAGCCGTGCGTCAGGTGAATCAAGGTGTACCTCAGGGGTCAGCGATCAGTCCGATCCTCTTCAACTTATACCTCCGACCCCTAATAAGTTTGATAAAGTAATTCGGCATATCAGTCATCAACTATGCCGATGACACTCAACTGATTTTTTCATTTGAGGGCAAAGAGACAGTCTCGAGGGACACCTTTCACCGGTGCATGTCGGCAACAGCAGAATGGCTACGACTCAACTCGCTTCAATTCAACGGGTCGAAAACCGAGGTTCTTCACTGCTCCTTGGATCGGCTTCCTCGCCCGCTGCCGGACGACTTTTGGCCAGCCTCTATCTTGGGTACGGTGACCGCGGTCGAGTCGGCTCGCAACTTAGGGGTCTTGTTTGAGCCTAGCCTGCAGCTTGACGCCTCTGTCAACAGGACCACGGCGACTTGTATGGGCTTGCTTCGAGCCTTACGAAAAATCTTGCCGTTACTTCCTCTAGGAGCCAGGGCAGAAGTGGTGCGTAGTACCATCCTCAGTAGGTTAGACTACTGCAACGCACTACTTCTGGGGGCTCCCAATATCCTGGTATCAATGTTACAGAGGATTCAAAATATGGCAGCCAAATTGGCTTTATCTCGCCCACGTTCTGCATCGTCATTGGCAGCACTCTCTGATCTCCACTGGCTACCTGTCCAACAGCAGATTCTTTTTAAGGCCTCATGCCTTGTCTTCAGGGCTTTGCATGGACTGGGAGCAACGCTGCTTCAAAATCTTTTCTCCTGGTACCAAGCCGCTATACCCCTGAGGTCTTCTTCGGCGTTCTTGGTGATGGTCCCTAAGATTAACAGAGTGAGGATGGGCGGCCGTGCCTTCAGCTTTGCGGACGCCAAATTGTGGAACACCTTACCTCTGTCGCTGAGAAGTAGGCAAGATCTGACTTCCTTCAAGAAGGATCTTAAAACCCACCTCTTTCCAAGAACAATGTAGTGTATTACACCTGATGGATTGTTATGGTTACAGCGCCAGGATACCCTTTGGGTGGCAGTTGCGCTTAACAAGTATACATACATTACATTACATTACATAGCAAAAATATCGATGTTACTAGTATCGATATTTATATTAGTGCTATGTATTTTATCATGTATTTTATATGTTTGTGTTTCTATTTTTTGTTAAGTATTGTACTGGTTTTTGGATATATGAATAACATTTTTAGAAGTTAGAAATGTTTTTTAAGTAAAATATGTGTTTCAGTACCGTAGTGGGTTAGTGGGTTGTGGGTTTATAGGGGAATAGGGTGGGAAGTAATTTAATGATAGTAAATTAATAAAAAATGTTTAGGACTTAGTAATTATTGTTGAGTAAATTTAGCATTTTAGTTCTGTAGCGGGTTGTAGGTTTAAAGGGGAATAGGGTGGGAAGTAATTTAATTGTAATTAAGTAATTATTTATTTTTATTTACTGGTATTCATAATTAATTTATTGTTAAATAATTATTAATTGGTAATTCATTTTTATTAATTGGTAATTCATTTTAATTAATTGGTAATTCATTTTTATTAATTGATTAAGTGGTATTTATATTAAGTGTATTAATTTATTATTAGAGTGTGTTGTGAGTTTATTGGGGAATAGGGTGGGAAGTAATTTAATTCTAATTAAGTAATTATTAATTTTATTGTTGGGTATTGGTAATTAATGTATTGTGTAATAGTTTTAATAATAAATATTTTTTGGTTTTGAAAAATAATGTATTGTTCATTAATTATTCATGGTTAATAACTTTCTTGAAATTATTATAAGGGATGCAGAGTTGAAGAGAGATAAATTGTTAGTGGAGATTGTAAGTTTAGAAAAGGAGATCAAGGACATGGGTATGCCGGAAGTGGCTGACAAAAATTGGGTAGTCATGAAAGAACAACTCCAGAAACATCAGATCTACCTAAGAGATAAAAAATACCAAAAAATTAAAAGGGATGAAAGAGACTACAAGTGTGGAAGGGTATACACTTTTGCGAGAAAGTTCGATAATATTAAACCACCCAATAATCGAACTGGTTCTGAGACAACCTCGCAGACAGCGGGTAGCAGTAGTATGTCTGACATCACAAGTATTGGCAGCTTAACAAGCATTGAGTCCATAGGGATAGAGGGAGGTGCCCAAGGTCCTGTACAAGATCCCTTTTTTTTAGAGCTACAGCGTTTCAGACAGGGAAACAAGGAAACATTCAAGAAGGATACAAACATAAAAGGACAAGGAGGGGGAACAAGAGATCAGGAGGAACGAGGAAGAGCAGGGGTAGCAACCAGATCAGTGACTCGCAACCAAAAGATGTAATTGCACCTATTGAAGCCTGTAATGAAATTGCCATTGTAAATTTGTCTGACCATGAATTGTTGCAACCAGAAATAAATATACTCAGCAAAGGATTGGGCTTTTGTCCGAGTAATATTCCAGACTTCACTTCATTTCACATAAGCTGTTTTAAGTTTATTAGAAACATCAAATTGTTGAAATACTTTGCTGACAGACCACAGCAGGCACAAAGAATATCGAGCATACATATGAATAGCTCTAACCCTTCGATCAGGGACATCAGGGATACACACTTGTTGGTCAGCATCAATGCAGAGGATGGTATGGATAGCATGGAATCCGTAGCAACCAGTTTGTGTCTGGATACATACACAGAAATCAACAGTGGTCTCAAGGTCAAATCTCGATTCACACCACAATTACAGGGTAATAATAATTTAGACAGGTTTCAACAGAATGTGACCCAGGAATTATATGCGCTGGAGGATAAATACTCTAGCACATATAGATATAGAACACAAAACATCAATGAGAAGGAACGTAAGGCAGTGACGAACCTGAAAAGGAAGGACTCCCTTGTCATCCGCGAGGCGGACAAGGGAGGGAACATCGTCCTGATGAACCGTAATGAATATATTGGAGAAATTGACAAACAATTAGGTGATACGAGCACATATGTCAAGCTAAGATGTAACCCCATCAAAGAGATAAATATATCAGTGCACGATCATCTTAAAATCTGGAAAGAAGAGTGTTTGATCTCTGAAACAGAATTTAAATACCTTTACAATGAAAGTCCAACCTATCCTTGTATATATTGCCTGCCAAAGGTACACAAAAAATCTGACTTTCCTCCGGGTAGGCCAATTATAGCAGGAATTGGATCACCAACTGAAAAAATCTCTGAATACATAGACCTGTTCCTGCAACCATTAGTTGTGAACCTGCCGACTTATATCAGAGACACTAGGGATGTCCTGAATAAAATTGGAGATGTGGATTGGGTAGAGGGCCATATGCTTGTCACATTGGATGTGTGCTCTCTTTATACGAGTATTCCCTGTGACAGGGGACTATTAGCGGTACGTCATTTCCTAGAGAGCAGACCCATTGAGACCTATGCCCACTCTAATATGCTGATGGCAATGATCGAATTGGTACTAGCCAACAATGTCTTCTTGCACAATGGAGCATGGTATCGCCAGATTAGGGGGGTAGCCATGGGGGCGAAATTTTCCCCCTCGCTTGCAAACCTATATATGGGCTATTTTGAATTAATCCATATATGGCGCAAATGCCCAAGTGAATTAACAGAAAGTATACTGTACCTTGGTCGTTACATTGATGACCTACTGATGTTTTGGTCGGGCAGTAAGGAGGACTTAGACATGTTCTTTGATTTTCTAAATGATAATCCCTTTAACCTAAAGTTCACAAAGGAGCAGAGTGTGTCTAGAATCAATTTCTTGGATGTCACTATTGTGGTCAAGAAGGACAAATTACATGCTGTTCCCTATAGAAAGGAGACAGCCTGTAATTCCTTATTACATGCACAAAGTGCACATCCAAGCTCACAAATTAATGCAATCCCTTATGGGGAAATGCTAAGAACCAAAAGAAATTGCAGTGATCATGATAGATTGGACACAGAACTGAAATCAGTGGAGAAGAGATTCCTTTCTAGGGGTTACAGTAATGATATAGTGACAAAGGCCAGAAATAGAATTGATAAAGTTAACAGAAACTCACTGCTTGTCAAAAAAACACGTAAACCTGAAAGAAAAAAGTAAAAGATAAGGTTTATTACTCCATATAGCACTGCTAGTACTGATGTGTACAAGATATTGAACAGAAATTGGCATTTGCTATTGGAAGATCCCAGTTTACATGACAAAGTGGGAACTAAACCCTCAATCACTTGGAGTAGAGGAAGAACTCTGAGACAAGAGCTATGTCCGAGTTACATTCCTCCACCAAGGGCAACGAATTGGATGCCTACCTCTCCTAAAGGATTCTACAGATGTGGAAACTGTTGCATATGCTGCTTTGCGTCACACAAAACATTGCAGTTTAGGTACAATAGTCCAAAACTGCATACAATACGTAATTTTATCAACTGTAACACTACCTATACAGTATATTGCATAAAATGTATATGTGATTGGATATATGTGGGCAGCACGATCAGGCCATTAAAAGAAAGAATCCAGGAACATATCAGGGCCATGCGTAACAATAATGCTCAATATCCCCTGGCGTCACACTTTAACATGGTACACCAACCAAATGATCTGCATAAAATAAGGTTCCATGGTGTAGATGTTGTGATGGCAGGAAACAGGGGTGGGAACCGTGAGCAGCAATTGCGAAGACTGGAAAGTAAATGGATTATTTCTCTGAGAGCGGTGGAGAAAGGAGCAAATATGGACAAAGAGATGTGTGAGTTTCTGTAAATACCTGAGTTGTTAGGTTCATCAAAATTGGGTAAAGAGGAATGAGATTTGAATAATCTAATACGCCCATAAATCACTACACATCCATGTCTGATGAATAATATGTGTGTATTACTACTTGACTAACAACAGATCAGAAGAGAAGCAAAGGTTTTGTTGTTGCTTTTGAGTTTTTTAAATTGTATATATTGTATGTTTTTGTTTGTTGATCCAGAAGAATATGCCTGTTGTATATATGTTATCAACTTGGATGAACTGCTCCAAGATGGCCACGATTTCCACCTTAGTTCGAAGTAACCACTCGTTTTAGTCCTTCCTTAGTGTTTAACATAAAGGGTGGGCCAGGCTCACGCAGCTACTCTCTGCCAGACGAACGCGGAAGGGAGACGCCTTGTCGAGACGCGACTCGGCTCTGCAATGGCGGTAAGTTTAAATCTGCTTTCCTGTCACTGAGTGAATGCTGCTTAGAATGAAGAAGACGCATTCTCCGTTTTTCAGGCATACCGGGCGCAGCTTCAATTCGTGTAGACCCGGGTTTGGGCATGCCGCATTAATTTGCGTGATGGTCGCGTTCTGTAGCCCAACAGTGAAGGCGCTTAGGAATGGGAGATATGATCGAATTTGAATATGCACTCCTTGTTGCCGCACACCGAGTAACGTGTGCGGTTTGAATAATGTACAAAAGCGCAGAGGTCATCATGCCGGCGGAAGGGAATTGCATTCGGGTGCAGCATTTAAAGCATACAGATGCACTCGAGCATCGCGCTGAAAGTTTGCATGTCAGGAGCACGCGTAGGTGAAACAACTAGGGTAATTAGGGACTTACTTCATTCCAATTCTTGAGTTAATGTGAATTATACTGACGGGGTTTAGAATAAGTCCAATTGGGAATTGAGGCATATTTCTGGCAGTATGACACTTTTATCTTGATGAGGGGTAACTTATCAGGGTTGGCTGCATACTTTGGACAACAGGACTGAGCTGCTGGACTAATTGGTGTTTTTATGGGAGGGTGAGACCGGTATTTGGCCAGGCTGTGTCTTGGACAGCCCAAATGCAACGTTGTGTTTTATATTACATGAGTATTACGTTTGGTGATATGTATAACACTGCAGAGATATCTGTAACAAATTTGGGTCCTCCAAACTAATTTGAAATGGGAATGAACCTCTTTTTACAGATGGAACTTATCATGGCTCCTTGAACTATAGATATATGCATGGACTATCAAATGAGGAATGGAATTAGAAGTGCCAGTACTCTAAGGGAAAACTATTACCTTGAATATTGAAAGGCTCTAAGGTAAGCCGTTGTACATGGGTTGGGGCCTGGTGGAACTGCCAATTGAAACATGATACATTCTAAATACCGGCGTTACTTGGTTTTACAGGAGTAATAGGAGAAGGATTTTTTATATCTTTTATTGATTTGTACAAGATTACGCCACTCACCATTCTACTTTGTTTTTGGTAAGTGGAAGTGTTTTAAACATCAGCTGGCACTATTTTTGCACTTTAGATTATGACTGGGCATGGGTGTTATGATTTTTCGCTAAACATGGAGAGATTGGGTGATTATGGGCACACGGTTATGCTGATTACTGAATTGAAGTAACTGAGGCTCAAGTGGTGGTCATCTGGAGCAAAAGGACTGACTAAGACAATTTAAACAGATATTATGCAATAATGGTGTTGAGTAGATTGACCACATAACAAGATATATAAGTGTTTTGTTCAATTAAAGCATGCTTTAGATTGCTGCTTCAGATAATGTGCAGGGCATTAGATGCCATTTGATTAGAAAAAGATGCATGGTTGCATGTTTTGATACTGGGAGTTGGAATTTGGCTTAACATGACTTAGATTGTTTGGTCAAACACTGATGGGCAAAGGTGGCCTACAATGAAAAAATATTTTTACTGATTGTGTGTATTTGTATACTGATTTGCAGCCTTGAAAAAGCCCGTGGAGGGCGAAACGCGCGTCGGCTGTGACGATGTGGCAAGAATAATAATCAATAAACAAGATTTTGAAATATTGATGGACTGTGTACTACTTGAAATATCTGAGGAATTTGAAAGAAATCGTTCTACTAAGTGACTGAATTACTACTGAATTGGAGAAAAATAACGAACGGGGATGTGCACTGGTGGACATATTTGTATACATGGTTCATGAAACTCTACTACAGGCTTGTGGGCAGATTTTCGTGACGGAATTTGCTTAAGGGTGAATAAGCATCCTACCAGTTGGGCACTCCAAAATTGAGTATTCCTACAGGATTGGATTATGACTATGATGGGTAACATATTATTTTGATGTGCTGATCATTAATAGCAAGTTCACCCTTTCTTTTTGTTGATGCATGTTGAAATTATTATTTATTGGTATTTATCAATACTATATTGTTACTTAACTATTAATTGGTAAATACTTTTTTAATAATTATTGTTTTTGATATTAAAAATTAATTTCATGTTAATTTTTAATTGGTAATTCATGTTTACTAATGATTCTTTATTAGTATTTATCATTCATTTAATTGTTAATTAATTATTAAATGGTAATTATTTTTCATCAATTATTTATTGGTATTGATAATTAATTTATTGTTATTTAATAATTAAATCATTACTTATTTTAAAAATATATTTTAATTATTGGTATGTTATTTTTACCCCTACGCTATCCAACACTTTCCCTACTGTTGCACTCACTGGAGTGGGAATAGTAATTTTTACCCCTACGCTATCCAACACCTTCCCTACTGTTGCACTCATCGGAGTTGGAATAGTAATTTTTACCCTACGCTATCCAACACTTTCCCTACTGTAGCACTCATTGGAGTGGGAATAGTAATTTTTACTTATACGCTATCCAACACTTTCCCTACTGTTGCACTCACTGGAGTGGGAATAATAATTTTTACCCCTACGCTATCCAAGACATTCCCTACTGTTGCACTCTCTGGATTTGGAATAGTAATTTCTACCCCTACGCTATCCAACACTTTCCCTACTGTTGCAATCTCTGGAGTGCGAATAGGAATTTTTACCTCCACGCTATCCAACACTTTCCCTACTGTTGCACTCTCTGGAGTGGGAATAGTAATTTTTACCCCTTTGCTATCCAACACTCTTCCTACTGTTGCACTCTCTGGAGTCGGAATAGTAAATTTTACCCCCACGCTATCCAATATTTACTGTTGTAGTTAATGTAGTCTATAATTTATTTTACTTTTTTAAAATTTATTATATATATATATTTCTTATCTTTTTAATTATATTATTGTTGTATGTCTATGTATGTATTTATAATTTATAAAATGTTTTTTAACAATGTTTAAGTTATTACAATAATTATTTATAAATATTATTAAGTAAGTATATATATTATATGTTATATGTATATGTTTAATTTATTTTTACATTATATGTATTAGTTATAATTTTAAACATTTTAAAATATTTTCAACTGTGTTTCTTTTAATTATATGTATTATTTACTTTATTTTACATTATTTTTTAAACATTTTAAAAAACGATATTTTTAACAACGATATTTTTTGGGGGATATTTTTGTACTTACCATAATGTGGATAGGACTTCAAGATTGTTGACATCGATATTTCGCCTCCGAAATGTTTGAAGTCGATATTTCTGTAGTCAAAATTCTGTCAGGGATTCATTTGGAACATCCTCCAAAACCACCAACACTCTGAGCTGCTCACCTAAAATGTCTGTTTTTGTAGAAAGTTTTAAACAATAGGATTAGCACAATGCCATTTGTGCAGAGCTAGAAAGTGCAAAAGCCTTTTACCATTTTTACAGCAAAGTTTTTAAGCAGAAGATACACAAAGTGAAATCCACGGCGAGCTGAAAAATGACAAAAGCCTTTTACCACTCTGTAGGAAATTGGGTTCCTGGTTGAGGGAGATGAAACACTACTCAAGCAGCACCACAATTCCTGTCAGGAAAAAGTTGCCAGTAAATCCCAAATTAACCTGTGCTTAACCCTCTGGTTGCTTGGCATAAAAGCAGTAAGGCTTAACTTAGGGGCAATGTGTAAAGTATTTATGAAGCACTTCAAACAATAATAAAGTGAAAATACCATACAAGAAAAATCCCACACCAAGTTAGAAATAAAGAATAGCATTTGATAAATTATTTGAGACGAAATAAAAAAATCTGGTCAGTGGAACCAGAGATATGCAATTAAAAATATTTAAGGTAAGTAGAGCGCCTTAAAGCACAAAGTGCCCCTCATGGTTATCTGGTAGTGCGAGACCAGATGAAAGCCACAAGTTCAGGCCGGCACGATGGAGCATGGGCCAGGTACAGGGCCCAGGTTAGTCCTGCTGAAAGAGTTACCTTGAAAAGTCCAGTGTGAAGAGGTCTGTTCGCAATGGAGGGAGCAGCAAGGAGAGCGTCGCAGATGGTCAACGATGTAGCATGAAGAGCAGGCTGGGTGTCGCAGATGGTCATCGCTGTAGAGCGAAGATCCTGTTGGGTGTCGTGGATGGATGTTGCTGGAGCTTTGCGTGGGCGGTCACCGCTGGATGTCCATGCGGTAGCGCGAAGTGTAGACCCTGTGTTGCTGGTCATCCCTGGTGGTCGTTTGGCGCAAAGAGTCAGGTTCACCGCAGCTTTGCGTTGACGGGCGGCGTGAGCAGCAAGGTCTTGGCATGAACAGGCCTATTCGCAGTCACAAAGAGCTCAAAACTTCAGGATTTCTCTTTTTCTTGGGTAGAGAGCTCAACTGAAGTCATACAAAGGGTCCAGGACCTATGGGGTACCTTTTTCAGCAACTCACTCCAGCAGAGGCCAGCAGGGCTCCAAAAGGTCCAGGTAGCAGGTCAGCTGGGCAGATGCAGGAAGGCCTCTGGAGCTTGTTATCTCCATGTAGCACAGAACAGGAGGTCAGTCAGGCGACTCTTGGAGTCATGCCAGCCTGGGATGAAGGATGCAGGTTTAGTCTTCCTTCTCAGGAAGCAAACCAGCAGGGCAGCAGAGTTGCAGGGCAGCAGGTTACAGTCCTACTGCAGCAGAGCAGCACAGCAGTCCTCCTGTAGTATCCACAGGTCTAGAGGTGTAATGAAGACTTTGGTCTGAGGGCGGCTTATATATATATATAGAAAAAGGAAGGTTTGGGCCTGGCAAAAGGTTTATTTTGCCATGTCAAAAAGGAAGATTAAAACTGCACATAGACACTGCAATAGCAGGCCTGAGAAATGTTTCAGAAATGTATTTGAGAGGGTGGCACAATGAGTGCTGAAGTCCCACTAGTAGCATTTAATTTACAGGCCTTGGGTACATGTAGTACCACTTTACTAAGGAACTAGGCAAGTAAATTAAATGTGCCAATTGGGTGTAAGCCAAATTCACCATGTTTAAAGGACAGAGCTCAAGCACCTTAGTAGTGGTTAGCAATTGTAAAGTGTGCAGAGTCCTAAAACCCACCAAAAATGGGTTCCGAAAACAGGAGGGTAAAAGCAAAAAGTTTGCGGATGACCCTGCAGAAAGGGCGGACAGAGATTGAGAGCTTTACTGCATGCAGCATGAGACGTGCAGAGGCGGGGTGCAGAGTGAGTGTGAAAAGCGAGTGAGGAGTTGCAAATGCTGTGTTTCAGTGATTTGCCCCTGGAGAATGGGGACCTTGGAGATTTGGGGTATTGATTAGGGTTCGGGGAGAGAAAAGAGCCCAAGATACCCCCCGCCAGACCCTAAGCATTTTGATCACCTGCCCGCACACCTACCTGCTCGACTACGCTCGGTTCCAATGGTGCGAAGCCCGGTAAAGCCGCTGCCCACTATCTTGACAGGAGGAGTGAAAACCTGCAAGACCATGTCAGAGCGTCAGTGGAGCGAGGAAGGAAAAAGGGGAGGTCATCGGGCTGGTACATGCTAAGCACTTGGTGATAAGCCCCTCTTCGAGTGGAAGCAGACATCAGACCGGTGTGGATTGCTTGGGGGGGGGAGAACGGGGGGGCGGGTTTGCCTGCCAGTCAACTAACCATTCCTCTGGAACAGAGGTGACAGGAGTTAGGAGGTGGAGATTCCAAGAGTTGCCTCTACAGTTTAGCCAAGTAGCCAAATACCATGTTATGGGCTTAAAACCAGGCTCTGATTTATACCTAACACATTCCTGTCCTATAAAAAAAGGAGGAATGGCTAGTGGTGTCACGAAACTGGCTGACCTTATGAACTTATGACTTTATGATCTGATGTCAGCACAGTTTTGTGATTCCCTGCCCTGTATTTGACTTTGACTTTGTCTTTGGCTTTTGGCCGGGTTGCTGTTTCGATTGTGACTTGGTTCACTGATTTTATTGATCTCACTGATCTTATTGGCATTTTTGGCACTTTTGACTCCCCCCAGATTCCTGGATTTGGATTTTCGAATGGATTGGATTGGATTTATCCAACTGTCAGCCTTGGCACCTTTGCCCCCAGTATGCTAGAGTTTTGGGGGTTGTGAGCCATGTACATCTGGGTCTGACAGGTTTGGGGGCGTCTCTGGCCACAGTGACATTAAATAAATTACGCTCTGGATGTGTATCTCTTTAGCAGGCTCGAGATTACTAAAGGAATAGTGAGAAACAATACAATATCATGCAAGGTTCACAAATACTGTTTAAAACACAATACAACTAAATGGGGAAGCTAAACCTAGGATGCTGGAATGTGTCAGGTCTTAATGACAGAGGAAAGAGGGTCCAATTTTCCCAACTAATGGCTCACAGCTCCTGGGATATCATCTGCATACAGGAAACTCATATTCCCATAGGAGAGATAAGTCAGTTAAAAATACCAGGCTTTAATTTATTGGTCACAACAACACAAACCTCAAAAACCAGAGGAGTTACAATCTTAGCAAGAACAAGACTAGGTACCCCAATACGTAAAAAAGCTGATATCCATGGTAGATGGGCCATTGCTCAGTTAGATATTGGCATTACTATTTGCTCCATCTACGGTCCTAATCTTGATGACCCTGCACTATATATCGAACTGGAATTAGAATTAGCTTCATGGTCAGGCACTTTAATTCTTTGTGGAGACTTTAATCTAACATTTAATCAACCTCAATCCCATCAGAGTCAATACAACTACTCTGGCCGAAAACCGAGAGTATTCAGGGCAGTACTAAACTTAATTCAGAGCTATAATCTTCAAGATATATGGTCTTTAAAAAACAGAAGAGATCCGGGATATACCTACTTTTCATATCCTCATAGAAAATATACACGCATAGATTATATATTTACAACCATGGATATTGCCCTGAATGCTCTTATTTTTAAAGCCCCTAAGACAATTTCAGATCACAACTCCATTCATATTACATTTGAAGTTCCTGGATATAACCGGGTTTATCCACAATGGACATTTGACCGAAAACTACTGGCCAATCAAGAATACATAGTGCATATTACACAATGGACCAAAGAATTCTTCGATATAAATCAATATAGTGCATCACGTACGATTGTATGGATAGTTTTAAGGCTGCGTTAAGGGGTGAGACTGCCACTTTTGTTGCTAGCCGTAAAAAAGAACGAGAAAAGATACATACCCAAATAACAAACAGATTAATAAATCTAGAACATGTACACGCCAACCAACTACATCATGGTGAACAGGCTGATGACACTCTGAGAAAGATCCTAATACTTAAGGCCGAGATAAATAATGATTTAACTCAAAAAGCAGCAGAAACTCTCCAAGTTAATCGAAATAAAATATATGAGACAGGGGAAAATGTAGGAAGACATCTTGCTCTAAGAACTCAGCAAACTCAATCTCGTAACTTCATACAAGGCATTGACTGTGGCGGCCAGAAATATACCACCCAGGAAGATATAGCTATATGTTTTCTGGATTATTACCAAAAACTATATCAGAATGAAGACAAGCGGTCGATTGATGAAACTAAAGAGTTTTTAGTCAACTGGCTTAGAGAAACTAACATGGTGCAAACCATTGATGGAGATACAAAGAAAGAGCTAGATAAAGAAATCACCAGAATAGAAGTAGAGCTGGCAATAGCTGAATTAGCCGCAGGGAAAGCAGCGGGACCAGACAAGATACCACTAGATCTATATAAAATATTGGGTAAAGTAATTATCCCATTCCTGTATGATCTCTTCTTAGGGATCCAGTGGCATGGAAAACCCCCTGAATCGTGGAAACAAACAAACATAGCTGTCTTTAAGAAAAAGGATAAACCCCCCGAATTAACAACATCATATCGGCCAATCTCACTGATCAACTCAGATTCCAAAACATACGCCAAAATCTTTGCTAATCGTCTTGGTAAGATCATTGAACATCTAGTGTCTCCCTGGCAACACGGGTTTATACCAGGCAAAAGCACCACTGATCATATACGCAGAGTAATATCTCTCTTCGACATCATGAAAGTAGTGATGGGTCAGATGTCGTTAATCTTGTTGGATGCCGAAAAGGCTTTTGACCGGGTCTCCTGGCAGTGTCTTTGGGAAATATTAGCCATCAATAACATCGGCCCGGGATTCATAAAGTCAATAAAAGCCCTTTATGTGGATCCAAAAGCAAGAATCCTGACTGGTGGCTGCGAATCCGAAAATATAAACATCCAGAGAGGCACGCGACAAGGTTGTCCGTGCTCTCCATTGTTATTCGCACTTCATATCAACCCCTTAATTATCAAACTATTAACATCGCCAGCGATAATACCAATAAAAACTGGCATATACAACACTAAAGTTCTTGCTTACGCCGATGACGTTGCGGTTCTAACAACTAATCCTACAGAGGCCATAATCGAAATAGAAGAAACCACTAAATCATTCGGGCTCTACTCTGGCTACTCATTAAACCAAGATAAAACGATGGTTTTATGCACTGACAATACACCATTTATAAGTCAATACAGAGTTAAAAATGCAAAATACCTAGGAGTGAATCTCTCGTCTAATACCGATGTTATTAATACACTAAATTACGATCCTCTAATTACAAAAATTAAAGCAGGTCTACTCAGAGTAAACAACCTTCATCTATCTATAATCGGTAGAAGTAACTATGTAAAAATGACAATATTTCCAAAGATATTATATCTGTTTCGAGCAATCCCCATTTTAATTAATAATGCTTCTATGAAAACGATAAACCAAGCAATATCCTCGTTTATCTGGAATTATGGGAAGATAAGAAGAGCTCTACCTAAGCTAGTATTACCAGTCTCCAGAGGTGGTCTAGCGATTCCAAACTTAACTTACTATCTGTGGGCAACTATCTTACAGCAAATGACATTCTTGCTCTCATCCAATCATCATGACCACAATAGATCACCACAACACATACCATCCATTTATGAATTAACACTGGGAAGCACAGCTAGAGGACTACTACTAAGACAAATTGAACCTTCCTATTTTAAAGAGATCAAATTTAAAATTATCACAGACGCCTTTAAAACTTGGAATAGAATTACTAAAACACTGCTAATTCCTAAATACACAAAATATACACCTCTATGGCACAGTTCAGTAATACCCCAATACCTTAACGACAATATAACTAAACGTTGGGAGAACTTAGGCCTAATCACCATCGGCGACTTTTTAAATCTAGATGGTAGAACAACATTTGATGAATTATATACTAAATATCATATCCACTCCACCGATTACTTAAAATGTATCCAAATTTATACATCATTGAGACAATACATTTCAAATATAGATTTAAAATCTATACCAATCATAGATCTTATACAGAAACAATCAACCAGAATAAGTGATTTATATGAGATTTTCTTGAGTAATCACCCCGACGACCTAGAAAAAATAGAAACTAGTTGGGCCAATAAATTAAACAATCCTAATGTCGACATAGATATGTCCTTGCAATTATCTTCTAAAGTTATATTAGCAAGCAACTTAAAAGCCCAAATCTACAAAACTATATGCAATTTATATTATACACCTTCCAAACTGTTTACTTGGGGTAAGATCGCTCATGATAAATGCCCCAGATATGCACTTGGTCCCGCAAATTTGATACATATGTTTTCTGACTGCCCCAAATTAGAACCAATTAAGAAAAGCATTACAAAATATTGGGCTGAGATTTTCGGCCATGAAATTAGAACTTCAACAACTTTGTTCCTGCTAGGCTACGATGGCTCTTTAGATCTTAGCAGCTCAGAAACTTTTACAACTTATATAGGCACTGCTATCTATAGAATTATCCTAGCAGCCAGATGGAAGGACTCTGAGGCTCCAGTATTTCAGGGATGGCTTAATAGACTTTTAGCAATATATAAACAAGAAGTGGCTATCTATAAAACCAGAGGGAAAAAATCTCGATCATATGGGGAACTAATTTGGTCACCAGTATCTAATTGGTATGAACAACAGAGGGATTAAAATCAAAATCTAGATTATGTTAGTATAATAAACGTAAATGGAAGATTTTTTGTTTAAGGCTAATTATTATTTTCATAATACCCTAAGGCCTTAAAAAATTTAAAAGCGAATGTACTTTTTGTTGATTGTTATATACCTGCCACTATTTATTTTATTTTATTATGAATTTTGCAAATTTTTTGCCTTCTGTTACTTATAATACAATACTATATATTTTTTTTTCTCTATGTATTTAATCATGTATTTCTCGAACTTGCTCAATAAAAAATTATTTAAAAAAAAAAAAAAAAAAAAAAGGATGTGTATCTCTTCTAACCTAAAAATAAAGAAATGTGTTAGCCGGAACAGAGGCTCTCAGCTACAAACATATACATTTGTTCTGTCAATTTCTGGATTTTTTAAAAAGACAAATAAAGTTATGCCTGAAGAGGTTGAAGAAGCCTTCAATTTCTCTTATTCTGCAGCCTCCTCCTCAGCTGCGTTTCCCACACCCTTGACTCAATGAAGCAGAAATGAGTGCAAGTATGTGAGTTCCTACGCAGTTGCAAAGAAGTCTCCAGGCCTGAACAAAATGGACATAATGGAAAATGAGGGGGCACTAAATCCCCTGAGATGTTGGTTGGCATATGTGATCCAGAGGGGTTGGAAAACAAGCGTTTGAAGGAGATTGCTGTGCCCTTAATTTAACTGATTGTCTTGGGGGGACAAACGTCTGATAAGGGTTTTGGAGGATGTTTCTCTCCGTCTTCTTCAGTACCTCCCCTAAAATGACATGCGAAGGGTCCGTCTCCAGGCTCCAAAGTCACCCCTGTAAGAACCAAGAATGCCAACGATGAGGAAGTCCTTCTTGTGGAGGACTTTACCTTGCCAGACAATAATTTAGACTTCTGGAGTACAGAGACAATGGTGGTGGCCTCCAAACGTTTTCCCCTAACATTGGGGCCGATTATGATAGCGGATAATCCGCATCCTCCGGGCTGGCAGAAGCCAGCGCCGGGCCGGAGGATGCGGATTATCCGCTGCGGACTGAAGAAATACCCCCCGTCAGATTAGGATGGCGGGGGGATATTTTTTCAGTCCGCAGCTTCTCCGCCGCGGTCGCCTTCCGACCGCGGCGGAAAACCTCTAACATGTCTGGCGGTGTCTATCAGACACCGCCAGGCATATTAGGATGTCTGCGGTACTATGCCTTTCCACGGCCGCATTTCCGCCGTGGAAAGGCATACGGTCTTTTGTTTGGGGGCCCGTTGCGGGCCCCCAGGGGTGAAGGGGGGTGGGGGTTGCACATGGGGGGTACCTATGGTACCCCCCTGCCTCTGCGTGCACGAAGCGGCAGGCACCACGCGGTGCCTGCCGCTTCGTGCATGCAAAGGTCAAAATGCATTTTTTAACCTTGCGGCGGGTGCTGCTTGAAGCAGCATCCGCCGCAATGTTAAAGGTAGGCGATGTGACCGCCAGGGGGGCGGTCACATCCTAATTGCCATGGAGGGACCGCCGCTGCCCATGCGGACGGTCCCTCTTCCTCGGGGGTGGCGGACGGACGCAAGTCAGTCCGCCATCATAATAGGGCCCAATGTTCAGGGTGATGTAGGTCATCATAATACAAATGTATCCACTCTTCCCTCCTTGCCAATATTATACAGCAGTTCTCCGCCCTTAGGGGGTTCTTCCCCCCAATCAAGACCATTGGTTTTTTTTTATCCCAAAGTGCACAGTGGAACATAAACCCACCTAATAGTGGAGCGTGTGGGCGTTTCATCAGATATTTTGTTCTGTATTGAAAAAAGTTTTATCTTCTATACTGTCTCTAATAAAGAAATCTGTGTCAAACTTATCATGTACTGGATATGCTGTCGTCAATTTTATTGGGGGTACAGAATGTCAATAAGTGTTGCTTTGTTAATACTAATGTTAATAATCATAAGTCGATTATCAATCCAGCATCGGCTGCGCCGCCCGGGAGGGGTTAGGGGCGCTTTTGCCCAAATTGGTAAACCAATGTTGGGTGTTGTGTTATAAAGAAGTCCTAGCTCAAATGTGTATGAGGACTTTTGCTTAAGTTTGTTGTTTGAGGATCAGAGTCAGGACTTCACCTCAGATTTGGCAGCAATGGCTGAGCTTTTCCCTATCTCTTTAAAAAAGGGTTAAAAAAAGGGGGTAAGAAAATTGGAAATGTGACAGTGACAGAAATAGATGCTGGTGCTGGTTTTAATGCAGGTCAACCAGAAAAGCAGAGATTAGATCGTTTCATAACCTGTATTAAGCAGGAGTCCAAAGTAGAGTTATCTTCATTGGCACAGTTGGTGTTTTAAAGAACATAAAAACAAAAAAAACAAGAGAATTTAAAAAACATACAAAAAAATGTAGATTTTATTTGTCCCGTTAAGGAGTGTTCGAATGAGGTGACGCCAATGTTACCTGTGGTTAGTGCTTTAACTCTACTTCAAATTAATACGCATGAAAACCACTGCAATTCCAAGGCGGAGGAAAGATGCAGGGCACATTTTTTAGAATCTCACATCCCTAATGTAGTTTCCCTACGATTCCAGCTTGTACCAAATACTTTACTGAGGTCCTCACACACGCAAACAGGGTGCGGGGTGGGGTTAATTGGAAAAAGGGCCCTTCCATTATCTACTGATGTTGAGGGGTTGAATGACACTATTGCCCATACAAATTTTGGGGAGCCACAATTGGGCCAGACAAAGGGGGTAGTTTCCCACCATTAAAGGTACATTTGGGAGATCAGGTCAATCAACTATTGTATACACTAATTGCTCGTGACCAAGGAGCTACAATGGCTCATGATATTAACCCTCTCATTTGCTTAACCAAGAAGCAAAAGTTTTTGTACTGAGGGCCATGGAGCCTGTAATGGGGCGTGCTGAATGTTACCCTCAAGGGTGTCACCAGAGCAGGATTTAGAGTCAACTTCCTTGGGTTTTATTCTCATTATTTGATAATGAGTACTTCCCTGTGAATAGAAGTTCTATCTTACACTAGCTTTCAGAAATAGAAACGCTAAGGTTAGTGACAAGTAGTGTCATACTACCCATCTTGCTGAAGCTCTACTAGCGCCATGAGAACTTTTGACATAAGAACTTCAAAAATCTGTTTATACATTCAACTGCACCGATGCCATACTCTAGAATCACTTTTGGTTCATTGGTCATTGCAAAATTGCAATTGCAAAATTGTGATTATTTTCTCAAAAGGGGGATTAATGTTGTCTCTGTTGTCAAGCTCCCAAAACCCTCACCCAAACAAATTAATTTGCTAAAAGTGAATTGTTGTTGCTGCAGTGTGGCCTGATAATGACATTTGACTCTGGAACCCTAATTATATAGTTGTCTCTCTGGGGCAGGGAGGACAGGTGATAAACATGTTGGAGGGTCCTGCTCTTAACTCAAAAGTTGTTGAGTTGCAGGATGATCTCCTTAAATGAAGTTGGGTGGCGGGTGCCTTTAATAGTGCCCGTCCCATGGTAAAGACTGGTGAGCCGCAGAGATAGCCCTGGTGGGATACTTCGGTCCTGAAACTTGGCTGGGTTCGGTCATGATGAAGCGAAACTGAATTCCCCGAAGCCTCTTAACTCATTAATGTTATGTTTACAAGAAACTTGGGCATGTACAGATTTTACACATGCTGATTGTTTAGTAGTTTTCTGCAAAGCGAGCCATTCTGAAAGGGGCCATGCTTGGTTGTGGGGGGAGATTCTGGGGGAAAAGGGGCGAATTTATGTCAAAATATTATGAACTGGAATCAAGAAGGTTTTATTCATCCATCCAATGTATGCCTTTGTTTGAAATTTGCCCTCCGAGATACGAGAGGTTGCCCATCCTGCTTCCTTTTAGCAAATATGTAAATTCCTCTTGGTAAATCCTTTGAGCACCTGGTAAATTCATTTTTTCACTTCCATTCATGATATTAGTATGGCTGAAGACTGTCCCCTGGTAATAATCGTGGATGATTTAATTGCAAAGGTTTCCAACGTTGCTTCATCGACATTTGCTAGTGTAAAAAAAGAAGAAGTGTGGTCCATCCCGGAGATTTCTTACCAGAAACATTAGAACAGAAAAGTGTGGTTTTCTTTTATTGGATAACCTTAGGCAGTATGAATTAGTGCTTCTGAGTGGACAGATCCCAGATGGTGAGCCTGCCTGTTACACTTTCCAATCAACCTCCAGTCAGAGTTTTTGTTAAATATGTGAAAGAATAATATCAAATGTTTGGGGCTTGTTCCTAATTTACTGTGCTGCCAACCGAAATGAGCGATCACAGTATAGTGGGCATGACACTCCCCTTTAACCTTGAGGTACTAACGCCATGGCACCTATTAAATGGTGAGGTTGGCTTTAATAAGTCGAATGGGTGTACCTTTTTGGGCAGCTAGGAACAGTGAGATCCTAAGTTGAAAAATGCAAGATTTATGTGTTGGATTATACGACTCTTCATGGTGTGAACCTATATTTTGTTTTGAATCTCACATGATCAGTTTTCGTAATATAGGCTCAATGAACAAAAGGCCCTAAGAAACTGAAAAAGTACAGTCCAAAACTGAAGGTGCTAAACTAAGAAATACATTTCCTGATAAGGAGACAGCATCAGTTGTTTTCTACTTTAATCCAACATGAAATCTATCATCAAAATTAAAAGCACAAGAGCGTAGGAGTGAAAGTGATGATAAGTGGATTAATCTAAGGAGGCCACTAATTCTAAGGTCTCAATTAAATACTGGTGCATGGTGGCTGAATATTGTGATTCTAGGGTTACCGCACATGCAATCTCCACCTCTGAAAATGTTTGCATAGGTAATATTTCAAATGTATATTCTAGTAATCCTGGGGAAATTGATCCTGTAGAAAAAGAACTGCTTGTATTGTATGGTGCTCCGAATGTATGACGTTACAACGCAAACAATTACAACGCATGCCTTTACAACATGGTTTTTACATCACAACTACCATTACAACGCATGATTTTACAACACATGCCATTACAACACATTTTTAGAAACTAACATTACAACTCATACCATTACAATGCATACCATTACAACGCATAATACTTTTGGGGCAACCGTGGGGTAAGTGTTGGATAGTGTAGCGGTAAAAATTACTATTCCCAATCCAGTGAGTGCGACCGTAGGGTAAGTGTTGGATAGTGTAGGGGTGAAAATACTATCCCCATGTACCCCAAAACTCATACCCACCCTAAAACTAAAAAATCCCCATTACTTATCTTATAATGCGTTGTAATGGCATGTGTTGTAATGGTATACGTTGTAATGGCATGCGTTGTAATAGCATGCAAAGTAAAGGCAGTTGCGCTATAACCACTGCGTTGTAAAGGTAGTGCGTTGTAATGACTGCGTTTTATTGGTTGTTTCCCGGTGCACCATCTCAAGGCGAGACTGTTGGTTTTAATACAAATGCCAGGACTTCCGGATCAATGAGGCCTGATGAGAGACCTATCTCAGTCAAAAAAAAGGAGCCCATTGCTTGGGGAACCTTTCTTTGTCCGCTCTATGAATATTGCTAATGAACTGGAAAACTCCCTTCGTATTGGAGAGGTAGTGTCCCCGTACCACTTTATAACAAGGGCCCCAACTATCCCCAGCAAGTTTCAGACAGACAGTATTATTAGATGCAACAGGTAAACTTTTCACTAGGTCTTTACTGTCACATCTACAACAATGGGTTAAAGAAAACAATATTATCCCCCCAAAACAGGCTGGCTTCAGGAGGTACCATAGCACTCTTGATAAAATTGCTCTTCTCCAGCGATTATTAAGAAATATCCTTATTCCCGCTGTATTCTGGTGTATTTGGCCTTTATTGATTTTTCCACAGCGTTCAATAGAGTTGATCATCGGACGCAGCGGAGAAGGCTACTCCTATTCCTCATCACCTTCTGCGGCTCATTACTGAACTTCACTCAGCTACCTGGTGTCAAATCTTGATGGGAGGGACTCAAGGTTTATCCTGAAGGGTGACAACCCACAATGGCTTAAAACAGGGTTGCCAGTTTGCTCCCCTGCTGTTTTCCCTATACATGTATGACCTGCCAGGCTATTTGAGTCAGGTGCGAGGGGACCACCTAAAAATCTCTGACATGTATAGTATTTGCCTGCTATACACTGATTTCTACTATGATGCTGTCATTGGTTTTAGGGGATTCGAACTGCCAACCTTAGGAAGTCACTAGCCCGACCATCCCCAGCGGCAGGGACACAGGCCAAGTGCTACTGTGCCTGGCTTGCCTGCTATACGCTGATGACGTGGCAATAGTGGATTTAACCCCGATTGGTTTACAACTTCGCTATACTGCTTTGAAGAAGCATGCTAAAACCCATTTCTTGAAAATAAATATTTCAAAAAGCTACATTTTTGTTAGAAAGGGGGATTTCAATTGGGACTTAGGGGAAGGCAAATTAGAAAAAGTAGAATCGTATCTTTACCTGGGCAAGACATTTCTAGTAGTATGCAGGATTGCTCAAATAGGGCCTTATCTCAGGCAAATGTCCTTAATTAACAACATAAAATGTGTGGAAAACGTCACTTTGTTCACGTTTTGTTTGTCTGTGGGCTAAAAATTCCCTCATCATGAAGTTACGCTTGTTATTGTGTTGGACATAAGCCTTTGACGATTCTTTGAGGTAATAGAAGTTCGCATCTTTTGTTAGATTTGTGATTTGAATACTTTAGGAGCCCCTCACACCCTTCACCTGGAGTTTGGATTATTGTCAACTTATCCCTTTGTAATGGCCACTGTTCTGAGATAGGAAAATTCGCTTCTGGGCAGAGAGGCCTAAACTCTTCGTGATCCTCTTAAGTGCTAATGGGTTTTTTCCCAATTTATTTTATTGTTTTTCTGCAAACAGGAGCAAGACAGAGGCCAAAAAAATACAAAGGTAGAGTGATACAATACTCTGAAAGGTGGGGTACATTATGGGGGGGAGGGAAAGACTGTGCAGGACATAAATCATTATACAGATTTTGGTAGGATCACTTCTTAACATGTACATTAACGCATATTCATAAAAGCATGTATACATCATCCTGGGAATATTCTTGGATTGACACACAGGTATTTAATCTTAATACGGGGTAGGTATAGATGTTACATGCCAAGCTCATTGAGCTGGTTGTAGCAATTATAACAGGGGTAAGTTCTTACATCTTCATTTAAGCCTTATAACTTCACTTAGGCCTCACATAAGCAACATATGGTAGTTATTCTTGGAACAGCACACAAGAAATAAAACATGAACAGCTGAACCTGTTTTCTGTAGTATTTCGAGATCATTGATACGGTTGTGGCAATTATACCACTTAAAACACATGTGTATGGTCTGATGGGGTAATACTATTATTTCTAGAAGGATCCAAGTGCATACGTAAGATGCGCACAGGTAAGAATAAAATAACGGTACCTCTTGTGTTTAAGGGAAGATAGAGGTGTAGACGGCGCTGGGATCTAGTATTATATTTGCAGGAGTGTGTTATGTTGGTTGTGAGAGGGAGAGCTACAATAGGAGAAATGTCCTTATTTGAGGGATATTTCATGGAGGCTCATAAGTGAAGGATCTGTGATCCAATGAGTTCCATATTGATGGGCGGGTGAGGCGCCAAGGAGAGAGCTGAAATGCTATATTGTCGGCTACCTCTAAGGAAGGTCATCTATTCGTTCCACATAGTGAATGATACCGATTTAAAGTTTTTCAAAATGTTCAGTATCGGTTTGCATGCCATAGTGGTCATTAAATCCAGTAGTTGACGGTCATTGTCACCCTTGAGTTGAGAGTCTAGAGGGCCCAGGATAATGTATGAGAATTCTTTTGTAGGTATAATCGTTAGAGTGTGTTTAATGCAATCTAGAATTTTATTCCAGAAGTTGTGCAAGATAGGACATTCGAATAACATGTGGGCCAGGGTGCCTTCTTGCTAGTCGCAGTTCCAGCAGTTGGGGTTTTGTTTGAGTCCAACTTTGAAGAGCCTGAGGGAGTCCAGGTTGTTCTGTTTATTATCATATATTTAGTCTGGGAAAGGGTTGGAGAGATTTTGTGTAGAAAGGGAGATTTATTGATGGCAACCCAGTCAAAAGAAGCTTTATTTGTATGCGATTCAGCTTCCCATTTCCATTGGTTTCGTATTATGTTTTTATTTTGGTTAGGTAGGAGGCGTTTGTATATGCAGGAAACTTCGTGGCCTGCCTTGAGTAGGCGATCAAGAAGGGTGGGGACATACGGTGTGGAACCCGAGAAGTTCTTTTTCGTGATCCTTACTTTAAATTCTAAGAATTATAAAAGTCTACATTTTTAAGATTGAATCGGTTCTGTAGGGATGAGAATGGAAGCAGAGAGGCGCCATCAAAGATATCTTGCATTAGGTTAATCCCACTTTGTGACCAATCAGGACAACTAATTGGGGATCCATCAATTTTGAGTTTAGGAAAGAGCAAATTAAAGAGTAAAAAAACCTGGAACTTGAGATAACCCAATTGTAGGAGGAATTTGGAGAGGAGGGAAGGACCGATTGCGAGGTGGCTGGGCAGCTGGTTTACAAGAGATAGGAACTGAAAGAGCTGAGTAGGAATAAAGCAAAAGCACATGCGCTAGCAGTCCAGAGGAAAATCTATGATGTGGTGGACAAAGCAAATAAGATAATAGTGTGGCTAGAGTGCAGGGATAGGGATAGGGATAGGGATAGGAGCTGGGTCCCAGAAATACAAAACCCTGGAAGAGGAAATAAACGATTAGGGAAGGAAATAGAGGAATTTAATAAATACTACGAGGGCATATATATCTCCAGTACAGAGCGGACATGGCAAGACTGTGATGCTCTGCTGCGCGAAATGAATCTCCCGTGTTTAGAGAAAGATGACAGACAGGCCATGGACCAAGAAATAACAGTGGAAGAGGTCCCTAATGCCCTATCTGAATTATAATCAGGGAAGGCAGCCGTCCCTAACGGTTTGCCAATAGAGTTTTACAAAAGTGTGGTGAGCAAGATAGCGCTGCACCTTTTAAATATGTACAAGGACATGAGGGAACGAGGGGAACTCCCACTAGATTTGGGCACAGCTACTATTGTAGTAATTCCTAAAAAGGGTAAGCCTTCGACTGAATGTGGGTCAAATAGACCAATATCGCTTTTAAATGTGGAGGCGAAGGTCCTAGCCAAGGTCCTAGCAAACAGGCTGCAACCAGTGATAGCCACATTGGTCCATCCAGACCAATCTGGATTCATGCCCCACCGAAGTACGCAACTGAACCTGAGGAGATTGTATGGGGTTCTGCAATGGACCAAACAAACGCCAGAGAGGGACGCAGTCCTCCTATCGCTAGACGCGCAGATGGTTTTTGATAGCATAGAGTGGCAGTTTATATTCGCCACCCTAGACAGATTCGGCTTTGGTCCTAAGTTTTGCTCCTGGGTGAAGCTTTTATATCAAAACCCGCAGGCCAGAGTGCAGGTGAACGGAGATGTGTCCTGCTCTTTTTTCCTCAATACAGGTATGCGACAGGGATGTCCGCTGTCACTGACGATTTTTGCCCTGGCATTGGAGCCTCTAGCGACATGGATACATAATGACGTAGTATTACAGGGTATACCGGGGGAAGGGGACTAGGAGGATAGGATATCTCTATATGCAGATGACATCCTTCTGTATCTAACTAACCCATATAGGTCGGTTCATAGGGTCCTCTAGGTCTTTCGGCTGTTTGGGACTTATTCTGGATACACGATCAACTGGACTAAATCCCTTATGTTCCCTCTGGCCGGTGAAATCCCACAGAGATTGGCGACTAATGCTCCCCTACAAATGAAAACTAAATTTATGTATCTGGGCATGCAGATCTCCACGAATGATGAAGATTTTCCTGTGGAGAACGTATACCCACAGATACAGAGATTAGGAGAAGACGTGGGACATTGGAGGAAACTGCCATTGTCACTGATAGGGAGAGCAGTCCTCTTTAAAATGATGTTGCTCCCCCTTGTATTTGTATGTAATGCAAAATACTCCTCACATGATCCCACAGAAAGTATTCAGAGATATAAATAGTGAAGTGAGTAAACTCCTTTGGGGTGTCGGTAGCACCAGAATAGCCCAAGGGAAGCTCCAGAAGGGAGTATATGAAGGGGGTTTGGCTGTCACATATATCATCAAATACTACTGGGCTTCACAATTGATTGTGGTAAATGATTGGACCTTTGGAGATCGTGGGGACCCAGCATTCAGGGCAGATCACTAGGCAATAGGGACAAGGGAATACATGGCAGCTGTGTATGGTGGACACACAGATAAGTATTTGCCTATGCACACGCGATCAGGTATACGAGTCTGGAAAGAGGCGACAAAGCACACAGGGTGGAAGGGCAAGTTAACAGGGAGAACGCCACTGTGGGACAGTGACTAGTTGATGGAACTGAGGGCCCTTAGGGGTACTTTCAAGAAATGGGAAGTTCTTGGGATTGAGAAACTAGAAGATATATGGAGGGGCCAGAAACCGCTCACATTCACAGAACTCCAGGGGGAGTATGATTTGGCGGAAACGGAACAGTATAAATACTTACAACTAAGACATGCAAAATACCAGCACATAAGGGAGGGAGACACCCTTCCAGACCATACCCCTCTGGAAGACAGATTGCTGATGGACTCGATGGAGACTAAGGCCACCTCCTTGATGTATGAAAAGCTGCTCTATAACTCTCCTAATCTGATAGATCCTCTCCGGTTGGCATGGGAGACGGAATTGGGGCTATTTGAGGATGACGACTGGGAAGGGGCGGTACAAAGCCCCAGAGAAGTGACAATTAGAGCCAGGTTCCGTCTGGTGCAGTTGCGCATATTACATAGACCCTATGCCTCCAGACCACGAATACATAAACTGGGCTACGGACTGTCCTAATTCTGTGTTAGGGAACGTGGCGAAATAAGTACCTTTTTTCATATTTTGTGGGATTGTAAATATATATATGAATACTGGAAGGGAGTGGCAAAAGTCACGAAGACAACAATTCCAGGTGATTCACGCGGGATGATTCTGTGTGTAACAGGGGAAGAGAAATGGCCGAAATACACAACCATTTGGCTGAAAGTGGCTGCAATGGTGGCAAAATGGAATATACCCCAAAAATGGGGGGCAAGACAGGTACCGGAAGTAAGAGCCTGGAAATGTGACTTGGACTGGTGCTCTAGGGCAGAGAAAGTTATTTACAAAGCCAGAGGTTGTCCACATAAATGGGATACAATTTGGGGAGAATGGCGGAATTGCTGTGGATATTAGGTAGAGTAGGGGGGTGGGGGGCCTATTCCTGATTAGATTAGAACACTCCATGAGTTCACAAGGGACTCGAGGAAAGGACTGCGATTGTGGTTATACTGACAATAACAATGATATACTCTGTATATGTACCTTAGATATGGTGACTCTGTGTTTTATACTGAGCTTGTTCAATAAAAATACTTCTTCGGTTAAGGTTATGGGCAGCATACTAATATGGTAGTTGATTAGAGGAGTGATCATCATTTGCAGCGTTTCAGCCCTACCACACCATGACAGAAACTTTGGAGACCAACTATCTGGGAGAGAATCTATTTTTTGGGGACAGTGTTTTTTCATTAATATGTAGAGTGGTGATGAGTTCACTTGAGATTTCTAATCCTAAATATTTAATAGAGCCCTGTTGCTAGGCTAATCATGATGACCCTAGGATGTCCGTATCTCCATTCCGACTAAGGAGTTTTACCTCAGATTTGTCCTTGTTAAGGGAGTTTCCTGAAACGTCTGAGAATTGGTTGATGGTAGACAATAGAGCTGGAATGGCAGAGGGGTCATTCTCCGTAACTAATAGCACATTGTCTGCGTGCGACAGTTGTGTCACCGAAGGTAATCCCAGTGATGTCCTGATTTTCTCTGATATGTTGGAGAAAGGGTTCCAATGCCAAGAGGATAAGGGGTGGAGAGAGTGGGCAACCCTGCCTTGTGCTTCAGGGTAAAGGCAGAATAGATTATGCCTCCAGGTCTTACATTAGCAGTTGGATTGTGTTGAAGGGCTATTGTCATTTTTTTTTTTTTTCCCCCAGAGTTTTATATAGCGCGAACTAGAACCGAACCGAATCAGTTATCAGAGCGCTTTACATAGCACCAGTTACGTTACATGAGGACACACTTACATTTTTTTTTTTAGGCACGGGGAGATTAAGTGATTTGCCCAGAATCACAGGGGTTTTTTGGCGTCGTTACCGAGACTCGAACCCAGATCCCCAGGTCCGAGGTCGAGCGCCTTAGCCGTTAGGCCAACCCCTCTCCCTCTTTTGATTAGACTGCCGCTCATCTGCCCCCTGGGTTCGTTCCTGCTGGTGTGAGCGGCTCCGCAGTCGGCGGAAAGCACACACACTCCCAGTAACAGACGGACCAGGTAGAGCCCTCTGGTTAGAGGATAGCTCGTGGAGCCTACCGGGGGACTGCGAGGACCAGCATCCTCAGCTTTACACAGCTGGTGCCTCTTCCCCCGGCGGCCACGCCCCCAGCCTACTCGTACTTAACTGGCTCAGCTACTACCGCGACGCGGGACGCGCGCGGGACGAAGCACGGGGCGAAGACCGGGCAAAGAGCGGGCCGCTTGAGGCCGTTCGAGCACGTGTGAGCCCGGCCCGGGCCCCCCCCCCTTTTGATTCATCAACCCCGGTCCCTCTCCCACACAGAACAATGTGCACCAGAGAAACTAGAAGTAAATCTACATTAGCTGCGGCAGGAGCCGCGAAGGGCCCAATAGACAATTACTTTGTTAAAGCCGGTTCCCTGATAATTGAAGAAATTGCGGTCCTGGAAAGAAGAATTTCCAAAGAAATAGATTGGGTTAGACGTTCTTCAATGGGGCCTTTAGCTCAAGCCAAAACACCCGAGGGGAGAAGTGAAACCTTAACCAAGGAAAGTACTAATCAGGTAACACTCCACCTACCTAACCCTAATATTACTGACATGGACTTAACTATCGATGTCCACAGTGAAATAGATGATTTTAGTATAATGGCCCTGCCAAACATCCATCTGTCATCTACCTCACCGGTAATATTACCTGTACCGTTTGACCCAAAAATTACGGTAGTTAAGCCCCAGGACCCCAACCCTGACAGAGACAGGGGGGAAAGGGAAGGCGCTATACAAAAAAAGAGAGGAGTCCCCACCAAAGAAGATAATAAGACAAAATCCCCAAAATCGAAACCCCCGAGGGGAAAAGGGATGATGGAAGGTCCCCCTGAACATAATCTAGAAAATGAGGGCACAACAACTACCCCCACAACCCACATTATAATGGCACCAGTAATGCCCACAACTACCACTCTAGCTAATAACTCCAGTGATGATATTACATTGGAGGACATTGGTGTACTACTTAGATCACTACTGAGCCCTCTTGAAGCAAGATTGATCAAGATAGAGGCCAGGCTAGTTAATATTGAAAGATCTACTGTCCAACTAGCTGATTCAAGGAAACTTGACTCTAATACACCCATAGTAGTACATGACCCCAAACCAAAAAAAGATCATGAAACCCTAGTCGCAAAGAACATTGTATCCTCCACTGACGTTAATAATCTAGTAGCCCCTAGTCCTCTACCTCCGCCCAAATCAAACGCCAATAAGGCATTACCAGCTATGCCCAAATCGCAAACCGCTACACCAACTACTACCAACACACCTAAAGATACAGCTCCTACCCAGTCCAACTACAATCGCAAATCAAAATTTGTCAACCTCCCTCCTGAGGCTGCCCCTTACACGTTAGTTTTGGCAGGGGTTCCAGAATTAAAATCTACAGCAATAGAATCAACATCATCACTCAGAAATAAAGTTATTAGTTGGCTATCCACATATAGACCACTCCCGAGAGGAATAATTAGCGACATTTCAATGGCTAGGCGGGTTACATGGGTGGGATATTCCAGAAAATCAGTAAAGGGAGACTGTGTATTGGTCACATTTAGAGAACAGGGCACTGTTGCCTACATCTGTGACTGGGACTCTGATGACCAAGACAGCATCATTCAACCTCTCCCCCTCTCCTTCTTTTATCCATCAAACCCATATAACGTGGAGGACCAAAGATGGGGATATCACCAAGACTTGCTAGATGATTGGGGAAATGGCCGAAGGGAGAGAAGTGGCCCCCCCAACTTTAGAGGAAAATCTACTGACCATTTCACGCAGTTTGAGCAAGATGAAGGTTGGGAAATTAGTACAAGGAGGAGGGGTCGTGGTGGAGGACCCGTAAGAGGTATCCAAGGGCCCCATAGAATGCACTATCCAGTACATCTCCCGGTATACAATAGATATAGTACTCTGGATATGGTGGATTGACACATGGACAATATGAGGGACAAGCAGACATTACAGGAAGGGATGAGGAATAGCCCACTTCCATTAGCCACTCTGCCTATAGGGACACGAAATCCTTTGGAACCAAACCAAGCACTGGAGCCCTTATTAGAGGTTCCTAATGTGATCCAAAATAAAATAAGACGTCCCTCGGCGCACCAGGTGGCTACTCATGGGTGCCAGGAAGCTAATAACAGCACCATTACGGGCCCACTCCTTTCAAAACCATGCCCCTTAACCCTGGTGTCGTGGAACGTAGCAGGATTGGCCAATAAGATTGATTCTCCTGACTGGGAATCATTCATTAGATCCAAAAACATTATACTTTTCCAGGAGACCTGGGCACGAGAGGAAATATTGCTCCAGGGTTTTGCATCTTTTTCCAAACCTGCTAAATGGGGTGGAAGGGGAAGACCATCGGGAGGACTTGTAACATGGATAGCAACAGATTTAGGCTGCCAGGTGAAATCCCTAGAGACAGACTCAGACGACATTTTGGCCGTTTTGATGGAATGGCCAAATTTAGCGAAATTAGTGGTTGTAAACATTTATTCCAGGCCGGTACCAATGTCCAAGGAATCAAACACCATAGAGCAACTTTCTGTGTTTCTAGATGGCATTCCCGGGGAACTGCCTTGTCTGGTGGGAGGTGACCTAAACGCACAGTATGAACCGCTAGTAGGTCTACTTGATGGCTTCTCGCTGGAGGAAGACATACGCTGGCGTATCCCGGCGACTGTGTCACCCCCTGCGAGAGCATGGACTCCCCTGGCCCTGCAGATTACAGCCCTCACCCTTAACCAAGGATTAAGGGCCTGCAATGGCCGTTGCAAATCAGATATACCTAGCATTTGCACATATAATAAAAATGGTAGGGAATCGAGAATAGATTATATCTTGGTCAAACTATCTATGTGGCCACAAGTAGTCGATTTGAAAATCACCGAGAGAAGGGACAGTGACCATAATGCCATTGAACTTATCTACATCTCACCAGGGGATGAACCCACTATGTTACGTATAGATAAGGATGGGTCAGGGCTTTTACTAGAAAATAACCGGAGGAAAGTTAGGTGGGAGAAATTAGCTACCAGGGGAGATGGTCTACCTAAACTATACGCTAGGATCATCCCGCACCTGGAGAAGGCCTTCCAGATTGGGAAAGAAGTACCAGGGCCAGACAACAGGGAAAAGCTCGCTCGGGTCCATGGTGAGCTAATTGGTACCCTAGAGATGGACCTTTTCTTCAAATCAGGAAAAAAACCGGGACCCTCAGTCAGGTCCACCTGGTACAATGCTACTTGTCGGGAATCCAAGACCAAACTCCTATCTGCTATTAAGAGCGGTAAGGATAGGGATGAAATACAGGCAAGGAGAAGATCTTATAAGAAGCTCCTGGTAGATGCAAGGACCGAATGGGACCAAGAATATTGGGAAAATCTCTCAAGGTCATTAAGTACTCGTGACTCGCGCAAATTTTGGCGCCTGGTTTCAAACGGTACAGAGGAGTTATCCTCAGCTACCGAGCCTAATATTGCTCCCAGTATATGGCAGAGCCATTTCGAGGCACTATACTCAGAAGAGGAAGGGTCTCCTAACAGCACTTTCAGCATGCCAGGCCCAGGTATAAAAGGCGATAGTGTTACGGAAAAAGAAGTGAGGGCGGCTATAGCTGGCCTTCCCGCTGGAAAGGCTCCCGGTCTGGACGGGGTACCTGGGGATTTATTTTAACAAGAACCAGGAATATGGGCCCCATACCTCACGTTAATATTTAACGCGATACTGGGAGGCATGGAAATTCCGGATACTTGGCTGGGCGCAGAGGTGGTCCCAATTTATAAAAAGGGGTCCCCTCTTCTCCCAGCCAACTACCGTCCAATTAGCCTTATAGACATATCACAAAACTCTTCGGGAGATTGGTTCTGAACCGACTGCAGAATTGGGTTGATGAGATGGGCATACTGACTCCTTACCAGGCGGGGTTCAGACAAGGAGTACCCACAACAGACCAAATTTTTAGGTTGAACATGCTATACTGGAGGACAGCTATAATCGAGGGCGGCACCCTGTACACAGTCTTCGTGGACCTGCGTGCCGCCTTCGATTTGGTACCAAGACCGAAGCTGTGGAAGGTGTTGGAGGAGCTGAAAGTCCCTGGAGACATTCTGGGTATTTTGATGCGATTGCATCATAACAACTATGCCCGCGTTAGATATGGTAGAGGTGGCAATCTAACTGAAAGGTTTCCCGTTCGCAGAGGGGTAAGACAGGGTTGTGTGCTCGCACCGACCCTGTTTTGCCTCTTTGTGAACGGGATAATTGACCACCTAACCAGGATTCCGAACACCGATGCTCCAAGGTTGACTGGCAGCAGGGTGCCCGCAATTATGTTTGCAGACGACACCCTGCTGCTGTCCAAATCCCCAATGGGCATCCAACGAGTCTTAGACGAATTTATGGAGTTCTGTTTAGATCGAGGACTTGAAATTAATCCCCAAAAGACTAAATATATGATCCTTAATCCTAGGCCGCACAATCGACCTCCGCCTAGGTTGGGAGAAGTACAACTGGAACGAGTCCACAAAATCGAATACCTGGGGATTACTTTAAACGAACACCTAACATGGTCGTCTCACCAGATGAAAGTGAATATCAAACTGGCACAGTTGGTGGGTGGAATCATGACACTGGCGAATAAATCTCCCTTTCGCCCACTCAGCCCCATTATACACATCTATAAAGCCCAAGCACGGGGTGGTGTCACGTATGGGGGTGAGCTGTGGGGGCACATTCCTTCACCTAAACTACTAATAACTGAAAATAAATTTCTGAGAAGGATAGTTGCTCTACCACAGAGTACTCCATTACTCCCACTCAGACTGGACTTGGACATTCGACCTATAATGGAGGAGCTGGGACTAAAGCCCCTTACATTTTGGCGGCGTCTATGGAGCAGTCCAGATCTCATAAGCTATAGAACTGAGTTCCAAGAATTTTTAGAGCTACCTAATGCCAAAACAATGCCATGGTTGATTTACATCACGAGAACGCTGGAGGCAATTGGACTTTATGAACTATGGACAGACCCACTAAACTCTTCCCCAAAAATTTCAAAAAAGACACTGGCGAGAGCTTATTACGATCACATGCTCCTTAGATCCATGGATAGTGCACGTGCACGGGAGGGGTCATTGTCCAATACGTTCACACAAGTAAAAGACTCCTACCACCTTGAAAGCGTCCTAGATCCCATATCTCCACAACTAACAAGGAAATTATTTCTCCAATGGAGATATGGAACCCTCCCTTTAGCATCTTTTACAGCATCCTGGTCTTCTCACTCCTCTTCAGAAACCTGCCCGGCTTGTGGCTACGCAAAGGAGAATGACATTCACGTTGCTTTCTTTTGCAGGGGGTATGCAAGAAGCAGGTAATTCTGGCTGGTCCCCTTACTTAAGAACTTGGGATTCAGAACTTTTCTACCTGCCTACAGAGTCTTAAAACAGACTTATCCCCTACTGTAGTATTTGCTTTATCAACATTTTTAACTGCAATGTGGTATGCCCGATGTCGCTGCTTAAAAATGATGTGTTAGGAACTTGTAGTCTCAAGACATTCTTAAAACTACGTCATATTTTAAACTCAGTTTTAACCGATCACCAATGTTGTTTAATATGCCTTTTAAAATTTGTATAGTATTAAGTGTATATCTTTTATGATCTTGTGATCGAAATAAAGATTAAGAATGATTAGACTGTCACCTAAGTTAAATTTCTCCAGAACAGCCTTTAAGTATCTCCAATCTACCATGTCAAAGGCCTTTTCTGCATCTAGTGAGATGGTTACTGTAGGGGAAACTAGGAGTTTAGGTTTCTCTATAGTGTGGCATAGCAACCTGTTGTCACTGGATAGTCTGTGCTTCAGAAAGCCCACTTGTGATTGATGTGTGAATTTGGAGATGTATTGTTATACTCTCTTTGAGAGGATTGCGGTGTAGATTTTACAGTCGAGATGTATTAATGATATTGGTCTATAATTTTTAGGTAAGAGAGGATCTTTACCTTCTTTGGGCAGAGCAGCTATGATTGCTTCGGACGGAGTACCCGTAACCTGGCCAGGAGAGGTGAGTAAAAAGCTTTGTTAGCGGTAATACTAAGGATCAGGAAAAAGTTTTGAAGAATTTGGCATTAAACCCGTTGGGTCCTGGGGCTTCACCTGATTTGAGTTTATTGATTGCCTCTATGATTTCACTTTCTATAATAGGGCCATTGATTGAGGATTTTTCTACTTCGTGAGGCTTGGGAGTGTAACTCCATTCAAATAGTTGTGGCACTTCGAGTGGTTTACATCTGCATTTTCCTCATATAATTTCTTATAGAATTCTCTAAAGATATCGGCAATGTTATTGGGGTTGGTGTTGATCTTCCCATCCTTATCCTTCATAGAATTAATGGCCTATTTCTGTAATTTGAATTTTAGGTAGGATGCTAAGAAACAGGAAGCATTATTGAGATTTTGGATTGATTTTTTTCATTGTATTCCCGTTGTCTTCCAGATTGCTGATCCTGTTTTTGGCATCTGCAATTCTGGTATTTGTTTCCTTCATATATTGAAGAATGGCTGCAATTTCATTTTGCATGATGTCAGTGTTTGTTTTTGTCGACTTGACCAGTTCGTGGACATCTGCAAGTTTTTTGAGGATCATCTCCATTGTTGAGTTTATATCTTGTTTTGTTTTTATTGGAGAGTCTGTGTGTGGAGGATCTGCTTTCACACTTTTCAGAGATTGTTTAGTGTCCTTTTCGGTCATTTTACAGTGTGACTGTTAGGGATTGGGCTTTCTGGTTTCTGTTATTGTGGGATTATCTCACCACTATTTGTCCCAGTCGCACCACTGTTTAACCCAGTCGATGTGTTCTAGGTCTGGGTAGTCAAGTGCTAGTGGTGACAGACTGTGTTTTTGACCTACCGGGGACGGATGACTGGTTCCTGTTGTACTATGATTGCCTCGCTTCTGTTGCACCAGAAAGCTGTTGCTGGTTTTAGTTGACTGGTTATCAATGTAGATTGTTTGAGAGAGGTTATATCATAGGTTTTCACGGTTGTATCAAGGGTTTTCAATATTCGATCAGTACATTTGTTGTCAATTGTTGTCAGTTGTCAGACATTTTACATGCATTGCCGGTAGCCTTTGGCAGCCATTTTACATACATATTCACTATGTTCCACCCTGCAGCATCTTTCGCTTTCAAACATCAGAGGCCTGGACATCATCACATAATTTTTCTAATCAGCGTTTTAATGATCTGTGGTGCTTATAAAGCTTGGCACATTCCCATGCCTCCTTACTATACCAAATTTATTTATGTGAGATAGTGTTTATTTGTTCTGGTTACACACAAAGAATCACTATCTTAAGGTCAGGCAGTCAACAACAACTGTACAGCTACACAGATTTAGTTGGATTCCAACAATTATGTCAAGATGGCTGAGACCGCCTTATCTAGCTAGGACTAAAAGATCTTGTGCATTGGTAGGGCAGACATCATTTGATTAGCTCTATTTGCCTCGGAAAACACAAAATGGCTGCCATATTAGGGACAGGCATCCAGGCCAGGCCAACCGGTACGAACGCTTATTTCGCTTAAGACACAGCATGCATGTACGTTATGGACATCGGTTGATCCATTCTATAGATTTATTGAGTGTTAGATCACCTTAGTCTCGATAGATCTGCTCTATAGTGGAGGATGTTAAGAGGCCGCCATCTTGAGGATAGGTATCCAGGCCCACCGGTGAGCTCGCTTAACCCGCTTAAAATAACGATGTGCGCGTTATTACTGATAGCGCTTGCACTGGGTTGATTTGTAGGTTTCCTGTGGCACACGGCACGGTGTAGGCTACCAAGTAAAACAAACTGGTGCTTCTGACCACCACGTGGCCCGCTTTCTAACGGCCCTCCTCCTCCCGCATTTTGCCGTCAGAGCGCCGAATCATGGTGGAGATGAGACCTCTACAGGTTTTCTAGGCATCGGACGATGCCCTTGATGTTTGTCGTTCAGGGTCCGCCTTTCTTTTGGTAAAATGCTCCAAAAATAGAGTCATGATTCTGGCAGGTGTGTTCCTCCGGAGCCGAGCAGAGAACTCATACTGCCATCTTCCTCACTCTCCAAGCCACACTCCCAAGTGCGAATGTTTTTAACTCCAAAAAGAGAAGAGCACATTTTTTGGAGTCCTTTGTGATGGCTAAATAAACCTTTGGGATTGCTTTGAGTGCAGGGTCTTTTATGCCAAAATCCCTTCTAAAGATTTGTACTAAAAAAATCCCCATACAAAATAAGCCAGGACAGAGACATGGCTCTAGGTCAGTCAAAGTCAAAGATAGCTTTAATCGATTTCAATTTTAAAACCATAAAAGCACATATAATACATAATAAAAATATTTAACAAGTATAAAATATTCTTTGAAGGAAAAGAAGGAGCACAGTCCTAGTTCACGTTTAGTCTGTGGCTAAGTACATTCTTTTATAAAGAAAACATGAACACAAAGTTAAAAGGACATTTCATCTTCTGACAGCTAAAAAATTTCAGAAGGGCTGGTCTACAATTAAAATAGATAGGGTTTCAGTTTATTTACAAAGAGAGAGCCAGAACCTCAATTCATAGTTAGTCTACATCTAATTAAATTTTTTAAAAACATAGAGACGAGGTAAATGGACATTTCATCTTCCAGCAACTGAAGTTTCAGTAGGGCTGGTCTAAATTGCCTGAGGCCCCATCTCTTCAGTAACACGCCAAGATATTTTTTTCTGGCCAACGAGTAAAATTTACAAAACAAAATGGAATGGAATGTCGACTTTTGAGATGTATCGTCACATGGGCATGGAATTAGATCTTTTGTCCAGCTATTAGTTTCAGGGAAAGTAATTAGTCTAAAGAAATTGCCGGCCCTAAAACGTGTTCGGAGCATCCGCGCATAGCTGCTCGTTGTGAGGAGCAGGTAATGCTGAATGCCTGAGCCCTGTAACATCAAGTGATTTTCCTGGACGGAGACGTTTTGACTTTCAACTTTCCAACGTTTATTATCCAGTAAAATAAGACAGCTTTTCTTCAGGTTTTTCCTTGAGATAGTGGCCATGGTGTTTGGGGAATCAAAGAATTCCGGGTGTCCTATCTCGGTTAAAAGACCCTTAACATATGTTAACCAGGGGCGGTGGGTGACATTTGAAAGTGGTGGGGCGCAAAGTGATTTGCATTCAGCACCGTAGCGAGCGAGCGCAGCGAGCGAGCCCGAACCCCAAAAGGGGCGTTTGGGGGGATAACCCCCCCCCCAAGAAAATTTTGGAAAAAAAGAAGAAAAATCGTGCATTTTCAAGCAAATTTGAGAAAGCAGGAAGGTTAATAAAGCAATTGTGAAAGTGCAGTTATTACATTAATAGATGGCATAACATAGGTAGCTGCTTATTCAGTATAACCACAGAGCTTCATACATTCCATCCTATTATGCTCAGACTGAATCCTGTCACCAGGCCAACTGGCTCACTTTCAAGAACAGGACCGTATTCAAACCACTTACATGGACATACAAATCAGCAAATGACATGGCATTCAACCTACTCTCTGACACCCTACCATGCTACACACCAACTCGGAACTTTAGATTCACCAATCACAACTTTCAAATCAGCAAATGACACGGCTCCCAACACCCTCTCTGACACTCTACCATACTACACACCAGATCAGAACCTTAGATCCACCAATCACAACCTTCAAACAAAACCAAAGCCACCATGTTTGCCTCCTAGTTCTGGGACTTTTACATCTCTGTCCTTCTACACTGAAACTCCACATCACCCAATATGTGGCCCATCCAATCTCTGCAGGCATTGAAAAGACATGTGCTTCAAGGAAAAAGCACAGCGGCATGGCGGATGTCGACAATGGCATTTAAAGAAAGTGCAATACAAAATAACGTTATATGGGCAAACATTTTTGCTGTTTTCCCCAAACATTTTTTATTAAGTAAATAGAACACTATGAGCGATCCGTACAGGAGAGCTGCATAATTGTGACCAATTGACTACAATCAACAATCAAGGGGAGAGGATGTAGCCTTTCGGCTAGAGTGGTCGGCTTCGAAGCTGGGTAACCTGGTTAGAGTCTCAGCAACAACACTCTACATTCTGTGATTCAGGGCAAATCACTTAATCTCCCCGTGCCTACCAATAAAAAAATGAAGGTGTTCATCTATAACGAAACTGGTGCTCATGTAAAGCGCTCTGATACCCGATGTCTCAGGTCTAGTTTGCGCTATATAAAACTCAAAAAAGAAAAAATCTGAACTTCAAGGTCTGCTTAGCCATACAATATGACTATTCAATGATCAAATTATACAGGTCCTACACACGGTCACTGCGAGGAACCTATGAAGCAATGACTGATGACTCATATGCCTTCCCCATAGGCCTATACACCCAGGAAGCAGCACGTGACTCTTGCTGTAGCTACTCTGCGAGTCACTCTTGTGGAATGCTCAAGAGGAACTGACCCTTTTCTAAGCGGAACAGCTATGACAAACCAGAAAGAGAATGAGCTTTACTCTGTAATGCTAGGAGTGTTGTCTTTATATCTTTGGCACCTCACCTGTTCTAGGGCCCTCCGGTACGCATGCTTGAGCCTGGAACTTCCCATTATCAGAATAAGTGAGTGGATGTGGTTGTCTGCTTGTTGGTCTCTGGTGTTTGTGGCTGTGTGCATGTGTGAGTATGGTTGAGTTTACATGTGCTGGTGTTTGTGGCTGTTTGCATGTGTGAGCAGGTTTGCGTTTACATGTGCTGGTGTTTTTGGCTGTTTGCATGTGTGAGTATGTTTGAGTTTACATGTGTTTGGGAAAAGAATTACAATCAATGCAATGAACTCCCCACTGTATTTATGTCCTGAGTAATTTGCCACAGCCTCCTGTGCACTGAGATATCTACACAACAATATTAACCTCCTCCCTGCACCTAGGCAACATGCAGAAATGCAATTTCATAAAAACTCATACTTACAAGCCTTGGGGATAGCATTTATACCAGATAAAAGCCAGCCACTCTGTTTCTATTAATGTCAGATTTCTGCATCCGTTATCTCTCTAGAGGAACCATGACTAAGGCTGAG
This sequence comes from Lissotriton helveticus, assembly GCF_964261635.1. NCBI lineage: Eukaryota > Metazoa > Chordata > Amphibia > Caudata > Salamandridae > Lissotriton > Lissotriton helveticus. The sequence goes on from NC_136069.1 coordinate 912,081,093, forward strand.
AGGTAAAGTGGGCGTAAAATTAGACTTTACATTTAATTTTGAAGTGAGATGAAATCCAAATATTGGCAAAGCGAATGTGTTTGACTTTTATAGTAAATACAGATACACACCATCCAAGCACATGTTGACTCGACATAGATGATGTGCAAACATCCATGCACTCTCAGACTAACACACCTATAGTACCACATGCATACATACCATCGGGCAGACCCCCATGCCGACAGAACAACAGACCCCAGGCAAACAGAACAAGAGACCCCCCACACACAGAACAACAGACCCCCATGCACACAGAACAACAGACCCCCCCAGGCACACAGAACAATAGACCGCCCCAGGCACACAGAACAATAGACCGCCCCAGGCACACAGAACAACAGACCCCCAGGCACACAGAACAACAGACCCCCAGGCACACAGAACAACAGACCCCCATGCACACAGAACAACAGACCACCCCAGGGACACAGAACAACCGGCCCCCTGGCACATAGAACAACCGGCCCCCTGGCACAGAGAACAACAGACCACCCCAGGCACACAGAACAACCGGCCCCCAGGCACACAGAACAACAGACCGCCCCAGGCACACAGAACAAGAGACCCCCAGGAACACAGAACAAGAGACCCCCAGGAACACAGAACAGACCCCCCACACACAGAACAACACACACACCCATACACACAGAACAGCAGACCCCCAGGCCGACAGAACAACAGACCCCCAGGCACACAGAACAACAGACCCCCAGGCACACAGAACAACAGACCCCCAGGCACACAGAACAACAGACCCCATGCACACAGAACAACAGACCCCCATGCACACAGAACAACAGACCCCCATGCACACAGAACAACAGACCCCCAGGCACACAGACCAACAGAACAGACCCCCAGGCACCAAGTTCCCTATTACTATTGAGCAGCAGTTCATGTTAGTAAACGGAACGCGTGTCACGTCGAATCGGACAGCTGGAGAAAAACAGATCGGGTGTGCCCTCAGTCCTGGTGACAAGGCCACACATTAGTGTGTCTGTGTTATCCATCAGATCAGCGACATGTGGCACACATGACATATCACACCCAGTGTCTACATACTGCTAGCACTGGGACGTGTCTATAGATTAAGGTTGTACAATAAAGCTTTTGTTTAAAAAAAAAAACGGGCAAGACAGATTACTTTTGCAGTTTTGTACAAAGCGAACTCTTCCCGAAGGTATTGAAGAGTTTTACATTACAGACAAACAAATTCATTTTTGATAGGCGCAGAGAGATTTATTAAGTGGTGGTCCCCAAAAACAACTGCCGGTGGGAACAACCTGCAGCCACCGGTTCAAATTAAGCACTGCACATAACCCTAGAAAAGTAAGTAGACCACTCCTTGTGGGATGCGAGGTCTCGGGATCCGTACTCAGAGTAAACACTTGTATTTATTTATAACACACAAAGTGCAGGAGGAAGCCTAGCTTTAAGGCGAATATTAACAAAACAATGCACAAGACAATAACTTATAAGCTAAAATGGATGTAAAGGTTTGAGGGGGGAGCACTACATTTTCTGATTCACTGCAGACACCTCATTTCTTTAAGGTACGTGATATCGTTAACAGGGACATTCACCTACTCGCTGAACAGTCATTAACAAACTGTTTTGAATATGGACTAAATGATTCAACCACAACGAAGGAGAAAGTGCTGCTCAATTGTGTGTGTGTGTATGCATATATATATATACATACACACACACACATACATACATACAAAGCACATGGAGCAGCTTTGGACAAAACTGATCGCCCACATAGCAATATTTTAACTGGGCACAAATGGACGCACCGCGGCTGCTGTGTGGCAAACTGCCACTAGGGGTGCAGTAGGCATCTCAATCGGTCACTGCAAGTTGCAAAACACTGCAGGCCTCGCGATGCAATTGAAATGCTGGTTCAGGGGTAGCAGGGCTTGCACAATGCGCCCCCCTCTTCTGAGACTTTCATTAGCAAGGTCACCTAACCGGTGACACCTGTGATTGACAGGTGTGGGGTGAGTGTGGAAGCCAGTTCTCAAGCAGTGGCTGGTGGAAGCACTAAATGTACAAACACTAGACACTGTCCTGCAGGACACAATAACGAGTTAGTACGGAAAATGACACCAACCAATAAAAACCTGGAGTAGAGTAATTACAAGGCAATTGACATTGGCTGAAGATTGAGAAGTAGGAAAATGTAGTAAAATGTCTATAAGCGCCAGTAATTCAGAGTTCTTAAAGAATATCCATGAAAATCTTAAAGAAACTGCAAGCCAAGCTCACTAAGGGGAGAGGTTATTCAAGAAGAAGCTGAGACAGTCAAGTCCATGTCGGTATTCTATTGGACAAGGTACATCAATTTTAGGTGATCAAAAGCAAGTCAGGACACAAAGGACAGTCAAACACCAGGTAGTCAGAGAAGGGCCCGCAGTGGAAAGAGGAATAATAATCAAATAAAAAGGTGCTTGGTATGAAGCTTCGAAGACAAAAGATGCAGGCTTATTATAGGACAGAGCTTTTAAGGGGTTGGGGATATGCTAGGCATGTAAAAAGAGTAGTCCAGCCTTCATCGAAGCAATATGAGCCTGTGCAGAAGCACCAGTGTACAAATGGGGTTGGAACGAGGAGTAGCCTCAAACATCATAAAAATGTGGCATTAAGTGTAAAGACCAAGACCCCCGTGGCAGCGTGAGTGGCCAAAGTTCAGGGTTATCTCTAGGGCGCAGACCTCAGGTGTAGCTAGCCTCCGTGTGCCTCCACAAGGAGCATGAGGTTACTGACACAACACCTGAGTGAGACAAGGCATGGCATTGTCCCTTTTAGAAACAAAAGCTCTAACAATCAGCCGGCCTTCACTTACAAGGCAGAATCTTCAGACTCCTTCACCCTCACCTCAATGATCTCTCACTGTACCCAGGGTACTCCTCCTTCCAACTTTTAAATCTGGCACAAGTGTTGACGTCAGACTAGAGAAAGTGATGTGTGTCCCCACGCAGTTCAAATACATACCAGTAATGGGAGAAAGTCATCACCAGCAACACAATTCCATATCTCGAAGAGACCACAATAATAGAAAACAGGGATGCATACAATTTACAAAGTGCAGTCAGATCAGCTAAACCATAAATAATTAACGTCCGGCATACATTTTAACGCAAAATACATAAAAGTGTATTCATTCATTACATGACAATTTTAAACATGTTAAAAACCTCAACTGAAAGTCAGCAACACAGAATGAAAACATGTAAAACATGGACATGCCATGGCTTCCTGTCAAACAGGCCTTCCTCAAGGACCCAACAGGTGATTCCGTTTTAGGAGACGGGGACATAATATGTGTTTGCCATGGTTGGCTAGTGTGGGGCAGCCATTGCACAATATACACAATGATGTGTTTGATATATACCACCTGAGTAGATGTATGCATTCCATCTTCAGTGGGAAAGCTGTGATCTCACTAGCCTAAATCATGCTGTATGCCTATAGCTTGAACCTTTACCAAGAGAGAGGCCCTCAGTGCCTCTACTGGGGTGCAGCCACTGACAGCGCCCACCCTCTTCAGGAACCCTCCTCATTGTCTATATGTTGCATATACCTTGCACAGAGCCATGGCCTCAAGTGTGTTTCCTGACTGTGTGTCAGTCACCCTGTGAAAAGTGTTCACAGTGCCAGGTCTTGGAGGTTCCTGGGACACCCTTGACAACGTCTGGTGACAGTTTTGCAAACTGTAGGCAACCTCTTGGCTGGTTTCCCTTCTGTGCCACAGAGAGGAGTCTTTGTGCCATGGTCGTGGTTCTTGTTGGGAAGCATACCTTCATATGTATGGGGAAAGTAGCCATGAAAGAGAGAGAAAGTTGCAAGGGAATCTACGTGCACTTGCACTGCTCTTATGTATGCATACATATATATTCCATATTAAAGATAGAATATAGGGCGAATGTCGACGTCCTTCAGCCACAGTGCTGCATTTGCGCTATAAATGTCCTTCTCTTCTTTGTAAAACGTGCTTCTTTGCTTAGTATCCCCACGGTTATATTTGTGTATATTTAATCACTTTTTCTTTAGGTTTCCTGTAGCTTGGACATAATCAAGGAGAACGCTAGAGCGTGTTACAGAGATTGCATTAATATATCACATTTGCTGTTTATATTTACAATGTTATCACAGAGTTAGCATTTCATAAGAACACAAGAAGATCAGAACATCTGTAGATTTATATTTACAGTGGTCGGTACTGTAATAAAGTTCGTGTATTGGAAGCAGATGTATACACTATAGCGCAAGGGAGGCGAACCCTGTACTAGAAAAACGTCATGCGATAGAATAGAATTCTTGTCCAGGAGGAGAGTGTGCGGGCGTGGACAGTATGAAGGAAGGTGGAACCAGAATCCATTCCTCAAGATGAGGTGGCCTTATGTATAAATTATTAATTCAACCCAAATGCAGTGCATGTGTGAAAGAACGACAAGCATATATACATAACATACAGGTATGTATCCAAGCAAAGACCACTCTCTTTCTACCCATTATAATCCACGAGGGGCTTCCATTAATTATTACATTCATCATTAAGTCCCCCTCGGGACGCAACCAGCCTTTTACACTTGAGAGCCGCGATCGCACAAAGTAAAAGGAGCTCCAGGGACTAATTTATTTAGCACGACATGGTGCAGACAAAGGCACGACTGAAGTGCGTCTCAGAGCTCGTCTCCGGGCTGCAATAGTCCACACCTTTACTTACTTGTGAATTTGGAGCGCCTCCCGCCCAGCCCACACTGGCGCACTTTGCCTCCTTGGAAAAGTCCATAATAAATGTCTCCAACAAACTTGTGCAGCTCGGGGTCCGAGGCGTTGACCAGGTCCACTCCCGTCTGACAGAGGATTTTCCCAGTCATCCACTTTTGGGTACCCATAGCAACAGTTATGGTCAGAAAAGAGGCAAAACTTAAAGCCGAAACCAAGGAAAACAGGGTCTTTTTGAAACAGCCCGGCATCCTAGGCGTTTCAGGAGATCATGTTCAGGCTGCTGTGGGGCAAGGGTGTTCCCAAACACTGCGGCGGTGCTGAGCGGGACAAACACAAGAGGGCTTGAAGGTAGTGTCAATATTTTGACCCTGCAGGAGAGAAAGAGGGAAGCTGTCACACCTGCCTTCGGGGGGAAGCGAGTAAATGCCCGCCTTTACTCCTGACACCTTCCGAGCGGTGGACTAGCCAATCCTGGCGCTGCATGCAGCGCCAGGATTGGCTAGGGGGGCACATTTAGTACTCGCCCTTTCTTACCCTGTTTTCAGCTGCGGCGCTGCTGTAAGAAGCAGCACCCCTCTCTATGGGGAAAGTCTAGCGCGCATGCTCGGGCAAGGTGGCACCTAATCGTGTCATGCGCAGTACTGCTGCAGCTGGGTGTGGACGTCACTCAAGCTGCAGCAGCCCAGCCAGCCCCACCCCCTGCACACTCCTGATTGAGTCGGGTGTGTACCACTCCCGGCGGATTCCCGGCGCTAATAATAACACAGTTTAATGATTGCCAAAAATACCACGGTGCGTCCATGTGGCTTAGTGGGCAAACGCCCCTACGCCTCAATGGACGCACCGCTGCTGATGTTAACCAGTCAATTTTGCTTGCCCCCTGTAGTATTAAACAGGCAATTTAACAGTATCTTTTTTTCACAGAGCATGGGATAGTGGAAAAGCATGTCCCTTTGTAGGTTACCCATAATTTCTTACATCCCAAGAAACACCTCAATAACTCATACACAGGTGGGAGAGTTGGGGATGGTGTTAAACCTCAATTTTATAAGGCAATGTGTCCCGAAATAAGGTACAAAATCAGCATATTCAAAACTACCATCAGCTAGGTATGGGACAAACTCATTAAGTGAAATGCAGAAAGTCATTGCCTTAACGGCTCTCAGTAATAGGAAAATATAGAATGATAAGCAGAATCATGAATCATATTGAATCCCAAATGAGCATCAAAACAGAAATAAATATTATAGCATCCCTAGTAGCAGCGACAGATCATCTGGCTTACCCCCCAATTGGAAATCTTCTCATACAACATAATAGAAATTACAGATTCTTCATTGTGTGAGCGAAAAAGAACATTTGAGCAAATCAGAACATAGGATTTTAATAGTGTCATACGCCTTTACACCTAAGGACTATTGGGTATATGCATCAAAATTCGGTAAAACAAGTCCTTATTAGCGAAAAATAAGGAATCGCTAATAAGGACTCGCATACGCGATGCATCAACAGATTCAGTATTAAATACCGAATCGCTAAAAATCGTTAAATAATTCGGAAAACACATTTGCGAGACTCCAAATCAAAGATAAGCAAATACCAAAAAAACAAATACCGAATTGGTATTTGCGATTTCGGTATTAGCGAATTCGCTAAAAAAGAAAAGTCGCATCGGAAGCAGGTTGATGACATCACAACCAGGAAGTAACACAGCCCATGCTTCATTCAGTGCCCTGAGGAGCTCAGAGGAGGATGCAGAGCGCAAGAGCTGAGGAGTGAGACAGTGACAGCACAAAGCAGCCATTGACCAGACAAACAGGATGGAGAAGGATGCACCCCAGGACAAGGAGACGCCCAGGAAGAGAAAGCAAACGTTTTCGGACAAAGAACTTGAACTGCTCATCGAGGGGGTGAGCAGCAAACACGACAGGCTTTTTGGCAAGCTGTCCCTAAAGGTGCCAGAGGCAAAGAAGCGCAAAATGTGGCTGCGCATCAAAGAAAGAGTCAATGCTGTAGGAGTCACCCACCGCAGCATTGACGATTTGATGAAGAGGTGGTATGACCTCAGGAAGAGGGCAAAGGAGAGGATAGCAGAAAGGGTGAAGGATGCAGCTGGCACAGGAGGGGAAACATCCAGCGTCACACCAAACACAGCCCTCGAGGACCTCGTTGAGGCTACAATTGAGCCAGAAGCTGTTGTGGGGGTCACCCAATTGGACACTTCTGGCGCTGCAGCAGGAGGAGAAGGTAAGATGCATGCCAGCGCAGATATGCAGCGTGGTGTCCACCCCTGTCCATTCCCCCAGGCCAAACACAGTGCATATGCAGCTGTGCCTAACGCATATCCCCTCACCAGAGTGTTGCATCATTGGAGTTGTAGTCATATCATGAAAGAGTGCATGTCTGACCCCTAATGTAAATGGAATGAAACCAGCAGCACAGGGCCAAATGTCAGTACAAAATGTCCTTAATGTAGATGAAAGTATGCAAAACAGATACATAATGGCAAAATAATAACAATGCACTGTTTCACACACAGATGCATCACCCCTTGATTCAGATGACAGCGGAGCCTCGTCATCTCTGAAACCCCAGTGGTGACCGATGCTGAGACCCCTCAGGGACGTGAACCCACAACACCACCATCACCACCGCCACAACCATCACCACCAACCCCGCCACCACCACCACCACCACGGCGGACAACACCACCGCCGCGGACAACCCCATCACCACCACCACAGCAGACAACAACACAAAGCCGAAGGGTAAATGTCCCCTCCCTGCAGGTGATGGAGACAGAGCAGAGGCCAGCAGCCACAAATGTCTCACAACAGACAGTCGTTACTCCGACCGCCCAAGCAGCAGCACGTGTCCGAGTCCGACATGGGGCCAGGCCCCTGGCTAGAGCTGCAGAGAGATCTGATGATCCAACACATGGATACGGAGTGGTTGAGACACGGATGCTGCTTGTCCAGCGCCTGCAGGGGAGACACATGGGTGCTATAAACATTAATATTACAAAATTGACAAACAAAATTGGCACCATGACTGAGGCTATGTGTGAGATGACCACAGCCGTTGCTGAGGGTAACAGAGACATCAAACTGTGCCTGCAGGAACTCACACGTGCTGTAATTGCAGGCCAACAGAGCGAGCGCCGGAGGCATCGGCAGAACATGCTCCGTTCCAATGCTTCCATTAGGGCCATCACTAAGCTGTGCATTCGCGCAGATCTGTGTCCCTGCAGGTCGACTTGGGCCATTATTACGGAGATGCGGCATAGTCCTTAGAGAGAGTGACCACTGCAGTGGAGCATCTGCAGTCTGGGACTTTCAGTGCCAGCAGTTTGGGAGGGGAGTGAGGCAACTTCAAGCGTGAGCAGCATCTCTGTTCCGGAGGCCAGCGAGAGGAGGCGCAATGCGCGCAGCACCACAGCCACAGAAACACATCGCGGCGATGTGGAGGAGTCACGAAACAGGAGGCTAGGGGTATGGGGCAAGCGCAAATAGCCATGTTCCATTGGCTCCCTGGCCCTGGTGACGTAACTATGGGCCAACTATACTGCAACATGATACACCCATGATGACAACTGCCATGTATCCCATTATTATTTTGATTCTGCGTCATTTTTGCGTCTCAATCATATGCACCTAACAGGTGCTCATGTGCATTAAACATTTGCAAACCAGAACATGTTGTGATGGCTCATTCATACCTGTTGCAAAGCAACCCCAAGTTTGAGATTGACCCTCTGTGCACAGCTTAAAGGAAACCGGTTGGTTTCTATTCCAATACACAATTTAAATGAAAAAGTTCAATTCGAATACTTCAGTTTTGTTTATTTGGGATCATTATCTTCATGATCAACTTTCTTCTTTTATCCTTGTAAATATAATCCAATACATCATCTTGAATACATCAATCACCGTAACTTGTTTCCCAATGCATTTCGGGCAGAACTGTGCCCTTTGTCAGGGGATAATTCTACAAGTAAAGAAAGTATACGTTTCAAAGTCATGCTCCTACTTAAATATGTAACCATCTGTTATCATGTCAAAAAAGAATCCATGCGAGCATGTGGTGTTATAGTGCCATCATTGCATTGAAAATTGATGACTCTTTGGAGTTACAGAGTTAAACTTGAACTCGTGCTAGATTGAATGGAAGTGCTCCAGATGCTCGGTGAACAAACATGTACTGCTTGTGAGCGCGAGGCTACAGTCATGCATCATGTAAAACAATCTGTGTTTCTCCTTAATGTTACACGTTATGTGATGGTGAACTAAATTAACATCATGCAGTGATTGGTGGTGAACGGTGTGCGACGTACATAGGGAATAATGTGCATCGTGGCTGTTAAAGTAAAGTAAATCGTGGCTATTAAAGTAAAAAGATTTCGAGAAAGTGTCAACAAACTCACGCGGTGAAGCCTTTCTCGGGTGATATCTGAAAAAATAAACGCGAGGACGCGATAATTAATACAGTCCTACGCATTATTTTGTGAAGTGAGTCCTCAAGAGAGGTACTTACTTATGGTCGATGTAGTATTGTGGATTAGCAGTGATCGGGAACAGCGTCAGGGAAGCTCTTCTCGGCGCGGGTGAAGGAAAGTTCACAAAATAATGCGTAGCACTGTATTAATTATCGCGTCCTCACGTTTATTTTTTCAGATATCACCCGAGAAAGGCTTCACCGCGTGAGTTTGTTGACACTTTCTCGAAATCTTTTTACTTTAATAGCCACGATTTACTTTACTTTAACAGCCATGATGCACATTATTCCCTATGTACCTCGCACACCGTTCACCACCAATCACTGCATGATGTTAATTTAGTTCGCCATCACATAACGTGTACCATTAAGGAGAAACATCGATTGTTTTACATGATGCATGACTGTAGCCTCGCGTTCACAAGCAGTACATGTTCGTTCACCGAGCATCTGGAGCACTTCCATTCAATCTAGCACGAGTTCAAGTTTAACTCTGTAACTCCACAGAGTCATCCATTTTTAATACAATGATGGCACTATAACACCACATGCTCGCATGGATTCTTTTTTGACACAATAACAGATGGTTACATATTTAAGTAGGAGCATGACTTTGAAACGTATACTTTCTTTACTTGTAGAATTATCCCCTGACAAAGGGCACAGTTCTGCCCGAAATGCATTGGGAAACAAGTTAAGGTGATTGATGTATTCAAGATGATGTATTGGATTATATTTACAAGGATACAAGAAGAAAGTTGATCATGAAGATAATTATCCCAAATAAACAAAACTGAAGTATTCGAAATTGAACTTTTTCATTTAAATTGTGTATTGGAATAGAAACCAACGGGTTTCCTTTAAGCTGTACACAGAGGGTCAATCTCAAACTTGGGGTTGCTTTGCAATAGTTCGTGTCAATTACGCTGATAGGAACAGACAGCGATACCTCTGCAGCACGCTACAAACTGTATATTTGGTCACATTAAGGATAACTTGGCTGTGCGCGTCCAAACTTAAATTGTTCATTCATACCTGTCTCAGAAGTGATGTCGTGTGATGTATGTCCGCCTCCTTTGTCTCTTAGCTGTGTTAGGCACGTGTGCCTGTTGGTGTTGGGGGGGTTGCTGTGCAAGTAAGTCATCCTCTCCACCCACCTCTATTGGTATCCCCCTTCTTGTGGCAATGTTGTGCAGCATGGCGCAGATTGCTATTATCCGTCAGCAGGTAACTGGGTCATACTGCAAGGCTCCTCCTGTCTTGTGCAGTATCCGGAAGCGACTTTTGAGGATGCAAAAGGTTCGATCTACCACATTCCTGGTGCTGATGTATGCTGTGTTGTAGCGCTGCTCCTGAGGTGTTGCAGGGTTGAGGTAGGGAGTGAGGAGGTATTCACGCAAGGCGTAGGCGCTGTCACCTGCAGGGTGGGTAGCAAAGGGTTAGCTGCATGAATACATTTACATATGTGAGGATGGAGTTAATTTTGAGGCATTTATATTAACCTAGTAGGTGTCCCTCTACAAATTCACCGTTGATCAGACGCCTGTGGATGCCACTGTGTTTGAATATGTATGCGTCGTGTGTGCTTCCTGGAAATTGGGCTACGATGTCCGTTATGATGTGCTTGGCATCGCACACGACCTGCATGTTGATGGAATGGTATGACTTCTGGTTGCGGAAGATGTATTCGTTGGCTATGGGGGGACAGATGGGGACATGGGTGCAGGCAACGCATCCTATCACATGTGGAAATTGTGCCACCTGGTAGAACTCCTGTTTGGTGTGGTTCAACTGCTGTGGGGTTGTGGGGAAGGTGATGTGGTGATGTATCAATGTCAGCATGGCATCTAGGAATTTGTGGAAGAATCGTGAAAGTGCGATTTGCGACACGCCTCCAGCTTCTGCTATGACCCCCTGGAAGCTTCCTGACGCCAGCATGTGCAGGCTGCATAGGACCTGGACATGGGCTGGGTTGGCGTTGGTCCTATGGGTCTGGTGCTGCAGTAGTGGTTCCAGGTCGGCAATGAGGCGCATGATTATAGCCCGGCTCAGCCTGCACTTGTCGTATATCAGTTCCTCTGTCTGGCCCCGCAATGTGATGCGCACCCTGAAGACTCTGGCCTGGAGCATCCTCCTGCGCTGTGCAAGAGCGTTGATTCTCCTCCTCCTAACAAGCAGGTAGGGGGCAGCCATTTTGGTAGACATACAGGGTCTCCAGAAGCATATTTGAAGGGTTTCTGATTATCTGCACCTGTGTTAGATTTTTTTTTTTTTCTTCCTTCGAATAACTTTACCTCCAGTTTGTGATTCCCCTTATTTTGCTCCTGCAAAATAGCGATTATGGGCATTTTCAGTATTTGCGAGTTTTGATGCATTTCGTTGCGATTCTTTAATAGCGATTCGGTATTTCCAGAGGTTGAGTTCTCTCTCGGTATTACCGATTGGCTATTTTGCTAATTGGTAATTTACCGCGGGGTTATTTAGCGATTCTTTATTTTTAAAGGGATTTGGGTTGATGCATTGCATTTTCAGGTTTTGCCTTCGGTATCGGCCTGTTTTAACGAATCACAAATTTACCGGGAGGTATTTTGCTTGATGCATCTGCCAGTATGTTACTACTTGAATATTGATTCAGCCTACTCTATACCAATATCATCCAGAGATGCCAAAACAAGCTAGTTACAAAATAATAATGAACAATTGTAAATGAATGGAATTCTGCAAGCAAGTGATAGAAACTTTATTCTCAGTGTCAGTTGGAAGTAAACAAAGCATGGCATGCAGCAAAAGTAATAAACAATAAATAAGCAAAATGAGACACCCATTTTGAACAAGAAGGCATCAGGGCCTAACTGAGGCCTAGTTAGCATAAGCTAAGAAAAGGGAAGTTTAACAGGTCATATCAAAATTGATGGAAACCTATAGGTGTACACTTGTGAACTCAAGTGTAGATTACTACTTTTCACATTGTTATTAACGTACAATTAATATTAAACACACAAATATTTCTACAACTTGCTATGCATAATGGCTTACATAAAAAGGTGAGATATTCAAAAGGCAGCAGCTCACCTGGTGGCCACTAAGAACAGCAGAGACTGCATCTCACCGATACCCACTCTTAGCCCCTACTTATGTGAGTTTGAGGGAGCCCCTTCAACATATCCTGCAGGGGGGCCCAATCACGTTCTGTTACGCCACTGCCCTGAGCATAGTGTGATGTGTGCACCCAAAGAGTGCCACTACAGCCTGACTGTTAAGGGTGCTGCCGCTCCCGCATTCCCCAAGTAAGCAGATACAGGTGGAGCAGTTTAAGGTATCTAGGTCATGTCATTTCATTAAAATCTGAAGCAAGGATGTAGATGAAGGGAGCCAATATCTTTTGATACGTCTTCGAATTGTGTGTTCCAGAGAGTGACAGTTTCTCCATACCGAGCAGCTACCATAGTTTGTGTAGCCTAAGTGTGTAATATGGGGTCTTGTCTGTTACCCGGAGTGAGAGAATTGTTTGGTGTGCCGCACTGACAGCCAGGACCATCTGTTGCCCTTGGAGTGGTTTCAGCTGGAATGTCAGCTGGTTAGGGAGTCCAAGTTTTGTGTATGTGGGGAAATGTGGTATCTCTTTGTTAAAGGGGCAATCAACTGCATCAATTACCACTCCCAGTATCTGGATAGTTTGGAACAGTTCCATAGCAGGTGAGCGGTGTGCCGGTGCCTCAGTGCAGGGTTCTATACCAAAAGGAGACTATTGTGATGGCACTCTCGGTGCCTGATACACTATATGAATAAGTCATAATTGAGCGACTGCACTCCTTCCCTTTATAAATTACTCTAATAATCATACTCATTCAGTGAAATGCGTGCGAACAGAAGCCGTGGAGTGCCTCATCACAGCTCAGTTAGAAACTAATACTCCAATTGGGCACATTACTCCTGCACCCGACTGTCGCACTGCGGAACAGGAAATCATTCCTTCGTGAAACACTTCCTCCAAAGTTACATCATAATTATCTGGTTATCAATGTTAATCCAATATCTTAAATCATGCATCGTTCTTCATATTTCACCACAATGGAGACAGCATGTTTGCGCTTTGAATTCTTTATTCGTTATTTTCAGGTGCCAAACGTTGCCTATCCAGGCTTTAACGGAGGCATCTGAAGTCAGACATGTTTAAACAGTGGTTTTGTAACACAGCATGCTCCCAATGCATTTCGAATTTTTGCAATTCTTTGTCAGGGGTTAACTGTAAATAAAATAAAGAAACAATTAAGCTAGCTACTCCTAGTGCATAAACCTATCCCTCAGCCAAAAAGAACTGAAAACCATACGATATTAACACTGAAACATCAAACTCCCTCCATGCTCCTAACCTTTCCAGCTCCCAAAATGTGCATCATCGGTTTTCTCAACATGTGCAATAAATCACCGCTCCCTCCCAGTTGAACAGTTTCCGCAAAACTACGAGCCACCCTTCTTCCTCATATACCTTCTCTGCGCCACAACCGGCAGCATAACCTCACTTGACTTCCTCATGACAGAAACTTGTGTTGTATTTCCCTCACGCTCGTGCAGTTTTTAAAGAAAAAGCTCTCACACCTGTGAACCATCATGCTGTGATTGGCTCCAACCCCTCCCTTTTTCTGGTGTGTACTGTCATGTATTACTGCATCCGCTCATCAGTGAACACACCGGATGCCAGGTATGGTTTCAGTATTCTTTATTGGGATACATTCTTAGAGTGGCTTTGCACATCCGTCCTCGTCGTCGTCCTGGTCTGGAGTGTCCTCTTCCTGTCCGTCCACAGGAAGTCGTGTCCAGTGACCTGGACGCTGCCCTGTGGCCCACAGGGTCCTAGTGCCCTGTGTTGGTGGTCAGGTCACCACATCTCCCCCTTTGTCACCAACAGAACGTCTTTGTCACATGTACAAGTCCGTGGCACAGTATCTCATGACGATGAGATAATAGACCGATGATGATGGAGAGAGAGAGAGAGAGAGAGAGAGAGAGAGAGAGAGAGAGAGATAGTCTACATTTCTTCTAGTAGTCTTCTTGTCTTCTTGCACTCTCTTTTTGGTCTTTGGTCTCTGCTCTGTTCTTGTCCTCCGCTTTCCTCTTTTGGTGTTGTTGTCTCTCTTGTTGTTCCTTGCTCTCTGTCTTCTGTTGTTGTTGCACGTTCTTCCTCTTCCACTTTGAATTCCTTGAAATGGGAACTGTTTCTTGTTGTTCTTCTGTTGTCAGAAGCTGCAGTCACCATTGACCCTTTTACGTCAGTCACAACCAGCGGGTCTCTTGCGAATGGGCTGTCCGACTTTCTTTGTTGTTTCTGCCGCACTACCACCAGATCCCCTTCAGTCAGCTGGTGTTCAGTTGCATTTCTCCTTTTGTCAGCATATTCTTTCATTCTCTTCTTTGCTTGGTGATCTCTGTCTGCGATGTCACTTCTGGTCGTGCTTTCCGTGGCGTCTATCTGAGGTAACCTTGTTTTGCTTGATCTCCCTAGCACCAGTTCTGCTGGGCACCTGCCAGTGGAGCTGTGAGGAGTATTCCTGTAGTCTCTGAGCACTTGACAAAGCGCTTGCCCAATTGATATCTGCGTCAATTTTGCCCGCTGGATGGCTTTCTTGATCGTCCCCATGAATCGTTCTGCCATTCCATTGGCCTGTGGCCACAAAGGAGTTATCTTCCGATGCTTGATCCCCAGATATTCCAGGAATCTACGGAATTCCTCTCCAGAAAATGGAGGACCATTATCTGTTTTCAGTGTCTGTGGGGAGCCCCAGGCGGCAAATATGTCGTCTAGCACTGGTAGTGTAGCACTTGCCGACGTCGACGATACTTCTCTCACTATTGGAAACCTTGAAAATTTGTCGATGACCACTAGCAGGTACTTTCCATTCTCCAGTGGCCCATAAAAGTCTGTTGCAAGCTCTGTCCATACTGCAGGTGGCAGTTCCGACATTTTCAGTGGTGTCGGTTTGGCAGGAGGTCCTGTTACTTGACAGGTGTGACAGAGCGATATCTCCTCCTCCACCATGTTGTCCAATCCCGGGAACCACACTTTTTCTCTCAACATCTTCTTTGTCGCTACAATTCCTCGATGCGACTCGTGTGCTAGTTCGACTGTTCTCTTTCTTAGCCGACGTGGTATTACAATTCTTGAGCCCCTCATCAGAATTCCCTTTTCCGTTTCAGACAGCTCTTCGCCTATCTTTTTGAATGCCAGTAGTTCCTCTTTATTGACTCCTTTTTCTGTGATGGTGTTGCTGTTGATGTGTCTCCACCTCTGCTGCCGTACCACCACTCCGATGGCCTTCATTGTCGGGTCTCCTTTTGTTTCTCGCTCTAGTTCTTCATTTGTTATTAATGCCGGAGTGTTCTGTCTCACAATGAAGTTTAGATACTCTTCTGCCATTGTGGGGCCACCTTTTTGATAGGGAAGCGGATGCCGTGACATGTAGTCCGCTGGATTTTGATCTTTCCCTGGTTTGTGGACAATCGTGAAGTTGTAGTCCATCAGCCTGATCCCCCACCGTTCAATTCTTGGCGGTATCTTTGCGTTTGGGTTTCCGTATATTGTTACTAGGGCTTGATGATCTGTTATTATCGTGAACGTTTTTCCGTATATGAACATGTGATAGTGCTCACATGCCCATACCACCGCCAAGCTCTCCTTTTCTGGTTGAGAGTATGCCCTCTCAATGTCCGACAAGCTCTTGCTTCCGTAAGCCACTATCTGTCGAGGGGAGTCTTTTCCTGGCTTGTGTTGTGCTAATATCGCGCCAAGGTCTACCGGACTGGCATCTACTGTCAGTTCAGTGCATAGTCTCGGGTCGAAATAGGCTAGGTGGTCCACTGCCGTTACTGATGCCCTTATTTCTTCAAACGCCCTTTGACACTCTGTGGTCCAGTCGAATGTTTGGCCCTGCTTTGTCAATTCTCTCAGTGGCGTGCTCACTGTCGCGAAGTCCTTTATGTATCTCGCGCAGTAGCTGGCAAGGCCGAGGAACGAGCGCACGTCAGCGACATCTTTTGGTTCTTTTGTTTTTTCAAGGGTGTCTATTTTTCCACGATCTGGTCTCATTCCTTTCTTTGAAAAGATGTGTCCGAAGAATACTAGTTCTTCTCTGCCCAGCTCGCATTTCTTTTCGTTTACTGTTCGGCCCACCTCTACTAGCTGTGAACAAACTTCTCTCAGAGCCTTATCGTGTTCGTCATCACATTTGCCAAACACCAGGATGTCATCACTATAGTTCAGACTGTTTTTGATCGGTCTGATGATCTGCCTGATCGTTTACTGGAAAATCTCTGCTGCTGACGATATTCCGAAGCTTAATCTCTTGTAGCGAAATAATCCGAGGTGCGTTGAGAAGGTCGTTATGTATCTGGACTGCTGGTCCAGCTCCAGTTGGTGGTACCCTTTGCATAGGTCGAGCTTGGAGAATTTCCTCATTCCGGTCAGGCAACTTATCATGTCATCTAGATGCGGCCCTGAAGACTCTGGCCTGGAGCATCCTCCTGCGCTGTGCAAGAGCGTTGATTCTCCTCCTCCTAACAAGCAGGTAGGGGGCAGCCATTTTGGTAGACATACAGGGTCTCCAGAAGCATATTTGAAGGGTTTCTGATTATCTGCACCTGTGTTAGATTATTTTTTTTTTCTTCCTTCGAATAACTTTACCTCCAGTTTGTGATTCCCCTTATTTTGCTCCTGCAAAATAGCGATTATGGGCATTTTCAGTATTTGCGAGTTTTGATGCATTTCGTTGCGATTCTTTAATAGCGATTCGGTATTTCCAGAGGTTGAGTTCTCTCTCGGTATTACCGATTGGCTATTTTGCTAATTGGTAATTTACCGCGGGGTTATTTAGCGATTCTTTATTTTTAAAGGGATTTGGGTTGATGCATTGCATTTTCAGGTTTTGCCTTCGGTATCGGCCTGTTTTAACGAATCACAAATTTACCGGGAGGTATTTTGCTTGATGCATCTGCCAGTATGTTACTACTTGAATATTGATTCAGCCTACTCTATACCAATATCATCCAGAGATGCCAAAACAAGCTAGTTACAAAATAATAATGAACAATTGTAAATGAATGGAATTCTGCAAGCAAGTGATAGAAACTTTATTCTCAGTGTCAGTTGGAAGTAAACAAAGCATGGCATGCAGCAAAAGTAATAAACAATAAATAAGCAAAATGAGACACCCATTTTGAACAAGAAGGCATCAGGGCCTAACTGAGGCCTAGTTAGCATAAGCTAAGAAAAGGGAAGTTTAACAGGTCATATCAAAATTGATGGAAACCTATAGGTGTACACTTGTGAACTCAAGTGTAGATTACTACTTTTCACATTGTTATTAACGTACAATTAATATTAAACACACAAATATTTCTACAACTTGCTATGCATAATGGCTTACATAAAAAGGTGAGATATTCAAAAGGCAGCAGCTCACCTGGTGGCCACTAAGAACAGCAGAGACTGCATCTCACCGATACCCACTCTTAGCCCCTACTTATGTGAGTTTGAGGGAGCCCCTTCAACATATCCTGCAGGGGGGCCCAATCACGTTCTGTTACGCCACTGCCCTGAGCATAGTGTGATGTGTGCACCCAAAGAGTGCCACTACAGCCTGACTGTTAAGGGTGCTGCCGCTCCCGCATTCCCCAAGTAAGCAGATACAGGTGGAGCAGTTTAAGGTATCTAGGTCATGTCATTTCATTAAAATCTGAAGCAAGGATGTAGATGAAGGGAGCCAATATCTTTTGATACGTCTTCGAATTGTGTGTTCCAGAAAGTGACAGTTTCTCCATACCGAGCAGCTACCATAGTTTGTGTAGCCTAAGTGTGTAATATGGGGTCTTGTCTGTTACCCGGAGTGAGAGAATTGTTTGGTGTGCCGCACTGACAGCCAGGACCATCTGTTGCCCTTGGAGTGGTTTCAGCTGGAATGTCAGCTGGTTAGGGAGTCCAAGTTTTGTGTATGTGGGGAAATGTGGTATCTCTTTGTTAAAGGGGCAATCAACTGCATCAATTACCACTCCCAGTATCTGGATAGTTTGGAACAGTTCCATAGCAGGTGAGCGGTGTGCCGGTGCCTCAGTGCAGGGTTCTATACCAAAAGGAGACTATTGTGATGGCACTCTCGGTGCCTGATACACTATATGAATAAGTCATAATTGAGCGACTGCACTCCTTCCCTTTATAAATTACTCTAATAATCATACTCATTCAGTGAAATGCGTGCGAACAGAAGCCGTGGAGTGCCTCATCACAGCTCAGTTAGAAACTAATACTCCAATTGGGCACATTACTCCTGCACCCGACTGTCGCACTGCGGAACAGGAAATCATTCCTTCGTGAAACACTTCCTCCAAAGTTA
Organism: Lissotriton helveticus; assembly: GCF_964261635.1. Classification (NCBI taxonomy): domain Eukaryota; kingdom Metazoa; phylum Chordata; class Amphibia; order Caudata; family Salamandridae; genus Lissotriton; species Lissotriton helveticus. The sequence continues at coordinate 912,099,749 of NC_136069.1, forward strand.
CATCATAATTATCTGGTTATCAATGTTAATCCAATATCTTAAATCATGCATCGTTCTTCATATTTCACCACAATGGAGACAGCATGTTTGCGCTTTGAATTCTTTATTCGTTATTTTCAGGTGCCAAACGTTGCCTATCCAGGCTTTAACGGAGGCATCTGAAGTCAGACATGTTTAAACAGTGGTTTTGTAACACAGCATGCTCCCAATGCATTTCGAATTTTTGCAATTCTTTGTCAGGGGTTAACTGTAAATAAAATAAAGAAACAATTAAGCTAGCTACTCCTAGTGCATAAACCTATCCCTCAGCCAAAAAGAACTGAAAACCATACGATATTAACACTGAAACATCAAACTCCCTCCATGCTCCTAACCTTTCCAGCTCCCAAAATGTGCATCATCGGTTTTCTCAACATGTGCAATAAATCACCGCTCCCTCCCAGTTGAACAGTTTCCGCAAAACTATGAGCCACCCTTCTTCCTCATATACCTTCTCTGCTCCACAACCGGCAGCATAACCTCACTTGACTTCCTCATGACAGAAACTTGTGTTGTATTTCCCTCACGCTCGTGCAGTTTTTAAAGAAAAAGCTCTCACACCTGTGAACCATCATGCTGTGATTGGCTCCAACCCCTCCCTTTTTCTGGTGTGTACTGTCATGTATTACTGCATCCGCTCATCAGTGAACACACCGGATGCCAGGTATGGTTTCAGTATTCTTTATTGGGATACATTCTTAGAGTGGCTTTGCACATCCGTCCTCGTCGTCGTCCTGGTCTGGAGTGTCCTCTTCCTGTCCGTCCACAGGAAGTCGTGTCCAGTGACCTGGACGCTGCCCTGTGGCCCACAGGGTCCTAGTGCCCTGTGTTGGTGGTCAGGTCACCACATCTCCCCCTTTGTCACCAACAGAACGTCTTTGTCACATGTACAAGTCCGTGGCTCAGTATCTCATGACGATGAGATAATAGACCGATGATGATGAGAGAGAGAGAGAGAGAGAGAGAGAGAGAGAGAGAGAGAGAGAGAGAGAGATAGTCTACATTTCTTCTAGTAGTCTTCTTGTCTTCTTGCACTCTCTTTTTGGTCTTTGGTCTCTGCTCTGTTCTTGTCCTCCGCTTTCCTCTTTTGGTGTTGTTGTCTCTCTTGTTGTTCCTTGCTCTCTGTCTTCTGTTGTTGTTGCACGTTCTTCCTCTTCCACTTTGAATTCCTTGAAATGGGAACTGTTTCTTGTTGTTCTTCTGTTGTCAGAAGCTGCAGTCACCATTGACCCTTTTACGTCAGTCACAACCAGAGGGTCTCTTGCGAATGGGCTGTCCGACTTTCTTTGTTGTTTCTGCCGCACTACCACCAGATCCCCTTCAGTCAGCTGGTGTTCAGTTGCATTTCTCCTTTTGTCAGCATATTCTTTCATTCTCTTCTTTGCTTGGTGATCTCTGTCTGCGATGTCACTTCTGGTCGTGCTTTCCGTGGCGTCTATCTGAGGTAACCTTGTTTTGCTTGATCTCCCTAGCACCAGTTCTGCTGGGCACCTGCCAGTGGAGCTGTGAGGAGTATTCCTGTAGTCTCTGAGCACTTGACAAAGCGCTTGCCCAATTGATATCTGCGTCAATTTTGCCCGCTGGATGGCTTTCTTGATCGTCCCCATGAATCGTTCTGCCATTCCATTGGCCTGTGGCCACAAAGGAGTTATCTTCCGATGCTTGATCCCCAGATATTCCAGGAATCTACGGAATTCCTCTCCAGAAAATGGAGGACCATTATCTGTTTTCAGTGTCTGTGGGGAGCCCCAGGCGGCAAATATGTCGTCTAGCACTGGTAGTGTAGCACTTGCCGACGTCGACGATACTTCTCTCACTATTGGAAACCTTGAAAATTTGTCGATGACCACTAGCAGGTACTTTCCATTCTCCAGTGGCCCATAAAAGTCTGTTGCAAGCTCTGTCCATACTGCAGGTGGCAGTTCCGACATTTTCAGTGGTGTCGGTTTGGCAGGAGGTCCTGTTACTTGACAGGTGTGACAGAGCGATATCTCCTCCTCCACCATGTTGTCCAATCCCGGGAACCACACTTTTTCTCTCAACATCTTCTTTGTCGCTACAATTCCTCGATGCGACTCGTGTGCTAGTTCGACTGTTCTCTTTCTTAGCCGACGTGGTATTACAATTCTTGAGCCCCTCATCAGAATTCCCTTTTCCGTTTCAGACAGCTCTTCGCCTATCTTTTTGAATGCCAGTAGTTCCTCTTTATTGACTCCTTTTTCTGTGATGGTGTTGCTGTTGATGTGTCTCCACCTCTGCTGCCGTACCACCACTCCGATGGCCTTCATTGTCGGGTCTCCTTTTGTTTCTCGCTCTAGTTCTTCATTTGTTATTAATGCCGGAGTGTTCTGTCTCACAATGAAGTTTAGATACTCTTCTGCCATTGTGGGGCCACCTTTTTGATAGGGAAGCGGATGCCGTGACATGTAGTCCGCTGGATTTTGATCTTTCCCTGGTTTGTGGACAATCGTGAAGTTGTAGTCCATCAGCCTGATCCCCCACCGTTCAATTCTTGGCGGTATCTTTGCGTTTGGGTTTCCGTATATTGTTACTAGGGCTTGATGATCTGTTATTATCGTGAACGTTTTTCCGTATATGAACATGTGATAGTGCTCACATGCCCATACCACCGCCAAGCTCTCCTTTTCTGGTTGAGAGTATGCCCTCTCAATGTCCGACAAGCTCTTGCTTCCGTAAGCCACTATCTGTCGAGGGGAGTCTTTTCCTGGCTTGTGTTGTGCTAATATCGCGCCAAGGTCTACCGGACTGGCATCTACTGTCAGTTCAGTGCATAGTCTCGGGTCGAAATAGGCTAGGTGGTCCACTGCCGTTACTGATGCCCTTATTTCTTCAAACGCCCTTTGACACTCTGTGGTCCAGTCGAATGTTTGGCCCTGCTTTGTCAATTCTCTCAGTGGCGTGCTCACTGTCGCGAAGTCCTTTATGTATCTCGCGCAGTAGCTGGCAAGGCCGAGGAACGAGCGCACGTCAGCGACATCTTTTGGTTCTTTTGTTTTTTCAAGGGTGTCTATTTTTCCACGATCTGGTCTCATTCCTTTCTTTGAAAAGATGTGTCCGAAGAATACTAGTTCTTCTCTGCCCAGCTCGCATTTCTTTTCGTTTACTGTTCGGCCCACCTCTACTAGCTGTGAACAAACTTCTCTCAGAGCCTTATCGTGTTCGTCATCACATTTGCCAAACACCAGGATGTCATCACTATAGTTCAGACTGTTTTTGATCGGTCTGATGATCTGCCTGATCGTTTACTGGAAAATCTCTGCTGCTGACGATATTCCGAAGCTTAATCTCTTGTAGCGAAATAATCCGAGGTGCGTTGAGAAGGTCGTTATGTATCTGGACTGCTGGTCCAGCTCCAGTTGGTGGTACCCTTTGCATAGGTCGAGCTTGGAGAATTTCCTCATTCCGGTCAGGCAACTTATCATGTCATCTAGATGCGGCCCTGGGTGTCATTCTCGTTCGATGGCTGTGTTGGGTATTCTCATGTCCACACATATTCTAATTTGTGCAGCGTCCTTTTTTGGCACCGCCACTATTGGGGACACCCATGGCGTTGGCCCATCTGCTGGCTCGATGATGTCCTGTTCTAGTAGTGCCTTTATTTCTTCCTCCACCTGAGGTTGTAGATGAATGGGCACCCTTCGGTGATGCTGGGCCACTGGCCTGACTGATTCATTTATGTGTAGAGTTATTTGTCTTCCTTTCAGCTTTCCAAGTCCGTTTGTTAGCTTTGGGTACTCTTGTAAAATGTTCTCTCTGTCCGACATGTGATACATCATCTTTAGTAGGCCCATGATTTTTGCCGTTACGTTGCTCAGTAGACATGGTGCGGGAATGTCTCCTCGTAGCACATGTATTTCTTCTGTGACAGTCTTGCCCTTGTGCGTCATGGTGTCCGTGAATTTTCCCATGTTTGTTACTGGATTCTGTGCACCCCAGGTGAATACTTTGACATTTGACGGTCTAAGTGGTGGCTTCTTCTTCATCTTATCATATTCCGTAGCACACATGATGTTACATGTGGCCCCACTATCCAGCACAAATTCTGTTTGATGGGGCTCTACGTCGATGGTCACCCAGTCCGTCTTCTTTATTGACTTCCTATCCACTAATCTGATGTGCTCCTCTTCATGCCCTTCCTCCGTGGACATGAGGTAAAGGCGTTCCACCTTTCCAGCTGCTCTTTCCTCTTCTTCCTCATCTTCCGACTCTGCCGACGAGTTTCTTGTTGTCAATTCCATGTGCCGTACATGTCTGTTTGTTGTCGCTCTTGGTCTTCCTCGTTCATTTTTGAAGTGTGCCCCTTGGCACATGGTGGCAAAATGGCCGCTTTTGTTGCATTTTCTGCATGTCTGACCGAATGCCGGGCATGCTCCTCGGTGTGGAAAATCCAGACCGCATCTGTAGCATTGAGAACCTTCTTTCCTTGTCCCTTGTTCCTTTGCTCCTTTCTTCCAGTTGCCCATCTTGCGGGTATCTGTCATTCGGTGTATCTGTTCTCCTCTCCGGTCCATCTGCCTAGCTTGCACCATTGCCCTAGCTTCCGCTCTCGCTAAATCTAGAATTTTTTCTACAGTGGTAGGTTCTTTAAGTAGCCTTGTGCGAAAATCTGTGTCGCGACAGCCTTCTATCAATCTTAGGGGAAGGGCCTGTTCATTGTCATAGTTTTCAAATTGACAGTGAGCCACTAGCTTTCTCAGCCTTGTTGCGAAATCATCCATTGACTCATCCAGCTGTTGAAATGCCATGTTGAAATTATATCTTTCAAAATCGACGTTTCTTTGGGGGTCGAACTTGGTCGTTAGACATTTTATCAATTTGTCGTATGTTTTTATTTCGCTCGGGGGCAGTGTTATGAGGAGGCCCTCCACTTCATCCCCCGCAAGGTTGAGGAATAGTCCTAGTTTCTTTCCGTCCACTACATCGGTCGCCTCCACGTAGCGCTCGAATTCCACAATCCACTTCTCCCATCGTATTCCCACTTGTGGCTCTGATACACTGAATGGTAGTGGCGTGCGATACTGCGCACTTTGTTTTGTTTCTGGCATTTTCTCTTGTCTTGTTTCTTTTGGTGCCTTTGTGCTTTTATTTATTTCCTTGCCTTTCACCTGGCTGCCTTTTGCTCCCTCTTGTGCTGTCCTTTGTATTTTTTTTTTTTTTTTTTTTATTTGCCCCTTTGCTTTCCTTCTTCTTTGACCTCTTTGCCACTTATTTCGGAGCTTTTTTTTCTTCTTTGGGCCTTTTTCGACTTTTTTGCCTGCTTCTAAGATGGCTGCCCGTTTTTCTGCTCTTCCTATTGGCCCGGGCGCCTGACCTTAAGATGGCCGCCAATTCTCGCGATCTTTCGCGCCCAATCCTCGTTTGCCTGACTTCAAAATGGCCGCTCCGCTTTGCTGCGCTCCTATTGGTTCAGACCGCCTGACCCCAAGATGGCCGCCGAGACTCTCGCGAGAGCTCGCGCCAATTTCGTCTCCTTCGCGCGCTTCTCCCCAGCGCTTACCCGATCCGGTGGGGGCTCAGACGGCGATCCTGCTCCCAGTCCACTGTTAGTCGGGGTGGGCTCCCGCGTCACCGCACTATATCAAGGGGCAGCTCTTCCGTCGTATTCCGGCGATGCAGGGCGTGTTCCTGTTCTTCAGTCTTTCTTTCACGAGGGACACACACGCGTGGTGTCGTCAAGTTCCTTCGTCGCCAGTTGTCATGTATTACTGCATCCGCTCATCATTGAACACACCGGACGCCAGGTATGGTTTCAGTATTCTTTATTGGGATACATTCTTAGAGTGGCTTTGCACATCCGTCCTCGTCGTCGTCCTGGTCTGGAGTGTCCTCTTCGTGTCCGTCCACAGGAAGTCGTGTCCAGTGACCTGGACGCTGCCCTGTGGCCCACAGGGTCCTAGTGCCCTGTGTTGGTGGTCAGGTCACCACATGTACCATGGCGAAAAACTGCATCTCCCATAATTCCCTACTCCGTTGTCAAAGAAAAATAATATTTACTCCATCAAAATGACATCCACCCCTTTGGATCCTACAGTGAAATAAACAAAACATGTTTCGAAAATAAACACAAATCTTCAAATGCTACAACTAACGAATAGGTGTCCAGAAAAAAGAATACGCATTTAATGAAGGAAAATGTTCAAGCAGCAGAGTTCAACTGCCCCCTCATTCCAGTATAGATTTTGTCAATCATTATAATTGAATCAATCCACCTTAGATGTTATTTTCCTTCTGTCTCCGTGATGATTAATCCTTCGAAAGTTAAACTTGAAGCCTTGGGGTGCAAGCTCTGAGGCGATAGTGTTGCAAAGCAAATAAGTCATAATTGAGCGACTGCACTCCTTCCCTTTATAAATTCCTCTAATAATCATACTCATTCAGTGAAATGCGTGTGAACAGAAGCCGTGGAGTGCCTCATCACAGCTCAGTTAGAAACGAATACTCCGATTGGGCACATTACTCCTGCACCTGACTGTCGCACTGCGGAACTGGAAATCATTCCTTCGTGAAACACTTCCTTCAAAGTTACACCTCACCACAACGGAGACAGCATGTTTGTGCTTTGAATTCTTTATTCGTCATTTTCAGGTGCCAAATGTCTCCGTTGTGGTGAAATATGAAGAACGATGCATGATTTAAGATATTGGATTAACATCGATAACCAGATAATTATGATGTAACTTTGGAGGAAGTGTTTCACGAAGGAATGATTTCCTGTTCCGCAGTGCGAGTGGTGGCCATTGGACTTGTAGTGAAAACCTCTCTTTAATGGTATAGTTGAGTTTTGTATTAAAATCCACTTTTAAAAAGTTGCAATTTTTTGCCTAGAGCCCTTTTGTGCTTGTAGCCTGGCTTGGGTCACGTGAGTGGGTGTAATTGACAGGCTCACACAATAGAGGGATTAGGGGTGCCTTAATGGACCATCTGCTGGCATGATTGGGGTGGAGCTGAGCACTGCATAGGGAGTGCTCTGACTTCTCACAAAGGACCTATCACCTTTACATTGTCACTGCAGCCAGCTTGGAGCCAGGGCAGGTTATGTCAGGAAATTTCATGCACTTCAAAGCCACTCTCTAGAGCTTCTTGCACCTTCCACGAACAAGGGTACCAGGGTATTAAAATTGGGCCTCGGACACCAGCTCTTCGGTACACATCTGGACCTGTGGATACTCTGCCAGGAACAAGGACTGGTGTGCTACTGCAAGGACTGACACCCAGCTGGACTGCTCACCTGTTTCGGCCTTGCTGAATAGCTGCCTTTCTGCCTTGCTGCTCTCTTGCCGGGGAAGAAGGTAGCCGCCTGAGGTAAATCGCCGGTCAGATTGACTTTGCAGCTTCTCCCACTATGCTGTTCTCTGCAGCAGTCCTCCACCAAAGGGGTATCCTGCCTCATGGAACTGTTTTCGGCTACAGCCCTCTACCTCGCCCTGCTGGAGATTTTCAATTTTCATTTCAGAGACTAAGTCCGAACTTAGAAATCTTCACCCCGGTTTAGACCCAACGCTATCTGACCATGGCGCTCACTCCTCGGACACCTCCTGCAGCCTTGCCCTGCTAAACTTTACATTCTCAGAACATTTTTCTCAAAATGTCTCCCAAGTCCAAAGGTAAGTGCTGTCCAGGCCCAATCCACTTAATGTATCCAAACCGCGCCTAGGTGTCCGCGGTTGGAGCTTTGATCTTTTAGGAGCTCGTTTTTACTAAACACTTAAAAAATTCATAAGTCTGGGTCTACTAATAGTCAAAGAATTTATTAAAATGTACTCTATTTTTCTAAATTGCTATGGAAATGTTCTTGTGTTGTGTTTTTACTTTATTGCTATTTGTGTGTGGCATAAGTATTTGACTAACTGCCTCTAAGTTAAGCCCAACTGTTTTTTTTTGTGCAAGCTACCCAGTCTTAAGCACAGGTTAATTTAGGGACTTTTATGGTTTACAGGGCAAGGGACCGTGGCTGTTGCTTGGCCAGGGTTCCCACCCCAGTCAACCAACACATTTCTCACGGTACTCCTGTTAGTGCAGATCCAATGTTGGCATCTAACACTCCCACATATATATATATACAGACATATATATATATATAACATTTATTTTTTATTACCATACTTGTGGGGCTGGATTCAGCCAAGCTCCAAAGCAGTCAACATTCATCAATTTACCGATTTAATTTATTTATGTAGACCTCCACAGAGATCAACAAAGCTCAGCAAACAATTCCAATATTTCACATTTGAAATTTAACTAATATGAATTCAAAAAGCTTTAAAAAATATAAATACACAATAACAAACATGCTCATTAGGAGAAGATATCATAAACATACAAACACCATTCGATTCGAGAATAAAGGATATAAAAACATTCTACGCTGTAGCTGAAAAGAAGGACAATAGAGCACTACATAGTTAAGATCTTGTACACCATCTGCACAGACACAGTTGTTGATCATAGATTGAACCCTTCAAAGCCCTATTTAAAATTCTTAACAGGAGCCACCCAGATATTATCAGAAATATCACTGTACCAAACTTGTGTTCTAAAAGCTGTTCTACAAAAGTTGCGTTTTGTTAAACAAGACAGCCTCCAATAAAGACTTATACAGTTTCAATTTTGAACAATATTCTGTATCTATTTTTTAAATCACTTGAAGTGTTGCCCTTTTCAAGGTGAGTTCGATCTGACCAAAAGATTAACACTGTAAACATGCCTCAGACATTCAACCCGTTCGGTGCTGATGATGGCTCCAGGTCGTCATGAGTTACAGTGGGCGTGTGCTGATGACGGCCGGGGGCCGTCATGACCACGCCCGCGATCGGAATGTGCCGCACAGGTGCAGAATTCCGGCCGCAGCCAGAGGGTTCATTTTATACAAGGTGTTATTAAACTTCTTGATAAATTAACTATGTTTCCGACCACTAAAATATTCATCTTTCAAAAGGTTCCTCATTCGAAAAGGACATGACAAAAGTGCTCAGCGAGCTAAATTCCAATTGTTAAGCTTGGAAAGGACTGAAAGCCCCCAAAGAATGACGATTGCACAATACTTTCTCTTCTGGTGTATTTATAAAAGATCATAGGGTATGTGTTCTACTGTATATAGTAGTTTAGTGGAAATGTTGACCTTGTAGATATGTTTTAAATAACAAGTGTCTAATTCTGGTTTAAAAATGTAACACAGCCCCAAGGCCTTATCACCCTGCTACATGATAAGATAAGATTTTTACATGTCCTCTTCTTTCATGAACCAGCATCAATTTGGAATGGATACACCGCCTCCTGCCTCTAAATGCCACAACCGTACTCTTTGAGACAGTAAACTTAAAAAAATATCCGCAATGGTTGCATAGCAATTCATTTAATCCAAACCACATTGAAGACCTAGTGCTGTGAGATCAAATAGGATCATGTTGTCTGCTTACACTGCTTACGTCTGCTTACACTACAATATGAAGTGGATGAGACCCAAACCATGGGAAAATGTTTTTGAAATGTACAACTGGTTGTGGGAAATCATATTGCCAGAAAGCACCAGTCTTGTACTCTGGATCTAACAGGAGCAATGCAGTCTTCCAACTCTCATCGCCTCCACCATTGACCACGTACTGTTAATCTATGTTGGATGGGCTTGAGATCCCGGCACTGGTAGTTTCCTGAGTGCACCTGGCCAGGTCTAGGCGGACCATTTGGCAACATTTGTGCTCCGTGAGTGGAGTGATACTTCAACATGCCTTTTTGTTACTGTGTTTGGGTACCATTCTGTATTTGTGGATCATGTTCGGTCAACAACGTCAAAAGCTCTGTTCCTGGCGCCCTTCATATGGAGTCCTCATGGCCTCCCTCAAAGATGCCTTCCTTCAGAGCAAAGGCCTCAAAAGTAGGAAAAAGGTGGAGCCTTTCATATCTCTTGACCAATCAAGAATCTGGATCGAACGTTCTTCTCTATTCCAGCTATCCCAATCCAAAATGGCCACTAGGAAGAATTATATGATAGCCTTCTCTCTAAAGGGTATTTAAGGCAAAGGAAGGTGCAGGTCATTGCATTGCAATGCATCTATAGTTGTTTTTCCTCATTCATCACCCATTTCCAATCCGTCCTATCCTTGGATCTTCTGCCTCTGTTTCCAGCCTTCCTGTCTTCTAGCCTTGGTCTCCTGGATTCTTTGGTCATCTGTCCTCCTGTCCTGATACGCTTTGGGGTATTCAGACATATCCACTTCATAATGTTTTTTGCCTTTGCCTTCTTCCTTCCATGTTGGGGCTCTTTCTAGAAAGCCCTGGTAGTTCAGTACGTTTCTTAAGCATTCGACATCTCTGCGATTATTGGAAGGGGTCGACTATATCTCTGGCAGCCCCACCAGAGAAAGAAGAATCCAGCTGGTTCAGCATCGAGCCCTTGGCAGGTTGTGGCACCAGCTGATTCATGGTCCAGTTGTCAAAAGGGGCAGCATGGAAGTCCGCCAGCTCTGGCTCATGCATTGGCTAGGAGAAGTGTGGCTCACTGGTTAGAGGAGGCAGACCCGGACGCTGAGATCAGACCCGGGACCAGGGTTCAATTCCCGACGCGGCAGGGTCTTGAGCCCAAAAATGTCCACGGACTCGGTAATTCTCGCTTCGGTGCCTACTCGATTCACGGGTTCACACTCTGCGACTCTGGGCAATAGCTTGCTTAATCTCCACTACGGCCCCCCGCGGCGGGATGCCTGGCTTTCACCTTGGGGATACCCAGTAGGGGCTATCTCACAGGGAAAAACCAGGACGGGTTCCCAATGCAAAGCGCTTTGAGACCTGGCGGTGATATTGCGCTATATAAAAACCCATCCATCCATCCATCCAATCTTGCAGCATCAAATTCTGAAACTACCGCAGTTGCATGACACAAACATAGACTTAAAGCAGGCATTGGGCAAGAGCCACAGGTTTGCCTACAATGCCTTCCGCAGCCCGATGTTTTCTAGATGTCTACTAGGTTAAAGGAGCTTTTGGACGCATTTTGCCTTTCATCCATCACAATTTCCACCGTACTAAGGTTGGATACCTAATAGGTTCTCTCAGTGGGCCAGCCTTATCCTGTGCAAAACCCTTGGCTGCATACAACATTCCTACATACAACATTCCTAGCCTGTAGAATAATGAATATTTCCTTTGTCATATTCAAAAAATGTTTTAACTGCTCTTGAATGAAAATTTAACCTATGAGGGGAGACAACATTCTGAGTCATTTATCAGTCCAATACAAAACCTAAGCATTTAACATTTCGATATTTAGTGCGCAGGTAGGTGTGCTGGAGCCACAGTTATCGGTTTTCATGAACATGGGGTACAAGCGAGCCACCTGAGCAGCATGCAAGACACTTCTTGGTGTATCATATCTTTCCCACAACGGTCACCTAGGGACTGTAAAGGCGAGGACTGTCGCCCACCCAAGTTCAGACAGTGTCAGAGAAAAGCTGTGAGACACTGGAAGGCGTTGCCCGGTATGTCAGTCCTCGCCTCTATGTGCAGTCTACCCAGGTGGGCCTGTGGGCAGTTTCCAAAAGCCAGTCTGGGTCAGGTTCTAGTGCTAACAAAATCACATTGCATCCTGTGAGCTGATTGTCTTACCTTGCCTTTTGGCGAAGCCACTGAATCAAGTGGTCCTCTGCTCTTGCCCAGTGATGCACATCAGTTTGCAAGCCACCACTGATGGTGCCAAGGCCGCCTTCCAATGCACTGTGATCGCTCTTTGCCCTAGTGACATTGGCAGGTCCATAAGCCTGATTCCTGCTCTGTCCTCTTTGGGACTGTGCATCAGGCCGAGCAGATATATCTTGGGTGTGTTAATGTGTTGCCTACCCATGAAGTGGGTGATGTAGGTGAGGACTTCTGTCCAAACTGGGCACAGCACTGCACAATGCAAAGTCATGTGGTAAAAGCCGCATTATCCATTCTGCAACCAGGACATTTGTGTGACGATGTGCCAAACATTCTATGAATGTGTGAGGGGATGAGAAATGTGCGATGTATACCTTTGAATAGCAATGACTTCAGCCATGTGTTTCGTGAGACCTTGGAGTGTGGCTCATAAACGTATTCCAATCTGTGCCATTTAATGCGATCTGCATATCTTGCATCCAATGATCTTTCAGGCTGGTTAGTGCCATTCCCGCTATCTGACCCAATGCCATATATATATTAATGGTCCTGCGCCTTGCAGGGCTCCATGTTAGTAGCCTTTCCAATGTTGGTCTATGTCAGGTTCCTTACCCGGGTCCCCCAAAGCTTCCTCAATGGTTCCTATTAGTGGTGGGTGTGTCAAGAACTGTCCCGTTGGGATAGTGTACATCTCTTGGAGTTCCACAAATACAAGGGTGATCCCTTCAGTGCAAAAAACACAGTTGATGGACAGAATGTAGAACAATGTCATACATTCACCCCAGTACAGTGAACAGCTGGCCCAATTCAATAATGGATGTGCATTGCACCTGCATTGTTCAGTCTTTCCAACTTTATTAAAGACTGACAAGAACCACAAGAATAGATCCAATGAATATGCCATTTCCGCTAGTCTTCGGCGTTGGTAGCGAGACCAGCAATACTGAGCCACCTCAAGAGTGGGACCCACACGTCCTGGGAGGTCATCCCCAGCACATCACTGATCACACCCTCTCACATCTTTCAGGGCCAAAGGCAGGTGCCTCAAGCAACACATCTGGGGTTATCCATGTCATCAGCCATTGCAGTTGGCAAACTAGATCGTACAATTGATATTCTGGTGCCCCCAATCTACCATGCCGCCAGTGAAAGGCACAATTTCTACAGGAACATGGGGTGTCTACCATTAGCCCAGATCAGTTCTGAAGGCCTGCTAGTCAGGTCGCTACACACCTTATGAGGCAATGTTAGGGGTACATTGGTGAACATGTATAGGAGTCATTGAAAGGCCACCATTTTCGCCAACTTCACGCGTCCCATGGGTGACAGCGCCAATGTCCACAAGTATGTCGATGATGCTTGGAGAGAGGCAACCACTCAGTCCAGGTTGCCCCACGGAAGTCCAAGGTACCGAAAGATGTAAAAGGCAGTTGGGATACTGTAGGGTCCAGATCCCGCTGAAAGGACTGTGCACTGATTTGACAGTGGCAAGAGGCATGAATTCTGCATGTTCACTAGTAACCCAGAGTGTGCATCTAACAAATCCGATAGCCTCATTGTAGGCTCTAGCCCGGTAGTAACGTTCTGCAGGTATATCAGGATGTTGTCTGAGTAACAGGAGATAACATGCATCTGTCCTTCCACTGTTAGCCCCTGCCCAACCCAGCCCACTAATGGTGTGCATCTAGCATCCCAATAGCTCTATGGTGATGGCAAACAACAGTGGGGACAGTGGGTAGCCCTGGTGGGAACCTCTGTGTTTCGGCAATTGGCCCAAATACCCGCGTCCTACCCAGACTCTCGCCCTTGGGGCTGTAATAACACTTGGATCCAGGCTAGAAGCTCGTCCTCGATCCCCATGTAGTGGAGAACTGCAAGAAGGTAGGCCCAGGAGATACAGTCAAAAACCTTTTCCATGTTCAACAAAATCATCACTGTTCTGTGGAGTTCCAACAGCAGTCCATCCATTATATAGAATAGCCACCTTATGTTCGGGGAGATGCTTCTCCTGGGGACAAAGCCATTCAGGACTCGGTAAATCAGGTTCACAAGCGAGAATTAGTGCAGTTCACAATGATTTTCCCCAGGGTCTTAAAAACCAGGTTGAGGAGGGAGAAGGGTCTATAAGCACTCCCATCAAACGCATCACCTCCCCGTTCCAAGATCATTACTATAATTTACCTCACAAGAGGATTCCGGCAGCCAGCCAACCAGTCGCATGCACCATCACATACATGGCCACTAGGGTTTTTAGGAGTTCTGTCTGGCAGTACTTGTAACATTCTAATGGAAGGCCATCACCACCAGGCGTCTTGCCCATCGCCAAATGTTTGAATGCCAGGGTCATCTCACATTCTGTGATGAGGCCATTCATTTGTTGTCTGCCTTCCAGTCCAGTCTGTGTTGTTGGGGGATGTTGACCAAGAAGGAGGTCAGCTGTTCTGTGCTTGTGTCCGACATATGTCCGTACTGGAATTTGTAATAATCCAAGAACACTGCCAAGATGTCCCCCTGTCTGCACACTGGTGACCATCCAGGTGTCGGATGACTGTTATTGTGGAGTGTCCGCTCTCTCAATGCAGAAGGCCCACAAGTAAGCGTACTGTGTGATCCTCCTCTGCATGGGACCACATCAGGTACTCCCTATAATCATGCAGGGCCAGTCTGATCCCCAATTCAGCGTGCTCCCTTCTCTGTCGGACCAGGTCCTGATGGGCCTCAACCTCTGAGATTGATAAAGGTCCAAGCACCGGAACTCACTCTGCACGCGATCCAACTGGGCCCGCAGAGCTGAGTGTACCCTCCTGGAGGTCTTAATGCAAATCACCTGAATATACTCCTTAAGAAGTCCTGTTTGACTAACCGCGTGGAGGCCAAGCCGAAATTAGTCTCATAATTAACCAACCAGAAAATTCATTGTTGAAACCAACACCTCTGAGCTATCAGGTAGTAGCCCTTCAAAAACAGGAAGATGAAGGGCTGAGCACTCAATATTCTCTTTGACCCAGCGTTCAGTAGTGGAAAGGGAACTGTTGCTGCTGAAATTTGCTTGTACTGCAACATTATCCGATGGGAACTCAGGAACCATCTGAAGTCCAAACTCACATTCATTTCAGCTAAAAAAATTGGGTCTATTCAATCCTTCATTGAAAAGGTTTGAGCTGCTATTCCAGGATGACAACCGAAGACTTCAAGAGACTCAAAATTCATGTTGATGAAATAGGTAAACTCCATTTTAAGTATCAAGCCATGAATATTCTGTCTTATGAATTGAAGGCTGAAGTCCAACAGATGTGCCGTGACTTACTGATAGCAGGACACCTGGGAGTTAAAACCAACCTTGACCTCTTTTGCCGGTCCTTCTGGTGCCTGTTTCTATGACAAGATGTAGAACTTTATGTGACATAATGTTCAGGTTGCGTCCATAATAAGCCTCTTCACACAAGACCACTTGGATATTGTTAGAAATGGGATTTCTGGTTAGCTAAGGCTTGCGCCAAAGCCAGGCAGAAACCACAACTCTAGTCAGGGCAAGGGAGTTACATGCTGAAGATAACCCCTGCTCACCCCCTTGGTAGCTTCGCACGAGCAGTCAGGTTTATCCCAGAGGCAATGTGTAAAGTGTTTGCGCAACACACACACACAGCAGCAACACACTAGGCACACCACAAAAGAAACTCCACACAAGGCTATATATAAAAATAGCCTTTGTATTATCCAAAACACATTAGAATAGTAATCACACAATATGCACTGTGCGAACTGGTACTAGGCAATATTTACAGGGGATTATATACACATGACAGGGCAAATTGGGCCACTGTCAGAACCTTTTTATAAAGCACTAATAACGCATATGGTAAATAACGCAATCAGTCATTACTGGCAAAATACTGTACTCAGCATTATATCCTGTAACATAAATCACATTGTGCAATCAGAATCACGTTCTGTGTAAAACACATTATGCGCCAACCTCATAAGCATAAACCACATTAGAGGCCTAAATCATGGTGCATAAATCACATTAATCCTAGGCACCATATAAATCACATTAGCGCCTGGTGCCATACCAACCTAACACTGACCCTCTGGCCAACTGGCCTTCTCTCTGGGGCTCAAATGCCCTATGTCCAAAATGTCATGGCTGGGCTGCCAATGCAGCAAAATCAAAGTGCGCAATTGTGCTGGGGCAGGGCCGGAGTGTATCTCACTCCTTTTTTCTTGTGTAGACCAAAAATGCCCCCAAAGAAATTTAGTGTTGTCACCACTGTGCTTCCTGGGTCCCCACTGGCACTCCTAAAAATGATCTGGCCTAAACGTTGCAGCTGCCGCTAATTTCGGTGCAGCTGTGAAGAAGACAGAGGCATGGGCACCTCTGTGCCTTAGGAGCGACCACAGGGGGTGGGCACTGACAATGTGCCCCGACACACCCCTTTGCTTATTATTAAAGACAAAGGGCCCCAAAAGAAAAAATGGCACTGGCACTACATGTGCCACCTAAGCCCCACTCCGGGACTCCTTACACCAAATGTGCACCCTGGGAGAATGAGCACAGGCACCATGGTGCCTCTGGGAGCGTGAAATCAGGTCTGGTCTGCCCCTACTCACCGGGGCTCTGCAGGTTCCTCTGGGATTCTCTTGCGCAGGTCCCAGGCACAGAAAATGTGCCTCGACAGGCCTGCGCTACCGGCTCCGGTCCTCCTCCAGCTGGCGGGGCCTCTGCCGATCGGCTCCAGAAGGTGGGGTGGGCTCCCGCTGGGAGGTTGACTGCACTGACATCTCTCTCTCAGCTGCGGTAGAGTCCGCCCCCGATCAGGCATGCTGCCTGGCTTCTGGGCCGTAATGGTTCCTGTCTCTCTCTCTCTGCAGAGTGCGGGGTGAGCACTCGCTTCAAATAAAAGCAATTGCGGGGTGGGCACCCACTCTTCCCTTGAAATGCGGGGCAGGCTCCCGCTGGAAATAAAACAAAAAGCGGGGTGGGCTCCCACTCGAGCACACAATGTGGGGTGGGCACCTGCGGCGATAAGGCAAAACGTAGGGTGGGCTCCTGCTCCAACAAACAGTGCAGGGGGAATCCCACACCCCGGGGGTCCCTCACAGCCTCACGCTGCAGCCACCCACGCTCCTCCCATCTGGGGAGTAGATATAGCGCTTCTCAGAATACCAGTAAAGCGCTGACAACGCACTGGAGTCTAAAATCCAGGGGGGCAAAGTCTGGGCCCAGGCAGGCCCAGTCTGGGCCCTACAGCAGAGAGGCAGTCCATCGTGTTGGTTCCTCCTGGAGCCCAGCAACAGCAACAAGCCCGCAGTAACAAGAACAGCCCCACTTCATAAGGTCACAGCCCCTATATTTATATTACATCTTGGCTCTGTCTGCCTTGGCACAGGAATTGGGAAAACCAGCCAAAACTGGTTCAGGGGGGAATTGGAGGACTTTGTTTACCAGGCTCCTCTTCCCTTTTGTCAGGTGGGGCTCGTCATCAAACACACCACAGGGGGGCGGAGCCAGCATTGTACAGGCTAGGCACAGACCTATACTGGGACCAGGGACTTCTCCTCCCACTACTCCAAATGCAGAAGTCCCATTCAGGCTAGTGCTGACTCACCCAACCCCTCCTGGAGCCACACACACCTCACCAGCCCCTGTCACTCAAAAGCCAGACATGCAATTCACATCAGGCAGGCAGACACATTGCACACAGAAATGCCAACTTCTAAAAGTGGCATTTCTAAAATAGTAATAATAAATCTGCACACACCATTGCGCAGCATTTATTATTACCATTCCAAATATACCAAACTTGACCACGTTGCTCCTCTCCTATCAGGAATTACCACTGAAACACTAAGGGCCTGATTCCGATGCGGTTAGGAAAGCATTCCCACCTAGGGCCTGATTCTGATGCGGTTAGGAAGGCCTCCTAATGGCATTTGCACCTTCGAAATTGGATCGGGAACGTGTCTTGCCGACCCAGAGCCCAATTATGATGCGGTTAGGAACATATGCTCCCATTGAAGTAAATGGGAGTCCAACCAAATCGTATCTGGAAGCATCCAGATGCATCATACTCCGTAGGTGGGACTCTCCCGATCCGAGTGGGTTGGAAACCATTTCCAAACCAATTCGGTCAGGAAGCTTTCCAACCCGAATCAGAATCAGGCCCTTAGCAGGGAATTCCCAATGCATTCCTATAGGAGGGCAGCCTCACAGTAGTGAGAAACCAAAATGGCTGTTTGTCACTACCAAGACATGTCACGCACTTAAGGTACATGTCCGACCTTTTACCTGCAATACACCCTGCTCATAGGGCTAACTAGGGCCTACCTTAGGGGTGACTGAACTTCAGAAAAAGGGGGGTCACAGACATGGCACACACTTTAGGTGCCACGTCACAGCGGCAGTAACACTGTGCGCACAGGCCCTGCAATGGCAGAGGCCTGAGATAGGTTTGAAAGGCTACTTTGGTGGGTGGCGCATTCAGCGCTGCAAGCACACAAGTAGCATTTAATTTACCAGCCCTTGGTATATGAGATACCACGGTACAAGGGACTGATAGGTAAATTAAATAGGCTAAACAGGTGTAGACCAATCTTACCATAAGTAACACAGAGAGTACATGCACTTTACACTGGACAGCAGTGCTAAAGAGCCCAGAGTCTTAAAACCACCAACACCATGTCAGAAAAAAGTCTAGGAGAAAGGCAAAAAGTTTAGGGATGACCCTCCAAAAAGGGCCAAGTCCAACAGATATCTTCAATCTTTACCAATTCCAACAGAATCTTGGCACAATGTTTCAACTGATTTTTTAGTAAACCTTCCCCTTCAAAAGGCTATTGGGTAAGTATAGGTACTGTGGATGCATTTACTAAGATCGACCATTTTTCACCTCAAAGGAATTTATCATCAGCCAAGACAAGTGCTTAAATTTTCCTTGGGAATTATTTCGTTTACACTGATTACCAAAGATCATATTCTCTTATCGAGGGCCACAGTTTGCCTCTCATTTTTGGAAGGCTTTTTGCAAAATTCTCCAAAAAGAAGTGGCATTGTCTTCTGGCTATCATCCTCAGTTCTTTGTTAACAATGCCACTTAGAATTCACCCTTTTACTTTTCACAGGGATTTCCTGAGGCCTTCCTAACAATTTCTAACAAGATTCTTTCGGTTCTGGTAGCCACCGAATTTGCGGATCAGTTACCTACCTCAAGACAAGTGATTTAAGATAATCTATGCAAGGCTAAATGAAGAAACAAATAAAATACTGATGGTCTTTAGGCTTTTACTTAATACAAGTAAGGAGACAACATTTGGCTTTTAGCAGGATTCCTTACATCTGACTTGTCCTTGAATACATTCAAACCATGATTCTATGAACTTTTTAAAATTATTGAAAAGATCAACCCAGCAACCTTCAAACTTAGCTTGCCTTCTGACTAGCAAATTCATCCAGTCTTTCATACCTCTCAATTAAAGTCTGTTGGACCCGGTCCTTTGGGCAGGTTCACCCCGTGACTTTTTGCTTTTTCCTAGCCTGTTTTTGGAACCTGGGTTGGTGATTTTAGGCCTCTGCGCACTTTTTCACTGTGGTACAGTGTAAAATGCGTGTGCTTTCTGTGTATGGATGGTGAGCGCCCTGCCCTCCCATAGGAATGAATGGGAAATATGTATGCCCATGGTAGATTCCTGATGCGTGGGGAGTGCAGGGGCGAGTTTGATATGTATGAACTCGTGAGAATGAATGCTGCAGAATGGTGTATGCGGCATGGCTGTATCTAGTCCAGAAGCGCCACTTTTAGAAGTTGGCATAATTGTGTAGTGAGTCTGCTAGCACGGGATTGGCTGATGGGCCTGGCCCAGGCATGCCTGGGCCTGTTGGTAGATGGACTGTCTGGAGGAGGGGGGTCTGAGTCAAGCCGTAGATGAAAGGCCCCCATCTGCTGTTAGGGGGGAGTGGAAAGAGCTCTGGTGGTGCCAGGCTGTGTCTGTCGGCCCACCCTGGATGACTCTCCCTCCCGATGGCCCCCTGTCACCTCTGACCTGAGGCTGACAGGAGAGGGAAACCAGATACTCCCAGAGCTTAGGGCTCGCCTACACAAAGACTTCTAAAGACTTCAAAGCTTTTTCTGTGGATAAGAAGGGGCTCTGCCCCTTCCAAAATGTTCTTGTCTTGTTCTTACTTCGGACTGGAATCTACCAGGGGCGGGCGCTGCCCAGCCCCTGGATGCCTGGACCTCTGGGGGACCCCTCTGCCTGTCCTGGAAGGATGGGGGACTTTGCTTTACCCTGGAGGGACTTTGCTGCATCCCGCTGAAGGACTTGGCTGGACTTGTCCCTGTAGCGCTGAGGGAGCGCTTCATCTGCATCTAGCGCTGAGAGAGCGCTTTATTGCCCTTCTAGCGCTGGGAGCGCTGTGTTTTTCCTCTTCAGCGCCTGTGAGCGCTTCGCTGGGACAATAGCGCTTTAGAGCGCTTTATTTTGATTATTGCGCTGAGGGGCGCTTTGCCCGCCCTGGCGAGTGCCTACCTCGCTTACTCTTAACTTTATTTAACTTCGGCTGCCCAAGCCATGATCGCCGCTGCCCGGGGGCCTGAAGGTGCCCAGGAACCGCCGTGCGCCTGTGCCCGGCCGTGGACGAAGACACGAAGGGGCCGCGACCTGATTGGCCGTCCCTTGGCAGGAGCCGCGCTCTGTTTGGCCGTGGCAGGAGGCCTGCCCCCGAGAGCCGCGACCTGATTGGCCGAAGAAGCTGCGCGTCAGAGGAGGAAGGAAGGCGCGGAGAATGGCGGCTGTGGCGGGGCTCCTCTCCGCTGAGGGAGCCCCGAGGAGACGAGGCGACCGATAGGCAGGGCTCCCGTGTGCCGAGGGAGCCCTGCAGAGAGAGAGAGGAGCTGTGACCTCATCAGGGGGCTCGCCCCAAATGCCGTGACGGGATTGGTCCCCGTCCTTGGGACCGCAGAATGGCCAAGTGATCACCGCCGGGCCCGAGAAGAGGAGGAAGGCGCCCAGGAGATGGCGGCTGGTGGCGCCGGTGCAGGGCTCCCATGCTGAGGGAGACCTGGATGGCGGAGCGGTAGCGGAGGGGGATCGAGGCTCATTGTCGGTGCCTGCCCCCACCGCGAGCGAGGAAGAGCCGCCGCCCGGAGGAGCCCCGCCCCGGAGACAGCTCGGTGAGTTGGAAGGGCTGGGGGGGGCTCGATGCGGCTGTTGTTGGTGCCGGAGAGTGGCACCGGGAGCGAGAGCACTAGGGCGGCCCCAGCTGGCAGTGGGCCGCCCCAACGTTTCGGCGGAGCCTGATGCTCCAAAGGCCCCATCTGTGGACACAAGTCCTGAGAGGGCTCCGGGGGCATTTCCGTGTTCATGAGTCCGAGGGACTCCAACGAAGGGGGCATATCGGGGCAGATTGTCGTTGCCCGTCCCCAGCGGGCCCAGTTGTGTTTAGAGCCACGGAGGCTCTAAGGGGCCCCTAGTTATTTAGAGCCTGAGAGCTCCAACGTTTGGCTATTTACAGTAGCAGAGCCTGTGTGGCTCCAGCAGTGGCGCAGTTGGCGCCGAAGGGCCAGTGAGGGCCCTGGCGCAGTTTTGTTGTTTCTCAGCTGCCCAGCACTTTGTGGGTAGCTGCCACGTTTAGGCTTTTTGTACTTTGAGACTGGCGCTGCATGGCAGCGCACCCTGACTTTGGACTCAGGGCATCTTTGCCCCACAAGGCCAGTTGGCCTAGGAACTGCCACAGGTAGTGGCTTATGTAGTGTTGGCGCAATGCGATTTCTATGCTTTTAATAGTAATTGCCTACTGTGTGTTTTTGCGCTATTGACTTATGTTATGGCACCTCTGAATGTTTATGCATTATGTGTCTTTCTTTCCAGGCGCTGCACCTCTGAATGTTTAGTCATCCTGTGTCTTCTTGCGCTGCACCCCTGAATGTATTTTACTGCATCATGTGCTTTATTCTTAACACCTCTGAATGCTTTAGGCCTCATGTGTTTCTCTTTATTACTCCTCTGAATGTGTTCATGCATCATGGGTAAGGTGTTCTGGTTTATACCCCTAAATGTGTTTATTCTTAGGTGGTTGTCTTTTCTACTCCTCTGAATGTAGGTTTATTGCATCATGAGTAATGTATTCTTTCTTAGACCCCTAAAGGCTGTGTGATACTTAGGTGGTTCTTCTTTCTTAGTACAGGTGGTCCTGGTAAGGTCCTGGTCCCCTGCGTGACAGTCTCCCAAGGAGTTTAGGGTTGCGTAGGTGGTACTTACCTGTTCCCAGTAGTTACTGGATGTGATCTATAACTGTTACTTTGTGTTACAGTGAAGTTTATATACTTTTATTCTAATTTCTGACAAGTATTTCTATATCTGCAAAGTGTTGATTCAGACAGTGGCCCATGTGGCCCTGTCTTGTAAATAATCCCTTGTGAATATTGCCGTGCCAGTTGGCACAATGTACATGTGTAATTTCTATCTGATATGTTTTGACAATACAAAAGTTATTTTAATATAACCTTGTGTGGAGTCTCTTTTGTGGTGTACCTAGTATGTTGTTGCTGTTGTGCGCTGACGCAAATGCTTTACACATCGCCTCCGAGTTTAGCCTAGACTGCCCGCGCCATGCTACCTAGAGGGCGAGCAGGGGTTATCTTGGCGTGTGACTTCCTTGCCCTGACTGGAATGGTGGTTTCTGCCTGGCTTTGGCATCAGCCTTAGCCTACCAGAAATAGCCGGTTTCCAACATTGGTGGGTCAGCGGTGCGGATTTGGACTTGCGTTTGCCCAGTGCCATAGCGACAACTGGCTACATTACAAAAACTCTGCGTTTTTCAGATAGTCACATATTTGGGATTATTATTTTTGATTTTGTTTTTCCTCAAAAGTGTCATTTTCAGATGGTGTTCCTGCGCTTTATGTTTAGTGGCAGATGAGAGAAAATGACAGGGCGGGACGCCAGTAGATAGGGGAGGTTCCCATAGGTTAGGAATCCCTTGCTGGGTCCAGTGTCCAATCCCTATTCCTGTCCCTGTGTGGGTAGATGGAAGAGAGGGAGGGTGGAGGAGAAATTGCTTGCTCAGGAGGGTGGTTATTCCCTGAGTGTAGTGTGTGTGTCTGGATTCCCCAGTATGGTAGGATCCAGTGGTGGCAGCTTAAATGTGTCCAGTGCGTGAATTCCCATTCCCAGTTCCCAGAGTATGGTGCCTGGTGCTCAGTAAGAGAGTGACAGGTTGAGAGTCAGAGGCAGTGAGGAACTGTCTCACCAGTCTGGAGGGGGAGTGTGTGGATGAGTGGTGTCTTGAACTGGAGGAGTTGGTGTGAGTTTTTTTTTAAGGAGCTTGCACGTGAGGTGTACCTCTGGTGGTGTGCAGGAGATCCTGCAGAGGCATTGGACAAGAAGGTGGATGTCTGGCGGTGCGCTGGATGTCTTACAGAGATATTAGGGAGTCATTCTAACAGTAGTGGTTTGTGTATCTGATGATCCTGTGTAGGTGAAGAGGTTCATGTGTAGCCCGGCTAAGTCCCATTAGGATGGTAGGGGTGTAGGGGCTCACGTCCTGTCTCAGTGGAGGCGGAGTGAGTGTGGGACGGTGTGTCCCACGTTGGCCCGAAACCCTGTCTCAGGGCCTGGAGGGTTCCCTAAGGGAGCGCCAGGTCAGGGGCCTAGGCTGTACTTACAAGTCATTTGAAGAGGATCTTCCTGTGTCTAGAGGACGGGGAGTGTCTGTAATCAGAACTCCGGCGGTCCTAGTGTTGGGCAGTACCGCTCCTTAGTGGAGGTTGCAGAAGTCCTGGTTCGCTGGGCATTTGACCGTCTAGAGTGCTTGACCATTTTTTTGGGCCTCTGGAGGTCGTTCCCCGATGATGGGGGAGGCCAGGTTCAGGTTCAGCCTGATCTGAAGGGAAGGGCATCTGTAATCAGTGTCCTGACCGGTTGTTGGCTTCCAGGGGTACCTCTCCAAGGTGGGAGGGCGCAGAACTCTGGAGGGGGGTGCAGAGGGACGGTGTCCTTACGTCTGACCCCGGTGGGAAGAAAGTGTGTTGCTGATACGCTGCTGGCGTGTGCTCTGTCTAGCCTGGAACATACTGAGAATCACCCTGTGATAGGGAGTACTGGAGGAGAGTGTGTCGCTGATACGCCGCTGGCGTGTGCTCTGTCTAGCCTGAGACATACTGGGCCTGTACTCATGGAACTGGAAGGGGGTGCAGAAGGACGGTGTACTTCTGACCCTGGTGCAACTTGAGGGTTTAAATCCTAGGTTGGGAGATTAGGAGACTTCTAGGTCAAGAGGAACTCTACCAAATTGGATCAGCTGGAGAGACTGAGGGGGCTGCCCTTGCTGTGTGTTCTGGGGCCCACCTGCAGTTTGTTGTTTCCACTAAGGTAGAGGAAAGGGGGCTTTGCTGTGTGCTGTGCCCCCACCTGCTTGAAGAGGGACTGTGCTGTGTGCTTTGTACCTCAGAAGTGAAATAGTTTCCAGGTGATAGACCAGTGACGGAGTGAGGTCCTGATCTGGTAGGAGAGTTGTGTTCTGGTGAGTGCTTCCCTGTGAGGGTTATTCCTTCACCCTGACTGGAAGCAAGGGTCCCTGCTTGGTCTAAGGTACTTACCTCTGCCAACTAGAGACCCCCAGTTCTAACATTGGTGGAGTAGAGGTAGGATGGGGCATTCTTGCCCGTGACCTCTAGTCAGCCTGAGGGTGTGGTCCCTAGGTTGTAGGATCAGTGGTAGTGTAGCTACCCTGAGAGAGAGAGTGGAGATTGGCTATTGTGTGCCAGGGGCTTCTGCCCCCACTCTGTGGATTGGTTAGGACCTGTGATCTTTGGATGGCCTAGGGCCTGGTCCTGGCTGTGGATGACTAGTGTGTACCAGTGGGGTATCCTAGTTGTGTCAGAGAGCCTTTGTGAGGGAAATCCCTGTGGGTTCAGAGTGGCGAACAACTGTAAGGTGGCCCTGCCCTGCAGGCCCGTCTCCGTGGTTTTGTCGCCCAAAGCATTGAAGACCATCAGTGTAGTGATTGGTCTACCCTGCGTTTTGGCTGGAAGGGGGATGTGTTGGACCCGGTCCTTTGGGCAGGTTCACCCCGTGACATTTTGCTTTTTCCTAGCCTGTTTTTGGAACCTGGGTTGGTGATTTTAGGCCTCTGCGCACTTTTTCACTGTGGTACAGTGTAAAGAGCGTGTGCTTTCTGTGTATGGATGGTGAGCGCCCTGCCCTCCCATAGGAATGAATGGGAAATATGTATGCCCATGGTAGATTCCTGATGCGTGGGGAGTGCAGGGGCGAGTTTGATATGTATGAACTCGTGAGAATGAATGCTGCAGAATGGTGTATGCGGCATGGCTGTATCTAGTCCAGAAGCGCCACTTTTAGAAGTTGGCATAATTGTGTAGTGAGTCTGCTAGCACGGGATTGGCTGATGGGCCTGGCCCAGGCATGCCTGGGCCTGTTGGTAGATGGACTGTCTGGAGGAGGGGGGTCTGAGTCAAGCCGTAGATGAAAGGCCCCCATCTGCTGTTAGGGGGGAGTGGAAAGAGCTCTGGTGGTGCCAGGCTGTGTCTGTCGGCCCACCCTGGATGACTCTCCCTCCCGATGGCCCCCTGTCACCTCTGACCTGAGGCTGACAGGAGAGGGAAACCAGATACTCCCAGAGCTTAGGGCTCGCCTACACAAAGACTTCTAAAGACTTCAAAGCTTTTTCTGTGGATAAGAAGGGGCTCTGCCCCTTCCAAAATGTTCTTGTCTTGTTCTTACTTCGGACTGGAATCTACCAGGGGCGGGCGCTGCCCAGCCCCTGGATGCCTGGACCTCTGGGGGACCCCTCTGCCTGTCCTGGAAGGATGGGGGACTTTGCTTTACCCTGGAGGGACTTTGCTGCATCCCCCTGAAGGACTTGGCTGGACTTGTCCCTGTAGCGCTGAGGGAGCGCTTCATCTGCATCTAGCGCTGAGAGAGCGCTTTATTGCCCTTCTAGCGCTGGGAGCGCTGTGTTTTTCCTCTTCAGCGCCTGTGAGCGCTTCGCTAGGACAATAGCGCTTTAGAGCGCTTTATTTTGATTATTGCGCTGAGGGGCGCTTTGCCCGCCCTGGCGAGTGCCTACCTCGCTTACTCTTAACTTTATTTAACTTCGGCTGCCCACGCCGTGATCGCCGCTGCCCGGGGGCCTGAAGGTGCCCAGGAGCCGCCGTGCGCCTGTGCCCGGCCGTGGACGAAGCCACGAAGGGGCCGCGACCTGATTGGCCGTCCCTTGGCAGGAGCCGCGCTCTGTTTGGCCGTGGCAGGAGGCCTGCCCCCGAGAGCCGCGACCTGATTGGCCGAAGAAGCTGCGCGTCAGAGGAGGAAGGAAGGCGCGGAGAATGGCGGCCGTGGCGGGGCTCCTCTCGGCTGAGGGAGCCCCGAGGAGACGAGGCGACCGATAGGCAGGGCTCCCGTGTGCCGAGGGAGCCCTGCAGAGAGAGAGAGAGGAGCTGTGACCTCATCAGGGGGCTCGCCCCAAACGCCGCGACGGGATTGGTCCCCGTCCTTGGGACCGCAGAATGGCCAAGTGATCACCGCCGGGCCCGAGAAGAGGAGGAAGGCGCCCAGAAGATGGCGGCTGGTGGCGCCGGTGCAGGGCTCCCATGCTGAGGGAGCCCTGGATGGCGGAGCGGTAGCGGAGGGGGCGCGAGGCACATTGTCGGTGCCTGCCCCCACCGCGAGCGAGGAAGAGCCGCCGCCCGGAGGAGCCCCGCCCCGGAGACAGCCCGGTGAGTTGGAAGGGCTGGGAGGGGGCTCGATGCGGCTGTTGTTGGTGCCGGAGAGTGGCACCGGGGGCGAGAGCACTAGGGCGGCCCCAGCTGGCAGTGGGCCGCCCCAACGTTTCGGCGGAGCCTGATGCTCCAAAGGCCCCATCTGTGGACACGAGTCCTGAGAGGGCTCCGGGGGCATTTCCGTGTTCATGAGTCCGAGGGACTCCAACGCAGGGGGCATATCGGGGCAGATTGTCGTTGCCCGTCCCCAGCGGGCACAGTTGTGTTTAGAGCCACGGAGGCTCTAAGGGGCCCCTAGTTATTTAGAGCCTGAGAGCTCCAACGTTTGGCTATTTACAGTAGCAGAGCCTGTGTGGCTCCAGCAGTGGCGCAGTTGGCGCCGAAGGGCCAGTGAGGGCCCTGGCGCAGTTTTGTTGTTTCTCAGCTGCCCAGCACTTTGTGGGTAGCTGCCACGTTTAGGCTTTTTGTACTTTGAGACTGGCGCTGCATGGCAGCGCACCCTGACTTTGGACTCAGGGCATCTTTGCCCCACAAGGCCAGTTGGCCTAGGGACTGCCACAGGTAGTGGCTTATGTAGTGTTGGCGCAATGCGATTTCTATGCTTTTAATAGTAATTGCCTACTGTGTGTTTTTGCGCTATTGACTTATGTTATGGCACCTCTGAATGTTTATGCATTATGTGTCTTTCTTTCCAGGCGCTGCACCTCTGAATGTTTAGTCATCCTGTGTCTTCTTGCGCTGCACCCCTGAATGTATTTTACTGCATCATGTGCTTTATTCTTAACACCTCTGAATGTTTTAGGCCTCATGTGTTTCTCTTTATTACTCCTCTGAATGTGTTCATGCATCATGGGTAAGGTGTTCTGGTTTATACCCCTAAATGTGTTTATTCTTAGGTGGTTGTCTTTTCTACTCCTCTGAATGTAGGTTTATTGCATCATGAGTAATGTATTCTTTCTTAGACCCCTAAATGCTGTGTGATACTTAGGTGGTTCTTCTTTCTTAGTACAGGTGGTCCTAGTAAGGTCCTGGTCCCCTGCGTGACAGTCTCCCAAGGAGTTTAGGGTTGCGTAGGTGGTACTTACCTGTTCCCAGTAGTTACTGGATGTGATCTATAACTGTTACTTTGTGTTACAGTGAAGTTTATATACTTTTATTCTAATTTCTGACAAGTATTTCTATATCTGCAAAGTGTTGATTCAGACAGTGGCCCATGTGGCCCTGTCTTGTAAATAATCCCTTGTGAATATTGCCGTGCCAGTTGGCACAATGTACATGTGTAATTTCTATCTGATATGTTTTGACAATACAAAAGTTATTTTAATATAACCTTGTGTGGAGTCTCTTTTGTGGTGTACCTAGTATGTTGTTGCTGTTGTGCGCTGACGCAAATGCTTTACACATCGCCTCCGAGTTTAGCCTAGACTGCCCGCGCCATGCTACCTAGAGGGCGAGCAGGGGTTATCTTGGCGTGTGACTTCCTTGCCCTGACTGGAATGGTGGTTTCTGCCTGGCTTTGGCATCAGCCTTAGCCTACCAGAAATAGCCGGTTTCCAACAAAGTCATACCACCAGATCCTTATCAACTTACTTTTTTCATGCCACCTCCTATTTTGGTTAATGATTAACCTGAGTACGAAGTCCACAACATCTGTGACTCTCAAATACCTTTTGGAAAACTACAGTTCTTAATTAATTAAAAAAAGACACCCTACTAGTGAACAATCTTGCGGGGATACCTCCTCCTTTCATGCTCTGGACCCAATTCAAGTTTTTTTCAAATCACATCCAGATAAGCTGCGAGCTTCTAAGAGGGGGTATATAGCCAGACTGCCTTATGACCCCTGGCGCAGGGCAAGTATCAGCAGAGCGATTTGTGCCATTTCTGTCCTGCGGGTGGACAACTACTTTGGTGTGCCTTGTTGCTGCCGTCTTTGGGCGGTGCTCTGTGTTTGTGGGGCGGTACTGTGGACAAGGATGGTGAAACTCTGTTCTCAGCGCCCTTTTTCCTGAAGTCCTCATGGTCTCCCTACATCATGCCTTCCTTCTGTGTAAAAGCCTCTCAGGAAGTAGACAGGTGGAGTCTTCCTTATCTCTTGACTAGTCCAAGATGGATGGATAGGTTTTTCTCTGGAGGATATTTAAGGTGAATATCGGTGCAGGTCAGTTAGCCACAACGCATTCAAAGTTTTTTGTCACATACATTGCCCATTTCCAATCCTCCCCTAATTTTTTTCCAGTATCCTTGGATCTTCTGTGTCAGTTTTCTGTCTTCATATCTTCTAGCCTTGGTCTCCTGGATTCGTTGGCCATCTGCCCTCCTCTCCTGAAACTCCTCTGGGTCATTAGTCCTATCCACTCCAGAGTTTCTTTTGTCATTGCCTTTTCTCTTCCATACTGGCACTTATTCTAGAAGTTCAGTGAGTTTCTTAAGCACTGGAAGGCACTTTGGCTACTGGAAAGGGTTACCCTTATTTCTGGCAGTCCTGTTGGAAGACGAATTTAGCTGTTCATCATCCAGCCCTTGACACATAAATGAATATTTAAGGACAAGTAGAAACTAGGAAAGGGAATGGGATGAGAGAAAACAGAGACCCTGGGCAACACCAATCAGACTCATCACTTCTCCTGGGCACAAATATCTACAGGTTAAAGTTTGTATCTAATGTCAATAGGAGATAACTTAGTAGCTGTCATAATGTCAAGTATCTAATGATAACAATGAAAGGGTACACCGTAGCTGTATTTCTGTGTAATCACCTCTCTGTGTTCTGGAATGAAAGTTGCTATTACTGCATAACTAGAGCTGAATAATTGTATATATGTTCATTAGCACTTCTCCTTATTAGTAAGTTCACTACCCAAAGCTTCCTAATTATACGCTTTCTACTGTAAATTATTTTGTTTCTATTTGACATATTATGACACTGGAAAGGTAATCAACAAACATTACAATTCCATGGATCCTAAAACTAGAAGTCCTACATCACTTGCAATGAATTCTTAGTACCATATGTATTAATATACACTTCATGTGTAGTATTATCCTGTCAAGAGAATTGTTCCTGTTCCGTAACAAGACCAACACCAAAATCTTTCATATTGTATCATAAGATCAACTCCAAATCTAATGCAACAATTTTTAAAGTCTCTACTAATATATCCCAAAGCCTAATGTTTAAAATGTTGCCAAGTTCATTTTCTAAATGTTAGCTAATTTTCAGGATACTTCTCTGTATTTACAAATGTTCTCCAACAAACTCTTGCTGAAGCAAATGTTCTTTGGAAATGGACACACTGAATTCAAGTAGCAAGATCCTGGCTGGAGCAACATTGTAGCATGATTTCCTATCAAGAACGTTGTAAAACATGAGGGAAGTTATTCCTGATAAAGCAAGATGGCCACCACCATTTATAAATAATTTGAGAGTTCAGGAACCACTGGGAAATGTAGTTAGCCATTGGGAAACCATTACGCAGGGTATTGCACTCTGCCACGTACTAAATGGCAAGCCACGCCACCTGACATGGCTTCTGATAAATATAGGGAAACAATGAAGGGGCTAGGGTGATGACCTGCTTTTGTGTATACCCTGTTACTGTCCTTGAGGAAATATATTTGGCTGCCCCTATTAAGACCTTACACCACGAAGACGAATGAATACCAATAACAACTTCCAGAAGGCCTGAATGGATCTCAAGTGAAGTACGTTTTTTTCTGAGAAATCTATAAAAGCAGAACAGACTGACTATTCCTCTGTTCCAACATGCCTCTCTAATATAAACTGAACAGAAGCTATACACTACCAAGCACAGGCCAATTAGATTTAAAATCAGCATGTGGCCCAGGACTAAAGATGCTTTAAAATGCTCTTCGCAAAATTCTTCCCAACAAAGTCTAGGATAAGTATTTGTATTTAGCTCTTAGGTGAGTTACATGAGCCCTTTTTGTATATAAGAAGGATAAAACTTCTTACCCAAGAGCATGGTAGTGTTCATTAATTATAGCAGTGATGAAATAAAGAGATCAAAAATTGTCTCCAAGGTTAGTATCTTCTTTGAACACCACTTTAGATAACTGGTTGCGACTCATCAAGGCTGGGTCCTCAAACAAATTGAGCTGTTTTGCTGTACGTGAGGTGGATAAATAGGAACCATCAAGAGAATCCAACTACTGCACACGACAAAACAATTATTCTGTCTCATCTGAGGCTTAGAGGTTTGAAATATAATCTATCCAGCTCTGCTTCAGTATTGGAATTATTGAAGTGTTTACTTTGATCCAATATAAAGAGGCTATAATTCTCCAATATTTTTGTAAGTTATTTTCTCTTGCGTCACAATTTAAGTTCAAGTTCGGGCATTTATATAGCGCACTACTCACCCAGAGGGTCTCAAGGCGCTAGAGGGAGGGGTTCATTATTTGTCGAATAGCCAGGTTTTCAGTTCTTTTCTGAAGGAGATGTGGTTCTGAGTAAGGCGGAGGTGGGTGGGGAGTGAGTTCCAGGTCTTGGCAGCCAGGAAGGAGAAGGATCTGCCACCCATGGTGGATTTTCGGATGCGCGGGACTGCGGCGAGGGCTTGATTGGATGATCTTAGTTGGCGGGTGGGATTGTAGAAGGACAGTCGGGTGTTGAGGCATTCGGGTCCTAGATTATAAAGGGCCTTGTGTGCGTGGGTAAGAAGGCGGAAAGTAATTCTTTTGTTGACGGGAAGCCAGTGGAGGTTTTTTAGGTGTCCGGTGATGTGCTCTTGGCGCGGGATGTCTAGTATGAGTCTCGCTGACGCGTTTTGGATGCGCTGGAGTTTTTTTTGTAATTTTGTTGTAATTCCGGCGTAAAGTGTGTTGCCATAATCCAGTCGACTCGTGACCAGTGCATGGATGACAGTCTTTCTTGTCTCGAGGGGGATCCAGCGGAAGATCTTTTTGAGAATGTGAAGGACGTTGAAGCAGGAGGACGAGACGGCGTTGACTTGTCTGGACATTGAGAGAGAGGAGTCTAGAATGAAGCCAAGGTTACGTGCATGGTCTGTGGGTGTGGGTGCTGAGCCCAAAGCGGAAGGCCACCAAGAGTAGTCCCAAGCTGAGGGGGAGGATCCTAGGATGAGCACCTCCGTTTTGTCTGAATTGAGTTTTAGGCGGCTCTGTTTCATCCATTCGGCTACTTCTTTCATACCTTCGTGAAGATTGGTTTTGGCGGTGTTGGGGTCTTTGGTGAGGGAAAGGATTAGCTGGGTGTCGTCGGCGTAGGAGATGATGTTGAGGTTGTGTTGACGCGCGATATAGGCGAGAGGACTCATGTAGACGTTGAAGAGGGTGGGACTGAGTGAGGATCCTTGAGGTACGCCGCAGATGACTTCGGTGGCCTCTGAGTAGAAGGGGGGGAGTCGGACTCTCTGAGTTCTCCCAGCTAGGAACGAGATGATCCAGTCCAAGGCTTTTCCTTGTATGCCGATGTTGTTGAGGCGTTGTATGAGGGTGCTGTGACAGACAGTGTCGAAGGCGGCGGAAAGGTCGAGTAGAATGAGGGCCACTGTTTCTCCGTTGTCCAGGAGTGCTCGGATGTCGTCGGTCGCCGCAATGAGGGCGGTTTCGGTGCTGTGTTTGGCTCGAAATCCGGATTGAGATGGATCAAGGGAGTTGTTGGATTCAAGGAAGGCGGCGAGTTGGCTGTTGACGGCTTTCTCGATGACTTTGGCCGGGAAAGGGAGGAGGGATATGGGTCGGTAGTTTTTCAGTTCTGAGGGGTCTGCTGTGGGTTTTTTCAGAAGGGCGCTGAGTTCGGCGTGTTTCCAGATTTCTGGAAAGCTGGCAGAGTTGAAAGAGCAGTTGATGACATCACTGAGTTGGGGTGCGATGATGGAGTCAGCTTTGTTGAAGATGTGGTGGGGGCAGGAGTCAGAAGGCGAGCCAGAGTGTATTGACTTCATGAGGCGAATGGTGTCTTCAGTGGTGATTGGGTTCCAGGCGCTGAGGTTGTTAGTTGGAGGAGTGGGATCTGAAGGGGGTGGGGCGGGTTGATCACTGGGAGTATTCTTGAAGCTGTTGTGGATGTCGGCAATTTTGTTGTAGAAGAAGGAGGATAGCGCATCGCAGAGGTCTTGGGAGGGAGTGATGTCGTTGGATGCTGCGGTAGGGTTGGTGAATTCTTTGACGATATTGAAGAGTTCCTTGCTGTTATGAGAATTGTTGTCGAGACGGTCCTTAAATGCTGATTTCTTGGCGGATCGAATCAGTTGGTGGTGTTTGCGGGTGGCTGTCTTGAGGGAGGCCATGTTGTGTGAGGTTGGGTTTTTTCTCCAATTCTTCTCCAGGGTGCGGCATAGCTTCTTGGATTTTTTAAGGTCATCATTGAAGGTCATCATTGAACCAGGGAGCCTTTTTGATGGATGATTTCAACTGGTGCTTTTTCAGGGGTGCTAAATCGTCCGCACTGTGGGTAATCCATTGCCTGAGGTTGGTGGCCGCTTGGTCTGGGTCCATTGCTAGGGTGGGAGGGTTTTGGTTGAGTGATGTGAGGAGTTGGTCGGTGGTGATTTTGTTCCAGTTTCTCCGGGGAATGGGTTGTGGACGGTTGTGGGTCAGGGTGGTTTTGTAGCTGAAGTGAACACAGCTGTGGTCCGTCCAGTGGATAGCTGTAGTGCGATCGAAGGAGATGTGCTTGCTGGAGTGAAGATAGGGTCGAGCGTGTGTCCGGCTGTGTGAGTGGGGGTGTCAACAAGTTGTTTGAGTCCGAGATTGGCCAGGTTGTCCAGAAGGGTGGTGGTGTTGCTGTCGAGTCTGTTTTCAAGTTGGTAGTTGAGGTCTCCTAGAAGAATGTAGTTCTCGGAGGCGAGGGCGTGTGGGCTGACGAAGTCTGTGATGTCGTCGCTGAATTGAGAACGGGTGCCTGGAGGCCTGTAAATGAGGGTGCCTCTAAGGGTGGTCCTGGGGTCGGTGTGGATCTGAAAGTGGAGATGTTCGGCGGTAGCAAGATTGTCGTCGGAGCTGGTTGTGATTTTGATGGTGTTTCTGTGGACGATGGCGATGCCTCCTCCAGTTTGATTGGTGCGGTCTTTTCGAATAATCTTGTAAGAGTCCGGTATGGCTATGGCGATGTCGGGGGCAGAAGATGCGTTCATCCATGTTTCAGTAAGGAAGGCGATGTCAGGTGATGCAGTGTCGATTAGGTCCCAGAGTTCTGTTGCGTGTCTGTGGACGGAGCGAGTGTTCAGTAGGATGCATTTCAGGCAGATGGGTTCGGAGCTGTGTGTGGAGGAAGTGGGTTTGGTGAGGGTCCTGAAGCAGTTGAACTTGCAGGAGAGGCAGGCGAATGGGCCGTGGGTATGTCTTGGGGCAGCTTCGCAGCATAGTGGGGTGCGTCCGGGGTTGAGGGCGAGGAGAGTAGCGGCCTCGTATGTGACTCTAGAGGGTTGGGAGCGGCGGGGGCCAGGGGGTCTGGCGCTGGGCGCGGTCCAGGCGCGGATGGGCGCAGACGGGCTTACCTTTGGCGCACCTTCGGCGCGGATGGGGCGCGACCGCTGCGCGTGAACGCTGCGCGTTAGGGCAACTGTCATATATGGATGGTGGAGGGGGCGGGGGCGAGGGAGGGTCAGCTGGGAGGCGGGGCGGGCTGTGGGGGACGGGCTCTGAGGCACCACCAACAACAACAATGGCGGCAGCGCCAGAAACACGAGACTGGAGGTTGGCTGGGGCACAGACACTGGGTGGAATGCTAAATCGCGCTGCAGCTGTGAGTGCGCGAAATAAAGCGATGCGATCAGATTTGAATTACCCCCGAAGTGCCTGCAAATGTCCACGAGATGATCTAATGGCGCTCGCAAAACAGCGTGAGTATAATGATGTAATGGCGCTCGCAATACAGCGTGAGCACAGTGAGACAGTGGCGCTTGCAATACAGCGCGAGTACAATGATATAATGGCGCAGCCAACGATACCAGGCAGGCAAGCAGGAGCAGGGGTGAAGGGAGCGACCGCTTCTGAATGCGTCAGGACGGTCACAGCGTTAACGGGGGAGAGAGTGTCCTATGTAGTCCGTGGGAGGGAGGGTAAGCTGGGAGGCGGGGCGGGCTGTGGGGGACGGGCTCTGAGGCACCACCAACAACAACAACAATGGCGGCAGCGCCAGAAACACGAGACTGGAGGTTGGCTGGGGCACAGACACTGGGTGGAATGCTAAATCGCGCTGCAGCTGTGAGTGCGCAAAATAAAGCGCTGCGATCAGATTTGAATTACCCCCGAAGCGCCTGCAAATGTCCACGAGATGATCTAATGGCGCTCGCAAAACAGCGTGAGTATAATGATATAATGGCGCTCGCAATACAGCGTGAGCACAGTGAGACAGTGGCGCTTGCAATACAGCGCGAGTACAATGATATAATGGCGCAGTCAACGATACCAGGCAGGCAAGCAGGAGCTGGGGTGAAGGGAGCGACCGCTTCTGAATGCGTCAGGAGGGTCACAGCGTTAACGGGGGAAAGAGTGTCCTATGTAGTCCATGGGAGGGAGGGTAAGCTGGGAGGCGGGGCGGGCTGTGGGGGACGGGCTCTGAGGCACCACCAACAACAACAACAATGGCGGCAGCGCCAGAAACACGAGACTGGAGGTTGGCTAGGGCACAGACACTGGGTGGAATGCTAAATCGCGCTGCAGCTGTGAGTGCGCGAAATAAAGCGTTGCGATCAGATTTGAATTACCCCCGAAGCGCCTGCAAATGTCCACGAGATGATCTAATGGCGCTCGCAAAACAGCGTGAGTATAATGATATAATGGCGCTCGCAATACAGCGTGAGCACAGTGAGACAGTGGCGCTTGCAATACAGCGCGAGTACAATGATATAATGGCGCAGTCAACGATACCAGGCAGGCAAGCAGGAGCTGGGGTGAAGGGAGCGACTGCTTCTGAATGCGTCAGGACGGTCACAGCGTTAACGGGGGAGAGAGTGTCCTATGTAGTCCGTGGGAGGGAGGGTCAGCTGGGAGGCGGGGCGGGCTGTGGGGGACGGGCTCTGAGGCACCACCAACAACAACAACAATGGCGGCAGCGCCAGAAACACGAGACTGGAGGTTGGCTGGGGCACAGACACTGGGTGGAATGCTAAATCGCGCTGCAGCTGTGAGTGCGCGAAATAAAGCGCTGCGATCAGATTTGAATTACCCCCGAAGCGCCTGCAAATGTCCACGAGATGATCTAATGGCGCTCGCAAAACAGCGTGAGTATAATGATATAATGGCGCTCGCAATACAGCGTGAGCACAGTGAGACAGTGGCGCTTGCAATACAGCGCGAGTACAATGATATAATGGCGCAGTCAACGATACCAGGCAGGCAAGCAGGAGCTGGGGTGAAGGGAGCGACCGCTTCTGAATGCGTCAGGACGGTTAAATTAAATTTAAATT
This sequence comes from Lissotriton helveticus, assembly GCF_964261635.1. Lineage (NCBI taxonomy): Eukaryota > Metazoa > Chordata > Amphibia > Caudata > Salamandridae > Lissotriton > Lissotriton helveticus. The sequence continues at coordinate 912,135,570 of NC_136069.1, forward strand.
GTGCTACAATAAATCAGCCTACCTTCTTCTAAGAAGTTTATATTATCTACATAATTTCTTTCTCAGAATTTGTATAATCTTGTTTCCTCTCACTGAATAGACCTTAAGCTGCTATAAATCAAACTGTTGTATTCTATTGACGTTAAGTGATTTTTTACATCACTATATCAAACCCTTTTCCCTTTTGAGATGTGACTTAGTTTCCCAATAGTAATCATAAACGCAGACATATATAATTCAAGTTTGGAAATTATATCACTGCTGTATTTACTGAGTAATTTAGATAAAGGGTTCAAAAAAATTGTAAAGATGCTATATTTTTGGATTACAGTTATGCAACAACACAAGTTCTGTACCTCAAAATGGCCTTGGCTCAGATTCTAATCAGATGCAAGATACAATGGAAGAACCAGTCTAATACATAGAATAGACTGGTCGCTGAGCGTATTATCTAATACATAGGCCTCAGAAAAAAGCTCAAAAGTATCATAAGTGGTAAGTATATATTCAATTATTGATGATCTAGTGGTATCCATATGAGTCAATTTGGCTGGATGATCATCTTCAAAACTTCCATTGATTATTAGACAGTCCACCCCCTTTAATTATGGCAGTATATTTACACAGTGTTTGACATTTTTATAATAAAGTAAAAACATTGACGCAGTGATCTAACCTGCTTCCGCCACGTCAAAAGTTCAATATGCATCCACTACTAAATTCAACACTTTGACATTAAAGTCTCCCACATCCCAAATCAGCTTACTTCTTCTCAACTGTAGCTGAATTAATTTTGAAAATATACATTATCATTGAGCTGTTTAGGTCCCAGAAGGACTTGTACATAGCAGCAGGTAACACTTCAGATCCGAAGGCAGCAAATTGACTTTTAAGCACTGGACAGCATTACTAGCATAATGGAAAACCACAAAATTCCAACACAAATTCAGATAGGAGAGTGGCTATTCCACCGCTTGCATGACCTCTCTTTGATATTTTTGTTGGGCTACTAATTAGGTAATATTCCTAAACTGAGAAATTGTTATTTATCCAAGTTTTTTGGAGGCAAATAGTAGCTGCATTGGATCCTGTGAGAAAGTCAGTCTTTTGAATGTTCTGTTCGAAAATCAGTCTTTTGATCGTCTGATAGTAGCCCTGCCACACTTAATGAAAAGTAGAGTATTTTCGATTACACAAGCCTGTCAACTATGAACAACAGTTAATTTCATCCCTATTCCTATCTTGCAAAGTGGGCCTAAACTGTAAAGATGTGGTTGGAGGCTTTCCGACAGACTTCTTTGGTTTCACATTCAACCGTAGTATCATAATGACGGCCGTCGGAAGTGAAACCTGCAGTCATTCCGGCTGGCTTCTGACACCAGTCAGAAACATGCATGTAATCCCTTAAGGACGGCGTTTCTGCCATCAGGATTATGATGTCGGTTTACCACAGATTTTTGATGTTGGGCTTTCCAACTTGAAAAGCCTGTCGGAAAGCGACTTCGGGGGCCCCTAGCAGTGCCCCATTGCAAAAGTGGCCTCCAGTTGGGGGGTCTGGTGGGCACATGTGCTGCCCCCTTGTCAATCCCTGCACCGCGTGCCAGGCACCCTGTGGTGCCTGCCATGAAGTGCAGGGATTAACAAAATCTCCCATTTCTCTATGGGAGCTTGTGCTGAGGCCATTTTACGGCTGCAGCATAAGCTCCCATAGAGAAATGGGAGTATGCGATGGCACCATATGTGGTCGCACTGTAATAGCGGTGTCGGGCCGTAATGAGGCCCTTTGTGTGAAATAAACTTCACCCTTGATCTAATGAAGTCAAAATGAATCCAGAATCGTAACCAATTCAGTTCCTGCTAACTTCAGCATTCTTAACTGAGAAAACATATGGAGAAGGTTGAAGATTCTGGGTCTATTTAATGGAGCATCATCAACATCAAACAGATCTACAAAATCCATAAAATGGTTGATCACAGTCCTCTCAAAAAATAATTTTTACACTATCTCTGTCATTACAGTAGACATGTGACAATTGGGTTCTATTCTAGCAGGCCGGCTTTCCCTTGAGGACACAACGTTATGTCCCTGATACTCAGTGTCTAAAGGGTTTGATCCCGAGCCTGCCCCATCATCAATAACTTCAGTCACAGACAGAGTGAAGTTCCGGCTAACATTTATTAACAAATTTGATGAAGTCGCTAAATGCTCACTGACTCTCATCAGCTTCAGAAAAAGTATGAAATCTTGATGGTTAAAAAGGTTTTTTAGTAATTTTATACGCTTATATTTTTCCCTTTTTTATTTTTCCCTTCACTACCTCTTTGAGTTAAATTAGACTACCGACTGAGTCTATCTTATGCTACCACTTAAAATTCAGATAGGTAGGGAAGAGTTCTACCTGCTCTAAATAGGTCATATTCATTAAAAAAGCAGCAGCTTTCAGGAAACAGCTTCCTTTGGTGAGAATACCTGATCAAAAGACTCCTTTTTCTTGTTTTCATATTATGGGTGTCCCATCTTCACTAATGCAGAATCCCCTGCTTAGATCGCCACACTTGTTTTACTTCTACTCTCTCCTAGATATACAGTGGGAGAATAAGTTCCAAAGACATTTCCCTTTGTCGGCATGACATGATTTAAAGTCTGCATAGATTTTAGAAATCTATAGCTCAGTTTTTTTACAAGTGTCAGGACCCTTGACCTATGCTGCCAAAATAGAAGACAAGATCACCAAAAAACGATCTGAGTTTAGGGTAATTTTCTTCAACAGTTTTAACACAGAGCTCAGGAGTCTATGTAATGCCCGTGGAACCTGCAATAAATTAACATGATCTCCTGGAAGATTGAGAGAGTCCTCTAATGGCAGTTCTGGTGTAACAGATAAGTCATGTTCAAGTAGCAGTGTATCCCTAGGGGTGTTATTGAATAATCTAGTATCCCTTTAGACAGTGAGTGAACTATCACTAGTTGTGTATTGGGCCAACTTCTAAGTAAACTCCCAGGGGAATGAATGATATTAAGTTACTTGTTACAAAACTGTTGGCAGATGGAGATTGGGCAATGTAACCTCCTGTCTTCCTTTGTAGCGAGTTGGTTGCCTCCTTGACCTGGGCATCAGGAAATGAGGATTAATTTTCTTAAGAGAGTGCGTAGGCAGGAGTTTGCTCCTCTCTTAATGTCACCTACTGAGAAAAATTATTGGACATGACAGTAAACCATCTAAAAATTCAACATGCAAAAATATATTCCTTTATACAAGTGCATCTAGAGGTAACATTATTCTTTTTTAGTGCAATAGTTCTGGATCTCAGTTTTCTAATGATAATTGTAAATTTTCTCACCCAACGACCAAACTTTCAATCTATAATAATAAATGGGTACCAATTTCAAATAAAGAATATAATACTAAGAAAGATCCAAGTGACTGTATTCTCCTTGGTTCCTGACAATATGTAGTCAGAGGGGTCATGGTCGTGAGGTTACAATGACCGATCTTATCTGTGTATACCTCTAGGCTCCCTCCCCCACACAAAAACAGGAAATAATGAGAAACATCTAATAAGCAAAAGAATAAATATAAACAGCATCACCCAAAAATCCTAAACTTGAAATGCAATCTAAAAGTGCAGGTGTAATCGCCACTATTCAGCTTAACAAGAGTTCACAAGTCACAAGATGACAGTAGAGACAAATTAGATCTATCTATGATTGGAAGTATCAGAGAAGCGTTTTCTCATAACACTAGAGATGACAGAACAGCCAATGCTCGGAAACTAATAGTACACCAAAGAATAATTATCACCAACATGATTCAACAAAACCTAATTTAAGGTATATCGTTCAAGCACAATTGGTGTCTAGTATTCAACTTTCCACCTCTTCTAAGTTCTTTCCAAAGAAGTAGGGGATGAAGTACACATACAGCTTCTAAGTAAAAATCTTCTGGAGCTGGTAACACACTGAAAATTCAGAATGCCTTCATCCATTAAAAATTGGATATTTGGAACTCCAAGCTCCACTCATTCTCTGCCCACAGCCCTAAATGCTGTTTCTTTTCTTCAGAGTGCTTTAAGTGATTGTGACACTTCCTTGCTGCTGGTCCCCACTGCCCCAAACACCATCACCTAGTCTGTTCAACTTATCCCATCCTCCATTAGCTGGCCTTCCAGTCAGTGGCCTAGAAGCTGTTAGAGATAGAGGACTCAGGAGAATAGAGGTGAAAGAATGAAGATGACCAGTTACGCACACTCCATACAGCCCTTGCTGACCTGGTCAAACTGGGTAGGCAGGTGTCCGGTGTGACGGATTTGGCCTCGCGATACAAATCCCTGCTGGTGGTAGGGGATTTTAACTACCACTGGGACAAGCTACCTAGAGACGCCACCGAGTTGGAGTTTGAAGCTAATCTTTCAGCGCTAAACCTCCAACAGCTGGTGGTGGGCCCCACCCACGTGAAGGGCCACACGCTAGACCTGGTATGGTCTTCTATGCCTAATACTACGATTACCGAGATCAGCCCCTGCATCTGGTCGGACCATTCTATGATCAGATGCTGGGTTCCGGGTGACCCCGTTCGGGCTGCATCTCATCAGGCACAGAGGAAAGTCCGGCTCTGGAACAAGGTTGAGGCTGACTTTTTAATAGCCGCCCTGTCCTCAGCCGCCCTTCCCACACTGAGTGGCACAAATTTAGATAACGATGCCACCGCACTTATGTCCTGGCTGCTTGCCGCTCTTGATCTACTGGCTCCTGAGCAGATAGAGAGGACTAGATCCAAAGAGAAGGGAGCACCATGGTTCGATGCCTCACTGAAAGAGAAAAAGCAAGCTCTTCGGAAGGCTGAGAGAATGTGGAGACTTAATTATGGTCAAACGGAGGCAGTAACCTTTAAAACTCTGCTGGCGAAATATAAGGCAGACATTCTGGAGAGAAAATCAGCCTTCTACGAGGGAAGAATTAGAGAAGCAACTAATTTACAGCGAGAAACCTTTGTGATCCTAAGAGAGCTCACGCAACAGAAAGGGACAATTTCTGTGAATGATCAGCCAGATTGTGATTCATTCCAAACTTTTTTCCTCCAGAAGGTACAGGATATCATTATTGATATAAATTCACGCTTAGTTACCCCCCCTTTGTCCACGCTAGGGGCTCAGGTGCCGCCTATGATGTTAAGCATCTTTCCCCCTATCGACGACACACGCCTCGAGGAACTTGTTGGACAGACCAAATCTGGCTCCACTATAGACCCATGCCCCCCAAGGATTTTTAAAATGGCATTGCCAGGCATCCAGCCCCAGGTGTTGAGTTTACTTAATAACTCACTGGAAACAGGGTATCTTCCTGTCCAGTTGAAGGAAGCTAGGGTCTCCCCACTGTTGAAAAAAGTTGGTACTGACCCGAAGGCCTTGAAAAATTACAGACCTATCTCGCAGCTTCCTTTCCTGAGTAAGCTCTTGGAGAAGCACGTCCTAGGCACTTTGTCTGGCTACTTGGAGGAACACCATCTCCTTCACGCCAGGCAAGCAGGGTTCCGATCCCAACATAGCACGGAACTAGTAATGGCCGCGGTCACCGACGAACTGAGAGTCAGGGCAGACAATAAGCAGCCGTGCGCCCTGATTCTCTTAGATCTGTCGGCGGCTTTCGATACGGTCAGCCATACCATCCTGCTGGACCGTATCGCGAAGCTGGGGATCACTGGCCAAGTGCTAAAGTGGCTGGAGTCTTTTCTATCAGGTCGTACTCAAAGGGTACAGCTGGGTGATCAGCTATCGGGGATTAGTGAGGTACCATGGGGTGTGCCCCAGGGGTCAGCGCTATCCCCCCTGCTGTTCAATATCTATCTGCAGCCGCTGGTTGAGGAGCTCATGAGCCGGAACTGCGAAGTTTTTAACTACGCAGATGACACCCAGCTACTGGTTCAGCTGGAAGACACCATTGAGGCCCAGGAATCAGTGAGGAATCTGCTTAGCTTCACGGTCAATTGGATGACCAACAATCTGTTGAAAGTGAATGCCGAAAAAACCGAGGTGCTGGTCCTCAGTAACCTAGGGAACCCCTGGAGTGACCTATACTGGCCCCCAGAGCTAGGTTCTACTCCCCCCCCTGGTAAGGTGGTAAAAAGTCTCGGTCTGAGGATTGATGCAGACCTCTCGATGGCTTCCCAAGTCGCAGCCGTGGTTGGTTCTTGCACGGGTGTATTGAGGCAATTGCGGAAATTGGTACCCATCCTATCAGCCTCTACCCTGCAATCGATTGTATCTGCCACAGTCATTTCAAGACTGGATTACGGCAATGCACTATACCTCGGCTTGCCACAGAAGTTGTTGAGGAAGCTGCAGGTAGTACAGAACGATGCCGCAAGGCTGATCCACTCCCTGCCTAGAAACTCTCACGCCACCCCCCTGCTCCAAAAGTTGCACTGGCTACCGGTCATGTACAGAGTCCAATTCAAATGTCTCTGTGTGGCCCACAAGGCTCTCTTTGGTAAAGCACCAGAGTACATAAAACAACGTCTCATGAGATACGTTCCGGGTAGACCTCTGCGCTCAGGGAAGACCTCTAATCTGTTTCAACCAAGATTCAAGCTAAAAACCAGAGGAGGCAGGGCTCTGTCTGTTCTTCTCCCACAGTTGTGGAATGCCCTTCCGACTACTCTGAAGGAAGAATCTCAGTTACTGCCCTTCAGAAAGAAATTAAAAACTCATTTATTTAAAAGGGCGATGACTTCAGCATAGTCGATGGGTATGCCTGAGAGATTTGGGCTAACAGTGTGTTGTGTTGTTCTGTTTCTAAGCGCTTAGAGACCGGCGGTGATAGGCGCTATACAAATAAGCAATAACATAACATAACAAGTGGTGGTGGGTCTGTCAGAGGTCCAAAGATTGCTGAAGTTCTGCCACTTGAGGTTTTGGGCCATGTCAGCAGGAACCGTGAGAGGCATGTATGAAGGACACAAGCACGGCAGCCACTTCTGTTGATCATTAGGAAGGGAGGCGTCACAGCCAGGCCAAGGCCTTACAGAATGAGCAGACAACATTCTTAAGTATACTCCAGCATAGACATTTTCTGCTGGCCGTATGTCATTTTTTAGCGAAGTGAATATATCAGAAATTAGACTGGAGGTGGACAAGCGCATTAATTCCACCAGGAGTACTCTGAAGAAATGAGAACATTGGTTTCCAGTAGAGAAAGAGGCACGCTTTCTCTCGGATGATTCTCAAAACTGAAATGAAACGCTCTATCATGGCCTAGGTGGGTGCATTTTGGGGCTGCAGCACCACAGCAGAGTTTGTTACTGATCGCTTTCACAGATACCATGGGTTTCTCCCCAGATTGCCTAGTGATCCTGATGCCTAGGCACTACATTAACAGGTCTGGAGTGTCACTGGACTATTGTGAGAAAGGAATTTCGAAGCTGAGGAGGATTTTAGAGTGGGGGGCTTTAGCATGTCTCTAGGTGACACTAGAAGAAAGAATGGAGCCAGATGACCTACAGAGTGGACATAGGTCTCAGACCTGGACTCTATTGCAGCTGACTATGGTATCCAGTCAGATGCAACACCAAGTGCCCATGTTCCCACACCCTAGTGGCTGGACGTAGCTGTGTGTGATCAATAAATGGGCTTAGTGCTCTTGAGAGCGCAAAGTCAGATCCATGTAATCACTATGTCGGTAATATGTGACTGCCCTGTCGTGCTAAGGACCAAAGGCAGAAAACCTCCTTACCTGTTCATGGTGCTGCTTCGCATTTTAAGCTACCTGTATTATCGATTGGGAGATGTTGTTGCTGGATGCATGAGTAAAGATGACAAGAGCAAGCCCAGGAAGGAAAGAGGAGATGTCTTTACCTCCAAATCCTGTGCCAGGATGAGAGATTGAGGTGATTTGGGTGCAACAGTGGACCAGCGCTCAAATATGGAGAGTCCCTCCTCATGACAGCGATCTCAGAGGTGTACCCCACCTCTCAGGGCATTGATGCAAAGGTAGCATGACTGGAGAGCAAACTAGAGGCTCGCAGGTGCATTGGCGGGGAATGCGAACCAGGTACAGGAAACGGCTCAACAAATGGAAAGGGTTACATTTAAGCTGTATGCCCTGGGTAAAGACCAGCATTTTCAGAAGTTTAGAGACAGCACAGTTAACACCCTTGTTCAGCCCCGACCGTGAAGATCTGGAGGACCTTGCAAGAACTTCATACATGTGAATCTTGGGGTTCCTTATATTCTCTGATGCGAGAGCCTGAGGAAAGTGTTACAGGATTTTCTATTCTCTGCGGGTTTCTACCCTCTGAGGTTCTCACAGGAGCTCAGTTGAATATGATAGAAGCTGTCTAAGTAATGGGACCACCCACAAGTATCCCATCTTGGAGCCAAGCATGGAGAAGTGACCATCCCTGTACAACTGAGGAGTGAGTCTAAAAACTCTATGGTTTTAAGGGAAGCCATCATAAAGAAATAAAAGTAATTTCGGCAGGAGCAATGAATGTTATACCTACATTATAGCCATATAAGTGGGGCAGCAAGGATTACTAGCTTTTGGCTATTCTTTCCTTATGTGGCGAGATAGCCATTTGATGTTTAGGGAGGTAGAAAATGCTGAAACCGCTTGTGTTCATGATTTCTTTGTAGCCCTTCACCAAATTAATCAGAATTAACAAAATGATTAATGGCTTCCAATGTCTAATGGCAACAATATACGGCTGTTTGTGGGAGAGTCATTGTGGTTGATACTGAGACTCCTGGACATTATGGGGCCTATGCACAAAGGTACATTTACTCGAGTAAATCTACATGTGTAACTTTTCTCTTACACTTTGTTGTAAATTTACTACTTTTGGCTTTTCATCGTTTCTGAGTGTAAACGTACATTTTTTCACTTCCTGCAGCAGGAAGTGGAGTCAAATGCATGAGTATAAAGTTACTTCTAGTTTCCTTTGACAGGAGGTCTCCTCCACCGGTGTGGACATTTCCCTACGGTAAAGTATAAGGAAATTTTAAAAAGCTTCTTAAACCTTAAAAACAATGTAAACATATTTATGTCTGTCACGAGGGCAGCAGGGAAGCGAAAGACCAATGGGGTGACTGGTGGGAAGCCCGGGAACTTTCAACCCCTTTGTTTTCTCCTCCCCAGGAAGAAACGTAGCCAGCCTCAAATACGGAGCTCTCTACTTGCGAGGACGGTCCCTTTAACTGGGAAGATGCCGCCCCCTCCTGTGATGTCATGAGTTGCCGCCCAATAAGGAGTCCCAGAATACGGAACGCGGTGTGCGTCGACACCGGAGGAAGTCTGGAGAATGCAGAAGGAGAAGGACGTTGTAACAGTGCAGCCGAAGAGAATCCGAGACGACCGGAGAAGGTATCCAGCCTGGAGGGAAAAGACCCACAACGAGACTGGGATCTGAAGCCAGGAGGCCAACGGGAACACGTATCGCCGAGTCACGCCCCCGGAGGAGCGTGGCTGGCCCAGGTACGGGCCAGATTCTCAGGCTGGGTTGGGAGGCGGTAGAAATCGGAGGGTTAAGATCTTTGCCGATTACCGCCTCCCCGTGTACAAATTTTGTAAATATATCCCTGCCTCACCATCACTCCTCTCACCCTTGCGTCCTCGCTGCCTATTCACCGGTGCACCAGAGTGATTCCTCACACCCCTCCCCCGTGAGTGCTAAGACGACCGGGACGAGATACTGATCTGGATTTGTTTGTGGTTTTTTTGGGTATACGGAGAACCTTCCCTGCCTTGACCAGACGTGTAGGACAGGACGAAACCAGCCCGGAAGAAGAGGCGGATTCCTCGTGGCATTCTTGGCTAATGCCAATGGAGATACGCCATATAACGAGATAAAACTGGTGATCTTAGACCACCTAGGCCTGGACTCTGAGGCTTACCGGGTGCGCTTCTGGAAGGCGAGGGGAGCACCTGGCGAAAACCCAAAAACATTGTTCTTGCGACTCAAGATGGCAGCCGATAAATGGCTAACCCCTGGTACAAGCTCCAAAGACGAGATAATGGAAAAGATCTATCTGGAGCAGTACCTAGACACGCTACCGTACAACACCCAGAAGTGGCTACGACAGCACACTCACTTGGCAGCCCAACAGGCCATAGAAATGGTGGCCACCTTTTCGCGTGCCCAGCCAAAAGTGGGTGGATGGGAAACAGAGAAACTACGACCCCAAATCAATGGGGGGGATTAGAAGCCCAAGCCCATGGATATACCAAAGCCCCGACAACCAAAATATGAGCTACCCAATGCAAAAGGCCCACAGTGCTTCGAATGTGGGGAGTGGGGCCATATCGCTCGTGCCTGTCCTAGGAAAAGACCAATGGAGGAACCAATGGAGGTGGGGTACATCCCCAAATCTATTTTGTACACTGCTGAGATGGAGTCAGCGTTCCATGTAAGTGTGCAGGTGAACGGTAAGACAATACGAGCCCTCCTAGACTCCGGCTGCAAACAATCAGTAGTACTGAGCACGTGAGTCAACCGCGATCAACTAGTGCCTGAGGCCCAGGTACACATTAGATGTGTGCATGGGGATGTGAAACCCTATCCCACAGCAGTCATTCCCCTTAATCACACCGCGGATATGAGGAGTTACATAAAAGTAGGAGTCCTAGATAACCTCCCAGAAGATATTTTTTTCGGGACAGACAACCCTGACGTTCTTGACCTGTTCCGTGTGCTATTGAATGGTACGGGAAAAAAGGTATATCAACAGGATAACAACCACCCCCCTGAGTCCCCTGCCCTGATCACCTCAGAGCCATGGCTTCTCGATCGTAGTTTTAAATTCGCCCAAGCAAACGATACCTCCCTCTACAATGCGTGGGAACAGGCCCATAGCTCTCAGGACAACCCCAACCCCACCTACCCCCGATTCATTATTAAGGATTCATTATTGTACCGGCAGGCCGCCCCTTCTGAACCCCAGCAGCTCCTAGTACCCATGTCATTCAGGGAACAAGTCATGTTTTTCTCACATTCACACCTCACAGCTGGACACACAGGGGCAGAGAAAACCACTCAGAATGTCTTGAGGCATTTTTATTGGCCAGGGGTCTACAAAGACATAAAGATACACTGGCAGACCTGTACGATCTGTCAAAAGAAGAACACCCATAGGCCCCCAGCCGTCCCATTACAGCCCTTGCCTGTAATAGGAGTCCCATTTGAACGGGTCGGTATGGACCTGATAGGTCCTTTATACCCGTACCAAGAAGGGGAATGTATATACGCTCGTGATTGTGGACTATGCCACTCGGTTTCCCGAAGCCTATCCATTAAGTGCACCTACTACTCGCAACATAGCAGAGAGGTTCCTGGAGCTGTTCTCCCGAGTAGGCTTCCCTAAAGAGGTCCTAACAGACCAAGGCACACCCTTCGTGTCTCGGTTAATGACAGAGGTCTGCCAAACCCTGAACCTGCGGCACATCAGGACGTCTGTATACCACCCCCAGATGGACGGACTGGTGGAGCGATACCATGGGACATTGAAGACCACACTCAAGAAAATGTTGGAGGTGAATGGCAAAGAATGGGACCAGCTACTACCATTAGCCCTCTATGTAATAAGAAGCCAAGTACAGAGTAGCCTGGGCTGATCTGCTTTTGAAATGTTATACAGTCGACAACCCCGGAGTCTCCTGGAGATGACAAAGGAAGCCTGGGAGAAGGAGGAAACCCTAGAAACCAGAGGGATGCTTGAATATACACAAGGGCTGAAGGCTAAGATAGGGAGATTGCGTGACCTAGCGTATACAAACCTAGCCAAGAGACAAGAGAAACAACCCCACTACTACAACAGAGGAAAAAAATGGAGAACTCTGAAGGTGAATGATTGGGCCCTGGTTCTGCTTCCCTCGTCTACTCACAAATTCCAAACTGAGTGGAAAGGGCCCTATAAAGTGGTCTCCACTATAGGAAACACCACGTACAAGCTACAAATGACACCAAAACGCACTCAAGTGTTCCATATTAACATGCTAAAAAAATGGCTCGGCCCTCCTCCAAAAGCTGCTAGTTTCACCATACCATCTCTAAAGAGTGACTCCAACACTTTAGAAGACCTAGTTGTCAACCCTGAACTCACCACCACCGAGAAAGGGGAGCTAAGAAACCCTTTGGGATCCTATTCTTCAATATTTTCCGACCTGCCGGGAAAGACACACCTAGCTGAACACAGGATATAGACCCTACCCGGTAAAGTGATTAAACAAAGGCCTTATAGGATCCCCGCAGCAAGGAGAGTAGCAGTACAGCAAGAAGTACAGATCATGTTAAAACTGGGAGTTATAAGACCATCCAGAAGTGAATGGTCATCGCCATCGTGATTGTGCCGAAGCCGGACGGGAGCACGCATTTTTGTATGGATTTTAGAGCACTGAACCACATCTCCTCCTTCGATGCCTATCCAATTACCCGTATAGATGAACTGATCGAGAAGCTAGGTGAAGCCAGTTGCATCACTACATTGGATTTAACAAAAGGATACTGGCAGGTGCCTCTGAGAGAAGAAGATCGGAAGAGAACTGCGTTTTCAACACCCGATGGGCTTTTTGTATTTATAGTATTACCTTTCGGGTTGCACAGAGCCCCCGCAATGTTCCAACGACTAATGAATACTATCTTGAGAGACTACCACACATTTTCATCAGCATACCTAGATGATATTATGGTCTTTAGTCCTGACTGGAAAACACATATACACCATCTTCACACGATCCTACACGCCTTACAAGCGGCTGGTTTGCATATCAATTCCAAGAAATCAGGAGTGGCCTTCCGTAAAGTGAAGTATTTAGGTTATGTCCTCGGTCATGGGCTCATATCTCCCCAGTAGGAAAAAGTAAGGGCCATTACAGAGACCCCTTTTCCCTCCACCAAAAGGGAAATACGTGCGTTCCTAGGCTTGATCGGCTACTATCGTAGGTTCATACACAGGTTTTCAGAGGTGCCCTCACCGTTGACCAACACCCTCCAGAAAGTGATAAAACCTCAAGTCCTCTTATACCCCACAAAACAAATGTTAGAAGCTTTCCAGGCTTTGAAAAAGGTTATCACCACTAGTCCTGTGTTGTCCTCCCCTCATTTCACTCGCCCCTTCATCCTACACACTGATGCTTCCAACCATGGGATAGGGGCCGTACTCTCACAACTTTCCTTAGAGGGCATAGAGCACATTATTGTCTACATAAGTAGGAAGCTGTTCCCCAGAGAGATGCGATATCCCACTATAGAACGTGAATGTCTTGCAGTTAGGTGGGCCGTAGACAAATTAAGGTATTATCTTGAGGGTCATCCCTTCACCTTGTACACGGACCACGCCCCCCTCCAGTGGATGAGCCGCAACATCGCTCAAAATCCACGGGTACTCCGTTGGTTCCTTTCTCTGCAACCTTTTTCCTTCACAGTTAAACATCGGAAAGGGAAGGAGAATGCTAGTGCGGATTATCTATCCCGAACCTTTCCTCTCCCCGATCAGGAGAATCAAAGGGATGAGGAGTGTCACGAGGGCAGCAGGGAAGCAAAAGACCAATGGGGTGACTGGTGGGAAGCCCGGGAACTTTCAACCCCTTTGTTTTCTCCTCGCCAGGAAGAAACGTGGCCAGCCTCAAATACAGAGCTCTCTACTTGCGAGGACAGTCCATTTAACTGGGAAGATGCCGCCCCCTCCTGTGATGTCATGAGTTGCCGCCCAATAAGGAGTCCCAGAATACGGAACGCGGTGTGCATTGACACCGGAGGAAGTCTGGAGAGTGCGGAAGGAGAAGGACGTTGGAACAGTGCAGCCGAAGAGAACCCAAGACGACTGGAGAAGGTATCCAGCCCGGAGGGAGAAGACCCACAACGAGACTGGGAGCTGAAGCCAGGAGGCCAACGGGAACACGTATCGCCGAGCCACGCCCCCGGAGGAGCGTGGCTGACCCAGGTACGGACTAGATTCTCAGGCTGGGTCGGGAGGCGGGAGAAACCAGAGGGTTAAGATCTTTGCCGATTACCGCCTCCCTGTGTACAAATTTTGTAAATATATCCCTCCCTCACCATCACTCCTCTCACCCTTGCGTCCTCGCTGCCTATTCACTGGTGCACCAGAGTGATTCCTCACACCCCTCCCCTGTGAGTGCTAAGACGACCGGGACGAGATACTGATCTGGATTTGTTTGTGTTTTTTTGGGGTATATGGAGAACCTTCCCTGCCTTGACCAGACGTGTAGGACAGGACGAAACCAGCCCGGAAGAAGAGGAGGATTCCTCGTGGCATTCTTGTTTATTTTTCTTGCTTGTTTTCCTTCACCTTTAATCTAATCACAAGTACTGAGGGGTAAAACTGGCTACTCACAAAACACGAGACTATTTATAAATAAAACCATCTCTACCCCGACGCAGTATACTTTGTTTTCCTTCAGACCCCGCTATAATGTCATATATTTATATTCACTATTTTATATATTTATTTGGAATGTAGTGCAAAATAAAAAAAAATGCTACAGCAGTATTATCTTAATTTTGAATTAATATTTATCTAATTTCAATGTATTAAGTTAAATTAACATTTTTTAAGATTTTTTTTTTATCCCTCCTAAAGAAACAGTTAATAATGACTTTTTATGTAATAAAAATGACTAAAGGTTAGGGATAGAATTATTTTAAATGTAGTAAAAATGACTAAAAGTTGAAGATAGAATTAATTTAAATGAGCTTAATTATTTGAAAATAAAACAAAATAATTATTTATACATTACAAAGGGTTATTAAAATATTTCATAATAAAATATATATTTATTTATATAAGTTCCTCTAAATTATATCATATTTGTATGTATTTTTAGAACATAACATTAAATAATGCATCTTAAAAGTATTTCCTATTGGGTGTCATTTCAAATATGATCGCACATAGGGTCTTTAGAGGAGCATTTTATCCTACCAAAAAACGTACTACTCCTGCAAGAACAATATAACACACTAATTGTACGTTTGGTAGTGTACAGAGAGAGCATTTCGCTGTTAAGGACGAGAACCCTCACTCACCTGAAGGTGATATGCTTCATCATTGGGCTCCCTCCTCCACTAAGACCACAAAACACCTCAGCTCCTCCAAGGGTAGTCAGGAGTTGTAGCCCACACAAGGTACCTTGCGGTCCGTGTGTGAGGAGGGAGCACAATGATGAAGCATGTCACCTTCGGGTGAGTGAGAGTTCTTGTCCTTAACAGCGAAATGCTCTCTCTGTACACTACCAAACGTACAATTAGTGTGTTATAGTGTCATTTTAAATCCATGTCTCTATTAATGTTTTATGGGTGGCTGTCTTGCTTTACCAGTGGTTGGCCATGTGTGGTGCTGGACTTACTCCAGCCCTTACCTGGAGTACATTTACGACTGCTTTAGGAACTTTTTGGCTGTAGTCATTTTAGAAGTAGAGTTTGTGAAAAGGGATGGACTTATTGTTTTGTTGGTGGTCCATGTTCCTCCCTGAACCATTCTTTAGTCCTCCTAATGCCACCCTCATTTTGTAGTAAGTAGTCCCCAGTTTACAGCCACTACCTTCTCTATTGTTATTGTTATTGTTATTCATACTTGTAAAGCGCACTGTAACCCTACGGGCATCCTGGCGCTGAGATACATGTACACTACCATAACACTAGCTGCAGAAACATGCAAGGTTGACCTGCTTAAACTCTAGGGAAGAGCCATGTTTTTATTTTCTTACGAAGCAGCAGCAGGTCCTGCACCTGTCTCAATTCAGAAGGCAGACCATTCCATAGCCTGGCAGCTGCAGTACTGAAGGCGTTTCCCCCCAAATTTACTCTTTTGATCCTCTGTATTTTTACCAAATTGGCCGAAGAAGAGCGCAGAGTACGGGTAGGAACATATCAACCAAATTTGCTCTGCAACGTTTTAGGCCCAAGCCCATGAAGCGCCTTATAAACAATGCAGAGCGATTTGTATTGTATCCTCTGTGAGACAGGGAGCCAATGCAACTCTGCCAAGGCCTGGGATTCTGATGACCGTCGTGGTCTCATTAGGGCAAGCTTTGCCTCCACAGTCTGAATTCTCTGAAGACTACCAATCAAATACCTGGAAGTCTCCAGTAGCAAAGCATTGTAGTAATCCAGATGTTTCAGAACAGTACTCCTTACCACTAAAGCTCTGGCCTGGACTGGTAGCATCGGAAAAATCTTCTGAAGTACTCCGATAAGTGAGAAACTACTCCCTACAATATTTACTACTACAAAGTATATGTGCATGTGCTGTGACTTCTGCAGTGAGGAGATCTCTGGATATAAAAGATAGGAGAGACAGACGTTGATCTCCGCACATAGGTTATGAATTGCATTTTGTAGTTTGCGTGTATACTATTGTAGTTCCACTAAACGTACTACAAAGTTCAATAAACTGCATAGGTTGGTTCTATTACTAGAGCAAGTGGAAGGGCACAATGCCATAAAAATCTCATAAGCAAGTGGAGAACTGGATTTTCTGAAAGCAGGTGAAGGGCTTCATTAAGTATAGGAAAACTTTATTTAACCCAATCTTGATTCAGCCCTGATTAGATTTACAGAAGATGCCGGACACTGGAAGGGGCTCCCAATGCCAGTCAATCAATCAGTCATTTGTTAAGCGCACTACATACCCCCGAGGGTCTCAAGGCGCTGGGGGGGAGAGGTGGGGGGCGCTACTGATCGAACAGCCAGGTCTTTAGTATCCTCCTGAAGGTCAGCAGGTCTTGGGTCTGTGGTAGGCTCAGAGGGAGGGTGTTCCATGTCTTGGCGGCGAGGTGGGGGAAGGATCTCCCGCCGGTGGTTGTCCTTCGGATGCGCGGGACGGTGGCGAGTGAGAGGTCGGCGGAGCGTAGCTGGCGGTTGGGGGTGTAGAAGGAGAGCCGACTGTTGAGGTAGGCTGGGCCGGTCTTGTGGAGTGCCTTGTGTGCATAGATGAGGAGCTTGAAGGATATCCTCTTGTTGACGGGGAGCCAGTGTAGGTTTTCTCAGGTGGGGGGTGATGTGGCCGTGTCGTGGTACATCGAGGATCAGTCGTGCCGAGGCGTTTTGGATGCATTGTAGTTGATTGATGAGCTTGGTCGGGGCTCCTGCGTAGAGGGCGTTTCCGTAGTCGAGTCTGCTGCTGACGAGGGGCTGGGTGACTGTCTTTCTTGTATCTGTCGGGATCCATCTGTAGATCTTGCGGAGCATGCGGAGGGTGTTGAAGCAGGAGGAGGAGACGGCGTTGACTTGCTTTGTCATTGAGAGCGTTGAGTCGAGGATGATTCCCAGGTTGTGTGCGTGATCGGTGGGGGTCGGGCTGCCCCCAGTGCCGTTGGCCACCAGGAGTCGTCCCAGGCTGACGGGTTGGAGCCGAGGATGAGGACCTCCGTCTTGTCCGAGTTCAGCTTCAGACGGCTGATCTTCATCCAGTCGGCAACGGCCTTCATTCCTTCATGGAGGTTGGCTTTGGCGGTGATGGGGTCCTTGATGAGGGAGAGGATCAGTGGAGTGTCGTTGGCGTAGGAGATTATGTTGAGGTCGTGCTGTCGGGCGACGTGTGCGAGCGGGACCATGTAAATGTTGAACAGTGTCAGGCTGAGGGAGGATCCTTGAGGTACGCCGCAGATGATCTCGGAGGCTTCGGAACGGAACGGGGGAGGCGGACGCAATGGGATCTGCTGGAGAGGAAGGAGGTGCTTCATTCCAGAGCCTTGTCTCGGATTCCTGAGGCGTGGAGGCGTGCGTGTACTGAGCGGTGGCAGACGTTGTCGAAGGCGGCGGAGAGGTCTAGGAGGATGAGTGCTGCAGTCTCCCCGTTGTCTAGCAGGGTCCTGATGTCGTCGGTGGCGGCGATGAGGGCGGTCTCGGTGCTGTGGTTGCTGCGGAACCCTGACTGGGAAGGGTTCAGGATTCTGTTCTCTTCGAGGTATCAGGTTAGCTGTCTGTTAACGATTTTCTCAATTACCTTGGCCGGGAAGGGGAGCAGAGAGATGGGTTGGAAGTTCTTGAGGTCTCTTGGGTCTGCCTTGAGTTTTTTGAGTAGGGCGTTGATCTCTGCGTGTTTCCAGCTCTCTGGGAAGGTCGCGGTCTCAAGGGAGAGATTGATGACGTTGCGTAGGTGGGGTGCGATGGAGCTGCTTGCTTTGTTGAAGACGTGGTGCGGGAATGGGTCGGACGGTGAGCTGGAGTAGATTGTGCTCATGGTCTTGATGGTGTCATCGACGCTCACGCTGGTCCAGGCTAGCAAGGGGATGTGGTCGATGGTGTGCGGAGGGTCTGTTGTGTTGCTGGCTGTTGGGGCTGTCTGGGTGTTGAAGCTGTCGTGGATGTCTGCTATCTTGCGGTGGAAGAAGGTGGCGAGGGAGTCGCACAGGGCTTGCGACGGCGGGATGTCAATGGTGTTGGAGCTGGGGTTGGAGAGTTCCTTCACGATATTGAAGAGCTCCTTGCTGTCGTGTGCGTTTTTGTCGAGGCGGTCTTTGAAGGAGGTCTTCTTGGCAGCCCTGATGAGGTGGTGGTGGTTGCGGACGGCGTCCTTGAGTGCTGCGTTGCTGTCCGGAGTTTGTTCACTGTGCCCATTATATAAAAATTTTCCCGAACCACTAAAACTATTATTCATTTCAACTAAAGATATGTACATAATTATGGACATTAACAACGTGTTAAATACAGATTCCTTCATCTTCGATAGAGAGAGCTCACAGGGCAAAGCACATTTGCTGGGTTATTTTATGGGGACCAATTTGCTGAAAGTCACATTTGCATGTACAAAAAAGTGATGGATGGAATGCCTGAATTAATCTCAGTCACTGGTAATTACTTGGGATGCATTTTATTTTGCACACCATGTCACCTCAGTTTGGACCCAACGGTATGCTAATAAGGCTTGACACTCCTCAAAATGAAACAGTCCAACACAAATTGCCAAGCCAGGTCCTCCCTGAACCGGAACACAAGCAACCCAGGATTGTTTTCGCCTTGTTTATGGGCTCATAATCTGGGTACAGCTTCATTCCAATGACACAGTGTGCATGGGACTAATGTCTGTAGATCGAAACACTGAGGTATATGTAGGAAAGTAAGTTCTGCTTCTATGGTTGCCCCCCCCCCCCATGTTTTGCTTGATATAATGCTGTTTTTGACTAGTATGGCTGGGATCCTGCTATTGAGGACCCAGCCTCTGTGCTTTCTCCCCTAAATTGGTTTGGTAAGTACTTAGGTACATCACAGATTGGAAACTGGTGCAACTTTATCAGTATCCAGTATATGGTACTAAGGTACCCAGGGCATAGGTACACCAGGGATCCCCATGGGCTGAAGCCACCATTGGAAGACCACTCAATTTGTAACTACAGGCCTGCCATTGCAGACTGTATAAGTTGGTGCTAACACCATTTACAAAAGCTATAGGTTTACCTAAATCTAAGGTCACTGCACTTAAAACCTATAAGTCACCCCTACAGCAGGCCGCACAATCCTGGAGGTAGGGTGCTTGGTTCTAGGTGTGAGGGTGCCCCTGCATGAGCAGGACACCCCTACAGCCCATAAGGTCAATTCTCCCGTGTTGTGAGACAGCCATATGACATATAGAGGGGCACCGCGTCATTGCGCAATGACCACCTCGAAACTGGCTGTTACGAACCATGTCGTATTTGGTATCAAACATGTTGGAATCCAATCACTGTAAATGTCCTCTGTTAGGCCCTCAGTGCTCCAGGTACCAGTCTTCTAGCCCCAGACAGTACAACATGGCTGCTGCCGACCAGAGACACGATTCTTCCCTCCTGCTGCTAAGCCAAGCTCGAGCAGGGGAAGACAGATCAATAGGCATCCTGTCACAGGGAGGTGTGACCACCTTCCAGACAGGGTTTAGTTTATTGGGGTAGGGTGGGGGCGCTTGCCAGTGCCACATAGGTTGCGTGCATGGCACACTTGGTGCCCTCCATGCATAGTCGAGTCCAAACCAGTTCAGGGAGCCGTTGGCTCCCGCTCTGGCGTGAAACTGGACAAAGGACAGGGGAGTATCCTCCCCCTTGTCCAGCCCCTCCTTAGGGAGGGACCCCTGAATCGTCCCAACCCTTTCCTTAGGGTACTTAAGGGCTTTCCTGAGGATGGGTCCCTAGATCCGTCCTGGGACTTAATTAATTTCAGACACCACTTCTTCTTCAACCATCTGGGCACTCTGGACTTCACTCTGGGCATCAAGGCTGCAACCGGGAAGACTCCTGCTGCTCCTGATCTCCTCGCCCTGCTTGTCTTCTGCAACGTCCATGCCTGTGCACCATACAGGAACCTTCAAAGGCCTGTGGGCATCAAAGCCACCTGAAGGAATCTCCCTTGAAGTGAAGGAGTCACTTCCCTGCATCTGCAGGCACTGCAACAAGGCTGACTGGGCTGCTGATCCTGAGCTCCCACGGAGTCTGAAAGGCTCAGCAACACAGGTGGTAGTTCTTCACATCCCACGAGGCCTACCCTATCCTTTCACCAAGTTTGAGGCAAGTATCCCTTGAGGGAGCTGCAGGAACTGAACCCCTGTGCACTGTGTTGACTTGCAGTTCAGTAGCAAAGGCTTGTTGGCTTCCTTCCACCAAGATCTTCGGCCTCCAAGAGGCCCCAACCTCAGGCATCTCCAGTGACAAAGATCTTCATCCTCACAGCATCACTTGCATCGTGGTCCTGCGTCTTTGGTGAGCTGCTTGAGGTCCTGTCGCGACTCCAGTGCCTCTGGCCTGTGGGTCCTCTTGAAGGTCATCCTAGAATTCTTTGGGCTCCCCTGATTGCTTGTGACTGCCCTAACTCCCCCCCTCGTGGTGAGTCACCTGGACGTTGCTGGTCCCGACATTGCACCTTCTTCGCTTTCCGCGTTGTTTGCAGTTGCCAAGGCTTGTTGGTGCCCCTGACACACACCGACCCCTCAACTCTCGACATCCGACGTACGGCAGCTCGTGAACAGCTCCTGGTCTTCCACAGCATCGTCTGGTCCTCACAGCTGCAGCTCCAAGGTCCCCGTCAACTCTCCTGCAGCACCTGACATTGGTGGGCAATCATCTCCGTGCCTCCTGGTCACTTCCAAGTGGCATAGACTCTGTCTCCTCTGCTTTCAGGTACTTCTCGACTTGAATCCTCCTTTGGGTTTCACCAGACACCATCACCTTCTCCAGCACCGGCATCTTCCTGTAGTCCTCCATTGGGTTTGACAGCGGTTTCCGACGCCACTTCACACCTATGCACCCGGCTCCCCTGGGGTAGGTATTCTGATTCCTAAAGTATCCACAGTTGGAGTGGCTCTCCAACCTTCTGTCTTCCATGAGTTTCTTCAGGGTACACAGGAAGGGTCCTTCTTCTTTAAAATTGCAACTGCGACTTACCCATTGACTTCAATTGATCCTGCGGTTATGTTCCCACTCTGCACACAGCCTCTGTGGGGCTCCTGGTTACTTACCTTGGTTGGTTCCTTGGGTCCCCGGCACTTCTACGTCTTCTGGGTATAGTATTTACTTGAGTTGTGGTTCGCATACCACTATTTTAGTATATGGTTTGGTGCCCATTGGTGAACACTGTGTATTATGTGCTACTTACCTGTTTTAATTGAAAAGTATTGTGTGTCTCTTCGAATAGGAGATAACCTGTATGTGTTATTGAGTGTTATATAATAAATACAGATTTTTATAAATACACTCTGGTTCTTTTTCACTTAATCCATATCAATAAAATTATGTTCTAGTAAAACAAGCTGCTTTACACTCCTGCTTTCTGGACTAAGCATGAATGCTGCTCTCCACAGCTACCACTTAGAGAGCTTTCTAAGGTTGTCTAAGACCACCAAAATCACCATAAGGGTGGTCTGGATTGGTGCAAGGTGCCCACTTACATAAGTGTACACCATATACCAAGCCAGCTTCTCACAGTTTACATAAAAGTTACTATGGAATGCCTGAATTAATCTCAGCCGCTGGTAATTACTCGGGACAAATCCCATTCCATTGCTATTTCGCACACCATGTCACTTCAGTTTGGACCTAGTTATATGCAAATCAGTCTTGACCCTGCTCCAATCAAAACAGTTCAGCACAAGCTGAACTAGATCACAAGCAAAGCAGGACTGGTTATGTTCTAGTCAGCCAGGTACAGCCTGGCTTCAATGACACATTGTGCAGAGGACCCACGACTAGGCAGATCAGTCCCACATTTGCGGCAGTCAAAATATGTATGTAAACTGCCCATTCAATAACTAAGGTGCAAATTCAGAGACAAGGGAAATGCTATTATGGATGTGTGGTGACGGTCTAGTGTCCCGTCCCCGGAAGAGGAAGCGAGGGGACGGGAAGCGGAAGGCGGCCATCTTGAGATCGGCGCCGACCGCTGAAGTTAGCGGGCATTCTCTCCCGGCGCTCCGGGAAATAAAGTAGTGCATAAGCTTTCCGCGTCAGTGTGACTCATTTACTTCATTACAATGGCGACGAGTGATGCGGAATAGACCCCACACACGTCACATAACGCAAAATAACTACGCGGACTCGGTTCAGCGCCGCAAGCACCCGGAGCGTGGCAGAGGAGCAGAAGGGGCATTAGAAAGATCGCGAAAACACGCCAGCGCTCCAACGCTCAACCAACAATGACCGTAGCGAGCTAGAAGTAAGACAGGGGGCATCTTTCTGCAGGGAAGAGCTAAAAAAAAAAAAAAAAATACCTCCAGTGCTGCAAATAAGTTTGGGAGCAATCTATATCCACACTGTCACGAAGGGTACAACCCATCCCTAGCTGTCGAGGCGGTGTGTCCGGCAACCTGGCGGAGCAGCGGTCAGACAAAGAGGCGCCCAGCTCGACGGACCCTGCCAAAGGGAACAGCCTGCAGACGTTACCAGGTCCCTCAGGGAGAGAGAGGGGTGAAGATAGCGGCAGTGATTACGGTGAAGGGGACACGACTGAGCAACACACGCCGGGGAGCCCACCTGGTCGGACAATCCCCATTCAGGCCATTCAGAGAGGTGCATCCACGATGGCGGTCCACTCTTCTTCCCTCACCCAATTGGTGCCATTCCTCACAAAGTGCGGAGAACCGGAGATGAATTGGGAAGACTGGAAAAGGTACTTCCTCAACTATCTCGAAGCCCTGGAAGAGGAAGGCGACACTCCATTCTCGAGCAAGAGGAGAAAAAAGATACTATTACACAACTTAGGCCCAGAAGGGATCAGAATCTATGACACCATAGTTAAAGGCGAGAGGGATGCCACAGACACAGATGTTTTCAGTCACGCCATCGCGGATCTGGACGCATCACTACAGGCCAGTCGTGTGCGTCGCGATAGACAGATACAATTTCTTTCAAAGGAAGCAAAGGAGTGGAGAGACAGTGGACGAGTATGTCGTGGCCTTACAAAGGTTGGCCCTCACGTGCAAGTTTGACAGGTTGCATGACGACCTAATTAGGGACCAAATTATCATGCACACTACCAGCTCCCACGTCCAAGAGAAACTGTGGGTAAATGGAGATGCTCCCCTCAAAGAGATATGGGTGATGGTCAAAAAGGCGGAAATGTCAAAGCGTTGTGCGCAAGCGGCCAAGAAGGAAGCAGGTGGGACACAAACAGTATGCAAGATCATGACGCCGGCGAGAGGTGAACGACCAAGGCAAAGAGAACCGCAAAGGAATCAAGACGGAAGAAGACCCTACAACAACAACAACAACTACGCCCAGACGGAAACCAGATCGAATAAAGGAAGTAAGCCGAGCTGCTACAGGTGTGGCAGTACCACACATCTGGGTAATGACAAAGCGTGCCCTGCGTTCAGGGCAAAATGTTCATATTGCAGCGTGTTCGGGCACTATGAGAAGGTGTGCCGCCGGAAACCCAAAGGAGCGATGGTCAAATATGTGGACCAGGAACATAGAGAGTTTGCAGACGACCAAGAAGACGCGGAAGACCAGGAAGAGTTCCTATATATCGACGTCCAGGTGTTGGAAATGGAAGGAGAAGGAACGGACAAACCCAGACTGAATATGCACATTGGTGGGATACCCCTGGAAATGATAGCGGACAGTGGAGCACCCATCTCCATCATACAACGACAAGTTTGGGAAGAAAAGTTCGCACCCAAGATTGAAGAGTCACTGCTCCCGATGGATTTGAGACCGGTCACATATACGGGACAAAGAATTCCCATGTTGGGGTATTGTCCCCTCCTGTTTGAGTTCCGAGGTCGCCACGCACAATGCAAATTATACATCGTAGAGAAAGGCCCCTCAGTATTGAGCTGGAAAGACCAAGGAGCGTTGGGAATACAACTCAACCCGGGAGGCATTAAGAAGATCTTGCTCATGGACATGGAAAGGAAGGACGACGTGGAGTCATGGCAGAGAGCGTACCCCAAAGTATTCAATGGACAAATTGGCGCACTGGCGAAATACAAACACCTCGTAAAGCTAAAGGAGGGAGCAAAACCAGTGGTGCACAAGGTAAGAAACATCCCGTTCCGCAGTAGGGAAGCCGTACAATCGGAATTGGACAGGCTGGAAAAAGAGGGAGTGATCAGAGCCATAGAGAGTGCTGAATGGCTTTCTCCTCTGGTGGTAGCCCAGAAGCCCAATGGTAAAGTGCGGCTGTGTGTCGACCTAAGAGAACTGAACAAAAACATTGTGATCGACAAATTCCCTCTACCCCGAATAAATGAGATGCTAGCCAAGACCAAAGACATCAAATGGTTCTCCACAGTGGACTTGTCGTCGGCGTACCACCAAGTAAGACTACACTCCTCGTGCAGCCATCTCACATCTTTCATCACGCCTTTCGGCTGCTACGAATTTGTGAGAATGCCATTTGGACTAGCATCTGCAGCGGCGGTCTTTCAGAAGCTGATGCACAGGTTACTGAAGAACGTGGAGAACGTGCAGTTTTTTCAAGACGACATCCTGGTGATGGGGAAAACCAAACAGGACCACAACGAGAAGCTCCACAAAGTGCTACGGACACTACAGGACAATGGCCTGACTGCTGAATGGACAAAGTGCAGGTTCGGAGTGAAATCAGTCACGTACCTAGGACATGAAGTGAGCGAGGATGGGATAATGCCAAAAAGAGCCAACATGAAATCTATTCAGGACGCCCCCTCACCTACCAAGAAAGAGGATGTTCGGTCATTTCTAGGAATGGCCTAATACTACAGTAAATTCATTCCCCATTTTGCCACGAAAACGCATCTCCTACGCCAACTCCTGAAGGAAAAGAACAAATTTGTATGGAGTCAGGAGGAACAGACGGAGTTTGAAGCCCTAAAACAGGAGATGAGCACCGCCATTCCCCTGAAGGGATTCGACCCAAGTGCGGAGTCCATCCTCACTACAGATGCCAGTGACTGTGGCCTAGGGGCGGTCCTAATGCAGAAATCGGACAACGGAGAAATATCGACGGTTAGCTTTGCCTCAAGGTCGCTTGCTTCCAACGAGGAGTAGTTTAGTGTAGTGGAGAAGGAGATGCGGGCAGTGGTATGGGCGATGGAGAGATTCAGACAGTACTTGTGGGGAGCGAAATTCCTAGTCCGAACGGACCACAAGCCCTTGGTTCGAGTACTGACATCGAGCGGCCATGCTCACGCGACCCCTAGAATTGCCAAGATGACTCTTAGACTTTTGGACTTTGTGTACGAGGTAGAACACATTCCTGGGCCGCAGAACAAAGTGGCGGACTTCCTGAGCAGAGCAGCAGCAATGGAAGAAGCGGATAACAGTGAGAAACAAAGGTGGGAAGGATATGTGGTAGCCACCATCCAGGATACGGAGGAAGTGATCAGTGCCCAGGAGTGGGAAGAAGCATACCGAGAAGATGTCGACTTGGAGGCCATCAAAGGATACGTGGTCCACGGGTGGCCAGAAAAGAGACACCTCAAGGAAGAACTGAGGAAGTACTGGGAAGTAAGGGATGAACTATCATTGGCGGAGAACCCCACTTTTCTGCTCAGAGGCGACAAGGTGATTCCTCCACAAGGCATAATAGATCATCTGATGACTCTACTGCACGAAGGACACCAGGGAATCACCAAGACCAAAGCTCTCGCCAGGCAAGCGTACTGGTGGCCAGCCATTGATGCGCAGATAGAACGACATGTGCGGAGATGCGAGTCATGTGCCAAGGCAGACAAATCACAGAGCATGTTAAGACCACCCTTGGGAAAATTCCCTGTACCGGATGGACCATGGGAAATGGTTTCAGTGGACATCATGGGCCCTATCCTCAACAAAGAAGGAACACAGAAGTATGCGGTAGTTCTCATCGACAAATATTCCAAATGGCCAGAGGTGGAGATAATGGAGAATGTGGACACTGATGCAGTGGTGCGCTTCCTACGTACCACGTTCGTCAGAGAAGGCATCCCGAAAATTATCACGTGTGATAATGGGCCGCAATTCACCTCTGCGAAATGGATCGCCTTCACGTCCAGGAACGGCATAGAGGTAAAACATATGCCCATCTACCATCCGGCCGGAAACGGTCAGGTGGAACGGTTCAATCGAGTGATCATGGGCACCATTCAGGCAGCCATCAACGATGGTATGGACTGGGAGAAGGAATTGGAGAAGATGATCTGGGCCTATCGTATCACCCCGGGAAGCACGGGATACAGCCCATTTAAGGTGTTGAGAGGAAGAGAAGCCTTTACGAAGGACAACATGGCATGGAGGAAATTAGTGGTGCAAAGCAAATGGTCACCGGCCGTGGTCAGAAGAAATCTAGAGAAAGCACAAGAAGTGTACACGATGCACTTTAACAAGAGACGCAACGTTCAAGGTGTAGAGCTGGAGAAGGGAGACTGGGTGAGAGTGAAGCTGGCCATCCTTAAGAAGAAGGGGGAAAGCAAATTTTCACCACCTTTGCAAGTGCTGGAGCCTTACGCCCGGTCTGCCCTGCTCAGTGACGGAAAGGTGTGGTCACAGGACAGAATGGCCAAATGCAGCAAGATCTTGAAGTGGGGGAATGAAACTGAAGAAGGAGCACAGCAAGTAGAAGATGAAAGCGAAGGAGAATGTAGCGGAAGGAGGAACGAGAATGTAGAAGAAGGAGAGCAGCAAGTGGAAGACAGCGAAGGAGAATGCGGGACGAGTGAAGGTACGAGGAGCGGGTGCAAGGTAGACTGCAGTGAGGATGTGATGGACAGACAAAGAGAAGGCGCAGGAAGAAGGTCAGACAGAAGGGAACCGGAAGAAGAAGGTAGAACTGAAGTGGTGAGAACCAGAGTTGGAAGAGCTGTAAAGGTACCAGAGAAGTTCAAGGACTATGACATGGACTGGAAGTAAGGACTTTATTGTACATTGTTATTGTTGCATAAAGGGGGGGAGATATGTGGTGACGGTCTAGTGTCCCGTCCCCGGAAGAGGAAGCGAGGGGACGGGAAGCGGAAGGCGGCCATCTTGAGATCGGCGCCGACCGCTGAAGTTAGCGGGCATTCTCTCCCGGCGCTCCGGGAAATAAAGTAGTGCATAAGCTTTCCGCGTCAGTGTGACTCATTTATGAAAGATGTAAGCGATTTAGAATGAGCCATTATTTATTTTTGACTGATTTTCATTGGGGGTGGGATATTTTAGCTGTGCCCAGGCTGAATAAAATAGTTGATAAACACTTTACTTTTTGGGATGAAAATACACGGTCATGCCTCGCGAACAGAATAAGCCCCTCGATGTGGTCCAATACATGCCAACAAGCGAGGAGTTTTGCAACAGTTAAAATGGGTAAATCCATGACTCCCAACTAACTCTCCTTTAGAGGGTGTCAGCTTCCTTTAAATAATCTTCATCCTGCGGACAAGTGAAAAAACTCCCACAGACTTCAGCGTGATTTCCCATCTCGGAAATGTTACTCTATCTCTAAAAATGTTAGATCTCTGTTGATTTCAATGGGATCGCCCTTCCAAACCAGCCTATGTCAGCCTCCATTGAGACTGAAAAAGTTTCGAGATACGTCAGTGTACGTGTGTAAACTATCATTCATTCAGACCGTTTTGTGAAATCATTTTGTCAAACTCGAACTATTCGTATTCCAGGAATCCCGGAACCATCCCCTGGCACGCCTGCTCCGTGGGCGCGGACACTCCAGGGCCCGCAGCCTGACAGGGGCAGGAGAGGGGCGGGAGGCCCGCTCCGCCGCGCGAGTGGGAGATGTTACAAGGGTGGGGGAGATCAGGGGGAAGCGGAAGTTGTTGACCGAGATTGAAAGTGGCCCGAGCGGCGGCTGAAGGAGGAGCAGGAAGCCGAGGAGAGGGGCCGAGGCAGGCGGGGCATGCGGGGGCGCCGCACGGCACAACTTTGCGCAGAGAGAAGTGCCCGCACGGCCCCGGGGGCTACTGGGCGCTTGGTTCCCTGACCACGGACTCTTCCCCCTCCAGCCCAGAAGCGGCGGTAGAGGGTAGGGAAGCCGCGGAGGCACCGGCAGTCGCGACCACAACAAAGCCCGGCGCCCGCCCGCCATGCATGCGGACTGCAGGCTGCTGCCGCCGGGGCGCGCATAGCGGGGATGGCTGCCCGAGCCTGCCCGCTGCTGCTGGCCGCCTTGCTGCTGGGCACCGGCCGGGCACAGAAAGGTGAGTGCCGCCTCCCTCCTCGTACCTTCCTCGAGCACTGCTGTGTGAGACTTGAGGGGTGTGTATGCAGAGCTCTCTTGTCAGTAACAGAGATCTATTGTTATGGTCACTTCACCCTTCTGATGTCCCTGCTTTGCAAAACCCATCCTCAGTTTACATCTGCTCTCCTTACTAGATTACTATGACCAGTCATCTGTTTACATTCCACGGTTAAATTTTGGGAATATACATTATAAGAGCACCACTGAGGTCTGCATCTGAATCTAACATATTGTAATTGTTGTCGCTCGTTTATGGATTTTTCACTCTCATTTTAAAAATATGGATGGGCTATTGAACTTGTTGGCCATTACTGTAGCCACGAACTTTAATCTAAAATACAATTTAAGCTTGGTTCGCTCTCAAAGGCCGTCATTTAAAATACATTGTTTCATTTTATTATACACTAAGCTACTGCCACAGTCTGTCTTTTTTATTTGCCAGGAACTTCTTGAAAATCACAATCTCATTTGGGTTAAAAAAAAGGAGCATTATTTTGTTACTCAGAAAATCGATAGCGACAATTGCGCGTTAAAGGGGAAGCACGACAGTTTTCATACCCAAAAACCCTTACTTATGAATTGGTCTAATTGGCAGTGTGGCTGGTTTCATTCCTAAATGCCTTTTTGCTTAATTTGTTTAAATGTATCACTCCTATGTTGTCAACGCTTGGAAAAACTAGCAAGTGTGAAGACATTCAGAAGACGACTGTTACCTGAAAATTGGATAGTATGCACATTTATTGTGAACAATGACCAATTGCAATCCTTTACCTCTGTTATAAACTTCACGGCTAACACTCACATCTTCTTTCATGCATTTTAGTGAACATGTTTGCAAATTATTGCTCCATTGTGCCCACACACTGCCCTCCCCTTAAACACGACGAACCCAGCTCCAATCAAAAATCCCTGCGTGCGTCGAGCGTGTTGTTTATCTTTACATAAACGCCTCTGAATGTTTTTCAGAAGTTTCACAGTTGAATTCCCCACATCGAAAACCCCTCGCTGGCATACCTTTGTGTTGTGTTTTTCGCTTACTTTATTAATGGGTTCGGATGACAGGTTCCCTCAAGAGACCACGACCAAGAACGGATTGTCCTGCGTTAGCCCAAAAATCCTAATTCCCGAGGATTGTGTTGTCCGTAGTGCTACTCCACCCTGTAGATGTAGGACATCTGATGCGTTGGTTTTTCTTGGACTAATATTTTAAGTTATTTAAGTAGTGGGGGGCCAAGACTTGCACCTTCTGAATATTCAGTGTAGCTGGATACACTTTCAGTATTATACACTCTGCCACTCCGCTCTCCCACATTTTTGTTGCATAATGTGTTGTGGGCATGTACTTGGTGAACTGGTTTCATTCATTTGGGGTTTCTTTCAAATTGTGACACATTTGCTTTAGTTTTACTTTGCATGGTCGCGTAGACCACATCTTCCAAAGAGCAGCAGAGTGCTGTAAATGTTTATTTTATTGTAGTAGAACGTCTTCGGCATAGGGTCCAGATCTTTCACGTTTCCGAGGTCCATGCGCTAGTGTCTCAACCAGATTATTGTTGATCAGTATTCTGGGAGTTGTAGTTTTGTTGTTCCATTAAAAAAACAGAAGAGAGCTTCCTCCCAGAAGGCCAAGCAAAACTTGATATGGAAGTGCTACTCATCAGAGTATCTGTAAATCTTGATGGCATTGGGGATGCTGTTCATCGAACAGTGTTGTGTGTGTGTGTGTTTGTGTGTGTGGTTCAGTTGGATGGAGGATAGCAAGAGCGGTACAGGGTCAAATGCAAACAAAAAGCTAATAAGTGATTGGAAGCGTAGCTTAGTTCTGGGACAGGAAGTGGACTGTTACTGTGTCTTTGTGTGGTTTTCTTTAATGCAGTGCTCTTCATGTATCTCCTAAATGTGAGCCACGCCAATTGAAAGTTGGGCAGTCATGATGTATACATGGATATCATTCCAGGTCCTGGGTGCATAGTTAGATAAGGCCTATTCACGGGTGTGAACGCAAGGAAATTATGGACGTAGCGCGGAAACTTTTCAGACACTCTCCCCCAGTCACAGATCTGGGTTGAATCCATCATCGTTCTTTAGCTCACTTCACCACCCCAGTTCAGACCCAGCCATATGCAGATCAAACATGACCTTGTTCCTCTTGGGAACAGTCCAGCCCAAACTGCCAAACCAGATCTTCCTTGGACCAAAAACAAGCATCCTGGGACCAGTTTCAGTGTAACCCACGGGTCTAGCTAGCGCTATATAAAACTTTATAAATAAATAAATAACAGCCCTCATCAGCCAGGCAGGCTTGAATCCAGTGGCAAAGTGAGCAAGGGCCCCAGTCTGGGCATACCCTGCCAATTTAGGGCAAACAAAGCAAACACAAGGAGATGATGGACGGAGCGCTGAAACTTTTCAGGCATTCAACCTAGTCACAAATCTGGGTTGAATCCATCATCGTTCTTTAGTGCACTTCACCACCCCAGGTCTCAGGATGCTTGTTTCCGGTCCAGGGAAGACCTGGCGAAGACCTGGCTTGGCAGGTCCCATGAGGAACAGGGTCAAGACTGATTTACATATGACTAGGATTGAGATGGGGTGTGTTGCTTCCCCTGCCCTCCTATTGCTTCTTCCCACTCAACAATTTCACCCCTCTGTATTTCTTGCGCCCCTGCATTCCACGTTGCGGTTTCTCGTCTGTTTGTCCCTTTGCGCTCGACTCCGAGAGAAGCTAAGGATCTTTGGATCTGCTACACCAGGAAGCAAATAGCCTACTTGAGTTCAGGATGAGCTTTGCTGTGGAGCAAATACTGCAGCTCCACTTTTAAAGGGGTACGGTGGCACCAAGAGCCCCGGTTCCTACATACACGTCCTGGGGTGTTAGTGTAGGTAGTCAGGACCTCAGCTTTCTTTCACTAAAGTGCACAACTCCTCCCTCTAAGTATAACTCCAGCTGTGCTCATGTCTTCCCAGAGATGCTGCAGCGGATACAGGTGGTCAGTACTTTTGGCTGCACTAGTTTTAGATTTGATTCCAAGGACTCCACCGTTATACAACATCACCATTTTTAGTCCACACCTACAAGACAGCATTTAGCTGGTGTAGACTAAAGCCTATTGTGGACCACAGTGCTTTAATGAGATGAAAAGAGGGGGGGGGATGTCTTAACAGTCCGTCGCTTAAGTATTAGGGATGTGGATTAAAACATGTGAACTAAAATCCTTTACTTTACACAGATGCTGCTTGACCATCATTTATATGACTCTTTGTGAGTTTTCTGCTATTGCATCCAGACATATCACACACAACGAAACATATGCCTAAAACAAGCCACATCTATTGACTTTGTCAGTGCTTGTTAGCAGTTTGAAATAAATGTTACAGCAATGATTTTGTTGTAAATAATTAGAATTGGTAATTGCACATGGTACACGTGACCATCGGTAAGTACGCACTGGAGAGAGGCCAAGGATTGGATGAGCATGTAATTTATTTATTTTATTTATTTTGAGTTTTATACAGCTCGAACAAGACTCTTGCGGTTAACAGAGCGCTTTACAGGGAAGTGTCATTGTTTCCTAGAACATGACATGGAGTTCAATGCGAGTCAGTGTTAGAATAGACATAATCTTGTAGATAAATAGTTATATGGTACATAGCAAAATGATGACAAAATAACAAGTATCATGTAATTACAGTATCTGGGTAGACCGTAGGCATTCCAAAGTTCCATATCGAAGATACGTAGGGTCGTATATTAACAGTGATCCAGGCTCAGGTGCATTTCGCCATGGGAAGCGATTTCACTTATTTTTGAAAGATGTAGTAGAGGGTATAAGTCTAATTTCTGGGGATAGAGCATTCCAGATTCTGGGCGCCATCCCTGAAAAGGTTAGCTTGTATGTTTTCTTCTTGTTGAATCTTTGCGG
Source organism: Lissotriton helveticus (assembly GCF_964261635.1). Taxonomy (NCBI): domain Eukaryota; kingdom Metazoa; phylum Chordata; class Amphibia; order Caudata; family Salamandridae; genus Lissotriton; species Lissotriton helveticus. The sequence continues at coordinate 912,168,094 of NC_136069.1, forward strand.
CTTCAGTAGCACGTTTTTGGTACTTCTTGAAGATCTGACACCACATGAGGGCGCCAGTTTCTGTGCCAGATATCATAGTGCATTGTGATGAATGGCTTTGTGTCATACATGCTATTTTCAAATGAATTTTGGCTTCCAAAGGGAGCCAGTTGAGGGATTTTAGGTCAGGGGTTATGTGGGAGCTTCTTTCCGATCCAGTGATAAGTCTCGCTGCGGCGTTGATTGATGCTCTTAGCGGGGCTGTTGTGGATTTGGGTAGGCCACAGAGAGAGACACTCCCGTAGTCCACTCTTGGGATGTCTAGGGCTTGTACTGCCAGCTTGAAGTCCTTTTCCGGCAGGAATGGTTTCAGCTTTCTCAACGTATTTATCAGAAAGTTTGCTCCTTTTGTTGTGGTGCTGATGTGTTTTTGCACATTGAGGTTTCTGTCTAGTGTTCTTCCCAGCGATTTCGCTGAGTTCACGATGATAGGCTGGCTTTTGAATGCAGTGAGGTGTTTGATCCAGTCTTTCATTATGGGTACTTGGGCAGGAGGGGCGATTAGGAGGAATTCGGTTTTGAGGGCATTCAATTTTAGATGGTTTTCTGCCAGCCAGGTCTGGGTTTTTCCAAGAGTTGTGTTGAGTGATTTGATGTCCTCTAGAGTGTGGATCTTAAGGTATAGTTGTGTGTCATTGGCGTACATGTGGTATTGCACGTTAGACGCGTAGAGAATTTTGGTTAGAGGCTCCATGAAAAGATTGAACAATGTCAGAGATAGTGAGGACCCGTGTGGGACTCCTAAAGTGACTGGGACTGGTTTGGACAGGGAATTAGTTGACCTTGAATCATTATCTGTTTTGGAGGAACGAGGAAAACCAATTTAGCACTGATCCCAATAATCCCATTCTGAGTTTCAGAAGGTCTATCATCCTCATCCACGCACACAAAGCCCTCCACAACGCCAGCCCAGCGTACCTCAACAAACGACTGAGCTTCTAAGCCCCTACTCGCAAGCTCTGCTGTGCCGGCCTCACGCTCGCCACAGTCCCCCGCATCCGAAGAACGACCGCCGGCGGCAGATCCTTCTCCCACCTTGCCGCCAAGACCTGGAACACCCTCCCCACCAACTTACGGCAGACCCAAGACCTACTGGCCTTCGGAAGACTCCTTAAGACCTGGCTCTTCGATCAGTAGCAGCAGCCTCCCCCCCCCCCTCCCCCCACAGCGCCTTGAGACCCTCACGGGTATGTAGCGCGCTTAACAAATGCTCTGATTGATTGATTGATCAGGTTATCGTGTTTGACGGTACCAAAGGTAGAGGAAAGGTCTAGCAAGATGAGTAAGCAGGCTCCATTTTGATCTAGGATTTGCAGTGCATCGTCAATCATATGGGTCATGGCTGATTCTGTGTTGTGATCTGTACGGAAACCTGATTGGTATTTGTTGAGTAGGTTAAAGTGATCAATATGTGTGATCAGCTGAAGATGTACATATTTTTCTAATAGCTTGGCCAAGGTAGTAATGTTCGATATAGGGCGGTGGTTGTTCAAGTCCGCAGGGTCAGCCATAGGTTTCTTTAGAATGGGGGATACCTGCCCGGCTTTCAGGGTGTCTGGGATGTAACCTTGTCGTAAAGACTCATTTATGATCTCAGTCCAGAGAGGTAACAGCAGCAGAGTGAAGTCTTTTTCAGTGTTTGCTGGGAGAGGGTCATTGGAGTGATTGGACGGGTTCAGGGCAATAAGCATTTTACGAATGGATTCTTCGTTGTAAGTATTGAAGGATGAACAAGACGCATTGTTTTTTAGGACAAACTTTGATGAGCTTCAATGTGGCGCAATTGGTAGGGATGGTGAAGGGTTCGTACGTGAAGCAGAGTGTGTGATTAGATCATTGAGAAGGTCCTTCTTAATGCTGTCGGTCTTCAGGGAGAAGAAGGTAGCTAATTCTTCACAATTGGGTCGTGGGCCTAATTGATCTTGAAGGGGGTGCGGTGCATCCTTAGATTGAGTTTTGATTAATTTGAAAAGTTTTTTTGGGTGATTTTTTTGCCTGGTCTAATTGGTGGCTGAAGAAGTCTGCTTTGGTGCACTTGATCTTTCTGTAGTAAGGGTTTCTCTTCTTTCTTGGTATCTTGAGGTGATTTTTTATTTTTTTTGTAGAGTTTTATATAGCGCGAACTAGACCTGAACCGAATCAGGTATCGGAGCGCTTTACATAGCACAAGTTATGTTTTTTTGTTGTTGTTTTTTTTACATGAGGACACACACTTTCATTTTTAGGCACGGGGAGATTGAGTGATTTGCCCCGAATCACAGGAGGTTTTTGGCGTCGTTACCGAGACTCGAACCCAGATCCCCAGGTCCGAGGTCGAGCGCCTTAGCCGTTAGGCTAACTCCTCTCCCCAATTGATTGGCAGAAGGATCAGATCTCCATGTGCGTTCCGATGTTCTTAGGGATCGTCTGTCATCGTTGTGTTTCCATTGTACCAAGGCTTAGAATCTTTTGTGGAGACTCTCTTTAGTTGAAAGGGGGGCTACCTCTTTTAGTATCAAGTCCATGGAATTGAAGCAGTGGTTGGTGAGATCATGAACTTCGTGTACCCCTAGTATGGCCCACTCGCTCACACTGCCTTCAGGCTCTGCTCCAAAGCTCTCAATCATGCCCCATTATATGAGCACCCTCCCACAACCAGAACTCACTCAGACACCTCATTTGACCTAGCTCACATATATGGTACATGTATTGGAAAACCAAAGAGCAAGGCATTCTAGAGTTGAGACCTTTTGGCTTTACCAATACTTTGAAATGTAATTTGAGTTTATTTTACTAAATTGCGCTAAAGCAAAGAGAGTTTACAAATGTTAACAAACTCAGTCTTTTCTTACATAAAATATGCCTGTATATACTGTAACATATTGCGAAAACCACAGTGGCAAAGTCAATAGGTCCCAAAAGTGAGACCTGTTGACTTTGCCAATGCTTGTTATTTAAAAACTGATCTGCATGAAACACATTTTAGTAAACGATGGCTCAGAGAAATGGTATCTAAAGTTGCACAATAGTTAAGCAAAAGCTTATTTTGAAGTTGCGTTTTTTTTGCGCGTACATTTTAATTTGAAAGGAAGCAATCGCTAATATAGCTTTCAGCATCTGTATTTATTTGCATTTCATCTGGGAGTATTGTAAATAACCTTAAATGTTTGAATTTGTGTACTTGTGCACGTTTTTATACTGCGACCACTTTGATTAATACAGTTCTTTAGAGGCCGCTCCCTAATATTCAAGGCTTTGCATTAATGAATCATATGCAAGTTTGAACACCTTATACATATGCTTACTAATTTTGGCTTGGTGCCAGAAAATACTATTTTATAGAGCAGTAAGTACTGTAAACTAGCTATTAAAGTGTGTTTGGAGGGGGTTTGGCCTAAATGTCACCTGGACAAACTAAACATGAAAACTTGTTGTAATTGACCTCAAACTATATTTCCTGAGCTTTGAATTATGGGAATTCCACATGCCTTCTGTTTACTTGTGGTGTCTTTTTCTTTTTTAACTTGTTTCCCATAAATGTATCTTTTTCTGTGGATGAATTGAGAGGCACTGGAGATGGTGAGCTTATCAGCCATATAGATGGGGGTGCCAGGAGTGATTGCGTTTGACCCTCGACAACCCATCTTATGTGTTCTGGGCTTGGCAGGTCCTGAGTAGGAAGGTAGTTACCGAGTGTTTTTCTCTTCTATCTCTCCACATCAAAGTTCTGAAAGCATTGTTGCCTGTGATATCTGTGACGGTGAACTTGAAGATCTAATGATCAAAGTTCACCACATTTGAAGGTTGGTCAGATGGTAATTGTGCTTTTTCATAGATGACTAAAACGAAGGCCATTCTAGGTGTGAAATATGTTTTATTTCTGATGGAGAATGTGAAGTCCTGTGTTTTTGGCTTTTCAAAATCATTGTACCTTGGATCCTTTACAAAAAACCTAGCTTAGCCAGGATTATCTACCTTGTCCTTAGAAGGTCCCTTTGTTTACACATCTGTCACTCATCAGCTGCTGTTCAAGTTTGGTTTCATCCAGTGTCTCTAATTAGAGAAGTACATTTTTTTTTTATTTTGTTGAATTTTATGTAGCGCAAACTAGACCCGAGACATCGGGTATCAGAGCGCTTTAAATAGCACCAGTTTCGTTATAGAAGGACACATTAATTTTTGTTAGGCAGGGGGCTATTAAGTGATTTGCCTAGAATCAAAGAATGTTGAGTGTCGTTGCAATGTCTCGAACCCGGTTCACCAGCTTCAAGTTCGACCGATCTAGCCTTAAGTCTACATCCTCTCCCCCTAAAATATGAAATGACAGTTAAGGATAATGCAGCATCAAAAATACGTAAGTGAAAAGTGCCTAAAAATGTGGATTAACATGCTCAAAACTGCGTAGACGGCACTAGATATTAAACAAAAAAAACAAGCAGAAAAAGAAGGAAAATGCTACTTACCCAGTATGCATCTGTTCTTGGCATGTAGAGCTGTAGAGTCACATGCTGTGCATAGCCCGCCATCTAGTGTTTGGTCCGGATGTTTGCACCTTGTTCTTGTTCTAAGAAGTCTTCCGCAGTCACAAGTCAGTTGACTTCTCCTTTCGGTGACAGTGAGATGGGAATCGACTCCTTTGCCATACCATTTTCTTCCGCCATAGGGCTCGGACGTGAATTTCTGCTCTCTGGTTCGGCACAGTCTCTCGGGTTCCCCTCGATTCGCAATCCACCACCCTCAACGGCTGAGGGAGGGCCGTTGGGCCCACCCTCACTGGGCTCACCAGCAGTCACTTATCAGGGCTGTTGTTTCCCTTGAGGTAATAATTGAGTGCAATTTAGAAATAAACCGCCCAATCAATGGCATTTTTTCAGCTTTTGGAATTGAAGGTTGAAAATAAGGTGCAATAAAAAAAACTTTACAGTGCAGTACCAAAGTTGGTGCCATTTTGTCTGTGTAATCAGCGACTTTGCCCATAAATTTAATTATTCTGTTGAATAATCATCTGTTTGTGGTTTGGAAACAATATGTAATGGCTAATACGTAGTTCTTTACATTCGTTTTTCAAAATATTGTGTGGCGGAAGCTTTCTTCTTTGTTGGCAACACACAATCTGGGCTAGCGACACACACACAATCTGGGCTAGCGACACACACACAATCTGGGCTAGCGACACACACACACAATCTGGGCTAGCGACAAAACAAAGAACGGTGGTAATTATAGATGGGTCGCACATCAAAGATTGCAAATATGTACAGGACTGGCAAGTACAGATACTAATTTGTACTTAATAAAGAACAAAGTAAATTGCGGTGCCACTCGGGATAACGAGCACCCCACTACCTTGGGTGGAAAAAAACACATAGGGACCTAGAAAGGTACCTGTGAGCTGAAATGTGGCACTCCTAAAATTTGAATTACAAATGTGTGACCTTGTTAAGGTAATACCAATATGGCAAAGGTCCACTCATTCAGAGGAAAACACCAGGGATGTATTTATACAAAGTTTCCTCAGTTTATTCCATACACAAAATTTGACATATGAGCTAAAAGCATCTCTGTATCAATTGATAACATGACTGAATGAACTCCAATTTTATAATGGGTACAGATGAAAAAACATTCCTTTTGATGGTGGTGATGTGTATCAGTCCTTGTGAGCAGACACGAGAACAGCAGACATGTGTTTCGTCACATCCAGTGACTTCCTCAAGGCTGTATGGAAAAGTTGCGCTACTGAAAGGCCATGATTCGGTGATGGTGCGTGATATATATAGGTCGCTTGTCAGTCCAGATAAGTCCTGAAAATTTTAAATTTGCCCGTGAAAATTTACCACAAGGCCAGTAATGGCTACAAAACGAGTCTATGGGCAGCTCCTGATGGACTCTTATATGTCCCTCTCCTCTGGATAGACCGTCCGTAGTCATCCGTGTTGTAAATAGCGACACTTTGTAATATGGGCAACAACTGCAAGCCAATTTTGATCTCTTATTTACATTTGTGGACCACTTCACTTACATCAAAGAGGCCAAAATGCCACCTTAAAAACTTGAGTTTCATTTCCCCGGAAGGCGCCAAGTCGAGATACTTCTGAGGAACTAGTATTTCGTAGGTAGGAACTGTGAATGGGTTAAGCTGTTTTGTTTGAAGTGTATGCCGATCAATAGCTCTTGATTTCAGATTTAGGGCACCCTTAAGTCATTGTTTAAATGCTTCACTGGCAATATTAAAATCCCATGGTGGGGTCAGTTTGAGTTCCTTTAATGTGGAATCAATAATGAATGACCAACAAGAATGATTAATGCGGGCCACTTCCTGTCCAAGATGGTATTTGAAGGTCCCATTTTCCGCTTGCTTTGGTTTGAACCAGAATTTAAGCAATGCTGCTATTTGACCCAGTGTTTGCTGCATTAAAAACAAATTCTAGCCAAATATGCTCTTCCCTCGCATTGCTTAAAATAATGCCTGTCTTGGTAGTTGGCTGATGTTACAGTGGTCAATGCATATCAAATTGTTAGACTTTGATATCCCACTGTGTGCTCATCCGCAATCTGTGCAAGCAAAGATTAATGGTCCACATTCTTTAAATTGAACACCTACTGAAAAGCGCATCTATTTATGTTTATGGACAAATCTTGATTATTCCTGGTTTATGCATGTTCATTTAGTGCAAACCCGATGAAGGAAAGGCAAGACTAAGTTAGTCATAAGAAGCATTGTTGTGGCTTATCACCTATTAGCCTCACTAGATATCCGCTAGCAGTGAAGCTTTCCCTTTGGCATTCCAGCTGTTGGGTATCGCCCTCTTGCGTGGCCAAAAAGGTAGATAGGATGGGGTTGACATGTGAATCCATATATGTTCTTCCCATGCCGCACATTTTACAGCAGTCTTGTAGGTACATTTGGGAAGATATTTATAGCAGACACATCCAGGTTCATCACTGATTTATGATGTATTTATCGCAGCCTTTTGGTCAAATAGAGGAAGGGAAGGAACATGTCCCGAGTTATTTTTGTGTGTGTTTGTGTGGTGTGATCTATTATTGGGATGGCTTTACAACATTTAGTTAGTGCTTCAAATTATTATTATTATTAGATCGGTTTTGTACAGCGCATGGTTACCCTAGAGCATCCCAGCGCTTTGCCAGAAGGAGTATGGGAACGAACAAAAAGGAGGGAAGGAGGTTAGCAGAAAAGAAGGGTCTTCAACTGTTTCCGAAAGCGCAAGATACAAGGTTCTGCGCGTAGGCCTAGGGGGAGGGCATTCCAGAGTGCGGCGACATTGACGGAGAATCTCCTTCCTCCTGAACGGGCCTTTTTTACTCTGGGGACACAGATCAGATGTTGCTGGTCCGAGCGTAAGCTTCTGCCGGCTTTATATGGGACCACCAACTTTTGCAGGGCTGGGGGACCTTTGCCTTGCAGAATTTTGTGCGCAAGGCAGAGGGATTTGAATTTCACCCTTTCCCGTATGGGCAACCAGTGTAACTCCCTCAGAGTAGGTCTAGCCGAGCGAGACATAGGGATGTCATGTAACAGTCGTGCGGCCGCGTTCTGAACTTGTTGGAGTCTGTTCAGGATGGCCTCAGGGGCCCCAAGATAGATCGCGTTGCTAAAGTCCAATCTGGACATGATCAGGCCCTGTATTAGAAGTTTCCGGGATAGATGAGGAATCAGGGGCAGTATTTTGCGTATCGATCGGAGGAGGCCAAAACAGAGACCAGCCTGTTTAGAGGCCTGGGTCCTAAAGGAAAGGTCTTGTTCCAACCAGATACCCAGGCTCTTGATCTCAGCCTTGGGTTCGGGAGGAGATCCTAAACAACCAGGCCAAGCCGAACAGGGGAGAGAGGGAGATTTAGGACCCAACAGCATTATCTCCGTTTTAGACCCATTCAGTTTCAGTGCTGAGTCCCCCATCCAGGAATGGATTTTGGAAAGGCACGCATGAAGTGTCTGAGAGTTCTCCGTGGATTGGGAGAGGGCGAACACCAGTTGGGTATCGTCAGCGTAGCTCACGATCTTGATGTCAAAAGGAGCCACCACATCCTCCAAAGGGGCCATGTACACGTTAAATAGTGTGGGGCTCAGGGATGAGCCCTGAGGCACACCACAGTGGAGGTGGGTGGATACTGATCGTGAGCCTCCTTCCCAGACCTGGAAAGATCTTTCGCTGAGAAATGATCTGAGCCAATTCAGCGCAGTCCCCCTCACTCCGGCAACTGACAGTCGCTGGAGTAACACTCGGTGGTTGACCGTGTCAAATGCTGCACTGAGGTCCAGGAGGATCACTGCCACTGATCCTCCTGAATCCAAAATGCAGCGTGCCTCCTCAGTGACTGCCAGCAAGGCGGTGTCAGTGCCTTGGCCGGGACGGAAACCTGTTTGTGACCTTTTTAGCACCCCGTTGGACTCAAGGAAGTTGGACAGTTGAAGGTTAACCAATTTTTCCGTGATTTTGCTGAGTCCCGGAAGGAGCGAAATGGGTCTATAATTACCCATGTCTGAGGGGTCCAGGCTTGGTTTTTTTAAGAGAGCTTTCACTATTGCCCTCTTCCAGTTGGGAGGGACAAAACCCGCGCCTAATGAGGCATTGATGACTTCAGTGACAGGATCCACGACGGAGGGGGCGATCATTTTCAAAATTCTCATTGGGACAACGTCCCGGGGGGAGCCACTCTTAATAGAGAGGAGGACTTTAAGGCATTCATCTTGAGTAATGGGGCCAAAAGATTCCAAGGTCTTCTGGGGCAAGCTCTCGTTCTCCAGGGGCTCGGGTCCTATCTTGGGTTGAGGTAGGGAGCTCAAGATTTTTTCAATTTTCAAGTGGAAGTACTTTGCCAGATTGTTGCATTTATCCTCCAAGTTCTCCGAGGGGGCAGAAGGTGTGGGAACCTTCAGAAGTTCTTTAACCACCAGGAATGTTTCTCTTGCGGAGTTTGAGGCATTACTAATTTTCTCCTCAAAGAACTGAGTTTTGGCTAGCTGGATAGAGAGCTTATAGCTTCTTATCGCTGAACGATATTCTATCTTACTGGCTACTTCCCAATTTTTTCTCCAAGAGCGCTCTAGTTTTTTACATGCCCTCCGCATCACCCTCAGCTCAGGTGTATACCAAGGGGCGGTATGTTGTCTTTTCTCCTTTTTTCCTGCCGCTCTCCTAGGGAGGACTGCATCTAAGGAGTTCGATATCCACTTACAGAGATCTGCTTCTGCTACGACAGGGTCTTGTGAGAACCGTGGGCGTGAGGCTACAAGGCTTCTTGAAAATTTTTCAACAGATAGCCTGGCCCAGGGTCTGTCAGATGCATCAACATTAGAGGGAGGGAGGTTCTTAAATTCCGTTTCCCAGGTGAAAGGGATCAGGAAGTGGTCCGTCCATGGTAGGGGGATGGGAGGGGCTGCCTTCATGGTGGAGATATTTACGAAGATAGCGTCCAACAAGTGGCCTTTGTTGTGAGTGGGCTCCAAGTTTATCAGGTCAACCCCGCAGGTTCTAAGATCATGCAAGAGGGCAGTCGCCAGCCGATCTTCCTGGTCGTCGAAGTGGAGATTGAGGTCTCCCAGGATAATGAAGTTGGTGGCAGAGGCGGCACAAACCATTGCCGTTTCTGTAATTGAGTTGGCAAAGTTTCCAATATTTCCTGGGGGGCGGTAAACTAACAGCCTGGACATTGCGACAGTATGCGAGATTTGGAAGGAGAACTTGCAGCTCTCGCAGTCTTCCACCTCCCCTTTCTGGATTCTGCAAGTTAGTGAATATTTATATAGAATGGCGATGCCTCCTCCTCGACCCGATGGCCTGTCCTGGGTCAGGATTAAATAATCCGGGGGAAGGGCATTCACCATATCCGCTTCAGAGCCCTGCGTGATCCATGTTTCCGTAAGAAACAACACGTCCAACTCCTGTTCAGAAATGAGGAGGTTAACCTCAAGCGAGTGCCTGGGGAGAGATCTGCAGTTCAATAGACCCAGACGTAGTGTGTATTTTACCGCTAGTCGGTTGGGGGGGCGGCAAAGTGCACAACAAGTAAAAGGCGGAGGGTTCGCTAGAAATGAGGTGCAATATGAAGGTGGCATAGAGCGAGCACAAAGTAGTGCATCTCGGGAGTAGGTACGAGGAGTATTTGTAAAATTAGGCATAGTGACTGGCCCTAGGCGCGTGTGGGCGCGGACGGGCGCAGACGGGCTTGCCTTTGGCGCGCCGACGGGCGGGTTGCTTGTTTATATCCATCCAAAAGGGTGGGAGGAGGGCAGAGGGGCGGAGATCTGTACCGCGAGCCTTCCCCAGGCCAAGATGGCGCCTGAAGATTCTCGTGAGGTGCCTGGCGCCTGGCAACAGTGGCGCTGCAGGACACGAGAGAGGGCCCTGGGGCGATGTGACTCTCGCTCCAGGTAGGGGCTACTAAAAAAGCTCCCTTTTAAAATATATACAATTTTTAAAACACGAGTGTATTTAGTGTTCAAATAGCACCCAATGACAGCACAATGTTAGCAGCGCGCAAGAGAGCGCAGAGAACCCCCGGCTTCCGCCTCAGGGGTGAGTAAGTAATGGCAAGTATCACGAGCGCTAGAGAATCCAACCCTTAAATCTCCTCGGAGGGCGGAGGGGCGGAGATCTGTACCGCGAGCCTTCCCCAGGCCAAGATGGCGCCTGAAGATTCTCGTGAGGTGCCTGGCGTCTGGCAACAGTGGCGCTGCAGGACACGAGAGAGGGCCCTGGGGCGATGTGACTCTCGCTCCAGGTAGGGGCTACTAAAAAAGCTCCCTTTTAAAATATATACAATTTTTAAAACACGAGTGTATTTAGTGTTCAAATAGCACCCAATGACAGCACAATGTTAGCAGCGCGCAAGAGAGCGCAGAGAACCCTCGGCTTCCGCCTCAGGGGTGAGTGAGTAAATGGAAAACTAGAAGTGCAGGTACTCACTATTTAGAGTACCCTCTTGCTCCCGAGACACGCTGGTACTCTCCCGTTAAATGTATAGTTACAAGGCAGAGAAGTGCAGACACTCTCCCTCTTAATTTAAAGAAGTGCAGGTACTCTGTAACAGACAGTACCTGCCCATTTAAAGCACTGGGTTTAGTACCTTATTACCCAGGTTTTTTTCTAATAAATTGTTCTTTTCATTTTTGAGTAATAAACGAGAACAACAAGGGTAAAAGAGAGTTGCTTGTCATAACAAACTAGTGCCACTGAGTATGTACAATCAGAATTCACAGTATTACAATTGGTTGCCAAACGGGCATTAAAACATTTGCGCAACAAAGGAAATTCTTTGTGTATTGAGGAGCATACTGCTTTCACCTGCAACCATCCACCCAACACTTTTTAGTTGAGAGAGGAACAAGAGTCCAACCGCAGCGCCCAGCAGCACGTGTCCCCGGTTCTCTGAGTGAAATTATAATTTCTTGCATATTTAAATCAATGGGCCCATGTCCATAGCTTCGCGTATAGCTTATCGATTATGAGGAACTTGTTACATGTTTGTGTTCCGCTGAGGCTGCTGTGCTGATTGGAGCTACCCATCCCTGCAGCATGTTGGTCCAGACCGAATAGTCTTCTTCACTTTCATCATCAGTAAAGCCCTCCCGCATGTGCCTTTCCACTGCTAGTGCCCATTCAGGAATATCCTTATTCCATCCCTGAAGGGTAGGGTTAATATTAGACAACCAATGGATAGCAATCCTTCTCTTCGCCAAGACTAACCCCAAAAGCACAAACCTATATTGCGTCTTCCCTCTTTTAAGACATGGGATAATACTTAGGAGAGAGTTTTTCATTTAGACCTCTAATTTAACACTACACACTTCACTTAACTGCTGGACAAAATGCTCCTTCCATATGATGCTATGCTTGTGCAACTCCAGATTATATGCAAGAAGTCTGCACCACCTGTACCACATCCGGGCCACTCATCCTGACTTACCCGGGTAAATTCTTCCTAATCTTACGGGTGACATGTAGGTGCAGTGTAAAATGTAGAAATAGGCAAGCTGGAACAGAGTGTTGCTGGACACCCCCTGGACCAGTGTACATGCTCCATTCCCTCTCTACCAGACTTTCTTTCTTAGGTTAAATGTATTTCATTAGTACGGTAATGTATTACTTAGAAGCAATGAATGGTTCTTTGGAACCCTGAAATCCATTGCTTGCTTAGGTGCGCTGTTGAGTGGATGTTAGGAGTACGGTGTATAAGTTGTACTGTGTGAGATAATGGTTAGAGTGAGTGCTGTTGTGAGCCATTGATATCCAGGCATACAGTATATCTCTGCTATGCTGGATGTGTATCAAGAGTGCTCTCGCAATGTTTGTGAAAATAGGTTGAAAAGTGGGTCTTATCCATCATCGCGGTGTCTGCTGTTTTGGAGTATTTTCAAATGATTAAACACACTGACCTGTTCAAAAAATGTATTTATCAGATTTCTTGTGAACTGACCAGTGGAAATGTTAAACCTAGGAACTGGTGTTAAAAATATCTTTAAAACAGTTCATTGTGTATCATACCATACAGGCTTTATTTGCACCATTATAAAACCAGCAAGATCTTTGGATTGCATCATAAAGTTAATTTTAATGTAATCAGCTTACTAATAATGAAAGGCAAAAGGCGCAGCGAGCTTGGGGTTGAGCGGTGGTTGCTTATGTCTCTGTGACCTGCTGGTCACTGCTTCAAATTACAGGAGCACCTGCTCAGCCTTTAATACTTTTGTGGTTGACAAATTGAATGCCATTAAATGAAGTAACAGTAATACCTGGTCCAAGTGTCTACCCCACAAACGCAACATGGCGGCACCTCCACCCCCACGTTGAGGGCTCTGATTGGTTGCCCATCAGTCGTAGAATATACGCCCCCACCGATTCAACCCGCCATACCAGGCACCCCGTCTACACTTACTTCTACTCTCAAACCTGCTACCTCGCTTTGACCCCTCGCTTTGACCCCCACATGTGCCATACACAAGTCTCCTAAATTCCCCTACCCCTTATCATGCTCTTGTTTTCGATTCTCCTTCTTGATACCAGCTTACACAAAGAGGAGAAGGGTACTACTGCATGAGGTGGAGATGTGTTTTAACACCTCTTTATCACACATTCTGTTACCCTGTTTTTCTGATAACTGTTGCTTTTGTACCTCTATGATATTCCCAATATTATAAGCTACTTGACTGCACTGTACCATCTCCACTGTTGTAAAAAAGCATAATAAACATATTACAAAAACAGAAACACCTGCTATTCATAGCACTTATAAATTAAAAAAAAGGCTTTATTAGACACTGATCTCCTGTTCAAAGCATGTGTAGCGTACATGCAAGTTAACTAATCCTAACACCGTTCAGTGGTTCTCAAACTCACACATTTCTCCTTCTAGAAAAAGAGAGACAATCGATAAGCCAAATAAACTTAAAATGATGATCAGAAAGAATATAAAACAATATCGCCCAAAAATCCTTTACGTCAAGTTCCTTTGAGTTCATTAAATTCAAAACGTAATGCACTATGTCCACCTTAGTACAGATTATAATTACATTTGACCTTCTTCGGAGAATGGTCAGAGATCTAATATATATTTATTAAACATTTAGGATGTCCAAAGGTATGATTGGAGAGCATCAAATTCCAAGAGACCGGATAGGGTTACAGACTACCTTAACAGCAGATCGTATCAATGTTGCAAAAAAAGGGGGGAAATCATAATCCCACCCAACCCCACAGTCCCCGCCTGCAAGCACAATCTCTCATCTATTTCCTTGGCTGCATGTCTGCTGGGAGGGAAATAGATGAAACCCCCACTTCCAGTGGCCAGAAGCACTTTAACAGCTCCCACCCGCTGGAACTGTAGTGTTTACTTTTGATTAGCAGAAGCTATCATAGGTCCTGTGAAGCAAAAGCAAACCGCTAGGTCCTGGGGTGGGCACAACGGGACACACCAGGAGCCGGCCAGGCGCAGTGGCGGGCCCAAGGGCCATTATTGGCTGCAGTAAGGGGGAGCCGCATGGACTCCTTCCTTTCATCTGCTTGGGCCGGCCCTAGTAGGTGTTGGTCCCTGGGGCCGTATATGGCTCAGGAAGGGGGGGCGTGTGAGCAAATAAATGATGGATTTAACCCTGATTTGTGACTCGACTCTGGGTAATGTTTGACAATGTCTAGCATTCCCTCTATCTTCTTTTGGTGTTGCTATAGTCCCCTTAAGTGGGTCGGTATGCCCAGATTTGGGTCCCGTGCAAGCTAGCCTGGCTGATGAGTGGTTATATCCTGAAACCGGTCCCAGGATGCCTGTTTCCCTGGCCAGAGAGGACCTGGCCTGGCAGTTGGAGCTGGACTGATCCAATGGGGAGCAGGCTAAAGACTGATTTACATATGGCTGGATCCAGACTGGGGTGGCAAGGTGAGCAAAATAACGATGTATTTAACCCAGATCTGTGACTGGAGGTGAGTGTTTGACAATGTTCAGCATTCTTCCAACCTCATTTTGTGTTGCTTTGCTCTTAAAGCTGCCTGTGATTCACCAGCCGTTTGTCCGACTTAGTTCATGCCTGCCTCTTGAAATCCCAGGCCAAACCACCTTATCTTACCTCCTTTTTAAGTACGCTTTTGTTTGGGCAGTACCTGCAGTACACTTAATATATCGGCTACGGGGCAAAACAAAATGGACCTGTTTTCCTGAGGAACCAGTACCCTCTCAGACACTGACGGCTCTGCTTGGGGCCCACAAACTGATTTCACACTTGCATCTTGCACTAAGGGAAGATTTGTCAAAAATGGTTCCTAAGGCACATGAGAAATGGGAGCGGTGCTGGGTGAGGCCCTATCCGCCTGGGAATGGGAGAAGGTCCATGTGGGAGTGCGCATTGTGGGCTCTAACGCATGCTTTAAATTAATACATACAATTACATGCACCAGGAATATCTCTCATCCACATCCTACTGGAGGATAGTGGTCGAAAATCTAAACAGGGTGACCGGTTGGGAGGTACAACATACCCTGCTGGCGGTGTTGTTGGGGCTATATACAGCTCCTGCAAATATGAAGCTTAGCTGTAGGTTTCTACTACTAGTCTTGCTACTAGCAACGCAATGTATTGCTATCAAATGTATGGGTGGATGGCCCCCCAGTTACTCTGACTAGCTCAGAGATATGTCCGTATGGACATGTGAGGAGAGCTGAGCGTCTAGAGGACGATTAGGCTGCATGAGCTTTAAATGCTAATTGAATTGCCCAGTATGGCAGGCACAGGTGCAGACCTGGGGAAAGAGGAATGAGTTAAAACGTGATGTGTCTTCAGACATGACGGAGAGTAAGAATGGGTACCCTGGAAACCGAGCTGACCAACAGAATAGACAAGGAAATGAATGGTAAGAGTAACTACATGGGCCGCTGGCGCAGAGTCCAGAAAACTTACCAAGTGCTTCCATGAACGACAAATGCACAAGGTAGAGAAATATATACTGTAGAAGATGAGCAGCATTGGAGGGAAAGGGGGAGTTAAGGGGATTATTTGTAGGCTAAGTATTAATGCAATCATAAGACAGTGTAGGTGTTGCAACGCAGGAGTACTGATTCAGTGTACTTATCCTATGAAAATCAACAAAGGATATTTGCCCTGGTGTCCCCTTACCCAGCTCTTTGCTCTAGGGCTTCCTCACTGTAGTGCTATCAAATGTTCGTTCAGTTTAGGAGGCTGACTCTGTGTTTTGATGATGTGAGAAATGTAATCACCTATGTGATTTCCTGCATGATTTCTGTTCTATGTAACCAGGTGGTCTGTTCTACAGAAAGAGTGGTCTTCTCCCAGTACGGATGTGTGTATTCACTCTGACCATAACCACTTTGTATCATTAAAATATCCTCCTTTGCCAACGGATTTTATTTACTTTGCACATTTTTATACACCAACCCATGTTAGTTTACATGAGCTTGGGTGTACCAGTCTGTGAACTCTCATTTTGCATCAAGGTGCATAGGTTCAGCAAATATGGTCCAAAATATAAGTTTACCTCTCGGTCTACAGCCTACCAACTTTTTATTTGCAAATAGTAACGCTCTAAGCAAAAACACAAAATACAGATCACTGTGAAAAACCCAGTAAGATCTCCACTTTATGTGGAGTTATGTTTACAATAAACTCTATTGTTTTGCCTACCAGATTAGAGCTTATAGCAGAAAACTGGCCCTGACCCCACTGGATATAAGAACCTGACCATGGCAGGCTACACTTTTCCAGGAGTTTGTCACTTTAGTGTTGGAGACTTAACAGTTACAATAAAAGTAGTGCATATTAACTTGATTTAGCCTAACAACAGTGTGACTATCTGACTATTCAGTAGCTGGACTGTAAGGAGAGTCGTGGCGCATCAATTTGCCCAGAATTCAGTGAGGCTTTTGGGCCCCAGTTTTCCCTAAAGTTGGGTAGGTAATAACCGGTCAACTGTTGGGGAAGGAGACCAGGTCTCTGCTTTTGTCTACGGCCCACACACCCTAAGTAATATGCAAGTGTAGCCACAGCATGCAGTAAGTAATCTGTCCAGCATTTAAAGATGGCAGCCAGGGTACTTGTTTTTAGAGTACTACCAAAGGATGCTTTATCAGCCGACAGGTTTGTTAAATGCTGATAGTGAATGACTATTGCAGACTGCTCCCCAGCCCAAATCCCTCTGTTCTTTCCTCCACCTGAACTATTGCTATCGCTGACCGTTCTAGGCCACGTATTTTACCCTTCTTCCGGAATGTAAAGGCTGGAACCCATTCTGAGCAAAAACTCCAATTTGTCAATGCATAAGTACTCGTGGGGAGTCGTAAAGTAAATGAGACACAATGATGCCAAAAGAAGACAAGAGAAAAAGGGTACAAAGCAAGAAAACGTAAAGACTGATGAGAAAGAAGCATCCGAATAATAGAAATCGGGAGAATAGCCAAAATAAAGCTGCAGGAAAATCATCTGATATAGAATAGGGTGACCGAAAAGGAGGTAAAAAATGGCAGAAAATATAACATGTTGAAAGAAAAAGGGAAGGAAGTCATATATCAAATTGAATTATTACTTGGGGTGGGTGACTGCCCACTTCGGGGTCAAGGTATAATCACAACCCTTGTCAGGGTGAACCCTCAAAGTCACTAAATCAATGTGAGCTCTACACCCTGGTAGCTATGGCACAGCTTGCTTAAGGCGTATGTAAAGTATTTATGCAGTACCGAATCAATAATAAAACCAAACAAAAACAATGAAAATCCCAAACCAAATTAGAAAAATAGAATAAAATGTAATAAACTAAATGGTAATAACCCAATAAGGGAAACCAAAGATATGAATTTTTAAAACTTTAAGTAGAAATATTGTCACAAAGTGCCAGTGATAATCCATGTTTATGGTAGACCGGGAACACGGCGCAATTTGCGGCTGACCGCAATGTAGCATGGGTTTGGTGCACCAACCAAGGTTGTTCTGGTCACAGGTTTTACCTTCTGACTTGGGGCCTGATTACGACACCGCCAAAGTTGACCACCACCCGCCTGCCAGATTACAAGCCATTTTGTGGTCTGGTGGGCGGGAGGAGCGACGGTCCTCCGGCATTGCAGTTCAAAGGCCCATATGTGAACCTATAAACTGCAGTACCGAAGGAGCGCCAAAGCAAATTTCTGCATGGCTTACTACAATTACTTACTGTTAGTTCTCATTATGGGGTTATTCATTTGAGCAGGTTTCATGTCTGCGAAACCCTGCTCAATCATACTCCTTTCATTAATGTCGCTAAGGCACATTGAACATAAGTGATGAATGCACATAAGTATATCACTTTACTGTGACGTGAAAGGGTGAAGCTAAAATTACACTTCTCCACCCGCGGTGATACATTTTTTTTTCCTCAGTTTAATCTCCTAGCATTCACAAACATCGTGAGATGGTCTTTGGCAGTTCTCCTGCTTTGGCTAACAGTGGTGGTATTTGTTGTCCTCCAATTTGCCCAAAAGCAGGGAGGGTATTAAAGGTGTAATAAGTGCCAGAAATGTGATAGATGTCCTAATGGCTTATTTGCAGTAGCAAAACAGAGCAGTGATCAAGCTTTCTGTTGTCTCGGGCCTCCTTCGTGCTCTTAAAGATGTGGGTCAGGGAGAGCAACTGGGGCAGTAAACCGCCAGGCAAAGAGTAGGCATCAATATTTAAATTCTGTTCTCATCGTTGTCAATATGTGGTGCAGCAACAATATCTTCCAGGCACTGTGAGGAGTCTCAGAGGAGCCAACAAGGCAGTTGGATTGCAAGCGCTGGGCAGGATTTGACTTAACACAGTAGAAGATATTCTACCCTCTGGTGAAGTAATATTTCCCCCTGGGCTTCTCTTAGGCAAGATAGGTGGGTGGGGTGGTGATTGGCTGATACTTATAGGAGCATTCCACCCATCACCTTTGTGTTTTAAGGCTGAGGATAGCAAACCGACCCTATCCCTTGGACAAAGCCGGGAATGGAAGAAGAAAGATGATTTAGGTGAAGGTCTGCATACGTGATCTAACCTAAGGACATCCACTTATGCAGACACAATGTGATTATTTGTTGGGATTCCCTTTAAATGTTTCAGTGAGTTCATCCCATAAACCTCGATAGCTTTCTATGTGAATGTTGAGAAAAAGCCCCCCAATCTGAATTTGTAATAAGTACTTTGTGCAGCTTTTTTTAAAAATCATGATCAACTTTTTAAAAACATCTGATTCAGTCTGTAAGGTTTTAAGTGTGTAATAAATTGCAATGATTACACTATTTGTCAGATTTATTACAGGTGATGTCATCCATGGTAGTGTGTCTGAAATGAAGTGAGGTCATAAGCAGTATCTGGGGAGAGGGACGTATGATTGCTCAGCCTGTGACTGTACATTTTGGATTATTACAAGTAGTCTCCAGTGCGTAGTGCTAAAAGGAAAAATAACTGACCCTAGTTGGGGCGATTTCATCGAGAATTTCGATGTTTGCATGGTCGAAGGAGCCCGGTTCATAGACTGGGATATGCATGCTGTCATGTTGAAGCGACCCACCAAAATTGGGAGAGGCCATCAGGGGACCATACTGTTTGGATTAGAAGGTCTCTGGACTGCAGTGTTAAACAGATCCCCATTAACCCTGGGGACCTTTTATGATTAACATTTATAACACCCAAGGGCCCCACACTAAAGATGTATACCATGTATAATCGTAGTGTCCCAAGGTCCGCTGAGTCAGAGATGATAAATCTTTTGGAATCCTGATTAGGATCTAACCCAGCAGAGTGCTTTACGATAATTGCAGGAGACTTTTAATACAACTTTTGAGCCCTGTAATAAAATAAATATTTTTTTTAAAACACTTTTTATAAGGTTTATCAGTTTAGGTTTCAGCGCAGTAATACAAGGTGAACATATAAATTTGATCGATAACAAGTGATTACCGGTCATAATAAGCCTCATCAAATTCAAAACATTATTAGCACATATGCAGACCGGGTCGAAATGAGGAGCACTTCAGGGCTAGGTCGGATAGGAGAATTCTTTGCCCCACCTGCAAGGGAAACTGCCCACATATTCACAGGGGCGTTGACCAGCTTTTCACAAGTATGTGTTGAGAAAAAATAAATCCCCAAAAAAGAGAAAAATCCCACCACCCTATCCCGCCCCTATTGCCATTCCACCACCAGAATGTCCATATCATTAAAGGTGGGGTACAAACTGATGTTGTTGGGATGGCCGACTGTTTCCTGCCTTCGTCACTTGGGTGATTGCCAACTTGATGAAATTAGTATGAAGATGAAGACGCAAGATGAGTATTTCCCAGTTTGATCTTCCAATAATTAAAAACAGGACTGCGATGGTAGTACAGCTGGCTGCTCTTACTTTCCCATTTGGGCTCAGATCTTGTAATGGTAGAACTGAATAGGGTTGAGTGGGTGCTCATAATTTTAATAGACCACGACATAGCAGAATTAATTATATATTGCTTGGCATAAGATTAGACGATATGAAAATATTCAAACAAATTAACAGTACTCTCCACCTGTCGTTGATTGATGTAATTAGTTATTTGCCTGATCTTGCTCCAAGATTGGTTGATGTGCAGATAAGAGTGTATAATTACAAAACATCTATCAAATGGTCCAAGATTAAACAAAACCCTAGCAATAATGTATAAGGAAGTGACAGTGGGCATGGAATCATTAGAAAATGTAATTAAAAATTCGAGTGTTACTAGCAACTGCTTGATAACAGACATTCATACCAGGCTGTCCACCGAATCAGAGGGTTTTTCCTCAGAGAAAAAAACAATACAAGGCAGATTAGAAATAAAACACTTGGCTGAATAGTTACTGTAAGACATTTAAATCCGCTCTTATACATGCATTCAAAAGTAAAGAAAGAAGCAACATCAAGCATTGATGAGGAGGTATAACTATAAGATGCTAATATCGGAAAGTAAGAGTAATGATATCAGGGAATTCTGAAATATAGTGTTCCTTGGGAATTCTGGAGTAAATTACAGGATTGATGCATACATCCTGCCCCCCATGTGTGGGTAAATCACTTTGAAAAATTATATTCAGGCGGTTTGGTTGATGTCAATAGTAGTGACGTAGGAAATATAGCTATTCCTACTTCCGGATTTGTGACATTGGAATTTCTATTAGATAATGCTCTTGCAACAAACAGTAAAATGAAATCTGAGGTTTTGTAATGTTGTCATATTTATGTAGCTTTTATTGATTTACGGTTGGTGTTTGATCTCATACCTAGATAAAAACCGTGAGTGGTCGTAAAAGAATTGGGTGTACCAAACTCTATATTAAGAATCCTTATAAGGTTACACACTGGAAATGTATGTCCAGGTGAATTGTGGAAAGAATGAGGAAGAACTGAAAATATAGTTGAGACAAAGGAGTGAGACTGGTGTCTTTGCTCAAACTGTATTTTCGTTATATATCAATGGTGTTCAGAAGTATTTAGAAACGTGAATTAATGATTCCTCATTTTTAGCTGGAGAGAAGGCTATAGCCTTACTGTATGCTGAGGACACCCTATTGATATCACACACCTATGGGACTCCAGGCTTTGCTGGGCCAATTTACCGCCTTTTGAGTAGATAAAGGACTAGCAATGAACCTGATCAAATCCAAATGTATGTGCCTTAACCACCTTAAATGTTTTAGACATACTTTGAGGCTGGCTTGGTGTGCTATAGAGAGAGTAAGTGGTTTTGAGTACCTTTTAATGATAATTTCTTGTGGGTTCTTCAGATCATGAATTGTAAACTCTCTCTATCGCACAGTTCTGCAGCTATTTTGAATCTATTCAAAGCCTCAGGGGGTTGATTCCATGGCTTTCCTCTTTGAAATCATGGTTGCATAAATTAGGGTTAAATGATTTATGGAACTAGCCAACACTCCTAATAGGGGGCCTCTAAAAATTTGATAAAAAAACATATTGAGGTTATGTAGTATATGGCCAATGCACGAATCAGAAAAATTGGTCCTCAACTACGAAGTTACTTGAGTTCAATTGTCCACATTTTGAAGATATGTTAGATGTCATATCACTACCATCCTCAAGACAATTCTACTTAAAGTTTTTATACGGTATTTTACCAGTTCAAACTTTTGAGTGTAAACGATCAACAAATGATCTGCTTCCTCGAACTGATTATTGCCCAGTTTCCATATTGGAGAAAAATACTGAGACACCAATGCTTTATTTTGCACTGGTTATGCACATTTACGCAGAAAACGGATTGATCTTATTTGTCGTATGCTATGTTTGACCTGCCATGTTGATACATTGAGAATTTAATAAAATCAGATTCCAGAGGTGGCACTAGTTGAATTTAGCAAATCAATCTTGGTGGTAGAAGTACGCACAGCTATACTCTGTTCAGCACCAGGGAAGGGAGCCGGAACAAAGTGGGTGCCGGTAGAGACTTTTAAACACAATTTAGGACTCTGGGGCCTGCTGCTCACAAATGTATTTAGGTCTATAATAGTTGGTGGGCCAGTTGAGTCATGGAGGCAGTCAGTCACAGTTCCCATATATAAGAAAAAGAGAAGAACGTCCCTTCCAATTACCTCCCATTTGCATTGCTTTAACCTATGGGAAAAATCTTTTTTTTTTTAACCAAAATGCAATATGGGTTCCGCCCAGAAATGGGTACTACAGAGCAAGCTTTGAATCTCTCCCCAATTATGGGTAAATATGTCAAGGCCAGGAGAGGGGCCATACATATGGTCTTTATGGACCTCTCCTGTGCCTTTGACTTGGTGCATCGAAACAAACTGTGAGACATTATGGGGACTTTCCGGAGTGGATTTATATTTATTGCGTGTGCTAAAAAGTGTTTACCAAGATACAAAGATGACAGCTTGCTATTCCCAGTCAGGCGAATGGACTCCCCCTCTATTCAAGTTACCCGTGGAGTGAGACTAGTATGCATCCTGTCACCTTTTTTATTTATTTTTTATATTCAGGCCCTTGACTCCTGTTAAAAAAAACTGTACCCCTAATGTCCCAGAAATCGGTTTGCATGTAGTCCCTGTTTTACTGTACACGACAATGCCGTCCTCCTGGCCCCTACTGCAAATGGTCTGCAAGCTCTTTTAGATGGGTTTTATAGTTTTATGCAGGGGTTAAACCTCAAGGTAAATCATGCTGAATCCTACATTTTAACATGCGTGTCAAAGATGCACCTGCTCAAAGATGTTTTTTTAGTGGGTAAACACCGATAAAGAAAACAGTGGACTTGAGCTACCTGGGCATTCTATTTAGCACCAATTTGAAGTGGGACCGTTTGAGTCTTCAAAAATCCCACTCGATGGAGGCGGCTTGTGAATCTCTGTTTAGATTTGCAAAAAATTTAGGACACAAACCTCCCAAAGAACTGACAATGCCATAAGAGGTAAATGCCTGTTGGTGGGTATGTATGTTGAGGGGATCTGGGGACATACACCTGTAAAGACCCCCCACCCCAAGCAGTGAAAACAAGTTTTTTTTTTTTGGATAATCAACTTTGAGTAAGTAAAAAATAGAGAATTCATTGGTTGCAGCTCAGAGATCAGCATATACGTTGGAAGTAAATCAAGAAGACATGTGGCGGGTGCAGTCCATTCCAGCCCAGCATCCCATCTTGCATTACAGTAAGGTTGGAGCATAGAGGATTAGACATAGTAAGAATCATGGCGGGATCATGTTGAACCATTTCCCCCATATTTTTTGGAACAGTTCTGGGGAGCCTCTGGATTCGAACATGGCCTCCTCCTGGGTGCCACACCAGTCCAGCCCCCTCCTCCACCCCCCCCACAGTAGGAACAGCGGCACACGACCAGTACTTTGCTATGTCCCTTTTGGCCACAGCCACCCCTGTCCCCAGTAGGCGCTTGTCCATCCCGGAACCATCCAGGCCGTCGAAGATCCCCAGCAGCATCCGCAACGGGTCGTGAGGGACCTCCCACCCCAGGGCCTGTGTGAGCTCCCGCTCCACCCCCTTCCAGAACCTCTCCAGCACCGGGCAGAGCCAGACCATATGGTAAAAATCATCAGGGGATGAGCCGCATTTCGGGCAGTCTGGGGAGGGGCGCAAACGGGCCCGGAAGAGTCGCTCAGGGGTAAGGTAAACCGCATGTAGGTAGTATATCTGCACTAGGCGTAGCCTGGAAGACGTGGTTAGGGTTCTAGGTGCCATAATGGCGTCTCTCCAGTCTGCCTCCTCTAGAGGGCCCACCCACTCCTCCCACCGGGCGCGCAGCTTATCCAGGGATGGGGGCCATTATTCACTAGGGAGCGGTAGATTCGGGACACTCCACCTCTGACCAGATTCCCCATCATCACCTGGGCTTCTAACGGACTGAACTCTGGGAGGGAAACCGGTGAGGGGAGATGCGCCTGGATGGCATGGCGCAGCTGCAGATATCGAAAGTGTTGGGTGTGAGGGAGGGCGTGATGCTGCTGCAGATCCGCAAAGGCACGGATATGATCCCTCACCCAGACATCTCCAAGGACCGAGATGTCAATTAGATCCCAACGGCGGAATCCGGTAAAGGACGAAACCTCCCGAAGCCAGGTGCCATGCCAAAGCGGCGTCTGACAAGTGAGTTTACAGTCCCACGCCACGTGGCGCTGGGCGGCGTGCCAGGCCAGGAGGACCGATCTAGTGATTGGGGGTATGGTCTGTGGCACTGGGCATCCGTATAGGTACGCCTGGATCTGCGGAAAGTCCGTAGTCTCGAGCTCCACGCGGTATGCTGGGTCGGACCAGCTGCCCGCATACCAGTCATGGATGACTATCAGTTTGGTGGCAAGATAGTAGAGGTAGACATGGGTCACCCCTAGGCCCCCATCAAAGGGGGGAATGTGGGTGTGCCCCAAGGACATCCGAGGACGTGACCCTCCACAAAGGAACCGGGTGAGGGTCCCGTCAAGTTCGCGGAACCAAGTGCTGGGGAGGGGGATGGAAATATTTTGTAGAATGTGGGGTAGGACCATCATTTTAAAAAGGGCGCTTTGTCCTAGGGGGTTGAGGGGGAGGGGATGCCCTTTCTTGAGATCCGCCGTAGTCCGGGCCACCAGTGGCGCGATGTTAAACGCCCACTCGAGTTCCAGCAGGAGGGCCACCCATATCCCAAGGTATTTAACCGAGTGGTGTCTAAGGGGAATAGAAGACTGCCAGTCAAAGCACTCCCTGAATGGATGGAGCGGGACTAGAGTTGATTTGGCCGCGTTGAGCCGAGGTCCGGACACCCCCTCGAAGTCCGCGAGGATTCGCAAACACCTGGGGCCCGAACCCGCTGGATCCGCCAGGTACAGGAGCACGTCATCGGCGTAGAGGGCTACTTTGTTTACGTGGCTCTCATTCCAGGCCCAACCCTGTACGAGGGGGTCTTGCCGGATGAGCGTCGCCAGGGGCTCCATCGCTAGTGCGAACAGGAGTGGGGAGAGGGGGCACCCCTGGCGCGTGCCTCTGCAGATCGGAAAGGCCTCGGAGAGCGTCCCATTGACTAGCACCCGGGCTCTAGGGTTGGCATAGAGGACCCCGATGAGGCGGCGGAACAACGGGCCAAAGCCCATCGCCTCCAGCACATCCTGTAGGTAGTCCCAGCCCACCGTGTCAAAGGCCTTTTCGAAATCGAGGAAGAGGAGGGCCAAGTATGGGGAAAGGCGGGCACGGTGGGCCAGGGCTAGGTGAAGACGGCGGATGCAGTGACGAGTGCCCCTGGCAGGCATGAATCCACATTGGTCGGGTGGACCAGATCTTGCAGTAGGGGCTTAAGCCTCTGGGCCAGTATTGTGGCAAAAATTTTAATCTCTGTGTTGATAAGTGAGATTGGGCGGTAGTCCGCGCAGCTCATGGAGGGCGGCTGGGTCTTAGGGATGACCACTATCGTGGCCAGGTCCGATTCGGGGGGAAGGAGCCAGTCTCCGCCACATGCCGGAATAGGGCCAAAAGTTGGGGAGCCAGGCGATCCCGGAGGTCAGCATAGTACTCCTGTGGATATCCGTCCGGGCCAGGCATCTTGCCAGGGTGGAGAAGGGGGATGGCCTCCAGAACCTCTTCCAAGGTGAAGGGGCGTTCCAGTATCTCTGCGGACTCAGGAGTGCGAGAGGGGAGCAGGGCAGCAGCCCCCTCCAGCAGGGTGGTCAGGGGCATGTCTGGTGGTGGCATCGTGTATAGTCGCGCATAGAAATTTGCAAAGGTTTTGGCTATGGCTGCGGAAGTTACCTGGAGGGTTCCGTCCTGCGCGCGGATCTCTGGAATAATGCGGTGGACTTTGGGGTAAGAGACCAGGTTATGGAGGAGTTTGCCATTTTTGTCCCCCCAGCCATACACCCGCGCCACCGACGATCGCCATAACATTTGGGCCGAGTCCAATGAGATCTGACTGATTTCGTCCCGAATCAGCGCCAGCTGCGGGGTGTGGTCCGCGCGCTCACCAGAGGTTTGCTCTGCCTGCAGTCGCGCAGCCCGGGACTCCAACTCCGCAAGCCGGGCCAGTTGGTCCGCCCGCTTGGCATGCACAAGCCCCCTTGCTACCCTGCGTATCACGACCTTGCCAGCCTCCCATAGGGTCCCGGGCGAGGGAACCAAACCTTCGTTGGTAGAGAAGTAGTGACTTATCTCCAATCTCAGCGTGTCTGCCAGAGTAGGGTCCTGTAGGAACCAGGCGTTGAGACACTAGACTGTCCGCGGCCCCGTCGGGGGGAGCCAAGACGGAGGGAAACTGGGGAATGGTCGGACAGTCCCCTGGGCAGGATAAGCGCTCCAGAGACCAAGTGGCAATCCGTGGCCGGAAGCAGGAGAAGGTTGATGCGGGAGTGGGTATGGTGGGAGGCCGATGTGTGGGCAAACTGTGCCTTGTGGGGGTTCCAGACCCGCCACACGTCGCAGAGCCCCAGAGCCGAGGCCCAGCTCGATAGAGCAGCAGCGGAGGAGATCCGGACCGCGGATGGAGCCCCGGCCGTGTCACGCTGAGGTTGCCGGACGGCGTTGAAGTCAGCGCCCACCACCGTGAGGCCGTGTGGAAGGGAGGAGAGAACCCATGCAAGGCACCGAAGCGTCGGGGCCAAGAGGGCGGGCGGGATGTAAAGATTCAGGACATTTAGAGTGCAACCCTCCACCATGCCTGTTATTGCCACGTATCGCCCTGGAGGGTCAGTGTATGCCTTGGTCAGGGCAAAGGGAAGGCCCCTTCTGAGCAGGATTGCTACCCCTCGGGACCCGCGTGTAAACCCAGAGTGCCAGACCATCGCAAAGCCATAACGGGCCAAGAAGTTGCATTGTGTGCCTAAGAGGTGGGTCTCTTGGAGAAGGATATCCGCTGCGTGGCGGTGGGCCGCCCGGAGGATGGCCGCGCGCTTAATACGGTCCAGGAGACCATTGACATTCCAGGAGAGAATGTGGAGAGATCTAATTAACGTGTACGCCATCAGAGGAGGAGAAGATGTACGAGGACAGGGAAGCGCCGGGGAGCATTCCCAGGAAGAAAGGGCCAGCAGCGCCAAGGAGAGCCAAGCAAGGACACTTGGTGGAGCAGGAGCGCTGGAGATCCAGGCAGGGAGGAGGAGGGGGAGAGGAACAACTGCCAGCAGCCGCCCCCGTGGCGGCCCGTAGGCGGCCGAAAACAACAAAGCATTGGGAAACAGGAGCTGCGCATCGGGCTTGGGCCTACCCGCCATGATACGTCAAAAAGGAGAGCTGCAACCAGCCACCCGGAGGTAGCACCAACAATGGCCGAGGAGCGGCTGAACAGAGCTAAACTAAAAAGCGGCCCATAGGCGGCTAAAAACAACAAACCAGTGGGAGTCCATGGACTCCTCTTCCCCTCCTGTACCCCCAACTCCCCCCACCCTACACTTCGAAACAGGAAGCATCTGTCGCCCCAAATTCCAACCAACCAATCGAACACCCCGCTAGGGGAAAGCCACTAAAATAAAACGGTTAGTAGGGGCAGTAGCACCAGTCAAGAGTTTGTGAAGGAGGATCCCCCTCCATATTACAGGATAAGTATCCACAGCTTTAACACAAGAGCTTCAAAAAAAAAAGGGGGGGGGAAGTAGAACAACAGGGGAAGAGGAAGACAGGTCAGAAACGCCGCCTCGCAGGGCGGAGGTTGTTTGGGGCTCACCCCCACTGGGGAACGCCATGGGCAGCCAATTTCTCCTGGTGGTGAGCAAGGCCCAGGCGGGCGGGCCCGACCAACGAAGACCAGACATCAGGTGAATATGGTTCAGACCTCCACATCGTCTGAAGTGCCCCGGATCACAGGGCTGCCAGACAGGTCTGAGTCGAATCTCGCCTTTCGCAGGCCTGCACTCAGCTCAGGGGTTCCATCGATGACAACCAAGGAGGAGGGCACCGTGGAGGGGGGGGGGGTACCCTGGTTTGTGGGCGGAGACTGGGGACGTTGAGACCTTCCCCCCCCCCCCTGGTGATTGAGAGCCCCCCTTCTGACGGTGGCCCCGCCTACGGGAGCGGGTATGGTGGCGTCGCGGCCTGGGCTCTTCATGGTTCAGATGGGTTGCAGGTCTCTGGGTAGGGGATGGGGCCCACCCAGGCAGGAGGGGGCGCTCTTCCGTAAGCCAAGTCCATGCCGCCTGAGGGCTGTCGAAGAAGAAGGTCTTATCCTGGAAAAAGACCTTGAGGCGAGCCGGGAAGAGGAGACCATACCGCAGACCCATCGCCCTAAGCTTCTGTTTGACCACGTCGTAGGACCTGCGCCGGGATTGAACCTCTCTGGAGTAGTCCGGGAAGATCATTATTTTAGAGTTCTGAAAGAGCAGGGGGCCCAGGTCCCTGGCACCCCCCAGGATTGCGTCCCTGTCCCGAAAGTTGAAGATACGAAGAATGATGGGCCGGGCTGGGGCCCCAGGAGGCGGCTTGGGGGCAAGTGACCGACGGGCTCGTTCTATCGCAAACCAGGGGGAGAGCTTCTCCGCAGGCATCCAAGAACGGATTCAGGTTTCCAGGAAGATGGCGGTGGACCCTTTCTCCACTCCCTCCGGGAATCCCAGGAGGCGCAAGTTGTTTCTGCGGGCCCGGTTTTCGGCGTCCTCCACCCTGTTATGGAGCTCCGACGTCAGGGTCTGGAGATAGGCCACCTGGGTTTTGAGGGTGTCAGGTCATCCTCCGCCGTGGAGATGCGAGATTCCGCTGCTGTGATGCACGCCGTGGCGTTTCGGAGATCCTGCCGGATGAGGGCCACATCCACCCTCACCTCTCCAATCTTGCTTTCCACGGAGGCCTGGGATGTACTAATCGCCTGGAGGATGGTGGACAGATACCCCCTCAGCCCCTTGCGGAGGTGAGGGGCCAGCTCCGGAGTCCTGGTCTGGCCTGGTGAATTGGTCCATGTGCATCTGGGTTGGGGGAACCGGAGTCTGCGTGGTCCGTCCTCTGCCCATGGTCTCAGCGAGTTAGACGACGGCGTGTAGGGGGTGATCCAGTTCCTAGGGCCCACTCCAAGGGGTCAAACCTCCCTGCGTCTCAGAAGGTTCGGAATCGTCGGGATCCAGTGGCGACTAGACAATCTTGCCACACGCGGCAATCCTCCAGGCCTCTCCCCCCCCCCTCCCCCCGTGGTGCTGGGGGCGGAAGGGAGGAGGGGGAGATGCCGCTCTCTGTGTTGCGACGTCCAGAGCAGGCGGGGGCCCCTCGGCGGTCCCGCAGGGTGGGGCACCAGCCACCAGCAGAGTCGGTGACCCCTGATGGAGCAAGGCAGAACCCCCAAGTGAAGCAGCCCGTAGGCCGTGACGTGCACCACAGTCCTCCACCCCGCCGAGGCCCCCGGTGCCGGGCAGGAGCCCCTGCAGCAGCTACGATGGGAGGGCACGATGCCCCAGAGGCCTCCAAGTCTGTGGGAAGCAGGTCGGGGGGCAGGCGCCCAGATGGTCCGCCGCGCCAGTGACTTAACCTCCCTGTGAAGCACCGATGGTACCGGGAGAAGCGCCGGGGGGCGGGTCAGTCAGCTGCCGGGCAGGGGGCAGTCCCCAAACAGCACACCTCTGGGCTCCCAGACCTCCCAGCCCATCCAGGCAGCTCTCGGGCGAGGCCGATGGGGAGCCCCTCTCCAGGTCCCCTCACACCGCCAGGGGCCAGCAGCCGCTGCGGTCACTTCAGGCCACAGAGCACCGCGGCAAAGCCAGGGCTGGTTCCGCAAACTCCACAGCCCCCCCCTGCGGCTCAGGCAGGGTGTCAGTGGGGGTGGGCCTCTCCGCAGGCAGCGCGCTCGGGCCTCCCGGCCTCCCAGCCCATCCGAATGGCACTCGGGCGAGGCCGATGATGGAGCCTCCCCTCTCAGCCCGAGCCCCTCCTCACCTCCATGGCCCTCAGCAGCCCTCGATCGCCGCAGGTCACGGGGCAGGACACATCGGTGCAGCAACGCGGCAGCAGGCACAGGGCCGGTCCCTCGAGGATCTCAGGCCGCCTCACAGGCTCGCTCCGGCCGCCACCGCTGAGCAGTCACAGGCGCCACAGGTCACCAGTGCCAGGCCGTCCCTCCAGCGCCGAGTCGGGGAGAGGCAACAGTCCCAGGGAGGTCCGTGCCGGCAGCCGGAGGGGCCCGATAAGGAGCAGGTCGGCCCAGCGGCTCTCCCCGCCCAACAGTGCCAGGGAGCCAATCGGGCTAACAGGAGTCGCCAGCCGGGGCCCCCCAGCGCCGGCCAGCCACACCGGCTCAGATGGGGCCGCCATATTGATTTCCACGAGGCCAGCAGGGATCGGGCCGGCGGGGGTGTCAACAGGCCCCGGGGAGGCAACCAACAGCACCGGTGAGTAGAGGGCAGCCAGGGGAATCCAGGCATACACGGGCCGTGGGTCGAAGGCAGCTGGTGAGGGCGGATGGCGGGCGGATGATGGATGGGGGGTCCGGAGCACTCTTAGAGTGCAGCCACCATCTTGACGCTCAGGCCACGCCCCCAGAAAACAAGTTTTTAACAACACTTTTAGGACTTTCCAGATCCACATAAAGGTTTATCACTCACAATGAAATGGGCCCAGATTTTATAGAAGATATGGTGGGTTTGGCACCCATCTTCCTGTGGGTTAAAATCTGGTCCACTCCGAAGGTTAGTTTCACTCGGGCAATAGTTGAGGATTGTCTGAAACAGACTAATATGCTAGGCATCCCATTGATCAAGGGTATAAAAAACGCTTTTCATGACCTAGGATTACCCAGTGATCTTTGGGAACACTAGCGAGCTTGGCTCACGCACGAAGGCCTTGGGAAAAGACACATACCTTGCCCATAGAGACAAGATGAGACTTGGGAAAGTTCTAGACATGGTAACTGTCCACTCGTATATCCCTTTGTCAACCTGGGAAGGCATGGAGCCCGTTCTATCACGAATAAAGGCACCAATACGCAGATTTTATTTAACCCGCCTTTTAGTAAATACGATTCACAAAATGGTGGCTTACCTCTTTAGTGGGACATGGTTTGCTTCACTACACTGCTGCCCATGCGATACAGTGTCCATACAGTCCACTAAGCACTTTGTTATTCTTCACTTCATAATCTGCTTTTAAAATCCGGTTTTTATATCCAATTGTAACTGGAAAAGGTTTAAAAACACATCGAGAAGGATTTTTGCTTTTGCAACACTGAGTCCCCAACAATATGTTATGCATTGTTAAATCTTATTACTCAAGCGGGGAGCTTAAGAAAAAAAAATATGCAGAATGATTGATTCCATTAAAGGCGGACTATGATGTACAATTCAATTATTGACTTTTATGATTTTAATGCGTGTGATCTGTTTTCTAATTTGTTTTTAACATGTGCTTTTATGGTCTTTTTTTGACTGAATAAAGATTATTTTTATTGAATGATACAACAGGTCTTATTGTTTTGAGTGCAACTAAATATCTCTTTCTTGCTTGGCGTTTAAGAAGTAAATATTGTGTCCCTTGCCTTGACCAAGCATGTTTAACCTAAATATTTATAGCTATCTTTTAACTTGATTCTGTATAATTTGCATGGATTGACAGCTTTTATTATTGTTAATACTTTATAATTTTCTGTATTGAGTGATCTCGGTATGCTGGTGAGTTGCTTGTAAGGGCTCGGCCCTAAAATAAGTAAAGTAAGTGCTTCCTTGTTGTGTAGTACAAGTTACCTGCTGTACTGCTTTTCTGTATGGTGGGTGATGGTTTATGGTGTGAACGTGGAGTTACCTACTTATTTGCTTCTGGTCTGCCAACCGGGGATAGAACTGGTACTTACTTACTTTATAGATGTCCGCTCAGAAAGATTATACATGCTACTTGCATTGCAGAGTTTTTTCTCCATTTTTGACGTGTTAGTGCTACATAGGCCACCTCTCATCCCTGCTTCACACTCCCAATAAAGGAGTTCTTATTTGGCACAAGACTAGTCGAGTGCTACTTAGGCAGCACTTAGCCAGTGAAGTCCCTGCACTGATAATTAACCATTTTCTTGTTAAGGTATAATGAGATGGGCTAAGCTTCGGTATGTTTAGAACTACTTGAGATCAACCTTCAACCTTGATCTCTCCCATGGGCATGTTGCTCGACATGACACCGTAGGCAAGTCATCATCGAACCTCTACTACAAAAAAAGAACTATCTTAAACACCTAGCTACGTTGTAGTGCAGGAGATTTGGGGGAATAATGGATGGGAGACATTGGCCTGTTTCCCATTGTTCAGTGCCCGATATGAGTATTGAGTGTAGAGGGTGGTGGAATAGGTTCTTCACCCTTCTTGAATGAAGTCTGCTCCACAATGTGAGTTTACTTTTGCGTTCCTTTTTTGCCTCTGTACGAGTCCGATGAGTTATTAATCGTAATAATAACAATCTTTAAAAGCAATGCAGCCCGATGTAGAGTCGTACAGTAGAGTAAAATCTGGAGTGACGGTTAAGAAAGGAGGGTTGAGGTTCTGAATGCCACCGAACAGGACAGGAATCTTGATGATGTAAGCGAGGGCCAGCTGCAGAAGGGCGGTTCTGTTACCACTGCACACATTGCTGATGAGGCTGCTCTGAAGTATGTTCTCCTAATCTGGATGCTGCATTTCCAGAAGTATAAAAACACATTGTTGACCGGCCCAGTTCTCCGCTCTTCTTTGCACAGTCCCACTAATAGACAAGCTTTCTGCATTGGTGTGACAGAAGGGGGAGTGAAGAGGCAGGCGCTGTATGTTGTACCATTTCAGTTAAGGAGTTTGCCATACCAGAGTGGCTGAGTGAAGCACGGTCCACGGAGGTTTCTTTTATACGCTGCTTTGTGTGATTTACTACTGTGAAATAAATAGGAGCCTTCAAATGGGGACTCTACTTAAAGACTTATTCAACCATTCACTGTAAAGAAAAGCTCACCTGTCTTGAAAATAGTATCTCAGAAATTCGACAAGGCTTCCCTTTTTTTAAAAATTAGTAGCAAATTCCAATCTATAATTCCACATTACTAGCCCTGCATCTCTTTAGTGCCAGATCTTTACCTGCTTACGTCCTCCAACAGCACCTCTGTCCACTTACTTACATGAACTAGTTCCACCGAATACAAGCAGCAAATTCAAATACCGCAAGGCCACACCAATGGTAGGGTCAGAAATCAATCCACGCCTTATGGTGTAACTCTCTTCGTTTATGCATTTCACTTGTCAGTCTGCTGCTCTTCTGTAATCTCTCATTCCGGGCATTACCAAATCAAAATTGCTCCTTATTGCTTTCAGAAAATGTACTTTATCTTTGCAATTGAACTATTGAATTTAGTAAATTATGCATGTAATTACTGTTTACTTTTTTTCTGCTTTATGAAAATCTCACAATTGTTCTGAGGATGAAACAAAGTAGTATTTATTGGCAACGCTTGATTGCTTTGAAAGAGGTTTTTTTCCTAAGCATTCCTCGAGAGTGTAGAAAGACTAAGCAAGAGGAGCACAGACGACAGCCACTCTTGCTCTTTTGTAGATCCTTAGTATCTGGAATCCCCTTCCCATGGAAGTTAAGCCCTCCGCCTCCCTAATTATGTGTTGAAGAAGCTCAAGACAGCCCTGTTTGACTGGACCAAGGCCAAGAGAGCTCAGGGGGTAGTGACACTACATGAATATTTCCAACAGACTGAGAACGTCAGGCGGGTAAGTCTGCAACATACTCTGTGCCTACTGTAATGACCTAGAGTCAGTGCTCTCGTGTTCAGCATGTTACCACACACTGAACACCCACCAACCACAGGCGTCATCGGCCGGATGACCCTGCTCAATAAAGAGGGCTGAGCACACGTGCTCAGGGCCAGTTCCCCCAATACCCCACTGTGTCTGTGTCACCTTATTTACCAGCATGTGGGCCTAAGGCCCTCACAACTTTACACTGGCGATGAAGCGGAAACTGTGCCACGCGTGCCACAGCTATAAATCATCGTGGAGAAAAGGGGAAGGAGCTGCCTGCCTCGAGGGCACCCCCCCCCTGTGACTGGTGCCGGCCACAGAGAGGCCTGTAGGGCGTGTGCTGAGCCCTGGGCCTGCCTGAAGATAAGAAGGTGACCGGGAGCCTATCCCGCACCTTCTGAGCCCAGCGTGACCCGACCCCCCCCCCCCTGCTTGGGGTGAAGAGTGAAGGCCGAGCGGAGCCCACCCGCATCGGCTGCAACCGGGCCACAACTGAATGCCCCCCCCCCCCGCAAGGGTGATTATCCACGCAGAGCCCACCCGCGTGGAAGAAGAGGCCCGCCAGCCGAAAGCGAGAGGTCTCAGACGAAGTACCAACCGAGCGGAGCTCACCCGCATCGGCAGAATGCCCCCATCGTGAGGAGACCAACGCGGAGCCCACCCGCGTGGCAGAGGAGGGAGACGCCGGGCTACGCTAAACAGAAGCGCGACCCAAACGTAATGATGCCCTCGGGAGCCCACCCCGCATCAAAGGCCAAAAGTGAACAGTGAACCGTCGCGAGGCCCCGCAGCTGGCAAGCCCCCCCCCCTCCCAGCGCAGCCGGAGGCGGAATGGTCTGCGGCGAGCCCGGTGAGCAAAGGAGCCGTGGCATGCATGTGCCACCAATTCGTCAAACATCCCCCACGGCACGCTCCGACACAGCCTGGCTACAATGCTGCACCGAAGGGAGAGTTGCAAGTGCCCCACACCTCCTCCATCGGCAAAAACCCCAGCAACAGCACTGGCGCGGAGCAGCACCCAACACGCGTGTGTGCTAGAGCGCGAACACAGCATCCGGCCCGTGGACAGCAAACAACCCCCCCCCCGCACCCCACCCCCCTGCCAAACTCGAGTGCGAGTCAGACGCTCAGCACACAAGATCCACCTCATATAGAACGAACAATAGATGCCTTACCGGGAGAAAGTTCTGCTACCTGGCCGGGTCTCCCGTCGGGAGGGGAAGTTCCCCGCATGGTGCCCTGACCGTGATCGCAGAGTACACGTGAGCCGGCAGGATCAAAGAGACTAGGTCACGCCTGCATGCCCCGAGGTCCTTGCCCGGCCTGGGGAAAAGGAGAAACCGCACGAGAGCGGCCGTGAGATGAAGGGGCAGAAAAGCAAGGCCCGCAGAATATGCAGAGTTCCTGTGGCCAATCCATCCCCTGGCAATGTGGACGCATCATAGGCAGAATTCCTAGAAGCACACGGGTGTCTGCAGCGTAAGGGCATCGGGCGCAAAGAAGTCAACACCAGTCGCCCTCCATTCCACTGTCCCCAAGGCCGGCAAAAGCAGGACGAACAGCAGCACAACGGAATCGAGTGAGGTTCCAGATAGAAGGTCCTATATTTAGCCCTGCAGCGCCACCTAGTGGCCATCTAGCGATAACGCACACGCTAAACAAAATACAGCGCAACAGCATCAGAAAAGAGTGCCTGGGGAACACAGAGGTTGCTCAGAGAGAGGCAGTCCCAGACTGCTGAAGAGTAGTAAAAGGGGAAGAAAGACTGCACATTGCAACAAGGTAGTCCATACTGCAGTATTAGACTAATACATCCAGCAGAGAGCCCCATCAAGCTCAAAGTTGCCCAAATGGAGGGGAGGTAACAAGAAAAGGAAAAGGACACAGCTCAGGAATGTGCCAGAAACTCAAGGAACACGCCAGGAGATGGCACAAGAACGCGCCAGAAGCGCGGTGAACGTGCCAGGAGTGCAGGAACTCCACAAAGAACACTCAAAAGAATGCTCAGCAAGTGCGCCCAAGAAAAGCAAACAAGAAGCGCAGCCATCGGCGCGTGAAAGGAAATGACCAGAAGAAGGTCGACGGAGCGGTGACGCAACCCTCCAGACGCACTCAAGCAAACACCCTAGAAGCACCTTAACCACGCCGGAAGAAAGTACAGCGATGCCTGATGGCTACAGGCCATTGCTGTAGCAGTATGGCGAAGACAGGAACACCATCACACGAACCGACGGTAGTTTCGAAACTTGTCATCAGGAAAGTGCGAAGGCGCATGACGCAAATGCGCAGCAGTACAGACTGCATTAGCCCAAAGCAGAAAGTCACGGAAACAACCGAAGAGCGCATCCAGAATTCGCGCCAAAGCAATCAAACTGCGACGGAAGGAAAAATGGTTGCGCAGACAACCGGAAGCATGAAGAGTCACCAGAGGAATCTGACCACCCAGTCTGGTCACAAAGGATAAAGCCGACCAGTCGGATGGTCGCCCAGGAGAAAGAAGAAGCAGACCAGCCAGATGGTCGCACCAAGAAGCCGATCAGCCAGATGGTCGCACGAAGAAGCCTAGCTGCCAGAGATCGGCAGAGGGGACCAGCAAGAGGTCCAAGAAGTTCGCCAAGGCGTGGTCCGCGAACATGGACCAACGAACTTCAACACCACAAGTTAGCAGAGAAGAACTGAAGAGTAAGTGAAGGTCGCGACGCTAACTCTGGCAGTTGAGTGAAAAGAAGACTGTGTCCTAGGACTAGGACAAGACCAGGAAGACACGTGCAGAAGGCACGTGCTGCACGGGAAGCCTGGCCAGAGAAGATGAAAGGAGATCGGTCCAGGTTACGTCGCGAAAAGAAGGAAGAAGAAATCAGAGTGGCACGCCGCCACTGCGAGAAGAAAGAAGGAAGGTGACAGGCACTGGAACATCTTAGTACACTGCAGCAACAAGGCCTGGCAAGAGCACCGGCAGCACGGATCAAAGACATCTACCTATGCGCCATCCATCCACATGGCGATCGCAGAAGAGAGCAAGCTGGACTGTTGGCAATATCTACCTTTGGGGTTGAGCGGAAGATTGGATGAGAGAGTGCTCAGGCATCCGGAAGCTGAGGAACTGACCACTCCACACCAGCCCGTGGCAACCCAAGAAGCAGAGGCCTCAAGGGACTCTAGCGGCAGCAAGTCCCGCACAGGAGATAGATCCACAGCTGCGCGTCTGCAGGACCCACGAGGATGAAAGCCTCGTGTGCAAGGAAAGGAGTCAACAACTTAACCTTCAGGTGGAACTAAGGACACAACAGTAAGGCTCGTGCCGCGTCCTGCTCACGGCCCGAAGGCTATGGTGGAGCAACATGACCGAAAGCACCAGTCCAGTGGAAGCCTGGCAAAGAGGGCATCCCGGACATCTTGTGAGAGAAGAATACCGGCGAGAGGGGCATCCTAGTGAGAAGGATGTTTGCACCTACTCTTTTCACCTGCCAAGAGACACTTTGAAGTCTACCCGGAGACATCACCAAAGACCAAGACTGCGTAGGGGAAGCTAGAAGACCGACAACACCCTTATCATTCACCCTTCTCTCCAACTACTCATCGTCACCAGTGGAGCGAAGCAAGTTTGAGAACAACGTCCAGGCGGCGCAGGCAGAAGACCAAACTCGCCAAACACCTGCGAACCGCGCCGCAGCGAACTGTTGGCCTTGGCCGCACTGACTACGTTGCCCGCGGCAGCCAAAGAGACTCGTTTGAAGTCATGAGTCCTATGTTATGTCTTAGTATATCCTTCTCCCACAGGTTTTCAGACTTTTCCGTTAGTTGATTTTTCACCAAGTTTGGGAGGGATGTTATGACCTAGAGTCAGCGCTCTAGTGTTCAGCATGTTACCACACACTGAACACCCACCCACCACAGGCGTCACCGGTCAGATGACCCTGCTCAATAAAGAGGGCTGAGCACACGTGCTCAGGGCCAGTTCCCCCAGTACCCCACTGTGTCCCCTTATTTACCAGCATGTGGGCCTAAGACCCTCACAACTTTACACCTACCTTTTTCTCTGGCTCTGACTTACTGTGTCTCTGACGTGAATGGGGCCAAGATGTGTGTGGATTTATTTACGGTGCTCTTTTTCGTTTTCCACTGCACATGCGGGACCACAAGAAGGAATTTGTTTCTGGTGATTTTGTCTCATTGCTGTGCCTGTGCTCCGTTTGAGAGCACAGATTGCACTGCTGCTGCCGCCGGTTCTTGTCCTATGCTGTGTGTGTGAGAGAAACTGCATTGTTGCTGCCTATGCTGTGTTTGTCGGGGAAGGTTGCACTTCTACTTTTGCTGTCTGATGAAATTTGACACACACTTGCCTTTCAGAGCGGAAGGGTGGCCCAGGAATACAGCATTGTGAGTTATTCAAGCCACTTTGAAATGAATTCTGTCATCTAGGGTAAATACTAATGATTTTCATGATGGGTAGAGTGGTCGATTTTCTAGATGCCTATTAAAAGCCTGGCAGGCATGTGTAACGCCCTCTTATTGGAGGCCTGCAAGTACACTGTTACAGCCTTTGTGAGAGGACCAGGGCTTGTAAAGCGTTTCTGAAGTCGTCGGGCTGGATAGGTTTACCTTTTCTGAGCAGGTGAACTGGATGAGGCGGGTTTAGCTAATTTGGAGATTTATGAAACAAGGGAGACGTTTGGTCTAAGTTGAATACAATGGATTTTTGTGTGGAGACCCAGGTGGGAATGCTCCTTGATATGAAAAAGCTGCTAACCAGTTTTGGCCAGGAGAGTAAGGTCATGAGAGTTTAGGAGGAAGGCTTTTAATAGAAAATTAATCGGATAAAAACTAAATCACAAAAGTTGAAAATAAGGAGAATCTAAATAAGGCCAGTTAACTACCCCAGAAAACCCTACCCTAACTAATGTTAACAAACCACACTTTGCTCTACCAGCTCGTGACAGAACTGCTGATGTGATCAAATCGAGCTGAATCCATCAATACAAACGGACTGAAGAACCCATGTTTCCTGACAACATATAATATCAAAATCGTGGATCACATGTAACCA
Source organism: Lissotriton helveticus (assembly GCF_964261635.1). NCBI lineage: Eukaryota > Metazoa > Chordata > Amphibia > Caudata > Salamandridae > Lissotriton > Lissotriton helveticus. The sequence continues at coordinate 912,206,784 of NC_136069.1, forward strand.
ATCGGGGTTATTCATCTTGGAAACTAGGCCTGAAACATTCCAATACGCAAGTTTAAGAACAAGATTACCACCTAATATCCTGATGTCCCCACTTGTGATAGGACCCACCAGAACAGGTGTCATAGCCGAATCCGTGCTGTCTGATACCAGAGTAGTTAACACATCTGATATAGGATCAGCCCTAAACATTCATAAGAGAAATTCTGCTTATTTGTCAATCGTTGGCATCCAGTTGAACCAGTGCTTCAAACCTGTTTTGGACTGGTATGGCAAAATTAGAGGCCACAAAACCTTTCCTATGAATGTTGTCATTGGTAACTGGTCTCGTCAGATGCTTTTCAGGGTGGTGAAAATAACCCAGTGGAGTGGCTTAGATTCTGCTGTCATGCCCTGGGATGAAATTTGACCAATTTAATAGATCTCAGACTACAAATTAATGCCTAAAACTGACAATACAGTCATTAGTGTCCAGTTTAGGGGAGTTACTGACCTGCTCAACCCTCCTCACCATAGATATTTTATCATGCAGGAAATATCTAACCCCAGATTTTCCAGAAAGCCAATGCACCACCTTATTTACCAGCTGTTCATAACTCAGTTTAGAGAGATCTGAGTTTAGGTACCCCTTGGAAAATAATAGTGTATGGAATAGCTACTGGTGAGATTAGTTTTTGTAAAAAAAAATAAAGTTGGGGGCCTGGGGAAGCCATTGTGGCATTATTTCCAGATAAAGGGCCTAAAACGTGTGCATTCGCAGCCAGAGTCAAATCAGCATTCTGGTTAGGTGTAGCAGAATTAGTATTGCAGGGGTCTTAAGTGGCCCTGCGAGTTAGAGGAGAAACATCCCTTTAAGTGGGTGGCTTAAAATGTACCTTCAGTGGCTGAAATTTGGTTAATTTCAATTCAATAAAATACATATGTTAAGAATGCAACCCATAAAGGACCTTATATGACACTGTAAATATTCCAAACTACAGTTAGCTGATATATCATATCACCTCCTCAGTCCCATTAAGCGGTTTATGCATCTCAGCCTGTATGGCTATATCTACTGCTGCAAAACAGTTTTTCCTTTCTCCTGCTGGTTTTATTTGATTTTCTTTTTCCTTTTAGCTGGAGGGGAGGAGCAAACCTGGTCACAATTTCCTTCAGAATCTAAAGTAAGACTAACAATATTTGCAGGTATCTGAGAGGAGTCAAAAGTACAGGTTGATTGGCATCCACTTTTTGTTTTTGTAGAAATATCCAATACAGGTGGCTGCGAGGTGGGGGGGCGAGGGGGGGCAGAGTACCGGCTGGTTTGTCTTTAAGTTTGCCAAAGGTTTTATCAAGGTCTGGTTTGACCACAGTAGAAAGACTCTCTTCAACCGTGTTAATTTCTTGGTCAATCCCCTGCATAGCATTTGTCATGGAACGTACTATAGTATTCGAAATTGACGGGTCTTTTCTGATGGGGGCAGATGATTTTCTCTTAGCCATAATCCTTGCCAAGTCCGAAAAGAAGCAGTATGACTGGAATTATTTGCAGCGAGCCAAGCAAAAGTGTGGTGTGGTGTAGCCCAGCCTAGTCTGGCCGCGGATTGGCATAGACAGGCCTGCTCTTAGCCGAATCCTGGCTTGGGCATGCACCTGGCACGTCCTGTACTGTGGGATTCACAGGCATCTTAAGTGCCTCCCCACCTCCAGGCAGCAAAGGCTCCTGGGGATTATAGTCTTCTGTTCCCACAGCCCGAAATTGTGCACGGTTAGCATCCCGGGCTACGGTATTCACAGCGCCTTAAGTGTGCATTGTTCTCTCTACCACTAGGCGACAAAGACTCCTGTGGAATGTAGTCTCTGGCCCCCACATTCCCTGATGGAGCAAAGTCAGTGTCCCCCGCTGCGTACAGTCTAGCACTGACTTGACCAGGAGGTATTCAAAATGATATTGCTTCTGGAGCATTGTTTCTTACATTGAGCAACAATGTCCTCTGCATCTTGTGTCCTATAGAAGTTGGCTGACTTGGTTTGTTTGAGGAAGCTCCTTCTTCCAGCTCAACAGTTGTTGCCTTTAGGCCCTTCTGCCCTAAGGTTTAAATCACTAGATGCAGGGGTGCCGCTTAGTTTCTGCCTCCCACTTGTGCATTAAACCCCAGAATTGGTGGTTGGCTGTTAATGCCAGTAGGACAGCAAACCCTGGCACAGGCGGTCGTACGATTCATGGAGTGACATCTACCAACCTGGCAATAAATCTGCTTCAATTAAGCGGTTTCAAGCATTAATTGAATTAAATGTTTACCTAATCCCTACCATCTGTGGTGTATGCTAGGGTGACCTTTATTGTTGGAGTAGTGTAATTTTGGCACTACCCTCACATGTCACATATACGCAATACGTATGTGCTCTTAACACTACATACTTGTTTGTTCTAATGTTATTAAAGTGTTGCACTTAAATCCAGTTCTGAAGTGCATTCACTGTAGATTTAGGAAATCATAGACATTGTGTGCCTTAACCGTATTTTAAAGGAAATATAGTCTTTAGAGGTTGAATATATCTGCTTCCCACTATTACATTTTTTTAACTTTATAGACAAGAGAGATTTATATAAACGTGCACTAATATTTCGCATTGATATTTAAAATGTAGTTCTTAGTCACTCTTTTATTTGTGCATTCAGTTACTTTACATTTACTTAAAGTGCAACGTGAATCTAAGGCTGAATTTATGTATTTACATGTCATTTATTTGTAGGCCTATATGCACAAACCACACATTTGAATGTGCACCACTGAATATTATGCTCAATTTGACTCAAGTATTCCTGCTTTTCTTTCTGCATAAAATATAGTTTTCTATTTTTGCTTGTGTCTTTTCCTTGCAGGTATGTTCACATGGTTTGTTAGTTTGTGAATCGATGTAACTCTGTACTAGCGACAGAGAGCCTGAGAAGAAGACCTTGACAAAGAACATGGAGAGCCAGAGTGTTAATTGCAGTAAAGTAGAGAAGTGTCGCAGGTGACCAAGGACCGTGCTGTTCTCAGGACTAGCCTGGGAGAATCTGCTAATGTTGCAGCTCACACCATGAGAATGGAAAGGACAGTGGAGCCCCTGATGGTGTGATCAATGGGTATTACCCAGAAGATCCCTGTGATGTTAACTAGTATTCTCACAAGTTGATGATCGCCACTTTTTATATGGACTTTGAGAGGTATGCTTACCCATTTGATTCTTTGCTGAGTGTGGCTTAGGCTAACACTTATTTCTCTATCCCTAGAAGACTCCTAACCGAGCTTCTGAAATGCTGACACCTTCCTGCATACTTCCCACTTTTTTTCTTTTTCGCAATTCCCCGACCTTTGAGACTCCTTTTAGATTAAATTTCCTTTAGCAGCTTTAGACTCTAGATTAGAGGACTTTATATTGTACTCATTTTTAAGAGAGAAGATGATATGATCGAAGACTCTTCTCTGAGCACCAGATTCTGCGGTTAATTCTTTGTATTTCTGTGCCTGAACTTCTTCAGGAGGTTTGGTTACCCAGTTGTTACTCTGTACCTTTATAGAATGATATTGAGATTGATTAATTAACCTGACTGCTAACTTTTAATAAAACTTCTTGACTTTATTTACTGAATCCTGGTCCTTATTGCATAACCAAATGAGTTACACTGTTAATTATATGTGTTTGACCAAGTGCTAACTCCCTTCACCTCTCAGTCGCATAGAGAGACCCATCGGATAGCTAATGGTAAAAAGTTGGTCCAGTACTGGATCATTGTCCAGAAAACTCTCGACTCCTAAAATAAGTGTTTGAAAGTCAATTGTTCTGCTCATCTGCAGGTCAGATCTGGTTGAAATCTCTACTTTATTTGGGGTACAGTGATTAATGACCCACTCCTGAAGAATTGAGAACTGTCCTAGATTGGTGCGAAATGGAATTTCGCATCTCATTTGTAAACCCTATCCAAAATTCTTTGGCGACAATACCCAGGGTTTTTTCACTTAACAGACTTGCAGCAGGGATCAAACGTGAGCAAGATAACTGCATATTTTCTGTTTCTAACGATTTCCCAGGTTGGTATGCATTGCACCATTAGGCACAGAAAACAAAAATCTGTACAGTTTGGAAATTCCTGGAACGATCTTAACAGTTTATACTGTTTCTGATCAAATGTGTTCACAGGAGCATCACTATGTATCGGTTTATTTTTGTAAAAGTACAAAAATATGTTTTTCTGTCCGGATATGCATTTTATAATTATTCATACAAAGCCACTTCCGCATATGGCTTTCTTTTTTGCATTGATGTGCCATAGCCAGGAATTTCTTATCTCAAGTTTTCTACAAACCATTTAATGCATAGGAAAGCAGAGGGATAAATGGTGTGAGATGCAGTGGAAGGCCATTACGTTACATTATGCTTTCTGTCACTTGAATGGGTGTTACTTTTATGTTCTGTGCCTGGAGTACTAAGTAAAGGTTAACCACTGGGTGGATAAGCATTTCTCTGTTCCTTTTATGAACGGTGCGATTTTGAATGTTCCTTTGCATGAAGTAATTCAGGTTCTCATCAAGTAGTTTCACCTCTTGTTATATCTTTGGGTTTGGCGGAGGGGGGTGGTATATATTACATTTGATCTCAATTGATAAATGCATATCAAGCCAATGCCAAAACGATATTGATACGCTTCTCAAGTCTTCATTGTCTTCATTAGCAAGTGAAGTGTACATGTGTTTTACTATTTACAACGTGTGAATGTATCTGAATTGCAGCTGAGCGTTGTAAATTATTCAGGATGCAAGACCATGTACATAAACTGAAAATTTGCACATTTGAATGGGACAATGAAATTACATTTCACAGGTTCCAAATTAGCAGTTCATCGAATAGCCCACACTTCTTACCCTGTGTCTATATCACTACGGACTAGTTATGTTTTTGGTACTTTCACAGGCACAAAAACTGGATGCTATCTTTACTCGTTGGTCTTCAACACTGCTCAAGTGATACACATGGCACGAGTTTTGATTTTAAAGATTATTTTTAAAAATCATACATTTCCTTACTCCAGTAATTCCTATTTGTATAGTGCACAAACAGCTATTTTTATATCCTCGTGGTGTTAACAGATGTATAGATATCCTGAGGGCCCCATTCATAAGTATTCTTACCAACAAGTAAAGGCTTCTTAGTACAATCCTTGTGTTTGCTTTATTTGCCTTAAGTTGCCAGGGTATGCCCATACGTGGGTCCCTTGCTCCCTTTGCCACTGGATTCAAGCTAGCCTGGCTGATAAGAGGTGTTACACCGAAACTGGTCCCAGGATGCTTGTTTCCGGTCCAGGGAAGACCTGGCTTGGCAGTTCAGCTGGACTGTTCCATTGAGGAACAGGGTCAAGGCTGATTTGCATATTCGCTGGGTCTAAATTGGGATTGCCAAGTGAGTTAAAGAACAATGATGGATTCAACCCAGATCTGTGACTGGGGGTGAGTGTCTGATAAGTTTCAGCACTTTGTCCGTCAACTCCATATGTTTTCTTAGTACAATCATGGCACAAGTTGTGTGCCAGAAGCCTTTCACTATCCGATCAGTGAAAGCCATAATCCACCATCTACTACATAATCTGCAGATTTTATAAACATACAATTGTTTAAGCTTAAATAGATCAAAAGTTACTGAAAACATGGCGCCTTGTGTTCCCCGCGCAGTGGAAGGCTCTTGACAAAGTTGACTAGTCACCTTTTAGTTGGTTATTGCTGCATGTGGTTGTTAAACAGGTACTAATTAGGGAAATCTTTGCTCAGTCTTACCACGATTAAAGTGACAAAAAAATGAAGAAATATCACAAAATGTGACCCATTATTCTGCATAATTTTCCTTTTTTAGTTGCATAATTTAGTTAACCCTGATGCAAAATTTGATCTTTCCCTGACGCTGAATTTCAGTGGCCCTGCATGAAGGTATGGCAGGTTATGTATTAGTGTGTTGCAACAAACGTACTCTAAAATAATAGCATTCAATGTTATGAGTTTATTTGAGTGAAGAGTGGCAGGTTGTACTCTTCAACTGAATTCATGGTTATGGACCACTGTGTGAAGTCGTTTTTGTTTACTAACTAGGAGTCTTGGAATTGTCCGTGACCATGGGGGAGGAATAAGGCCTCTTGGAGTGAAGAAATTCTAATTCTTAGTTTGAGACAATTACTTAACACCTCATTTACAACAACGCCATTAGGACCTGCGTGCATTCTCTCCACTTCTTTGTGCTTGTTGCATTTCTGGGCCAATGCTATGCCTCAGTAGGTGGTGCCTCATTGAGGTACTGCAGCAAGAGATGGGAGGACACGCATGTTGTGTCTAGATTGTGTTGGCACAGGCTAGCAGGGGAAAAGTTAACTCTACTACGAACTTTTAGTAAAATAAGGCTTTGCTACTAGTTACGAAAGTGAATATTGCTTATTCTTGGGCAAATTTAAAATGTCACTGTTTAAAAAATGTTCGAAGTGAAGCATGAAGCAGCAAAGACAAAAGACTGACAAAGCAAGCATGTTATTATTTGAGATGCAAGTAGAACATGTTTCTGTGTTACCAAATGGGCTGCGAAATTTCAAGAAATTGCAATTTATTTTAATGAAAATGATGCCAAATTTAAAGATGATAATGGCCGAGTGTAAAGGTTGCAGCTGAAAGGCAGCAGTACCATAATCTAGGTCAACACTGAACAACTATATCTTTAGAATCTCAGATTTTCCTGCCGTTTTCGCAAAGTGTGCGCACATACCCATGCTATATTTTAGAAATCATTGGTAGACTAGATTTTAGGTCCATTCATTTTTCCTGTACAATTTATAATTTTGCTTTTTACAAGCTTACATTCCAGCTATTGTACCTTAAACCTCCCTTTTGACATAATTTACATTTTAATGAGTAGAAATAACCTTAAACTGTGGTATTATGAAGATCGGACTACTGTTGAAAAAGTGAGAACAGTATATGTGTATGCTCTTCTAGAAGAAAAAATGAATGATAAAGTTTTGGAGGATCTGTGTCAAATCGTCAAAAAATGGGGTCAACATTCAGACCTTTTTCCATTTACCACCTTTTTTTCTCATAACGGACAAGGGCTTATTTTCATATTTAATTAGCAAAAACGTCATTCTGAATGCAGTTTTATTGCACTAGAGTATGACATATTTGCATTTCTGTCTCAGCTTTTTAAAACTCGTTAATGAACAGCGCATATTGCTAATGTTATTACAAGTGATATTGCTATAGAACTGCTGAGACCTGATGTGTCTTCAAACCGATTATTTTAACGGTAAATGTATAAAGAAATGAGATCCCTGGATTTTCAGAGAACTTTAAAAACTCCGTTTTTGTTAGGGGACACCTTTTACTTGAGCACGCAACACTTAGAATAAAATCATTTCCCACCATTTTCCATCATATGCAAACATTGCTGACAATTCAGCTATAAAAACCGAATTCCCAACCCTAAGATGATCTGTTGTTTGTGGCCAAGACCTTTTTTAAGTTGTGCATGTAGTTGCATATCATGCTTATATTGACGTTTGTTTGATGGTCTAAAAATATCTTGGTGGAAGTTGAATTTCAGAGACTCCATAGCACATATTGATTGTCTTGATGACTAGGCAGTATTTGGAGAGTTGGGGTTTTATGTTGGAAACCATAGATGTCCCTCCAGGCAAACAGTAAGAAGCAGAGGATACACTGAATGAGTCATTATAGGAAACTGTGCCCTATGTGTTGCTGTCATAACCACTAAATTGTCACATTTTGTCTGTACGATGAGCTAATGTGGTGCTTCATCTAATTATATTGGGGAGGTTCAAGCGCAGGTTTAATCTTTGGACGCTTTAGGTATGATTCACTCCCACCCGTTTTTATTCATGAGCCTTTCAGTGTGAGTCAGTGCTAGTCTAGCGGAAACAAAAATAAAGCCTCAGTAAATCGAAATTTGGGCTAATTCGAAAACATTATTGTATTTGCTTGACAGAAGCGAGTTTGGAATCATTTAGGTTTTTAATTTTTTTTTCCTATTTACAGATTAGGCCTACCAGACAGCGTAAGCTGCCTGGTTGCCAAAGACCTTTTGTGAATTTGCAGAGAGTTTACCACATGCCCATTGCTTTATTATAACTCTCAATTGCTTGCTTCTTATTGGATGTCTTGCTGCCTTCTTATGTTTATCCCTTCCCTGGAGCATAGTCTCTTTACAGTCCTTTTGATTGGCTGAGTTATGGCCTTCAGCTGCTCACATTGAGGGAACATTTTTTTTTTTTTTTAGTAATCAATGAGAGTTCATGTGTTTTCTAGCTCTCTCCCATGTGCAGCTTAACACTCTCACCCCCCCCCCCCCCGCTCCCCCCCCCCGGCCATTCCGCTGTTGGTTGCTTCACACTCCTCCCATCTTGTCTGTAAAACGATATTAATTTTTGCTGGCGAATGGCTGAAGAGCAGACTTGAAAGATTTGCGCTTCAACATACAGCATGAAAGCTCATGCTTTGGTGCACAAAGTTTTTTGAAGCTGGGGGAAGGGCCAGCTGCAGCACTCAGTGGAGTCTGAGACAAAGGTGTACTAGCAAGACACTTCTCCTAGAGGGTCATAAATTCTTTCCCTGGTCTGCTGCAGAAGACCAAAGGACTGGATCCTGTGGAAAGTAAATTTAGGCCTTCGCAAGCGTTTTCCTTTACACATACTTATTCATTTTAAATTCTGTTGAGTTTCCTGAGCGAAAAACGTTTGAAAATTAAACCATGACATTCATAAAGATTGAAAACCTTGAATTCAATATTCAGCTTTAAGGGTAGCATATAATAGTTGCTTTTCCTCTAGCATTTTGAAATGTTCGTTTTTTATTTATTCATACAATATTTTACAAACATTAGCAAATACCACAGCGTGTGCACACATAAAGGCACTAACTGTTGGCTTTGGCAATGCTTGTTTAATAGATATTCAAATATTTAAGGTTTCTAGTTTTCAAACTGAGCGTGGTTACATTTTTTAATGTTGACCTTGAGAAGTTACCCAGTGTTTAAATTGTTTATCCTCCGGCTGCTTTTCCATTCTAATCCACTAATTGCAAAACGAACAAATAAGCTGGTCTGACATTTGCTTTACCAGAGGAAGTGTAGAAATTAAAAGAATAGGTCTTTGTAACTAGGTAGACCATGCAAATATCATTGTTTACTTTCAGCGGTTTGTTCTGATTTAAATCTGGTCGTTACCTGCTTTCAGTAGTGTTACTTTGATTTCATGACCAAGTCTTCTTGGTGAACCTCAGCTGGTGCTGTTCTGCTTCAATATGTGTATGTGAGTCTTGCTAGATATGGGTTTAAAAGTGATTTAAAATCCTCTGACAGGAGTGTTCATAAAATGTCAGTATATTGAATTAAAAATGGAAAATGTACTTTTTTTCAGTGTCTTTGGCACAGTTGACATACATTGAGAATAAAGTGCTCTTTTAGTGGGTAGGAGCAAATATTTATGAACTGGGAGTAAAAATATTACAAAAGAGACGTTCCTTGTGATATTCCCACCAGCCTCACATATGTTGCAGCCCATTATCAAATTTTCCAAACACTAAGGGGCCTATTATCATGGCGGACGGATTGCCACCGCCCAACCGGCGGTGGTGATCAGCCCGCCAAAACTCTCCCGCCAGACGGCCCTTTACCCCCTGCCACATTTGCATGGTGGTGGGTACCACGGCGGACGGAAAGACTGCCGCTTTTCCGCCGGCAGGCAATTGTCATGATTGCCTGCCGGGCGTAAAAGGCCCATATTAGGGTGGCGGTGCCTTGCCTGCACCACCATCCATATTAGGATGTGTGCGGCGGAATGACTTTCCATAGCGGAGACTCCGCCATTGAAAGGCATGCAGAGTTTACTTTGAGGGCCCGCTGCTGGCCCCCAAGATGGTGGGGGGCTGCACTTACCTTGGGTACCCCCCTACATTGGCATTCACAAGGTGCCTGTCACGTTGTGCATGCCAATGCACAACATGCATTTTTAACATTGTGGCAGGTGCTGCTTACAGCAACGCCCGCCACAATGTTAAATATGCGGGATGCGACCGCCAGGGTGGCGGAAGCATCCTAATGGGCATGGCGGGACCGCCGCACCTCTGGCGGTCAGTCTCGTTTACCATTACAGTGAGTCCACCGCCTTCGTAATGGGCCCCCTAGTGGGAATTTTGCAATCTTGGGTGAACGAGTCAATGCAGCAGGATTAGTAGTTACACTTATCAAAAAGTAATGCTTACAAAGGAAGTGTCTTATGTTTTATCCAGCATCAATTGATTATTCCATGGCTGTTAACAGGATTGACAGACCTAGTCTCTGGCCTATGCTCGCTCAATAAGGGGCCCCTAATAGTCTCTTGCCCTTGCTGATTTCATTAAATTCAGATACCTGCACAGGGTTCTCATGTAGACAGATGGAAGCCAGTCAGGAAAATTGACCACCATTAATAGTCTGAAATACACCCCCCTCGCTCCTCATCCGCCCGCGTTGTTCTTCCTGAACTTTGTAGGTCTTCTGTAAGTACTAAAAAAATACAAGAACATTTCCTCCTGCAGTTGACAAAATGGGTATCCAAGTATTGCTTAATGCAGATGTCATCTTATGTGATTTAATCTACATTGGGCTCCAGTGAAGTCCAAATAATATGGACTCATAGTTAAACAGTCATTTCCTCAAGATTGAGGCCAGCATATTTAAGTTCTTGTATTTAGGAAAACCACAAGGAAGATGTATCGCATTTGGTAGCTTGGGAATGCTGGCCTCGTAAGTGTGGCTGATTATTTATGTTTGAGAACAATAGTGGCACAAAATTACCAAGATGGCCTGCCTCTGGGGCAGTGCTAACACAGTACTGCAAAGTAGAGGCTAATATGTTGTTCAGTGCCAAGGGCAAGCGACATGCCAGCATTCAAGCAAGTAGTGTATGTGGATGAAGTCCCCCAACTCTATTGTAATGTGTTGAAGTAATTCCATCTGATTTTAAGTAGTGGAAGAAACCTGAGCGCATGGTATTAAGTTGTTTGCTTAGTCTAAAAACAAGAATGCCTGCTCAAGCAGTTAAGAGTGGGGAATCTCTGAAATTATATGTGTGTGGTTCTGACTTTAGTGTATTTATATTTTATATGCATTTTGTGTATTTATTGTTGTACCTTTGGTTGTCATGTTGCATCTACATGTAGAATAACTGCCATCTTGTATTGTTTTGACTATATTTCCAAGGTACCATTTTTAGCTTACCCAATGTTTTCATTGCAGTTTTATTTTTAAATAGCTTTACTTTTGGGCTGCCGATGACTGGGAGTATGAAAAATGGCTGAATAAACTGAAGGGTCAAAATTGAACTTTAAAGCATCTGTTCCCTAATCTCTCTTGAAAGGAGTCATTTCTAAGGGTTGTTCATTGATGGGCAATAGGTTTTTAGCTAACACTCAGGAACTGCATCTCCGATATGACCAATTTCTTTGGGAATCCAGTTTCAGTAATGGGTAACCCCACGCTTATTTTTACGATTTGAGCATTGACGCATTCTTTTAAGCTGTTAACACTTAATGGTTCTTGGGACGAAACACTATTACTTTGCCCAACAGTGGTGTTTGAACAGTGAATCTGGGGCCCGTACATTATCAATTTTTCTTAATGTGATTGATGTAATGCATTGCTCCAAAATGCTTTACAAATACATCAGAGTTTTATTGGCATTTGGCTCTTTTTTTCCATTTTATTTTGTATTCCTTATATATATGAGCCTAGTAACTGCTTGATGGAAGTTATTGAATGATTTTATAGTTTTAATTTATTGTGTTGGCTTTTATGGCAGTTGCCGAAATAAAGCTATTATGATGATTAAGTTATTTGTTTACTTTCCTTATTGACATAAGATAGTTATTTTTTAGGCATGTTTATGAATCAATGAGAACCAGATGGAAGCAACATTTTCCCTTTTCTAGTATGCCTAGAGCTCTTAACCATATTTCCGATTTCAATATCCGTTTCTTTTTTTATAGCTGGAGCGCTAGGAAACGCTGTTTCAGAATAGTGCGCTAATTAACCAGAAAGCTGAGTTTTATTTCGGATAAAGGAAAGGGAAATTATACTGCCGTGTGGTCAGGCCATATAACAGATTAATTTGTTTGAGGGGATTTGAAAATGAATTAACCAACCAAAGTTTGAAACCACCTTGAATGGTGATCGTTGTGTGCCACAAAGTTGGAACAGCCCTGTAGTTTACTTGAGTTCCTTTCTATCATGTAGTATAAAAGGGAGCCATGCGGAGGTAGAAAAGCATCAGTTCGTACCTGAAATGGGAGCTAGCATGGCAGGAAGAGATAATGATAACAAAACTGCTAGTCTTCTTCCTTCCTCCTTTGTCTGCTGTAGGAAACAAAAGTTTTTAAGGGAAGATGTTCATGAAGCCTGATCTTGCATGCTGATTTTTGTAAGGTTGTTGGGACTTTATACAGTCGAAGGTTTCTGTTGCAAGCTCTATGCCTGTGAGACTTCCTGTATATTTTCACAGAGATGACTGGAAAAGGTGAGCTATCTGATTTAGGGTGGTAAATCCTAAAGCCCGGATTATGTCATGATTTCAGTGTGATCAAGCAACATGTATGATAGGGTGTTGTCCAGCTAGCTATGTGCTCTTTTGATCTATTTATGAAGGCAAACATTCTGAGGTCTTACACAACCACTTCTCTATGCTTCCCCGTCCTACTTTCAAATCTACTGACACACTCAAGTCCTGACTTGGTTGATATACCTGGCGAGAGCCTTTCAGTGCCTGCCAGCGTCCAGGGATGATCCTCTGGGAATGGAATCTAGCAGTGCTTAACTGGTAAAAGAATGTGTGCTGGTGCCCAAAGCTGTAATCAGAAGCCCATGGCCTCCGCTATTTAATGTCAGCATGCCATATACAAAGGCTGCATAGGCTGGAATCCACTTAAGGCCTTGCCAATCTTCTACCAGACACTCCCGGGCTCTTTTTTTTACATCTGCAGTTTCCTGCTTTCTCCTCTTGTGGTGATTCCTCCATCTTTCTCTTCTTCTGTCTTTGCACTTAATCTGTTTTACTCTCTCTTGCTGTAGGTAAACCAGTGACCACTGGCTCAAATTAAACAGAGTATACTCAAATCCTGGATTGCTGGAGGTATGTGGTGGTGCGATGCTGCACTCCGTTCTTCTGAGCCCAAAGAGCAATTTTCCCCATATTGGTCTGCTGCCAGGATGATGATGATGATAATGGTGAAAGAATTTCACAGAACATGTTGTTACCCTGAAAGAGTGTCTTCGCTCTAATAAAAGTAGAATAGTAGAGGAAGTGATTAGCAAAGACCACTCCAGAGTCCTACTGGGAAAAATCAGGAAGTTTGATTGAGTTCTAAGACGGAAAGGAGAGCGAGTTTCAATGTTTGTGCCCCAAATAGGAGAAAGCTCAACATCCACACCTATACTGATGAAGAAACCATGAAAGCAACTTCCTTCAGAAGTTAGCTGGCAGCCAGATTGTCCATCTCACAAACCAATTCACCTACTTTTGCTTGGTGGCATGGGCTTTCAGCATTCCCACCATTTTCAATGATTTCTGTAGGGACAGTTGAACTGGACTTGGGTGTTGCTTTGGTCTTAAAATACGCTGCAATATATACTGCATTTTCAATCCATGTATCTGTTTAATTACTAAGTGCTACGGATAAAAATATGGACAACTCTATAGTTCTTTAAAAAGATAAAGTTGAAAACCTCTTATTCTGTAGAGCGTACTCTACTGTTTAGAACAGTTTGAATTGGTATTGCTGATCTTAAAGCCATCAAAGACTGGTTGACACAAGGTTAATTGTTGCATTTGTTATTTGATCGTTAAGACTCCTAGTGCAGCAGCGTGCCTTTAGAAAATGCAGTATAGGCATAGGTAATATCCATTTAGTTCAGTTTCTAATTGCAGCGCTCTCTCCAGCCTGGGTACCCGCAGAAGACTACACCACAAATGGAGCTTAGTAATCTACGTCTTTATTCTTCTGCATGTAACTCTAAACTCAACATTCTAAACTAGACTTCAGTGCATTCTGCTCTAACACTTACTTCACAGTTCTATGGAGTCCACCTGGAGTCAAAAGGGTTCCATAATTTTTAATTCACAAGACACTACATCTCCCCCACCATTAAATAAATAATTACAATTAAAAAAATATATTTATATAGATCAACATATACATTCAAATCTCTTCAATCAATCTACATGGAGCTTTAATTGTTCTGCCTGATCTTGTTCAGGGAAACTGGGAGGTATTGTCTCCGATGTCCAGGATTTGTCTCAACGGTGTACAAGCAACAGCAGTTGCTGATGTTTAAGACCCAGTAGCTCTTTCAACTATTGAATCTTATGAATGATTGGTCCAAGTGCCTGAAATGAGAAGATTCTCGGATAATAAAGTTACCGGGGCGCTGGGCAGTCAGCATGTGTCCCTTAGTAGATACCACTTGGAAAGCTTCTGCATCAAAAGAAGCATCAGATTTTCTTTTCTGCCTTTGTTGTATGAGCACTGGATCTCCTCTCTTACAGACAATGGTCTTTGCATGTCGTTTTTTGTCAGCATATATTTTCATCTTTTCCTTGTTAACCAAGTTCTTCTCATAAGTTGTCATCTCATCTATCTTTCTCTGATTGGTCCATCAAGTTAACTTGGGATTTATCGCTCTCCCGAACATCAAAGTCACAGGACTTCCACCTGTGGTCGAGTGGGGTGTTGAATGATAAGCTCTCAAGGCAGAATTCAATATAGTTTTCAAATTGAGAATCTCAAGAGTGGCATGCTGCACTTCTTCCTTTAGTGTATCCCCATAAGCTCAAGTGTGTTGGCATGTGGGCACAGAAGTGTGCTCTTTTGATGCTTTATTTCCAAATTCTCCAAGAAATCTCTGAATTCTCTACTATTGAAAGGCTGACGGGCCATTGTCAGACTTCACTCCGGCTGGAACACCCCATGTCACAAAAATGCCATCTACTCTTTCAATGACTTGTTCTTGAGTTGTAGATGAAAGATCTTCAATTAGTGGAAATCGTGAGTATATATCCATTATCGCCAATAGATGATGTCCATTGTCAAGTGGACTGAAAAAGTCCATGGCTATTCTCTCCATTGCATGTTTCGGGGGTTCTGACATATTGAAGGTGTGGTGAATAGTTTTTGTAGAAAGGGAGTTGCATAAATGACAGGCCTTTAGTTCCTTTTCAACCCTGTCATCAAGGTAAGGGAACCAAACTCTGTCTCCGAGAACTCACTTTGTGGTATCAATTCCACAATGTCCTTCATGGGTTACCTCAATTGTTTTCAGTCTCAGACTCTCCAGAATCATGATTCTGGATCCTCGTAATATAACTCCTTCCTGAGTTAGGGGCAGTTCATCCTTAGCATTTTTTGTACCTTTGATATTCACCATCATTGGTGAGCGGTTAAGTGTGTTGGTTCCATGACTGATGTGTAATTTTATTCTTCAGCTTTAACATGTCACTATCATGGCTCATGGCAGTTATTATCTGGGCTAATGAAATGGCAGCTAGTGTATTGAATTTTACATTGAAGTTGATATAGGCTTTGGCCGTCTTAGATGGAGTACCATGACCTTGTATAGGCACACTGGAAAATCAGTCAGCAGGGTTCTGGTCCTTCCTTGGACGATTCACAGTGGTATAATCATACTCTTGTAACCGTACTCCCCATCATTCAATGTGAGGAGGCATTTTAGCCTTTGGATTTCCAAATATAGTCAGTAAAGCTTGATGATCAGTTATCATCATAAAAGGTTTTCCGCACAGGAATACAAGGAAATGTTCCCAAGCCCATACCACAGCTAAGCTTTCTTTCTCAGGTTGTGAGTAAGCTAATTATGTTTGGGACACACTTCTAAATGTTTATGCCGCAATATGCCTTTGAGCATTCATGTGTCCACTGTGCTGTGCAAGGATAGCTCCTAACGCGACTAGTTTAAGGTCAATAACAACCTCTGTACGAAGCTTCGGATTAAAATATGCCCTTTCAATAGCGTTCTCAAAGGCTTGTTAAATATTCTTGAAACTTTTCTCACATTTATGTGGCCAATGAAATAAAACATTTTTTTTCATCAAGTCTCTCAACAGAGCACTTATAGTGGCAAAGTCTTGTATGTATCTGGAACACTAACTGACCATGCCAAGAAATAAACGGACCATGGAAACATGTTGCTGGGGATCAGCATTTCAGAGCGCTTGTACTTTAGCAGGATCTGGTGTCATACCCCCATCAGACAAGATATGGCCTAAGAATTTTAGATTTGTCTTATGCAACTCACATTTGTTTGCATTAAAAGTCAAAACTGCTTCAGCAACTAAACTACATACCTGTGCAGGAGCTTTATCATATTCTTTTTGTGTAGCTCCAAAAACCAATATGTCATCACTGTAATTGACCGCATTCATGATAGGCTCTATGATACGTCGAATGACGTCTTGAAATATTTCTGCAGCGGGTGACAAACCAAAACGTAGTCTTTTGGTATCGAAACAACCATGTGTAGAAAAGGTCGTAATGTGCCTGCAATCTTTTTCAAGTTCTAACTGATGATAGCCTTTATTTAAATCGAGATGAGAGAAGACCTTTGCACCATTTAATTGCGTTGTCCCTGTCAGCAGTGTGTGGACCTGGACGTCGTTCTCATTCAGTTGCCTTGTTAGCTTGACACATGTCAACTCGTATGCGTACAGCTTCTTCGCTGTCCTTTTTGAGCACTACTGCTATTTGAGAAACCCATGGCATTGGGCCAGTGGAACGCTCAATAATATCATTCTTAAGTAAAAATTCAAGTTCTTTCTCATTAAATTAATTGAACTTACAATGTCTGATGTGTGTGTCAAGTCACTCCACAAATTCATCAGTGGTTTCACCAACTTTCCCTCTTTCCTGGTTGGAGATGTATCTTTTGTAATCAACATTTGGGATTGGATTACATTTGAGATTCAAAACTTCTTTAATCTGACACTTCATCGGTTCACAGCATTCTCTTAATTACTTATTTTACGCCATCACCAACAAGATTTTTGAGATACTTGATCATCTTTTTGTTATCAGTCTCTTCAAGCGCATCAATGAAATCATGAAATGTCTCTATCCAAGCAGTCCTTCTATCGCCAATATTTTGCTTTTTGGCAGTATCGAACGGTGGTTATGGTTTCAGGAAAGCCGCAGCGCTGTAGACCAGTGTAGAACTTAATGACACTGAGTGTGGATCTCTGTAGCTTGGTTTATGTGACTCAGCAGTGAGGCCTTGTGACGTGCTGACCTCAGGATCTTGTGTAATGATAGCTGGAAGCTTGACTTCCTTCTAGGCCACTTAAAACATTTCACTGTTACGACGATATTCTTATACTGTGGAGATGGTCACGCACATGTGAATCACCACCCCTGTGCTTGCCCTGGGTTGCAGTGCCTGGCGCGTAGGTCGTACCAGCTCACTTTGCTCAGGTTTTTATGAGTAAAACACTTTTTTATTCTTGGTAGTCTCTTTGCGCACTCTTTGTCTTCACCAATTTCTAATTGTAATGTTATCTTGCACTTTGTGATTATCAATAGCTGCTCTTTGAAAACCTGGTTGTGATCTGCGTTCACGTTCCCGATTGCATCTGGCTGTATATTGCATAGCAGCGCAGTACCTTTATGTATGATCTGACCATCAGGTTCTCAGTCATCAATACGAAGAATTCTTTGCAATTTTTTACTTCTTAACACCGGCTGGAGTTGCGTTTTGACTATGCTTGTGTTAAACATTGGTTCTTCACCTCAACACACGTGGCATGCACACGCAGTTTGCTTGGACCACTGCAAACTCTCTGGGAGAACACTGTTTCAGGTTACTTGTGCCCTAACCTGGCGCCATTTGAGGCATACTCCCCAGCCTGTATGCCCGCAAAGGACTACAACACTCTTGGAGCTTAGCAATTCACATCTTTATTCTTCTGCATGTAGCCACAAACTCAAAATTCTAAACTAGCCTTCAGCGCCCTGCGCTCTAAAACTTATGTCATGCTTCCACAGAGTCCATCTGGAGCCAAATGAGTTCCATCATTTTTAATTATCAAGACACTACACTAATGTTATGGCAAATGCAGTAAAATATAGTCATCCAATTGCAAGCTGTTAACCGTGAATAGTCACACAGGGAGGAGTTGGTTGGTTTTCTAAAATTGCTCTGTTGAAGGAGCCATGTATGATGCCCTTAATCTGAAGCACTGGATGTGAACGCATGGCATTGAATCTGTAATATTAACACAACATTGGACTCTTTTTTTTTTTTTTTTTTTGTGTGTGCATTTTTTCTCCTTTTTTTTCAAGCATTTTCCCACCCCTGTATCTCATCCCAGCCTTATAAAGGGTTATTCTGCTGTCTTGTCTCCAGCTGGGATTGCTTTCACTTTATCAATATTTATTTTAGTTTTAAACATGCGCATAAACATTAAAATATTAAAAAGTCTCAAAAGCAATCACATTAAATTACAAAAGATAATAGAAACAAACATTATAAACATTTTTAACTGCCTGGCGCCTCCTGCTTAGGCAGTTTATAATTGGAGCAGATAATATAAAAGATTATTTACATTATTGCTTTAAAGTTAAATCATCATAATTTTACAAAGCTATTCATTCCTTCAGGTGTTGAGCCAATATTAATAATAATGACTTGTTTTATATACCCCTTCGGACCGCACAACTGCTGACTCAAAGTACTGCAAACTACTAATGTTCCTATTAATCAGCTTAATGGTAATTAATGTATTCACCTCAGAAGGATAAAAGACAGATTCTGTGATGGGACCCTTGGGACAGGGATACAGTAATACTTATTACAGGTCACAAACATAAAACACAGATTTTATCTCAAGACTAAGAATGGGATTAGCCCACTTTTTAATAGCTTTTCCAACGATGGGCACAATCTTCCGAAGGGTCCTTGTGATGGAAAATCAGACTAGCCCACGTTGCATTTTATTTTATTCTGTGGTTTTTATAGAGATATTAGGAAGAGTCTCTTATGACCATTGTTTTTAAAGGAGAGACTGTTCATATATAAAACTGCTTTTGAGTATACTTGTGGCCTAGCAAATGATCGTTTGCAATGCATTGGCGGTTTATATCCAGAAGGCAATCAGAATAAGAAACAATAATTCACATAATGAGGTCCTTGTATATGAAGAAGATGGGTCACATATTGATAAATGATGTCCCGGATTGGAGTTCTTTTTTTAAAATATATACTTTGCTTGTGGCACTTTATGTATTCTGCCTTTTCAGGCATACTAATGAAATTTTAGACATATGCGCTTTATTGAATATTCTGTGCAGAATAGCGGAGTTACCAGGGTCATAGCCCCGCTTTGAATTGGATATCCTGTACGTAGCACTTGATGCATAGGGTCTTTTGGGGTCTGTTGCTGAGATTTTTTATCTTTTCTGTTATTTAAATGCATTTTATTGTATATCTTGCGATGTGAAGATGTTTATTACTTTTAGGATGCTTTTATGGTTGTATTTTGTAACTGACTAAAGCTAGTTTTGACTTTGACCTATTCTGTCTTTGCAGGTTTTAAGCTCATGACTTGCAAATAATGGTCAATATGTTCTAGCCCATAGCACACTGAGCTCTTGTGTAGACTTTCAGAAAGATATGGGCAGTCAAATTATAATAAAGGGTTTATTTACTATTTAATTACGAAGGTCATGCGGATTCTCAGAAAATGCAGATTAATCTGGGACATTTTTCATTTCTGCTTGACATATATTAGTGATTGGAATGTATTAAGTAGTGCAAGGACTCCTGGTTGCAGGGAACAAAATGTGTTAAATTGCCCCTGTTCATCACTTTTTTTAATTCATGTAACGGTCGATCAGAAAATGGGTCGGAGTCTGCTAATCAAATACGGCCGCCGCCAAGCCCCTTACCCATTAGCACACTTGAAGAGCCTGTCCACACAAGTAGGAATACCACCAATTCTCTTACTGAAAAGCTAACCGTGACACCCGAAGGAATAAAGCACAGGATACTGTGCTCTATAAAGAAAGCCAGGGCTGACGGCGCGCCAGGTCCAAACGGTCTCCCCCAGGCACTGTTCAAAACAGAAGCCAAATTCTGGTCAGAGCACTTGACCCCCCTGTTTTTGCCGATCAAACTATGATGTTCCCGACTCCTGGAGAGGTGCAATCATCCATCCCATTTACAAGAATGGGAAGAGAAATAACCCTAGTAACTATCGAATGATAGCCCTCTTTGACGTGGAGTCTAAATACTATGCCAGTATTCTATTGGAAGATCTCCTGACCTGGGCCAACGAAACAAAACGCCTCCCCTTCAATCAAACCGGTTTTGTGGCTAAATCAGGAACAACAACCAACCTACTGTCATTATCTGTCCTAATAGAGAAAGCTACTGTGCAACAAATTCAACTGCACTCTTGCTTCGTGGACTTCAAAGCAGCCTTTGACCACGTACCTCGGGACATATTGTGGCAAAAACTAAAAGGCTGGGGAGTACCTCAGTCCTTGTTACTAGCTATAGTCCAACTCCACTCCAAAACGTGGATAAAAATCAAGTTGGGTGAAGGCTCCCACGTTTCCAGGAAGATCGAGACCAGCAGTGGAGTAAAACAAGGTTGCGTACTGGCCCCACTCCTTTTTAACCTGTTCATATCGGAACTTTCACCAATCCTTGACGCCGTTAATTGTCATCCCCCTCAATTAGATGGAGTACGAATTAGTAACCTCCTATACGCCTATAGGTGGGCTTACAGAGGCTACTTGATGAACTGCTCCCCTACACCGAAAACAACCTTTTAGAGTTAAATCTATCAAAAACAAAAACAATCACCTTTGGGAAACCTAAGAAGTCGCGTGGAGGGTGGTACTTCGACAACGTAAAAATTGATCCAACACCTCACTCACTATAAGTACCTGGGAATATTGTTTGATTCCAGAAGCTCATTTGCTAGGCAAAAAGAAGCGCTGAGAACCAAAGCTCTGGCTCTAGAGGCTGCAGCAACAAAATTGTCAAAAAAACTATTAGGTCCCAGCTTTATCCCATTGCTTTATCCCATTGCTAAAAGTGATAAAGGCAAAAACATCTAACTCCCTGACGTATGGCCAATAGATCATGACGGGAACTCCAAACACTCTTCTAAATAAACTGACAACTAAAATCTTTAAACGTGCATTTCATCTTCCGAACTCGGCATCACCGGCACAAGTCGCCTGGAATTTGGCTTACTTGATCACTATGGTGTAGAAGCTGGGGCGCTCATAAAGTTTTGCAACAGATTGCGTCAAGCCCGGGAAGATTCACTGGAGGCCAGACTCTGGCAAGAAATCCAGAAAAGTTATGCCAGCCAAAAATATCGGCTCCATTTGGAGCACAGCTTACAATTACTTGGCATTAGGGATTTTTGGGGAACAAACCCCCCCCAGTTTGCATTAAAGCTAGCTATCAAGAAGAGTACTAGGTTGTGGTCCTTTCATTCAGACAGGGCAACGCTGTCAAAAAGGAAACACGCCTGGGCAGTAATCACTAACTTTAACCCAGGAGTAGAATCCCTTCATCTATCAACTACCACGGCACTTTACCTGAAACGAAAGTTCCTGGCACTGAGGTTGGGTGAATGGCCCTTTTTGAAAAATCTTCCAGAATGGCGCCGGAAAGACAGCAACACCCAATGCAGGCAGTGTGGTTACCATACCGAAGGGTTGGAACACATAGTCTGCTTATGTCCAACGATGCTTACTTCTAGACGCTTATTATTGCGAGAAGAATGGATAAGACTTGGCATTCGATCTTGCCGCCAAGCCATAATAGCAGTCTTCAACCCGGATAACATAAAGCTGAATATCAGGTTAACAAAATTAGTAACTAAAGCACTAAGCCAGTTGGAAGTTATCAGGGCTGCCACCCCTGTCCTGATAGAGCCGAGGGAAACCTTATTACTGGATACACCAATGCCTTGTTGGATATCAACAAACTGCTGATTCAAACTTGGTCCGCGACACTTACAACACCAGTTAAGAAACTAAGTAGAGTTTTAATCAAAATGTTACTCCAAAAAAACCAACCAAAAAACCCATTATTTTATGATCACGATACATGGTTTATATATTGTAAGGTTTTTAATTTACCAACAATAAAGTTTATTATTAAGTCACTCTTCCAGCCAGAAGAAACCTGCCAACCTTGAACATCTGCTCCTCATGGGGATGAGGTTGAAGTTACCTCCAAGTCCTACCAACCACAGTCCTGGATTAAGGCAAACCAGGCCTTCTCACTGGGTAAAACAACCATTTGCACAAGTCCTCCTTCTTGCACAAAGCACTTTCCCTACTCGGGCCTTATGAACTATTTGCAGTTACCTCCAAGTCCTACCAACCACGGTCCTGGATTAAGGCAAACCAGGCCTTCTCACTGAGTAAAACAACCATTTGCACAAGCCCTCCTTCTTGCACAAAGCACTTTCCCTACTCGGGCCCTGCATCGACAACATCCATAGCTGGACAATCATTTTTACTACTATCTCAAACAACCCTTGGACAGGCTCTCCTTCTGCACAAATAGACTAGCTGGTGGCCCCAGGAGGGAAAATGACAATCCATTTCATGTTTCTTCTAAATAGCCTCTTGCCCTCTGCACAAAGAAGGACTCCAATATCTTAGCCGACAGACCTGGACACTGAATATCTCCTGTTCCTCATCTGGCTAGGACGTTTTATCACTTTTATTGAATGTATTTATTTATTTCACTCAATTTATATTGTAATGATTTTAATTAATCAAACAATAAAGTTGCATGCATAGGGAGTGGCAATCGTGTACCTTTTTGTCCAGAGATTGCATTTACAATCCCAGGTCCCTCAACACCAAAAGAATTGGGAGCTAGCTGACTCAAAGAGCTACCTTCACACCTTCTTTATCTGCCAGTTCCTGCCACTTTCTTTTTCATCGTTATAGTAGCAAAGATAAATGGAAAAGAATGGTCTGGATCTTATTTTGTGAGCAGCTTATAAATCCATCAGAAAATATTTTTCCTGGCCATGCAGGTGAAAGATTAGCCTTTGAAACACTAAATTATTGCATCACCTTAGCAATATTCTTTAATTAAAAATGATTTAACCTTCAAAAAGTAACCTTTTTTTTCAAGATTGTTTTCTACATATTGGTGAATATTGGCAGCTAACCGTTTTTGCTGTTGCATCAATTTGTAGTGAAAGATTACATCTTCGTCAGTATAAAGTAAGGCATTGATGATTTCCGTGCTCCGTTTATGATAACAGAAGCATTTAATTTGGCTATGAAAAAAATGGAGGCCACAAAATATATTTGAAGACAGGCCAGAGAACTGTCCTCACGCCATTTCATCAGCAAACTCAACCAGTCATCTCAAAACTGCCAGAGAAATGCACCAACTGTCAAATTACTACCTATAATTACTGTCCTGTCTTGGTGGTTGCTGTAGTAAGTCTGTGTATGTGCAATAGAATGCTAAGAGGGGTAGTCCTCAGGATTTCTCACCATGATGGATAGAGCTAATGTGTAATGTCACATGGACTCAACCCAAAAATTATGCAGCAAGCACTTTAGCAACGACTTGCAGTGTGCTAATTGAACATTTGGCAATCGCCTGATTTACATTTCGTTTATTAAATGGGCGTGGCGCTTCAAATGTTGAATTTTATACTTTTGGGTCATATTGACGTAGTTAATGCTTATGACCGATAACGAAAACGTTTATATGTCTGAAAAGGTTCCTTTCGCGTTTCTTTTAGTTAATTTTTGATCCATAGTTTGAAATGACAGTTGCACGGTAAAGCGCATTATTATTCAGTTCCTAAAAAAGCCTACGCATTAAAAAAAACATTTTCTTATGATATGACTAGGCCGAAAAGACATGGAAGGACCGGTCTATGGCAGGGGTTAAAGTGGGAACGCAGCTGCCAGTTGTAGGAGGATAGACTATTTAACTGTTGGCCGAAGGCGTTGTTAAATAAACGGGAATATGTATGCCACAGAGATTTCTGCCTTTCAAGGAATCGAAAGCTGCCATTGGTGCCTGTGGAACGTAAGCGCTTCATGAACACTAAGCTTTCTGGGTCTTTGGCTGACCTTGCTCCCGCCTTTGTTTGCTATGTGTGTCTTGGAGCTGCTCTTTCGCAGCCTGTTCGTTTTGTTGCCGTTTCCTTTGGTGATACGCAAAAAAAACCGAGTCAGAGCATTCCTTTCTGATGATGCCGTGCTGTTTGTATTACTTCTTCTGCTGCGTGCCTGCGTTAATAAAACAGCTGGATCGCGCCGGGCGCCAAGGAAAAGCATTTCAGAATCTTGTTGCGTCACCAGACATTTCCAGCCACTGGCGAGGCCTCTCAGCTGTCCCATCGTTTGTATTTTTTAGTTCAAATATCTCGTTTCATTTTTAACATGCCTTGTTCAGCATTTATTAGAGGATTTGGTATGCGACCCCAGCCGAAATGTAATTTGTGAGAGTGAATCGCTCCTTTGCTTCCCGGGGAGGGGAGGGGGCGGGGGGGAAGGGGGGATGGAGAGGAAGCGATAACGGTTCAAAAGAGGAAAGCTATACCAAAGCAGGACTGTGAGGCGTGTTCATAGGATCAGGGTGCCGTTTATCTTGAAAGAAATTGTATTGGGTGCTCGTTTCCTGTTCCTTTGTATATTCTATAGTAAATAGAAGGCTTCCGTCCTTGATGTGATGCTTTGTCATGGCCTCTTAGCATCTCATAAGATGCAAACTCCTCGGTCAACAGTTTCATTTAAGATGTTAAATAATAAATTAAATAACTTAACGACATAAACCTTAATTGTACCCACTTTCTACCTCTAACCACAAGATGGCGGACAGATGCTGTAGTCTCTGACTGTCCTCTCCGTATCAATTTGATATGATCCGTATCACCATAGTATAACATTTACAAATTCATTACTTGCACTGTCATCGTCAACAGGACAGTCCTATTGTATATGAAAGGACCTACGGAACAGATGCAGGCTATACAAGCCTGCTTAAATAAGCTCCAAGTCCTAACCGGATGGGCCCGCTCAGACAAAAGAGACCTGCAACAAACTTCCAGTCACTGTAGGACTTTACCATAGTCCACGCTTCAGATTCCAAATAGTACTTAGTCTGAGAACTAACATCCTATAATAATAAAAGGATGACGCCAATGCAGTCCACCTCGGCAGATCTCTTCCATTGACATCTCTTAAATGCAATCATTTAAAAAAGGAGGACTGCTACAGTCTGTCCCGGCAGATCTTGGATTTCCCCCTCTCGCAGATCCAGAATATCAGTGGATTATACCCTCCCACAGCTATCATATAACATCTGATTGAGCACATAAGATAAATTACCAACACCATAATGGACACAGTAAAACTAATCAAAACTGCCAGCATAGCACATTTTAAAATTGTGCATCTGTCTCACACGTTGTCATCCGACGCACCACTAAGGCCAGCCTCTGATAATGTAGTAATTGCACTTTGGTGGTCATCATGCGAAAATTGAGTCACTTCCCATATAAGCTCAAGACAAAGACCACTTTTATAACTATTCACCCACACGGTGAAGTGTGCTACATGTTTGGACTTCCTTTTCATTGCTCCCCACATAGAGGGTATTAAGTGCTTTACAAATACCATAATACAATACATTATGCTTTACACTTCCTGTCCCTTTGTCTTGGAATCCTTGCATTATTCTGGTCTTTCGATTGACCAGAGAGTGATTACCCTATAGAAGGGGATTGCTGTGACTATGGGAAATTATTGTATTGGTACTTGTGTTTTTGATAGCAACTGCTATGTTGTTTTTATGCTGTCATGTCATTTTGCTACCAGTGATGTTATAAGGTTTCTCCTCAAGATTCTTTCTATAGAAATCCATTTAGCGTTCCACACTTTAATCAAAGTTGACTGCAATGCAAAAATATTTTGTTACTCAGGCTATCAAAGTACACATTCCATTCTGTTTACACCTCTAAAGATACTGCACATCCTTTTATACCTCAGAAAAAAGGGGAACGGGAGGGAGCAGAAGGAAAAGCAGAGAAACTGGGGAAGACCACTTTGTAAAAATTAGAAACCTAACTATCCTAACCTCCCGAGAGAAGCTGGTCAAACTTGCATATTCCAGCCCAATAAAGAAGTTCTCATGTGACTTGACCCCAGAGGTAGTCCCACCTTGCTTAAATGTATTGCAGTCCAGAAAGCCTGGTCATTTGAGATCATGTGAATATATATGGTTTACCCTCAGACATATCACAAAACGTTGCAGGGAATCAAAAGGGAAATCTAGATGCATTCAGACCTCTAATAGAGATCCTAAACACTGTTTAGCTCCAGTTCAGGAGCCAGCTCATTACCCGGAGCACGGTCTTTCAAAAAGTGATCCTTAAGGTTAATCAGAAGCACCCCCAGGGTCCTCATCGTTGACGCGCTGGCGAGATTGTGGAAAGATTTGACCTCTTACTTGCAAGCTGATTGTAAAGGTATTGTGTACTGCTTGAAACACTCAGTGATGCACATCTCCCACTTGCGTGAGACCCTGGGAGTTGAAGGTAGACCTTTCATAATACCATTCCTGTGTCCACCGCCCTGATAGTGCCACCTTACTCTTGAGGTCCTACAAACACCCTTTAACTAGTGACAATTCACCATCCGTGCCTCTGGTTTTGCATCACAGGTGTTTCTAAAAAGTCAATGGGACTGTAAAGTATAGAAAATATCCACCAAAGAGTCAGGATACTTCTGTGTCCACCGGGGGTCTCGATACACAAAGCCTTCCAAGTAGGGTAGTGTTCATGCACCAGGGGGTGCATGTTGATCCGTGGCCTTAGTTGCCACACTCGTAGAGCCCACACTCCAACATCTTTTGTTACCACACTAGATCGATGTTTGAGAAGGGAAACTCCTCCGGTAAAGGTAAAATGCAGACTGCTCTGTTTCATTGTTGACTGTTTCCTGGCACACATTAAATGTGAGGCATGTAGTCCTTACCATCTGAATTCAACCAAGACCACGGTCTACTAGCCAAAGTGTGAACAGCAGCAGGTGCCATTTTGCTCTCTGGTTCAGCTTTTGGAGAAAGGACTACACAGTGATCACTGTATTTACTTGTCCAGCAAGGAGCTAAACGCTCCTAACCTCTTCATTCAGGAGCTCCGCAGGTTCCGACATCTCCTGCTCCAACATAAAAGTGATCTTAAGTGTTGCATCAGGTCCTAGAAAGGAATCGTCCCGAGCTCTTCGGAAAAACATCCACTCGCCAGCCAAGCAAGTGCCACTGTGTCTCAGGATTCTTGTGGTTGTCTGTTTGTCTCGGACACCAGCAACTTTATCTTTCACACTCAGTCCACTGGAACCTTCTACAATTTCCAACTGACTGACAACTTCGAGACTCCTGAGATGGAACCTTATAATAGCAATGTGGCATAATGACAGGACACAGCATAGGTACGACATAAATAAAGACCACAATCACCATTCAAGACACAACAGGTTGCTTATCTAACGGCCCAAAATGTTTATTTGTTCTAAAACGTTTTGGTTCCTAAATGCATTCAAAACATTTATGTAGATTGTTCTCATTAAGCATACTTTGATTTACCAAAAGTATTGAAAAGGGAAACAAACGGCAGCAAGAAAAATGTAATACAGTTGTGGGCTGCAGGGAAGGAAATGTGGGTGGTCCTATACATTTATCCTAGACATCCTAAAAATGGACCATCGACCCTCGTACAATTAACCAACTCTGAGAGTGAATGTTTTATTCGTCATGCCGAAAATCTGCCATGAAGTCGACATGGCATACAGAAATACACACTACAAAGGCAAACCGTGTTCTGGTGGCTTTCTGGGACAATTACAAATAGTTAATGGTTGATTTAGTTTCACTGATTGCTTCTGCGTGTCCCCGGTCAGTAGAATGCCTATTTCTGTGTCTGAGCATGGCATCGCTCTCTATATGATGTGGAAAAACATCGTTTATGTTAGTTAAATGTATGTTTCATCTGACTCTTGAATGTATCCAAGCAGCTCTGTCCCTTGAGTTCTGCGTCCGCATTACATTACATTGAACACAGTTGACATTTTACAGCCGGTTTCTGCCATAGTTTTGGGCTGACTGCATCTAGATATTTCAACCGCGGGAGCATCGCCTTTTTAGCATCTTTGACAGTAGTATATGTGTGCTTGTCACAGTAATTTAAAAGGTACGTGCTGACTTTGGCTTGATATGTTGACACATTTATGCAACACAATATATAACACAATTACATACACAAAGACACATAACACGAATAAAGTGTAACTGGGCACAGTTCAACGAAACCATCAAAACGAAGAGCAACTCGCCAACCATAGTACATCACCATCACATTGTGTTCCAATTAAGCAGCGTAAAACAGAGCACATCATAACCAGAACGAAATGCCTCACAACATGCACCGACATTCAGTGGCGGCTGGTGGATTTTGAAAGTGGCGAGCGTAAGGCTTAATACTGAATTTTGTGGCGTAAGGCTTAATCCTGAATTAGTGTGAATGAGCAAGTGTAGTGAGCGAGAGCAACCGTCACCATGGGACTTAATTGGTGAGTGTCTCAAAGTGTATAGATTTTGAATTAAGGATTTTAAATCTGTATGCAGCTATTCATACTTAACTGAGGTATATTTTAGCAGTTGATAGTCTATCTAGATTACTCCTCTATCACAATAATTTCGTGGATGGCATTCAGATTCAGAAATAAAATACCCCACTTTTGTACCCTCGATGCCCTTCATATTGAGCTGCATAGATGGCGATGCAGGGCTTTATTGGTATTAAAAATATTTTAATGGTAAATATGAAAAAAAAGTGGTTTACGTTTTTCAAATGGGAAATAAAATAAAAAATAATCCTGCATTACAGCTGGTGAGCAAAAACTTCTCCTGCCAACTGCTTGATGGTAAGTTTTGTGCGAGTCATTAGGTCCGGTGTTAGCCAAGAATTTTTGATATATATATATTGTGACTGCCTTACCCATTCCACTTACGACTGCGTTCAACGGCGAGGTGGCGAGCCTCACAACCAGAACCAACGCCGTTCTCCTTTACGAAAAACACAGCGTGCCGTGGACACAGGTTGCTTCAAAAACTGTGTTTATCTGACACTGGTTAGACCATCTCTACGCGTCTCGGGAACAAATTTCCTTGTTCACAAGCAGATTATAGATAATCTGGTTAAATGCGTCAAATCAATAATTATGTGTAAAACGCCTTGGCCGCAAAATCGCATAATTCTAGTGACCCTATATACAATATACTTTTTTTAGCCAGCCCTGTTCATCCATTGGTATGGTGCTAGGTTACTGACATTTTTCTTCCACCCACTACAGTTTATAGCATTGGAGAGTTTGCCAGCCCATTTCAGTAACTGGCTAACATAACTGTGAGGGACGGCATTCTGCTTTTTCATGAAGTGTGCGCCTCAACTCAAAGTAATTATTTTCAATGCTGGGGACTTCAATGGCAATTTGTTTTGAGACCCCCAAAAATTTCCTTTTTAGGTCTTGTGGCGTAAGCAGCGCATGCGCTGCTCTCGTCTTACGAGGCTTCTTGGAATCAATACGATTCCAGAAGCCTTGTCCTAGCTCCACCTTCAGCTTTGATTTGTGCGCGTCGTTTGGCGTCATGAATTATGCAGAAAGCAGTGCAACGATTGCATGCAAGGCATGTCAATCGCTGCTTGTTTCCACCTTGTCTCCTTTTAGCCACGCCCAGCGGGATTCGATCTCTTACCCACGGCTTGACACAGTAGATATATTATCAGCTTACTGCACTTTTGTTTGAAAGCTTGTTTATTCTCTGCTGCCATGACGGTAAACGTATGCCTCTCATAATTATTTCTTGTGTTCATTGCACTGCGCTCCGTGATGCACTCTGTGTCATCGGTCCTTCAGTGCATGCTTTATTCTGCTGGCGCCTCTCCTGTTAAATTTCGGATTTTTTTCATCCACTCAAACTTACTCGGCGCCCTCATTTTTTACCTTTCCGCGTGGCAGACGAATGTTCACTCCTGAAGTGGGGGCGTATTGACGTGTTTCACATCGTTTCCCCGTTTTTCAATCTGCTCATCAGCTACTACAAAATCTCGCTGAAGTATGTACGGCAGATCATACAGTGTTTCTTTGAGCTTGTCTTTATTTTGAAAGCGTGACCAGTGCTGATACTGCGGCCTCACTTGTCTCTCGCGCTCGCCCGTGTTGTGTGTCTCTGTGCAGGCGGCGCTGTGTTTGGCTTTACTTGTCTGGTTGTTGTGACGGCGATTCCGGCAGATCATGTGATGGAAGACAGCTTTAGTCGGCAGAATATACCTGAGGCGGAGAAGGCGTAGCGATGAGCGTGGGGCTTGTCACGAGCAATTAAAGGGCTGAATTAAGGTAACTGAATAATTGAACAGCCTTCCTTCCAAATTACTGATTTAGGCTGCAAATAAAAAAGTGGTTAAGTGAAGTGATAAAAACGGCCTTGTCTTTAGCTCTGTATTTTAATTGTGTGCTGGTTTTGACTGAGCCATTTCATATTTGTATTTCAAGGCCTGCCGCCAGTGTTTCGAGGCACATGCCTTATTTTTTCAATTATAGTGACCGTTGTCCGGGGCCGCCTCCTCATCTTGAGACTGCTATTCTTCTTCCGGCGACGAGCCGATGGGTTTTGCAGTCACCTTGAAGAATGCGTGAGCTGCATGTGAATACTGGTTCATCAAAACGTCTGAAATGCAGTGGAAACAGTAATATGTTTTTTACTAGTGATATTTATTTTTTCACTGCACTGAGAGGGAACATCTCAGCCCTCAAAGCCAATATTTCAAATGGGGTTCAGCCATCAGAGTGCGAGTCACAGGGACGTGTGCCTTGAAAGTATGAACTGACTGTGAGCAATCACATATTTGGGGCATCTCGTAGAGAGAATTCCAGCAAAACATAAACTCTTTAGCTTTTCATCTTAACCAGTGCTTAGTTAGCAATTGATTTTTTTTTAATGTTTGCTAGTGCCCCTGTGCGTATGTCTAGGTAATATGAAACACTTGCACCAGGCAAAAAGAAGAAATTAACATGAAGCTGTGCTGAACAGGACTGAACATTTGTTATGGCTAATGTTGGCCTGTCTGTCTTATTTGCCGTACAGTTTAAATACATTCCAAATAAAAAGTCAGGTTGCGTCTATTCAGAGGTTTTAGTGATAAACAGGTACGGGTAATCCACAGTGCATGTTCCAACCACTGCTCAAAGCATCTTGGTTTGAAAGTGCAGGAATGCTTTCAGAGTCCCGTTGAGTCACTCTCACTAGATCTAGTCAGTGACACAGGTCGGTTCCAGTGAGTTTTAGAATAACTACAAGCTCGCCTTTTACCTTCTTGACTATTCTAATCTCTAAAAGTAAACATCATGTACAATTAATTGCAGACGTAGTATATGCTCAGGTGCTAATTACCCCTTCTTGTTGCATTGGCTCATAAATATATCCATAAAACTACTTATGAAGTCAATCTGATTTATATTGCAGCTGTAGGTCAGAATTTATGCATGGCACTTCCATAGTACTGACCGACTGTCAGTCTCATTCCCAATGCCCATTTAGGCTGATTAGCCGAGTCGACACACACCACAAGAGCGGTTACTGTTCAAAGGAGTTTCTTGGCTCATTAATGGGTTGTTACAAGTTCTGTTAACTTCTTTAAAAGAGGCCAACATAGTTGGGCACTCTCTGCAGGCAGGCTATCAGTTCTTCAATTTTCCTGTATAAATTGCATTGTGGTAATTGACTCTGCTGCAGCAATAACAGTTGCTTAACCCAATGGCTACAAAAGGATAGCAGTAGTTCATAAACACTGTATTAACCACAACCAGGTCAGTAGTTTATGTATTATTTTCTAGGACTTCATTTGTAAACTGTTTCTCAGCCTCTCCTGCTGCTTCACAGAGGATGCCTTAGGCGTTTTTAGTTCGAGGACCGTAAGGCTGCGCTTGCGCAGTCTTCGGTGAGAGATTTAATGTTTTTAGGTATGGGGGCTTGAACCCGCCGCTCTCCTCCATTGACTGGCTTCCTAAACGGAGGCCAGCCATTGGAGGAGAGAAGCGTCACTGTGTTCAAGCCCCGTCTCTTTCGGATTCGGGGGCGTGTTTTTTGCGTTCTTTTGACCTGTGACGTCACCCGTCACTCAGAACGCAAAAAACACGGCCCGATTAAAAAAATTTCGGAGCTTTGCGGCCGCTATTTTGATGGTTGTTAAGCGACTTCGCCCAGGCATTGCAGTTGATCTCACTACCGGCACCACTTCGACTTATGCTTGCGATGCACCAGTCTCATTACGGACCGGTTTTCTTTAAGTTAGCACAACCGGTTGAATGAGCAAGTACCGTTGTTGATTTCAATCGGCAGTTGTGCATCGTTGCTATAGTCCTGACATTTGCCACACGCAATGATTCATGCACGTCGATTTTTACACCGTAATGCCTGCTCCGGGTTTTAACCACCCACTAGAGTGCACTTTAACATTTAAGCAGAGACGGTCCCCACGCACTCTCCTTTTGGAACTCAGACTTTACTAATGTTTGGCCTGTTCCCGGTAACAATTGCCACTTGCCAGCCTGAATTCATATACACCAGTCTATTGAGAGACCGGTCTCCTCGCACTCGGCTACTAAAATAGTGCCCGCTTGTCACACCATCACCCTATTTCGGTGGAGCCGGGCAACTTGGTTTCCCCCGTTTTAATTCACTGATCTGTTTTTCAGTATTATAAACTGAGTCCTGTGTAGCAGCTGTTTTTGTTCTTTCCTCTTAGATTACATCGCCATATTCCTTTGATTCAATCGGGATTTTGCTACTTTCATAAGACATGGGATTTGTACTTTTTCTGTGATGGATCCTTGATTTACCTGGACGGTCACCCCGACAGTAGCTGTCTGAGTAAGTGTTTTGATTTAGAGCCCATATTTATCTAGTTGCAGCCTCTCCCCATTTTTAGGTCGAGGACCGTAGGCTCTGTGTGGGTGTAAATGCAATAGGTCATGCATTTGCGAGCGATTAAGCTATTGCCATTGTAAATGACAATGCAATTTATTTAACAATTAAGCTATTGGCAATGCCATTTATTTATGATTTTTATAAAAAAATGTCATGAGCAATGTCAATAGCTCTACCTTTAATAATGCAGAGACCATTGCATTGTAAATGCTTGTTCTGTGGGGTGCCACAGGAAACACCAGCACCCTTCCATACTTTCCACAAATTCTGCAGAGGAGCCCAAAGGGGTGGGTTTTTCTGAATCCTCATGCTTTCGAGACTTTTATTGCATTTCCGAATGGGACATAAACAAGTGTTTGCAATACACTAGGCCTCGCATTTGTCGTTGTTTAAAAGAAGCAAGGCTGGCAGTAACTGTGCCTGAATTACTACCAGTCTTGCTTCTCCTAAGCAAGGACTATAAGTACAAAGTGCATGTTTATGCACCATTTAAATAAAAGGAATTGTCATTTACCATGCCAATAGCTCAAACTCTCGCAAATGCAAGACCTATTGCATTTCAAATGCTTGTTTCCAATAGGTTTCTCTTTTTCACCTCAAGCATGTGAGCTCTCGTTTTCGATACTCTGGTGTCTAATAATAGGCTTGAAACTCGCCCATAAATTACCATTCATTGGCATCATTGTTCATGGCGGCTCCTCCGCTAAGGCGGAGGAACATTGACCCACTGCTATTTGAGCAGTGCAAAAAGAAAATGATAATAACAAGATGTTATCATTTTATATTTCTGTACGGGACTGGAGGCGCAGCGGCGTTAAGCAAAGTAGGGTGGCCAAACATTCATGCGCATTTAGCATGTTCTCCACTTGGCTGTGTTGCACAGCCCAATGGAGAACATGTCCAGGCTCCCAGACAGTGCCAGAGCGGCCAAACAGGCCGGAGTCTGCTTCCGGTGCTGCCTGGTCAGAGGAAGAGTACGAAGGAGAGTCATGCGGGGGCTGCACCAAAGAGAAGGTAAGCCATTTTTTAATCCGGCCCACCCCCGAACCACCCCACTATCCCCATTCCGAGGCAGCCGCCTCTGTCACCGTTGCTCTTCTTTGCTTCCTTCTCATTGGCCAGCGCTTGCCATGCATCACTTCTGAGGTACACGGAACAAGTAATTAGCTGTGACTAGTGAGCTGCTACCTGTAGGAACTGTTATTAATACTGGAGCCAGTTCCATCTCGTGCCATTGAGCTCCTTTAATCAGCCCCTTCTTCTAATACTTTCTCCTGGCATCTCATGAACCTTTTTTTTTTTTCTACACCTGCAATTTAACTGGACCCTGCGCACCAGTTGCCCAAACTGTACTAATCCTGACTGCTCGAAGAAAAGCCAGAACAGGCAGATGCTGTAAGATTCCCTGTAACTCGCAGACCCTTACCTGGCTGCGCGAGCACAATGCAAGCTACCACAGCCCAATGCGGCCTGCCACATCACACCTGGTTGCTGTGTGTACTTACCGCTACACAAGTGGGCTTTTATCAGATACTGGGTGGACTACAAATACCCCTCACCTAAAGAAACTTCACTTCCTCCAGACTGCACTGTCATCTCACAGGCAGACCTAACCCATGCTAACAAGACAGACCGGCAGCTTTTTCAGAATGCCACCTTGTACTAGCATTGCACGATCCGCTTCTCCCTGCACTTTTCAATGCAGGCAGGTAAAGGCATTGCTCAACCCCTTTCACTTCATTCATAGATGCCCCTCTTCTACCAGATGTCCACCTGACACACACGAAACTCGCACCACCTCTTGTTGGAGCTTGTCATCCAATGCCCGTATGTTATTCCACTTGCTTCCTTGATATTGCTCTATTGTCTATTGCAGTGGTCTTCAAACTTATTAATGCTCCCCCCCGCACCCCCCTCCGTGGGGAATAATATCTCCGCCCCTCCTCAATATTTCACATTTATTCTATTAAACTGGCAATGTTCAAATATCTATAGACTTATTTTAACATTGCAGTTAAGTTCTGTTACCGTTTTACAAATGCCATCAATTACATGATTGTCAAACGTACCATTCTGGTCAGGCCTTTCTAACATGTAAAAGTATCCACAGTGTGAGTATTAGAAATGCGGGGCGGGGTTTTTAAAGAATATTTGGAGGTCCTTTTCTTTTGAAGCCTTCTCCCAGCCAGAATATAAATGACAAAAGTTGTTAATGATGGCCCCTTACAGAGCGACTTACTGCTGCTCATTTTTTGTTGTTGCTGAAAACAAAAGACGGTTATCAGCATAATGCTTCTTTTGGCCAGAGCCTGGTGCCCCCAGGTCTATTGCCCAAGAACTTAATTGGAGGATGTGAGGGGTTTGAGAACAGGCCAGCATCAGCCTGTTTTGCCCCTTCTTGCAAACCGAAAAGTGCTAGCACCAGATCCACATAGTTTATTTCTAGTTTCCCTTGGACTGCTGCTATTTAAAATGTCTATTCTCTGCCTAGTTGAAACTGACTCTAGCAGTGAAGCAGAGGAGGATATGGGATGTTTGACTCTCTCTTTCCAAGTATATTTATACTACTTACTCTTCACGCCTCCCACTGCCCCCCATCTGATGCTGCCTCCCTCCTCCCCCGCACCTCCCTCATTTTGCCCCCCAAAAAACCGCAATGGCCTCATCATAGCGTGTTTTTTTTTTTACCCCTACTTTCCACCATTTCACTAACCCCACCCGCATTCCCTTTCACTAACCCCACCCGCCCTTTCTTTCACTAACCCCACCCGCCCCTTCTTTCACTAACCCCACCCGCCCTTTCTTTCACTAACCCCACCCGCCCTTTCTTTCACTAACCCCACCCGCCCTTCCTTTCACTAACCCCACCCGCCCTTCCTTTCACTAACTCCACCCGCCCTCCCTTTCACTAACCCCACCCGCCCTCCCTTTCACTAACCCCACCCGCCCTCCCTTTCACTAACCCCACCCGCCCTCCCTTTCACTAACCCCACCCGCCCTCCCTTTCACTAACCCCACCCGCCCTCCCTTTCACTAACCCCACCCGCCCTCCCTTTCACTAACCCCACCCGCCCTCCCTTTCACTAACCCCACCCGCCCTCCCTTTCACTAACCCCCCACCCGCCCTCCCTTTCACTAACCCCCCACCCGCCCTCCCTTTCACTAACCCCACCCGCCCTCCCTTTCACTAACCCCACCCGCCCTCCCTTTCACTAACCCCATCCGCCCTCCCTTTCACTAACCCCATCCGCCCTCTCACTCACCCCAACCCATCCTCTCATTCACTAACCCCAACCCATCCTCTTATTCACTAACCCCAAACCACCCTCACATTCACTACCCCCACCCGACTGACAAAGCCAATAGCTCCCCCATAAGCGAGGCCTATTGGCTTTGCCAATGCTGGTTTAATATTGGTAAGGGCCCGGCAGCTCCTGGAACAATGTTTTATAAAAACCATAACAAAACAAACATGGACCAACACAAAAGCCTGACAACAAATACAAAACCGATTGGCTGTGCCAATGTTAGTATTTTAATCCTGCGCAATCCACGAATTTTGGTGGTACAAGTATCTGGTCCTCAAAAACTTCAGAGGGTATATTTGTAAAGTTCTGCAGACGTAGGGGCAGGAGTTTCTCTGTTCCTAAATTTAGTTCGTGAGAAAAGAAAAAAAAGACAGTTACAGAAACAGTTACTATTCTTTTGCTTTGTGCAAGGTCAACTGCCTGAACTGTAAACTGCGTGCAGGCGGCCTGTGACTCGTGGTGAGGGCGGATAGTCAGAGGGGAAAAGAAACTGAAATTCTGTGTTTGAAGTAACTTTTCCACGGGTTTAGATTGAATATGTTTGACCGGCTCATACCGCTCACGCACCCGCTGCACACTTTAACAAGTGGAAAGTTTGTTTCATGAACTAACTACAGCTGCGAACAGTAATCTTATCTTGGGGCCACAGATTTACACGAGTTGTAGTCTAGGAGTTACGACGTTGTACTGTGATTAGGAGGCGAGAACATTGCCAGTGTGTGTAGACTGTTTTAGGTGGTTTGCTTGCATGATTACAATGCACTTTATTTCCTCAAAGTTTATAATTCCAGGATAGTTGCTCCTACAGCTGTTTGATAGTCTAATTCAGTGGTGGGGGAGGGGGTCATAAATACAGTACTTCAGTGAATATTATTATTTTTTTCCAACATTGTTTGGGGCAGATGAAGATAGATGTGTCAACCTTGTCTGCTACTGATCGAGGACAGTGGGGGACATTTTCTGCTATTATTTCATGTGCTCACTGTGGTGAAATGGATTGGCACTCCTGTCGCAGTGACCTATTGTGCATGTCAGTAGAAGGCCATATAAAATGGGTTGCTTGTACTGGATTATAGGCCAGACTTTCTCGCACATTTTCAGAGCCCCTGCACTTCAAGTGAAGGTTCCAACTGTTAATTTTTTAAGTGTTGTGTTTTTCGTTGAGTCCTGTAGAGCACAGCCCAGTTGTTCTAAAAAAGTAAGAGTATTGTATTGTATTGTAATTGCATTTATATAGCGCTTACTACCCCTGACGAGGCGTCCATGCGCTTTTTCGGCTGGTAGCACGCTACTCCGGGACCCATAGAGGATTAGTGCTGAATTAGTATAGTGAAACATGCAAGTATATTTTAAGTGGTGGATAGGTTAGTCAGTTATTTGGATTTGGAATGATAGCAGAAGGATAGAGGAGGACAAAGGTTTGTATTTATTTATCGCTTGTTGACGCACGTCATTCAGGAAGCCTATAAAGGATTGGTGATGAATTAATATGGTGAAATATGAGGTAATTTCAGTGGTGGATATTAGTCTGTTACTTGGAGTGAGAAGGATAGCGTAGTGAAGCTAAGGCATTAGTACATGGATGCCAGATACGTTTGGTAGGTCCGGAGCTCCCACCAGAAGCAGCCCTGGTCAATTTACACAGTAACTAAGTGGAGCCTCATTCCCTAACTATCCGCTTGCAGTCTTTTAACACCCCAGTTTCAACAAAACCACTCACCCACATCTCATCATCCAGTCTCGCGCAGTCGTTGCCCACCTTGGCCCAGCTCTAGGTTCCAGATGCACTTTAGTCCTAAAATATGAGTTACTTTTAATCTGGCACACAGAACACAACCTCTTTCGCACCCTCAAATTGATTCTAGCATCATTGGGGAGCCAGCTTTGTGTTACTAGATCGGAGAGAGATTATCCAATGTTCATTAGCCAGTTTCTAGCATAGGAGCAGAGTGAATGGGTGCTTTAAATGGTCTTGGTGTTTATGGATCCCAATGAGCAGCAAGTTTTCATAAGTTAGTCTGGAAGCACTAGAGCCTGGATTACTTGTTTAAAGTAATTTTCCTGGATTTAAAGGCCTAATACTTGAACGTTTCAGCTGATGTTATCCCTTTTGCTAGACAATTGATGTGAGTTAGTAGGTTTAAATTCCTGTCCAGGAAAAAGTCATTTGTTCTGCTCTGCAATGTGTGGCTGGCAATTGAAGATCATACATGCTTTCAGCCATTACTGGTTCCGGACTTTGCTGTTTGGAAGAGGGCAGAACTCCTTTCAGAGTGCCACGGGGCATGCAGGAGCTACTGAGCCCGCAGGTGTGGTTGATGCCTTTTACTCCTGATGTCCTGGGGCTCAACCTACTATGGATCCTACTCAACTGAACCAAGTACCTCTTCTGCACTTGACTCTCGAGTGTAGCTGTGGTTGAGCAATCAAGGCTCCCTTGAGGGAGGGGGGGGAGCGGATATAGATACATGTTGATAAACACAACTCAAAATGCAAACAATACATGCTACCAGTCCAACATCACTTTAACATAAACAATATTTTATTTCTAATCCTACACATGCAAAGGTGTAGGACATTCAGGAGCAATAACAAAATCCCATTTGAGGTTGGGGGTCTAGTAGTTATATGGCAAATCCCTGTCACACCCTCCTTCGTGTAATGTGTTTGGGGTTAATCCTTATTCATTCCTGGCTGCATCCAGGGAATACAGACTATTAGGCCGTACTCAGGAGTTCACCCTTTGACTCTTTAGTAATTAGTCAAAAATTGTCTAAGTTGCTGGAGCACCATTAGCAGCAAGTCCCCCAAGGTTCCAAAGGCTCAGTTCTAGTTTTACCTGCTCCGGCGGTACGTCAGCATTCAGCTGTGCAGCGAGTGCTATCTCCTTTGGGGCTCACGAGTCCGGATCTTGTTCAGTAAAGGCAGGCTTTTCGTGATATACACGTTGGCACCCAGTCTCTATGTCAAGCACTGCTTCCGGTCTGTTCCAGTTGATCAGAGCTGCTCCTGCTTGCTGACACAAAAGGAAAGTTGCATTGCTCTTCTCCCTCACGGGGTGTGGTGGGATGAGGGTAGGGGTTGTGGGCGGGTGATTTGGTGATGTGATCCTCTAGCTCCTGAGCAGAGTTCCAACGAGGGTGCAATGTCCTCAGCAGGCGGCATCTTGGTGAACCTTGGGGACTTTGTCAGGTGCAGATCACAGCATGTGGGCTCGACCCGCTGGCCACAGCAGTATTCTTGCAGTCCAGCGATGACCTAGATCCTAGGCCAAAGTGATACAGACTGCCCCTCCTGCATACCAGGTTGCTGCGGTAATCACAATCCAGGCACAGATGCTACTTATGCAATCAACCTCACTACAGTGGACCTTACTTGCATACAGGGTTGCTGATTATGGCAGTCACAAGTCCTGCATTCCTGGCCCAAAATGTGTTTGTTCACCAGTGACTTCCTTTGGCATGCAGGCTCCCTGCAGTGGAGCATGGTGCTTACTACCAGCCCTTCGTATACAGCTAAAAAAATAGGGCCCTCTCCTTCCATCTGAGGGTTGCAGAGCCGAAACTGCACACAAGCAACGGCCTGATTGATGTAGAGCCTCGCACGCTGCTCAGGGAATTCTCATACAGAGCTCCCCACTGGACTTCACTGCACTCCTCTCCCTCACAGGGCACACTGGTATTGGCAAGCAGCCAGGCAATGGTTTTCCAGGGCAGGTGATCTTGGTGACCTGGGTGATGCCTCTTCACCCAGCAGAAAGACTAGCAGCCAATGGCCCCCAGTCCTGGTCATAGGAAGGAGTCTTGTAGAGCTTTCCATTCTCACACATCCCGCCTTGCTGCTTGGTAGATGACAATTTTTGGGGACTCAGCCTCCTCTTCGAATATAGTCCTTATCTAGACCCCAAATATGATTTAGGGTCTGAGTCCTTGAAGTTTTATGTTGGGGGTTCTTCTTCTTTTGAAGTGGACACGTATCTCTTTCTTCTTTCCTTATAAAAGATGTCTATCACAGCATTCAGGACCCCTAAGTTGATTGTCCCCCAACACAATTCATGGGTGTGATCAGAGATCACACCTAGATGTCAGTCTCAGTGATATGCACTGCAAAAGGTTAATCCCAGACACTCAGCCATACTCGTTCTGATTCCCATATCTTCCTTCATGAGATGTGTCCAGCCTCCTTCAATGTGATTTATCACTGAATCAAAGAGCAGTGTTTTAAAGTGTAAAGGGAGTCTCTTCCTTTTCCCTCCATGGTGTGTCCCACCTTGCTCAAAGGAATGCAGCAATACACAAATCTGTGTGGACAGGGGCATCCACAACTCCTCGTGTCTTCGCCAGGCAGGCCCGGGCTTCCCAAAATGGAACTCTAGGTCCTCCATAGAATGTATCACTGCAGGCACACTTACTCAGTGCTCATTCACAGTACACTTTCAGTCCAGCACGGTTACATCTATGCATTGTACCCTTACGCCTACACATGCATTCACTACACACACTCAATCTACGTGCACTGGTCAGCACTGAAGCTTTTCTATGTTTAACCATGTGTATTATTTACAAACTCACACACTGCCAGCACACGCACCCACTCACCATGTGCGAGCTGCACAACACTGCACCCTTCATGTATTGTACTTCCGGCAAGCACACATACACCGAACACATGCTGTCATTGCACGCCCACTGTGCAGCACTACCTCTTTCATGGTATTTATTCTTCACAGGCAGACATACACTCAGCACATGCCCTGATTTCACATGTACTACACAGTACTGCTCTTTCCTTTTACTATACCCATCCCAGGCACACACATAACCACGCAGAGTCATGGCTCCTGTGCAATGCAGCACTCCACATCTATCTGATGTAGGCCAAGGTTTAGTTAAGCACACAGCAGCGGCACTTATAAAAGGTAAGGGAGCCTCGAGCCCTCGCCCCAGTGACACAGGGTAAAAAGAAGGTGTTATTCACTACTACTGATCACTACACAGTATGCTGCTGCCCCCACCTTGCATGTGCTGCTTATCTCCTGGTAAAGGTGGTAGCTTTCCACCACTATCAGTAGCGCTTTTGGCGCCCCTCCTGGTCCAGCAAGTCCACAATCCGTGAGACCGGCATATTTCATGTGCACACGCATGATCCGTATTCTCCTATGACAAAAAAATCAGCAGTTTGGATCCAGACAACAGTACAGTCAGGCACTCAGGGCAGGGGTACACTTCTTTACCATGCGAATTACTTTTTCATCCCAACAGGA
Organism: Lissotriton helveticus; assembly: GCF_964261635.1. NCBI lineage: Eukaryota > Metazoa > Chordata > Amphibia > Caudata > Salamandridae > Lissotriton > Lissotriton helveticus. Next base: position 912,248,460 of record NC_136069.1, read on the forward strand.
GAGACATCAGAAGTAACTGTTTTAAATGAGTTGAGTTTCAATAGATGGATAGTAACCCATTTTTACATGCCCTCTAGTATTCTTGCTGCATTTTCAATATCATTTAGAGAAGCTATTTTTAAGCAGCGCTGTACATCATCTGCTTGGACATGGCGTGCAGTCTGTGAGTACTTCAGGGATAAATCCAGTAGTGAGTCAAACAAAGGGGGGGGGGACCAGGAGCTGGTTGAGGTCCAGTGCCCGTGCTCCAGATTCTAGTATTACAACCAAATAAGGGGGGATCACTGTTCCATCCGAATGTGCACTGTGAATTTCACGCCCACATCAGATAAAGTAAAGGGAGAGGTTGGAAATCCTAGAGAGGGAAGAGAAAGCTAGGTATGGTCTCGGACCCTCTCAAGTGAAGCAAGAAGGGACGGGGGAGACATTTTTTCTCTTGTTGCCCTCACACACCCCGGAGGATGTCAAGCTTCATCATCGGGCGGTGCTCCTCGTCGGGCCGGCGCTACAATGCCCCACCGGTCCCCCGAAGGGTCACTTTGTCGGAGATCTTTTAAGAGAACAGCCGTATGATGAGTGCGGGTATGTGGAGAGGGTCCTGCTGTAGAATGGTAGTGTAGGTGGGGGGTGAGTAAAAATGGCTAGGGGATACCAAAGGGCAGTAATTTTATTAGTGAAGAATGGGTTCCCCTGTCATTTAAAAAAAACCTGAAGGTGGTTTGTTACAATGTGGGTAATAATGTACCCTGGGTAACATAAGGTGTGGTCAGGTCGACCTGTTTCGCGCTATCGTGGTCAAGAAGATCCAGTGCGCTTCATCGGAACCAGTGCATAGAAAAATGGTAATAGTGTAATCTAAAAATAGTGCAAGTGTAAATGTAGGGGGTTGTTAAACCCTATGTGGTACTGGAGGTACACGCGGTTCTAAGCCCCTACTAGAGCACCGCAGTGACCAGACAATTAGTTCTCTATCCAGTGGAACCTAAATGGTAATGGAGTATTACTCCATGGGTGGTGGTGTAGGTATCACCATCAGATCACGGTGGTTCTGTAGATACAGAGGCACTGTTCAGCACCTACCCGGGGGGACCCGTAGGGCATTGCAGCGCCGGCCCGACAAGGAGCACCGCCCGATGATGAAGCATGACATCCTTCGGGGTGTGTGAGGGCAACAAGAGACAGAAAGTTTCCCCCCCGTCCCTTCTTGCTTCACTTGAGGGTCCGAGACCATGCCTAGCTTTCTCTTCCTTCTCTAGGATTTCCAACCTCTCCCTTTACTTAATTTGATGTGGGCGTGAAATTCACAGTGCACATTCGGATGGAACAGTGATGCCCCCTTTTTTGGTCGTAATACTATGAATCCAGTAGTTCCATATATAAATGTTAAAGCATGGAAGAAAGTATGGGCACTTGCTGGGCCCCTTTCTGGAGCATTGAAGTGCTTAAGTGCCAGCTGAATGTGTTGGTATCTGTTTTTGAGATATGATTATAAGCAGTTAAGGTTTCTTCCCCACTCAGATGCATTCTTTCAATGAGAATTTGAAGAAGGCTTCAGTGATCTCCATGCCAAATGCTGGCAACCGGCCAAGAGTATTACCTTACCAGTAATTCCTGTTGCCCAGAATGTGGAGAGGATTGTCCACTATTTTTAGAACTGCTCTTTCCATGTTGCATCCTGGTCTAAAGAATGATTGAATTTAGTTGGAGTTTTGAAACAGAAGTTCCTCTCTACTCAATTCTTGGGGAGCCAGGTTAGATTTTGTGGGTGACTGACCAGTGTTAGGCTAGTGCCTGTGTTGCTGTCTAGTTCACTGTGGGAATTGCAAAGCAGAGGTGCTTTCACAGGTAATGGTTTCCAGCCAGAGGAGCTCAGACAGAGCTAACCCCCTCTTTTTGGCCATCTTGCTTGGAGATTGATTAATCATTATACTGAAAAATTCTGCCCATTGATTTTATTGTTGCCTTCTTCAGTTTGTTGGATCAATGGAGAGTACATCACGAAGAAGAGCTAAGTTATTATTGGTATAGTATGTCCCTCCAGGACTAATGCTGTTTCGCCAACCATTCAACCATAGACTGTAGTGTTCCTTTCTTTCTGAGGACAAGAGCCTCAAACTTGTAGAGTCTAGCAAAAAGTTAAATAAAACATGTGTCATGCTAGTGTGGACAGCTTCTGTTTCTCATTTACATGTTTGTATGGACTACTAAAGGTACATGCTCCTATTAACATGATGTAGTAGTCAACAATCAGCACCTGGTCCTTCTATTTAATAACCCATTTGTGCTTGCACCTTGATTTTCACTGAAAGGTTTCCATGTATCCACCAGTGAGATAACAGAAAATGAACAATAGCATTATTAGTAGAATTCAAATTAAATCGGTTTCCTTTTCCAGAATAATATGTAGAATGTTTTACAACATGTGACTTCGGTACTAGATCAATCTTGTCTTAACAAAAATCTCTCCAATACAGAAATGTGGATATACCTTAATCTCCTCGTAGCACTTTGTTACTTCAACTATGAGACACTTTTCCATAAAATGCTAAGTGTGTAGTTGGAAATAATATTTTTTTCATAACAGTTCATTCCTAACCATGTCAGTTCAGTGCAAATAGCCAGGTCACAAAAATGTACAACAGTCACACTTGTCAGGTCTTGCCTAGAGACAGCTGTTAGTGGGCTGTTGTTGAAGACGTATTGTAGAGTCTCAATGAGAGAGTTGATAGTGATAGAGCAAGGCCATAGGTAGGTCAAGATTGTGTGCATGATCCATCGGGTGCTAGCATGTGAATATTGAAATCGCATAAGGAGGAGGGTAATGTAGCCCAAAGGAGGGTGTTGCAAGTTGGTATGTAGAGACTGAGAGGATATTGAGAGAATTTCAGTGCTTACTTGGTTCATGACAGGTGTACTTGTAGGATTTCTTGTGGTCTCTTTGATCTTCATGTGTATTACAGTGGGCATCGCATGTCACTCAAAAAGTCGCAAGGCACGGAAACATTGACGAGTGAAGTATTGATATTCTAGTCTGCACATATGGTCTACTAGGGTTAACGTGTGTCTCTGTTCTGAATGTGTTTGAGAATGTGTGATCTATTACATGGCAAGCATCTGCCACAGCTTGTGGAACCAGAGTGCTGTGTAAGGGACTTCCTTTTACTTCCAAAAAAGCACTAAGAGTTGTTTGGCTGCCCCTGTCATATGATGCATAGTATACTGTCGGACTCTGTTAAACTCCTCATGGTTGAGGGTGTTCCACCCAATATCACTGCGTTCGGGTTAGCTAGGATAGGGTATCCCAGGGTTCCTTTGATGTTACCTAGTATCTCCTTCCATAACGTTAGAATTAGTGCGCATGACCACCATCTGTTCTGGAATGACCCATCCTCAATCCTATATCGCCAGCATAGTGTTGAGATTGTAGGCAACGTTTTGTGAAGGTGCGTTTAAGTAAATTACCATTATACATCACTTTATAGTGCGATTCTCTGTGGGGGATACCTCGTGACACCCGAGTCGTTCCCAGTCTTTGAGTGTATGTTTTTGTGTACGTTTCTTTACCACTGTGACTGATAAGTGTGGTGGCGTGGGTTTAGACTTTTGCAGGACACAATATGTTGTGGAAATGAAACCTTTTGTGCCGGAGTATGTGCGTACTAGGTTCTCGTAGGGTATGACCGATTTTATGGCAGCGGAAGTGTTGGATGGGTGTACAGCCTAGTGTTGGAGCTGCCTATATTGAAGTCAGGATTTCTCTGTGATATGAAACTCTTGTGTGCAGTAATCAAGTGATTTGATGGATTCTCCTTGAAAGACACATCTCAGTGCTCTGTAGTACCGCTGAGTCTAGTCTAAAAAAGTCTTACGTCCCAAAGCTAGGGTGAAGTCAGGATTTCTAGGTATTGGTGGGTTCAGAGACATGAACGACTGTTTTTGTGGGCATAGCAATCTGAGCTCTTCTTAATGACGTTGCTACATACCAGCAATGATCGATATATGGAACCCTATCTCCTAAGATTATCCAGAATAGCTTTGCAATAGTCCACCCAGTTTACTTTCGACCGCCATCTGGTTGGTGATGCAAAGACCCAGATAGTGGATCGAGGAGGCATCCCATTGAAAAGGTGCTTGTGTTTGTACGTCCTGCACATCTACCATGAGGTTAGAAACACAAGACTTTGCTTTGTGTATTTTGAAGCCGGACACTTCAACTAGCCGAATGGCAACTAATGCCAAAAGGGAGTCCATAGAGTTGGATAATTAAAAGAGAAATCTCATTTATAGATTTTAGGTTCCCGGCCCCCAAATGGAACTCCTGTAATTGTGGGTGCATGCTGGATTTTTATGGTGAGGTTCCAAAACCACCAGGGCAAACCAGAGGTGGGAGAGCAGGCTCCTTCAGCCCTCTTGATCGTGTCGCTTTGGAAGGGCATGTATAAATCAATTGTTTATATGGCTGGAGAGAGACCGTTGGTTTGTGACAAAAATGCTAATGATGAGGGTTCCCATTTCATTCTGAGGAGATGGAGAAATTATGTCTGGTTGCCTTTCCCTGGGGCCTTGTTGCTGAGTCAATGTGTTCTTGTACGTCGGTGGACCCTTTGCCAATCCAGGCGTAGACCCGTAGGTGCCTGGGATTGGTCATCTGGTCTTGCCTCGGTCCCCTTGTCCTGGGCAAGGCCCATCAGCATCCTCTCCTCTGTGAGGGAGTGTGCAAAAGTGTTTTTCTGACCATTGAAACATAATGCTTAAGGGGCGACCCCATTCATATTTGATGTGGCGTTCATTAAGAAAGGCTGTGATAGGTCGAAAGTCTCCGGCGTTGAGGTGTGGAATCAGATAGATCCTCAAAAAGGCAGATGATGTGGCTACGGAATACCAGCCGATTTCCTCCTAGCAATATGCATAATATCTTCCTTATCATCGAAGAAGTTTATATGCTTGAGGATATCTGGGGCCGGAGAAGTCCTGGTGAAGCTAGGAAGGATTCTGTGGGGCCAGTCTGGTAGGTTTTGATTTCCTCTACTTGGCTGGAATAGGTTTTTAGTGAAGCTCATGATGTCCGTTCCCTAAGCACCTTTAGGGATTTCCCCATATACATATATTATTGCATCTGCGGCAGATTTTCAGGTCATTGTGCTTTATTTGCAATTCTGCATGTTTTTCCTGCAGAAGTTGCACCCTTTTCCAACTGTTATTTATCCTCAGTTCATGGGTCCATTTTGTGTTCTAGGTCATCCATCCTATGCTCCATGTTACATAGTATTTGCGCAAATCCTGTGGACAGGACTTAAAGTCTGTTCGAAGCAACTCTATTTCAGTGTGCATTTCGGTCAAAAGGTAGTCCATATATTCCTGTGTGATCGGGGTCGTTAAAGGATTCATGCTCAGCGAGGGTGGGTGATCTTCTTTGCGTGCCCCATCAACTGTTCAATTCCACATGTCTCCAACAGAGCTTTCCTTGTGATGCTTATCCGTGCCCATATGAGAAGAGTCAGGGTTGGCGACCAATGAGAGGAGTTGGCCTAACGGCTAGTGCGGTCGTCCTCGAATCTGGGGAACTGGGTCCGAGTCTCAGAAATGACGCTGAACATCCTGTGATTCTGGGCAAATCACTTAATCTTCCTGTGCCTAACCAAAAACAAAAGAAAATTTAAAAAATGAATGTGTCCTCATGTAACACAACTGGTGCTATGTAAAGCACTCTGATACCCGATTCGAATCAAGTTTGCGCTATATAAAACTCCGTAAAATAAAAACGAATAAAAAAAATGAGAGGATAGCACACCCTTCCAGACAGTCCAGGGGCACTGACAGGGGTAGGACAGAGTGGGCAGGATTTTGCAATGATGATTTGTAGTTTGTGCCCCGATCAGCTCTATAATAGTGTGCAAGAGATCACATCTCTGTTAGAAGCGACTCTGGTCAGTAGAATTGATATAGGTCTATGTGGTCCTCAAGGATATTGACGCAGCGTGTAGGCTGTTGCGGCAATTGAGGTGAGCTAATCCTAGTGCTTGCGACATTTGGGTCCACGGTTTGGGCAGGCATTAATGGAAGGAGCATAAGGGGCCCAGAACCATCCACGTCAAACAGCCGTCTCTTCCCAACCCCCTTAAGGCTGCTAGGCTTCCTGCGGTGCCGTGCGCTACAGTACTCACTCAGTTCCTGCCACGAGCAGGTGTGTTGAGGAGCCAGAGAGATAGGGAGGCTCCCTTGGTTGTCCCCGGTGCTATGATTTCTAGATTCCATGTCGCCAGAGAGCAGCGCTGGCTGGGGGACCCAGCCTCGTGGTGCTGTGGATAGGTGTTGACTGAGTGGGCTGTCTAGACCAATGTCAATGTGTGGCTCACTTGTCTGGAGTTATCTAGTCCGAGGTGTTGGCCCGAGGTGTCGACTATGATAGCCATGCTCTCCCCCGCTAAGGCCCTCCTCTTGGTGCCATACCTCCTTGCATACCTTATGCCTAATTCTGTCCATATGGCAGAGGGGTAGCCATCTCTGTGGGTGAGTAGGTGCAGAAGATGGTGTTCAGCAGGCCCCTGGCGACAGAGACACCACCGCAAGCTGATCCTGGCGGTGCTGTTCCATTTGGGGCTCCATTGTGAGGCCATCTGGATTGAGGCCTCTCTCTTCCTGACAGATAGTGCTCTCTCTGTGGGAGTGGCAAACGCCAGGCTGTTGGTGCTAGTGCTGGGTGTATCTGTGGGTAGTCTCAGACAGGGACACCCATCTGGGGGAGAGGCACTGCCGTCACCCTCCAGGTGCATGTGGTGCCGCCAAAGCTCTGAGCAGGCCTGTCCCCTGGCCAGCGAGTCGGTTCGCTCAGTAGTCACTGGTGGAGCTCGTTGCTGACATGGAGCCCAAAATGGCGGGCACGTTTCTCTCAACGCAGCTATATCATCCTAGAGACTGAACCAAGGCAGTGTCCCTGCTCCCTTGAGGGATCCTGTGAGGCTGCAGGAAGACTGTCCTGCAGAGCGGGACAAGTTAGGGGGCTTTAGCCTCCAAGAAAGAGGTGCTATAGTAGAGCTTAAGGCACGCTCCCCGTCTCAGATTTTTGTACACCCCTTTCTCCTACCAAGGTTCTCCATTGCTCCCCTCCAGCCGCATGTCAGTAATTACTCCATCCCCCCACAATTGTTCCAAATTTCCCCATTTCGTTACATTATCTCCCACTAGATATATACACACCCTGCTGTTTGCTGCTGGGGTGTTCCTGCCATGTTTTGCGTGGTGACGCTGGGGATACTTTTGCCTGAGGCCACATACCTGCATCATGGCTACTTTTTTCATTTTTGTTTTGGAGACGCAAAAAATATTTGCAAAGCCAAAAGATCTGCATTGGCAAAGCCAGAAGGTGTGACCTATTGGTTTTGTCAATGCTTGTCTTTTATCACCGTAGCACTCAAGAGATTATTTAACACTGCTCGTATTAGGGTCAAGCTCCTGGTTTCGTTTTTTTTGTGTGTGATGTATTACTTTCCTGAAAGCTGCAATTGGCAATTTTAATCCTCCAGTAATTTGCCTAATAGGATTTGACTTTGCTGCGTTTTGCCCTTGCTCAGCGTATTTGATTAATTCGTGGCTTTTGACATATATTAATTCACTTCTTTTTAAGAGTGATTTTCTAAGAGTCTTAAAACACCCCAGTGTGCTTTTTTTCTGTATCAGTTAATTAAATAGGCCATGCTCTCACGATGTTCTGACTGGAACATATCACGTGCTTGAATCGGCTTCTTTTGGCAACGTTCTAACTTGGCCAGGCTCACTGTATCAATTTTGTCCTTGCCTTTTGCAGTTTGTACAACAAGCAGAGTCTGACGATATTGAGTGGCATGAATTTGCACGAAACTGATGTGGTATAAAGGCTGGATTAACGGTGATTGTAATAATTCCCTATATTTCATTAGGAAGGCATGATTGGGAGATAGATTTCTAAAGACCTAGCCATTGAGAGTGGTATCAAAAAATCAATGTTTCTGAAATTCAATTATATATATTCAATGAGGATGTCAAGGTAAGGTATGCACAAATTGCAGAAACATTGAATCTGTGCAATTTTCTAAAATATGTGCGGCGGTACAATGCAGTGTAGGACATTTGTTATATGTTTATGTATTCATATATAGTTTCATGGTTATACTGTGGTTGTCAGTAATACATAATTGCATTCCAGAATGTAAGTGTTATATCAGGTTTATGGTATTATGCATGGTAATGTAATGGAATGTGGGGATGCCTGTGATGTGGAGTGTCAGTTGGAGTATGGGCTGAGCAGCAGGGAGGCTGCTCCTGGTGAGGCGAACTACAGAACTTACTACAAGACCATCTTAACGACTAAGATCAATAAAACCTTAGTCTACAACCTAACCTCATCTACTGAATTTACTCTCTACATCATAAGGTTCTTGAATCACTCAGGCAGCATTCTTTCTTCTGCTGCTGAGCTGACCAGAGCCTCCTACCCATCTCTCCTCTGTCGTTGAGTGTACTTTCTGGATTTAGAAATAAACCAACGCGTTTCCAACATCTGCTGCTGCCATAGTTTATTTCCCCATAACACAATTTAGTAGCAGGAGTGGGGTCTACAAGAAACTGTTTGGAGCACCACGTTTGCAACCCACAGACAACGTGCAGGATTTGAAGTTTTCGGCACTTAAGAGGTTAGACAGGAATGCTTTGGAACAACAACTGGCTATTTGCTGATTGTCGACTACCAGAAGCGTGAGGGGCGGACTTTGCCGCGTAACAAGTGGCAGTTTCATCAAGAGGTAAAGCTCTTACCTGGAGGTTTGTTTTTGAACTTCAGTGCCCTGAGTGCTTGCAGACCTGGGTGCCGGTCACCTGCCTGCGTTACTGATTGGCTCCAGCATTTGGAACCACTGACTGTGAGTCACCGCACGCGTATGAGCCTATGATGAGCTTGCTGGTGTTTTACTGTGTGTGATATGCTCATCGACGGCCATCTTTAATCCCCCCAGTGAAAGGAAAGTTTACTTTGTTTCCGATGGACACTGTGACGGTGAGTGGCCATATTGCTTTGGGGTCAGGAATGCAATGAAGTATTGGCACGTTTATTTACTAGAGCACATTCATGCTTGCGCTGCGCTTGCTTTTCTGAAGCGCGCTGATCGTTTGGTCATCTGACAGCACAAGGTCATTACGGAGGCAATTGTGGTCTGGCGATTTGCAGCTTCTTCAATTTTCAGAAGCATTTAATACATTGTTCTACTCCTTGCTCGGTGATTCGCATACCAGATATACATAAATACATTTGATAGCTGTGACAAATTGCTCTGCTTCTAAGTATTTCTGTACTTTTCATTGCGTATTAACTCTATATTGTTATTTCAGCTTGGTAAATAGTAGCAATGTTGTGCAGCATCCGCCTTTCCTGACGATGATTAGGAAAGGGTTAAGTATGATTTGAGAGTAATCTGCTTTGTGTCATAACTTTTGGGGTGGTAGATGGCAAGCATCAAGTGGCAAGAAGTTCTCAGTAATTGGTAGCACAAGACATCATGATCGATTGAATATTGAAAGTTAGATCATGAAATTACTGCATCAAGGTTCCAAACAAAATTACTGCCAAATGCTTCATTAGGTTTTGCCTGCCAGATGGTTGCGAATAGACCGATTGCCATCTTCGTGTGGGCTTGGAGCCCTCTTATTGCTTACTATTGGCTGGTTTTATCACTCTCATTTTCTTCCTTTTTCATTGTTCGCTTGTGTGGGCCTTCCTTCTTCTTTTGTTCGTCTCCCTTTTCCCCACTGGAGCATAACCTCATTACCTCGGTCCATCTACTTCTTAGTTTTCAGGCATTACGGTTTTCTTTTTGGTTAAACATCCCATGTGAGTGCATCTGTTTTCCAGCTGTGTCCCTTGAGCACATCTTTCTCCCACCCCGCTAAGTTTTGCTCTCTTTTGCTGTGTACTTCTCCTCCACTTTGTGCTGAACTCACCCATATGTGCTTCTCTTCAGTGTTCCTTTCTCTCAAGCTTCTCGATCAAGTGCTGCTTCCTCCTCAAACCCTCACGCTGCCCCATGTAGTCTCCTCCAATTCTCCTTTGCTGTCCCCTCAGCACCCCGTTGCCGAGACTCCCAACCTACTGCTGTCCATTACTGACACCTGCTCCCCGTTGCGGACCCCTCTGTCCCCACCTGCGGTCTTATTTTTTTTTTATTAATTAATTTTGTTTGCAGAGGATCAGGCACTAAATTGCTGCTTGCCTTTATGCCTTAAAGGTGATTTTTCCCTGCTACTATCTGTTTATTTACGGATCTGTCTCCAATTGGTAAATAAAAATAAAAATCTCTTGTGCCATTTTGTAGGTGTGCATGCATAATATGGCATGCAATTGCCTGCTAAATGACATGGCTGCATCGTTGTGCCCCCTTTTTTAGGTCTCGCCTAAGCAGCGTGCATGCACTGCATACCTATCAACTGTGTTTCAAGTGCGAGGAGGTCACGTTCTGTCTGAGACAGTTTATCCTCCACTTGCTTCCACATACCAAATCCCAACCCCAGGCAATGGCCCTGAAGTGTCATTTTTAATGCATCCTGTTCCAGTAAACTGGAGGAAGCTGTGTCATTGTTCCGCTCAAAGTAGTCCTCTATAGCATTACTGAGAGATGCTCAGAAGGGAAGGTTCACCAACATGCTGGGTTGCAGGTGCCAGACAGGGAACGGGCTGGGGGGATGTCCCGGTATGTCCCAAGTGAGATGTAGGTATTTAGGGTTATGATCGAAGTGGGTGCGCCCCAGATGGTCTGTGTGTGCATTATGTTATGTTAAAACAACTTATAAAGTGCGCAAATACCCATAGGTGTCTCAACGCTATGTGTAACAGAGCGTAGTAAGTTAAGGGTGCAAATGAATCAGTCTATCCTGACATCTAGTTTTGGTGGGTGGGAATAAAAGGAATACACCCTGGTGGAGGAATAACGTGTCCGCGAGACATCAGTGAGATGCTAATGGCCAATGGCTTGATAATTCCTGGAGTGCTGATGCATTTGTGATGATGGTTGTACATGGAAGGGGAGGGAAGGAGCATTCTAAATTAGTGTCTAATATGCTATTGAAATTGAGTATCAACGAAGTCTGCACCACTTGGTATGCGAGGTCATCTGTAGGAAGACAGCCTGGTCACTATTAGGGGCCTACATGTTCCCCAGTACAAGTCTGCCATCATGACTGCTTTTGATGAAGTTATAACGGCCCTCTCCATAGTCTCGACCTCCTCAGCTTGGAAAGGAGTTCTGTGCATAATCCTCATTAAAACTCCGCAGGCACAAGAAGAGAAATTTGTGGCACAGACCTGCCCTCTCCATTTGCGCTGTAATCTAGTCGCTTCAGACAGTGGTAAATGTGACTCCTGTAGCAGCGCTATATGAGCCGCACAGCATTTGAGATTGGCACTCTTTCTCGTCGATGCACTGTATACTCCTATCTCGCACATTCCACGTTATAATGTTAAGGTGGGTCATTGTGTAGCTGGGTAAGAGTGTAACAGGTGATTGTATGTAGGAGAGTGTTGGATCTCTTGTGTAGAAGCAGGGCCAGGATTCAACAGTAATCAAGTAGTACAGGACTAAGGCGCAATTAAACTTAACCATGAACCAACATAGCTGTTCCATAATGCCCAAAGAACAGACCCCAGAATAAAGCTTCCCAAACTTGTGTTTGAACTACGTCAAAGGTAGTAAACCAAAGATTACAGGGAGGGAGGAGTTAAAATTTGCAGACTAAGCAGAGGACATACCCAAACAGTGAAGTGGGCGCGGGAAGCTCTGTAGGTGCCTCTCAACAGTATGCCTCCGATATGGTACAAAATGCGCATGTGCGTATGCATAAAGTGTGTAACCCGTCATCGTAGCAAACAGGTTATGTAACTCCTAATCAGAGACAACTTTATACTTATTCAAAGCAAGGGTTAGGTACTTATCAACAGAGAAAACTTTCAAGAACATGTCGCCTACAGGCAATGACAAAAGGCATGACTGGTTCATAAACAGTGGGTGAATGATATTATACATGCTGACATCTGCGGGGTGACTATAGGCAGTGGCACCGGCTCCGTCTCGGACGGCCCCGCAATAGAGGTAGTCTTGTCCCCTGAGGACCGTGCAGACACATTATCCTGATCAGTGCCTATGGTGTAGTCTTGAATCCACTTTGCTTCTTGGATAGCATGGCGATGTTCCGTTATAATTTGCTCCAGATTGGGCACAGCTGTGGGGCCAGGTGAGTGATGCTTTCATCCCCAGCGATGAACTCTCCTCAAATCCCTGATGCTATTGCATTCCTGGACCACTGTGTCTCCGGGGCAGAGACCAGGCCGAAAGTCTCACGCTAGTCCCAGGCATCCTGTGGAGAGTTAAAAAATCTTGTCTTTCCTGGATGCACTTTCATGGCTAGGAAGGAGCTGCGTTGGCGATGTACCATCACAGTGAAGTCCGGGAAGAACATTATTCTGGCATTCTTCACTCTGATGTCTGGTAATTTCAGAGTTTCTCTCAGTATGAAGTCTGTTGCGGTAATGTAACAATCTACAAATAAATGGTCTGGGGCCAGCGCTGGGAACAGGTTTTCGAGCAGCGACATATTGTTCTCTCTCAATGGTTAAATAGCGTGACAGGGATGACTCCAGCAACAGTTCCTTGAACTATTGCTCAAAGTATAATATGACATCTTCTCCCTCCGCTCCCTTAGGAAGGTTAATGAGACGAACATTGTTTCACCTAGAGCAGCCCTCTGCAACCTTCACTCTTGACTCTAGCCTAGTTGCAGTTCCATTTGCTTAGTAGTTGACTGGATCTCTGAAAGAGACCACTCCATAGAGTCCTCCTGGTCCACAAGTTTGCAGGGGTCTGCTTGTAGTAGTGTGCAGTCCGCTACCATATTGATTTTGGAGCGCAATGATGTCCGTGATATTTCAATGGCTGCTTATCACATCTAACTTTTCTCTAGTAGGGGGGCTGTTTAGTGTTGCCAGGCGAGTTGGTGCCTGTGACTAAAGAGGAGTGCAAGGAGGATCCTGAGTTGGTGTTCCGCAGTCGGCCCTTTGCAGCTAACTTTGACATCAGAGTGGTTGGTACTGCAAAGGAGATCAGTCTGGCAAGGGCCTGCTTGCAGGTGTTATAAACCTACCCCAACACTGCAGCACAAGCAGCTCAAGAGTCCTCATGGGAGGTTGGCAGCATACGATGTCCAGTCTTCACATAGCATGAACGATGCCCCACAAATCCCCCCTGTATCATATACAGACACCAAAAGGAGAGGGTCCATGGTATATGGTGGTGACCAAGAGGCCGTCAGCTGCAGTCCCGGGCTCAAGGCAATATGTCCGGTACCAGTTCCCAGATTCGGTCAAGGCTTCGCATCTAGGGCACATACCCCTCGCTGAGACCAGCTATGGGGTTAGCCGCTAAGTGTTTCCATTCCAATAGTGCCCTTGAACCGCCTCTAGGGTGCATATGGAAACCTAAATGATCATTTACTTTGTGCCGGAGTTGCAAGTGCCATGCATCAGCCAGACGTCACTGCAATGTCAGAGAGATTGTGGGTTGTTATCCTCACTGGGTGAGCAGAAAACTTGGCCTGCTTGCAAATGCCGTTACATGGTCCCAGGGTATCGCAGAACGTGCAGCCTAGGGTGTTTCAGCTCGCAGCTGTGAAGTAGAAGTTAATGCTGGGATCAGAAGGTCTGTGGTAGGAGGGCAGTACAGGGTATTCTCATCTCACACCCAGTAGAAGCAGTGAACCGCTTGCCTCATCACCCTCGTCAGTACCTCACTTTGAAGGGTGCTCTCTGCATGTATGCATGTGCGCCACTTGTATCAGTTAATTGTTCACAAACAGAGCAGTGGGTGAGGAAATGGACAGCTTCCGCCAGGTCTGTGAATAGCCACGGAGCACCCCCAGTGGAGATGAGGAGTGAGTGGTGCTGCGACTGCCTTTATCCTTATCAGCAATATCAAAGGGGAAGATGGACGGAGCGTTTGAGAAAATCAAACACTCACCCCCAGTCAACTGATCTGGGTTTAATCCATCATCATTCTTTAGCTCACTCCACCACCCCAGTTCACACATGGCCATATGCAAATCAGTCTGACCCTGTGCCTCATGGGAACAGTCCAGCCTGAACTGCCAAGCCATGTCTTCCCTGGACCGGAAACAAGCATCCTGGGACTGGTTTCGGGTTCATAGCCCTCATCAGCCAGGCTATTTTGAATCCAGTGGCAGAGTGAGGATGCTTGTTTCCAGTCCAGGGAGGACCTGGCCTGGCAGTTCGGGCTGGACTGTTCCCATTGGGCGCAGGGTCAAGACTGATTTGCACATGGCTGGGTCCAAACTGGAATGGCATGGTGAGCAAAAAAACTATGGATTTAGGCCCAGATCTCTGTACTGGGGTGAATGTATGACATTGTTCCGCATTCTGTCCATCAATAGTTCTTTTTGATGTGCCATGTGACACTGCATGCATTTCCTCTGTAAAGTGTACAGTATCCAAGTGAGTCTTCCCCCCCACCATGTCTCCATAGAATTACCCCCAGCAGACTGGGGAGCAGTGTGTCAGCAGGCACTTGTGTGAGAAACTGCCTCCAGGGCCAGCGAACCGGGCAAGTGTGAAAGATCCTGGGCCTCTCGAAAGGCCACACAAGTGCTTTTGGTGTTAAGCATTGTCAGTCTTCAGGTGTCTTGGACGCTCACGGCAGCCCAATAAAGTTAAGTTTTCGGGGGCTTGGTAGTTGGGCAAGGGTGTGTTGCGGTAAGCGGGGGAGGGAAGCAGTGTCACCACAGCAGGCAATTCGGGCCTCACTTCCAGTGCGCCCAGGGCACCAACAGCGCACAGGGCCAGCTGCATGGTCTTAGTGTCAGGGCCTGCGTCCTGCCGCCGCGCAAATCGCTTTAGGTCTCTCCTACCTTACCCACCACCCCTCTGGTCTGTGGGCTCCGGGCAGTATGTCAGGTCAGCCTGACATCCTCACAGCCGATGGCCGGGATATCCACCGCACACATCTTCCGCTTGGCCGCAATTCCGCTATGGCGGTGCACTGGCCACTTCTGCTTCGGGAGTGACTCATTTAAGAGAGAGTCAATAGGGCATTAAAGCGAGACCCACGAGTCGTGGATGCCACATCGCAGCCAGATAAATACCAGATAAGAGGGATGAATAGCAGAGCCTCGTTAGGATGCGTCCGCCATCTTGTCCTAGCAAGCCATGCCCCCCTTACATTTGATAGGAATTTACTCAAGCCGGATGAAATGGTGGCAAGCTTACAGCTCCCAGAAGCACATATCCTTACGTATGCTGTGATCCGAAGGAGGGTCAGGGTCCGAAGAGTGGGGAGGGGGAGGATGACGAGTCACAGACACACCATTCTTATTCATAATGGGTGGGGGGTGCATACAGTTGGTCTCCTGGTTTTACAAATTCTTAACACACATGACTGGACCCTAACTACCGGCAGTTAGAGACAGATGGGGCCATTACCCTGGACAGACTCTTACAGGAAAAGAATGTGACAGTCACCAGCCACACACAGAGAGTAACTAGAAATGCTTGGCTAAAATACTTGCAGTTTAATATCTTTACTCCACCAAACTCGCTCCCAGGTGACTGAATCACATGCCGACTGTTAAGAATGCATGCCCGCATTGCGTGGGAACTAGATGATGATTTTCTTCATTTGGTGTGGCAGTACGTGGCCTTGCAACACTACTGGGAACAAGTGACAGCAACTCTTAACAGAGTGGTACTTGCAGGTTTGCGTCCCACTCCAGACATGTGTATAATAGGCTTATATCCTAGAAAGGAGGATAACAGTCTGGGTGCAATATTTGTGGACCTGGCCCTAGTTCTTGCTAAAAGGTACTAATAGGCAACATTACCCCCTGCAATAGGGAGGTGGAGATCCGATATGTGCTGGTGAGCCACCAGGTAGCACCACACACTAGTACTAGGGGAAAGACTGGGGCTCCGGCGCCACCCCATTTGAGAACGTTGGGAGTGACAAACTCACAGCCTTCTCAACCCTAGAGCAGACCTCACCCACTAGACAGGCACAGCGCAACTACATGCACGAAGCAGAATCCACTGCTCTTTAGCCCGTATACTTAGCATACCGAGACACATGTGGGCAAGCATCACCAAACTGACTATTAAACCAGGAGAGAAAGTGGACAGTTCTAGTTTTGCTTGTTCTTATTTACGTCAGTTGAATATCACACACAATTGGGTTTGTTATGCATTGTGTGTGGATGTACTGTGAACTTGTGCTGATACACCAATGTTGTACATTATGATGTTGCAAGAACAAAGAAACATTTGTTGAAAAAGCATAATAAACAGGTATAAACAAAATAGACCACTCGAGCGTCGCTCTTGTGTATTTGATACACTTTATTAATTTCAAATGGCTACATTCGCCCTAGATGGTTTGATTTATCGTTGCCCTCATTTGAGGTTCCACAGTTTGGGACGATCAGCACAGCGCTTTGAGGCAACTACTTACCACAGGTTGCCTGTTTCCCATTTTCTCTTGTTGAGAAACCTAACCGCAGTGCGCTATCTACTGCATACTACATGGCTCCAACTCGGAATCCCACACTGTTGCAAACATGTTCTAACTGGGGACCACAACATGGATTAGGCTCTACTCACAGCCACTCTTGAGTTGTCCCATGTGTCAGTACCCTTCTGAAGCATCTTATGCGCCAGTAGCGCTTTGAAATATCTCTGCATTCATCCTATACATTGGGCAGGTGCTTCCCAAACCCACGTCCTGATGATGACCCTGTCTAAATTGTATGCTTGAGGTTGAAATGTTGATATGATACAATAATAGTGTACTATTTTTATTTGATTCTGGAGCATTTCACTCTGTCAAAGTGTGCACCAACCACTTGTGCATCCTGGGTGAGTCACTATTTTATGTATATAGATTGTATAGCACTAACTTACTTTACACTAACTTATTTCACTTGCACTGCATCATTGCGTCATTTGGGATCACTTTCTTACTTGCAAATTGATGTACATATAACATTGCAATTATGTTTTTCTATTGTTTAGGAATTTGAAATACAACTGTCTTATTGAGAAATGCAAGCAATCTTTTGATGATCAAAGTTACTGTCTCCTAGGAAGTAGAGGTTCACACTTCCTGCTTGAGGTTATTGTCTAGTTGATGTCCCTCAGAACCCTTAGGTGAAAAAACATCCCTGTAACACAATTAACCACCTGTAATTGTATAAATTGCATATATCCTTTTATTTGACAAGCTTGGTGTAGGCAAAACAGAAAGTGTTCACAATGCTGCTTTGTTTGAGCAAACCCATAGGCACATGCATATAAATATAACATTTAAAATGTCTTAAAGTAGTCTGTCTTTTACTTGCTCATTGCCTTACTTGTGTGATTAACAGTTTTAGTATTATTGCTGAGAAGTTGGTTTTATGGGCTTGTTTTACTTTCTGATGTGTCCTTTAGAGAGTTTAGGATAATTAGAAAATGCCATTGTTCTATTTTAGTACGCTTGTTCCAAAACAAATGCAAGACCTTTCTGGAAAAGTAACCTCTTGACAGCCTCATTATCAGCCATCTTCCAGGGCACTGTTTGAGGTATGGAATGGTTGTAACACAAGCACACAAGCAAAATTAAAACTTACGTTATCAAGCCTGCTGTTCCATCTTGGAGCCATTGTGTTTGTTTTAACTGAAATGTGTAGACATATTCGTTTAATGAGCCTGGAGGAGGCATCCCAGAAACTGGCCATCTCTGCCAAAATTAATAGTCCTGCTCTATGTCCAGATAAGGAAATGGGGATGGTTAACGCCTAAGCAAAGTAGAGGGGCTTCACTCCCTTGTTAAATGTAAATTATATAAGCCTAAGGTGGATGGAGTGGTGTGGCTCACTGGTTAGAGGCGGCAGACCCGGAAGCAGAGAACGGCCCGGGACCAGGGTTCAATTCCCGACGCGGCAGGGTCGTGGACCAGGGTCAGCGGACTCGGTAATTCTCGCCTCGGTGCCTACTCTAACCAGGGATCACACTCGGCAACTCTGGGCATTAGCTTGCCTCATCTCTACAACGGCCCCCCACATTCGCCGGGGATGCCTGGTTTCACCTTGGAGATACCCAGTAGAGACCATCTCACATGGATAGCCAGGACGGGTTCCCCAGCGGTCTACAGCGCCACGACGCCTCAGGGCAGCAGCGCGCTTTACAAGGCACATACATTTACATTTACATTTACATACAGCCTCTCCACGCACCTCCGGACTATCACCTCACTTACGGAATTGCAAATGGCCCTCAAGACCTGGCTGTTCGAATAAGCCTCTGGGATCTGCAAGCGCCTGCATACCCTATTTGGTGATTAGCCGCCCTTGATAAGTCCTGATTGATTGTGTTGGACTTTGTTTGGTGTAAATGTTACCTTATCTATCGGCTCAGATGTTACAAATCTACAATATTCTTGTTTCATTGAACACTAATGTTTTGTTAACTTCTGCTAGCAAAGTTAAAAAAAAACATTTGTTATTGTGAAAAAGGCCCAGATATGGAATGCATGATCTGTCTTAACCTTGGCCGGTTTCAAAGGTTTAATCATCAGGTATGAATATGTCCAAAATTTCAGACTCTAAGTCTGACCGAACTGACGCTTTTTGCGGTCGCAACATGCAGGCCTTATTATACCTGTAAGAACTCCAGGGGCTCCCAGCGCAATACACTGGAGAACATTTTCGAAACTACAGTTCACTGTTGAATACTAATAGAAGAATTTATAGGCCCTTATGAAGTTCCCCTAGAGGGAATGAAACGCGTTGGCTGAGCGTTGCTTACCACAGAAATTCTGTATGAAATTACAAATAAAATATTTTTTGATACTACCTACAGTCTATTGAACTTCATTGCCTGGCGCACCCCCATTTGTATTAATCATCAGGTATGACAACTTTTGTTTTTATATTATAGCTTTTATTTTTATTTTGTATAGCTATAATATCCGCAAAGCTCTTTTCTGATTTCCTTCATCTTCTTTCTCCTGAGTACCTCTGTTCCTTCTCTCCTCTCTGTGTCTCTCAGCACTTTGAGGCGACCTTAAGGTGTCACAAAACGACACACAAAAACTCAGCATTATCTTTTGAGCAAATAATAAGCTCTAAAGCTATTCAACTATTTTCTTTGGGCTAGTTTTTCCCAACGGACAAACTGTGGCCCCATAAGTTATGCCCACTTTGGAACATCATAGTGGTTGGGAAAGTCGCCTATGTTTCGTTACTTCTCCTTCCTTTCTGTGCTAAATAGGACTTGTAACCTGTAGTAAGAGCCAAAATGCTAAGAAGTGGCATTTGAAAAAGTCCCTATTTATATCCAACCCATGATTCTTTGCTTCTGATTTGAAAGACTTAGAGAGTGGTAACTGGCTGAGAAAGGGCTTAATTAATCGTCATTGGAAAGTATGACAAGCTGACACAAGACTTGCCACTGATTTGAGGAATAGAGACCCTGATGCCCATATCAGTCCAAGACTACACTGACCCCTGATAAGTGCCAATAAACAATTTAAACCTGCTGCCTCACCTGTTTCAGAGTTTCTACTTGACTCTGCACCATGTTCGCTAACATACAATACAATACAATTATGCAGATGACCTACAACTCATCTTTGATCTTTCCTCTCCCTCAGGAGTTGGCAGTTTCCAGTCTGTCATGCTATTCATCCGAGACTGGATGAACATCAATCAGTTAAAACTTAATCCGGAAAAAACAGAATTGGTGATGACGGGCGGTGCTGCCAACCCCTGGTCTCCTTCTTTTTGGCCCCCTTCACTTGGTCCCCCCCCCTTCTCCTTCCTGTTCAGTTAAAACACTTGGGATTATGCTTAACAATCAATTAACACTCCATTCACATATTAATTCGGTGTTTTTTTTACACTCCGAGTGATTAGGAAGGTTGCTAGGTTTTTTTCTGTTTCAGCTTTAAAACTTATTTTAATGGCCATGGTCCTGTCAAAGATTGACTATGGCAATATTATTTATAATGGAGCCCCGGCCTATGCTGTGCAGCGGCTGCAGCTGATATAGAACCAGGCTGCCCGACTGGTTTTTGGACTATCAAGGTCCCACCACTCGACCCCACTACTCAAGAGCCTTCATTGGCTCCCTATAAAACAGCGAGCCAAGTTTAAATTAGGATGTTTAACTTTCCAAGCAAAAGCGGGTACTGCCCCTGCTTTTATCAATTCGGCAATCTCCCCCTATGTCCCTACTAGAGACCTTCGTTCTTCGAGCTTGGCCTTACTAACCACGCCTCGATTTAAAAAGAAGCGGGCGGGGGGGCAGAAGTTTGCTGTACTTGCGCCTTCCTTTTGGAATGGCCTCCCCCTACCGTTAAGACTCTCCTCCTCCTATATGGAGTTTCGGAGGTCACTAAAAACATTATTATTTCAGCAGGCTTTTGGCACCTAGCTCTCTTTTCTTTTGTTTTCTTTTAGGGACCTTACCAGCGCCATGAAACTGACTCAGTGTACGTGCGCTTTAGAAGTGTTTTTAAATTCAAAATTCAAATCCCATTAATCACAAACCAGTATGCTCCACCTACATCATCTTTCTAGCCACAAACTCATAAAAACGTGGCTAGAGGACTTGGACACCATCTGACTGTGGAACTATTTGTAGGAGGCAACTCAATAAAGTCCATCTGCAAATGTTCTAAGGGTGCCTCAAAGTGCAAAATGTCCTGTAGAGGTAGGAATTCCTTTACCAGCATTACATTGTGTGCATATCATGCAATTTTTACATATTTTGCTGCAAATTTCCATATATTAGCATTTTCCGAAAACCATTTCATGCTGTTTTCAATGCCATCTCTTGCCAAGTGGGAAGGGCCGTGCATTATCAATGCTATAGGATACAAGTTTGGCAGGTAGTATGAATTGATAACAATGTTGATCTTTACAGCACTCATTTATCAGAGTACCATATTGTTGCCATTTTTGTAGCTTCTTTAGTTGATTGTTTTTGCAAATCTGCAATGCCCATATCACTAAGTCATATGTACTTTCCTTCTATTCAATAAACATTTGATGGGAAACATATGTTAATGACATACCATTCTGTGTTGTTTGTCTCGCCGTTTCATCAGCAAAGGCATTTCCCTTACCTGCAGCATCTGTTATTTTTTTTTTGTGTGAGTTACATTTGACAATGGTTACCCGTTTTGGCAGCGATTAAAGCATTAACCAAATTTACAATAAGTGGACCATGCTGTATTTTTGTTCCTTGAGATGTGAGGAATCCTATTTCTGTCCAGAGCCTGCCAAAGTTATGTGCAGCGCTAAACGCATATTGGCTATCAGTATGTATATTCACAGTTAATCCTGCACTAGCCTCACAGGCTCTGGGGGGGTGAGGGGGTAAACCATGTGCGCCCACTCCGTTTTATTTAGGAGTGGCCCTGGGATATGTGGTCCCCAGAACCTAACCAGGCTTGGGGAGGGGGCGCAACATGGGCCTCCTCCCCTTTACTTAAATAGGTGGCCCGAGTCCCTAGGGCCGATACCAGCTTGGGGAAGGGGGCTGCACAGTCACCCCTCCCCTTAAATAAAAAGAAACATTTTGGCCCCAGGGTCCATCCCTATGGCTAACACCCCGCCACCCCCCCCCCCACTGCCCACTGTCGAAGGCCATGTGCAGAGTGGGGTTGGCTGCATGGGGGTGTGTTGGCTGTAGGGCCTGGCCGCAGGTTAAAGTAACATTATAGTTGGGTTTAAAGAGGATCCTTTTTTTTATTTTTTATAATCCTTGGAAATTCACTGAAAAAACAAAGGTTAACCCTTCCACGCGGGGCTAATTCCCCCACGGTGCCGGATGGGGAAGGGGCCGCGCACAGCGCCACGGTGCTCGTGACGAGCCCAGCTCGTCATGCTGCACAGTGGAGCTGTGCTTATGACGAGCTGAGCTTGTCATGACTCCGCCCACTCCCGTAGATCGCCCGCACAGGCGGGGAATTAGCCCCCCGTAGGCCGTCCGCGGCTTTTATGACGAGCTCAGCTCGTCATGAGCACAGCTCCACTGTGCCTCATGACGCATAAGCAAACAAGGGGTTAAAGGAACATTATGCTTGGGTCATGTTGCCAGCGACAACATTAACATTTTGATTTAAAAAAAACAAAAACATAGAAATTAACCAGTTATGGTTTGTAACTAGCTATAACTTGCCCCTCTGCAATGCCACGCAGTGCTTATGACCTCACTTATGATATCACTCATGACTTGCTCTATGACATCATTTATGACATAATTAATTTTTTTGATTTCAAATTGTTTTTATTAAAGACAAACAATAATACAAACAATGGGATAATAATAAGATTATGACAGTACTAATCATAAAAATGCTAAAAATGATAATGATACTAATAATAATAAATGATAATAACGACAACAATAATAACTGCAACAAATAATGACTGTGCTCAAGTGCCAAATAAAACCTTCGTAGCAGAGCGCATGCTTGATAGTACATAAATGATCAGATCAACCATATCGCAGGGCATAAGCAAATGTTCCACTGATGCAAGGAGTAAAAGGCATTCTAGACATAAGAATGTTTTTGAACTTATGGAGGGTCATAAAATGAAGACGATGCATCAAGGGATTTCCACAGTTTCCTGTGTGATTTACGCCATGGAGAGGTATGGAGAGATTCATTATCGGCACCTCTCAAAGAGTATAGCCATTCCTGCCACATTCTAAAAGAGATTTCACCAGCATTTTTCCATTTGCTTAGAATGACTTTACATGCTAGAGTGAGCATGAGGTTCATCAAATGACGATCCTGCAGGTTTACAAGTTGAGGGTCCAATATCCCTAGTAAAAGATAGGAGAAATCTCTTGGAGGTAAGATATTAAAGGTTTTGTGTATATAATTGTAGATCTTGTCCCAGTAGGATTGTAAGGAAGGGCAATAAAAGAGCATGTGGGCAAAGTTGCCTACGTGAGATTTACAGTTCCAGCATGTGGGGCTATCACTGAGTTTAAGCTTAAAAATGTTCTCGGGTGTCCAGACGACCTATTTATCAACATGATCTTGGTCTGTGAAAGTATAGGCGATATTTTGTTAGAGAATGGAGTCAAGTGAATCTTTTCCCAATCAAATGGGATATTATTGAAATTGAGTTAATTTTCCCATTTCACCTCACATTTCCTGTGCGATTTTCGGGAGTTAGGAGAAAGAAGTTTATATACTTTGGAGACGGTGTGTCCAGACTTTCAATGTCTCTGCTTTTCCCCACCAGGATAAGAATTTCGAGGACAACCCATCCAGCAGTGTAGATATCTTTTTGTGAAGGGAGTTCTCATTAGTTTTTAAGGTGGTGATCAGATCTTTCTCAAAGTCCAGGCCCAGGTACTTGAAGCATTTAGATTGCCAAAGTAAGCCTGAGTCACCAATAATGTCTTTGTCACCAATGTTGTTCAAAAGTTTCACTTCTGTCTTATCTTTATTCAATTTGTAGCTAGAGATTCTGGCGAAGTCTGCTATTGAAGACATTAGAGCCGGTATGGCGATTTCCATATTTTCAGATATCACTAAGACATCGGCAGCGTAGGCCGTTATTTTGACCGTACAGTTGTCAAAGCATATCCCCGTAATCCGATCGTTATTCCTAAAATGATAAAAGAAGGGTTCAATAGTAATTAAACAAAAGAGAGGTAACCCAAATTGTTTCAGGGAACAGGGTTCTTTAGACAACTAAGCAAATTGGAACATCCCTGGAAGAAAATCTTACATACTTCCACACAGTCACTTCACATAATCTCCTCAGTAGCCTCACAATACAACTATTTCACACCTCTATACTGAAAATGCAGATCCAGATTCCAAGTATACTCTCAGACTGAAATGTAATACTTACACTGTTTTATTAATGTAAATGATCTTTTTCCTCAGTTGGTTAAAATCTCGGAAATATCCCGAAAGTGTGTACAGTCAATATATAAAAACATTTTTCACAAATTATACATTCCAATATCTTTATACCAAATAATACAATACAAAGCAAACAAAAAACGTTAAACGCACCAGAACCCCAGTTTAAAAAAGTCATTATTGTCTGTATGGACATCTATTTGATCCAATTGCCATATATGATCGATTTGGAACTTTTAGTAACAAGCATTTACAATGCAATGGTTTCGCCTTTGGAAAAGTTAGAGCTATTGGTATTGTAAATGACAAATTTTGCATTTATGTGTTGGTTTTTAAAACAGATAAATAATGGCATTGTCCTTTACATTGCCATTAGCTTAATCTCTCGCAAATGTGAGACCAACCACCCACCCACACCAATGTGGTTCAGGAATGAACTCTCCCAGTGACAATCCTCTGCTGGGCGAAGCACAACTGGAGACCAACGTCTACACAAAGTGCTGGGATGCTAATTAAGTGGGAGTCGTTGCACTATGCAAAAACATAGGATAGCATGCATTGAAGCAGAGACGCACACAGATAGACCAAACATGGGCAGTGAGACGTGCAAGTGCAGCAGACTGTGAAAATATAGGCAGCAATTAAGACACACAATGTAACTGCAAAGTCGAGGCAAGCACTACAGCATGCCATGAAACATATTAGCATGCACCTAACACCGCCCACAAGGGTCAGCCTCAGGTATTCCAGGAATGGAGTTAATATGATCACGCCACTCAGCTCTCAATTGCTGGATAAGGTGACTGTTTTTTATATTACTTAACATGTCAGATTATTTATGTAAAAGGGTGGGGTAACACATGTCACCCCAAAACCAGTCGCAGCTGCCATCATTGCGCCTTCTGGCAAAAATTCCATCCATGTTTTTCCAGTTCCAAATCTTCCATAGTTTTAACCATAATATTCCACATTTTATCACATTTTCTGTATTACTCTGTCCTTTTACTTCACATTCAGGCTGTATGCTGCCAGTTTCCAGATTTCAAATGCTTGAACCGTGCCCTCCGGACCTCATTTTCAAACATGATCAACGCAGTGGTTCGTCCAAAGCAATATTTGTTAAAAATCCAATGCATTTCGGGCACCTCATTGCCCTTCGTCAGGGAACACTATAAATCACAATAATAAAAAAAGGTAAACATCGTGTATTCACTTACGTTAATTTAAGATTAATCTTACACGTTTTCTAATCTAAAAAAGTTAAATGCTAGTGCAACATAATCATTGTGCAGATTTTCTTCTACAACATGTAGCCTCAACACTAGCAGACTCTACCTTTGTGAACAGAGCTTATCCAGCCACATTTTATAAACAGTGCTTATCCAGCCACATTTTATCATTCGCACACAGCATAGAGAACGAGCTTTAAATGAAGGGGTAACAGGAGGTTAACTTCACCGGATCAGAAACAAGGGAGGATGGGTTTTAGCGTCCACTGCAGGTACGTGTAAGGAGGACTAATGGGTAAATAGATTTGCCAATCAGAACACGAATATTTCGTGTAGCACTGAAGGTGTGCTGAGAGAATAACCGAGGCAGTTATGTTTAAACACATGGGGGTATAACACGTGGTTTCTGATGGCGAAGGGTGAATAGAGAACGTTGTATAGATGGAGAGGGGAATGGGAGTCGGTAGTTTCTATGCACAATAGCGCTGTGTGCCCGAAATGCATTGGATTTTTAACAAATATTGCTTTGGACGAACCACTGCGTTGATCATGTTTGAAAATGAGGTCCAGAGGGCACGGTTCAAGCATTTGAAATCTGGAAAATGGCAGCATACAGCCTGAATGTGAAGTAAAAGGACAGAGTAATACAGAAAATGTGATAAAATGTGGAATATTATGGTTAAAACTATGGAAGATTTGGAACTGGAAAAACATGGATGGAATTTTTGCCAGAAGGCGCAATGATGGCAGCTGCGACTGGTTTTGGGGTGACATGTGTTACCCCACCCTTCTTCATTGATTCAAAGGTGTCACCGGGGGAGGCACAAAAACCAGTATTGCACGCCGTGAATGATTAACTTTGGACAAACAGAAGATAATTAAATATTGACTTTTAAAAAATAAGTAAAAAAGGTGTGCATCCCACCTTCATTCAGATTATTTATGTAGTCTTTTTGTATGGTATATTGTTGACATCAGCAGTTTGTCTTTATTTTGGTGTTCTGTAGTTCTGAGATGTACATAGAACTGCAAATACATTCAATAAACACATAATCACCACACAAATTCAAGTACACAAACTCGAGATATGAGCACAATCATACAGAAACACCAAGCTACACATTGATACAAAGCGACACACTGATAGAAGCACAGTCACCTGCATCTTCATACACACAAACGGTTACATACACGGAGACATCACAATCACAGACACACAAGCGCGAGTTTCATCACGTACTCGCTCAGAGACGTGTGTGTATGCAGACAGAGAGAGAGAGGGAAAGTACATGCAAAGTAACGCCCATACAGTAAAAGATATACACAGAATAGCACAACTACACAGTGCACAGGCAACAACAAACACACACATCCACCAACACTTACAAAGCCATTACTACATGCACAGAGATCATCAAATATACACAGACAACTGTACGGACAAACAGATGTGAACAGACATGCTCTTCACATGCTACATGAAAACAGATACATGTAATGCATACCTACACTCACTTAGTGTGTGCTCACAGACAATTAATTCATATATGTCCACATAATAGATGTATAGAACGGCATACAATATCCTCACAAATGATGTGCGCTTACAACTAATTCACACACTCTCTGTAGACACAGAAACACACATGCATGTTAATGTATTGTAAGCATTCACAATCTCACACGATGAAACGCTTCCGCCATCCCGGGGAGACCAGCGCCGGGGAATACACCTTCCGCTGTGCCTCCAGCAGATATGAGTTCTAACCCCATCTTCTGCGCTTTATTGCATTGTGTGATCCTGGGTAAATTACCCTACGTACCTGGTAGTCTACCTTCCAAAGCGGGAATGTATAGAAAGCAACCCCAGCCCATTACTCGGTGGTGTACGGAGTGCCAGGACCCCTCACCCTAGGCGGGAGTGCCCTTGCGGCTATCGGTGCACGTTTGGTACCCAGTGTCTCCACCTGCTTCATGGGCGCATCTCATTGCGTCCCTTAGACAGCGGGGCGGATGTGGGCGCCCTCCGACGGCGCCCTGGGCAGGCTGGGCACGTGAAGGTCGCTGGGTAGGCTGGCAGTCGGGTGGGGGTTGGGGCGAGGGACTGGCCGCGCGGGCCTGTGTCTTGCAAATCATATGCCAGTCAGCCACTGCGCGAATTTATATCAAAACACTAGTGTCGACCCCGAGAACGTGGAGCGCCTTGAGGCCATCCTACGGTCACTAGACTGCTCTACAGTGATATCAGCCTGGAATCCTAGCGCGGAGAAACCCAGCGGGGGGATAGGCGCTGTACAAAGAGCTCAGGTGTTTAGCACACAGCGCGCTACACAACACCCGGTAATACAGCGCACACACATTCGGATGAAGATAAGGCCCCCTAGGCTGTGACATGCTAGGGAGGGCAGGAGAGAGCTGCACAGGTGACCCCGGCCGCATATTTACTTCCAGGGAAGCGGTGTGGCCCGACGAGCGCAGACCTCCGGCTCTCAGGCCGGGCGAGAGTGGCAGGGCCACGAGAAAGGAAACCCGGGGACCGCCTCCGAGCCACCCACGCACCCCGATGCACCCACTAATAATGAGGGCTGGGTGGAGCGGAGGATTCTGTCGAGACATGGGCGCGCGTGGCAGCTCTTGTGGCATCACCACAGCCACCAATGACGTCACGACAGCCTTCCGTGGCTTCGTTCCATCAACCCTTCATTCAGATCGCAAGAGTGTTTAATGGCACGGTAAAAGTGAGGCGCCACTGCACAATAGCACTGATAGAACTACTTCACAGTATCGCGACATATATCATAGGCATTATAAAAGTACCCCATATCACAACCGATAGGGATGACATACATAATTCATTATATCACAACAGTTATGGATGAACTCATCAGACCAGAAATAATGATGTCAACAAGTGTATCTGTTATATCACAACAGTGGATTATTATATTGCAATAGTCATCATTGGCATCATAGCCGCAATACTTCTATCTCATGGCTATGAATGACACCCTAACAGAAATTATTCATAGATCAACAGCTATCGATGACACCAAAACATCTAGTTCATTGCATCACAATAGTTTAATATCGCACGATCCCACTAATTAACAATATTCAACAGGTGTCAACGAAGTCATGACAATAATTGATCATATCGCAGCAGTTGTCAAGGCACAAACATCGTCTAGATCGGCATTGTACGAGTTAGAACTAATCTCATGGCAGCTTTCTATGAGGTCACCACTCCCATTCTTGACGTCACAACAGTTGTTGGGGATAGCACGATGTCATTGTAATTGCATTTATTGTGCTACAACTTGCTATTAGACATCGTTATAAATTTTGTTACTACCCTAAACTCTTTAATGCAGGTTGGATGATTACTTTTGACTTACCTTTAATAAAAAAATGGTTAAAGATCATGCCTGCTACGTTCGCTCCGGGGGTCATTGATATCCCTACATATTTCCCCACCGTAGTAGACTTTTGATGTCTATTCAGGGCTATCCAGAAGCTTTAGATCTGTTGATTTTATAAAAAAACACAAGGGCAATCCTATATCATCAAGTTTATTTTACATTGCCCTTGCTATCTTTCTACCTTGCCACATCCGTTGTTATTCCTCACTTCCTCTGCGCGGTTAGCAGAATTGCTCAACAAATACTCAATAAATGGCGGGGTTAATGGCTCAATAGCCACTGTCCCCCTTCACATAATTGCATATTGTGCCTATACTTTGAGGCTCAAAAATTCGGGAGTTGTTAATACCTCGCTCCCATTTCAATGTAAACCGGGGGTTACTCATTTGTTTGTTGACCATAGTTCCCCTTCACAGTATTGCCAATTGCATATCTGTGTTTAGCGCTCAGCGCCTCGGGAGGTATCACTACTGTGCTACTCTCTCTACATGTAGAGTGGGGGTTACTCATTTGTTCACCATTATCCCCCGTCATAATGCTGCCTATTGTATGTCTATATTTAGCGCTTGGAGCCTCAGGAGATGTCGCTACCGCTTAGACCTCTCCACGTAGTCCAGGCCATTCTTTAATGTGACAGACCACTCTATGCTTATCCTTTTGGGCGGTTAAACTCCTTACCCCCAGGCCGTGTGTCCCTTAAGTCTACCTACAGGGTCTCTCTTCCCCTGGCTCCCCTCAAATTACTTCCTACCCGGAAATAGAGAGGACCTAGCGGTCCCTAGCTATACATGCACCGTCTTAAGCGGGGTCTCATTCATCCCATTGCCTTACCTTTGTGTAGCAGTATGTATTGTTCCCTTCTTTTTTCGTAATGCGTGGACATGTTCACTCCCTGCTCTCTTTTTATACAGAGTGTAATAGTCAGAAATCTCGTCGCAAAAGATCGCAAGAGAGAACCGCCATATTCACTCTACGGTGTTGATCTCACCGCGCATGTCTGGCGGCCATCTTAGAGTGGGCTAGTACCTATCCTAACATTACTTATTCGTTTCACCCTGCAGAGGCATATATTTGGTGGCCATCTTGAGGCGTGTAAGGTATTATCTATTCCCCTAATTTTAACTGAAACACTCCCTTTTATTTAGTCAAAACCCTCTCACCCTCACACACCCTCACACTCACACCCCCTCTCACCCCCACACCCTCACACCCCCACACCCTCTCACCCCCACTCACCCTCACACCCCCTCACCCTCGCACACCCTCGCACACCCTCGCACACCCTCACCCACCCTCACCCACCCTCACCCACCCTCACACCCCCTCTCACCCACCCTCACACCCCCTCACCCACCCTCACCCACCCTCACCCACACCTCACAACCCCTCACTCACCCCCTCACTCACACCCTCACCAGCATAGCATAACAAAGCCTAGCATAGCATAGCAAAACATAGCATAGCAAAACAAAACATAGCCTAACAAAACATAGCAAAGCATAACAAAGCATAGCATAGCAAACCCCAACATAACATAGCATAGCATAACAAAACACATCAAAACATAGCATAACAAAACAAGGCATAGTATAGCAAAACTAAGCATAGCATAGCATAACAAAACAAAGCATAGGATAGGAAAACAAAACCTAGCATAACAAACCATAGCATAACATAACAAAATATAGGATAACAAAACACAACACATAGCATAACAAAACATAGCAAAACACAACAAAACATAGCTTAGCTTAAAAAACATATAATAGCATAGCAAAACACAGCATAGCATACCAAACACAACAAAACATAGCATAGCATAGCAAAACAAAGCATAGCATAATAAAACACAACAAAACATAACACATCATAACAAAACATAGCATAGCATTACAAAGCATAGCACATAGCATAACAAAACATAGCATAGCATAGCATAACAAAACACAGCATAACACAGCATAACAAATCAAAGCATAGGATAGCCAAACAAAACATAGCATAGCACACAGCATCACTCAGCACCACCACAGCATCACTCAGTGGCACCACAACATCACTATGCGCTACCACAGCATCACTGAACGCCACAGCATCACTCGTTCGCCATCACAACATCACTCAGCGTCACCACAGCATCAATCTGTGCAACCATTCAACAACTGGTTCAAATATGTTCTCTCAATGTTTCAAGCTTTATTACAAATGTAACAAAAAGTTGTTAATATTTCACTTCTGATTTTCGTCTCAATAACATACACTGAACATAATCTTCACAAAAGTTATTTACAAAAGTTTAAGCTATTGCCATTATAAATTACAATAACTTTTATTTAAGTATTAATTATTACAAAAAATAAAAGCCATTGTTATTTGTAATATCAATACATGCAAGTCATTTAAATACAACACATATTGCATTACAAATGCTATAGGTGTCACATTTGCGAAAGTTATAACTATGGGCATTGTGAATGACAAGTCTGTTTATTTCACTATTTTCAAAAACAAACATAAAAAAAATGTGATATTTACAATACCAATAGCTCAAACTTTCCTAATGCGAGACCTATTGCATTGCAAATGATTGTTTCTCTCATCATTACTTCAATAGTATCAACACTCTAATCCCATCCACACTCTTACTTAACTCTCTGGCACTCACTTCCCATCCACGCTATCACCCAAACTGATAGATCACCCTTACTTCCACGATTCTCCCACCGACACAATCAATCATACTTACAGGATCACCCCATCCACAACTGTCACTCCCTTACCCTATGTTAATTTCACTACTTGCGCACTTTCTTTCAATGTTCACATTCACCCCAACCTTATACTTTTGGCTAAACTCACTGCTTCCACACACAACTTATTCCCCACACTCCTCGCTGCTCTTGACCCCTAGCCAGTCACTCTATAACCAACCCAGTGCCTCCTACTCAACCAAAAGGTAAAGAAAACATAAAGTTGACATACTATATGTGGTGACTCATATACATCTTATTAAGAAGAAATCCAACCTTGTCACATGCTAATTTATGTCACTCACAAAGTATAAGTTCACAATGCACACAGATCATAGATTGTATTTATATTTTCATTTATTCTGTAGTAGATCAAATTAACAAACACAACTTATTCATACCAACAGTAAGTTTGAGGTGATCTCAGAGTTACTTCTTGGCTAAACAAAAATGAAAAAGTAGCTGTCTGGAGCCCTGGATAATAGTACGAATTGCAGAATGAATCCCGAGTGTATGTGTCTACTTAACATTATGATTCTATTATTTCAGGAGATGGATGTGGATACACAGTAATGGGACCAGAAAGTGGAACATTTACATCACTAAACTATCCACAAACCTATCCAAACAGTACTGTTTGTGAGTGGGAACTCCGTGTCAAGTCTGGGGACCGAATTCATCTGAAATTTGGTGACTTCGACATTGAAGACTCCAACTCATGTCATTTTAACTACTTGAAAGTTTATAATGGAATTGGTCCAACAAGAAGTGAAATAGGTATGTGAATTATATATTTGTCTCATTTGGCTTTTATTATATGCATAGTTTCTTTTGTTGCATGTTATTTCAAATTGAAGTTGTGTCATGATTCCCAGATGTATTACTTTTTTCTCACGTTTCTTGTTCTATGACAATACATTTTCAGTCATTGAAGCTCATCGCACTGCCATCATCTCAATTACATTTTGAGAATTCTTTAATATTTTGAGCACACCTCCAGCGCCTTTGTTTTTTCCCCATACACCCCCCCCCACAATTCAGTGACATAGAGGGGAGATAAGTGCCCCATACTAGAATGAATGTATCAAGTTCACTGTGAAAATTACTTTTAGCTACTTGTTTGCCCTGACCACTTAGTGCTGTTACTTATGGCTGCGTGTGATTTGAATGAATAGGGATATCGATAATAAGTTGTTTTCGTGAGTGGAAGTTTTCCTTTGATTTGAGTAGGGTCAATATCGTGTTTTTGTAGATCGGGTAAGTCACCCGAGGAGGGTGCCTCATACAGGCCGATCTTGGTATTAAACACACATAAGGTGGTGGCGGGATGCTTGCAATTTGTCTAACCACTGGCAATCGCTTGGGGTAGCATTCCCACCAATCGTTCTTTTGCCCTCCAAGCCACCTCAGTTTGGACACAGCCATGTGCAAATTAGTCTTGACCGTACTCCAATGGGAACAGTTCAGCACAAACTGCTAGGCCCTCCCAGTACTGGAACACAGGCAATCCAAGACAAGTTTCGCCCTGATTGGGGTAGCTTGTTGGTCATGGTATGGCGGGCAAAATAAGGATGCTTTGAAATGCTACACCGCTTGATTGCCAGTGGTGTTAATATGTATGTAGTTTGGTAGACCTACAGATTGAATAAACGCTGCAATATAGTGCTAGCAATCCACTTGAAAAGACATGACATCTCACAAATATATAGGACTTTGGTGAATAACTGCCTGGTAACAATGGGCAGACTATGAGATAATTGGGGATAATTAGCAAGAGGAGAGTGGACTATGTTAAGAGGAAAACTGAAAAGAGGCTTTCAGTTGCACAAGGAAGGTGGCCAAAAGGTCAGGCTTCTGATACGGACAATTGAAAATATTACACCAAGTTTATTATAGTACAATTTTACTGAAGAATCCGGGAAGGGCAGTTAATGACACATGCATTAGGGGCTGCAGATTAAAGGAACCTTTTATCCATACTATATGGGAATGCCCCAGGATGTTTGCTTCTCTGGAATGGGAAGTACCAGCTGATAGCCATGGAGTCAATAGAGTTATTGGAATTGAAATCTCCTCCTATGATAGTAGGAATGTAGGGTGATTTAACAGCAATGTTGCATTGTTGGTGGTACAAAGGGGATATAATCAGACTGTGGGGCAGCCAACATACTCCCACTATGAGCCAATGGGACAGAAACATTGTATTGTCCATGCAGCTGGAGGAAGTGGTATACAGAGGTCAAGACTGCCTGCAGAAGTTTCCATACAAACAAAAAAAGGGGGTGCCACGCTCAAGAAACAACAAGCACGCCAGTAAGGCTAATGGTGAGGCTGTCTAGCACCTCTATTAGGGCAGAATAGTGCAGAAACACATTGACCTGTTAAGAACTGGGTTATCGACCTTAAGTTCCCCACACTATTTTAACATCCCAACCAAGACATGTCCTAATTAAAGTTTTATGCTGTCGCCAGAGGTTAGGATTTTTAACCCGCACTTACCTCTTATATGGGCTCCCCTAGAAATTTACTTTGCACTGCACACGTTTTTTCACAAAGAGCTCTGGCTTTATGCTTTTATGCTGTTGAGCCCACTCACCCCCTCATAACAATGAGCGGACGAGTGTAGGTTGCTCAATGATGAGGCATGGCACGCGGTTGGGTGTGTGAGGCCTTGTAGTTTTAATATAATCTTTGTTTCAGACGACAGGCTGACACACCACTGTTGTAAGATTCTCCTACTTTTGACATCCTCATCAATAACCTTACTGGCGGGAGTGTTTCTTTTCTTGAGCGTGGCGCCCCCTTTATTGTGTGCATGGATACTGTTATAGGGAGACCGGCATTAGGCTTGTATAGTCTCTCCTTTCCCCCTCTCCGTGTCATTGATTTCTGCAGAAGTTTAACAGGATTTGGGGCCCCTGGAAGGAGTACTGCAGTGGAGCAGAATAAGAACCGTATGAAATGGTATGTAATGCTGAAACAATCAAGGGACATAATAGGAAAGTGCTCAAGAATATTGGAACCACAGAAGGTACTGTTGACCCAGACAGTTTACAAGTGGGTGGGGTACTCCCAAGTCCAATATTGATGTAGATAGTATTACAGTTTAGTTACAAAATGAAATCTGTATAAATATAATCTATGTGGTGGTGTTGCCTGTATGTTTTTTCATGTTTGTAAAATGCTAACCATTGTTAGTGGGTTTTTTTGTTTTGTTTTTTGGGCCAAATCCTAAATTGGACACTTTTTCTTGAAGGACTGCTTCTGAAATGTGACAATATTTTGTACAATTCTAACTGTTTCTAGGGATATCGATAGCAGAGTGCAAACTTTTCATCATCAATTTACTAACGAGGATTAAATATTTGTTGTGGAATTTGTTGCATGCTCTTTTCTGCTGGTCGTTTGCCTGTTTGCTCCATGCTGACATATTCTATAGGTTCCGGCAGAGAAATAAAAAAACGCACATGAGAAGCAGAGATACGGCTTTCACCCTCTTTAAACAAAAAGATGGTGGTATAATGGTGTGCCTGTTTTTTAAAAAAAAAAGTAAAAAGACAACAAGGATGGGCACTGTTAGAGCAAGGTGAACCACGGGATTACGGCATCTCATCTGGAGCGAAGGCCACCACTGTTAAGCAACCCCGGAATGCCTTTCTTCCTCAACATTGCAGAAATGTTCTAGAGAAGATTAGCACTTAAAAATAAGGGTACATTTGGTGGGTGTTGGAAAGGGTAGAACCACCAACAAATATATTAAAAACAAATAGGCAGGCAATTAGCTGCAGGAAGGCCACCAGTGTATTGGGTGTGTTGGTGAAAAGTCTTAGAGCATCAGGGGTGTGGAACTGTGTAAAGTAGTTACTTGCACAAAGGACTAGATGCTTCAGAAACCTAGCAATCTGGTAAAAAAAATAAACTACACTTGCCCAATTGGTTCCATGCAACGAACTGAAAAATAATAGCAGTGTTCTCATTTATCAGAGTTATCATAATGGCCTCTATGATTTTGCCAGTGCTGAGATTAGATCAGGGTTTGGATTTTAGCAAGGCTCTGATTATGACTCATTCGGATTATAAATGGCCCCAAACATACCACTGCCACATTTACTTCAGATCTTCAAACATTCACAGTATGCAAAGGTTCTGTTTATACATGGGCTCCGTTTACACTGGCTTTCTGATTGTGTTTGTGAGTGGGCTCTGTTTACACTAGCTTCCGGGTCACAGAAGGGCTCTGAGAGTTGAGGATATATAATTTCTCTCTTTCTACTTTAGTGTCTGAGGAAGTATCCTGTCAGTTGCTCTGGCAAATTTACTTTTAAGGATTTACTCCGGTTTTAAGTTTCACCTGCAGTTTTGTGAAATCGCTTGTAATGAAGAAAATACAATTCTTAATAAGGGATTAAATCCCATCCATTACTTACCTTTACTTACTATGGGTTGGCTTCTATGTCAGGCTTGGTTCCTTGCTTTCTGTTGGTCAGCTGCTCTTCCTGGGCATCGGAGTCTTATTCCATGTCGTGGTGCTTGACAAAATATGGCTTCCTGTGGCCAGTGTCCTTTCACTAGCCGCAGGCTCCTACAGGTACTCTTCTTTCACTTTTTTCCACAAGCACTCCTTTTTTTTGATAATCAACTTTATTGGGTTTTTGAACAATGACACAATGATTCATAGCACAGTAACATACGGTACAGTACATTCATATCACATGGTGATCAGATCACAGCCACAGTCTCCTTACAGCATGACAGATAGCAAGCCTGATTTGAGGGAACATTAAAGACCAGTGTATATCTCCATTCGCCCACCAGGCCCAGCCATTTACTTAATACTTGATCATATTTGGTCAGACAGCCTCTCGCCTCATATACAGGGTTTCTTGCAGTGCGCACCAATCCAACCCTCTGCGCCAGTGTGACACCGTGGTTGGGGGGGCAGGGTTCTATCATTTGGCCTCTGTGTGATGTTTGGCCACCATGGTGGCCATACCGAGAAATGCTCTGTCAGCCTGAGAACCCTTCCCGAGCCCTCCAAGACCCCCAATAAAAGGACCAGGGGAGTGAACAGGACTTTCCATCCCAGGACCGCATTGAGCTCGTTCACTGCGTCTGTCCCATATTTGTGTAGAGCAGCACAGGACTAACTCATGTGTTAAAACATCAGCTGGGGTTTCTGCACACCACGGGCCGCTTAGTTGGAAGGACATCCAACGTCTGACGTCAGACGTCTGACTGGGGTGAGATGGGTGCACGGAAGGTATCCATCTGCAGTCCTTCACCCCTTCCCTCCTCTCACGATGTCTGTTTTTTCCCCATCCTCCCTCCTCCCATGTCTATTTAATCACTCCCCCGTATCTGTTCTTAATCATTCTCCCCGTCCTCCTCCCATGTCATTGTTTGATCACTGCCCCTGCCCTCCTCCCTTATCCCTAATTCATCCAACCGCTTTTCTTTTCACACCACCCCACCCCTATGTTTCTTGCCCCCCTTCCAGCCCTGTTGTAAGACATGTTGCACAGCAGTGCAGGCTGCTGTGCAACATGGCTTAAAGGGAAAAAAGCGCTATGATGAAGGTAACTGGCCGTGTAATCATGCTTTTTAGGTCTCGCCTGAGCCAGCGCATGCGCTGCTCTTGCGAGACATTTAGTAAGCTGCTTTTGGAAGTGCTTCCAAAGCGGCACCCAGCTTGTGCGTGGGCGCACCACGCTCCGCCTCTGCTGCACGCGCATCCCTTGTTTTCCTTCATTTTGCTCAAAGTGCAGGTGTCGCGATTATAGCAAAAGTAAAGAAATAGATGTTTTTTTCTATTTCTTTACTTTTGCTAGAATCGCGGCACCGGCGCTTTACTTTTAACATTAAAAGTAAAGTGCGGGTGCCGTGATTATACAAAAGTAAAGTGATAGAAAAACACATCTATTTCTTTACTTTTGCTAGAATTGCGGCACCCGCGCTTCACTAATAATGTTAAAAGTAAAGCGCGGGTGCCGCGTTTATCGCGGCACCCACTGTTTACTTGTAACGTTAGAAGTAGGCAGTTATCATTGTAAGTCTTTGCGTGATGAAGCCCCTCTTCCCTTGGACACTGATCTATGCCATGTTGTTAGCTCAATTGATAAAAAACAAATTCAATAAAAGTTCGGAGAAACTGGACATGACAGTTTTGATTATAGGACTTAATTAATCGCCTAAAATATTTTATTCAAGGCCATAAATCTTTTCAAAATCATTTACCCAAAAGAAAAACACGAAAGATGCATTACATTGGTTGAAAGCTTAATGAAAATGTTTTTGTTGGATGCAGTATTTATCACATGGGAACAAAGACAGCACCATTGCCTAAATTGTAAAGGTAGATAATGAATTGTTTTATCTGCAAAATAAGTCTCATAATAGTGGCACCATATTAAACCAAGTTGTAAAGTATAGCACGCGTAGTGCAAGTATTGAATGAAAAATAAAAAGGAAGTTTGGAAAGCAATACCTAGTGAGTGGTCAGGATTTAGAAGAACAAAAGGATGGTGACAAAATCAAATGTGGAGCGTTCAGGGGTAAGAAAATAGATGAACTAGGTCAGACCTCTTTCTGCCACTGAGTTAATGTTTCTGTGTTCAAAGTAATTCGGAACACATTTTACATCAAGCACATAAACAAATGGCAGTTTTGGATGCTGCTGTACACCAAGGTGTCCTGTTCAGCACATTTGTACCAAACCTGTCTTATCTGCTTCACTCTAAGAAGCTTTGACCCCCTGAGTTTCCTAAGGCAAAATGTTAGAGATTGCGTTCATTCAGACTTATGCCTGCAGCTAAAGACAAATGTTGCCTGAAACGCTACAATTATAAAATCTGCAGAGCTTGCAGATGTGAGGTGACAATGTGAGAAGATGAAAATATATTCACATTTATAGGTGCGTTTGTGCGCATTGAAAGGCTCCGTGTCTCTATTCTAATTATTTTTGGGGAAATGTGCTTTACAGGGCATCTGACAAGTAGCCTGTCTTTTCGTCCTTATTTACATTTATAAATTGAAAACCTTACGTATGTAGGTATAATGTTTACAAAAATATGTTTAGTTACATACACAAGGTTTGCAATTTAAAAATGTAAATATAAACCGTAAAGTCACGCAGCTTTTCAGATGCCACTAAAACACATTCCTAAAAAAACTATTAGAAGAGACACTCAGCCTTTCAACTGGCACCCTTCATTTAGCCATTGATCAACCTGGTTGTCACTATAGAAACAAGCAATGGCATAGCCAATAGGTCTAGACGCCTTTGGGATCTTATAAGTGTTTAGCCATGCAACAGTTGGTGTTGTTGCACCAAGGATATTGTGCTGCATAACTAAATACTTATAAGGCCCAAAAGCGACACCTACTCCTGTGTCCTTGTTTGCCAAACTACCAGGCTCTTCCGCAGTCTTCAAAAGGCAATGCAGACTGATTGGCAGTTCGTGCTGGACTGTTCCCATGAGGAGCAGAGTTATGACTGACTTGCATGTGGCTGGGTCTGTACTGAGGTGGCGAAGTGAGCAAAAGAACGGTGATGGCTTTATTTCAAATCTGTTTGTTGAATATAAATTGAACAGACAAACAAAGAGGGGGAGAAACAAAGCAAAGTACATCACTGAAAGTATGGTACCTTGGTAGGGTCTTGCCACAGTTCTCCTGTTATAACCAAAGAAAACAATAGAGAGTAATGGTGTAACAAAGATAATACAATATGCTTGTCAATTAACAGGATACACTGGTATAGCTTTATGTTAAAGTATAACGTTTAGCATAATAACCATAGAGGGGTAGGGATCTACTTAAAAACGAGTGCCACTAATGTCCCTATTTTAGTAAAAGCACCCCCGTGTAAGAGAACAAGAGGAGGGGGGCTTGGGGTCACTGGCCCAATGTTCGGCTATGTGAGTAAGCTTTGTGCATACCAGCGTATTAGCATGAAAACATGCCAGTACTTGCGTGATGGTGCTAGTGAGAAAAGGGGGTTAGTAAACACTCCCTTCCTTAATGAAATGAATTCAAAATGAAATGAATTCGTACTTGTATAGCGCACTTACACCCTGAGGTGTCTTGGCACTGTACGCATACCGCTGTGGAACCCTTCCTGACTTTTCCCTGTGAAATGCCCACTCCTGGGCACCCCCAAGGTGAAGCCAGGCATCCCAGCACTGTTGGGGCCGTTGTGGAGATTAAGCAAGCTATTGCCCAGAGTTGCAGAGTGGGACCCATGATTAGAATAGGCACTGAGGCGAGAATTATCAGGTCCGAGGAAATTGAGCCCAATACCCGCCGAGGCGGGAATTGAACCCTGGTCCCGGGCCAGATCTCTGCATCAGGGTCTGCCGCTCTAACCATTGAGCCACACTTCTCCTGTGGTGAATGATTAAAAAACGGGTAGGAAGCGTGAAGGGAAGGACGTGCTTTCAGATCATCAAATGGGCGGATAGCCAGAGTCTTCTGGGAGGAGGGAGATGCCCTGACAAAGTTCTGTGGGATAGGGGAAGAATGGCGTGTGCCTCTTGAGTAAGGCAGAAGGGAGATCATCAAATAGCTGCAGCGCTCTAAGACGTGGAGGGGTAAAGCAAGCATATTCAGTCTGGGATAGGTGTTGGATTAAAGTTTGCCAAGTGCTGGTGAATTTGGTGTCCGTGTGATTAAGATGTCGGTAAGCAACTCTAGGGCCAGAACATGCCACAGACGGAGAAACCACGTCGCATTAGGTGGAGGGCCAGGTTTCTTCCAATATACAGCTATGGTCTGTTGTGCCGCTCCCAGCATTTGTGCAATTAGGTGCCAGTCTGAATGTGTTATGGCTGTTAGTTGTGAGGGTCTAATGCCCAACAATGTTAAGGTTGGAGAGCTGGGTATGGGGGATCCTACCGTATCTTTAATGTGACTAAGGATCTCCTTCCAATAAAGCGTCAGGTTGGGGCAAGACCAGCATATGTGGATGAAGTCACCCGTTCCACTCTGACATCTTTAACATGTTGATGGGAAGCCGGAATCGTCTGTAGACTGACGGGAGTAAAGTATCACTGTGTCATACGTTTATAGGCCGATTCGAGTTGGGGGTTGCTTTGGTATATTTTAGGCATGTCTCGGCATAGTCGGTCCCAGTTCTCTGGGAGAACCTCGCAGTCCAGTTCCGTGTTCCATTGATTTTGGTATGTGTGGGGCTGGGGTTGTTGCGAGTGTTGTAGCACTTTGTATGTGTTAGAGATCAATCCTCTAGATTCCCACGAAGGCCTCATAGGGAGTAAGCGGTCTAGTCGCTCCTTTTGTGTATGCGTGAGAAAACAGCCAGTGTCTAAGTTGATAATATTGCATTCTTTCATTGTCTCTAAGGTGAAACATTTTTTTGCACTGGTCAAAGGTGATCAATGTGGCCCCTTCGAATAAGTCTTAAATTACGCGATACTCACAATCCGTCCAAGGTAGGAAGGCGTGAGGTTGGGGGTCAGATGGACAAGTGGGGTTGCGTGCTATAGGGGTGTTGGGAATGGAAATGAGGTCAGGCCCGAGGAACTGCAAGTCTGTCCCATATGTCTAGGACCGTTTTTTTAGGGGTAGCTATGTATGCGCAACGTGGGCCAGCCGTACGAGGGAGCCAAGCTAAGTCCCACAGGGGTCTACTCGCCACAGCGTGGCCCATATGGAGCCAGTGTTTTTCGCTTTCCCATAACCCCCCATTCTGAGATGTAGTGAAGAGGACAGGACCAGTAATATTCGAGGAGGTTAGGGCATGCTAACACCCTCCCCCCCCCGATCTTGGGGTAGCATCAAAACTTTGTTGGAAAAACGTGGGTGTGGCCCTGACCCCAGATAAAGGTGGTTAAATCCCATTGGAGGGATTGATTATCAGTTTGTGGGATTTGGGTAGAGAGGTTTTGGAACAAATATTGCACCTTCGGATGGAGAGATATCTTTACAGTGTTAAGTCGACCTATCCCAGAGAGGGGGGAAGTTTCGCCATCTACGGATATCTTCCCGAATGGCCGGTCTGTAGCTCGGCCAATTGGCCTGAGTCCAGGACGATAATGAGGGAGTCGGGTCCAATCCTAGGTATCTTATCGACCTCTCAGACCATTTCAATGGGATCAGAGCCTGTAGTTCTTGAATCTCTGAAAAGGGGAGGGTGCGGTTCAGGGCATGGGACTTGGCTAAGTTGATCCTGAAGCCTGAGGCTTCTTCAAAGGTGAGCAGGTGTGATGCTAATTCTGGAAGGGATGAAGCCAGAGTAGTAAGAGACAAGAGAAGGTCGTCCGCGAATAAAGAAATCTTGTGTTCATATCCCACAAAAGGAATGCTCGAGATGATGGATAAACATCGTACTGCAATTGCTAGAGGCTCCACCACCAGGGCAAACAAGAGCAGAGATAGCGGGCACCCTTGTCTAGTGCCCCTACGTATAGCGATGGGAGAAGTGAGACAGCCCTTGATGCAGATGCGTGTGGTCGGTTGAGAATAAGGGGCCATCAGCCTGGATATCATGGTAGGGCCTAATCCTATTCAGTGGAAGTCCTCCCTGAGAAAGGGCCAGTCTACCTGATCGAATTCCTTCTCCATTGCTTTTATCCATCTCAGTAACTCTCTGGACGTGTCACAATATGGGTTCAGAGCCTATCATAGCACTGAGCTGGCTCTGTTAAAATCCACAGAGGAAATCAGAGAAGCCGTGGATAGAGGAGGAAATGCTGTACTTGTCCTATTGGACTTATTAGCAGCTTTTGTCACGGTCCATCATGAAATATTGATGGACCGGTTGTCGGACGTCGGTGTTAAGGGGTCGGCATGTTAATTGTTACAATCTTTTTTTTATCCAACAGGTCGCAGACTGTCGACCTGGATGGGAATGCCTCAGAACCCTTCTCACTCCCATGTGGGGTGCCACAGGGTTCTTCGCTTAGCCCCACTCTATTTAATATATATGTGGCACCATTGGCAGGAGTCATTAGGTCCTTTGGCTTCCAGCTCACCTCTTATGCAGATGACAGACACATTGTGTTATCACTGACAGAGGGTGCTGAGAAGGAGGCCGGGGATAGTTTTCATGATTGTATGAGCGCAATCTCGACCTGGATGTCTTCCAACTGCTTAAAACTAAATTCTTCTAAGACCGAGGTCCTGAAATTTGGCAACAATCCACGGGTCTGGACACCAGAGTGGTTGCCAGAGGACCTTGGCACATGCTCAGAACCTACCAGAAAAGTTAAGAATCTGGGAGTTTTGGTGGACACTAAACTTACTATGGGAGACCAGGTAAGTACGGTGACCTCAGCCTGTTTTATGGTTCTCAGAATATTCTGGAAAATCAAGTTCTTCCTTACTCAGAGTAATCTGAGGACAGTGGTAACAGCTCTTATAATGTCGCGCTTGGACTATTGCAATTGCCTTTACCTTAATGCTCAAAAACAACATTTGAATAGGCTTCAACTAGTCCAGAACGCAGCGGCAAGAACGCTGACTGAAATCCCGAGGTTTGTCTCTGTCAGGAGCGAACTGAAAAAATTACATTGGCTTCCAGTAAGGCTAAGAACTTGCTTCTAGGCTCTGTGCATTGTTTTTAAGGAAGTTAATGGAATAGGTCCGGAGTTTCTTAGACGCAAACTTCAATGGTATGTTCCAGGCAGGAATTTAAGATCAACCGGAGCTAAGCAAGTGCAAGTGACCTCCTTTAAAAAATCTAATTAGGGAGGTAGAGGCTTTGTCTGTGCTTCTAGAGCCTGGAACGAGCTGCCTTTCATGCTTAGAAATGTCCCGGACTTTGTCTTTTCGTAAGGGTCTGAAAACTTTGTTCTTTTCCCAGTAATACGAAACCAGCTTCCAAGGTAATCAGCACCTAGCGCCAGGACACCCTAGGGTAACCGTGCGCTCTACAAGAATAAATAACATAACATAACACGTCCAGCAAC
The DNA here is from genome assembly GCF_964261635.1 of Lissotriton helveticus. NCBI lineage: Eukaryota > Metazoa > Chordata > Amphibia > Caudata > Salamandridae > Lissotriton > Lissotriton helveticus. The sequence continues at coordinate 912,291,733 of NC_136069.1, forward strand.
ACCAGACAGGCAGGAATGCCCCTGTATTGAGCTTTTTCTATAAGGTGGGCAGATCGGGTTCCAGGTGATTTGCAAGGAACTTTGTATAGATCTTCACATCTGTATTTAAAAGGGAATTGGGACGATAAGTTGTGCAAAGAGAGGGGTCTTTACCTGGCTTTGGGGCCAGCACTACCTCGGCTTCTGACATGGTTGGAGTGACTCCAGTGGCGCTGGTAAAATTATTAAGGAGGGAAAGATGGTGATTTTGGAGCTGCGGATAGAAGGTAAGGTAAAAGGCAACAGTGAGACCATCGGGTCGGGGGGGGGTTCCCTATTAGAAGCGGTTTGAGTGCTTTTGCTATCTCCTCCAGCGATATTGGCTTTTCTAGAAGATTCACGTAGTGGGAGCTGCTAGGTTCCCAGTGCCAAGAGTCAAGTAAGGAGGCGATATTCTCCGGGGCACAAGGTTCGGCTGGTACAGTTCTTCGTAGAAGTTGGGGAGAGTTAGGCCTTTATCGTGCTCAGATGTGGCCCAGGAGCCATCCGGCCACCTAAGCTTGGATATATGGGCGCGTGCGTAGCTTGGGCCTCGCAGGCTTCGCGCACAGCATTTACCTACCTTATCCCCACCCGTGTAACATTTTTGCTTAAGAGCTAGTAAGGAGCGTTCTGCTTTATTGGTGCAGTGTAGGCTTAACTAGCATCGGAATGCTGCAAGCTACTTTTTGTTTTGTAGCGAGGGTTGTTGATCTTTTTACTCTACCGCTTTAATGTCGCCAGAGAGAGTTGGCTCAAGGAGGCGAGCCTCCCGGGAGCGGGCTATCGCAATAGAGGAGATAACTCCCCAGATAGTCGTTTTGAAGGTGTCCCATCTGACAGATTCCAAAGTGTCCAAGGTGTTGTTAGCAGCAAAGAAGGCCTCAGTCTCTCTCCGTATGTCTGGATCATGTAAAACATGAGGAGGGAGTCTCCATAGGGGATGTGCTCTGCGCTGCGTATCGGTTGGAGGTTGGAGAGAAATCGTGACATGTATGTGGTTAGAGACTGAGATGCCAGACATCTCCGCGGCAGTTAATAGAGAAAGCTGGGGGAAGGATAAGAAGAAATAATTCGAGGTAGCTCCAGGCATCTAGTAGACCCAAGTGGTGATAGTATTCTTAAGGGCCGCTGGCATAGCGAACGTACTCTGATATGCAGGTGCGCTGCGCTCCCAGTCAGGGTCCCATACCAAAGCTGTCACGTCTGCCACCTGCCTACCTCCCACCAAAATGTACCATCTGGGTCTGTTCTTGGAGCTCCGAGCCTCTTCATTACACCATCACTCCCCGCACCCCTTTCAAAAAGTGCTGATTGCGGTTCTGGTGGCTTCACAAGGCAAATATGCAATTTAGCAAAATAATATCACCCAAAGACCATTTCTAGACTCCAGCTTCACTGAGGCTGCCAGCTGAGACAACTTAGTCCTCCCCTCCCCTAACTCTCTTTCCTCACACACCGCTGCCATGTTGGGTGTTTAGGTGACCTTCAGATGGCGACATGGCTTGACAAGTTCTGGCAGTGGCTCCTCATCCTTGGCTACACGTCGGGCCCCATCGGAGGGCGCATAAATGTTCAGCTCTGTTCTTACACTTTTCTTTCTGAGCCACAGCGAGGTATTGGTTTGCTAACATGTATGCGTGCTAAATGCTCGTGAAGAAACGAGGATGCGGCGTTTTGACCAGAGGTGCCAACTTTGGAACTTGTGTACCAGGTTCGACGCTTAGTTTCAGCTCAACATGTTGTGATCGTGGACAAATCACTTATTCTCTCTCTGCGTCAAAATGTGCCCCAGTGTAGTGTAACTGGTGCTCAGGTAAAGCACCCCAATTCCTTTGGGTGGAGTTTGCGCTATATAAAACTGCGAAACCAAAAATGCTATCAGATTCAACGCGTCACAATGCACACATTATGTCCGGACTACCGATTACTGCTCCTGTTTCTTTTTCTGCCGGTCTTAAAGGGGAAGAAAACTGAGTTGTTGCATTATGGGGACTTGCAGCAGGACTCGTTCTCACCCTTGTGCACTTCTGAGATCAATATGTTTAGCTGAACGCTGTCTCTTTGAAGTGGCTGCAAATGTTACCTCTCATTTCCGATCAAAAACACTGCAGGGCGGACCATCTTCTTGGCACAGCACTTCCCCAGGCACCTCTATCACCAGATCATTTGTACAACAGCGGCAATCTGCAGCTTTCTTGTATTGCTGAATACTGGGCAAAGAGTTTTTTCTTATTACTTATCAAAAAAGTGTAAACTGAAGGGCAAAAAGTTTACACTCTTCCCAAACTATATATTTTTTTAACTTAATTAGCGTTTTATTTGAAGTGTAAGTGATACTTTATATGACGCCAATGGCATTGAAACAATTAACCACAACAATATTTTATAGTTAATCATTTTGCTGGTTAAAAGATAAAGGCAAAGTCAACAGGTTTCGCCCATGCAAGAACAATTGGCTTTATCAATCTTTTTAGACGTATTGCACAGCAGCGCTGACACGTGGCTTAAAGAAAAGAATAACTCGAAAATGCAGCCTGTATTGACCATGTCATGGTGCTATTGTTTTCTTTACTTTCAGCCATGTTGCACAGCAGCGTGATCGCAGCTGTGCAACATGTCTAAAAAAAAATATAAAGCCAATAGGGATAGACGATATCTATTGGCTACGCCAATGCTTATTTAAAATGTTTTTGTAAATCTCAAATTCTCCTTTGCTACCATGTTCCTAGGTTGTGCTCTGAGAATCAAGGTGATTGCTCTTAGACTGACATTCTTCACTTGACCGCAGGGTGTGACTCTTGGGTCACTTTTTAGGTTTTGCCTGGCGAAAAGATGCGCTCTGCGCATCTTTTTCGCGCAGGCGAAAACCTGATGAGAACTGTAGTGTGGCTTTGGGTCGGCCCTCGTCATTCATTGGCTGGCTCCATAAATGGAGCCTAGCCATTGGACGAGGGGCCTGTCCGTCAATGCCGGACCAGATTCGGGGGCGTTCCCGAGATTCTTTGGCTTTTGCCGACGTCACGCGACGTCAGCCGAAAGCCGGGAACGCCCCCGAATCTGGCTTTACTCTGTGGGCAAACACGAGGAATTGTTCCTTTCAGGTCATTTGCTTTCATTGCCCCCAGGCTATTGGGATTCTGCGGTGGTTTCAGCGTGCCGGAGCTTTTGTCAAAATGTTTCTGCTGAGTTGCTTTGTGCCGCAATTTCTTCATATAATGATCCTGTTGAGTGGAAGAAATGGCTCCGAAATGATAGGTAATCTCGCGCTTAATTTTCTTTTCTACCCGAGTCCTGCAAGTGACTTGGCTTGCAGGGTTGCGGCGCCTCGCCTCTCGAGTTCAGCGGGGGCAATGGATGGCTTCTCCTTCTCGTCGGGGACTTTCTGCGTCTCGGTTTCCCACAATTTCAACTGTATGGCGAAATGCTGACGAGAGAGTAAATTGTAGTGGGCTGCCTGTGTTAATCGTCGGGGTAATTCGAGGCTTGTGTATAAGGAGCCGGGCATATTTGTACACCGCCTCTGGCCGTTTCCGTGCTTATATTATGATATATTTAAATTCTAGAGGACCCCATTACTCTCAGCTGTAAAGCCAAAGTGCCTATAATGCACCAATATTGAAATCTGCAGTAGTAGCGCGTAGCGCGATGTTTGCTTCTACGGCAGGCTATGGGAATGGTTCATCTGCTCCTGTGCTACAATGTAACACCAAGAGGACTGACGTCAGAAGAGGAGTCATTGTGAGTGGCAAATTGTGAGACCCGTTTTAATTGGGTGGGCAGGCAGGCGCGAGAGGGCTGTATATTTTAAATTTAGTAACTGGCTGGGCTGCTCCACTGCTGTGCGCGCGCGGGATTTTGGCAGTGCAGTTGAGCACGCTGCTTCCATCTGTTGCAGCGGTGGCGGCATAACGGATCCCGTGGGCAGCCCGAGCTGCACCCTCTGAGGCTCAGCCGACCCCCAGCGCTGCAGGCGGGTGACTCACTCGCCCCCGTGAGTCTGCTGCTCAACTTTAATAAATGTAATTCTGCGTAAGTCAAATTATTTTATTTTTCTGTTAATTTATAATGAAGAAACTGAATAATCGGAGCTGGAATTGAATCATACATGGCGAGGCCCGTGTTTTACAGATTTGCCGTGCCCCGCCTGGCCTGCCTCTGTCCGAGTTTACTCTGGGTATTATAGAAGAGCCCGGATTGCTCTCTACAGCGCTACAGGCATGAGTGATCCATGAGCGGCGCCTTGCCTGCAATTTTCCTGCGAAGTGTGTGCCATCAAAGGGGCTCCCCTTTGATGGCCAGCAGCGTCACACACCTCGCAGATTGGCCCCAGATAGGCAGAATGACGCCGGGCGGCATCTTTGTTTTTCTTTGCAGCGCTGCCATCAGCAGACTTTCTGTGCCGTCTGACCCGACCCTTTCAGTGTTGTGGGTAGGGTCATGGTAGAGGTTGTTGGTTTGCAGCCTGCTGGGCCCATGCCTTCCTAACCCCCCACAGATTACTTACCTCGGATTGTTGTGAAGAATCGATTTGCAACTCTTGCCCTCCAATCACATATGGTTTCAGGAACTGGCACAGTGTTTGTTCATTTTCCCGATCCCGGGCCTTTTTCGGTCAGCAGAGCGCCCAAGCGTTTGTGTGACCTCCAGCCCAAACTTGTCAAGGTTCCAGTCGAGGCTTGTGACATCCCCCATCCCAAAAATCAGAAGGCCGTCTGTACTGTAGAACCTGGGAGACAACCCAACCCAGCGCGAGGATGAGGTCAGCCAGCAGCAACAATTTGGTAGGGAGCAGGGATAAATGTGCAGTGCGCGCCATGGCAGATGACAGCTAAATACTTCAGAGATCGGAAAACTGCTGTCATTAATTTAGGTAATGCGTATCAATTAAAACTGAAATACCAAACTAGTGTAACATTTTGTTTACAACAAAATTAATTTCTACTTACAGATCAAAAGGGTATAAACAGGCCAACCCTGAGATAAGACAGCTGTTATTTGGTATAGATTACCTGCTGAATTTTATTAAATGCTACTAAAACATGTTACAGGAAGGTATGGTATGGCAGAAAAGGGTGCAGGGCAACTTCACAAATCATACCAGGTGTGAGTGGTGTATTTAATCCAGGTACTACACGCACTTAATACAATTTTTTTTATTATTTTGTACCATACATTTTCTTAAACCACTGCGCCTTATAAAGTATCACTGAAGGCATTGCACAGGAGATGTGAAAATCACTTATACTTGACTTGAAAACAGAAATGTTACTTGTGTGTACTGAGTACTTGGCAGCTATGTTTGGGCCGCGCCAGTGATGGTCGGGTGACACTGATAGTTGTGACGGCGATAGTGTCACTCATAGTCATTGAAATGTCACTCATAATTGCACTGAAATTATGAAAATGTCACACGTAGCAATCTGAAACCTTGGCAGCTATGTGCCCGTATGTACGTCAAAGGCTTCTTTCTAAAAGGAGATACAAATCATGGCTTTTAATAGCGCCTAGTGAAGGGTGGCGCAATTACATTGTTGAATATATCTTATAACTAAATCTTCGATACGGAGCGTTAGACATCAGCCCCTTTGTAACTGGCTGATGCGTGTGTATACAGGAGCAAACACATACTTTTAAAGCGCCTTACGAGATTGGTGTGCTTATATTTTACCGAAAATTGACATTACTGAATATTTATATTTATAATTTCACACCAGAGCAGGAGCGTCTCGTCTGAACCCAAAAACATGGCTTTTAATACAGCATCGTATGGAGGTCGGGAGTGTAACATTATAAAAAAATAGGTAAATTATAAAATAATCCACATAAGCCGAGGGTTGGACCACAACACGATGCCTTTGTTTACTAGAGACCAGAAAACATGGCTCCACATAGCGCCTTATGGAGGTTGGTGCATTTATTTGACTGAATATTGAAATTCTAATTTCATAAACTGCGACGTGCGCACTTATTGGGATGTTTGTTTAAATATAACCAGTCTTTTCTAAACTCATCTATACGTTGTTGACTTTAGTAACGAAGAAGATTCAGAGTGCAGAGGCAGAGTGCAGAGGCAGAGTGCAGAGGCAGAGTGCAGAGGCAGAGTGCAGAGGCAGAGTGCAGAGGCAGAGTGCAGAGGCAGAGTGCAGAGGCAGAGTGCAGAGGCAGAGTGCAGAGGCAGAGTGCAGAGGCAGAGTGCAGAGGCAGAGTGCAGAGGCAGAGGGCAGAGTGCAGAGTGCAGAGGGCAGAGTGCAGAGTGCAGAGGGCAGAGTGCAGAGTGCAGAGTGCAGAGTGCAGAGTGCAGAGTGCAGAGTGCAGAGTGCAGAGTGCAGAGTGCAGAGTGCAGAGTGCAGAGTGCAGAGTGCAGAGTGCAGAGTGCAGAGTGCAGAGTGCAGAGTGCAGAGTGCAGAGTGCAGAGTGCAGAGTGCAGAGTGCAGAGTGCAGAGTGCAGAGTGCAGAGTGCAGAGTGCAGAGTGCAGAGTGCAGAGTGCAGAGTGCAGAGTGCAGAGTGCAGAGTGCAGAGTGCAGAGTGCAGAGTGCAGAGTGCAGAGTGCAGAGTGCAGAGTGCAGAGTGCAGAGTGCAGAGTGCAGAGTGCAGAGTGCAGAGTGCAGAGTGCAGAGTGCAGAGTGCAGAGTGCAGAGTGCAGATTCCGAGGGCAGAATGCAGATTCCGAGTGCAGATTCCGAGGGCAGAATGCAGATTCCGAGTGCAGATTCCGAGGGCAGAATGCAGATTCCGAGTGCAGATTCCGAGGGCAGAATGCAGATTCCGAGTGCAGATTCCGAGGGCAGAATGCAGATTCCGAGTGCAGAATGCAGATTCCGAGGGCAGAATGCAGATTCCGAGGGCAGATTCCGAGTGCAGAATGCAGATTCCGAGGGCAGATTCCGAGTGCAGAATGCAGATTCCGAGGGCAGATTCCGAGGGCAGAATGCAGATTCCGAGGGCAGATTCCGAGGGCAGAATGCAGATTCCGAGGGCAGATTCCGAGGGCAGAATGCAGATTCCGAGGGCAGATTCCGAGGGCAGAATGCAGATTCCGAGGGCAGATTCCGAGGGCAGAATGCAGATTCCGAGGGCAGATTCCGAGGGCAGAATGCAGATTCCGAGGGCAGATTCCGAGGGCAGAATGCAGATTCCGAGGGCAGATTCCAGATTCCGAGGGCAGATTCCGAGTGCAGAATGCAGATTCCGAGGGCAGATTCCGAGGGCAGATTCCGAGGGCAGATTCCGAGGGCAGATTCCGAGGGCAGAATGCAGATTCCGAGGGCAGATTCCGAGGGCAGATTCCGAGGGCAGATTCCGAGGGCAGAATGCAGATTCCGAGGGCAGATTCCGAGGGCAGATTCCAGATTCCGAGGGCAGATTCCGAGGGCAGATTCCAGATTCCGAGTGCAGAATGCAGATTGCAGATTCCGAGTGCAGAATGCAGATTGCAGATTCCGAGTGCAGAATGCAGATTGCAGATTCCGAGTGCAGATTCCGAGGGCAGATTCCGAGTGCAGAATGCAGATTCCGAGGGCAGATTCCAGATTCAGAGTGCAGATTCAGAGTGCAGATTCCGAGGGCAGATTCCGAGTGCAGAATGCAGATTCCGAGGGCAGATTCCAGATTCCGAGTGCAGATTCCGAGTGCAGAATGCAGATTCCGAGGGCAGATTCCAGATTCCGAGTGCAGATTCAGAGTGCAGAATGCAGATTCCGAGGGCAGATTCCAGATTCCGAGTGCAGATTCCGAGTGCAGATTCCGAGGGCAGATTCCGAGTGCAGAATGCAGATTCCGAGGGCAGATTCCGAGTGCAGAATGCAGATTCCGAGTGCAGAATGCAGATTCCGAGTGCAGATTCCGAGTGCAGAATGCAGATTCCGAGTGCAGATTCCGAGTGCAGAATGCAGATTCCGAGTGCAGATTCCGAGTGCAGAATGCAGATTCCGAGTGCAGATTCCAGATTCCGAGTGCAGAATGCAGATTCCGAGTGCAGATTCCAGATTCAGAGTGCAGATTCCGAGTGCAGAATGCAGATTCCGAGTGCAGATTCCAGATTCAGAGTGCAGATTCCGAGTGCAGAATGCAGATTCCGAGTGCAGAATGCAGATTCCGAGTGCAGATTCCAGATTCCGAGTGCAGATTCCAGATTCCGAGTGCAGATTCCAGATTCAGAGTGCAGATTCCAGATTCCGAGTGCAGAATGCAGATTCCGAGTGCAGATTCCGAGTGCAGAATGCAGATTCCGAGTGCAGAATGCAGATTCCGAGTGCAGAATGCAGATTCCGAGTGCAGATTCCGAGTGCAGAATGCAGATTCCGAGTGCAGATTCCGAGTGCAGAATGCAGATTTCGAGTGCAGATTCCGAGTGCAGAATGCAGATTCCGAGTGCAGATTCCGAGTGCAGAATGCAGATTCCGAGTGCAGATTCCAGATTCAGAGTGCAGATTCCGAGTGCAGAATGCAGATTCCGAGTGCAGAATGCAGATTCCGAGTGCAGAATGCAGATTCCGAGTGCAGAATGCAGATTCCGAGTGCAGAATGCAGATTCCGAGTGCAGATTCCGAGTGCAGAATGCAGATTCCGAGTGCAGAATGCAGATTCCGAGTGCAGATTCCGAGTGCAGAATGCAGATTCCGAGTGCAGATTCCGAGTGCAGATTCCAGATTCAGAGTGCAGATTCCAGATTCAGAGTGCAGAATGCAGATTCCAGATTCCGAGTGCAGAATGCAGATTCCGAGTGCAGATTCCGAGTGCAGAATGCAGATTCCGAGTGCAGATTCCGAGTGCAGAATGCAGATTCCGAGTGCAGATTCCGAGTGCAGAATGCAGATTCCGAGTGCAGAATGCAGATTCCGAGTGCAGATTCCGAGTGCAGAATGCAGATTCCGAGTGCAGATTCCGAGTGCAGAATGCAGATTCCGAGTGCAGATTCAGAGTGCAGAATGCAGATTCCGAGTGCAGATTCCGAGTGCAGAATGCAGATTCCGAGTGCAGAATGCAGATTCAGAGTGCAGATTCCGAGTGCAGAATGCAGATTCCGAGTGCAGAATGCAGATTCCGAGTGCAGATTCCGAGTGCAGAATGCAGATTCCGAGTGCAGAATGCAGATTCCGAGTGCAGATTCCGAGTGCAGAATGCAGATTCCGAGTGCAGATTCCGAGTGCAGAATGCAGATTCCGAGTGCAGATTCCGAGTGCAGAATGCAGATTCCGAGTGCAGATTCCGAGTGCAGAGTGCAGATTCCGAGTGCAGATTCCAGATTCAGAGTGCAGATTCCGAGTGCAGAATGCAGATTCCGAGTGCAGAATGCAGATTCCGAGTGCAGAATGCAGATTCCGAGTGCAGATTCCGAGTGCAGAATGCAGATTCCGAGTGCAGAATGCAGATTCCGAGTGCAGAATGCAGATTCCGAGTGCAGAATGCAGATTCCGAGTGCAGAATGCAGATTCTGAGATTCCGAGTGCAGAATGCAGATTCCGAGTGCAGAATGCAGATTCCGAGTGCAGAATGCAGATTCCGAGTGCAGAATGCAGATTGCAGATTCAGAGTGCAGAATGCAGATTCCGAGGGCAGATTCCGAGTGCAGAATGCAGATTGCAGATTCAGAGTGCAGAATGCAGATTGCAGATTCAGAGTGCAGATTCCGAGTGCAGAGGGCAGATTGCAGATTCAGAGTGCAGATTCCAGATTCCGAGGGCAGAATGCAGATTCCGAGGGCAGATTCCGAGTGCAGAATGCAGATTGCAGATTCAGAGTGCAGATTCCAGATTCCGAGGGCAGAATGCAGATTCCGAGGGCAGATTCCGAGTGCAGAATGCAGATTCCAGATTCAGAGTGCAGATTCCGAGTGCAGAATGCAGATTCCAGATTCAGAGTGCAGATTCCAGATTCCAGATTCAGAGTGCAGATTCCAGATTCCGAGGGCAGATTCCGAGTGCAGAATGCAGATTCCAGATTCAGAGTGCAGATTCCAGATTGCAGATTCAGAGTGCAGATTCCAGATTGCAGATTCAGAGTGCAGATTCCAGATTGCAGATTCCAGATTGCAGATTCAGATTGCAGATTGCAGATTGCAGATTCCAGATTCCAGATTCCAGATTCCAGATTGCAGATTGCAGATTCAGAATGCAGATTCCGAGGGCAGATTCCGAGTGCAGAATGCAGATTCCGAGGGCAGATTCCGAGTGCAGAATGCAGATTCCGAGGGCAGATTCCGAGGGCAGATTCAGAGTGCAGATTCCGAGGGCAGATTCCGAGTGCAGAATGCAGATTCCGAGGGCAGATTCCGAGTGCAGAATGCAGATTCCGAGGGCAGATTCCGAGTGCAGAATGCAGATTCCGAGTGCAGAATGCAGATTCCGAGTGCAGAATGCAGATTCCGAGTGCAGATTCCGAGTGCAGAATGCAGATTCCGAGTGCAGATTCCAGATTCCGAGTGCAGATTCCAGATTCCGAGTGCAGAATGCAGATTCCGAGTGCAGAATGCAGATTCCGAGTGCAGAATGCAGATTCCGAGTGCAGAATGCAGATTCCGAGTGCAGAATGCAGATTCCGAGTGCAGAATGCAGATTCCGAGTGCAGATTCCAGATTCCGAGTGCAGATTCCGAGTGCAGAATGCAGATTCCGAGTGCAGAATGCAGATTCAGAGTGCAGATTCCAGATTCCGAGTGCAGATTCCAGATTGCAGATTCCGAGTGCAGATTCCAGATTGCAGATTCCGAGTGCAGATTCCAGATTGCAGATTCCGAGTGCAGATTCCAGATTCAGAGTGCAGATTCCAGATTCAGAGTGCAGATTCCAGATTCCGAGTGCAGATTCCGAGTGCAGAATGCAGATTCCGAGTGCAGAATGCAGATTCCGAGTGCAGATTCCGAGTGCAGAATGCAGATTCCGAGTGCAGAATGCAGATTCCGAGTGCAGAATGCAGATTCCGAGTGCAGATTCCGAGTGCAGAATGCAGATTCCGAGTGCAGAATGCAGATTCCGAGTGCAGAATGCAGATTCCGAGTGCAGAATGCAGATTCCGAGTGCAGAATGCAGATTCCGAGTGCAGAATGCAGATTCCGAGTGCAGATTCCGAGTGCAGAATGCAGATTCCGAGTGCAGATTCCAGATTCAGAGTGCAGATTCCAGATTCCGAGTGCAGATTCCGAGTGCAGAATGCAGATTCCGAGTGCAGAATGCAGATTCCGAGTGCAGATTCCGAGTGCAGAATGCAGATTCCGAGTGCAGAATGCAGATTCCGAGTGCAGAATGCAGATTCCGAGTGCAGATTCCAGATTCAGAGTGCAGATTCCAGATTCAGAGTGCAGATTCCAGATTCAGAGTGCAGATTCCAGATTCCGAGTGCAGATTCCGAGTGCAGAATGCAGATTCCGAGTGCAGATTCCGAGTGCAGAATGCAGATTCCGAGTGCAGAATGCAGATTCCGAGTGCAGAATGCAGATTCCGAGTGCAGATTCCGAGTGCAGAATGCAGATTCCGAGTGCAGATTCCGAGTGCAGAATGCAGATTCCGAGTGCAGATTCCGAGTGCAGAATGCAGATTCCGAGTGCAGATTCCGAGTGCAGAATGCAGATTCCGAGTGCAGATTCCAGATTCCGAGTGCAGAATGCAGATTCCGAGTGCAGAATGCAGATTCCGAGTGCAGATTCCAGATTCCGAGTGCAGATTCCGAGTGCAGAATGCAGATTCCGAGTGCAGATTCCAGATTCCGAGTGCAGATTCCGAGTGCAGAATGCAGATTCCGAGTGCAGAATGCAGATTCCGAGTGCAGAATGCAGATTCCGAATGCAGATTCCGAGTGCAGAATGCAGATTCCGAGTGCAGAATGCAGATTCCGAGTGCAGAATGCAGATTCCGAGTGCAGAATGCAGATTCCGAGTGCAGATTCCGAGTGCAGAATGCAGATTCCGAGTGCAGATTCCAGATTCAGAGTGCAGAATGCAGATTCCAGATTCAGAGTGCAGAATGCAGATTCCAGATTCCGAGTGCAGAATGCAGATTCCGAGTGCAGAATGCAGATTCCGAGTGCAGATTCCGAGTGCAGAATGCAGATTCCGAGTGCAGAATGCAGATTCCGAGTGCAGAATGCAGATTCCGAGTGCAGAATGCAGATTCCGAGTGCAGATTCCGAGTGCAGATTCCGAGTGAAGAATGCAGATTCCGAGTGCAGATTCCGAGTGCAGAATGCAGATTCCGAGTGCAGAATGCAGATTCCGAGTGCAGAATGCAGATTCCGAGTGCAGAATGCAGATTCCGAGTGCAGAATGCAGATTCCGAGTGCAGATTCCGAGTGCAGAATGCAGATTCCGAGTGCAGATTCCGAGTGCAGAATGCAGATTCCGAGTGCAGAATGCAGATTCCGAGTGCAGATTCCAGATTCAGAGTGCAGATTCCGAGTGCAGAATGCAGATTCCGAGTGCAGAATGCAGATTCCGAGTGCAGATTCCAGATTCAGAGTGCAGATTCCGAGTGCAGAATGCAGATTCCGAGTGCAGATTCCAGATTCAGAGTGCAGATTCCAGATTCAGAGTGCAGATTCCAGATTCAGAGTGCAGATTCCGAGTGCAGAATGCAGATTCCGAGTGCAGAATGCAGATTCCGAGTGCAGATTCCGAGTGCAGAATGCAGATTCCGAGTGCAGAATGCAGATTCCGAGTGCAGATTCCGAGTGCAGAATGCAGATTCCGAGTGCAGAATGCAGATTCCGAGTGCAGAATGCAGATTCCGAGTGCAGAATGCAGATTCCGAGTGCAGATTCCGAGTGCAGAATGCAGATTCCGAGTGCAGATTCCGAGTGCAGATTCCGAGTGCAGAATGCAGATTCCGAGTGCAGATTCCGAGTGCAGAATGCAGATTCCGAGTGCAGAATGCAGATTCCGAGTGCAGATTCCGAGTGCAGAATGCAGATTCCGAGTGCAGATTCCGAGTGCAGAATGCAGATTCCGAGTGCAGATTCCGAGTGCAGAATGCAGATTCCGAGTGCAGAATGCAGATTCCGAGTGCAGATTCCGAGTGCAGAATGCAGATTCCGAGTGCAGAATGCAGATTCCGAGTGCAGAATGCAGATTCCGAGTGCAGATTCCGAGTGCAGAATGCAGATTCCGAGTGCAGATTCCGAGTGCAGAATGCAGATTCCGAGTGCAGAATGCAGATTCCGAGTGCAGAATGCAGATTCCGAGTGCAGATTCCAGATTCAGAGTGCAGATTCCGAGTGCAGAATGCAGATTCAGAGTGCAGAATGCAGATTCAGAGTGCAGATTCCAGATTCAGAGTGCAGATTCCAGATTCAGAGTGCAGATTCCAGATTCAGAGTGCAGATTCCGAGTGCAGAATGCAGATTCCGAGTGCAGATTCCGAGTGCAGAATGCAGATTCCGAGTGCAGAATGCAGATTCCGAGTGCAGAATGCAGATTCCGAGTGCAGAATGCAGATTCCGAGTGCAGATTCCAGATTCCGAGTGCAGATTCCGAGTGCAGAATGCAGATTCCGAGTGCAGAATGCAGATTCCGAGTGCAGATTCCGAGTGCAGAATGCAGATTCCGAGTGCAGAATGCAGATTCAGAGTGCAGAATGCAGATTCAGAGTGCAGATTCAGAGTGCAGAATGCAGATTCCGAGTGCAGAATGCAGATTCCGAGTGCAGAATGCAGATTCAGAGTGCAGAATGCAGATTCAGAGTGCAGAATGCAGATTCCGAGTGCAGATTCCGAGTGCAGAATGCAGATTCCGAGTGCAGAATGCAGATTCCGAGTGCAGAATGCAGATTCCGAGTGCAGAATGCAGATTCCGAGTGCAGAATGCAGATTCCGAGTGCAGATTCAGAGTGCAGAATGCAGATTCAGAGTGCAGAATGCAGATTCAGAGTGCAGAATGCAGATTCAGAATGCAGATTCAGAGTGCAGAATGCAGATTCAGAGTGCAGAATGCAGATTCCGAGTGCAGAATGCAGATTCCGAGTGCAGAATGCAGATTCCGAGTGCAGATTCCGAGTGCAGATTCCGAGTGCAGAATGCAGATTCCGAGTGCAGAATGCAGAGTCAGAGTACAGAATGCAGAGTCAGAGTGCAGAATGCAGATTCCGAGTGCAGATTCCGAGTGCAGATTCCGAGTGCAGATTCCGAGTGCAGATTCCGAGTGCAGATTCCGAGTGCAGATTCCGAGTGCAGATTCCGAGTGCAGATTCCGAGTGCAGATTCCGAGTGCAGATTCCGAGTGCAGATTCCGAGTGCAGATTCCGAGTGCAGATTCAGAGTGCAGATTCAGAGTGCAGATTCAGAGTGCAGATTCCAGATTCAGAGTGCAGATTCCAGATTCAGAGTGCAGATTCCAGATTCAGAGTGCAGATTGCAGAGTGCAGAATGCAGATTGCAGAGTGCAGAATGCAGATTGCAGATTCCGAGTGCAGATTCCAGATTCCGAGTGCAGATTCCAGATTCAGAGTGCAGATTCCAGATTCAGAGTGCAGATTCCAGATTCAGAGTGCAGATTCCGAGTGCAGAATGCAGATTCCGAGTGCAGAATGCAGATTCCGAGTGCAGATTCCGAGTGCAGAATGCAGATTCCGAGTGCAGAATGCAGATTCCGAGTGCAGATTCCGAGTGCAGAATGCAGATTCCGAGTGCAGAATGCAGATTCCGAGTGCAGAATGCAGATTCCGAGTGCAGAATGCAGATTCCGAGTGCAGAATGCAGATTCCGAGTGCAGATTCCGAGTGCAGATTCCGAGTGCAGAATGCAGATTCCGAGTGCAGATTCCAGATTCCGAGTGCAGATTCCGAGTGCAGAATGCAGATTCCGAGTGCAGAATGCAGATTCCGAGTGCAGATTCCGAGTGCAGAATGCAGATTCCGAGTGCAGAATGCAGATTCAGAGTGCAGAATGCAGATTCAGAGTGCAGATTCCGAGTGCAGAATGCAGATTCCGAGTGCAGAATGCAGATTCCGAGTGCAGAATGCAGATTCAGAGTGCAGAATGCAGATTCAGAGTGCAGAATGCAGATTCAGAGTGCAGAATGCAGATTCCGAGTGCAGATTCCGAGTGCAGAATGCAGATTCCGAGTGCAGAATGCAGATTCCGAGTGCAGAATGCAGATTCCGAGTGCAGAATGCAGATTCAGAGTGCAGATTCAGAGTGCAGAATGCAGATTCAGAGTGCAGAATGCAGATTCAGAATGCAGATTCAGAGTGCAGAATGCAGATTCAGAGTGCAGAATGCAGATTCAGAGTGCAGAATGCAGATTCAGAATGCAGATTCAGAGTGCAGAATGCAGATTCAGAGTGCAGAATGCAGATTCAGAGTGCAGAATGCAGATTCAGAGTGCAGAATGCAGATTCCGAGTGCAGATTCCGAGTGCAGATTCCGAGTGCAGAATGCAGATTCCGAGTGCAGAATGCAGAGTCAGAGTGCAGAATGCAGATTCCGAGTGCAGATTCCGAGTGCAGATTCCGAGTGCAGAGTGCAGATTCCGAGTGCAGATTCCGAGTGCAGAGTGCAGATTCAGAGTGCAGATTCAGAGTGCAGATTCAGAGTGCAGATTCAGAGTGCAGATTCAGAGTGCAGATTCAGAGTGCAGATTCAGAGTGCAGATTCAGAGTGCAGATTCAGAGTGCAGATTCCAGATTCAGAGTGCAGATTCAGAGTGCAGATTCCAGATTCAGAGTGCAGATTCAGAGTGCAGAATGCAGATTCAGAGTGCAGAATGCAGATTCAGAGTGCAGAATGCAGATTCAGAGTGCAGAATGCAGATTCAGAGTGCAGAATGCAGATTCCGAGTGCAGATTCCGAGTGCAGAATGCAGATTCCGAGTGCAGAATGCAGATTCCGAGTGCAGAATGCAGATTCCGAGTGCAGAATGCAGATTCCGAGTGCAGAATGCAGATTCCGAGTGCAGATTCAGAGTGCAGAATGCAGATTCAGAGTGCAGAATGCAGATTCAGAATGCAGATTCAGAGTGCAGAATGCAGATTCAGAGTGCAGAATGCAGATTCAGAATGCAGATTCAGAGTGCAGAATGCAGATTCAGAGTGCAGAATGCAGATTCAGAGTGCAGAATGCAGATTCCGAGTGCAGATTCCGAGTGCAGATTCCGAGTGCAGAATGCAGATTCCGAGTGCAGAATGCAGAGTCAGAGTGCAGAATGCAGATTCCGAGTGCAGATTCCGAGTGCAGATTCCGAGTGCAGAGTGCAGATTCCGAGTGCAGAGTGCAGATTCCGAGTGCAGAATGCAGATTCAGAGTGCAGAATGCAGAGTCAGAGTGCAGAATGCAGATTCCGAGTGCAGATTCCGAGTGCAGATTCCGAGTGCAGAGTGCAGAGTGCAGATTCAGAGTGCAGATTCAGAGTGCAGATTCAGAGTGCAGATTCAGAGTGCAGATTCAGAGTGCAGATTCAGAGTGCAGATTCAGAGTGCAGATTCAGAGTGCAGATTCAGAGTGCAGATTCAGAGTGCAGATTCAGAGTGCAGATTCAGAGTGCAGATTCAGAGTGCAGATTCCAGATTCAGAGTGCAGATTCCAGATTCAGAGTGCAGATTCCAGATTCAGAGTGCAGAATGCAGATTCAGAGTGCAGATTCCGAGTGCAGAATGCAGATTCCGAGTGCAGAATGCAGATTCAGAGTGCAGATTCCGAGTGCAGAATGCAGATTCCGAGTGCAGAATGCAGATTCCGAGTGCAGAATGCAGATTCCGAGTGCAGAATGCAGATTCCGAGTGCAGATTCCAGATTCAGAGTGCAGATTCCAGATTCAGAGTGCAGATTCCAGATTCAGAGTGCAGAATGCAGATTCAGAGTGCAGATTCCGAGTGCAGAATGCAGATTCCGAGTGCAGAATGCAGATTCCGAGTGCAGAATGCAGATTCCGAGTGCAGAATGCAGATTCCGAGTGCAGAATGCAGATTCCGAGTGCAGATTCCAGATTCAGAGTGCAGATTCCAGATTCAGAGTGCAGATTCCAGATTCCAGATTCAGAGTGCAGATTCCAGATTCCAGATTCCAGATTCAGAGTGCAGATTCCAGATTCCAGATTCCAGATTCCAGATTCAGAGTGCAGATTCCAGATTCCGAGTGCAGAATGCAGATTCCGAGTGCAGAATGCAGATTCCGAGTGCAGAATGCAGATTCAGAGTGCAGATTCCATTCCGAGTGCAGATTCCGAGTGCAGATTCCGAGTGCAGAATGCAGATTCCGAGTGCAGATTCCAGATTCCGAGTGCAGATTCCAGATTCAGAGTGCAGATTCCAGATTCAGAGTGCAGATTCCAGATTCAGAGTGCAGATTCCAGATTCAGAGTGCAGATTCCAGATTCAGAGTGCAGATTCCAGATTCAGAGTGCAGATTGCAGAGTGCAGAATGCAGATTCAGAGTGCAGATTCCAGATTCAGAGTGCAGATGCCGAGTGCAGAATGCAGATTCCGAGTGCAGAATGCAGATTCAGAGTGCAGATTCCATTCCGAGTGCAGATTCCGAGTGCAGATTCCGAGTGCAGAATGCAGATTCCGAGTGCAGATTCCAGATTCAGAGTGCAGATTGCAGAGTGCAGAATGCAGATTCAGAGTGCAGAATGCAGATTCAGAGTGCAGAATGCAGATTCAGAGTGCAGATTGCAGATGCAGAGTGCAGAATGCAGATGCAGAGTGCAGAATGCAGATGCAGAGTGCAGAATGCAGATGCAGAGTGCAGAATGCAGATGCAGAGTGCAGAATGCAGATTCCGAGTGCAGAATGCAGATTCCGAGTGCAGAATGCAGATTCCGAGTGCAGATTCCGAGTGCAGAATGCAGATTCAGAGTGCAGATTCAGAGTGCAGAATGCAGATTCAGAGTGCAGAATGCAGATTCAGAGTGCAGATTCAGAGTGCAGAATGCAGATTCAGAGTGCAGAATGCAGATTCAGAGTGCAGAATGCAGATTCCGAGTGCAGATTCAGAGTGCAGAATGCAGATTCCGAGTGCAGATTCAGAGTGCAGAATGCAGATTCAGAGTGCAGAATGCAGATTCCGAGTGCAGATTCCGAGTGCAGAATGCAGATTCAGAGTGCAGAATGCAGATTCAGAGTGCAGAATGCAGATTCAGAGTGCAGAATGCAGATTCCGAGTGCAGAATGCAGATTCAGAGTGCAGATTCCATTCCGAGTGCAGATTCCGAGTGCAGATTCCGAGTGCAGATTCCAGATTCCGAGTGCAGATTCCAGATTCAGAGTGCAGAATGCAGATTCCGAGTGCAGAATGCAGATTCCGAGTGCAGATTCCAGATTCCGAGTGCAGAATGCAGATTCCGAGTGCAGATTCCAGATTCCGAGTGCAGATTCCAGATTCAGAGTGCAGATTCCAGATTCAGAGTGCAGATGCAGAGTGCAGATTCAGAGTGCAGATTCCAGATTCCGAGTGCAGATTCCAGATTCCGAGTGCAGATTCCAGATTCCGAGTGCAGATTGCAGAGTGCAGAATGCAGATTCAGAGTGCAGATTCCAGATTCAGAGTGCAGATTCAGAGTGCAGAATGCAGATTCAGAGTGCAGATTCCAGATTCAGAGTGCAGATTCCAGATTCAGAGTGCAGATTCCAGATTCAGAGTGCAGATGCAGAGTGCAGAATGCAGATTCAGAGTGCAGATTCCAGATTCAGAGTGCAGATGCAGAGTGCAGAATGCAGATTCAGAGTGCAGATTCCAGATTCAGAGTGCAGATGCAGAGTGCAGAATGCAGATTCAGAGTGCAGATGCAGAGTGCAGAATGCAGATTCAGAGTGCAGATTCCATTCCGAGTGCAGATTCCGAGTGCAGATTCCGAGTGCAGAATGCAGATTCCGAGTGCAGATTCCAGATTCAGAGTGCAGATTCCAGATTCAGAGTGCAGATGCAGAGTGCAGAATGCAGATTCAGAGTGCAGATTCAGAGTGCAGATGCAGAGTGCAGAATGCAGATTCAAAGTGCAGATTCAGAGTGCAGATGCAGAGTGCAGAGTGCAGATGCAGAGTGCAGATGCAGAGTGCAGATGCAGAGTGCAGATGCAGAGTGCAGATGCAGAGTGCAGATGCAGAGTGCAGATGCAGAGTGCAGATGCAGAGTGCAGATGCAGAGTGCAGATGCAGAGTGCAGATGCAGAGTGCAGATGCAGAGTGCAGATGCAGAGTGCAGATGCAGAGTGCAGATGCAGAGTGCAGATGCAGAGTGCAGATGCAGAGTGCAGATGCAGAGTGCAGAGTGCAGATTCAGAGTGCAGAGTGCAGATTCAGAGTGCAGAGTGCAGATTCAGAGTGCAGAGTGCAGATTCAGAGTGCAGATTCAGAGTGCAGATTCAGATTCAGAGTGCAGATTCAGAGTGCAGATTCAGAGTGCAGAGTGCAGATTCAGAGTGCAGAATGCAGATTCAGAGTGCAGAATGCAGATTCAGAGTGCAGATTCCATTCCGAGTACAGATTCCGAGTGCAGATTCCGAGTGCAGAGTGCAGATTCCAGATTCAGAGTGCAGATGCAGAGTGCAGAATGCAGATTCCAGATTCAGAGTGCAGATGCAGAGTGCAGAATGCAGATTCCAGATTCAGAGTGCAGATGCAGAGTGCAGATGCAGAGTGCAGAATGCAGATTCAGAGTGCAGATTCCATTCCGAGTGCAGATTCCGAGTGCAGATTCAGAGTGCAGAATGCAGATTCAGAGTGCAGAATGCAGATTCAGAGTGCAGATTCCAGATTCAGAGTGCAGATTCCAGATTCAGATTCCAGATTCAGAGTGCAGATTCAGAGTGCAGAATGCAGATTCAGAGTGCAGATTCAGAGTGCAGAGTGCAGAGTGCAGAGTGCAGATTCCGAGTGCAGATTCCATTCCGAGTGCAGATTCCATTCCGAGTGCAGAATGCAGATTCAGAGTGCAGAATGCAGATTCAGAGTGCAGATTCCATTCCGAGTGCAGATTCCATTCCGAGTGCAGAATGCAGATTCAGAGTGCAGAATGCAGATTCAGAGTGCAGAATGCAGATTCAGAGTGCAGATTCAGAGTGCAGAGTGCAGAGTGCAGAGTGCAGATTCCGAGTGCAGATTCCATTCCGAGTGCAGATTCCATTCCGAGTGCAGAATGCAGATTCAGAGTGCAGAGTGCAGATTCAGAGTGCAGAGTGCAGATTCCGAGTGCAGATTCCATTCCGAGTGCAGAATGCAGATTCAGAGTGCAGAATGCAGATTCAGAGTGCAGATTCCAGATTCCGAGTGCAGATTCCAGATTCCGAGTGCAGATTCCAGATTCCGAGTGCAGAATGCAGATTCCGAGTGCAGATTCCAGATTCCGAGTGCAGAATGCAGATTCCGAGTGCAGATTCCAGATTCCGAGTGCAGATTCCAGATTCCGAGTGCAGATTCCAGATTCCGAGTGCAGATTCCAGATTCAGAGTGCAGATTCCGAGTGCAGAATGCAGATTCAGAGTGCAGAATGCAGATTCAGAGTGCAGATTCCAGATTCAGAATGCAGATTCCGAGTGCAGAGTGCAGATTCCGAGTGCAGAGTGCAGATTCCGAGTGCAGAGTGCAGATTCCATTCCGAGTGCAGAATGCAGAGTCAGAGTGCAGATTCAGAGTGCAGAGTGCAGATTCAGAGTGCAGAGTGCAGAGTGCAGATTCCATTCCGAGTGCAGATTCCGAGTGCAGAATGCAGAGTGCAGATTCCAGTCCGAGTGCAGAATGCAGAGTCAGAGTGCAGATTCAGAGTGCAGAGTGCAGATTCAGAGTGCAGAGTGCAGATTCAGAGTGCAGAGTGCAGATTCCATTCCGAGTGCAGAATGCAGAGTCAGAGTGCAGATTCAGAGTGCAGAGTGCAGAGTGCAGATTCCATTCCGAGTGCAGATTCCGAGTGCAGAATGCAGAGTGCAGATTCCAGTCCGAGTGCAGAATGCAGAGTCAGAGTGCAGATTCAGAGTGCAGAGTGCAGATTCAGAGTGCAGAGTGCAGATTCAGAGTGCAGAGTGCAGATTCAGAGTCAGAGTGCAGATTCCATTCCGAGTGCAGATTCCGAGTGCAGATTCCATTCCGAGTGCAGATTCCGAGTGCAGATTCCATTCCGAGTGCAGATTCCGAGTGCAGAATGCAGATTCAGAGTGCAGATTCCATTCCGAGTGCAGATTCCGAGTGCAGAATGCAGATTCAGAGTGCAGATTCCGAGTGCAGATTCCATGCAGAGTGCAGAGTGCAGAGTGCAGAGTGTGTGGGTGGCTTTGCGTGTGTGGCTCTGTGTGGGTGTAAAATGCAATAGGTCATGCATTTGCGAGCGATTAAGCTATTGGCATTGTAAATGACAAGGCCATTTATTTAACGATTACGCTATGGGCAATGTAAATGACTGCCATTTATTTATGATTTTTTTTAAAAAACACCCCCAAAAAAATGTCATGAGCAATGCCAATAGCTCTACCTTTAATATTGCCGAGACCATTGCATTGTAAATGCTTGTTTACACTGTCACCCTGCCTCGGAGACACACATTTCTCAGTCAGTCCCTTCAACGCTCAGTTGGAAGTTGCCAAAACCCATTTTTGAACTTTAGACACGCAAATATCCGGTTGTATATTATTAGATATGTTGAGTAGCCCATCGAGTCTGTTTGTGTTTTTCCTTTTGCTTTTCATGTTAAAAATGCGAACTCGAGCAGCGGAAAACCCAGAAAAAACGTGAGCAGGCGGACTACTCGCTTGTAAAAAGCTTTCTGAACTTCCTAGTCAACTGCTATTAAACGCGTAAAGTGTATACATGTTGTATATGGTCGTTTTTAGGGTGTGCAGGCAAAAATGGGGGTAAAATTGGGGTCTGCAGTGCTACACGGTGAGCTCTCCTAGATATCAAGTGTGTATGTTACTGTTTTAAACACATTTTTGGTCTGGCAATAATTGTCAGTATGGAACTAATTAAGTTCTATCAAGCCCTGTGTGTGTTGAGGAGGGCCCCTCAGTGTTACACATGCTTTTACGGAGGTTTAGGAACCTTGTTGCTTCACTGCTGATTGGGCTCTGAGACGGCCATCCTGCCTAGTTGCCTGTTGTGAATGGGTATAAACAATAAACGTCCGATTATGGTGCCGGTTGGACCTATCCCCCCTCAAGAACACAAAGAACCTACTGACATTTTCTACCTGAAATAGACCATCTAATTTGGAAAGACCACCCTGTGTCCTTCCTGATTTTATTTTCACCCAGTCCCTAATCTCAAACTTATACTCCTTTCTCTCCATGCTCACATTTGTCCCCTTGCCTCCTACACCATTTCAACCTTTCAGCCATGCAGGGACCAATTTAGTACCAGGTAAGCATCACACATCTATTGAAATGGGGGTCGCAGTGTGTGGGGGGGCTCGCAGTGTGTAGGGCTTGCAGTGTGTGGGGGGGGTCGCAGTGTGTGGGGGGGCTCTGTGTGGGTGTGTGTGGAGGGCTCTGTGTGGCTGTGTGTGAGGGGCTCTGTGTGGGTGTGTGTGTGTGGGGGGGCTCTGTGTGTGTGTTTGTGTGGGGGGGCTCTGTGTGTGTGTGGGGGGGCTCTCTGTGGGTGTTTGCGTGTGTCATTTGCGAGAGATAAAGCTAGTTGCATTGTAAATGACAATGCCATTTATTTATGTTTTAAAAAAAAAACATAAATAAAAATAATGTCAAGGGCAATGCCAATAGCTCTAACTTTAACAAAGGCAAAACCATTGCATTGTAAATGCTTGTTTACCTAATGTCACAGACCATTGCCATAATTGTGAGCACAAACGAAGTGCAATATCAGAGACTGGACAATTACATTTTCCAAATAAATGAAGTCTTATCAAAAAGAAAGTTATAAGCATCTATGCATGTACGTTTGGCCAATACACGCTGAAGTTATTGTTCCCGCATCAAAGGATTCAATTGCATGAATATTTTCATGCGAGTAAAACTGGTCACAGAGGCTAGAAGTAGAAAGTGTTAATTACTGTGAGTTTGTGTACAGCCACAATCTATATATTTAAGCGTGTTTAACCATTTTTTCTCAAATTTTCCCACCGTGAAAAAGGTCAGAAATATACTCCTGACAAGGGTGGTGGAAAAATGTTTTCTAGGGTGGGCCAGGTAGACAGTGCAGCAACCCCACAACCCAACAACACGCCCCCCCTCCAAACTGTACCTCCAAAACAATGAAGTACCTGTCGCGGCAGACAGAGCAGGCTGACCCCAACAGGAGGTCCCACCTGCCAATGGATCCCCAAGTTACAGCCCATTGTCAATTGGCCTTCTCTCCTTCTGTTGAGCCCCACGGAGAGACCGGCCATCAAACTTGCTTCTCTCGTATATAAAGAATATTCAAGATCGCATAATTGCCTGGTCAACCTGATGTCAGTCTGCCGAGACATGTGACCGAGAGATGGACCCCTCCCGGGCCACGGCACCCGCAGACTGCGAGCGATGCCTGGATGTGGAGCGCCTTCCCCCTCTCTCCGTCCGCCCACGATGATTCCGGGCAGGCCTGCCCAAAGAGGAGTCGGATTCTCTTCCCAGGGGAGTGTGAGGGCGTAACCGCACAGTTTCATCTGTCCAATTGAATACCTCCTCCGGTGTGTCAAAGAAGTGGGTGCGAGACCGGTATACCACACGCAGCCTGGCTGGATAAAGCAAGGCATAGGGGAGTTTGAGTTCACGAAGGCGGGCTTTGGCGGCTAGGAACGACTGCCGTCGCTGCTGTACTAACTTAGTGGAGTCCGAAAAGATTAAGATTCGTGAGTTGTTGAAGAGCAGCAGTTACCTCACCCAGGCCTGTTCCGGGATAGTGTCCCTTTCACGGTAGTTGAGGAGCTTGGCGATCACATGCCGCAGGCAGGCGCCCGGGTGGGGCTTCTGTATCAGAGCTCTACGTGCACGCTCCACCACGAAGCAGGTCGATAGTTCCCCGGGGGGAAGCCAGCCCTCCAGCCATTCCTTAAGAAAGCGCTCCATATTCCCCTTTTCCCAGTCCTCCGGGAAGCCAACAAAGCGCAGGTTGTTGCATCGTACCCTCCCCTCTGCGTCCTCCACTCTCGATGTCAGCAGGTCCCTCTGCGTGGTCTTGAGAGACAATACTTTCTGTTGCAGCGTAGCGATCACATCCTCCATGCCCAAAATGCTCGTCTTTGTCTATGTGATGCGGGCGACCGCATTCCTCAGGTTCTGGCGCGGGAGCATTACATCTGAGCAGGCCGGGTCTTCCACCAGGTGCCGCACAGCCTTCACGGGGCACCCCGCAACGTCGGATCCAGCCCAGGCGCTGGTCTGCAGTGTCCGCTTGATATGGAGCTGCTCAAGGATCTGAACTGTGACCGGAGAGGCAGGATAACTTCAGGATGCAGGTGTGGCTGGACGGAGCGCTCTCCGCTCACTTCCGCCATGGTGGCTCGCCAAGCCACGCCCCTCTTGTCCATGTGTTTTCACCATGTTGTACAGTAGCACGGTTAAAAAAAAAAAAAAAACAACCACAATGATGCATTCAGTGCTGGCCACCTCATAGTGCCTTTTTTAGGTCGAGCTAGACGTAAGCAATGCGAAGCATTGCTAGTCTGCGAAGATATCTATAGTCACCCGTTTCTGGGAATGAGGACAAGAGGGTGCACGAGCGCAGATTGCACCTCGTGGGCGCGCACAGCGCCGTGCCCCTCTCCTGCCTCGGAAGCAAGCACCAACACGCATGCGCATACCCAGAGACACACACACACACACGAGCACCCATGCACGCACCCATACATACAGTGAACCCGCCGTCGCATACACACACACACACTGCATACACACACGCTTCCCCCCCCTCACCTCACCAGGCTCTTTTCTTGTCCTGTTTTCATGTGGGCTCCTTCTGCCCGGCTCCCGATGGATGGGCGGGCGGGTGCCGGAGAAGCGACCAAGAACACTCTGCGCCTGCGCGGAAGTGCACGCGCCCGCCTGACGTCACTTGTTTTGCTTGTTTGCTATTGGTAAGGATCCTGCGCCCCGCCCGAGTGCTTGTTAATGAATGTTGCTTACTTGTTATTTATATATGTTTCTGTGTTCAACACTATGAAATCTGCAAAGAAAAGTTACACATGATTAGGTAGCTTTTAACTTTCTACTTTCGTTCAGTTTGAAATGTGTGTTTCTAATATTCCTCTTGGCTCAGACAATGTTTTGCCCTGTGCCACAGAACTGTAATAGCCCAGAGACTGAAACCCAGCCCCGTGCACCACAGGGAGTCCATTTTTAGTGCGTTAGTTGCATTAAAGCATCACTTATCCCAAGTGTTATTCTCAGCTGACAAGTGCCATCACACACCGCTGGAATGGGAGTGGGGGAGCCAGGAAGATGCCTGAGTGGGAAGAGAAACCGGGGAGCCTGGGGAGCCGTCTCTTCCCATCATCTGCAGCTGCCGAAGGATGCGGCGCGTGCGCTGCGCTCAGTGGCTCTCACAAGCCCCCGATGACGAACCTGACGTGTGGGAAGGAAACCGAAGGCGCGAATGATAAGCTCCACTTCCGCTCTGCTAAGGATGCAGGTGATACTGCTGGAGACGGGGCACGTGAAGCAGAGGGAGCACACATGGGTTTCCCGCCTCGCCCCCCCCCCCAGCAATGCTAAAAGCTTGTTAAAGTTGTACCATTTCCATAATTATTAACGATTACGCTAAAGTAGAAGTGCGGGCACACATGTCAAACAGAATGGAAGATTGAAGAAATCCTTGTTCTCTCTCTCTCTCCACTGACGCGCCACCTTTCACTCTGTCTCTGTCATCCATCTCCGTGTTTCTCACCCAACCCCTTTTTCCCCCTCTCACGAACTGCCCCTCCTGTTGTTCACTATTTCCTCATCTTCTCTACCCTGCAGTTAAGGGCCAGCGCTAATAAAAAACGGTGCAGCAGGTGCAGTGGCACCAGGGACCAGAGCCCTGGTGGGCCCTAGTAACCCTAACAATGCTCTATTTTGCTACACCAACAGCAGTAAAGGGGGCCTTTTCTCTATTTGCACAAGGGCCCATGGTTACCTTGCTAGCTACTGAGGGAAAATGTAACTTGAGAACACGTGTAGGATGTTTGGTCAAAAATAAAACGAGCTAACCTTTTAATCCCCCAAACTGCACATGATAAAGTTAGTTCTACTTTAGGTTTCTGACCTTATTGTTCTTTACATTAAAGTAGGTGAAACCGCCAGCAAAGCTGGTTTCAGGGTTAGACAAAGGCTTTTTTGGAGTTCATTCATGATGCGAAATCGCGAGCACTCATTTTGCAGTAAAGTCTTTCTCCCCTCGCTCCCTTTATTTTATTTACCCCTCACTGCCTCTGCTTGTCGTGTTTATCTCTACCTCTCTCTTTTCTGCTCCCTCTTTCGCTCTTCGCCGCACCTCCCTGCCCCCGAACTTCCCCAGTCCTGTGCTCCTTCCTGTCCTCACTCCTGTCCCTTGTCCCCCCTCTCTGTCCAAGGCCATTGTATGTGTGTGTGTGTGTGTGTGTGTGTATGGGGGAGGGGCACCTATTGTAATCTGCCCCTTTGAGCACATGTCCCTCGGCAGTACACGGTCTATCTTTTTTATGGTTCGTCATAAGCATCTGGATAAGTTACAACAGGGCTGTGAAGATCTCATGCTTCACATATGCACCACGATTGTCCGCATTCATTAATAGCCTGGTACTGGCTAACTGGATGCTCCTCCTCCAGCGACTGTGAGGAAACAGCCCCCAAGACTGCAGATCGCTATTGGAGGTCACTGCATCTAGCTTCTTTCAATCCAGCCTTTAAAACATCTGTGTGTAATGGTTCTCTGCTCCTAAAGCGTGCCTACATGTTTTGGTAAAAATGACTATGATATGACAAAGAAATACTGCAGAATGGTGAACTACTCGCCGAAAAAGCTCTTTGACGCCTCATCAAGGGTAGTAACCACTATATAAATGCAATTAGTTACATGGGCCACACCCGTTTAAAAGACCCCTCCCCAAAGTTTTTTTTATTCCCACTTAAAGCCCTGCCTCACCCTACATCTCTGACTGCCCATAGTAATCTTGGCCTTCTAATTCACAAGAGCTTATGTTTTTTGTAGTATTTCTATCTATCTATCGCCCTCACTCTATCTATCGCCCTCACTCTATATATCTATCTATTGGCCTCACTCTATCTATCTCTCGCCCTCACTCTATCTATCGCCCTCACTCTATCTATCGCCCTCACTCTATCTATCGCCCTCACTCTATCTATCGCCCTCACTCTATCTATCTATCTATCTATCTATCTATCTATCTATCGCCCACACTCTATCTATCGCCCACACTCTATCTATCGCCCACACTCTATCTATCGCCCACACTCTCTATCTATCGCCCACACTCTATCTATCGCCCACACTCTATCTATCGCCCACACTCTATATTACAGTACCTTTTATTTAAGTATTAATTATTAAAAAAAATTAAAAGCCATTGTTATTTGTAATATCAATACATCTAAGTCCCGTAAATGCAACACATATTGCATTACAAATGCTATAGGTGTCACATTTGTGAAAGTTAAAACTATTGGCATTGTAAATGACAAAGCTATTAATTTCGCTATTTTCAAAACCAAAACATAAATAAAAAATGTGTAATTTACAATACCAATAGCTCAAACTTTCCTAATGCGAGACCTATTGCATTGCAAATGCTTGTTCTTATACTGTCAGCCATGCTGCTGAGCACAGGAGCGCTCACACGTGGCTTAAAGAAAAGAATAACTCTAAAATGCAGCCTGTATTGACCATGTCATGGTGCTATTGTTTTCTTTACTTTCAGCCATGTTGCACAGCAGCGTGATCGCAGCTGTGCAACATGTCTAAAAAAATTTATAAAGCCAATAGTATTAGACGATATCTATTGGCTATGCCAATGCTTATTTAAAATGTTTTTGTAAATCTCAGATTCTCCTTTTCTACCATGTTCCTAGGTTGTGCTCTGAGAATCAAGGTGATTGCTCTTAGACTGACATTCTTCACTTGACCGCAGGGTGTGACTCTTGGGTCACTTTTTTACCTAATGTCACAGACCATTGCCATAATTGTGAGTACAAACGAAGTGCAGTATCAGAGACTGGACAATTACATTTTACAAATAAATGAAGTCTTATCAAAGAGAAAGTTATAAGCATCTATGCATGTACGTTTGGCCAATACACGCTGAAGTTATTGTTCCCGCATCAAAGGATTCAATTGCATGAATATTTTCATGCGAGTAAAACTGGTCACCGAGGCTAGAAGTAGAAAGTGTTAATTACTGTGAGTTTGTGTACAGCCACAATCTATATATTTAAGCATGTTTAACCAATTTTTCTCAAATTTTCCCACCGTGAAAAAGGTCAGAAATATACTCCTGACAAGGGTGGTGGAAAAATGTTTTCTAGGATGGGCCAGGTAGACAGTGCAGCAACCCCACAACCCAACAACACGCCCCCCCCCCCCTCAAACTGTACCTCCAAAACAATGAAGTACCTGTCGCGGCAGACAGAGCAGGCTGACCCCAACAGGAGGTCCCACCTGCCAATGGATCCCCAAGTTTCAGCCCATTGTCAATTGGCCTTCTCTCCTTCTGTTGAGCCCCACGGAGAGACCGGCCATCAAACTTGCTTCTCTCGTATATAAAGAATATTCAAGATCGCATAATTGCCTGGTCAACCTGATGTCAGTCTGCCGAGATATGTGACCGAGAGATTGACCCCTCTCGGGCCACGGTACCCGCAGACTGCGAGCGATGCCTGGATGTGGAGCGCCTTCCCCCTCTCTCCGTCCGCCCACGATGATTCCGGGCAGGCCTGCCCAAAGAGGAGTCTGATTCTCTTCCCAGGGGAGTGTGAGGGCGTAACCGCACAGTTTCATCTGTCCAATTGAATACCTCCTCCGGTGTGTCAAAGAAGTGGGTGCGAGACCGGTATACCACACGCAGCCTGGCTGGATAAAGCAAGGCATAGGGGAGTTTGAGTTCACGAAGGCGGGCTTTGGCGGCTAGGAATGACTGCCGTCGCTGCTGTACTAACTTAGTGGAGTCCGAAAAGATTAAGATTCGTGAGTTGTTGAAGAGCAGCAGTTACCTCACCCAGGCCTGTTCCGGGATAGTGTCCCTGTCATGGTAGTTGAGGAGCTTGACGATAACATGCCGCAGGCAGGCGCCCGGGTGGGGCTTCTGTATCAGAGCTCTACGTGCACGCTCCACCACGAAGCAGGTCGATAGTTCCCCGGGGGGAAGCCAGACCTCCAGCCATTCCTTAAGAAAGCGCTCCATATTCCCCTTTTCCCAGTCCTCCGGGAAGTTGTTGAAGAGCAGCGGGTACCTCACCCAGGCTTGTTCCGGGATAGTGTCCCTGTCATGGTAGTTGAGGAGCTTGATCGTACCCTCCCCTCTGCGTCCTCCACTCTCGATGTCAGCAGTTCCCGCTGCGTGGTCTTGAGAGACAATACTTTGTTGCAGCGTAGCGATCGCATCCTCCATGCCCAAAATTCTCGTCTTTGTCTATGTGATGCGGGCGACCGCATTCCTCAGGTTCTGGCGTAGGAGCATTACATCTGAGCCGACCGCCCTGATCTTGGCGTCCAGAGCATCCCTAGACTGGGTAATGGCAGCTAGGAGGGCCGTGTTGTCTGGCACAATGTTTTGAGATCCCCCGGGCGGAGCCGCCGGAGCCCCCTGACCTGTGAACGTATCCATAGTGCTCTGCTTAGAGGAGCCCCTGCCGGGCTTATCCCTGGTCATAGTGGCACAGTCCCTGTCCCACTAACCTCAGTCAAGGAGTCCCCTGGCAGTTTATATGTGGCTGTTCCCACGAACATCGGGCAACCGCTCCCACAAACGTTGGGGTCCCACTTCCGACTGCATCACTATGGAGGCTGGCCGTCCCCCAATCCACCTCTCCTCTGGCCGGCCCAGTGAAGCCCCCTAACACTGGACTCAGGCATTAACCCCAGTGATACTCCCCCACCGCGGCCCGACTTGACCGCCGATGCCCCCAAAACTCCTTTCTGGCCAAGACTGCCGATCCTCCAGCGGGAATACATGGAGAAATGGGGAGGGGGTGAGAGATGTCAGAGCCCAGAGATGCACAAGGAGGCTGCGGGCCACAACTGACTGCTGAAACTGGGAAGGCCCCAAATGCCGTCATAGGCCTCCCACACAGCCCGGGCCTCGCACAGCCCTCCACGCCGCGGCCCGACACGGCTGCCAAGCCTTGCAACACCCCTCGCAGGAGTCATCAGTACCAGAGGGGCGCCCGCCCCATGTGGCGCCTCCCGCACAGCCCAGTCGACGGCGTCCAATAAACAATGATGGAGGGGGGAAGACGACAAAGCAATGGGCACGAGCCCCACCAGTGCGCCAGCGGGCTGCCCCTCAGTGGCTCGCCTCACCCCAGTCCCCAAGGGACCCCTTCGATACGAACAGTCTATGCACCCCCCCCTCCTGCGGCTCGACCAGACCGCCGAGCCCCCAGCTATTCTATGTAGCTGGGGGGACAGAAGGCTCAAAACGTGACAAGGGGCCCGGTTCCCCTCCCGGTATCCGGCTGGCCCACCGCTTGCACGGGGACACCGCACCAAGATGGCGACTGTCTCCTCTTCAATGCCGCACTGCTGCTGCCCAAAATGGCCGCAGAGTATACCGCACCCCTGCAGGAGACCTCAAAGCTAGGGGGCAGCCAGCCTCCGGGAAAGGATTCCCATCTCGTTGGAGCCGGCCAGGACACCAGCACACCTCACCGCACGGCTCACCGACACCGCCGCAGCGTCACCACTCCTTGAACGGGGAGCCAGGCGACCCACCGACTGCTCTCCCCAGGCCGTGCCTCCAGCAGGCCGTGTCTTCCACCAGGTGCCGCACAGCCTTCACGGGGCACCCCGCAACGTCGGAGCCAGCCCAGGCGCTGGTCTGCAGTGTCCGCTTGACATGGAGCTGCTCAAGGATCTGAACGGTGACCGGAGAGGCAGGATAACTTCAGGATGCAGGTGTGGCTGGACGGAGCGCTCTCCGCTCACTTCCGCCATGGTGGCTCGCCAAGCCACGCCCCTCTTGTCCATGTGTTTTCACCATGTTGTACAGTAGCACGGTTAAAAAAAAACAACAAAAAAAAACAACCACAATGATACATTCAGTGCTGGCCACCTCATAGTGCCTCTTTTCTTTTACTGTCAGCCATGCTGCTGAGCAGCAAGCCTAAACAAAACGTTGACGAAGGAAAAGCTCTCGCATAGGTGCGACCTATTGGCTTGACCAATGCTTGTTCATTTAGATTTTGGTTCTTGTATGGAAAAAAACTCTGAAGTTTTGCGCATAATCTGTTAAGACCAATAAATACTGCAAATATATTTTGCTTCATAGCTTTAACAAAGAAAAGTCTTTAATCAGAAATGTCCCTATGTTAAAAATCAAATTATTTAGCTTAATATTTTTTATAAACAAATGATGCATTGTGTGTTTTTGCAATTGTTTTGGAAACGGTTTACTCCTTTTTTGCTGTGGCCGAAAACAAATGTGTTATATCGAAAAAAGTAAGCTCAGTTTGAGGATTTGTCTAGGTCGAAAAAAACATGCTTTCGTGGTCTCCAGAGTGGTACCAATCCACTCCACCCCAGCAAGAACAAAGTCCAGTTTGTCGCCAATAGACAGCAGGGGAGTGGCTCTATCCAAGGAAACAGCACCACTCAGCATCCCGTCATGAGCAACGAAGGGCCTCGTAAAGACGCGTCCTGTGTAACTGTGCGTGGACGACCCATTTCAGTTCTCCCCAGCAGTCCAATTTATGCTAACTGTGCCACCACCTGGGGGCTGCTTGCCAGTACCAGGGAAAGTGAGGGATATGGCAGCACGAGCAGCGTCAATGCTCCAGATGTGCAGCAGTAGTTTTTACACAAATAAACCAGACCATGAGTGATGAAAGACCTGTTGGTCAAGGTTGCGAAGTGTCTGTCGCTGAGGGAGCTCCAAGCTGACACCTCAGACCTGTTGCAGCAGTTGACAGTACATTTTTTTGAAGAGAGGGCCCACTTACCTGCGCTGACCACGTCCCTTAGTCATGGTAGCATGAGCAGCCCAGTCAGTTTAGAGCATAACCGGCCATTCGATAGACTGCAAGCGGAATATCAGGGAGGGCAGCTGCAGGGATAGGAACAGCCATTCATAATATCAGGTTTTATGACAGTTGGGGGGCGTGGCCAAGCACGCGATGTGAGAGGACGTGCTCGGGCTGAGCTCCAAGTGAAGCTCCCCTACCACGGGCCATTTATCCTGCATTTTCTGGCGGAACCGGGCCCAAACTCGGACCGAGTGTACCCGGGTACCCGGCCCACCTCCAGTGCGAATTCCAGGCGAATCGGAGCACCTGACCCTCCGACCGGCGGCGACCCTGACGGCTGGCCGCCCAGGGCGCACTTCCGGCCGGCGACCCCTACTACCTGAGGCCGGGGATCCGGCCCTGCGGAGTAGGCCGCACAGCGAGTGGCCTACAGTGCGCAATCCAGCGTGGAACCCGGACCACGTCCCATGAATCGGAAACTCCACAGTGACTAAGCTCTGCAGGGGCCTCGGACACCAGCGAGAGGCTCGCCGCCTGAGCTCACGCAGGGCCACGAGATCAGCCTGCCCCGTCTGCCAACACTGGGGATGCCCCGCCGAGCTCCGTGACTGCCAGGGGGTGAGTGCGCGAAACTGACTAGAGACCCACCTTGGCACCATCGACCCAAGGCCCTGCCGGCCTAACACATACGCTGCCCAGCACAGTCCGCTGGACCCCCCCTGACCCGCTTGCCGCCCTGACATCGGCCCGGCCCAGGAAAGGAACCTGCGACACGATACCGAACACCTCCAACGGCCCAACCGCACGGGGGCCCCAGGCGCTGCGAACACCCACACCGCGACAGCCCGTGGCGGTCTGTATCACCGCCCCATCCTACCTACTGGCACCAGAACCACCCACCCCGGCTGGACAGACACCGGTGGATCACCGAGCCGGGCCGCCGCGAGGCCCACACAGACACCGTCACCCCTGGGCCCGGCAGACCACCGCCGGAGACTGCGCGGCCCTGTCTCTCGGGCCTCTGCACATGTCCACCTCACAGAAGACGTCACGGATCATCACCGGACCCGCCTGGCGCCGAGAGGCCTGGACCGCGCCACACGCACACTGAGGCCGCACCACATCGGCCCTCACTGATAGTCGGCCCAGCCCTGAGAGGCTCTCCCGGCCCGGTGCAGACACGAAGATTTTACAATTCGCACCCCCCACCCCTACCGGGCTTGTGCCAGACACCGTAGACCCCCAGGCGACGCTGGGTGGCGCCTGGCGTCGGCCGGCGGGGTGCATCTTCCCGGACCCAGTGGACGGACTCACCAGGAGAGGCCTACCGTTCCGGCCCGCCGGGCCGCCACGTGGCGCAGACAGGAGGCGACCAGCAATCAGGTCTGACACGGCGCTGACCGCCACACCTGGGAGTTCATATGACAGTTACTGCGCAACCACCTCGTCCTCCCCAGTCGGCTGCATAACGCGGAACCCTGGAGCCCTGCGGTGGGGTGGCCTTCCCCCCCCCCCCGCCTACGGCCGCACACCATTCGCCACAGGAACGACAGAGGACCTGACCGGGAGACTCGCACACACCGGTCCCTCCGCCACGCATTGCGGGGACGTACCCACCCGACTGACCAGCCGCAAAGACCTCCCACATGTCAGGGGGGACCAGGGCAAAGACTGGCACAGGGGGGACTCTTGGCAAAGGGAAAATGGTGAAAACCGTAGAGGCGGACCAAACTGCATCCAAACTGGACACTATGCTGGCAGCCATGGAGCGCCTGGAGGAATCCATGCAGCTGACCCGTACGTCGCTGGAGAACAGGATCGACAAGGTGGCCGTGGATCTGACACTTCTTTGGGCAGACCACAAGAAACTGACCGACCGCACCGCGACCCTGGAACACACGATCGCGGAGACCACACCCAAACTGGCGCAGACGGACAGACACGTCCAGGACTTACTCAACCGGGTGGAGTTCCTTGAGGATAGGGCAGAGGACGCGGAAGGACGGGCCAGAAGGAACAACGTGCGCATAGTGGGCCTGCCGGAACGATGGGAACGGAGAGAGACGGCGGAACACATGAAGACCTGGCTCAGAGAGCTCCTACCAGAAGGCACGCTGTCGCCGCACTTTGTAGTGGAACGGGCACACAGAGTGCCATCCCGCCCACCCCCGGAAGGCTCCAACCCGAGGCCGATGCTCATGCGGGTGTTGAACTACCGCGACCGAGATGCCATCCTTCGCGAAACGCGGAAACTGTCAAATATACAAGTGGACAACGCCAAGGTGATGTTCTTCCCCGATTATACCATACAAGTTCAACGAAGACGTCAATCCTTCCTCGCGGTGAAGCAACGACTTAGACGCTTGGCTCTCAAATACTCGCTGTTGTTTCCGGCTCGCCTCAGAGTGGTGGCACTGGACAAGACCCATTTCTTCGACACCCCAGAGGCGGCGGTGGCATGGCTGGATTCGGGAGTAGACACGAACCCTGGGCCCGTGCCGAGGGAACAGCGCCGGAATCGTGGCGCTCGCAGGCGGAGACAAC
Source organism: Lissotriton helveticus (assembly GCF_964261635.1). Lineage (NCBI taxonomy): Eukaryota > Metazoa > Chordata > Amphibia > Caudata > Salamandridae > Lissotriton > Lissotriton helveticus. The sequence goes on from NC_136069.1 coordinate 912,326,291, forward strand.
GACACACCTCGAGGGCCGAGTCACCGACCATGGCAACGGAAATCGGCCCAACCCCGGAGCAAATTCAGAATGAACAACTGGAAGCCGTCCGCATAACAGCTGCGATCAGCGGGTCACAATCACCTATCCTGCTTTCCAACACCAGCCCGCACTCACGCGGGAGCGAAAACGACGACTACATGTTCGGTCTGCCAGATGACTCGAACCCAGAGGGCCTACCTGACGTCACGCCCCAAACGTCAGATCTGATATCGTAAGCAATCCTCCCCAACCCAGCCCTGGCTGGACCGACATGTCTCACATAATGGACCAGTCAGCACACCCCCACGGATGGCCCGATCAGGGGCCCACATTGGCGCTACTGGAGGCCCTGGCAGCCATAAACGTCACCTTCTCCGGGGTCTGTGCTTTGCTACCTAACACCCCCCCCCCCCACCCCCCCGCCCACCGGACTGCCGCGGAGCTGCCGTGGCACCGGGTGAGGGGCCGGGGCTATCCCGCTGGAGCGCCACCGGGATCATAACTTTGGAGGGGTGGACGGACCCCTAGAGGTGAGTGCCCCTCCCCCGGGGGAATAAAAGATGTGATCCCGCCATGGGACCAACTGTCCGGGTCAAGTGACACTGGGAACCGGTCCTGGCTACAGACGCTATAACTGACTCCTGGCGCCCTTTTGGCCCACTGCCCGTGGAAGGGGGGCCACTACAGCTCTTTGGGCGTACCGAACTACCTTGTTTAATTCAAGTGCTGTATTTAGTCATCCCCCCATTGAACTTACGGATTGATTGAGCTCGATAGAGCGTTTGGGCGACGACCTGTTTCTGTTGTTGCCCTTTTGGTATTATGTTTATGTTCAAGTTCTACCTTTTGAGACTAGTGTTGGTACTGACCTGCTATTGCGTGCATCCTTGGGACTGTGGGGAGGGGGCGTGGGGTGACAATGCTCATTGTTCGCTGCTGCTGTGCGGGTGCGGGTGGGGCGGGCGGGGGGCTGGGGGGGGGGGTTGGGTGCTTGGCCGCAATCAGCACTCTGATGGCTACGTTTAAATTTTGTACCTGGAATGTCAGGGGCATACACACACCCTCACGTAGATACCAGGTATATTCCTACCTTAAAAGGCATCAGTTCCAGATTGCACTGCTGCAGGAGACACACCTAGTTGCCACTGAGGTGGCCACACTTCGCCGTAAGTGGAGGGGACAGATATTTGCCACGACCTTCTCAGCATTTGCGAGAGGAACCTTGATCTGGGTCCGGCCCGAGGTCCCGTTTGCACTAACACACAGCAATGTTGACACTGAGGGACGCTACGTCTTCATACAGGGCAGGCTTGACGGGCAGCAGATCGTCATAGCCTCCATCTACGCACCTAATGTAGAACAGGGGACATTCTTCACGCGGCTGTCGGCGGTGATAGCGTCTTGGCCGGACGTACCCTTGATGGTGGGCGGGGATTACAACTGCATGTTAGACGCCTCCCTTGATTGCTCGTCCCTCCTGGCAGCGATCGCCCCGGTACAGGCGACCTCCAGGGCCCTCCTTGACTGGGCGACACAGTGGAACTTACAGGCCTGGCGCGTCAGAAACCCCACCGCCCGGGTGTATTCTTACTACTCGGGAGCCCACTCACTACATGTCAGGTTGGACAGATTCATGATGTCCCGTGACCTGCTCCCCTCCGTGTCTGACACTGACTACCTAGGCCGGACGCACTCGGACCATAACCCGCACACGCTGGTATATGGATGGAAACGCCCACGCCCGCCCGTACCAACGTGGCGCCTGCAACCGGATCTCCTGCTTGACACCCCATTCCGAGAGGAAATCTCCGGGAAGATCTTACAGTACTTCGAGGACAATATTGACTCGACTTCCTCCCCGAGAACCGAGTGGGACGCCTTTAAGGCGGTGACCCGGGGTAGCTGCCTCGGTGTCCAAGCGGGCTTGCGTAGGCAAGTGGAGAGAGATCTGATACGGGCGGAAGGGGCACTACTGGATAAAGAACAGGGGACAACGGGGGGCGATGATGCCCAACTCGTCTCGGCCAGAGCAGACCACGCTGCCTTGCTGGAGCGCCTAAAGAATATCAACTTCGCAGCACATTCCGCACGCACCCACAACGCAGGCGACAAGCCTGGCAGGCTACTATCATGGTTGGTACGGCAGGACACGCAATCCGCATCGATCCTATCTATCCGCACAGCCCAGGGTGTTGAGGTCTATACCCAGAAACAGATCCATGATGCGTTCACATCGCATTACAAATCCCTGTACAGCTCACGACTACGAGCCACGGTGGTGGAGATCACAGACTATCTGGCGGCATTACGGCTCCCGACCGCCACCGCTGCCCAACAGGCAGAACTGGGAGCCACGCTCACTGATGTGGAGCTGCGTGAGGTGATTTTCTCCCTCTCCAATTGCAAGGCGCCGGGCCCCGACGGGCTCCCGGCGGAGTTTTACAAGGCATACTCCCTGGTGTTAATACCGGAACTGCTGTAAGTGTACAAGGCGGCGCTGGAAGACGCTGAACTCCCGGCGTCCCTGAACGAGGCTAACGTGGTCTCCCTGCTGAAACCAGGTAGGGAAGCGAGCGACCTCGGCTCATACAGGCCGTTGGCGCTCCTCAATACCGATTACAAAATACTTGCAGCGGCCCTGGCCCGGAGGCTTGCACCACTGGTCCCCACTCTGGTACACTCTGATCAGAATGGCTTCGTACCCACACGGAGCACGTCCTACAATCTCCGCCGTTTTTTCAGGGTCCAACGTTATGCGACCCTAACCTGGCCACGCTCGGGATGCATTGTACTTGATTTGGAAAAGGCGTTCGACTCGGTGGAGTGGCCATATCTCCTCCGAGTCATCGAGAAGTACGAGCTGGGGGATGCTTACGTCCAGATGGTGGGACTTCTCTATCAGGCGCCCGAGGTCCGGGTCCGGACTGGACGGTTGTTCTCGGACAGGATTCGCATCGGGAGAGGTACCAGACAGGGCTGCCCCCTCTCCCCCATTTTATTCGCCTTGGCGATGGAGCCGTTGGCGGAGATGCTCCGCACCTCCGGAGACACCTGGGGCATCCCGCTGGCGGATGGCATTCACTCGGTGTCTCTGTATGCCGATGATTTGTTATTATATGTCAGAGACCTCACGCACATAGCAGCGGCGATCACAGACATCTTTCGGATGTTTGGAGACATGTCGGGGCTCCACGTCAACTGGGCCAAATCAGGGGCCTATGCATTCGATAGCGAGATGCCACAGTGCGAGGTGCGCATGACGGGGGAGACGCTCCGATGGCACCCGACGGTATTTAGGTACCTAGGGATCTTAATATATCGAGACCCTATAGACCTCCTGGAGGGAAATCTAGTGAGAGCCATTTCCTCGCTCACGGCCCAGGTCACGTTCTGGAACTCCCTCCCACTGAATGTACCAGCCAGGGTGGCACTCACCAAGATGATTATGCTCCCTCGGCTTCTCTATTTTTATACCAATCTGCCAGTGTATGTGCCGGCACACATATTTAGAGGACTGGACACCCTCACCAGACGCCTCATCTGGAATAAGGGGAGACCCCGGGTAGCACTGAAGACCCTGTATGAACCCACAGACGCTGGAGGCCTGGCGGTTCCCAATCAGGAGCTCTATTACTTAGCGGCGCAGCTGCAGTGGGTTGCCTACTGGCTGAGCGGTAAGAACCTAGTGGACACGGCCACAGCCGATTCCATCCTCTCTCCCGTACAGGCGCTCACACTCTTCCACCCACTGACACAGGGCCGGCCCCCCACACAGGTCCATGTAGCGGTGGCAAAGCGGTGCCTCGTGCGGAGCCTCCGGCTCACCAAACACTCGGTGCCCTATGCCCCGAACCTACCTCTGCTGGGGACACCCCTGGGCGCAGGCACACTGTCCTCGACCGAGCTGCGCAGCTGGACTGCGGCAGACTTGGACGACCTAGGCGACCTGTACAGCGACGGGGAGCTGTTGCCCTTCGAGACCTTGACCACGAACACAGAACTGCCGGTGGGTCAATTTCTGACACACGCCAGGCTCCTCCATGAGTTGACGAAGGCGTGGGGTGACCTCAGCCGCAAACCGTCCACTCATCTACTCATCCAATATCTGCATGTGATGGGAGATGGGTCCCACCTTGTGCATTGGCTTGCGCAAGCCTTACACAGCCACACGCAATTTTCCTCTCAGAGACTGAGGGAAAAGTGGATGACCGACCGTGGCACAGACTGGACGGACAACCAATGGAACGCTATTTTAGCAGGCGCCAGGGTCATCCCCCGCAACGCACGATTCAAGATTATCCAATACTACATCATCCACCGTGCATATCTGTCTCCGGACAAACTGAATCGCTACTTCGGACTCACTTCGTCGGCGTGTCCCAGATGCGGCCTCCAGGACTCGGACTTCCTGCATGCACTCTGGAGCTGCGCTCATCTTACCTCGTACTGGTCTGCGGTCGCGGACATGTTGACGGCGGCCACAGGCGAAACCCTTCCCAAGACGTGGGAAGTATGCCTACTGGGACTCTACAGGAGAACCAAGCAGACCAAGCTACGGGCGCGCTTTTGGGATTTAGGCCTCATTACGGCCAAGCGTCTTATCACACGACGTTGGAAAAGCGCCGACCCACCGCGCCCTGCAGACTGGCGTCGCTCTTTTCCCAACTGGGCCTGTGCGGAGAGTGTGTCACTCCACAGGGAGGAAACCGCTGGCCTACGTAAATACCCGATCGCCCAGGACTGGGACGCGGCCCTGATTGCATATCACCGCGCATGCACACAAGCCGGCATAGAGTACCGTCTCGACACGGCACAGAGGGGGCCCACTTGATAGCTGTCCACACCTGGCACGGACTCCGCCGCCCCTCTTCCCCCCCCTCCCCCCCCTTCCCCCCCTCTCCCCCCTCTCCCCCCCCTCCTGTCCTCCCCCCGCTCCGCGCGCCCCCCCCCCTCCCATCCCCCCCTCCTCCCCCGAGGACTGAGGCCTTACACGACGGAGACGTCCCCTGCCACATTCGCCTCCCTGCCGCTCGCTCCCCCCCCCTCCCTTACCTTGCAGCCGCGGCGACGCCGCCTCCTCACTTGTCCCCGCCCCTGCATGACCCACATCGGATGCACCACACACAGTTAGGGTCCTAGGTGCACTGCCACACGCACTAATGCTAGTCCAACAGTTATTGAAATGTTTCCCCCCCCCCCTGTATTAGACTACCCAGTTAACTCTTTTGGTTGACACAGAGGCCGTTCATACTGTGCCCTTGATCATGCCCGACCACACCTCCTCGTCTGCATCTCACGTGAGGCTGCTTCGATGCGCCCAGGACTAGGAAGCGGACACCCAGCGATCCATGCGACATCGGAGGGTATACTGTTGCCTCTATCCTCTGCTACATTGCTTAGGGGACTCCATTTCACACAATGACTGTTGACTTTTCTTTTTGAACACGCTGGTCCCTTTCCGCAGTGCTGCGAACTGCGGGCACTGCACCATGAGTCACTTCCTGGCACAGTCACTTATGAACTAATGCACTTCCACCAGCAACTGTTTATTTTCACTCATGTATAACTGATATGTCGACCTGTGCTATCTGCTGGGTACTGTTTGTGGCAATAATCCGTTGTTATGACACTGTATGAATAACTACTGGCTTATCTGTGAAATTAAATAAAGTTTGAGACCGTTGGTCTTTAAAAAAAAAAAAATCAGGTTCTATGACAGTTGAGGAAAGATTCCAGCGTCCGCCATGAGCAGCTTTCAAGCTTGCATGCTTCGAAGATCAAGATAGGTGGCCAACGGTCAACCGCATTTCAGGCCATTCAGGTTTGGAGGAGGGGCTGTAGGCTCACAATAATGCGGCTTCCAGTTTTGCAAAGGCCTCTTCAGGAGTGCCCTGCCTGCCCCCTCCTCAGGACACTGGATCCCACTTCTGGCTGTGTCAGTCCGCTTTAGGGCATTAGCTGTCCACGTGCGTGTGGAAACCTGTTCAGCTGTGCACCCCTGCAGGCTAAGCAGTGCACAGGCAATGGCAGCACTTAACAACGGTGGCCAGCTTGACCTGTAGCTGCCCAATCAACAGTGGGCCATTCAGAGAAGTCTCAGGGAGCAGCCCTCCAGACACCCTGCGTACGATCTCCGATCAGCCGTGGCGGCTGCAGGGGATATCCTACTCTCTGCGCAGCGGTGAGCCCCACAACCCTTCGTTCTCTGCCAGCCACATCTCTTGCATCACCAGGCCTCACCGGGACAGACAGGCATGCTGTAACCCCAGTGCTCCTCAGTCCACAACATCCTGGGCCTGCAATGGAAAGATGGCAGGAGATTCCTGCAGTCCTAACCCCCGCTGCTCCATACCATCACCTGGTGTCCAAACCTTATGGGCCACAGGCTCGGTCCCAGGCCTCTGCGATTGATCACCACAGTGCCGCTTCCTCGCCTCCCACAGCAGCAGTCTCGCCTGTGATGACAGCAGAACAGATGGGGAATGCGGGAAAAGACGTTCATGATCGATGATGGCAGGCTCCCGGCTGGATAATCAGGGTGAGCAGCTGAGCTTGCTTAAAGCATGTCCAGAATGCTGGCTGCTCAAGCTGCGTCCATGGTCCACTCGCCTGATGGGGCCCTTTTCCTACTTGCTGCTGCCTATTTGTCCTGACCTCACTGGGATGCCTTCTCATACTGCCTAATAGTGAGTACCCTGCAGACCAGACCATACACAAGGGATACCACATACTGTATATTACAGGCTGGTCACCCCCCCATGCACTGTCATATTGCTACAGAGAAGTGAAGCTTGTCGGGGTCGCGAATTGGACCCCTTGGTCCCAGGGATTAGGTGTCACCCGCGTTGGTGGGCACCCTCACATACACTACTTGCTGGGAGACTGCTGTAGAGCCATCTATTGACATTGTACCTGGGTATGACCCTTGATGTCACCATCGGTGGAATTGGGAGAAACACTGTTGTGCCTGTTACTACAATTGTACGGGGAGTGAGCCAAAACAGCTCAAACTGCCTTTTGAGAGGGATTAAACACTGTTGATGGAGCATAGGCCGCATCCCATATCAAAGGTGGTGTGATAGGAGGGCTTGCAGTCAATCAGACAGCTGGAATGGATGCAATCATGTCTGAGCTCAGGATGGGCTTTCATTACATAAATGCCGGCTTTGACAATATTGCAAACCACCTGGACCAAATGGGTGAGTGCCTGGACAGACCAGATGAGCGGATGGTGGGAGCAGAGGAGAGTATATCGGGGCTGGAAGATACTACCACCACAGTTGTGAAGTGGCTGGAGATGCTGCTAAACCCAGTGACCATCAAAAATGAAGATCTGGAGGCCAGATGATGTCGCAATAATATCTGTACCTTGGGTGTTGCGGAGACAAAGAACACAGGATGTCTTTACCGCCTCAAATCTGACCTGCTGAGAAGACAAGGCTATTATTGCTACATTTGTGGTGGGGTGTGTGCACAGGTCCAGCTACCCCCGCCCCACCACGGCTGATCGTTGCCCGACTCCTCAATGTCAGGGTCCCAGATGTAGCGCTTCAGAGAACACGAGAGCTAGGCCCTCTCCAGTTACTAGGACTCCGCTGTCTCCGTTTTTCTCCGACTTCACCATGTCAGTCCAGGAGGCCGGATGCAGATTCAACGAGGCCAAGGCGGCATTGCGCAAACTGGCACTAAAGTATGGAATGCTATCACCTGACCAATTCCGTGTGGAATGACGATGGAATGGCCCGTTTTTTGGCAGCCCGGCTGACACAAAGGCTTTCTGCAAACAGGGAGCCTGGTACCGCATGTCCAAGGGGTGCACAACCATTGCCAGAATGAAGCCTGTAGAACTTGCAGGTTGCTGCCTGCATGGACTTTTTCCTGTTGGACTGTGGACACTGACTGTGGGGAGGAACTATCACTGGCTACTCTTTTGACCTCTGCCATCCACTCCTGTTGTTGGCACACCAGCGATGTTCGATCCAGCCGGTCACATAGACCCATCTACGATCTCAACGCTATATTTAGTATCCCTAATCAGTGCCACCCGCGGCGGTGTTGGGGAAAATGTTTTGTTATATGATAATACTGGGATCGACTTGGCATGTTCGCGCCAGGTGTGGGTGGGGTAAGAGGGGCTTCTGTTGTTGGTTTGTGTTTCTTTGACTCTATCAGCATACTATTATGCTCCTATACCATACCAGATGCAATACAGCCTGTTTTTGTTCACGACAAATGTCTGCACATAATAACACATGTCCATTCGCAGACACTACTTTTATGTACCGTAATATCCAAGGCCTCAACAGCCCAGGCAAGGGCAAACAAATGCTGCAGTATCACAGTATCGATATAGCCTTACAGGAGACTCATTTACCACCCAGCCTCTCACACACGTTTGCAAACACATGGCATCCGCATCTATTCTTCTCCAGTTACAGTACTTGCTCATGTAGAGTGTCTCTGTTAATAAACACCTACATATTCAACTCTGTGTCACCCATACCGATGAGGATGGCAGATGTATGCTATTGGCAGACCACCTAGCAGAATACTGCATATTATTTATCAATGTCTATGCTCCGAACTCTGACAACCCAGGCTTCTTTCAGGCACTCCCGCCCTAATTGACCGCACGACACATTTCACATTGTAATGGGGGATTTTAATGTGCTCCTTGATCCGGTGTTCGAAACCACAGCATAGACCCAGGTCAGAAAGCCCCGCTCGCTCTGTATCTTGCAGGACAATTTGATACATACACACTCGGAGATCCCTGGGGCCTGCAAAACTCTGCCTTCCCTGCCTACAGATTTTACTCGGCTCCCCAAGACACCTGGACACGCATAGATTATTGGTTCCTATCGGCCACACTTACACCATGGCTTCTCTCAGTCACACATCTCCCACTGACTCTCTCTGATCATTCCCCAGTTGAGATGACTACGCATTCTTCTGGCGGAAGGTCTTGAATGAGACTGGAGACTTTTCAACATGGCACTTCATGTCTTTTGCACTAAACTCCGTTCAGCCATCACTGAATATTTTGAACTTCACTAGAAATCAGTTCAATCACAGACTACCCTGTGGGAGGCCTTTAAGTCGTACATCAGCAGCATGTGTGTACATAGAAATGCAAGGGTATTACATGACCTGCGCAGGACACTGGTCCCCATTGAGGCAGACCTGGCAGACTTTGTTTGTGTAAGTGCTCAACGCACCACTGAGGCCCATCCGCACCAATGTACTAAGTTACTGGCTGAGTTCAGGGAGACTGCTGAATAAGAGGCTCCCTATCTGCAGAAGTATACCAGAGCCTGCCTCAATGGGGAGGGGGAGAGGCATAACGCATGCTCTCTAGGCTTTTACGACCACCCAGGGGAACATCTTGTATATCAAAGTTAAAGCAGTCTGACGGCACCCGAATCATAGACTCTATGGGCATACAGACTGAATTACTTCATTATTATACCATTCTTTATAGCACACGATTGGGTGACGACCTCACTGAAAGGCGGCCTGTCTGAGTGAGGGGGCCAAGGTCTGGCTCACTACTGCACCCCAACAGTTTCTTAGTGAACATTGCACCTCTGAGGAGATCATTCAGACGATTGATTCGATGGACGGCTCCAAGGCACCTGGCCTAGATGGGTACACAGGTGCTTTTTACAAAGCATACTAGCACGTCTTAGTGCTGCACCTCTTTGCTATGTACTCAGAAGCTTTGGAGAAGAGTGCGCTCCCACCCACAGTGCGAGAAGCAGTGATTACACTACTCCTGATGCCGGGTAAAAACCCTCAACATTGCTGTTCCTATCGCCCATTATTGTTAGTAATTTTTTATAACACAATCTTAGCTAAACTACTGTCAACCCACCTTGCACTACTGATGGACCAGATTATCTCACCGGCCCAATCAGGCTTCGTCCCACTGTGCTCCACATCTCTGAACCTCCGTACAGTCTGAGCTGTTCTTAATAGAAATCCTCTACTGTACCCCTCGTGGTCGCCGTATTGGACGCAGAGAAAACCTTCAATTTGTTGGAATGGCTGTTCCTACAAGCCACTCTTAGTAAAATGGGCTTTCTGCGTAACTTCTGTTCCCTACTAGCTCTCCTTTAATCACTACTGACAGCTCAGATTAGGGTCAATTGTACTCTTTCAGCTCCATTTTCAATCACGCGGGGGCACGGTAGGGCTGTCTCCTCTCACAGTGGCTTTTCATTATATCGATGGATCCGTTGGTGCACTACCTCCAGGATTAACATCTACACAGGCTTGCACTTTAAACCAGGCCTGCTTTTGGTTTCACTCTATGCCGACTATATATTACTTTTTATATGGCACCCTGCTGATAACTTACCTCCGAAACTCTGGGAGTTAATTGGGTACGTGACCCTATATGGCCTCCATATATAAATTGGAATAAGTCAAAACTATTCCCACTAGAAGATGCGACCACTCTGACGCACTGTGACTTCCTCTTGACTGTGTGCGACGGTTCTGTTCGCTATCTGGGAATTCATATACATTGAGACCAGGAACAAGTCATACATTTAAACTATGGTCCGGCAGTGGACAAGCTCACCACTCAGGCAGAGCGTTGGATTAGACACCCTCTGTCCATGGTGGAACACATTGCCATTTTTAAAATGGTAGTACTCCCCCTGTTTCTTATCTTTTTCAAAATGTCCCCATTCTGCCGACAATTTCGTTCTTTGCGACCTTGCGGATTATACTGACCAGCCTTATTTGTGCTGGCAGGCAGCCTCAAATTGGGTGGGACTCCCTAGTATACCCATATGAGAGTGGAGACTTCAGAGTCCCTCACTTGCGCCTATACTATCTGGCTACACAGTGTAAACTCGCCCAACAGTGCTATCCTACAGATGCTTACATACTGTACTCATACCCAAAGCGGACCTTGCAGCTCCGACACCACTAAGGGCATTGCTACTGGCGGGTCTGTGCATGACCAGCTGGGCTTGGAGAAGATTGACTCTGACGCCTGGTGGACAGACGCTGTACTCTCTTGCAATCCCTCTGGTTGACAACCATTGCTTCCCATAACCTGGGAACGGTTGGTCTAGCACATACTGACGAAACATGCTTTACACACCTTCGAAGACATTTTCCTGGATGGGCATGTGTTCTCCCGTACGGAAGATGCACAGTTCAAAGATGCCACCCACTTGGACCCATTTGTGCTCCTAACAAGTTCACGCTGCTGACCTTTGAGATCACTGACACAGAAGGAGGTAGGTTCATCTCTAAATTATACCACACCTATCAGGGCATTCTACCAGCTCGAGACTCCAAAGTCAGGGCTGCATGGGAAACTGATTTGGGACACCCCTGCCTGTTGTGCACAGACGTGCCTCGTCTCTTTTAACCATCACCATAAGCTTATGCAGTAGGAATTTTTGCGCACAGCAAATGTCACACCCGCAACATTAGCCTGCATTTACTCTGCCCATACACCTTATTGCCTGAAATGTCCTGCAGAGGTTGCAGACTTTGCCCATGTGACATGGGTATGCCATAGTATTGCACCATACTGGAGAGAGGTATTCATTAGACTTGCTTTGATGATTCACATTGCACTTGAACCCTCATCAGCTCTACTAGGCTATGTGCACGGCCTGCCCAAAGCTGTGTTGATATGTTGCCATTACTTTAGCCCAAACGGGAGGCATCCATCCACTGGGGGAGCAAACTCCCACCTATAGTAGCGGTGTGGATAAAAAGCCTAATACAATGTGATACTAGCAGTGAGTTGTATACAGCACTTCAACCACCCACCTCTGGACCAAAAGATATTTGGCAGCCACAGAGATTACCTTCCGATACTAGACTCACAAAATCCATCCAGCCACCATTAGCAGACCCTAATGGGATTGGAAGACGCTGCCCTTACTCTTCCATAAGTTTTTTAGTGATGCATGGGCCTTGGATTTTTTTTACTATGTCATTATATGACAGACTGTGTTGCTGACATGATATTCACTGTTGTGTTTAGTTTCTCGTTTGTCATGTATAAAATGAAACAGAGAATCATTCTACTCCCCTCTCGGGCGAACGCTTCTGTATGTATGGTATGATTAAAAAAAAAAGAAAATAAATGGAAATGGGTCAATTAGTTTGACCGGGCCTAACTGGATGCTGGGGGCTCTTCCACAAATTCCTCTGGCACCCTTTATACCCGTGAGGGTCTCAGTCTGGCTCTCTATGTCTTCAACTGTATAACTGCTAATGATGGCAACTGAAAATGTTATAATCGTTGATGTTTCTAGTTCCATGGTCTGTCTCTTTCACAGCTATTGGGAGGTCTCTGTGTCCTGGTGGGTTTGGGCTACCAGTGTGAATAGGAGTTGGAAGGGTGGAGGATTTTTATGTTTCTATAATGTATACTTGGAGATTGAGCATTGCTTACTGGTCATGTTCTTTAGGGGTGTGGTGATGCTATGTTACAGCTTCCTCTTGCTCTGCTTACTATTCTTCATCATGCTGTGTATGTAGTATGGCTAGAGGGGAGGTAGTCAGGCCGTTGGTTTGTGTGACTTGGGCTGTTAGAGGTCTGCACTACCAGTGTAAAATACGATTGATGCGCTCCTACCTGGACCTCCCATCATGTACATGTTGCCCTGTGCTGGGAGCGTAACTTAGCTTCCAGATGGGCTGTCTGTCAAATACTAAATTTGTACTCATACTGACGAGGTGTAGCTGTATTATTGAAGACACATTTTATTGCATTTTGTAAGGTACATCTCAGTATAACGTGGAAAATAAAATATAAATATTGTAGACAACAGAGAATCCAAGGCGCATAGTCGACAGTTCTCCCCTTCTCCCGCTTCACCCCTCCAGGCCAATATATACGTTTTCTCTTTGACCAAGGCTTCCCCGCCTCACTCCCATATCACCAAACCTCATCTTGCATGCTTGCTGATAACCTAAAACAAGGTTTGTTGTTTCACTTGCTAGGGTCCCTCACGGATAATCAGGGACTGTATGATGTTGTCTGGCAGAAATTAGGCACCACAATGATCACTCTGGTAAATTGCTGTGGCATAAATGTTAATGATCCCTGCTTCTTTACCAGCCTTTGGGGGGGGAAGGTTCTCCCTAACGACCCACATGGAATAATATGAGGGATGCAGTTTATTTGTGTCCTCCGGGAAGGTCTCGATTGGTTGCATGTTCTGGGGGTTCTGGTTGATGGAGGTGCTCAGACCCTGTTCATATACTGTCTATATTCACCATTCTTTTTTAGGTCGAGCTGGAGTTAGCATCCGAAGGATGCGTCCAGTCTCAACATCTATAGTGATCAGTCTGGGGGGAAGGAGGGACAAGAGGGTGTTACGAGCTTTTGTCCAGGATTTGGGTGCGCGAACGCGCACGCACGTTCCGTCCCGCGCAGTGCACATGCGTGCGCATATACACAGACAGACACTCGCTCACACACACCCCCTCCCCCCCCACAGTCACACACACACGCATACACACAGACTCCAAGACGCATACACACACGCATACACGCTCACACACATACGCAGCCCCCCCCGCCGCCGCGCGCGCACACACATGCCCCCCCGCCCTCGCAGCTCAGCAACAAGGCGAAGCCCCACTCACCGGCTTCCTTCGTGCGGCGGCTCTCTCATCGGCAGCAGGACTCTTCCTCCCTCCTTCGGCACCGGGGCGCAGGGTAGGCTCCTGCCTGCTCCGGTGCTCCAAACAATCGCGGCTCTTCCATGGGAGGCGGGGTAGGCTCCCGCCCTCCTACTTCCTGTTTCCGGTTGTCGCGCCCGGCCTGCCTGACTTCCTGGTCGCAGGCCGGCGGCGATGTTCAGTTTGTACCGGGCTGCGGCGGTGATGCGGGGGGGACACACGAGGGGTAGGCTCCCTCCAGAATTTAATTACTTAAGAGTCAATTGGTCTGTGCACATTGAAGTGTATATCTTGTTAGCTTTGTTTTCGATGGTTGCGGGTGTTCTGGCCATGTTGCCTTGCTCGTTATTGTTTGTTTTGTAATGTTTATCAATTAAATGATTTTCGCCTTTGTACAGTACTGTACACGTCTTTCACCTTATTATTATGCACCGTAAAGGGAGTTGAAACCTCAGGTGCTTCGTAGAACAGATGTTACCAGAGGTACTTAGCTTCCATATTTACTGGCAACAGAGACTTTATTATTTAATGAGCGCACCCTGGGCAATCTTGAGAAGAAAACGAACTGTGCCCATGGCGAGCGTAGCCCAGGAGAGAGACCTGTTTTTTAATCACGCTGCTCCCTCGGGTTCTGTCTTTCAAATGTATCTTTAAATGATACTGCTGAGCAACTCTTCATTTCAATGCTGGTTCACAGGAAGCTTTCTAATCAGTAAATTGTATATTTTATATAATATTTTTTAATGCCTAGTATTTTTTAACCAATTTGTACAAGGTTCCTATGGTGGGAGAGTATATACCTTTACAACGGCACAAGGACTTGGACCCAGTGGTTTCCAGCAATGTCTAGGGTATTTTTGAGCGTGCATTCTGGACACCCGAGGGTGCAGCCAGCAGGGCCAGGGCAGAGCGCCTGGGGCGGGCAGACTTCTACCGAAAGCAGGAGAGGCTCCTGCCCTCCGGCACTTCCATGCCCCCACCCCTGCTGAGAGCTCCTATGTTGCACTCGACCCAGGGGTGTCCAACGCAGCTCCAAGAGGGCGAGAAGCATGGCAGACTTCTACCCAAAGCAGGAGAGGCTCCTACCCTCCGGCCCTTCCCTGCCCCCCACCCCCTGCTGAGAGCTCCTGTGTTGCACTCGACCCAGGAGTGTCCAACGCAGCTCCAAGAGGGCGAGAAGCATGGCAGACTTCTACCCAAAGCAGGAGAGGCTCCTACCCTCCGGCTCTTACCTGCCCCCCCCCCCCCTCTGCTGGGAGTTCCTGTGTTGCACTCGACCCATGGGGTGTCCAACGCAGCTCCAAGAGGGCGAGAAGCATGGCACACTTCTACCCAAAGCAGGAGAGGCTCCTACCCTCCGGCACTTCCCTGCCCCCACCCCTGCTGAGAGCTTCTGTGTAGCACTCGACCCGGGGGCGAGAAGCATGGCAGACTTCTACCTAAAGCAGGAGAGGCTCCTACCCTCCGTCTGTTCCCTGCCCCCCCCCCCCTGCTGGGAGCTCCTGTGTTGCACTCGACCCAGGGGTGTCCAATGCAGCTCCAAGAGGGCGAGAAGCATGGCAGACTTCTACCCAAAGCAGGAGAGGCTCCTACCATCCGGCTCTTCCCTGCCCCCCCTGCTGGGAGCTCCTGTGTTGCACTCGACCCAGGGGTGTCCAACGCAGCTCCAAGAGGGCGAGAAGCATGGCAGACTTCTACACAAAGCAGGAGAGGCTCCTACCCTCCGGCACTCGACCCAGGGGTGTCCAACGCAGCTCCAAGAGGGCGAGAAGCATGGCAGACTTCTACCCAAAGCAGGAGAGGCTCCTACCCTCCGGCTCTTACCTGTCCCCCCCCCCTGCTGGGAGTTCCTGTGTTGCACTCCACCCAGGGGTGTCCAACGCAGCTCCAAGAGGGCGAGAAGCATGGCAAACTTCTACCCAAAGCAGGAGAGGCTCCTACCCTCCGGCTCTTACCTACCCCACCCCGGCTGGGAGCTCCTGTGTTGCACTCGACCCAGGGGTGTCCAACGCAGCTCCAAGAGGGCGAGAAGCATGGCAGACTTCTACCCAAAGCAGGAGAGGCTCCTACCCTCCGGCACTTCCCTTCCCCTCCCTGCTGGGAGCTCCTGTGTTGCACTCGACCCAGGGGTGTCCAACGCAGCTCCAAGAGGGCGAGAAGCATGGCAGACTTCTACCCAAAGCAGGAGAGGCTCCTACCCTCCGGCTCTTACCTACCCCACCCCGGCTGGGAGCTCCTGTGTTGCACTCGACCCAGGGGTGTCCAACGCAGCTCCAAGAGGGCGAGAAGCATGGCAGACTTCTACCCAAAGCAGGAGAGGCTCCTACCCTCCGTCTCTTCCCTGCCCCCCCCTGCTGGGAGCTCCTGTGTTGCCTCGACCCAGGGGTGTCCAATGCAGCTCCAAGAGAGCGAGAAGCATGGCAGACTTCAATGCTATTAAAACAGAGACTTTTAAGGTCGTTCCTGAGCAGCGCATGTGCTGCTCTTCGAAGCACGATGTATTTAGGTATGGACTTGTTAAGATAAGCTTGCAGTTTTGTCCTATAGCTGAAGGTTGGTAGGTTGGGGAAGTAGTGTCTGGGGCGTCCTTTAAACAAGCATTTGCAATGCAATAGGTCTCATTTTTGCGAGAGTTTAACCTTTTCCATGCTCATGACGAGCTGAGCTCGTCATGAGGCACGGTGCTCCGGTGCTCATGACGAGCTCAGCTCGTCATGGGCCATGGAACGCTCAGGTGCGGGGAGAATTCCCCTGCTGTGCTGAGCGTTCCACGGGAACCAATGCACCTATGACGAGCTGAACTCGTCATGAGCACAGGAGCACTGTAGCTCATGACGAGCTCAGCTCGTCATGAGCATGGGAGCGCTGTGCGTGCCCCCCTCTCCCCCAGCACAGCGGGGGAATTACCCCCGCAGCGAAGGGGCTAAGCTATTAGCATTGTAAATGTTTAAAAACAAAAACATAAATAAAAGGCATTGCCATTTACAATGCCAATAGCTCTAACTTTAATAATGCGAGACCTATTGCATTGCAAATGCTTGTTTAACCATTGTATACGTCCACCTCCGCCAGAAATGCTAAAGACCTTGCAGTCTATCTTGGCGATGTAAGCCTGGGGTGGCTGAGTGATAACTACAGGCTCATTCTTGCCAAACCCTTTACTTTAGACTGAATCCGTACAGTCATTTGTTCACTCCTCAACTGCAAGGTTCCTGGGATAGATGACTGCGCGGCAGAATTCTATTAAAGATATGCCTCACTTTTAGCTCCTTGACTGCTTGCAGGTTAAGAAGAGCCTTGGCAAACTGAGCTCTGCCCGCTGTTCATGTGCAAGAACGTAATATTCACCCTCCTTAAACCTGGGAAGACACCCCATCTATGAGACTAGTACCGCCTGTGTCCTTGTCAAGCTTTGACGGTTATATCCTGGCTAAACTAGTGGGCAACCAATTAATCCTTCTGCCAAACCTGGTGTGACCCGACCAGTTGTGGCTTATTCCAGTCCAATCACACTCTGCGGCCTACTGCAGGATCTCAACCCTGCTCTGAACACTGTGGCCATCTTTCCCGACACTACAATGGCTTTTGACTCGCTGGAGTGGGACTATTTCTTTCCTATACTGAACAGGATGGGTTTCTCGGTACCTTCCTAGGTTGTATCAAGTTGCTGTATGTCCAGCCTATGGCTAAAATGTGCATCAGCTGGATATCTGAACCCTTTGGTTTAACAAGAGATCACTAGGCAGGGGGTGCCCTCTGTTGCCTGTCTTATTTACTCTGGCTGTGGAGCCATCGGCTGCCAAGCGATGGCAACACTACTCTAATTATGCACTTCGTTATACGAGTCGGCACATTCTCATCTCTCTTCATGCAGGTGAAATCACCCTACACATCCGAGAGCCCAGCAAGAGCTTGAACTCTATACTACATACATTTCTGATGTTTTGGGCTCTCTGGGGTATTAACTTTAACTGGGGGGAATCTCAGATTTTTCCAATAACACCTACCATAATTTCCCCTTCAATGGTGCACAATGGAAATGAAACACCTAGGCTTTTGGGTGCACTGTGACAGAGAGGTGTTGATGCATGCCAACTATGGCGCTGCACTCAACTCCATCACGGATCAGGTCACTCAATAGATCTCGCTTCCTTTGTCACTAGCTGGACGAGTAGGGTTGGTGAAGATGGTTATCCTAACGAAGATATTATACACGTTTTGAAATGCCCCCTGCTCAGGGCTCATTTTCTGCATTAAAAGCCCAATTTGTATTTCTAATGTGGGAGGGAAAACAACTGAGAATAAAATAGAAACTCGCACCTTGCCATTTAATCTTGGGGGCGGGGTTTTGAGGCCCCTGATATGGAAATGGATTACCTGTGTGCTCAGGCACATTTTGCTCTACATTGGTACCACCCTACTCCATTCCTTCCTCATTTGGCTGTTGAGGTGGAGTGTATGTCGCTGGTGCCCGACTTCTTTCATTGGGCCCTTCTACTGGCTATAATAGCGACCCATCTACAGTCACATGCACAACTAGAGCCTAGGAACTTATACCCAAAAAAGTACGTGATGGAGTGATCAACCTTCTGCTTTCTATTACCCATCAACGGCTTGTGATATCCTTACTCCGGGCAAGAGACATGGTTAACTGGATGGACCTACACAGGGCACCTTTCTCTTTTTACCGGAGTTTCTGGTAGACTCCTCTGGCTCTCCCTTGGAGGTCTTTATGTACCATCGACTCCACAGCAGCTGAAGACTGGCTTTTACTAGCTTTCCCACAGAGTCAGCTGCTTTCACCACATTGGACAGGCTCCCAGAAGCCTGATCACCACACTATACAGTTCTTTGCAGGTGGAGATGGTGAGGTTGCCTCCGGGGGCTAAGGTGGCATTGGGGGAGGAGCTGGACCATGATAGTTCGGGGAGGTCTGGGAAAATAGCTGTACACCAACTGGACTGCTCTCTTCTATCAGCTGGCTCCGAATTATACAGGATGCATTTCTGCAATAAATGTCCATCACCCCTAAATGACTACATAAATATTGACTCCACATGGATGACTGTTGTGCAAGGTGCGGGCGCCTGGTGCTAGATTTCGGTACCTGGTGTGGTCTAGTCCTAATGTAGTCACATACAGCTGGATCGTTTGGTGTCCCTCCTGGGATATGTTCAGGAGATATCGGCTCTACACAGGAAAGGTATGGCTTTGACACTTTTGTTATTGAAGAGGCAGGTAGCCATTAGTTGGTAAAGAGGGAGAGCCCCCAACTTCAATCACTTTAACATATTGTAATGAACAATTGGACTTGCACGTGGAACTGTAACCCCCGAAATCCAGACCGGGGATACTTGGAAGCCTTTGAAATTATATCTATTAAGCCAACTGCAGGTTAATGGGCTATAACACTTTGCGATTGCACCCTAGGGGAGTTGTTGAGATATTTGATAGTAATACAGCAGTGCCATTAATTGACCTGGTGGCTGAATGTGTTCTTTAGCCTGGCGCCTCCTGACATCATGCACTTTACAAGGACCATAGTTTCATATTTCTCTGTTATGCGACATATGTATTCTACCCCACCAGGTATTGTTTATTTGCAATTCTCATGCATTGTAACTTTCTGCTTCTTGAAAGTGTTTGTCTGTATCTCAAAAGCATATTAAAAATAAAGTTTATACAAAAATACAAATTAAGGAGCCATTTCTGAACTTCCAAAGTCATTTTGCAAATTATTATATCCTTTGGATCCATACTACCAACAAACTTCCACTTGAATTAGCCAGTCCATCTCAAGTCTTTCCTTCTGACCCAGTCTAACAGGGCAGAAAGAGATATTCAGTCTGTGGATGTAGCAAGTTGCCTAAAGTTTTACATAGCGAAAATTGAACCATTTAGACATACTTGAAATTATTTTTCTCCTTCAGTTGACCACATAACTGTCAACCAAGTTGTAATCGCATTCCACAAAAGGAGTGGCTGTAACTTCAGCCCTGTACCCCAAAGTGCCACTCTTAGACGTTTGTAGGGGGCAACATGGAAGAACCACCCTCTGGGCATTTTGCTTACCTGATGGTTACAGTTTTCCACTACACCAGTTCCTTCCCATACAACTGTCCTAATCGCCCTTCCCCCAGCCTTAGTCAATTTTTGGGGTGTAAGGGTGGACTGTTTCCCATACCCCATTGGTTGCTGAAACAATTCAGGGTCCATATGCCTCCACTACCTGTATTTGTATATGCATCTCTCTCTTACTCTGTATGACCTGGGTCATACAGTGCCATTTTTAGGTCTCGCCTAACAGTGTGCATGTGGTGTCACTGTGAGGGGTATTGTATACAGTAAAGGGCTTGAAGCAGCCTATTTCTTTTGATGTCACTTACTTTTATTTCTCTGGAGCATGGACCAAGTACTATCTGATTTCATTTGATTAGTGTTCTTTCGCTGCTTGCACTGTGATTCAGGGTATTTTTTAGGTCTCTTCAAGACATTTAGTAAGTGGCTTTTAAAAGTGTCACCAGATGCTTTTGCTGGCCTACAGCTTGCGTTCACGAGCTCATGCACGTACACAGCTGCCATCTGTGTTTTTATTGCTGTAATCAGGCTCCTCTGCTTGCACCATCCCCCTCCCTTTCCCCCCTCCCTCATGGTCAGCTTCATTTGTGTCTTCTAGCTGTGAATCATGCTCCTCTGCTCGCACTCCCCCTCCCTACTTTCCCCCCTCCTCTTTGTCAGTTTCATTTGTGTCTTCTATCACTGTGAATGCTCCTGCTTCCACCAGGCACACACACCACCAGCCATCAGTGCACGCTTCCACCAGGCATACACACCACCAGCCGTCAGTGCACACTTTCACCGGGCACACACACTACCAGCCGTCTGTGCACGCTTCCACCAGGCACACACCACCAGCCGTCGGTGCACGCTTCCACCAGGCACACCCCACCAGCAGTCAGTGCACGCTTTCATCAGGCACACACACACCACCAGCCATCGGTGCATGCTTTCACTGGGCACACACACCACCAGCCATCAGTGCACGCTTTCACCAGACACACATACCACCAGCCATCAGTGTATGCTTCCACCAGGCACACACACCACCATCCGGCAGTGCACGCTTCCACCAGGCGCACACACCACCAGCCGTCAGTGCACGCTTCCACCAGGCGCACACACCACCAGCCATCAGTGCACACTTCCACCAGACACACACCACCAGCCCTCAGTGCACGCCTTCACCGGGCACACACACCACCAGCTGTCAGTGCACGCTTTCACCAGGCACACACACCACCAGCCGTCCGTGCAGCAGGCAGGCTGTTCTCCGAGTTGCTTGGTAAATATGTGTTTGATGCCTGGGAGGGAGTGGGTTGAGTTTCCTTAAACCATGCTGAGTATGCAGGTGCAGTGCATGAACTCCTGTGTGAGTGAGTCATACTGCCTGGGGCTCACTCACTCCACATTTGTTAATTGCGCTGGCACCAGGCTTTTTCTCATTTGCAAAGTTCGGCGCATGCGCACAGCTAGGCAGCCCCCAGACCCTCGGGAATGACTGCTTCCTACAACCAGAATGGAAACAACATTGAGAGCAATGAAAACAAGTTCATTTGATGCAAAGAACTGTTAACAAAAACCATGTCCAGCTATTGTAGATCTGGCAACTTAAATAAAACAGCAACAAAAAACAAACCAGCACTGGCATAGCCAATAGGTCTCTCTTTTTGGACCCTGTAAGTATTTAGTTATGCAGTAGAATATCCTTGGTGCAACAACACCAACTGTTGCATGGCTAAACACTTATAAGGTCCCAAATGCGAGACCTATTGGCTATGCCAATGCTTGTTCTTTTTTTCTTTTCATTTTCCACTGCCAGCTAAACCTTTGGGGTGCTTTTAACGTCCATCATACAGGTTTGTTTGTGGTTGATTTAAATTGTTTTGGAATTCAGCACTTCCTTTTATAGCACCAAACAAATGGCACCGAATATTAAAACAGTCTGTGTGACTGCATTTTGTAGGCGGTGCCTCTTATCTGTGCATACAAAGTATGTGCCTGTTGAAAACACACTATAGTCTGAAACCGGATTCCCATAATCTGTCCTGATAAGCAGTCCACTCCAGTCAACCCCACTCCATTCTACCCCACTGCACCCTAATCTATCACAATCTACCCCACTTCACTCAATGTACCCCACTCTTATCCACCCCAACAAACCCACCTCACTCTGTTCCACCCCACCCAACTACACCCCACCCCAATCCACTCCACCCAACTACACCCCACCCCAATCCACCCCACTCTAATCCACCCTAATCCACCCTACGCCACTCTAATCCACCCCAATACACCCACTACACTCTAATCCACCCCAATCCTACTTCAACCTACCCCACTTCACTCTACCCTACCCCACTCTAGCCTACTCCAATCTATCCCAGTCCACCCACTGCACCCTAATCTACACCACTCCACCACCTCCCTCCAATCTACCACACTCCACTCCCATCTACCCCAGTTCACCCCATTACACCCTAATCTACCACTCCACCCCTCTCCATTCCACCACCTGCTCCAATCTTCCCCATTCCACTGACCGCTATTCCACTTCAATCTACCGTACTGCACTCCAGTGCACCGTAAACTACTCAATATACCCCACACCACCCCAATCTATCTAAATCTACCCCACTCTACTCCAATCTTCTCCACTCCAATCTTCCCCGCTCCACCCTACCCCAGTCCACCCCACTGCAGTCTACTCCGCTCCACTCAATATACTCCGTTCCAGTACACTCAACTCCACTTGAATGTATCCCACTCCACTCCAGTCTACCACAATGTAACCCACACCGATCTACCCCATTCAACTGCAGTCTACCCCACCCCGCTCCAATCTACCCTGCCTCGCTCCAATTGGCCCCATTCCACTGTACTAACTTTTAGCCGTGCTGAGCAGCAGCCACACTGGTGTACAACATGACTAAAACACATTGCAAAAGCCAATAGCTATTGCGTAGGAAAGACCTATTGGCTTTGCCAATGCTTTTTTTTTTATTCAGTTAGTGGGTCAGTCAGTTGCTGCAACCTACTTAGAAAAGAAAGTGCATTTAAGTCTTAGCAACCCTAATCTTATTTGTTTTCTCTGCATATGTGTGCAATGGTGCTATCCCAACCAGAATAAACAGTAACCAGAATGCGAGGTTATAGAAAGTAAGCCACACTTTCAGAAGGGGTTCTTATGGTGAGGAGATGTCATTGAGGGAAATAAGAGAGACTAAGTCAGAAAGCAAGTGTCAGAGTGAAAGATGAGTAACTCCAGTGAGATGGTGGTCAGTGATAGGAAAGAATCCTAGCATGTGGGACATCACGTCCTGGCCTTACAAGCAAAACTGAGCACACTGCAAATGAAGTCAACAGAATTTTGTACAAGCTTGTTTTTGTTATTTTTTTTGATATCTAAGATTTGACTAGAAAATCATTTTAATTATTTGATCTGCATAAGGATTTTGCTGGTGTTCTAAATCATGTATCTCCAACCTTCACGATATGTTCAATGAAAATCATCCTGAGCTACTAATATTGTGACCGCATCAGGCAAGTTTACACTAGTTGCCACCATTTGCAAGATTACCAGCACTGATCACTTCAGTGCATTGGGCACGGTTGCCAGCAGTAATGCAAAAAACGCGTTGTCAATGTGGATGGCCTCTATTTGGGTAATATAAAACAGTCATGGAAGCTATACCCCTAGCATCAAGTTAATAATATTAGTAATAAGTCTTCGCAGTGCTACATGATACATCACTCAATTCTCCGTGTTAAATATATTTTGGCAATTCAGTCATTCTTCTTCAAACATCAGCCTATGAGTTCCGAAAATATGCACATTCTCATCTTCAATAAACACTTTTCAGTTTTGATATACATATATTAATTCGGCCAAGGAAAAGCTTTTAACTTATTTTGCTGGTTGCTCTCAGGAGAGCTACGTACAGGTAGGTAGATGGAGAGCTACCAGTAGCTCACAAGCTACTCGTTGGAGAAGCCTGTTCTAAATTCACAATCATTTAAAATGGGTGTTGCTGAGAATATATGTTAACTTAAATTAAAATGCGGTCCAGTCCTTCAAAACTATATTCACAGAGTTTGACTCTTTCCACTTCTTTGATATGGAAGTGTACCGCATCTGTTCCTGTGATGTATCCTTGACTTCTCTCTCAGTTGGTGGCAAGACTGCATAAAATGTGGCCATAACAGTGGAAGGACCTTGTGGCTTGCTACTCCAGAGACTTGTCAAACATACTTGAATATATTTTGTCAGTCCCAATAGAGTATAGTTAATGAGAAACTAATGTGGTCTATCATTCATAAGCAATTTTGTGAACTCTAGGTCTGCAAAAAAGCAATAGAATCTTATTTTGAGGCAGCTTTGTATAGCAATTTTAAGAAAACTAGACGTTTAGAGACGAGTATAGTTTGAGGAATATTTTTCAAATATTATATTGCATGCAGAGTTATGGTAGTTGAGCTTATAGGACATAAAGATCTTTTTGGATTTGTTTTTGTTCTATGAATAATTAAGCTCTAGTTTTGTTTATGTGGGTATTTACATTGATATATGCATACAAATGTAATGCAAAGCAGTAATGCTTGAAGAAGGCTATAAATTCATGGGAGAAAGCCTGAGGATAGCATGTGGTTTTATTTAGCTTGTCAGTATGTGCATAGAGGCATTCAGATAAGCTGCACACTGCCAAGTAGCATCTAAGTCAGAAATGCATGTTAAAAGCAGAATAGGACCTCAAATTCAAATGATCTTTATTAGCACAAGGAGTTATACCGCTGATCCCAACTTTAATACTGTTTTCACTTTTTTTGTCCAACAAGTCAATATTAACAAAATATTTTGGACTCCAGATTCAAATTACCAGATTGATCGGGGAAATTTATTTAACGATCAACACCATAGTGCCCCTTGAAAATGCCTTCCTAGTCGTTGAAATTGTCTCCATGAACTTTGAAATTGCACCTGCAAGACTTAAATCTTCCCCAAAAACCAGGAAAGGGCACTGTGCTTCTTACCATGATTCTGTAAATAATAGTCAAGTGTTTGCAGTGTGAATCTATTGTGTTTTCTCATGCTTGAGCTATTGCAACAATTAAAAATGCTTATCTTAATGTCGGCCACTGCTAATTATTCAATGCCACATCGCAGTCCATTCATTTAGTTTTTTTGCCCACTATACCAACTCAGAGTAGAGCCAACATATGCAAATCAGCCTTAGTCTCCTGCTCCTTTGGAGCAGATTAGCCCGAACTACTAACTCGATTTTGCTCTGAATGCGAACACAAGCAACCCAAGACCGGTTTCGCCCTATGAGGCCATTCTTATATTTCTGCAATTATAGTTTTGATGAAGGTGTAACTTCTTTTGAAAACATTTCGTACAAGTTGACAGTGACATGTCCGCTTTCAGATCTCATGTCTAAGGTTGATCAATATTTTTTGCATCATTTGTTAGGTACCAAGGATGAGTCCTGAAAGCGTTAGATTAAGAAAAGCACACTAATAATTGACCTCAACATCTCGATTCTCAAGTGTTGTTTTCGGAGAGAATTCGTGATTTTTTTGGCAGTTACTTTTTAATAGTAATTTTTTCCTAAAGGTTGGTGTTCTAGAGATGAATTGTTTTTGGCTTTGGAAAAATCCGTTTTGCTAGAACAAAGGATGATCATATAGTTAAGGAGAAACTAATGGTAGTCGTGCCTTAGATAGCCACACTCCCCGCCTCCCAGTTCTCCCTCCACTCCCTAAGCACCAGGGGTGTTACATCAGGGAATGATGGCTGCAGTAGTAACTGCACTGGAGGCGGCACAGGGGCTACCTATGTAGACATTCCACTTGCCCCATAACCTATCCCGTTTTCTTTTCCAAACCTCTTTCTCGACTACCAAGCACCAATCCATGTACTTTTCCAGTCTTTTAGGAGTGATGTAGACATTGCCCCCCACAGGCGTGCTATGTTATGTTTGGCAGTTGCCATGCCCAGCGTCCTCCAAGTCTGTTCCATGCAATTTAGGTCCTTTGCATCCTACTCATTGAGAAGACACCAGTAGACTGAGATCGGCATTTCACTGTTACATACGCCATTCATGGACTCCACCATTGATTCCCAGAAGACCTGCACCGCTGGACAACCCCAAATTATGTGGAAGAAGGTCCCTTCCTGGCTAAACTGCCTTTGACTGCTCGAATCAGACACTCTGCCCACTTTGGCTCTCATGTTGCAAGAGGCATAAGATCTGTGAAATACTTTAACCTGCACCAGCCAGAACCCTGCCCTGATGACCACCTCCTTGGGGGATGCAAAGGCCTCCTACCATTCATCATCTGCTAGGCCTCTCAGGTCGTAATCCCAGCGGTCCAGCAGGCGAAGAAGTGTCTCTGGTGAGTTATTAATCAACTTCCTGCATGTAAGGGAGATTGCCTTGCAGGTCATATGATTGTCGAGTAATCTATCCTCAAGGTGCGGCTATTCAGGGAGCTCGGGTCCTCGGGGAATCCCCGATTGGAGAGCATGGCATATAGGTACTGGTTGGTCTCTGAGGTCGCCAGCTCATAATCCCTCTGCAGATCAGAGAAAGGGATCCCCCCACCGTAGGCCCAAAGGTCCCTCACTTTAAAGAGACTTATGAGATCCCTTTTGTCGAAGTCAGATCGTGTCCCTAGAGTTCCCAACCTCTGGGAGTCCCACAGTGATGTGACCAGGGTAATTGTAAAATAAGGATCCACAATTTGTAGGTAAAAGTAGAGGTTTATTCCAAGAAAAGATCTCATCCACAGGTGAACATCCAGCCAGCAATAAAGTAAGATACAACTGCTTAGTCGTCAAATGATAACATTCCATCTGAGAATCCAGTGTCTCATGACATCAGCGCAGCTATGTCATGAGGCACAGACACACAGGACCAGGATGCCACACATCTCCCTTCTAATAACAACAAGACAATTATAAGAGAAAACAAACAATGTTAAAACAATGATCACACAGTGACGTAGTCTTTTAAATATTTAGGAGAATGAGAAACCCTTGCAGACTTGCGAAGAAGTGAGGAGGACTCAACTCTAGGAGTTTGAGAATGACGACTGCAAGAAGCTTCCACAAGATCATTACTAACCACCACCACCCTGTTTAAATTCCAAACTCGATGATCAGCAGTTTTGATGGCGTTCTTGAAAACTTTGATGACACGAATAGGCTTCTTAAAGGTAGCAGAAAGAGCCTTATTGTTTTTGCAGGGATTCTTAACAAGTACCCAATCCCCCACTTTAACAGGTGTGACCTTAACAGAATGTCTCTTATCAAACATCCTTTTTCTAGACTCAATTCTAGAAAGTTCACGCAACATCCACTCATCAGAGTCATCACGAGGAGGTGGTTGCAAGTCATTGACCCATGCTGGTACTACAAGGGTATTAGGAGTGCGTGATCTAAAAAGTTCAAAAGGAGTCTTTCCAGTAACGGCATGGGGAGATAACCTGTAAACCTTAACCTTTTTAAAGACATCTGTTCTCCAATCTGTACCAGCAGACTTAGCCATTCTAATAGTTTCCTTAAGGACACGGTTAAACCTCTCAACCATACCGTTGGTTTCTGGGTGGTAAAGGGAGGACCTTTTGTGTTTAATTCCTTGCTCTAACAGAAAATTCTCCATCTCTTTAGAGACTAATTGGGGACCATTATCTGTGAGGATGGCGTTAGGGATGCCCTCTCTAGCAAAAAGTTTAGTTAAAAAATCCACTACATGCCTAGTCTCGATACCACGAGTTATGGCAATTTCTGGCCATCTAGAAAAGAAATCAACCAGAACAAGAACATACCACTCACAACCTGCTGAAGTAATAGGCCCTAAAATATCTAAACCCACTTCTTTCCAGGGCGCATCCGGTCTGTCTCTAATCACCATGGGTTGGACTTTAGGTTTTACTACCTTCTCACTAAGAGCACAGTCAATGCAATCCCTAACTTTGCGCTCTACTTCCAAATCCATATTTGGCCACCAATACGAGCTCCTTAAAATTTCCTTAGTCTTAGAGATTCCTAAATGACCGATATGTGCTAAAGACATTAGCTCATCCCGAAGAGCTAGGGGTGGAACCAATCTAGTTCCTCTGAAAAGTAAGCCATCTTGTTCAGAAAGCTGATCCTTAACATGCCAAAATTTCTCGAGACCTTCACTACATTTAGGTTTAATCTTCCATCCTGTCATTAGAAGTTTAAGTACCTCTACCAGAGTCGAATCTTCCTGAACCATCTTCAACCACCTCTCTTTATTAACGACAGCCTCTTCCACAACACAAACCATCTCTTCATCAACATCACAATCTTCCTCACCCTCAACCTCAGAACTGGGAACAAGGCGAGACAAAGCATCAGCTACTTTGTTCTCTACTCCAGGTAGATACTTTACACTAAAATCATAATCCTGTAACCCAACAACCCATTTTGTGATTCTACTAGACACCGCATCTATACCTTTTTTTTTTTAAATTTCACAAAGCGGCTTGTGATCTGTCCTGACCTCAAAATTGGTTCCCCACAATAAGTTTTTAAGCTTCTTGACTGACCAGTAAACAGCAAGAGCTTCACGCTCAATCACTGAGTAACGAGTTTCAGCTCCCTTCAAACTTCTTGACAAGAAAAGAATGACCCTCTCAATGCCTTCAAATTTCTGTACAAGCACCGCACCTAAACCTTTCAGGCTTGCATCAGTAATCAAAATAGATTTCTCAGAAGGATCAAAACTGCTCAATTTCGGAGCAGAGGCTAGCCTTTCTTTGATGACCTCAAACTCACGCTGACATTTCTCTCCCCAAATGAAGTCTACACCCTTCTTCAACAAATACCTCATATTAGTACACAAAGAGGCAAAGTCTTTCACAAATTTGTTATAATATTCAGTAAGTCCCAAAAAACTCATCAACTCTTCCTTGTTCTGTGGGGGAGACATCTTAGAAATTGTAGAGATCAGATTTTCCTTAGGCAAAATTCCTCCTTCTGTAATAGTGTGACCTAGATAATCTATGGAAGTTTTTCTAAACTTACACTTCTCAATCTTAACAGTCAAACCTGCATCACACAACCTTCTTAGAACAGCAAATAGCCTAAGATCATGTTGAGGATCATCTATGCCAAACACAAGAATATCGTCCTGATAGACTCTAACACCATGTAAACCTTTTAAGACCTTTTCTAATGCCCTCTGAAAAACCGATGCGGCTGACACTAAACCAAATGGTAGTCTAACGAACCTAAAAGTGCCATATGGTGTCACAAAAGAGGTTAAGTTTTTCGAGTCCTCTTCCAACCTAATCTGATGGTACGCGGACCTTAGATCAATGGTGCTGAAAATTCTAGCACCTTTAAGAAGCATAAGCATGTCCGCAATCTTGGGTAGAGGATAGTGATCAGTAACCACACACTTGTTGAGTTCTCTTAAATCAACACAGAGACGGAGAGAGTTGTCCGATTTCTTGGCTGCGACAATCGGGGCGACCCACTCCGTTCCCTCTACTGTCTCAATAATGCCTCCCTTGACCAGCTTATCAAGTTCATCTTTAACTTGTTCTCTGACCGCTACAGGTACATTACGCACTTTGCAGCAGACAGGTACAGCATCTTTCTTCAAGATGATCCGATGACAATAGTCATTAAGGCATCCTAAATTTTCCGAAAAAACTTTAGGGAATTTGGCTTTCAGTTCACTAGTGAAATCATGAGAAACTAATGAAACAATTTGAGGTGTGCAGGGAAAGGGTTGTTTTAGGAGAATAGGGGGTGTCGAATTCGGATCAAGCATAACGCCCAATTCCTTAAGAGCAAACCAGCTTATTATGCTATCTCCTTTTTGAGAAACATAAATTTTTGCCTTGGCCATCCTATTCTTATAATTAATCATACCTTCAAAAACTCCAAGTAGTTTAATGGGTTGGCCAGCATAACCAAATGGTCTTATATCAGGGCGTGAGAGCTCAAGTTTATGTCCCAACTTACTCAAGAAAAAATCTTTTGCCACAATAGTAATCTTTGCCCCAGAATCGAACAAAACTTTGGTAGGATAACCTTCTACCAAAATTTCATCACTAGGGGAATTCTTTGCTTCTTCAGCACTCACAGTTTGAATATAAATTTGTCCACAATCTAGGTGTTCATCTAGATTATCATCATTTTCAAAATCATAAAATATTTCATTCACTCTACCTCTATAGTTTCCCCCTTTACAACATGAGGTGAAATGTCCTTTCTTTTTGCACTTACTACAATAAGCTTTCCAACCTGGACATTGTCTATCAGTGGCAAAATGCCCTATTTTACCACATCTGTAACACTTCACTTGAGAGAAATCTAAACTGTTATCCTTTCTTTTATAAGGAATTTTGTTTGAAACATTTTCATTTCTAGAGTCTTTTTGCTGATTTTCACTTGATCTAGTAGTAGATTTCACAACATTTACAGTCTCTTTCGTAGTTTTGTTGTCACCATTCTTTTTGATGACTTCTACACACTTAATAGAATGTTCTATCCTCTTAGCAATAGTAAGAACCTCCTCTAAAGAAGGTTCATCCTTTTGCCACAATTCCTCTCTCACCTTTTCAATATAACATCCTAGCATGAACTGATCTCTAATATGTTCATCAAGA
Source organism: Lissotriton helveticus (assembly GCF_964261635.1). Taxonomy (NCBI): domain Eukaryota; kingdom Metazoa; phylum Chordata; class Amphibia; order Caudata; family Salamandridae; genus Lissotriton; species Lissotriton helveticus. The sequence goes on from NC_136069.1 coordinate 912,356,684, forward strand.
CTTGCCCCAAACTTACATGAGGACGCAAGTTTCCTTAACGCTGTGATATAGTTCTCAATCGTTTCTTCTTCCATTTGTGTTCTCCGACCAAAATGATATCTTTCTAAAATTGTACTGACTCTAGGAAGATAATGTTCATCTAGTTTTGCAATACATATTTCATATTCATTTAAACTACCATCATCAATGTCGGGTAAATGATCGAATACCTCTTGTCCTTCTGCCCCCAAACAGTGTAAAAGTAGAGCTGTCTTCCTTTCTGCACTCAAACTAGATCCACATACCCTTGCATACCTTTCGAACACTTTACGCCATTTTTTCCATCTAATTGGTGGATCCCCAGGTGAAGACAAGAAGAAAGGGGGAGCAGTGACATTTTGCATTTTGTTGTTGAATAAAGAAAATTAGAGCACAAAATGAAAATAAGAAAAGAAGTATCTATTATGTGTGCGTGTCACAGAAGCAGGACACACTATATTGTGTGTGTGTCACAGAAGCAGGACACACTACAATGTGTGTGTGTCACAGAAGCAGGACACACTATAATGTGTGTGTGTCACAGAAGCAGGACACACTACAATGTGTGTGTGTCACAGTGGCAGACCAGACAACAGGGCTTTCCAGTGAGAGTGTCAAATATTGGAAAAGGAAAGAAAACAGTACCTTAATATTGTTGATATTGAGGGTGGTAATATTGTAGATATTGAGAGTTCAGGGTAAAATAGAAGAATAGCGATGACTAGCGGTGTTCATAACGTGATTAGCGCGTAACGTGTATATTGTGAACTGGAAACCGAAGAGTTCTCCAAACAAAGATGGCGCCGACGTCTGCGTGACTCCCAGGGTGCCTTGCGGCACGTTTGCGTGCCTCCCGGCAGGCTTTGTGAAGAGTCGAGAAGCGAGGTGAAGCAAGATGCCCACGTTCCAAAGCTTCGAGAATCTGGCAATGGCGCTCTCCTGGCAAAGGCAGCTCGCGAGAACACTCGCTCGTGAAGGCGCTTGTAAAGACGTTGGCAGGTAGGAGAGTATTTCAAAAAATGCAGGTTGAGAAATTGAGTGCGCTATGTAAAATACGCGCAAAAGTGTCTGAATTAGTAATTAAAAAGTCAATAAAGTTAACACCGCTAAGTTACACCATCAGAACTATGTAGGAAGAAAACAAAGTGGTTTGTTTTCTTGTTGAAATTTTAAGTTGGAATCTTCTTACCCTGAAAACGGAGGTAGAAGTCTCTTTCTCTTTTGAAGTCCAGTGTAAAGTTATTCAATTATGTTCCATGTTGAGAGTTGAATGTCACCAGGTATCTCGGGTTGTTTCAAGTATCCAGGAATTTTCAAAGAAACAAATCCTTTTAAACAGGAACAAATGTTTTTTTTTTTTTTTTTTTTAAAAAAATCTTGAGATAGGTGTTGAGATCTTATCTTCTTCATCCCACCCTCGTCGCCAAATGTAAAATAAGGATCCACAATTTGTAGGTAAAAGTAGAGGTTTATTCCAAGAAAAGATCTCATCCACAGGTGAACATCCAGCCAGCAATAAAGTAAGATACAACTGCTTAGTCGTCAAATGATAACATTCCATCTGAGAATCCAGTGTCTCATGACATCAGCGCAGCTATGTCATGAGGCACAGACACACAGGACCAGGATGCCACAGTAATCCTATTCTCCCCCCCCCCCACCGCCCTCAACCGAGCGTTCTGAGTGTTGTGGACCAGATGTGGACCGTGACTGCTGTGGGTCCTTGGACAGTCATGTGCCTCAGGATGGTGTAGAGGGCTCTCAAATATCCCACCGGCGCAGAACGAAGCGGTCCATAAGGAACACTGGTTCATCTTCGGGGTGGTGAACCCTTTGTGTGATAACCACCAGTTGTGCCGCCCAGTAGTATCTTTGAATGTCTAGCAAGGCTCTCTCCCCATCACGCCAAACCAGTTTTAATTTGACCAAAGCTATTCGCGCAGGTCCCCCATCCCGAAGCAGTGGTCGGATTTCACACTCTATGGCCCTAAAATAAACTGTAGGGACTGGGAATGGCGTATTCTGCAGCACATAGATGAAGTGTGGCAAGGCCATCATTTTGAACCGCGCCACTCTCCCGAGCAATGAGTGGCAATTATCTCCAGCGGTGGATGTCACTTTTAAGTCTCATCAGACGGGTTGGAGGTTTCTGTAGGGAAACGGGTCAGGGTCTAGGATGACGTATAGGCCTAGTTAACGGAACTTGTCTGTTTCTATTCGGGCGGCACACTCCGACCATATAGGACTTATGTGGTGGATTTGGACCAGTTGATTGTGTACCCTGAATATTTACCAAAGTTAGTAAAAATGTTCAATATTCTTTGAAGGGAGAATTGCGGGTCCGTGATGTACAGCAGGACATCATGGGTGTAAAGAGAGATCCTGTCTTCTGATTGCTCTGTCCAGCGCAGGTCATGTTGTGATGTATTCCTATAGGTTCTGTATCGATTCCCCTATTCCCGGCCCTGTTCTGGTTAATACTTAACTAGCAGCCGACCCACGGTGCAAAACCGTTATCCGATTAAGCCACACCACGGCACAGAAACGTGTTATCTGATTAGGTAATAACGCATGCCATCTAATTAGACAAGCACTATTCCTCCAGCCCCTGATAAGGCATACGGAGTTCTCAAAACAAATCAAACCTATGACAACCTGGGAAAATCCCTGCGGCCATTGTTTTGCTTTCACCGAGAACTTCAGCAAAAGAATGTGCGAACAAGCCAGTTCGTATGACATCCTTATTGACGTATCCATGTCCATCCTTACGTCAATCTCGACACCTTACAGGTATAAATATTACCGACATTGCCTTAAGCAAACACACGCGGTGGTGACGAGATCGGAGCAGCGAGACGCGCTGAGGAGCCCAGCAGAGAGCAAAGCCCACACGCGCTGCCCCGCCTTCCTGACGCGCTGAGAACGAGACGCTGTTTTTCTCCTGCCGAGAAATCCAGCTCCGGCGCTTCCAAGCAGCCCTCACAGGCAGCTGGAATATCAAGACCAGAGACGAGAGATACCAGCCCTCTACCATTCTAGATCTCAGGTACAGAACTGAACAACCCCTTGCAGAGAATTCTTGAGTCAGTCACTTGGCAAAACAAACTTAACTTAAACTGCTACTTATCTACTCCCGCCCACGTATTAGGCTTATGTCAGGTACACTGGGGTAGGCGTGGTTAGAAGCACCAGTTGAGTACGGTTAGTCAAATGTATATATGTATGTATCTATTTTATCAATTTTAACTATCATATGGCTTAGAAACCATATCAATGCTTCTGCAGTATTATTTTATACTTCTGCTTTTATTGTATGCACTTTACTTAACCATAAGTATCGCAATAATATCGATTCATTTCTCTTGTACGAGAAAAGAGACTGATCAATAAATAACATCTTTTATTGAACACGCCCGTCTCTTCCTTTTCTCTACAAACTGGTGAAACTAAGAATGCACGTACTGACTGAGTAAAATAAGTAGTCTTTTGTTTTCACACGACTCTAGAGATACACTCTTGTTTGGGGGAGAGCAAAGTTGTCATGTTCTATGGTTGTCAGAAACTAAATCCCTTCTTGTCTATCCAGGGAAGTTAAACTCCTCCTTGTCTATTCGAGAAAGTTTCTAGTGAACTCTGAGCTAGCTGGCAAAACCAAAAACTTTAAGTCTAATATCGTCAGTAGAAGACCTAGTTAACCTCTGCCCTAGGTCTATACTATTGAAGATATTATTCCAATGCGCAGAGCCTATTGTGATAATAGGAACTACACTACAATGTATCAGGGGATCTGTTCAAACCACGGCAGTCAGCAGTTCAAGCATCAGGGCAAAAAGGAGTGGCAAGAGCGAGCAGCCCTGCCTAGTTCAGCGCTGGAGGGGGAACACTCGGGAGGCCCTCCCATTGACTATGACTTGGGTTAGGGGCTCAGTGTAAAGAAGCAGCAGCCAGGATATAAACTTGGGGCCGAAGCCCATGTTCTCCTGTACCGCAAAAAGGTATGGCCATTTGACCGTATCGAAGGCCATGCGGGCGTCTAGGGAGAGAACTACAGCGTCGTCTTTAACTCTAACAGCTCGACCCAGCACCCCATAAAGTCACCATAAGTTGAGGGGCGTGTTGAGGTCAGGCATAAAGCCTGATTGATCAGGGTGTACAATTTTAGAGACATTTTGAATAAACCGCGAAGCCTGAAGCTTCGTAAGGATCTTGACTTCCACGTTTAGAAGCGATATTGGTTGGTATGAGGCACAACTCTCTGGAGGCTTACCCTCTTTATGAAGGACCACTATCGAAGCCAATCGCTGGTCTCTGGGAAATGTACCCTGCTGCCTGCTCTCCCTGTACATTTTTAACAGATACAGCGCTATGGTGGTTGCTGTGAGTTCATAGAGCTCTATCGGTAGGCCATTAGGGCCCCATTACCTTGCTAGATCGTAAGCCACGTTTCGCTTGGGCAACCTCCTCTTATTAGCGCACTCTTAAAATGTTTGCTACCTGTGAACAAAATGCTGTTCTTTTTCATTATTATTTTATTTTTGGTATTTTTATTATTCAGACCTAGCCACAAGGGCAATGAAGCTTTTTACAAATAACTTGAAAAATACATTAAAGGAGCTAAGAGTAAGGTAGAATAATATACACAAGGTAAAAGGAGGGGTAAAGAAAAGTTGATAATGATAGAACAGGGCATCATTAGGAATAGGCTTTGAATAGGTGGGTCTTTAGATTTTCTTTAAGCAAAGTATGTTTTTATTGAGTCTTGGATCCTGTGGTAAAGCTTTGGAGACAGGAATTCCTCTGAACAATTGGAAAGAATGTGTGTAACAGGTAATTGACTCTAAATGATTAAATGAGAATGTCAGTATCTGTATATTATGTGATATCCTTCCCTCATGATTGTACTCCGCATATGTACTGTTACTTAACTCTCAAAAACTATAAGCATACTCCAATTTCTCATTGTTCTTTTGTGTATTCTAGGTAAATACTGTGGTCATGTGCTTCACCTTGAAAACTTGATTGAGTCCAAAAGCCATGAGGTTACAGTGCAATTTATGAGTGGGACTCACATTTCCGGTCGTGGCTTTCTTGCCTCCTACTCAACCACAAAAAATACAGGTAGTATTTTGTAATTCTTTTCATATTCTTCAGAATTAATAGCTCAATGTTGCACTCCCCCAGTCCCTTATGCTTGATGATTTTTAAATTCAATGTGAATGCTGTTCCAGGTTTGCTTAAATATCACATTCTTTATGGCTGGCAACGCGGTTTCTCCACTTTCGAAAAACTACCCTTTGGTGACTGAAAACTGTTTTGTAGCAGTGTATAAGAACTGTTACACAGATATGCTAGAGTGTGATGGTTAGTAGCACAGTAACAGATCAGAAGGGGCAGTTAGAGTGACTGTGCCAAGCCCTTGGGTCACTATTTAATGTATTTATAAATTGCCAAGAGAAGAGAGTCCTTAGCTTTGTTGTAAGATGTAATATCCAGTCCAGCCATTTCCACCTTGGGGGCACTATTGATATGAAAACTAACTTGGTCTGCAATAATGGTCTGCAATAAGAGTGATCACTTAATCTCAATGAGGCAAGTATCTTGTTATTTTCTAGAAACTTCATAAGGATTGATCATATAATCAATAGTTGAAGGATTATTTGGGCTGCTTTTGTTGTTCTTAACAGGAATATCCCCGCTGACTCTGCCATTGAGTATACAACTTCTTATTTCCATCAGTGCACCGAAAAGTACTTTCCCTCTTGCATTTGTTTTTGCTCAGAATTTTTATCTTGGGACTATTCAACACATTTTCATGCTCAGTGTCGCTTAAGTTACAGAATATGAGAGATCTTTTCATTGTGATCGCCCATGATAATTATATTGGTTATTTTTTTTGTTCCCAAGAAATGTCTTCTTTCCTGCAACACTTCCGTGAGTAACTAATTGTTCCGACCCCTGGGGGAATTAACAAATTAAAAGTATTAGTTCAGATGAAACCTAACATTCTTTCTCCAATTTAAACAAAATGACACCGTGCAGATTAATACTAACAAACCAAAGTTTCATGTGACCAAGAAGTGTTCGTTCTGATCAGTGGCATCAAGCCATCTCTTACATGATCGTTTGTGGATTTAAAAGTTGCTATTAAGATAACAATATGGCCACATTTCTTGTACACACGTCACTTTTGAATTTTGCTGGTTAGGACTTTCCAAGTCATCTTGAACGATGGCCATGCTTGCAACATTCCAACTAGTAGTGTCTACATAATTGCTAAATGCAGTTAGAATAAATCACATTTCCAACACAGGTTGGAGCTATGACCAGGAAACTGACAGGTTTTGTATATGACAACATGGAGCTGATAGTTTATTCTCTACTATGTTAATTCCATCAAAACTCGGAATCACTGTTTTGCCTTAGTCAATTTAGATTCTGAGAGAGAGTGAATTTCCAAACTTAGGACCATGGATCAAGAGGAACATCTGAGTTCAAAACATTCAACCTATCTATGTTGCTTGCATCAGGAAAATGAAGAATTACATTAAAGCCCTTCATTCTGAAATGGTCTAGATTACGGTTTGAATTTACTGATATAAATTTAGTGCACAACACTGTGGAAAATTCAAGCAAATGTTAATTTTTAAATTGCTGGAATATCTTTGTGCTTCCTGTGGCCATTTGACAAGATTGGAGTAATTTCCTATTGATAAGATCTATTCATTGGGATTTCTATACAACGCTTTTCCTCTGGAAACAAGTCTATGATGACTATATACAATGTCTACTCATTTCTAGCAGCTGGAGAATAGTAAAGTTGAACAAAAAAATCAATAGGGGGGAGTGAAGAGGTGGTGCTTTGTGGCACCAAGGTGGGCAAATCCTTCTCTCCTGAAAGTACAAATAATCAACAGGGTCCACCTTACGTAGAGTTAGTGTATATCCTGATGTTCATGGACTACACAATGTGTGTTAAAATACCCCTCACACACCAAAAGGGCCCTTGGTGTGATGCTTCATCATTGGGGTCTTCCCGTCCCTGCTGCGGGACGGGGCAGTGCTGCAACAAGCGACTACGCCGGAGCACCTTTTAATTGTGGGTACTATGTGAGTGGGTTGGAGTGAGTGTCAGTGGGGTCAGGAGTGAAAATAGTTAAGTGATGTTAAAAAATACCTGGCCTAGTGGTAGAAAAAACTATTAAATAAACACTGGCTGGTATTGTTAAAAAAGTGAGGCGGAGAGGTAAAGCAAGTTACTGTGCTTACTCTCCTGTGCGGGTCAACATGTTTCGGGGCGCCATGCCCCTTCGTCAGGACCGGGGAAGATCCCCCTGTCACTCACTGATGTTTTTACCACAAAAAAGTTAAGTGTAGTGCAAGTAGATAATGTTTCTCTTTATCAATGTGTATATATATATAATTTATAAATATACGTTTTCCTAGCTGTATCAGTAGTTCTGATGTAGTCAGCCTGAAAGGATAAGAGCACATAGTTATTAATGCGCCGATCCCATTGCGCTAGACTAATGGTCACCTGTAAGGGAAAAGAACGAAAAACACACAATATAGACTGTGGTCCATGGTATCTTAGATGAATCTAGACAAAGCCCTGTTGTCGGGCAGTGAAGTGCTAAATGATAAAAAGTTAAACACACATACATTGCAACACAATAAGTTAGCTTGAAAAAGCATGTATTTTGTCATAGATACATACTTTGGAGGTTAGGAGTCAGTGCCCCATGAGCCAAGGCTGAGCGAAGGGTAATTTGAGGGTCCAACTGCAGAAAGGAAAAGAAAATAGGAACGGAGAAAAGGGATGTTTGCTTGTTCCCTGTTGTAAAAATAGGCTAAATGGTATTATGCTGCTTCCGATTATAAAGTGAGCTCTTGGCAGGTCCATTCGGCTATGCCGTACTTACTCAACCCCCAGCACGACGATGCTTCCTCCTTCGTCAGTGGCTTCCGTGTTAGTGACAGGCTGAGATTTGGCGGGTTTTTATGCATTGCAGGTTAATTGAATATTGACCGTTTAATTGGTTTGTAACCTCAACTCGGGACCGTTGTGTCCGTGAGAGTCACAAGACGGAGTTATTGCGGCAGCCACTGTTGAATGTATCATTTTCGTTGTGTATCTTAAAAACCCGCCAAATCTCAGCCTGTCACTAACACGGAAGCCATTGACGAAGGAGGAAGCCCCGTCGTGCTCGGTGTTGAGTAAGTACGGCATAGCCGAAAGGACCTGCCAAGAGCTCACTTTATAATCGGAAGCAGCATAATACCATTTAGCCTATTTTTACAACAGGGAACAAGCAAACATCCCTTTTCTCCGTTCCTATTTTCTTTTCCTTTCTGCAGTTGGACCCTCAAATCACCCTTCGCTCAGCCTTGGCTCATGGGGCACTGACTCCTAACCTCCAAAGTATGTATCTATGCCAATACATGCTTTTTCAAGCTAACTTATTGTGTTGCAATGTATGTGTGTTTAACTTTTTATCATTTAGCACTTCACTACCCGACAACAGGGCTTTTTCTAGATTCATCTAAGATACCATGGACCACAGTCTATATGTGTGTTTTTCGTTCTTTTCCCTTACAGGTGACCATTAGTCTAGCGCAATGGGATCGGCGCATTAATAACTATGTGCTCTTATCCTATCAGGCTGACTACATCAGAACTACTGATACTGCTAGGAAAACGTATATTTATAAATTATATATATACACATTGATAAAGAGAAACATTATCTACTTGCACTACACTTAACTTTTTTGTGGTAAAAACATCAGTGAGTGACAGGGGGATCTTCCCCGGTCCTGACGAAGGGGCATGGCGCCCCGAAACATGTTGACCCGCACAGGAGAGTAAACACAGTAACTTGCTTTACCTCTCCGCCTCACTTTTTTAACAATACCAGCCAGTGTTTATTAAATAGTTTTTTCTACCACTAGGATAGGTATTTTTTAACATCACTTAACTATTTTCACTCCTGACCCCACTGACACTCACTCCAACCCACTCACATAGTACCCACAATAAAAAGGTGCTCCGGCGTAGTCTCTTGTTGCAGCACTGCCCCGTCCCACAGCAGGGACGGGAAGACCCCAATGATGAAGCATGACACCAAGTGCCCTTTTGGTGTGTGAGGGGTATTTTAACACACATTGTGTATTCCATGAACATCAGGATATACACTAACTCTACGTAAGGTGGACCCTGTTGATTATTTGAATAGTAAAGTTGAACACGCTTTTCACAGTATGATCTATAGTTAAGTAGGATGTAGTTTAGTTTTTTGCCCCATGGTGTTACTATAGCCTTCTAGCCCGCCGTAGCGGGCTATACCGGCTATGAAAGGCCCGCTACAGCATTAAAGCCCTGAGCCAATGGCGAAGGACTTTAACAAGGCAGCAGGACCTTAATAGCCGGTATAGCCCTGCTACTAAGGGCTATAAGGCTATTAGAACATTCTGCCACTAGAGAGCAAAATGTTCTAACAAATAAAACAAAGTCTTCAGGGAGCGCGATTGAAATCCCCTCTGGTTCCCTGATGCCTTTGTTCAAAGCCAGAGCTGTGAACAAAGAAACATTGGAATGTTGGAGCTCCTGGCTTATACCTGCCATTATAAGCCCAGAGTACTCCATTGTTTTTAATGGAGCTACCAACATTCCAATGTTCTAATATAGACTTATAGCCCGCTTTAGCGGGCTATACCAGCTATTAAAGACCCACGGCAGCGTTAAAGGCCCGAGCCGAAGGCGAGGGACTTTAACAAGGCAGCTGGACTTTAAAAGCTGGTATAGCCCTGCTACGAAAGGCTATAAGGCTATTCGAACATTCTGCCACTAGAGGGCAGAATGTTCTAACAAATTAAACAAAGCCTTCAGGGTAGCGCAAAGGGATTGAAATTTCCTCAGGCTCCCTGAAGCCTTTCTTCACAGCCAGAGCTGTGAACAAAGAAACATTGGAATGTTGGAGCTCCGGGCTTATACGCCATTATAAGCCCGGAGCACTCCATTGTTTTCAATGGTGCTACCAACATTCCAATGTTCTAATAAAGATTGTACTTGGAAGGAGGAACCAGGACCTTTTAAAGAAATTCCTATTTTCAATGGTCATCTTATATCAATCTTCTACTTAACAAGAATCAATTAGTCTTTCTCAAACTCCGGGTATGGGTTAAGATTTGCAACCTGTATGTTTGTGAGTAGCACTAACCCATCATCATTTATGGGCTTAAGCTTTGATTCCTTTGAATAATTCCTTCAGATAATTTATAGGCATCTTTACTCCCCTGCTTTGGATTTGTTTGTTTTATTTGTAGTTTTATTTTTGAATTTCTTCTGGGCAGGATAATCACTGTTCTAATTTCCATAACACCAAAACTTAGTGAGCTTCCCACTGAAGTCCCACTATTACTGTGTGCAACTTCCAGGATATCCGTTTTAGACCAGATCAACACTATTGTCTTTTTTTTTGGGGGGGGGGGGGAGAGTAACGGCAGTTTTAATGTCTACAAGTGTTTGCAGAATAGTTGTCAACAAATTAGACATATCAACACCACTTCGATATTTCTGAAAAAGTGTAAGAATGGAGCTGAGAACTTGGTGCTGAGCATGCATGGATTCAGATATTCTTCACTCCTAGGAACGTTATTTAAGGAGAGGCATTGAAGTGCATGTCTGATCTCAGAATACTGTTAACTGGATCCTCTTTTTGAATTAAGAATGATGTTGTATATGATGGAAATTTTATATTGATATGAGGTTAAGTGAAATATTCATTAATCTACTAACCGGAAGGAAACCTCCATGCTTCTGCTTTTCGATGCCGACTGTAAGAAAGAGATCACCTGTTTCACTTTTACAGTCTCTAATATCCCCTCTGACCCGTGCTTCTGCAGTAGATTTATTTCTAAATAGGACATCATCTCGTGATTCCTCGGCCACTAATAGAGAAGTCACAGTGTGGAATTGCAATGGTAATGTGTGTGGTTGAACTTGAATCTTCTTGGATGATACACAAACACTTGTCAAATAAATTAGCTAGTGAGAAGTGTGTAGCAGCAACCATACCTGTAGAGTGGTAGCCAGGTGGCTGCTGTGTTCTGTTCTGCTTGTTTCTAGAGTTTCCCCTTGGGAAATGCAGCTTTCAGTTTATCTCGTATTTGTTTCTGCTGATTTATTTAACTGTCAGTGACCTTAATTTCTTTAAAACCTTTTAATTGCAGAAAGTTTGTCTCGCATAGTTACTCACCTCTCCTATTTTTAGTGATGAAGCAGAAGCTGGTCTAGGCAGAGCCACCAAGCCGACACACAAAGGAAAACAGTAGGCAGTCTGCTCATGAAGAAAGCGGCTGCAAGTCACACTGGGCACCACCTTCAATGCTGAATGTGTGTGTGGTCCACCCACGCAGCCTTTCAGCCCATAAACTTTCTATGCTTAGTTTGCAATAAATAAGTGGCAGGCCTTAAGTATTGGTCAGGAGGCCACTCCAGCTTGCATTTCCAACAGGACTTGCCATCGCTGCCACATGCCTGTGTAAATGCTTCCTACTAAGCATCACACCTCTATAAATGTGACAGTTTGGGCAAGTCTAGGTGACCCACAGCTGTAAGATTGGCCTGGACGCACTAGAATCTTGTTAGTGTATTTCATTGATAAATTGATGCGCTCAACTCAAAAATAGGTAGCCAGGGCCACCATGTGGTGGACTGTCTTATGTACGGGCCGGTGTCAACAGTCAAGTGGCGGTGCCGAGCACTGGCAAACACCAGTACATATTAAGAACCACTCTCGGCCACCTGGGGAGTCTTGAGTCACATAGAGGCTCAACAGCAAAGAGTGGCTGCGTAAAATGGCAAGCTTGCATGCACCAGCACATGAAATGAGCATATCCAGCCACTTCCATGACGTGGTTCCAATGGGAAAGGGAAGGGTTGACTCTGAAGTGTTAAAGTCAGGACAGTAGACGTTGTCAACTATAATTTTGATGATTAATTCTGTTTTCTTCTCTCTAGATCTCATTACATGTTTGGAAAAAGCAAGTCGGTTTTCAGAGCCTGAGTACAGGTATGAGATTGACTTCCAATATACTTGAATATAGCAGAACAAAGTCAACGTTTTTTGTCTATGAATTGTAAAGTTACACATGAATGTTTATTTTTAGAACCATGACTATATGCCTACGTATAAACGAGGGTTTTGGTGAACCAGGTAATATGATAATGCTGAAAATTAAAGTAATAGTAGGTTGAATGGGCTCTGTCCATTTAGACAGTACCACATAGTTTTATAACACTAGAAATGAGGCTAAAGCAAAACAAGCGTTTTACGATGCATCGGAATACTGCGCATTGTAGGTCACCTGTGACTGGCTATCTTTGGTTGTTACAACCAGGATCTAAAGAACACTGTTTCGAATTTATAAGTATAAAAAAGCACTCCATGAAAAAAGTTTAATGGGAACAAACCATGTGAAAACATTATATTTCACTGTCTGTTGTGCGTGATGCAGACTTAACTTTTTTATTAGACCTGTAAAACAAAAAAACTAACCATGTAAAATCAAATTATTTGTCATACAACAGATGTATTGTTTTGTTGCTGTTATTTGCTTGGCTTTGGATCATAGTGAATAGCATGGGCTAGTATTTCCCAGGTCAATTATTTGCATTTATAGGCCTTAGATTATTGAATTTCCCAGTCCCCTTTTCTTGAAGATTAGCCAGTGGCTTTCCAGTTGTGCACCCAGCTCTGTAGCAGGCTCGCCAACATGAACTGTTTAATCTTCTACTGTTGATGCTTTAAATCAGACCGAAATCCTAAAGTACGTGAAAACTTGGCTTGTGGAAGTAATGTGATTAAGAACAACTTGTTTCTGCTGGAAGAAGCTCTTGGTGAATGGCTTGACAAGTAAGACAATTCAGACCACATCACAAGCTTTAACAGCAAGATATTATTATGGTATTTCAAGAAGGTGGAGTAGTTTGTGGTGATGCGGATTAGGCTTCACCATGCAATACCCCAAAGATGCTCCTTGGAGTCAAAGTAACAAATCCTTAGCTGAGTCATTGTAGAGTGGCAAATGGCAGTCAGGCTTTACCAGAGGAACATATGGTAAAGCCTAAGAGTACCAACATGAATGATAAATAATCGACTCCAAAGAAATCCAACACCAATTTGTAAAAATAAGGCAGATTTCTATCTAAATTTAGACACCAAAACGAACAGGATCAGTTACATGTAACCAAAGTTATGGACTTTAGAAGAAAACATAAATCACAGTAATTCATTAGTGCACAATTTCTGCATTGCGTTCAATGGGAAAAAGTGATAGTGACAGTTGGTCACTGGCAAGTCGAACTGCTTGGAACCCATGGAAGGTCAAGGTTATGCGGGTCCAGGCCTAAACCATGACAGTCAGTTCCGTTTTACCTGGCTCAGAGTCTGGGTGCAGAGTTGTCCTGGCTGTCCTTGGTGCTGAAGCGGGAGGCGCAGGAAAGCTGGTTTTACCGCTTACACTGTTATGGCGGGGGAACATGGTGCAAAAATTCAGGAATAAAGCCACTTCTGACGTGGGATGAAGGTTTTGCGGCGTTCTCTTGAATTTATTTCGACATCTGCAGGTCCTGGGGAACACAGTAGCCACCTGGAACTCCATGGCGGTCAGGACTGTTTCCCACTAATGAACTTGGACATCTACCTCTGGGTGATCCCTCGAAGGGCCCGATGGCTAGCGATTCTTCAGTTCCGGTATGTTGTTTTTACCTGTGGTTGTTCGGAACAAGTGCTACTAGACAAGGGGAGTGTGGTGATGCCTTAGGCTCTCAAAGGGGTCAATCTGTCTAGGGGAACCGAGCTTTGGTCCAGGACAAGCCACGTTCGTGCAGTTCCTGGAAAGTTGCCACAGGTACAAAGTATAACGGTTTTGGTTTATGCAGCTCCTGTTGTCACATACACAGGTCTCTTATTTTTTTACCTTGTTGCAAATCAGATCAGAACTGAGGTTCTGGTACCAAATGGTAGCCCTTAAATCCTAGATTTAAGGGTGTTAGGGGTGTGGGTGCAAGTGGCCAATGGGCTACTAGCCCCAGCGGCTAATCTGCCCCTGAGGTGACCACATCCGGGGGTGTAGGTCACCTTTTCTACCCAGAACCCAGTATTCTACCACTTTTGAAAATAGATGAAGTCTTCTTAGCTGTATAGACCCATCCTAGAGGTGTGGCTAGCCTTCTGGGCGTGTACTCCTCCTGAATACCAACTTTTCCGGATGAGCCCACTCAAGGTAGCACTTTAACTTTTGCGCTACTGTTTTTTGCCTTACAGGGGTTTTAGATTTGAACCATGGCATGTTGCAGCTACTGGTTTGAGCCGGTTTTATTATTGGTTTTATTATTTGTCTTATTATTTGTCCTGTGCCCTGGTTGTACACTGGCCTTTTATGGGGCACTTGGCCTTTAACCTCCATCGTAAACATTCATCATGTTTTAGTGCCTTGTAACCCTTTAAAACAGTTATGGAGTGTTGGTTTCTTTTTTTTTTTTTTTAATATATTTTTATTGCAGAATCAGGAATAAACACAACCAACAAGCCAACCCATACACCAGCGGCACCCATCATACAGCACGATAGCAATACAATACACAGCCGATTAGCCCACATCCCGGAGGCTGGGCGGCGCGTCAATGAGTCAGTTCACTGTGGGTACCTCGGTGCATGCCCTATTCGGGACACAGGTCAAGTGTAGCACTTCGTTTCTGCTTTTATCCCAGAACAACCAACCAACCCCCCCCGTCCAATCCTAGGCCACTCCAATGTCATATCACAAGATCAACATGACTGCCTTCCTGGGCCATCCGGTTCCGGGAGGTCGCCGCTGGCCGGCAAACCACCCCCTCCCACAACTCCTACTCTAAACCCTCCCCCTCAACTGCTGCTAATGCGGGTATCACCATTCCCCTCCTGCTCTAGGGTGACAACTATCAGGAAGTTGTAACAAACGAGTAGTCACACGGAATCCCTGTTCATAACTGATCAGTGTCGTCGCCTTCAGTTAGGTGGTCCCTTAATGCCTGCACCACCAACTCCCATGACCGTGCTAGGTCCAAGCTCTTTTCATTACCCGTTCTAGTCGCCTGACGCATTCGCGACACACTCTCACAGCTCGACCACTTCACCAACTCATTCCTCCACCTCCGTGCAGACGGCCCCTCTTTAGACTTCCAATGCCAAGTGATTTCTCGCTGCGCCAGTATCCGTCCCAACCCAATGAATTTACTCGTTACCTTGGTCTTTTTGGTGTGCGGGAACCAAAGAAGCAGGCACGTGGCCATATCAAAGTCCACCTCCCGATCTGTGACAGCATTCAAGAGGTCCCCCACCTCGGACCAGAAGTCCCCCAACCTCGGGCAACCCCACAGCATGTGGTCAAGATCTGCCTCAGGTACCAAACATCGCGGGCACATGGCATCAAGCACTTTGAAGTGACGGCGTAACCTCTCCGGGGTCAAATATGCCCTATGAAGCACAAAATAATGCACCTGTTGGAATCTCGCATTCCTTGTCTCTTTCCAGGCCCTGTGTAGTATCTGACCCCAAACAGAGTCCGGGATTGGCCTACCGATGCTAGCCTCCCAGCGCGACTTCAACTCGACCAACGGAGCCAGACCTTCGTTCAGCATCCTATTGTGTAGGCAGGTCACCGCCTTGACGGTGCCCGCAGCCATCACCACATATTGGCACACCGCCGTCACCTCCGGTTCAGCCAATCCGCCCCCCCCAGTGCTTCTGCAGAGCCGCGACAACCGCCGCATGCAGCAAGAAAGTACCACTCGGCAGGCCGAACTGCTCCTGCAAGGTCTGGAACGGGGCCAGCGTCCCCTCCACATAGAGGTCGCCAACCATCTGCAAGCCCAGGTCCTCCCACTCTAACAATTGGGACCAATCACCCCCGTGCGGTAAGGCAGTGAGCATTCCCAACGGAATCTCCGGGGCGTATGGCCGGCGCTTCCCAGCCCTCTTCATGTACCTGTTCCAACACAATCTGAGTGTCCACTCCTCCATCGTGACTTCCCTACTGGCCAGTCTCTGTTGCATCACAATAGACGATAAGACATGCCTCTGACCGCCGACCCCCCGGCCATCCTCGGGCCCCCTGAATTCCCTGGCCACGTTCTGCGTCAGGACCTGGAGCTGCGCTGCCAGATAGTATAACTCGTAGTCGGGGACGGCCATCCCTCCTTCACACTTGGGTCTCAGCAGGGTGGACAGCGCTACCCGTCTGCGACCGTGGCCCCAGAGAAAGCCAGTTACCAACGTCTTCAGCTCCCGAAAGACACCCTGCGGGATCCACACCGGCAGCGTTCTAAAATAATAGAGAAGTCTCGGGAGTGCCACCATTTTCAACAGTGCTACTCGGCCCAGTACGGACAGCGGGAGAGAAGCCCAGAAGGCCATACTGCCTCTCAGCGCCCTAAGACAGCGCCCCACATTCCCCTCAAGGAGGTCCGCCGTGTCATGGTAGATGCGCACCCCTAAGTAAAGAAAACAAGAGGGTTCCCACACTACCGGCCTCGTGAGCTGCTGGCAGAGCGTGGCCTTACGCAGCGGAAACACGCAAGTCTTCGTCCAGTTCACCCTGAGGCCTGAAAGCCTCCCAAACCTGCCCAGCATATCCACCGCGCCTTCTAGAGCCCTTCCAGCATCCGCCAGGTATAGTAACAAGTCGTCAGCGTACAACGATATATAATGCGAGTCAAGTCCCTGCGCAATCCCGTCGAAAACAACTCCCGTTCTTGCCTGTGCCGCTAAGGGTTCCATCGCTAGAGCAAAGAGCAGAGGGGATAGCGAGCAGCCTTGCCTCGTGCCCCTGCAGACCGGATAAACCGAGGAGACCAATGTCCCAAGCCGCACCCGCGCCTTAGCCGATCAATAGAGCACTCTTGTCCAGCCTCGGAACCCCTCCCCAACCCCGAACTTCAACAGCACACCATCTAAAAAAAATCCCATTCCAAACTATCAAACGCCTTTTCGATATCAACCGCCAGCACTACCGGGCCTGGATCCGTCAAGGCAGCACTATCAATGACCCCAATCAGCCGACGGATATTCATCGAGGTGCTCCTGGAGGGGATGAATCCCGCCTGATCCCTATGCACCAAAGATGTCATCAGTGGCAGGAGCCGGGTGGCCAGGATTCGGCTCAAAATCTTATAATCCACAGTCAGCATAGACAACGGACGAAAAGAAGCGACATCTAAAGCATCTCTGCCCGGTTTCAGCAGGGGCACAACCAGCGCCTCTGTCATAGAGTCAGGCAACCGCCCCAGTTGTTTCGCCTCTGCATACACAGCCTGCAGTCTGGGCGCCAGCACTTCCATAAATTTGGCGTAGAACTCGATCGGTAATCCATCCACCCCAGGGGTCTTGTTCCGCGCCATATGGCTAATCGCCCCTCTGATTTCGGCCAGGGTGACAGGGCCCCCCAGATCCCGGGCCTCCTCCTCGTCCAATACCGGCAAAGGGATCTGATCTAAATAATCGCCAATGTCCGCGGCTTCAACTCCGAGGTGGCTGGCATACAGACCCGTGTAGTAGGATTGAAAGCGCTCCAGGACCGCTGACTGCGAGCAAACCACCACCCGTCCTCCTGTCGCACACTCAGAACCGGACACCCCCTAGGGCACGGATCAGCCAGCTTCGCAAGGAGCGTGCCCACTTTATCACGCTCCTCATGCACTTTCACCGCATACAACTTATAGTCATAGCACCGCAATCTCTCCGTCTCAGACGCCACCGCCTCCTTAGCACGCAGCAGGCTGTCCTGCAGCTCCGGCTTCTCCGGACGCTGCTGTTCCACCCCTCTCAGCACTTCCTCCGCTTTCGCGAGGTCAGTCAGCACGGTACCCCTCACAGTCAGAAACCGGCCCATGCATATCCCTCTCACCACCACTTTCATCGCGTCCCATTCATTCGCTCTCGTCGCCGTCGACCCAGCATTGATCGCGAAGTAGTCGTCAACGCCTTGTCGGACCGCGTCGCAGAACGCTGGGTCGTCCAGCGTCTCCGGGCGAAGTCTCCATGTGGGGACCTCCGATCTCGCCAACTGCCATTGCACCGAAATCAGCAGTGGGTTATGGTCCGAGATGGTTCCAGACAAATATTCAGTGTGCCTCACCACCTGCGCCAGGGACTCACAACACAGCACCGAATCCAATCGAACATGCAGATCATGCAGCGCTGAGAAATAGGAGTAATCCCGAGTTTCGGGGTGCTGCGCCCTCCATACATCCACCAAGCCCCACCTCTCCTGCCAGTCTCGTCTATGGGTCGCAAGTCTGCGCACTGGGGAGTCCACCAAAGGCGGGTGCGACCTGTCCAGCAGCACATCCGAAATGGAGTTAAAATCCCCCGCCAGGAGGATAGGGCCTGCCAAGTAGTACGCCAGTGTGCGCGACAAGCTCTCAAAGAAGTGGGCCTGCTCAGTGTTGGGGGCATAGATGTTACACAGCACTACTTCCCTTCCACACAGCCGTCCCTCCACCACTACATAACGACCCTCCGGATCTATCTTCTGACTCGTGACTTGGAATGGCGTGCCCGCTCTGATCCATATTAACACCCCCCTGGCAAACGCCGAGTAAGTCGTGCCAAACACCTGACCCCGCCATCTCCTCTGCAATGCCCCACATTCCTGCTGTGTCAAGTGAGTTTCTTGAAGCATTGCTATCTGAACGCCCCGCCTCACCAAGTAGGCATGTACCTTGTGGCGCTTAACCATAGTACGAATCCCCCGGACATTCCATGTGACACATTTCAAATTAGGTAACGTCCCCATAGAGCATCAATCCCAACAGTGGCGCATGCCAATAAATGTGACCCGCATCGCAGCAATTGTACAACCCCTTCAAAACATACCCCGCAACTCCCACCCTCCCCCACCCCAGGACAGGGCCTAGTAACCCAGCTTCAGCCCCGTTCCAAACCTCAAACACCCCACACATCACACTAATCTGTGGTCGACACCACAGAAGACCTTAAGGGTCTGATGGGGACTATGGAGCCCCGAACCAGGACGACAGAGCAACCACCCCGCGCCCAGAGCCCCGTACTGCCGATGCAGCCCCATACCTGGCAGTCCAATAGAAGTCAGGAGCGTCCAGGCCACAAAAGTTCAGCGGCCACAAGCTTCACCCATTAAAGATACCATCTGACGTTTGTGGAGTAACCTCCGGCCCCTGCGCTCCCCCCATCTCCGAGTCCTCATCGCCAGTCTTCACACCTTCACTCTCCGAAGCCGAACCCCTGGAGGCGTCCTCTTGCTGCGAGCCCGTTATGCTCGCCGTGGCCGCCAACGCACTCCGTCTATCGGCCAGCATTTGCGCCTCCCGCTCGGCCCGCTGACGCCTATTCCGGGAGCGGATGCGCTGCGACTTCCTGACCCTGACCGGTTGTTCTCGATCCCTGGCCGGCCTGTGTGCCCGATCCGTCCCAGCTCGATACAATTCCAGCCAGGACCAAGCTTCATCGGGTGTTTGGAAAAATTGAGTCCTGTCATCAACGATGATCCGTAACTTGGCCGGAAAAAGCAAGGAATATTGAATCCCCTCCTCTCTCAGCTCCTTTTTCACCGGCAGAAAAGAAGCCCTGTGCCGCTGCACCTCCTGCGTATAGTCCGGAAATATTGTCACCTTGCTGTTGTCTACTTGGAAGGGCCCACGATCTCTCGCCTTTTGGATCAGCAGATCCCGATCCTTGTAGTGCAGCAGTCTGGCCACCACCGGTCGGGGCGGCCGGCCCTCCAGGGGAGGCTTCGCGGGCACCCTATGCGCTCTTTCCAGGGAGAAGAAGGGGGATAGGCCCTCCGGCGCCACCACTGTGCGGAACCAGTCCTCCAAATAGGCCACTGTATCACCCTTCTCAATTTTCTCCGGAAGCCCCACCACCCTCACGTTGTTCCGGCGGTTGCGTCCTTCCGCGTCTTCCACCCGACGCTCCAAAGTCGCCAGTCGACGGACAACGTCATCAAGTTTATGCTCCGCCGTGACCACCACCGGTTTCAGCTCCTGGAGCATTTGTTCATTAGACTTCACCCGGTCAGAGAGCTTGGCGTGGTCCGCCCTCAGCAAGCCGAGCCCGGACGCCACCTGCGCAATATCCTGGTGCAGCTCATCCTTCGTGGCAGTGATCGCGGCTAAGATCGCATCAAGGCGGAGGTTGAGCCTCTGTTCTTGTGTTGAGGACTCCGTCGGGAAACCGCCAGTCACGTCCTCCGGCCGCCGGCCTCCCCCTCCAGATGGCTCGGCGTCGCCATTTCCCTGCGCGGCCATCCTGTGTGCAGGTAGTCAGCTACTCGAACAGCCCCTTCGGACAAAGGCTGGGCCCACTAGAAACGCCCAGCGGAGCACCCCAACTAGTGCGGGACACCAATCCTCCGGACAAGCGGGAGCTCACGGTGCCAGCTGTACCCCATTCACAATCATCCGACAATATCCAGTCTGAGAGTGCACTCCTCGTTGCCCCACAGTCACTCATAAAACGCCCGCAAGGCCCACCAGGGCTAGGGGGAGCAAAGTCCACTGAAGAGGCGGCCAGTGAATCAGATGAGTTCCTGGGCAAGTCGAGCTCACTGCCCCCGGCAACTCTGGCCTCCGCGATGCTCCATGCGCTGTGGGGCCCAGCACCACGCTGTCAGCCCGGCGTATCCTCGCCTTCCTCCGGGCGGGCCCCCCGCCACGGACCGGGCCGACGGCCACCTCTTAGTTTGCCCGTGTCCCGGGACGTCCAGGTGCCTTGGGCGGCAGCCCCCCCAGTGCCCCACCAGCTCACTACACACCACTGTGTCCTGCCTGCCCCCACAACGGGCCAGCCAGTGGGTGGGCGGCCTCTCAGTCCAGCAGTGCCTCGGCCGGCACAGCGCAATTGCAGGCTCCGCTCTTCCGCTGTCCTAGGAGCGGGTGGGGGAGGGGCGCCACACACGCCGGTAATTCGCCGCCGGCCGCCACCGCAACGCGGGGCCCGCTCCTACGGCCCACCGCACTGCTTGCTGTCGCACGAGTGTCCCGCAGGAGCCCGCAGCTGCTCCGGTGCCCCACACCGCTCCGCTCCCGGAGCTCTCAGACAGTCGGGGCCGCCATCTTTGCTTTGTTCGCTCGCCTGGACGAGCTGAGCACCAGGTCCGCCCGCGCTCCCCATCCAAGGTCCCGACCGGAGTCAAACGCTCCTCAGCAGGTCGTCGGCCCCTCCGGACCACGATGCCAGCCGCCAGGCAACACGGGGCGACGTTCAGCAGGAGAAAGACGGGACATGGCGCGGAGCAACTCGCTCACGCAGCCATCCCGGTCGGCGCTGAAACCACGCCCCCATGGAGTGTTGGTTTCTATGCTTATATATGATCTGCAATATAAACATATGCAAGTATGGGAACAGATATACTGGCAATATTAATGAGGGAAAATATTAATTAATCTCTCTCCTGGCATGACAATATACCAAACATAATTTCTTTATCTGTTCAGTATACAAGCAAGCACCACTTCAAAGCATTGTAGTTTTATCTCCTGCTGCGTCCACTTCACCTTCAAGAGAACGACGACCCACCACCACCAGCAACAGACCGCCCGCAGAAGCTGGAACAAGATCACAGCAGACCAGCTCGCCACCTCCCTGAGCCAGCACCCTCATGCCAGCTCAGCGAACCCCAGCCAGGCTGCCGACAACCTCACGAAGTGGATCAGCATCTGCGCGGACGAGCTCGCCCCGCTAAGGACCCCGCCCAGCAGACCCGGCAGCAAGAAAGCCCCGTGGTTCACCGACGAACTCAAGAGCTCCAAGAAGAACTGCCGAGCCCTCGAGAAAATCTGGAGAAGGGAACCTACACCGGACAACAGGACCACCCTCAAGCTGGCCACCCGGAAGCACCACCAGCTGATCCGCGCCGCCAAGAAAACCGCATTTAAGGACCGGTTGGACAACAACGCACACAACTGCAAGGAACTCTTCAACATCGTGAAAGAGCTATCCAACCCCAGCGCAGGGAACAACGACATCACCCCATCGCAAGACCTCTGCAACTCCCTCGCTACATACTTCCACAACAAGATCGCAGACATACACAACAGCTTCAACAACCAACCAACGCACACCAGGACCGAACAACCACCCCCCACCACCACCCTCCACGCCTGGACCCCGATCAGCACCGAAGACACCATCCAAACGATGAACTCCATCCACTCCGGATCTCCGACAGACCCCTGCCCTCACTACGTCTTCAATAAGGCCGACGCTGTCATCGCACCCCACCTGCGAGACATCATCAACACATCCTTCGACACCGCCACCTTCCCTGAGTGCTGGAAGCACGCCGAACTCAGCGCTCTACTCAAGAAACCCACAGCGGACCCCACCGAACTCAAGAATTACCGCCCCATCTCGCTCCTCCCATTTCCAGCCAAAGTCATCGAGAAGACCGTCAACAAGCAGATGGCCGCCTTCCTCGAGACGAATGGATCCCTCGACCCCTCACAGACCGGCTTCCGAGCCAATCACAGCACCGAGACCGCCCTCATCGCCGCCACCGATGACATCCGAACCCTGATGGACAACGGAGAAACAGCGGCCCTCATCCTCCTAGACCTCTCCGCGGCATTCGACACTGTCTTCCACCGCACCCTAGTACAGCGCCTCAGCAACGTCGGAATCCAGGACAAGGCGCTGGAATGGATCATCTCCTTCCTCGACGGAAGAACACAGAGAGTCCGCCTCCCACCGTACAAGTCAGAGGCATCCGAAGTCATCTGCGGCGTCCCTCAAGGATCCTCTCTGAGCCCCACCCTCTTCAACGTCTACATGAGCCCACTCGCGGCCATCGCACGCCAACACAACCTCAGCATAATCTCCTACGCCGACGACACCCAGCTGATCCTCTCCCTGACCAACGACCCAGCCGCCGCCAGAGCCGACCTGCACGAAGAGATGAAAGAGGTAGCCGAGTGGATGACGACCAGCCGCCTGAAACTGAACTCCGACAAGACGGAGGTCCTCATCCTGGGCTCTTCACCCTCCGCCTGGGACGACTCCTGGTGGCCTCCCGCCCTGGGCACCGCACCCAAACCGACAGACCACGCACGCAACCTGGGCTTCATCCTGGACTCCTCCCTCTCCATGACCAGGCAAGTCAACAACGTCTCCTCGGCGTGCTTCAACATCCTACGCATGCTACGGAAGATCTTCTGGTGGATCCCCACCGAGACCAGGAAGACCGTCACCCAGGCCCTCGTCACTAGCCGACTGGACTACGGCAACGCCCTCTACGCCGGTACCACCGCCAAACTCCAGAAAAGACTCCAGCGGATCCAGAACGCCTCTGCCAGACTCATCCTCGACATCCCACGAACCAGCC
Source organism: Lissotriton helveticus (assembly GCF_964261635.1). Classification (NCBI taxonomy): domain Eukaryota; kingdom Metazoa; phylum Chordata; class Amphibia; order Caudata; family Salamandridae; genus Lissotriton; species Lissotriton helveticus. The sequence continues at coordinate 912,380,105 of NC_136069.1, forward strand.
ACATCTCCGGACACCTGAGAGACCTTCACTGGCTCCCCGTCAACAAAAGAATCACCTTCCGCCTCCTCACCCACGCACACAAAGCCCTACACGACCAAGGCCCGAGCTACCTCAACAGCCGAATCAACTTCTACGCTCCCAAACGCCACCTCCGATCAGCCAACCACGCCCTCGCCGCCGTCCCCCGCATCCGAAGAGCGACTACAGGAGGAAGGTCCTTCTACTACCTGGCCGCCAAGACCTGGAACTCCCTCCCAACCGACCTGCGCCTGACCCAAGACCACCTCTCCTTCAGGAAGAAGCTGAAGACCTGGCTGTTCGAGCAGTAGCGGCACCCCCCCTCCCCCAGCGCCTTGAGACCCTACGGGTATGTAGTGCGCTCTATAAATGTCACTGATTGATTGATTGATCTCACAAACAAACATTCACAAAACAGACATAAAATCTATACTACAAAAATAGAAAACGTATCAAATAACATCAAATAATACTCAGTTTCTCTTCTGACATCATTTGTCAATTTGGCTGCAGAAATTCATTAAGCAAAGCAGTCCAAAAAGGAGATGGTCACATACAGGAATACACTAAGGACAAAACAATAATAGGCTCCTTAATTAATCATAGAGTGTATTCTCAATCGATGTATCGTTCCTTAATTTGATTTGCCGGGCTTCTCCAATCCAGAACATCTGTCGAAGCATTTAGGCCCATTCATTCGATAGGTGAATGTTTGTTTGCTAGATAAAACGACCTACAATGCTTTGAAGTGTTGCTTGGTTGTATTTTCGAACGGATAACGAAATTATGGTGGGTATAATGTTATGCCAGGAGAGAGAATAATATTTTTTTTCTCTCATTTATATTTCCAGTATCTTTTCTTATACTTGCATAAGTTTAGATTGTGTTTTATGCCTAGATTGTGGGGGGATCACGTGGGTAAATCCCTAGATGGTGATACTATATATATGATACTATATATGATCTGCAGCAGACCAGAATCCCACTGCAGCAGACCAGAATCCCACTCACGTCCTTGAGCTAGCTATAATTAGTACACTTTATATCCCTTTTGGACGTTACTTTATCTGTCCCGTCTCGTGCTGCTTTGCCTATATGCCCTAATTTTGGCCATTCTCCCTCTTAATGACCAGCTCTTCATGGCAAGTTTCTTTTATCTTGACCACCATCACACTGAGGTGGTCGCTTTATGTAATGTGCTAACGGACATATATTGTTTTGTGTTTTATCTTCTTTCTGAATTTGGGCATGCCAGCAAGACGTCCACCTCTATGTACTGTTGAAATGCTGTTTTCTGTACGGCAGCCCCCTGAATGTTTCAGTACCTGAGAGCCTTTTCTTTTACCTTCTGCTCTCTCCTATATCCCCACTATAGGAGAGACTGCACCTTGAGGCCCATACCAAGGCCCCTAAGGTGCGACACCACACCCAAAGATTGTGGGTAGGACCTTTGGTTTTGTATAAATGTCTGGTCTTGATTATGTACACACTGTGTACCAGGGTGTTCAAAATTCCCCTTAACTTTGGTGAATTCTGTATGAGCGCAAAGTTTTGTTTAATCTTTCACTTGTGGAAAAGTAAATTTTGCTATGTTCTGTGTCCCTACGTGTCATCCATCATATGTTATCTGTGCATGATTAATATGCATATGTTATTCCCCATGTTCGATTAAAGACGCAATTATAGTTGTGTCCACCTTTAGTATGTCAGTTTCCAGTTCTCGTGAATACTACGAATATCAGGCCTATGTAAAGCTACGTTGCCACGTTTCTCAGTGTGCACGTTATTTCATTGTAAAGTCCCCGTTTCTAGGCCTCAAAAGGGCCTGGACACCAGATTCAGCTCCTGTCCCCTGAAGCCTCGCTGAGGAGCGATACAGCCCCCGCCTGTATCCTCGACCCTTCACTTACTTCCTGCCTCACAGTGCCCGGTTCAGCCTGGCTCTGCCTCTGAGTCTGCCAAGAGTATGTTATGATTCGAGTTATCAGTACAGCCCTCCTTCTCTGCATTCCTAAGCTACTGAATCGCATCAATAGTTGCCGTCATAGTCTAGCTTTTACGTCTCCATGTAAGAGAAATACTGCATTTAATGGTCATTTAATATTCTTCATCACGCACTACATGTAGAATAATGCATGCTCCAGTCTTAGAGTCTGTTAGCCTTTCCCCTCCTGACTTCTAGTTTATATCAACATGTTCCCTAAACATCAGATACTAGATACTGCTTAGGTACATGTCGCCCTGACTCTCCAGACTTCAGTCTCTGCTCCTAGCACAGAGCTCATAGCCCCCAGCTTCTCCTAGTAACACGTCATTGCCAGTTTGCGCGCACCATCAGGTTAGAGGTCCCGACTCCTTAGGTAGCCCCCTCCATGGTTACCACCCCATTCATGACATATTCTGTTACGTTTGCATCACATGTCTATGTATACGCCCTGTTACACCTCTTTTCACCCTTATCTTTCGCGACTGCTACGCGTCACGCCTATTGCTCCACCCACTGCTACGCCTATTGCGATGTAATGCTATGTGTTTGCGCTATGTATATATGCTCATGTACTGTTATTAAAAAGTTATCCCTTGTCCCGATCCTGTCCCCGGCAGCTGCCATCCTATTCCCGTGCAGGTCGTCCTGTTCCTGTCCTTATGCTGTATTAAACCTGCAAAACTCCTACTACCTCGAATCTTGACTCTTATTTATTGAGCTATCTGTTATTCATTTATGCATTCAAAAATAGGGTATTATTTATTTATTTACCACATAATGGCGCCCGAGCAGGGACTTGCCCTTTCCCCACGCGTCGGTGAAGCCACGCCGACCCCCTGACCCTCTGCAGTCGTGACGGAACTCTTCTGCGCACCGGCAGATATTTCTGCTTCAAGTATCCCTCAGGCCCGCGGAGGAGACGGAGGAGGCGGTCCAGCATCCAGACGAGACGGTGGAGGAACGCGGCGAGTCCCGACCAGAGCCCAAGCCGAGAGTCCAAGGTCCGAGGTATCCGGAGGCCCACCTGTAACAGAAGTCCGAAGTTCGTCCGTCCGACGTCCAAGCAGTCCCGTCCAGTCTGAGGCCTTCCGTTCTTGCTGCCCGGTGAGTACCATTACTGGGGTAGTATCTAGACAGGGTCAATTTAATTGACTCTGGTCCGTGGGTTGGTGGTACACAAGCCCACAAACGAAGTGTCCACTCCGGTGGATACGGGTCCTGACGTGTCTCTGTATGAGACCGGTAAGTTTCGTACTGTTTCAGCAGTGCATCTAGTTTCTGTTCTAGTCAGTTCTGTTCTCGAGAAAATTCATGTATTCTGTTTTCCGTATTCCAGGTAGTATTCTGGTCGAACTGTTATTCTGAATGTTCTTCATGTATCTTGATGTCGTGGAATGAGTGTGAAGTAGTTATCTTGTTTATTGTGTGTGTCCAGATTATAGTTCAGTCATGCCGCTCTTTTCAAAACTGCGTCAGTTGAGAACTAGAAAAGGTCTGCTAGAAGCAGCAGTTCCTGTCCCGCCTAGGGACAGTCCAGGTCATTTTATGTATCAGAAGCATGGCATAAGCGCCATATTGTATCTAGATTTATGGGTCGAGTATACCAAACAGTTAGAGGAAAAGTATAGATGGCCTGTGTCAGGCACATGGGATGCCGAGTGCATCATGAGAGTAGAAGAAGCATTATGGAAAAAGAAAGCCAGACAGTCACAGAAAGATGCCATCGAGTTATGGCGCAAAGAATCTCATAAAAGAACCGAAAAAGAAATCAGAAAGTCAGAATTAAGTAGAGAATCCTTGGAACGAGCCCAAGAAAGGGAATTAATCGAGATTGGTGAACGAGTTAAAACCGAACAGTCAGACAGACAGAGGAATGCCCTTATTAAGGGTATGTATCCTCTTCTTGCCGAGGGCTTGCCAAAAGCGACCCCGGAGGCATCCAGTAACTTTCCGCCACCATTAGTTCCGACCAAGCTACGTCACAAACAGACCGCAGCTGATATTTTCATTTCGTCCTATTTGGACGACACAGTCCCAGAATATGCAAATCCTGTTCGCGCTCCGCCAGTCCCTGTAAATCAGGCACTCCCCGTTTCTCCAGACACCGGGGTACCCCTTGCAGTACCTGTTACGGTCCCCCCGGTCCAGCCCGCCATACCAGTTCAGCCCGCATTTCAATTTCCTGCCACACTAGTACGAAGAGGATCAGTCGACGATTCTAGTTTAGGGGCCGCAGGAGGAGGTCCTCCTCAGACCCCGCCGCCACATAAGCGTTTAACGTCAGCCGAATTACATGCACAAGCGTCACAGCGTACGCCCAGACATCAGTCTGTAGCAGAAATAAGAAAAGCCCTTAATGAATGCGGCTATGATCCAGTCCCAGGCGAGGATAATATGGTTTTATATTCATTACGTGTAAGAAAGGTGGCCGAGTATCTAGTCACCCTACCGAATATGAAAGAAGATCTAGACAGAATATATCGTTTCATCCGTACAGGGGATGATCCAGAAAGCATTGGCGAAGTCATGTCTCAAAGGAAAGCCGAGATCCAGCTCATGATACTAAAGTTTTTGATTAATTGTTTAATAAGAGAACAAGATTACCCGTCCAAAGATCAAGCCGAAATGAGAACCCTGACAAAGTGGAGTGATAATATAGCCGAGGGTAAGCACAGGACCATCAGTGCTATGGAAAGTATGTACAAGAAAATCCGTAAAGAAATAATAGTTACACGAACAGCGTAAAGCAGCACAAGTAAGCGAGAAAGAAAGTAACTCTGATACTGAAGAGGTAGACGACGAGAATCCCGCCAGAATAGCGTATGTAGGAAAATCTAGATTTCCAGATCGCCATTTACGCCTAGAACACAAGTCTACTTTCCATCATCCAGCACCAGAACAAGGTTCTCTAGAACAAGTGTTTCAAGCTACCGATCACATTCTGAAATCACGAATCGGTTACAGTGAGTTAAGTACTATGCATGAACAAGAACTAGCCCGATCAGCAGTCCGATGGACTACTGATTCTACCACTTTTCCAGACGAAATAGTGGCACAAATGTTTCTGAAAATGCCCCCAGCCGAGCAACGACTGGCGGGTATGTATATGATTCAGCACCTCATTACATTATATGAGGGTCAGCACTCTGATCCAGGCCCGTTACATGATATCCTGAACGAGTTACTCCAGTATAGATGGAAGGGTTTAGGTACCGATTTAATTAGTGTCATTCTAGAACAGCGTCACAAATATAGAACGTTTTTGAACCCGCATTTTGTTCATGTCTCACCCCCAGAAAGTAAACCATTTTACATGGAAAGACAGAATCCGTTACGAGAAGTCCACCCAGTTAGAGGAACGGGTGGCGAACTAGAACGAGTGTTTGTTTACACCCCGATCACAAAGATGGAACTCTTGGAGATGAAAAAATTAATCCCCTGTCATGATAAAGATCCAGCAGGGTTCCACCGAGAATTAAGACATGCTCCGTATGGGAGAATACACGTATCCAGATATAATTAAAATGTTAAAGGTTCTGCTGCCCGCAGGGGTGTATGAAAAGCTCAAGGAAAAAGAATGGGAGGTGGGAGAGAAAAAGATCGATTGGGCAGTTCTAGAAGCTGAAGATAAGGCACGAGTACCAGGTACCGGTCTTGGAGCGAAATGTAAAGAATTACCTGAATTATTGATTCAAGTTTTACCCAGATTGTTAACAACGAAAAAGGAAGACTGGGATGCAATCTCAGCCTGTAAACAGAAACAAGACGAAGACATTAGTGATTTTTATTCTAGATTTGAGAAATGTTTTAGCATCAACAGTGGCCTCAAGACAAGTAGTGAGTCATACCCTCACCTTTTTGTTACTAAATTAGTCGAGAATTCAAGTCAACAAATTAAGAATCGAGTTTTGAAAGTCGAAAGTACCTGGCAAGCTAATACCCCGTCCCAGATGTTACAGATGCTCCAATACCACCAGAATAGAATTAGAGAAGAGCAAGAACACGAGAGAAAACGTATGAAAGACCCGAAAATGAAAGTACTAGTTGCACAATCTGTTCCTCAAGACAGTCAGAAGAGGGGTCCGAATCAAGCCAGTCATCCTGCAGCTCCCGTTAAAGGGAACTGCAATTATTGTAAACAGCCAGGTCATTTTATAAACGAGTGTGCAGTTCTGAAACACAACATAGCTACTGGTAAGACTAAAGAAAGACCACGTCCGCCTAGACAAGAACAAGTTTCACAGATTCCTCAGCCACAGAATGCACCACAGACAGTTACAGCACCGCAGCCCATCGCTGCAACACAGCACGTTACACAGCAGATGTACCAGTATGCACAGTCTGAGTATCCAGAGTATCAGCCATATTCATGAAACAGCCTAGAGAGGGAGGTAGGCTTGCCTCTCATCGAGATACCTGTAGATCAAGAAGGTCCCTATGTTCACAGTCAAGTATTAGGGAAAGACAGAAAGTTTTTGATTGATACAGGGGCAAGTAGGACCACAATTAGCCACGCCGAAGTTCCAGGGGCTCCGCTCTCAGGCTCAAGAAATGTTTCCCTTGGATTTTCAGGAAAACCTATTGTAAATGAAATATCAAAGCCAGTTACTCTAGAAGTAGGTCCATTGTCCCGTACTACTGACCTGTTACTTACTAAGTCATGTCCAGAGAATCTATTAGGTATTAAAACACTGAAAGAGTTAGGTGCAGTTATATGCTGTTCCCCAGAGGGAATACGATTGTTCCTGCGTGACTTTAAGGGTCACTATGTATTACGAGATTTTGATCCCAGATTGTCCAATGTTCCGCAGCATCTATGGGCGCAAGGTCCAACTGATGTTGGTTATATGCAAATCACACCCCATCGTGTGACTCTCAAGCCAGGTGTAGTGTTACCACGAATCAGACAGTATAGATTGCCACCGGAGGCTGTAGCAGCCTTATCCAAAATTATTGACGAGCTCATCGCTCAAGGAGTGGTTGTAGAAACTGACTCCAATGTATGCAATTCTCCGATCATTCCTGTTATGAAACGTACTGATCCAAATGCACCCCCAGTATATCGATTAGTGATTGACCTACGAGAGCTTAATAAATGTATTATTCCTCAGTACCCAGTTGTCCCAGATATCTCTTCCCTTTTGACAGCCATTGATTCTGAAGCCACGTTCTTTACTGTAATCGACCTCAAGAACGCATTTTTCAGTGTTCCCATTCATCCAGACAGCCAGTTTCTTTTCGGATTCTGTTTAAATGGAAGGAGCTATATGTTCACACGAGCTCCTCAAGGTTTCACAGAAAGTCCTAGTATTTACAGTCAAGCACTTAAGAGACAACTAGACAACATTCACATGCCAACTGACACTGCCCTGCTCCAGTATGTCGATGATCTACTGGTCACAGCCCGTTCTGAACGTGACTGCGAGCGAGCATCCCTCACAGTTCTGTATTTCTTAGCCGAGATGGGGCACAAGGTGTCCCCTTCAAAGCTTCAATTCTGTGTCCAGCAAGTGGTCTACTTAGGACACTTACTGTCCAAGAGGGGTAGGCAGTTGACACCAGACCGTATCCAGTTAATAGCGAGTCTTCCTCAGCCCAAGACCCAGAAGGAGGTACGTGCTTTTATCGGCCTTACTTCTTACTGCCGACAATGGATTCCTCAGTATGCATTTCTAGCCAAACCACTGATACAGTTAACGACACAGGAGGCAGCCGTATCGACTGTCCTCCCTTGGACATCTGAACATACACTTAGTTTCAATGAGTTAAAGAAAGCTCTATGTCAAGCTCCAGTTCTAGCTACACCAAACTACAGTAAGCCTTTTACACTTTTCGTCACAGAACGCGAAGGTACCGCATTATCTGTTCTCACACAAGATCAAGCAGGACAATACAAGCCTTGTGCTTATTTTTCGAGCACATTAGATCCTGTAGCCCAGGCTCTCCCTGCGTGCCTCAAGTCAGTTGCAGCCACAGCACTAGCTATCAGAGAAAGTGATTCCATAGTATTAGGACACTCCCTGACAGTACAAGTTCCACACTCCGTGGAAGTTCTTTTAAACCGAACACAGACTCAGCACTTGACAATTGCACGTTTAACAGGTTATGAATTGACACTGTTCCAGCCACACATAGAAATCAGACGCTGCAACATCCTGAACCCTGCTACACTGTTACCATCAGTTACTTTAAGTCCGGACACACACGACTGTGTGGAAGTAGTTAATATTACGACAAAGCCAAGACAAGATCTGACAGATATTCCGTTACCAGATCCCGACCTGACACTTTATGTGGATGGTTCATGTATGAGAACAAGTACAGGAGAACTAGTCGCCGCATATGCAGTGACTACTGACACCGAAGTTATTGAGACACACCGTATTGACACTCTGTCCGCTCAAGCAGCAGAGCTAGTTGCTCTGACTCAAGCCTGTATACACGCCAAGAACCTGAAAGTTAATGTTTACACAGATTCACGCTACGCATTTGGAGTCGTACACGACTTTGGAGTGCTCTGGCAGGAGAGAGGTTTCATGACTTCTCATGGAACCAAGATTCAGCATGGTCTCCTTATTCAAGCTCTGTTAGATGCAATACATTTACCGACATCCATTGCTATCATGAAATGCAAAGCACATACGAAGGTTACTGACACTATTTCCCAAGGTAATGATCTAGCAGATCGCACAGCCAAGCTTACAGCTCAGACTCCAGACATTCCAGTTAACATGACACACACTCCAGATCCGACTACATGTATGACAGTTAAGGACCCTACTCAAGATGTCATAGATATCCAGTTACATGCTACTCCCGAAGAAATCAAGAAATGGTCCGAACAAGGAGGGGTCCAGACAGATCAAGGATGGTTAACGAAAGGAAAAGCCACTTGGTTTCTCCCCGACTCTATGGTTCAAGTCATTATCAATACCGCACATAGTCCAGCACATTTAGGAAAAAAAGCTATGTTAGACAGTATCCAGAACATTTGGTTCAACAAGCATTTACGAGCTGCAGCCAAGCAGAAAGTCCGTACCTGTATGATATGTTGTCAGTTTAATCCAGGTAAAAGTGTCCCGGTGGAACAAGGGGGATTCCAGCCTCCTGACCACCCTTTTGAAGTCCTCCAGATGGATTATATTCAGATGGAGCGATGTCGAGGTTTCAAGTATGTCCTTGTAGTTGTATGCGCTTTGTCCAGGTGGACAGAAGCATATCCAGTCCCAGATTACACAGCCGCGACCACTGCCAAGCAGTTGGTTCGTGAGTTCTTCCCCCGTTATGGACTCCCTAGGGTCGTATATTCTGATAACGGCCAGCCATTCTCCTCCGAGTTAATGAAGCATGTTTCCCTTCTGTTAGGGTACCAGTGGAAGTTCCATTGTGTACGCCATCCTGAAGCAGCAGGTCTCGTAGAGAGACATAACCAGACCCTGAAAATTCGCATCGCCAAAGTATGTAAAGAGAAAGGTGTGGACTGGCTAGTAGCTCTGCCAGTCGCTTTGTTCTATATGCGCATGGTCGCACATTCCAGATCAGGTCTGTCCCCGTATGAGGTCGTTTTCGGCCGCCCCCCTAACATGTGGGGTACACCCAGACCCCGAAGTATTACCGATGTTTCAAGTAATATGCTGACAGATTACCTAGCTTCCTTGATGTCTGCCCTCAACTCTTGTCGTTCACAGGTTGCCGCCGCATTTCCAGACAATACCGAGGTGGCACCGCATGAAATCGTTCCAGGATCCATGGTCCTGGTGCGAAATTTTGACCGCTCAAGTCCGCTGGAGCCTCGCTGGAAGGAGCCCCGACAGGTCCTCTTGGCCACCCGTACAGCCGTGAAGTTGGAGGGACGCAAAGGCTGGGTGCACCTTTCGCACGTAAAGAAATTTTATGGACTGAAACCGGTCTCAAAGAACATTTCCCAGGATTCAAAGGATTACCAAAGTACTATTCTTAAGGACTGTCCCGCAAAGAACAAAGATACTGCACCCTCCCCGTTAGAGAAAACTCCGCAGCAGGAGTATAAGTTGAAACTCCGGTCTAGTAAAATAAGTCAGCCAGTTTGATTGTCTAAGTCCTCCCCTAGGTGAAACGGTTAGACTGTTTCTGACATGTATAAAATAGACCCCCCATAGTGAGAGAATTAGTCAAAACTCAATCCGATGTATCGTTTTTCTAAGTTTCATATTATTTCTCAGCATTATGATTTCCTGCACCAGTTATGCATTTTACCTGTATTTTCCAGTTTCTCATGTAAATAAGTCTGCTAATGTTACGGTGGAGCACACGTTTAGTGATCTGCCTCCTCATGAACTCTCTTACCGCCTCGCTATGCGAAATAATTCTTTCATCCGCATGTTACATTATTCACACCAGACCAGCAATGCCACTAATTGTTGGGTGTGTGGTCGACTCCCCCCTTTCCAGATACCGAAGGGAGTTCTGCCACTCTTTCCTTATCCTTTTTCACATAATGGTTCGTGTGGAGCATGGTCCACGTTAACGTCATCCTCAACAGATATGTCTTTTCTTAACAGTACGTGTTTTCCAGACAAGCAAGGTCTCCCCCACAGAACCGGGTTAGATCTAGAAAATGAAGTGTATAATTTAGGTAATTATTCTTCGAATTTCATGGTCCTGAATGTTCAGTCTGATACTACTCCAGACTTACCTGCAATTTCAGTACTACCAGTCAAAGGCGAATTATGTGTCAGAAATAATGGTTCTACACACGTAGGACATAGTGATTGTACTACTATTGTCAAGTATAGTGACAGTAGGAAATCTATTTTCAAAGCTTCACGTCATTCTTATTTTATTTGTGGTCAGACCGCATATGTTCGTCTGCCCCTCGATTGGGAGGGAACCTGTTACATTGCCTTCCTACTGCCACCGGTTTTTCTAGCCCCACCCGACTACCATAGGAATTCCCACCTAGTACATACTAGACACAAGAGAAACCTCCCGATTGTCGATTATACTGAAACTGCTCTAGAACAATATATAGATATCAATAAAGGTGTCTTCCCTTATTTAGGTACAGTTGTGAATAGTAAACTGATACGTAGGTTAACCAGAACCCTTGAAGCAGTAGTAATTGAGACTACTTCTGCTCTAAGTAATTTAACCGAAGAACAATCCTTTATGAGAATTGTCGTGCTCCAGAATCGTCTCGTCCTTGACGTCATATTGGCCGATAGGGGCGGGGCCTGTAGAGTCATCGGATCTAGTTGCTGCATTTTCATTCCAAATAACGCGCCGTCTGTTTATTCAGCTATAACCAGACTTCATAAAATTGCCCATCTGTTACATCAAAATCCAGGCACCTGGACATGGTCCGGTTGGTTCTGGAGTATAATTTCCGCCTGGGGATGGAAAGTCTTGTCCTTTCTAGGTATTGCAGTAGCGATCATATTCAGCTGCTGCCTCTGTATACAATGTGGCCCTGCGATTTGCGTCATTTGTGCTACCTCTTGTATTCCTAGTCCCAAGCCCCGTTCTAAATCCCGTTCCAAGAAAATTCGAGACGAGCAAATGATACTGTATGAAATGATAGATGGTATCATGAATATTGATGTTTCCTGATGGAAACGTAGTGACAAGGAGGGAATGTGGAAAAGTAAATTTTGCTATGTTCTGTGTCCCTACGTGTCATCCATCATATGTTATCTGTGCATGATTAATATGCATATGTTATTCCCCATGTTCGATTAAAGACGCAATTATAGTTGTGTCCACCTTTAGTATGTCAGTTTCCAGTTCTCGTGAATACTACGAATATCAGGCCTATGTAAAGCTACGTTGCCACGTTTCTCAGTGTGCATGTTATTTCATTGTAAAGTCCCCGTTTCTAGGCCTCAAAAGGGCCTGGACACCAGATTCAGCTCCTGTCCCCTGAAGCCTCGCTGAGGAGCGATACAGCCCCCGCCTGTATCCTCGACCCTTCACTTACTTCCTGCCTCACAGTGCCCGGTTCAGCCTGGCTCTGCCTCTGAGTCTGCCAAGAGTATGTTATGATTCGAGTTATCAGTACAGCCCTCCTTCTCTGCATTCCTAAGCTACTGAATCGCATCAATAGTTGCCGTCATAGTCTAGCTTTTACGTCTCCATGTAAGAGAAATACTGCATTTAATGGTCATTTAATATTCTTCATCACGCACTACATGTAGAATAATGCATGCTCCAGTCTTAGAGTCTGTTAGCCTTTCCCCTCCTGACTTCTAGTTTATATCAACATGTTCCCTAAACATCAGATACTAGATACTGCTTAGGTACATGTCGCCCTGACTCTCCAGACTTCAGTCTCTGCTCCTAGCACAGAGCTCATAGCCCCCAGCTTCTCCTAGTAACACGTCATTGCCAGTTTGCGCGCACCATCAGGTTAGAGGTCCCGACTCCTTAGGTAGCCCCCTCCATGGTTACCACCCCATTCATGACATATTCTGTTACGTTTGCATTACATGTCTATGTATACGCCCTGTTACACCTCTTTTCACCCTTATCTTTCGCGACTGCTACGCGTCACGCCTATTGCTCCACCCACTGCTACGCCTATTGCGATGTAATGCTATGTGTTTGCGCTATGTATATATGCTCATGTACTGTTATTAAAAAGTTATCCCTTGTCCCGATCCTGTCCCCGGCAGCTGCCATCCTATTCCCGTGCAGGTCGTCCTGTTCCTGTCCTTATGCTGTATTAAACCTGCAAAACTCCTACTACCTCGAATCTTGACTCTTATTTATTGAGCTATCTGTTATTCATTTATGCATTCAAAAATAGGGTATTATTTATTTATTTACCACACACTCACTTTACAGTGGTATATGATTTCCACCATTAACTTGGGTAGGTGGTGGCTCAATGTGATGGCTGCCACTGATTTCTGAACTATAACCTAGCTGTTTTTCATTCCCCCACAGGTTGATTGAGAGTGGATCCATTCCAAATCTGACAGTGGACCACTGATTGGTTTTGTATTTTCTTTGTATGAGCCCGCTTTTCGAGCAGTAGCATTTTTCAGAGGTCCTGATGAATGCCAATACGCTTCTTATCTCAAGGGTAAAATGGCAGAAACATCTTGTCCTATTTTTGTGACACACTTAAGCAGGTTTAATTGACTACTGCAATGTCCCTTCGTTTTAACCATGACCCAGGTGCACATGAATAAAATTGATATGGTGCTCTGGAGTCAGTTCTAATCATTATATCACATGTCGCACGCTCTGCATACCTCACCACCCCTTAGCTCACCATACAGTATCTACCATCTCTCCAAAAACATCTGAAGAGAGCGCCTCCTTCTCAGTGAGGGAGTTGTAGCCTGCACTGTAATCAGCTGTCATGGTGCGAGAATATTCCCAGTGATGAAGCATGCCACCTCTGGTGGGTGAGGGAAATTGTCCTTAAAAAGTAGTATCCCTTTCAACTAGGCTGTTCTTCCGTGTTTTTCTTCTTGTTTACCCAGGTGTGTGTTTCTGAGTGCTTCCTAATTTTCCCTCATGACCAGGTGCAAATTTGCCTGGGGCAGGTGGAGGGCTGTTTCCTCCTTTAGGACGTGGTGCAGCCTTTGAAGCTCACCTCCTTGATGTGCCACTTCATTAGCCAACCTGTCAGGGAGGGGAGTGTAACCTCCTTCACATCCAGGACATTTTCTGACTCCTGGGAGAGGTTACACCTCCTAGCAGGGGCTCAGATTCCTGTCTTGGCCGCAGCAAGCGCTGGCTGGCAGCCAGTGCATTGGAAAAGCTAGGGCAACCAGGTGAATAACTTCTAAGGTAGCCACTTGGGTGCATCTCACATCGTCCTCGAAACAAGATTAGTGTCAGGTGTGATGAGGCCGTTGTTTGATACCAAACACAAAATATTTAGGTGGTACCATAATGGAGCTGCCAGCCTCGGGTTTGCCCGGGTGCCAGCCCATGTTATCCTATGGACCATCTATCACCTATAGTGTCCTTTAATCGTAAAAGCCACTATAGGGACATATAAGCTTTTACTTTCATGTCAACACTTTTAATATAATGAACCCTGCCTCCTGGGCTCAGGAGACCTTACTTTATGGGTGTCTGTTATATATTAAAAATAGTGCTTTGACTTTGCCACACATGGTGATGGCAAAGTCGAGTTCAAGTAGTTTGCTCTGTTCCTGCAGTCTGCAATGACAGGCCTGCTGTCAGTAGTTTACTTGGGTCATTCAGGGTGGCACAAACAGTGCTTTAGGCCCTGATGACCCTGTTTTACACACATAAGCTAGGGACTTATTAGGGAGTTGAAGTTCTTTACCAATTGGGGTTACCAATTCACACACATCAGTTTTAGGGAGCAATCAATGGCACTGCGCCATGGTTATCAGGCTTTAGTGCACTGTCAGTAGAAAATCTGCATCTAGTAGTCCAATGGGAAGAAAAAGTGCTGGGGCATCTGCAAAAAGGCCTGTTTCTTACAGGTATGGTCAATCAATCAATCAACCAAGGGTTTATAAAGCGTGCTCCAGATCAGCCGAAGAGCCAGGTCTTGAGGTCCTTCCTGAATGTGTACAGGGTCAGGAAGTGTCTGATGTTCACAGGGAGCCCGTTCTAGGTCTTGGCTGTGATGTAGGAGAAGGCTCTCCCGCCTACTCTGTTTCTGCGGATGCGAGGGACCTCTGCCAGGGCGAGGTTGGCAAATCGGAGGTTCCTCTTGGGTACGCGGGAGGAGACTCTCTCATTGAGGTATTTGGGTCTGATATTGTAGAGGGATTTGTAGGCGTGGGTGAGGAGTTTGAAGGTAACACTCTTCTCGATGGGGAGCCATTGGAGGTCTCGTAGGTGTTGGGTCATGTGTTCATGACACTGTGTCCCGAGGACGAGAATGGCTGCTGTGTTCTGGATGGTTTGGAGATTATGTAGAAGAGTTCTGTTGATTCCGACGTAGAGGGAGTTTCCGTAGTCCAATCTGCTGGTTAAGACCGCTTTGGTGACGGTCCTTCCGCAATGGGGGGGGGGGTCCATTTGAAGGTCTTGCGGAGGATGGGCAGGCAGTTGAAACTGGTGGAAGCGACGGCATTGATCTGGCGGTTCATGGATAGGGAGGAGTCGAGGATGATGCCGAGGTTTTGTGCGTGGTCTGTGGGGGTGGATGGACTCCCGAGGAACGGCGGGCCACCAGGTGTTGTCCCAGGGGGAGGTGCAGGGTCTGATGATTAGGACCTCGGTTTTATCTGAGTTGAGCTTCAAGAAGCTGTCTTTCATCCAGGCTGCGACGTCCTTCATTCCTTCCTGGAAGCAGAGTACGGTGTCTTCAGGATTCTTCATGAGTGAGAGGATGAGCTGGATGTCGTTGGCGTAGGATACTATGCTGAGCCCATGCTGCCTGACGATGGTGGCGAGGGAGGCCATGTAGATGTTGAAGAGCGTGGGGCTGAGCGATGATCCTTGGGGTACTCCGCAGTTGATCTCTGTGGGTTCGGAGAGAAAGGTAGGGACTGTGATCCTCAAGGTTCTGCCAGAGAGAAAGGATTGGATCCAGTCGAGGGCGGCTCCTTGTATCCCCGCGTCGTGAAGTTTGGCTGCAAGCGTGCGATGTGAGACAGTGTTGAAGACTGCGGAGAGGTCTAGAAGGATGAGGGCTGCATTGTGTCCCTGGTCGAGTAGCATGCGGATGTCATCAGCTGCAGTGAGGAGGGAAGTCTCGGACCAAGGTTCCTGCAGAATCCAGATTGGGAGGCGGTATGGTGTATTGTCTTTAGATAGTCGTCAAGGTGCATAGACAAATAAAAGATACTGACTGCAGTGACTCCCGTATTCCTAGTAAGTTGTGCATGTCCTAATCCACGACATTACAGCAAGTGCCATAGAACTTCAAGAGGTTATTAGATGTGAGCCAGAGAGTAGGAGACTTCGACAGATTCCAGTGCTCTGCCATCTTCTCCCTTTCTACCTTTTTGTAGCGACTTTCAGCCCAGTCCTCTTTTTATTGCCTGAGGTGACCACTATAGTACGGCCTGGACATAGGGAAAATGAAGGAAGGGTTGTACAACTGAAGGACATGATCTATATAGGAGTTATGATAATGAGTAACTTTTGCTCGCCTGGATGTCTACACTCCTTCTACATATGAGAATATTACCAGTCATAGATTTCAGAGGAATGTGTAATTACCATGTGTCCTGGGAGTCTGCAAAACCTTATTTACCTGCTCTGCTGCCGGAAGTCTCAGGGAAGTTGTGGGCACCATGCCACAGTAATTGATCTGATCGTTGGTAATCCCACTGCAAGTAATGCAGTTCAGGCTTCATTGATTATCCTTTTTGTGTACTTTCACTTGATTATACGTGTCTTTTCAATTGGGGTGTGGGCTACCTCCTGTGGTACCTCATTTCGCTCTTTCTTCTGCTGTGACTTCCCTGTTGCTTCCCTCTCTTCCCTAGAACTGGGTGAATGTGTTTAGTCCAGTAGAGCATCCATGGAGCTTATGCGATCTCTCTGCTTTAATGAGGTGCTTTTTGGATCCCAGATTATTTCGTGCCCCAGGGACTCTCTAGGTGTGTCGTGCTCTAAGGGACCAACCATGGTTGATCTTTTATTTATGTACCCTGTCTCTTCAATCTATATGGATATCTGTCACCACTCTCCATGCAGTACCCCACGAAGCTCTTGTCTCCTTCTGGTGCATCATCTGTGGCCCATGCTTTCCTTTGCACCCTATGATTCTTCTTTTAAAGAAGAGGCCAGGAAGTGCTTGTTGGTACCAGTTGTTTCCCTTCCTCCTGGCATGGTCCTTGAAACTTCTCTGGAGTATCTTTTATTTTACAAGTCCTTCCCCTGCCATCCTGCGCTGTAGATCAGTAAGTGCAACTTAAATATGTGGAGTGCAGTCCTTTCCCCAGTTTTCATACTTTAAAAAAATAAAATAGCCAGCACGAGGACAAGTTTCCTAACTCCATTAATAGTTTTTCAAATATCTATATACCACTTTCAAGCTAGCCATGCTTAATAGGGTTCATTTTTTGGTCCTCGGTTATGTGATTGTTGTGAGGAAATGTGGCGTATTATATTGTGTGGTTATGCAACATCACACTTACCACCCCTTTAGGACACATAGGTATAGTTTGTTAAACCTTCAGCTCAACCCTAGGTTTGTATGGTTATGAGCAGCAAGGCTTACACAATGGAGCAAGTGTAAAGAATTTATACAGCACCAAAACAATAGAAGAAATTGACAAGACACCAAAGAATCCAACACCAGTTTATAAAAATAGACTATTTTTAGACATGACCGTGTTAAAGATCCACTGGATGGTTCAGGAGATATAGATTTTACATGGAAAATTAAATCTGATTTTCACTCAACTGCAAACAAGCACTGGCAAATTCAACTAATTTGTCAGTTAAAAACATTTTCACTAAAACGTTTTTGCGGTTACTTTGAGTCACTTTAGGCAATTAAGTCCAGTTGGGAGCCAGTCTGGGGGACCAGGAGGGTCCTCAGAGACCGTTACCTCAGTAGGGGAAGCCGTCAGTTCCAGGCACTTTTATCCGTTGCAGGGCTTTCCTAAGGAAGCGGTCCTTATGCATGGGATGAAGGATGCTGAAAATGTTTAAAGGATGCTATGTATGCGATGTGGTCAATGGGCGACTTGCTGCGAGTCCACGAAGGAGGTGAGGCAGTCCTGGCCACAAGTTTGACATCCCTCGAAGATCGCTGGCAGAAGTCCAGTCCCCACTGGGCTACTGGTAGCTAAGTATTGCAGTCAATTGCAAATCCACCCTAGATCAATAACTTGTCCTCTGGGAGGGTCCAGCTGCATCTTGGCAACACTCTCTGGCTCACCAAACTCAGGTGCAACTTCGTGCGTTGTGTCCTGGTCCCTGGTGCTTCACGGTGGTGGTTGAAGACTTTAGGCTACCAACTTGTTCCAGCAATCTTCTCAGCTGTTGTATCCCTGTGAACAGGAGTCCAGCTCTTGGGCCCTTAGAATCTCTTGGCATGGCTGAACTCTGGAGATGGCTTGTTCTTGAGCAGATCACAGCAAGCACACTCCCTTTCCTTTGCTAGCCACCATGTTCAGCAGGTGCAGTACACGCTGGTGCAGCGTCTCTTTTAATCCACTCAGGATCTTAGTTAGGGGTGCTAGGGGTGACCTACTTATGCTCAGAGTATACCTTCAGGATAGGATACGGGTAGTAGCCCTGGACTATCAGGTTCCCTCCCACCTGATCACCTCTTCCAGCGAAGTGTGACATCTCAGAATGTACCATTCTGCCCACTCCCAATATGGCAGGACCTCTCTCCTGGCGCGTGGATCTCCCTTGCCAAACCTAGTGATGTGGTTACTAAGTGGGCTAATCACCCCTGGAAAGCCTGTTTGGCAACTGGCTTATACTCTACTGTCATAAGCACCATCCTGTCTACCTGAACAGTGGAGCAGCCTCTCTCCAAAGTGTTACCCATATGCCTTTCAAGGCGGCTTTCCTTTAAGAAGCTGGGCTTCTGGACCGACACCTGCAGGAGGGTGAAAGCACTTCCTTCCAGAGTAGGCCCCTGTTGTATTCTTTCCTGGGAGTCGTTAGCACATTTCACCAGGAGGGCAGAAAGCTGTCTTGGTTAAAGGACCCCGTGTGCAACCGATATGAGCACAGAGGATGAAGGCTACAAAATGGCAACTTTGCTAAACTTGTTACATTGATTTCGACCTGAGGATCAAGTCAGTCTGAATGTAAGTAGTTGTTTGGAAACCTTGGTTGACCCGATTTGCTTGCACCTTTCCTGACAAAGCACACCTAAGGGTTCAGCGTGTAACTCTTCAATCGACAATCTGATGACAAAGCTTTTCCACTGTAAAAACAACAGTTCTGTGCTTTCACTGGTAAAACATGTAAAGTTGCATGTTCTGCT
This sequence comes from Lissotriton helveticus, assembly GCF_964261635.1. NCBI lineage: Eukaryota > Metazoa > Chordata > Amphibia > Caudata > Salamandridae > Lissotriton > Lissotriton helveticus. The sequence goes on from NC_136069.1 coordinate 912,398,989, forward strand.
AGTGGAATAGGATGCACCCTGCCCTTGGACTCTATAGGGGTGCCATACACATGTACCAGGGGGCAGTCTGGCTTTGCCATTGCTTTAAATGGCAGTCGGGCCAGCAGTCAAACTGTCCTTCCGGTCTGCTAATGGTGGTCTGGTAGTTTTCTTTTACTCGTGTCCCACCCAGGGTGGCTGAACCAATGCTGCAGTCCCTGGGGAGGCTCCCTAACATACATGCCCTGGGTATCATTTACTAGGGGCTTACAGGGAAGCTAGCTCTGCCAATTAGGTAAAAGCCAATTCAACATACCAGTTTAAGGGTAAGTTCACAGGCATTGAGGTCTGGTTAGCAGGACTCGTGCACTCGGAGTCCAAACCCAGGGGCATTAGTCCCAAAAACTTGGGGAGTGACCATACAACAGGAGGCATTTCCTTTGCTTTCAAGCAAATTAATAAATCATTGACAGCTCGATCAGTAATACTTTGCTGAAGTTTTTATTCTTTGTAGAGGAACACTGCTTTGTATTGAATGCTTTTTGCAGGCCTACTGGAGTGTGGTGGTTTGATTAGGATGAATGATCACACCGAGCAGCAACAGCATCTTGCTATGCGAGCCGACCGTGTTTGCGCACTGAAACAGTCATGTTGATAAGGGCTCAGGTTTTCATGAGGAATTACTGCAAAATAATCCATCCACATACATCGTGTGCATGTCCCCACCAAGGGTAACTCCTAAGGATCCGAATACATGAATTGCTCACATACTCCGATTATGGCGGCACTGATGAGCATGGCAGTGCTTGTGTTGCTTCAGTTTGGGATTCCTTTTAAACCATGAGTTCCGGAATGGAATCCTTGCCGTGGCTATGCATGGTGCAGGCAGACTGTACAGTGCACCGGGGACCGGAATTTTTTCCTTAATTAAAAGATTTGCACACAACGATGTTGACAAGCAACGGGCAAATATATTTACAATTTGGTTTTCACATTCAACTGTCTGTAGTTCACATAGGTCCGTTTAAAATGGCCAGCGTTAGTGTATGTTTTTGTTGACGTGTCTTATTGTTTATTTCATGAGAAACGCTGTACCAGCAACCTCAAACGTGTTTAAATTTGTTTTCTTGTGTGAATGTTTAACTTTATGCAATCCTCGAAATATTTACTAATGAGCTCCTGGGAGAGAACATCTTGGAACGAGTGTATCTTTTTTCTGGTTCAGATACTGAAGCTAAAGGAAATTTAGGAGAGATTTTATTGTGATTTTGCTTGTGAAAATAAAGACTGTCTTATCGAAATGTACCCTAACCCAATTGGTTCCCTTCATGGGAACTGTGTGTAGTTGGAACAACATGTTGGAATATATGTTTTAAGCTAATGCCATGGAAACATGTCCTCCGATGCCTTTTTCCCTTGCGCGAAGGAGTTTAACTGGACTCTTGGCACATGCCTTCCCCACTTCCTGGACAATGATTTGCTCGATTGATATGTACTGCCTTTTAGATGATTTCCATGGTGATACCTTCTGTCTGACTTCTCTCCAACTTCCTAGCTTACCTACAAAGGGATTTTCCCTTCATGGGAAAGTGAGTCCGCTTTGATTTATTTTAAGGCAACTGTATAACAGTTTGTCTTTGCATTTATGATTTTGAATTGTTTGGAAATATGTATTGACTAATGCACTCATGTATTGTCTATTCACTTACAACAAATTTGATGATTTGAAATTGTAACCTTGCTAATCTTTTAAGAAACCACCATGGTTGGCAAATCCAATATTCTCTATCGTCTTTGAGGCCGATTGTGCTTCAAGTTATTGAAATGTCAGCCTCTTATGGAACTAAAGATCCATACAAGCGAGTGCAGCTTGTACTTGAGTTTGCATCAAAATTTGCATGGACCAGAGTGCTGCATCACTGGCTTTCCCACATATGTTTTTCCTAGCCCACATCAATCACAAAAGAAATTATATTCATGCTTTCCCTGTAGTGTGGTGTCTTAAAGGGGAACAAACCCATCAGTAAGATGAACAGGATGTCCGAAATGCATACATATTCACTAAAAACAGTTTAAGTGTAGACCTGGGCTTTGGCATAATATTCAATGAGACACCTATTTTTGAAACAGAATCTCTGTGCCTCCAATTCCAATTAATCTACTCTCTCTTTGTCATTGTTCATGGCTGACAGTTATGGAAAGATATTGCATGTCATCTATCCTTGCTCCTGGCCACCACCTACCAGTGGCGGCTCCTCCATTATGGCGGAGGAGCGCCGCCCCGCCTGCTGCAAGTACAGCTGGCGCACACATTAATAAAATGGTAATAAATACCATTTTATGAATGTGTCCAAAGCTCGCGCTGTTATAGCGTGATGGCAGGGGGTGGACCCGATTAGTCCTGTGCAGTGTTAATACAGCCCCCTGCGCATGTAAGATTGGTCGGCTGTGTAGAGCCAGACAAACTGACTAGTGCACTTCAAATCCTGCAATTCCAAGGCTTAGAAACAGCAGAGGGATTGCAGCTGCAGGCCTCCAGCCTCGAAATAAGCGCTGGGTTAGCCTGCTCCAACCAATCCTGGAGCTGCAGTGTAGCTCTAGGATTGTGCATTGTACAAGGGAAGAAGTCCTTCCCTTCCGTCAGAGTCCGCGACAAGGAGAGCGCCAAGGAGAGCACCACAAGGCTCCGTAGGCTCTGGATGCAGTCTCCTTCATCCTCCTGGCGCTCTCCTCTGCACTTACGGAAAAAGTGAGCAGACTGTTGTCAGAAGAGGACGTTGGGGCCTAGGAGACGTAGGTGGCAGTAGTGACTGGTGTGGGGGAGGAGTGCCGGTAAAATATTAATGTTTTGCAACCGCATTTCAGCCGCAAAACATAGGTACATAGCATAAGCAATTGTTCTTTGGAAGGAACACCTTAAACATGCCTGTCCAAATATTGATTCCTTATTTCCTAAGCCCATTTAGCCTTTCAGTAACATGTCACAAAATTGATTTAGTACATTCAAAAACCAAATAGTTTTTTACTGCAAACCCTGCGATTTACCTTAATTGTAGGGGTTGCAATGAGAAATGCATTAGTGCATCATGACCTATTTTTCTACAGTCGTGCAGCAACACACGTGATCACTCACATATATTACACACTCGTCACCCTAACATACACCCTTATGCTTGCACATTATCCTCACATGCCACCGTGCAAAACTCACACACACACATGCAACAGCACCAGGCGATTATATAATCATATACTCCATCCTCAGACTGTACAATAGAACAATATACACTGCCTTCCAAGCACACATGCATTTTTGCACTATCGTAGACCATCATACCCACAGTCGCACACACTCTCCACCACCACCACACACTTGTGTATGTTTACATCTGATTGAGACCTCTAGCCAAAGATTCCTTACGTTAGAATTATCCCCAGGTATCAGAATGGAAACATAATGTTTTCGTGAGTAGTACCCCTGGGTGTCAGTAGGGGGCATGGCATCCTCCGCCTTGAACGTGTCATGCACTGTGCTTACATTTGTGCTACCCCAGTACGCTGACGTCCGTTATTTTCCTTCCGCGCCAGTCAGCGCTGATCGGGAGCGAGCTACCCCCAGTCATTTTTTTTTTTACTGACCTATTTTGACTTTTGGTTTTTCGGGACTTATTTCCTGGGGTGACAGGTAGGGCCACAAGGAAGGCTAGCTTCAAGCCCTGTGGCTCCTGTCACTGGCAAATGTTGGTGACAGACCCGCACCTTATCTGTCCCTGGCATCTTGAGCACGACCATGACTCCAAGACTTGCATCTATTAACATGCCATGCAACCCAAACCTTTGAGCGAGTGCTTCCGCAAGCTCCTTTCTGCTTGACTTGCAATGCTGCGACGGTCTCGATCCCGGTCGAGAGGAAGGTCCCGGGATCGGTTGTGCAGCCATCGATCTTCATTGCTGTCCATGAATGGGTCTGGACTTGTGCCCGTCGTACTACCTCGCCTTTCACCTACGGTGGTCTAGATGTCAACACTACTGCCATCACCATTCTCATCCCCGACTCTGGCACGCAGCCTGAGGGACGTCGCACAACACAGACTCCGGCACATAATGGATCTATACCTTCCAGGTTGGAGCCTCAATCCTGTTCCTATGGGCTAGGACTTGGGGAAGATTGGGAGGGGCCACTGGACCCTGAAGAATACCAGCCTCTAAACCTTAACATGGACTGGTGTGAGGGATTGGTGGAAACCAGTGGACTTGACACCATCCCAGATACTGGCATGGTCCCACCTACCATGGCTACGGAGGATGGAGCTACTTTTGCTATGGTGGAGCGAAGACATCCCAACATTATTAAGAAGCAATTTTAGTTGTGCCTTTGAGCTCTAACTACCATTACTTTATTGATTTGGCAGTGAATTACTTAATTCGTGGCTGGACACCAAAACGTTGAAGCCAAGCCCACCTCTCTTCTCCATTTTCTGATTCCATCATCTCCATTGATCTCTCTTGATGACGCATAGAAAATTGACACTGATCCTTTTGCGAATGGGTCCTTATATATTGACAAATGAAGTAATGTGATGTGAAACTCAGTTATATAGTGCATTGTCAATGTGTATTCGGATATTTTACATTTTGAACCCCTTCTGTTTGATTTATAAATGACGGTCCATTGTTATGCCTGTCTTGTGTTCATGAAACTTGTTTTGGTCATTTTATTTCCTCATGTTTATTAGTAATTTGTATTTAAATAACTGATTTTGGTTATGCTTTCAACTATATTGGGCATCTGTAATTTAATTCAAATGGTTTATTTGAGTTTGAATGCTCCCCTTATTAGTTTACTTATCTGGATATTCCAGGTCAGCTGTTTCTGTGAGACCCTTTCCATTTCGAGTGGAGCTCAGGCCTTCTTTACATCTTTCCATCCATACCACTCCTGCCCAGAGTTCACAAGGAGATCAGGAACGACTGGGTCCAAGTCATGCTTGTGGCCCTGAACTGGACTGAGGTTTTAGTATCCCGAGCTGTTAAGCATGGCCATCGGTCCTACGATTAAACTGCCCCTATGGGAGGATGTTCTGTCACAGCAGCAGGGGAGGGTTCTAAACTCAAACTTGCCAGTGCTCTGCCTTCATTATTTGAGATTGAATGGCAGCAGTTAACGGCATTTGACCTTCCACCCAAAGTCTGTGGTGTTATCTTGGCGGCCAGACATCCCTCCACCAAGACAGTATATGTTTGCTCTTGGGGCAAGTTTGGGGCTCAGTGTGCAGAAAAGCAGGTCCCCCCCCCCCAAACCCCCTTTCTGCGCTTCTTTCTGATATTCTTCTATTCATTCTTTCTCTTGTCCAGCAAGGCTCTGTTAGGGCACCTTAAAAGGCTATTGTTTTGCCATATCAGCTTTTCTGCGGTTGCCAGATCAGCCATCCCTGTTCAAATCCCCTGTTGTAAATACGTTTCTGAAAGGTATTCAACACATGTTCATGTTGCCACCTTCACCCCATTCATCATGCCTCGGTGGTACTTACTTTTCTGATGTGCGAGCCTTTACAGCCAGTGCAAGACTGTCCTCTCTCAGGTCTGTAGCATCAAGACTGCTTTCTTAGTATAGCATCTGCCCGGAGGGTCAGTTGAGCTTCATGCTTTGACATTTAAGTCTCCATACATAAACATCTTCCCAGATAAGCTGTTTCTTTGAACTAGAGCTTCCTTTCTACTGAAAGTTGTCCCTCCATCACCTTGCCTACCTTTTACGTTCTGCCCAATCCCTTTAAGGAAGGGGAGCACCTCCACCTACTGGACCCAAAATGAGCGTTGTCGTTCTACCTTGACTGCACAAAAGAGTTCCGGGTAGACAGTCAATTCTTTGTGGGATATGCCAGAGCGAAGAAAGGGAACGCTGTGCAGAAACAGACCATCTCCTGATGGATCGTGCTCTTCATTAAAATATACTACGCACTAGCCAGGGAGCAACCCCGAGGGTTTGCGTGCTCATTCCACCAGAACAAAGGCTGAGATCACTGGGTTTGCACATGGAACTCCGATACTGGAAATCTGACAGCCAGCAACGTGGGATTCTCTGCACACATTCACCAAGCACTACTGCCTGACAGTCAGGTCTTTCTGGATAGTCACTTTGGTTGTTCGGTCCTGCAGGCCATTTTAGAATTAAACAATGTTGTTGACCCACCTCCGAGGAGGTACAGCTTAGGTATCTATGCTAAGGTAAGTAATCTGTGGCTAGAAGTCTCTATCAGATGAAAAAGTTACTTACCTTTGGTAACACCTTTTTTGGTAGAGGCTCTATCTAGCCGCAGATTACTTAGTGACCCACCCATCCTCCCCGCTGTGCAGATGAATTTCTAGGGACAAGGCTTTCCCCTTTCATTTCCCTAGTGGGCCTCACCAGTGGTCAGTGTTCTTCTTAGCTCTGTGCTCCTGGCATGGAAAGACATGAAAATAAACTTGAAGTCAGATCGCTGCGGTGGCACATATATACCCACATTGCATGTTAATTCCGACAACGCCACGTGGAGCCAAATGACGCCACCTCCTGATGCACAGGGGTACTGCTCATGAAAAATTCTGTATCCAGTCAGATGCCTGGGGATAATTCTAAGGTAAGGAATCTGTGGCTAGATAGTCTCTAACGAATAAGGCATTAATGGAGGTAAGTAACTTGTCCTTCACTTGCCATTACTCCTCACATCAATTAATACAATTGCAGCATAACACATTCAGCATCATCATCCTGCCAACACACACCCGGCAGAAACCATTAATTACACTATGGCATGCTGCTGCAGAGTCACAATCATATTGCATATATCACACACACCCACGCTGCCCAGTTTGCATGAACATACAGCTATCACAAATAATCACACACCTGACACCACACAATCACCATCACCTGTCATCATACACACCACTGCATACTGCACATAGCAACACACTCACACCAACACTACATCACACACACACACCTTCGTAGCAAAACATCACATTCACCTTCACATCGATGCAGCACACCAAAACAAACACAATCTCACAAATCCATTAACCATCACATACTGACACCATCTCACAGAAGCACACTCATAGAAATACCACCACACTCCAGCACACAGAAACATGAAATAAACAGCTTCACATACCAATTCTTGCTAAAACATTACATATCATGACTCCCATATACGGGTTGTGTGTGTCTGTCTCTCTCTCTCTCCTCCCTCTCCCTCTCCCTCTCCCTCTCCCTCTCCCTCTCCCTCTCCCTCTCCCTCTCCCTCTCCCTCTCCCTCTCCCTCTCCCTCTCCCTCTCCCTCTCCCCCTCCCCCTCCCCCTCCCTCTCCCCCCTCCTATTTACTTCCACAGTGCTTGCTTTCTGTAAAATGTCCTTAAGTTTTGTTGTGCAGCATGAATCTTTTCTGGATACACATGCTATGCAATATTCGACCATCTAGTGGTTGGGTCTGGAATGCTCCAGAAAATATTTTGTCCTTTTTTCTCTTATTGTTTTTTGATGTTGGGGGGCATTGACGGACCTCCATTTAGTGGCCCCTTGTGATGTCGTTGTGTTTCCTCCGGAAGCTCCCACCTTTGGTCCTATCTTCAGGTTCTTGTTTTCTGCCGTTGGGTCTGGATGCATCCTGAAGGTTCTCCAACACTTGGAAGAAGTTAACCGAAGATTGTGTGAAGTTCGCCAAAAGTCAACCAAAAATACGGAAAACATCTAAGGAAGGTCTTGGGGGAGATTTCAGAAGAACAACAGTTTCCTGTATGGTTTTGGAGCATGCATGTGCAGGGAGCTCCCTGTACTGAGTAATGGAGATAACATCTTTCCAGTTTTGCCGAAACCACAAATTTACCCAGAAAGATGAACATTCAGTCTGCAACCTTTGCCTGCTGGTAGGTCATTGTAGTGAGGACTGCAACGCCTGTTCGGTGTTCACACTGAAGACCCTGAGGGTAAGAGAGGTGGATTGGAGCACAGTACACCATGCAGGGGCAACACCCCCCACCCCCTCCTCTATGAGACTTGGTCTTCACAAGCGACAAGAAGGAGAGCGTCACCGATGAACTAGAGGGGAAACTGAGGTCGACCTACAGATCGTTGACGCCGAGACACAGGGGTCAAGAAGACATCTAGAACCGAGGTAACCATCGTCCTCGAAAAACGTTCCCGAGTTGCGAAGATGACTAAAAAACCTCGAAGTGAGCCTACACATCGATGCACGCCACTTCCACAGTCGCGACTCGAGCCAAGGAACCTCTCGGTACCTTTCAGAGGGAGACCACAGCAGGTAAGACGCCTGACGAGGCCAAGCCATCAAAGGACTTATCGATGTCCAAACAGGAAAGGTCGTGAACAGACCATCACGGTTGGCCTAGCAATTTGTCTACAAAGTACTCTTCCATGTGGAAGAGCTAGACTGTCAATCTCGACGCTGAACAACTGGCCGCCAAGATCAAAAGAAAAGGCATCTTGAAGCAGAAATGACGATCCTGCTCCAGAAACTCAAACACTGCAACGAAAGCCTGAACGAGTTTCAAATCTAAAAGAAATCCTCAACATTGAAGGATCAGGGGGAGAAATGCTTCTCAAAAAAGTAAGCCACCTCTCACTCCTGAGCCTCAGGAAGAACTAGAGGAAGAAAACATCTATGTAGAAGAGGAAGAGCAGATGGCAGAACTTTCTCAGTGTTCAGAGGCTTTGAATACACTGAAAAACAATGGCAACACTTAGACACAGATTCACCAGAAGTGTAGGTAGACAGTTACCCATCAAGGTCATCACTGCCTAATGACATAGGCCTCTACAACCAGGTGATAATAAAGGCAGCGAACAGGTATGAGGTTCAACTAGAAGAGTAATCTCAATCCTTTTTCCTGTTGGAGACTCTTGTGCCCACACAATCAAAGATCCGTTCTTGCCTATGCTACCAAATGTTTTCGACCAGGGTAAGGATTCCATGTTGAGCCTTCACACCAAGGGCAGAAAAAAATATAAGCATTTGTCAGAAGATCCTGCCTACATAAGGGGGTACAACGTGCCAGCAGACTCAATTATTACATTAACAACTAGGAAGCGTGCTAACATTCAACTACCTGAGGACCAACTCTTGACAAGAAGAGTAAAAGAGTGGACCTCGTTAGTCAAAAGCTTGAAAGAAGTGTTGTAAATCAGTGGTGTATTGTTAATTTGAATGCACTACTAAATCACCATGCCTATCAACACTGAGAGAAGTAAGTAAGTAAGATTTATTGTACAGTTAATAAAAACTCACAATATAAAACATACAAATGTATAAAATGCAATCATGATTACAATTAAGATACAAGCACTGAGAGAAGATAGGGGACCTTATGAAATATCTCCCAGAATAATATCGGAAGAGAGTGGCTCAACTGGTGGAAGATGGCAAGAACATTGCCAATACACGCTTGAAATCAGTACTTGACATGGCAGAGACATCTAGCCGACAGATAAGGGTGATCCAATGCCATCACACCTGGCCCAGAATTTCAGGGTTCAAACCTGAAGTTCAAGCAAACATCCTGAATGCGCCATTTAATGACAAACAGCTGTCTGGAAGTGCTGTTCATGAGACACTTAATCAGCTGAAGAAAGACAACGAGACAGCCAAATCAATGGGAGTTCTACAGTTCAAAGGCAGTATGCTGAGAGGGTCCGTACCTTCTCGAAGATCCGCAGGAAGGGGCAGCTTCCAATCTAAAATGCCTAAAATGAAAGTGTGTCCTCATGTAACGTAACTGGTGCTATGTAAAGCGCTCTGATAACTGATTCGGTTCGGTTCTAGTTCGCGCTATATAAAACTCTGCAAAAAACAAAAAAATCAAAAATCTGGGACATCCACCGGACGTACCAACAAACGTATCAAGGAGACAGTCAAACAACTAAACAACAGCAGACTTGGCAATCCCAGCAAGGAAGACGTTCCTTTTGAGGTCGAACACGTGGAAGAGAACAGTCACAAAGTGGAGGAGCACCACCTGCAAAAATGTGACTTATCAACAGTCACAAACACTCCCTAATAACATCAGAGAGAGAAAAAAATAACACCCCACCAGCTCCTACACGTAGCACCAGTCGTAAATAAAAAACCTTCCTTCTGGAGTGGAGAAAGATCACTTCAGACACATGGATTCTAAACATAATACAATATGGATATTGCATTGAACTAGACAAGACACCTCCGTGAAGGGGGACCAAGAAGAAAGGTTAATTCAAAGGAGGAAACGTCCTTTCTACTCGAGGAGGAGTAAATGTTGTCTAAAGATGCAATAGGAGCAGTACCAAGAGTAGTTAGTTATCAACAAAGGAAACTACCCAACATATTTTCTGATCCCAAAGGTAGACGGGACACTATTTCTAATTCTAGACCTAAGTTTCCTAAGCAAATTTGTAAAGAGTCAAAATGACAACCCTACAGGAGGTCTTACCACAACTGCAAATATGGGATTACATGGCAACAATAGACTTAATACACCTACCTCCACATGCCAATTAATTCAGGTCTCAATAAATACCTCAGATTTGTGCTAAACCAAAAACACTACCAGTTCAAGGTAGTAACCTTTAGAATCTAATCCGCACCAAGAGTATTCACTAAAAGTGCCTAGAAGCAGTTGCAGCACACCTACGTAGAAAAGGCATGCACCTTTATCCCTACCTAGACGATTGGCTGGTAAGGGCAAATAAACACACAAAGTGCAAGTACCACATACAGCAAGTTATGCAAACTCTATACAGTCTGGGTTTCGCACTAAACATGGAGAAGTTGTCTCCAAAACCAGAACAAGTCAAATATTTCTGGGGGCAAGGATCAATTTGGTCCAGGGGAAAGTGTATCCCAGTGAGAAGAAAACAGAATCACTGTTTTTTTGTTTACATTTTTTTATTAGGGTTTTCTGCTTTTCCAGGATAGGTCACAATACAATCAACAGAAATGCAATCATTACATGACAATACGATTATGGTACGATGACGACAGGTTGGCTTATGTCTCCTGGGTGTGTCTGTCGTGTATGGAGTTCCTGAGTTCGTCAGTAGGCTATCGTAAAGTAGGATGCCATGTCTTAGTGTACCTGATCCCGTGGTCGGTATGATCATGGGGTTGTGAGGGGCTGTTACCCACTGACAGCGTTCCACCCTATTCAACTTATGCCAACTGATGTTTACGTGTAACTTGTCGGACTCGAACTTGCCGACTGAGGCTGAACTGGGATCCGCGCGCGGGGGTAATGGAGGGAGTGAGAGGAGGGTAGTGGGAGGGAGGGACAGCGCCGAGCGTGGGGGGCGCAGCGCTATAGGACGACGTCCCGTCGGGCATCGCCCGATGAGAACTGGTAGTGCGTGTCACGGGGGGGGGGGGTTCTAGCGTGTTAACGGGGGGGAAGGAACCGCGGCCATGGTTATGGATCGCCACCACTGGGTGGGTCATCGCGACGCGTCGGCTATCCTACAGGGGCACTATGTGTGCGGTAGTGGTTGTATTTGTGGGCTGGGGTCCTGAGGGGGGTCGTCAGGTTGGGTCTGCGTCGGCTCTGGACTGCCGTTTCGTGTTTAAACTGTATCAGCAGGTGTGCCCATTCCATAAAGATAGGGTGTTTGCGCGTCCCCTTCACCTCTTCATCTCTCAGGATCTCCTCCTCCACCCCATTTATTTACAGCTCCCACCCAGGCCGCTTCTGGCGGCCCTGTTGGGGCCCTCCAGTGCATGGCTATATTCCGTTTGGACAGGAGAATGGCCAAGGATGCGAATCGCCACTGCAGCTTCTCGGATTTTTTCCTTTTATAAATACCCAGGTGACGATGTGTTGCAGGTGTACTAGCGCGCGCAGCGTCTGGTATATCTTATTCCAGTATGTTTGCAGGGACGGGCAGTCCCAGAACATATGGTGAAAGGTTGCATTCAGCATCTGACAACGGGGGCAGCGGAATTCCGTGTCGGGGTAGTATTTATGCAACTTGTCGGGTTTCAGGTAAGCTCGGTGTAGAATGTTGAATTGTATATTTTTAAAGCGGGCGTTCCGGGAAACTTTTTTTGGGTACTCAAGCGCCCGTGTCCACTCCGTATCGTGAAGAACACATCTTATGTCGTCTTCCCAGAACTGTCGTAGCCTATCTAGAGGAGTTTCAATGAGTTCCCGAATGGCCTTATTGTGCCATGTCACCAGGTGTCTGCCCGTGCCCATGCGCAGTATTGTGTACAACACAGGGTGTGTTGGGGGTTCTCCCGCCCGCGGGTCCCAGTATGCTCGGCTGCTGTCTATCAATTGTCTATGCGTTAGGAATTGCCCGGGAGGAAAGTCGTGCCATTCGATCAGTTGCTCGAATGTCTTCAATTGTCCCTCCTGGAACAGGGTTTCCATTTCTGACACCCCACTATCCATCCACGTCTGCAGATCTCTGTCGGTGTAGTATCCCTCATTCCGGGGGAAGCCTACTAGGGGGAGCAGCGGGGAGTATAGCGGTCGTTCTTTGGATAGTCTGTGAACGCGCATCATGCACTTACGGGCCACGGCGACATGCACCGAGTGCGTGCGGTCCGGCTTGGAGCCTGGCATCAGGATCCCTCTAAGGAGGGGTTGAGGTAGCTCCCTGTTGTCAGTGACTGTATCTCCCATCTGCCTTTCTGCCATCCAATAGGACAGCCACTGGAGCTGCGCAGCTAAGAAGTATGATTCGAAGGATGGGGCTCCCAGACCACCGCTTGCAGTGGGGAGCTGTAAAGTGCGTAGAGCTACCCAATGGCGCCCGTCCCCCCAGATCAATGTTGTGAGGAGCGTGTCCAGCTCTTGAAAGAAGGACCGGGGCAGAATCACAGGGAGGTTGGAGAAATGGTACAGTAGTCTGGGTACCATTATCATTTTGGCTATGGCTATTTTCCCTATTGGCGCCAGGGGAAGAGTCTTCCAGAAGCTGACTGCGGACCGAAGGCCTGCTAGTGCGCCACGGTGGTTTCCCTCGTAAAGGTCTTCTGGGAAATGGTATAACCGTACGTCCAGATATCTGGGGCCCGCCGAGCTCCATTTTAGGGTCTGCTCGCCTGCCTGTAGATCGTGAGGTGTTAGGTCCGGGCTGTGCGGGTATATTGCTGACTTATCCCAATTGACTTTGAGACCTGACATGTCTCCAAACTCCTGCAGGGCGCGCCAAATGGGGGTGAGATCGCTCGTTACGTCTCGGACATAGACTAGTATGTCGTCCGCGTAGAGTGAGACGCAGTGAAACGCGCCCGCGATCGGGATACCCCAGCTCTCTCCTTCCTGCCTCAAACGAATGGCCAGGGGCTCCACAGCCAGTGCGAACAGAAGAGGGGAGAGAGGACACCCTTGTCTGGTTCCTCTCTCTACTGGGAACGGGGTCGAGATCAGCTTACCGACCCTTATCCTAGAGGTCAGACCTCTATACAGAAGCTGGGTGTATGCCATCAGAGTGGGACCTATCTGGATGGCCCGCAGGACAGCAAACAGGTGGGGCCAGGTCAGGGTGTCTAATGCCTTTTCTAGGTCAAAGATAAGGCAGGCCGCGGTAGGAAAACGGTCTGCACTTTCATGTTGTATGTGGAATAGTCGGCGCAAGTTGTGGGAGGTGTTACGGCGGGGGATGAAGCCGCATTGGTCGGGGTGTACTAGCACTGGGAGGATTTGGCTATAGCGGTCGGCTAACAACTTCCCTAGTAGTTTACAATCTGCATTCAGCAGTGTGATAGGCCTATAAGAGGCCGGAAGTGTGGGGTCCCGGTGTGGTTTCGGGAATGTCACGACTATCGACTCTCGGAATGAGACTGGTAAAACACCATTAGTTAGGGCTTCCCCGTATATGGACACCAGGTGGGGTGCTAGGTCAGTCGCGAAGGTTTTGAAGTATTCCAGAGGAAAGCCGTCCAGGCCAGGCGCTTTCTTTTTTACCAGTGAGTTTATAGCACGCTTTATGTCATGGGATGTGATTGTGCTATCTAGGTCTTTCCTATCAGTGGGAGATACGATCGGCATACTCGACGGGCCTAAGAATTGGGGTAATTCGCGCAGCGTTGTCGGCGCCGGGGCGCAGTAGATCGTGGCGTAGTAGTGGCGGAATATGTGTAGGATGTCGAGTTGGGAGTGCTTTAAGTGGCCATGCGTATCCACAAGTTCCGTGATGGGTTGCGCCATCGAGTCTTGTTTAGTCAGCCAGGCTAAAAGCGCGCCCGTTCTGTTACCCTCTCTGTGTGCTCGGGTCGCATAAACGCGGAAGTTATATTTACGCAAGTCTCTCATGGCCTCCGCGTGCGCAAGTTTCGCCGCAGTGAGTTGTACAAGTGTGGCTACCCCTTGGTCTGTGTCTCGGGAAAGATCCGCCAGCGATTTCTCCGCTTCACCCAGTGCTCGCTCTAGTGTGCGCCGAACTCCCACCACTTGTTGAATGCAGTGACCCCTAGCACTTACTTTGTAAGCATCCCATTCTATGGCCCTGGAAGAGGCCGTCCCCGTGATAGGCAGAAAGCGGTCCTTGATTAATTCGCCATGCGCGCGACGAAAGGCTTGATCCGTAAGACATTCCCGGGGGAGTTTCCACGTCGGGACCGGGGGGTGCGGGGGGCGCCAGCAAAGGACCAGTACATGCGCGTCGTGATCTGACCGTATTCTCCCCATGTACTCTGCGTGTCCTATTTTGGGTAGCAGGTTTGTAGTGCACAGGAATCTATCTAGTCTTACCGTCAGGTCGTGCGGAATAGAATGGAAAGAGTACAGTCGCTCTGCCGGGTGTAATGTTCTCATGCATCTATTAGGGACCAGTGATCCAACCACCGGCGGAAACATTCAGTTTGTTTGTGTGCTGGTGAGTGGAGTGGCGGGGGGTGAGATCTGTCAAGGTGCAGGTCAAGAGCACAATTGTAGTCCCCTCCCAGGAGCCAAGGTATGTCTGAATGGCGAGCCAGGACACCAGTTAGGGTTTTCCAGTATTGTTCCTGGTCTGTGTTGGGGGCATACACACACCCTATAAGAATTGACTGACCTTCCAGCAGACCTATCAGTATTGCATAGCGGCCCTCCCTGTCAATGATCCTGGCGTGTTCTTTAAAGGGGACCCCCGGTCGGATCCATAAGAGTGTGCCTCTAGCGAAGGCGGAGTACCCAGTGGGGCACAGGATTCCTCGCCATTTTTTATGTAATCGGCCTACCTCTTGCGCCGTCAGGTGTCTCCTGTAGGAGGGCCACCTGGGCTTGCTGGTGCTTCACATATGCATATACCGAATACCTTTTGCTGGCTGTGTGCATGCCCCTGACTTTGAGCGTGAGGACCTCGAAGTCCGTGTTCGACAGTTAGTGTGTCATGTGGCGTCTGCGTGATTCAAGCACCTGTCCTGGGCGTGTCCCCCGTCTGGTCCTCCCCCACCCGCCCCCCGTCCTCCAGGAGTCTAAGTTTTCCGCTCTGTGTGCCTCTCACTCGCCCGGGGATGACATAAAGGAATGAAATGTAGAAGGGGATAAAAAACTGTAACTTTGGGGAACAGTCCCAACGTCGGGGACCCATTGCACAGGGCAACACGTCCAAACTAGTTTGCATAAAGCTTTAGTTCGTTGTCACGGGGTCGTGGATGGACATCTCTATGGCCAACGCCGGCTCGGCTCCGCGGTCATTGAAGGCTGTGATGGAGTGTCCACCACAGGCGGCTCGATCCGACTCCGGGGTTGGCCGGGGTGGGAGGGCCCAGGCCCCGGCGCTCCCTCCGATTGAGGCCAACAGTCAGTAGGTCTCTGAGCTAGACCAGTGTCGCCAGACTGCCTCCAGCTATGATCTAGCTCCGGGCGCCATCGGTCTATCCGAGAGTATTGTGTTTGCTGCAGTCTTGTTAGAGCAAAGTGTCTGCTGTTTGGGGGGTCACTGCGGGAGGTGTCACAGAGCCCTCCCTGGATTCAGGTGCATCACTGCCCTCATTGTCCGAACTGAACAGGTGGGGGCCCTCCTCCGTGTCCGAATGCCTCCTCTCACTGCCTAGGGTGGCCACCGCTCGCAGTGCTTTCTGGCGCTCAGCAATGGGGCTGGACCGCGCCTCTAGTTGCGTTAGGGTGAGTTTCCGGGGTCGTCGCCCCCCTCTTCGTGCACCAGAGGTGTTTCGTGTGGGTGAGGTGTCAGCTCGGCGCGGAAGGTGTTGTTCTATCCATGAGTTCGCTTCCCTCGGGTCGGAGAAGAAGTGTGTGCCCCCGTCATGGACAATCCTGAGGCGAGCTGGAAAAAGGAGAGCATACAGGACATTCTGTGGGCGCAGGGTGCGTGCGCTTGACCGCTTGAAAGGTGGCTCTTTTATGCAGGGAATAACATCACTTGCTTGTCCTCCACCTGCAGTCGACCCCGTACTCTGGCCGCACGGAGGATGGTGTCTCGGTCCCGGAAGTGCAGCAGTTTCAACAGGAAGGGTCTGGGGGGGGAGGCCCAGTTTCGGCTTCCGCGCTGGTACATGGTGCGCTCGTTCGATGGAGAAGTGGGGGGGTCAGTTCGTCAGCGGGCGTGAATGTTGTTATCCAGTCCGTGATGTATTTGACCTGGTCGGCCCCTTCCGCCCCTTCCGGCAGATTCATAACGCGGATGTTGCTCCTGCGGGAGCGCCCTTCCAAGTCATCCGTCTTTTGCTCAAGAGCCTGAATCCGGGTTTGAAGCTCCTTTAAGGTTTGGTGGTGGTGTTGTACTTGTGGTTCTATTGTTTGCATTGTTGTCGCACCCTGGGTCACCCTGTCGGCGAGCTTCCTGTGATCGTCTCGTAGGATGTTAAGGTCCGTGGCCAGGGTGTCAAACTTTGTGTTCCATCGCCACTCTGGATTGTTCTATCGCCGCTAAGACTTGGTCGAGTTTTCTGGACATAGTGCAGTCTTCAGTAGGGTCGTCCCGGGACCTGGTGATGGCTGGTGTCTGGGCGGGTGTCTTCTGTGGGTGGCCCATGTTGAGGGGGGTCGTTTGCCCGGTGTGTCGCTCCGAGTGCGGCGGTTGTCGGTGGGCCACACTGGTCTGGTCGTAAGAGGGGCAGCGGCGGCTGTAGTTGTGGCGAGGTGCTGGCGCGTTCTCTTGTGGCAAGCCAGGTCGGGGAAGCCCCGGGGCGTCACCCTCCCGCCATGCCAGGGGGTGATGGAGGCGACCGACAGTTCTTGCGTCGCGGGTGTTAGAGCGGTCTCCTTACGGCGGGTGCTAGTCGCTGTGGGTTCGCGCTGATTTTGTGAGTTGTCTCACCGGTTGCAGGCGGGAGGGCGTAAACGGGGCCGCAGACAGTACTCTGCTCGGAGGGAGTGTCAGATGCTGGTCACTGCGGTCTGCAACCTATCTCTTGCGGTCTCTGGCAGGCTGTGATTACGGGGGGAGGGATTCCCTGGTCACCTCCCCTCCAGTCGTTGCGCCGCTGCCCCTGTCGGCGCGCGCCCGCTCCTGGCTTCGATGTGCGCGATGTTATTCAGCCCGGGCATACACCCCCGGTTCGATCCGCTCTGCTGCGGCCTAGTTGGTGGGAGGGGAAGGCGGGCCCCAGTGCGCTCCCCGTCCTCCGGTGCGCCGCCGGTGTGGTCTTCGTCCTCAGGTGCTGATCGCTGCAGTCAGCTCTGGTCGCGGAATGGGGGTGCGGGGGGGAAGGGGGGACTGAGTTCTCTCCCTCACGTTCCCTCAGCAGTGCCGCCAATGGTGTGTCCGCCGCCCCGGTCCCCGCAGTCTCCGGGCCTTCCCGTCACGCGCGGAGCGCACAGGTAGCGGACCGACGAGGCCTTGTGTCTTATCAGGGGGGCCTTGCTTGAGTGCTTCAGTAAAACCTGCAGGCGGGACACCCGGGCCGTGCGGCTCTCGCGGGCTATTGTCTCTTGTCTACCCCTGCTGGGGTTCCGCGGGAGCATAGAGGGCGATCCCTGAGCGCCGGGTGAGTTGTGCGCAGTCTCTGGGTCGCTGGGCCTGGGCCTGGGCAGCCGCAGCCTCACCTTACAGCTGCAGGGCACACGTCCCAGGTGGTGCCGGTCCAGACTCCCCTCACTCCACTCGCCAAGAGCCGCCCCTCCGCGCTGTCTCAAAGGTGCCAACGCGGGATCTGTGTCCGCAGGTCGGGTCGAGAGAAGGAGGGGGGAGGGGCCTCCCGCCGCGTCAATGCAGGGTTGCGACTCGGCACTCTGTAGGGTCCGTTGTCGCTAGGACCGGCCAGGCTTGTTCCGTAGCTGCTCTCCTCTCAGTCCTGCTCAATCCGCTGGAGTGGCTCCGGGAGTAGCCGATCTTCAGTGGTCCGCGATGTCTCCGCGCCTGTCCGCCATCTTAGGTACGTCGCTCGCCGGGGCAGCGGACGTGGTGATTTCGTCCCCGCTGCTCTGCTCCGCTGCAACCAAGGCACACCGGCATGTTCCCCACCGGCCCCGGGAACCAGCGATGGGCACCGTGTCGCGGTAGGACACCTAGAAAAGGCACTAGAGGCCGCGATCACCGGCCGGCAGTGGGAGCCTCACTGAGAGACGTCCACCATCTTGGCTGGTCCGGCCACGCCCCCCGAAAACAGAATCACTGTTGAAGGAAACACAACTGTACTGGAAGGGGCAAGCGGTGACAGTGAGGACAGTGGGACATTTTGTTAGGAATTATGGATTTCTGCATCTCTTTGATTCCAAATACAAGACTCCACTTGAGACCAATTCAAGAATGGCTGCAAAATCAATGGTTGAGGGAACAGGGCTTTGGGAAGATATAGTTGTTGTCACACAAAAGATAGAGGAGCATGGTGAACAGATCACATTTGCTCACCCAACTCCTCCAGTAACCATTACAGCAGACTCCTCTCATACGGGATGGGGAGTTCACATGAACCATCTCAAGGTGAAGGGTGTCTGGAAAGAACAAGATGCTGCACAACATATCAACATCCTGGAACTAAAAACTGTATTTCTAGCCCTAAAAGACTTTTGGAATGAGTTGGCGGGGAATACAGTATTGATCCAAATGAACAATACAAACACCACGTTCTACATCAACAAACGGGGAGGGACACAATCCCTACCACTGTCCAAATTAGCACAAGAGCTGTGGTGAAGTACTGAAAATTGTTACAACCCCAATAGAACCATACTTACAAAATAGCCCCAATACCAATTACCAATAATCAGTCAGGTGGCAGTGTAGAAGGTCCAATCGTTTATTATAACAAACCTACTCTGCCAGAGGAGCTCCTTGCGACCTAACCCACGAGGTCCGCCAAGAAGACTGCTGGCACATTATCAGCAGATCACATATATACTGTTACATTTCGAATCCGCTACCAAAGATGGAAAAGTACAGGCTGGTACAGGTTGGTGCAAAGGAAAGACCATATATGGAACACAAAACCTCCTCAGTATAGTTCGGCTCATTATAGCAAGGTCGAGAGGGTGACTCCCTCCTGCTAACTCCGAGAGAGTCCGCACAGCGCTCCCCTGGAATGTGCTAACCCAACCTACCCCCACCTATAACCTTGACAAGCCTAACGTGCAGAAGCAGCAGGTTGCTACAGTTGTACTATTTCACAAGGGAACAGGTTTCGGGTATGTAAAGAAGAAGATTTCGTTAGTGCTGGGAGCGGACTAGGCCACAAAATGGCGCTGGTCGGGCCAAGCTGCCTATGTGTATGTTCAAAAATACGGGCAATAGAGTATACATGAATCCCTAAGTGGTTATGTATGCATGCTTATTAGTGTTTGATTTTTCTATATTTGCATAATAGCTACACCACGCTAATTGTTAGTAATGACTACATGTTTACCAGGCCCAGACCGAATTCCGGTTCCTCAGTGGAAAAGGATAAATCAAAAGAAGATGGAAATATTAGCAGTTCGTCTACCTGGAAAAGACCCTGTTGAGGCGGACATACTGAGTTGACAAGCCTAATGTTCCCACGAATGGGAACTAAACCAAACAATAATCAACAGGAACTTTCAGAAATGGGCAACACTGGAACTAGATCTTTTTGCAACACTTCTGAATGCAAAAGGCCCAGGCTTTGCCTCCAAACAACCTTCTCACAAATCCATGGGAAATGCACAGTTGGGAAATTTGCATACGCTTTTCCCCCAATACCACTACTATGCAGGGTGATCAGCAAATGCAAAAACAGCAGGATGACCCTGATACTAATTGCTCCACAGTGGGCAAGACAATCATGGTTCTCAGAGCTGGTAGAACAATCTCAGGGAAAAATTCACAAATGACAGGCAAGTTCTGCTGTCAATGGAAGAAGGAAGGGTTCTACACCCCGAACCAGAGTCTTTAAGCCTGGCAACATAGCTCCTGAAGACTTAAAGATGTGGATACCTAAAGCTACCAGAGAATACGATGACTGTCCTAAGAGGCAAGGAAGCCATCAACACGAAGGTGTTATATGGCTAAATGTGAAAGATACTCACTCTGGTGTCTTAAAGAGGGATTATTAAGACAAAACACAAGAGACAAAACGGTGCTGACACATCTCCTAGACTGCAAACTGATATATGCGTTCTTAAAGGTCTATTTAGCAGCAATAGTGGCATACACAAGGGGTCACACTGGGAGACGTTTTTTACAACACTGGTAATAAAGAAGTTCCTTGAAGGAGCAAAGAGAATTACAAAACCAAAGACTGTACCCGCAACCACATGGAACTTGAATGTAGCGCTCGCACAGCTGATGAAGGCAGCTTTGGAACCTTTGCACAAGGCAACATTGCAAATGCACACTCTTAAAACAGCTTTTTCAGTGGCTATAACTTCACTACGCAGAGTCAGTGAATTACAGGCACTCATATTACAAGAATCATATTCTCAAGTACACAAGGACAGAATTGCCTTGAGAACTGACCTGCAGTTCATGCCAAAAGTAATTTCACAATTCCACTTGAATCAAAGTATTCAAATACTAAGTTTCTTTCAAAATCCAAAGAAGCACGCAAAAAGGACATTACACACAGAAGCTAGAAGAGCTGTAATGTATTCTATTGAAAGAACAAAACCAGACAGAAAAACAAAACAGCTATCTGTTTAATTTACGAACCGTTTTCTAGGAAGACTAGTAACCGAGCACATAGTTGTAAGATGGATAGCACAGACTCTCAGTTGTGCCACAAGAATGCAGGAGAAACATTACGCCTGAGGCACATTCAACTAGAAAGAAGGGAACAACCATTGCTTTTCCAGCAAATACACCATTACAAGACATTTATAGGGCAGCAACGTGGTCATCAGTGCACACGTGCACAAGACACTAATGTGTAGAGATAGAGATGAACAAGGAAGCAGAAGTGAAACAAAAGTTCTTACAACATCTTTTTATTAATCAATGCTCATCCTCAGCCCAACCACCACAGAAGTAACAAACTGCTACAAAGTCAATGCACAGCATGTGAATCCAGAAAAGATTCACACTGCAAAACGTATTGTTTCTTACCGCTTGTAGTTTTGCAGCTTGAAGAATTTTCCGGATTCACAAGCGAACCCACCCACCTCCACCAAGAAGATGAGAGAATGGAACAATATTAAAAAAAAAAAAAGAATCTGAAGATGGCGACCAAAGGTGGGAGCTTCCGAATGAAGTATGAAGACTTCACAAAGGGACACCAAATTGAGGTCTGTCGATGCCCACCAACAGCAAAAAACAAATAGAGAAAAAGGACAAAAGATGTTATGGAGAATTCCAGAACCAGCCACTAGATGGCAGAATAAAGCACAACATGTAAATCCAGAAAATTCTATAAGCTGCAAAACTACACCGACAGGTAAGAAACTATCCGTTCTTATTTTGTCCCATTTGCTGTGCATTCAAAGTTTGAGGTCAAATGTCAGGCTCTGTCTTCTGAGGGAGACTGGTGTTTACCTTTCTGTTTCTGACTTCAAAGTGAGAGGAATTATGTGACACTCTTGCTCTGAAAGGAATTACTTTTTTCTAGCACACAACAAAATTTTTGTTTGTAAATGAACTGTGCAGGTATTTCATACTATATTAAAACTTGGAAAGCACGAATGAAGCATACTTTTTGTAATTCTGTGTGGTGGAAGCAAATATTTTGACACTGGCAAAATATCAATACACTAGGTGATGACACTCCACTCTACCCTGCACCACTTCACTGCTTGCCACTGCATTCCTTGCCACTGTACTCTGCCCTACTTCACTCTGCCCCACTCTACTCTGCCCCACTCTACTCTGCCCCACTCTACTCTGCCCCACTCTACTCTGCCCCACTCTACTCTGCCCCACTATACTCTGCCCCACTCTACTCTGCCCCACTCTACTCTGCCCCACTCTACTCTGCCCCACTCTACCCCACTCTACTCTGCCCCACTCTACTCTGCCCCACTCTACTCTGCCCCACTCTACTCTGCCCCACTCTACTCTGCCCCACTCTACTCTGCCCCACTCTACTCTGCCCCACTCTACCCCACTCTACTCTGCCCCACTCTACTCTGCCCCACTCTACTCTGCCCCACTCTACTCTGCCCCACTCTACTCTCCCCCACTCTACTCTGCCCCACTCTACTCTGCCCCACTCTACTCTGCCCCACTCTACTCTGCCCCACTCTACTCTGCCCCACTCTACTCTGCCCCACTCTACTCTGCCCCACTCTACTCTGCCCCACTCTACTCTGCCCCACTCTACTCTGCCCCACTCTACTCTGCCCCACTCTACTCTGCCCCACTCTACTCTGCCCCACTCTACTCTGCCCCACTCTACTCTGCCCCACTCTACTCTACGCCACTCTACTCTACGCCACTCTACTCTACGCCACTCTACTCTACGCCACTCTACTCTACGCCACTCTACTCTACGCCACTCTACTCTACGCCACTCTACTCTACGCCACTCTACTCTACGCCACTCTACTCTACGCCACTCTACTCTACGCCACTCTACTCTACGCCACTCTACTCTACGCCACTCTACTCTACGCCACTCTACTCTGCAAAACTGCAGTCTATGCAGTTGCACTATATGCCATACCACACCACTCTACGCCAATCTGCTCTATGCCACTCTAATCTACTCTGCTCCACTCTGCCACAGCGCTCTATGCCACATTTACTCTACACTGCACCACTCCACTCTGAAACAATCTGTTTTGCCACTGCACTCTGCCACTGCTACTACAGTCTATGCCACATTTACTCCAATCCGTGCCACACCCCTGCAATCTACGTTGCACCACTCCACGCCACTCTACTCAAACACTGCACTCTACTCCAATCACTCTGTGCCATTTTACAAAAAACAATGCACTATACACTATTTCAGTCTACATCACTGCACTCTATGCCACTCTACACTGCAGCACTATATCCTATGCCACTACTCTGCACAACTGCACTCTACGCCACACTACTCTACACCACTGCACTCTACTGTGCAACATTGCACTCTCCGCCACTGAACTCTACACCACTCTATGCCACTGCACTCTACGCCACTCTACTTCAATCTATGCCACTACACTCTGTGCCACAACACTTTACACCACTGTACTCTACAGCACTCCTCTGTACTCTACACCACTCTACTATTTGCCACTACCCTGTACAGCACTTTATGCCACTGCACTCTATTCCACACTACTGTACTCTACACCCTACACCACTCTACATCACTTTACATCACTGCACTCTATGCCATCTACTCTGCACTCTACGCTTTCACTCCACGCCAGTCCGCTCTACGCCACTGTTATCTACTCTGCACCACTGCACTCTGCCACTGCACTCTACGCCACTCTAATCCACCCTTCACCACTCTACGCCACTTCACTATACTTTGAAACAATTCACTCTACGCCACAACACACTATTCCACTCTACGCCACCCCACTCTGTTACACCACTCCATTATGAGCCATGTCACTCTACTCCACTCTATACCACTCTACTCTATACCAATCTGCTCTATACCACTGCACTCCACGCCACTCTACTCTAAAATACCGCACTCAATGCCCCTACACTTCATGCCTCTGCACTCCACACCAGTGCACTCCACTCAAAAACAACGCACTCTATACCATTTCAGTCTAAGTCATTGCACTCCACGGCACTCTATTCTACTCTGCACCACTGTACTCTGTGCGACTCTGCAACTGCACTCTACACTACTGCACCCTACTCCACTCTTCAGCATTGCAATCTCCGCCACTCTTCTCTGCACCACTGCACTCTATGCACTCCACTCTTCTCGACTGCACTCTCCACCGCTACACTTTATGCCACTCTAATCTGCATCACTCCACTTTACCCACTGCACTCTGCTCTGCACCACCGTACTCTATATCACTCTATTCTGCATCCTTGTACACCGCTGCATTCAACGCCACTGCACTCTACACTGTACCACTCCATACCAATGTGCTCTACGCCACTTTAATCTGCTCTGCATCACTGCACTTGCTACGGCACTCTACGCCACTCTACTCAATGCCACTCCACTCTTCCCCGTACTACTCCACTATGCGCCACTTTGCTCTACTCTGTGACACTGCAATCTACGCTATGCCACTCCACTCTACGCTATGCCACTCCACTCTAAAACACTGCACTCTACAACATTTGTCTGTCACTGCATTCTATGCCACTCTATTCTATGCCACTCTATTCTATTCTGCACTACTGTACTCTACACCACTGTACTCTGCCACGCTACTCTACGAACCTTCTCAGCAACACTGAACTCTGCACCACTCACTTGATGCAACGCTACTCTACTCCACTCTACTGAACTCTACTTTGCTTTACGCCACTATACTCTGCAGCACTCCAATCTACACCTCTGTATTCTACTCTACATCACTCTACTCTATGCCACTACACTCCAACCACCTGCACTCTACTCTGCACCACTCTATGCCACTGCACTTTATGCCACTGCACTCTGTGCCACTCTACTCTTCACCACTGTGCGCTCAGCCACTGCACTCTATGCCACTCTACTCGGCACCCTTCAAATCTCTTCCACTTAATTCTGTGTTGCTACATTGTACGCTGCTGCATTCTATGCCGCTTTACTCTACACGCCTCTACTCTGTACCACTACTCTCTACGCCACTCTAATGTACAAGACTCTACACCAATGCACTCCACTTTACACCACAACACTGTATGCCATTCTAACCTACTCCATGCCACTCTATGCCAATTCTCTGCCACTCTACGCCACCCCATGCCACTGCATCCACTCTACACCACTCCACTGTATTCCTCTCTACTCTGCACCCCTCTACTTCATGTCAATGCACACTATGCCACTCTACTGTGCACCACAAAGCTCTACGCCACTGCACTCTACATCATTCCACAATAGGCCACTCCACTCTACAACACTGGACTCTACAACACCCAACTCTGCGCCACTGGACTCTACGCCATTGCACTCTACGCCATTGCACTCCACGCCAATGCACTCTGGACTCTATGCCAATGCCCTCTACTCTGTACCACTCCACTCTGCTCCACTGCACACTTCATCACTCTGCACTACTGCACTCTGTGCCGCTGCACTCTACCCTGCACCACATCACTCTACTTAGAACCACTCTACACCACTACACTGTATACCATTCTATTCTACTCTGTGCCACTCCACTCTACCTCACTATGTACTGCACCACTGCACTCTATGCTGTGCCACTCTTCTCTTCTCCGCAGTACTCTGTCACTGCACTCTACACCACTGCATTCTACACCACTGCATTCTACACCACTCTGCTCAAAACCACTGCTCTCTATACAGCTCCTCAATACTTTACACTACTGCACTCCTCGCCAAATCATTCTGCTACTCTACTCTATTCACCTCTACACCATTGAACTCTATGCCTCTACTCTCTATGCCATTGTTCCCTACGCCACTGTTCCCTACACCACTGTACGCCACAGTAGTCTACGCTACTCCACTGTATGCCACTCTACTCTGTACCTCTCTATGCTCCAGCACTCTATTGCGTTGCACTCTGCACCACTCTACTCTGCAACAATGCACTCTACACCAGTTTACTCTACTCTGTAGGCCACTATACACGACCCCTCCACACAGTGCACACAACACCACTCTACCCTACTTCACGCTGCACAATGCCACTCCAAGCCACTGCACTCTACGCCATGCCACTCTGCTCCAGGCCACTCTACTCTATCCGACTCCACTCTATGCCACACCTCTCCATTGTGCTCCACGTTATGCTGCTCCACTCTACGACACTCCAGTCTACGATTCTGTACTCCACTCTATGCCACTCCATGCTACTCCATTTCACTCTGCTAAACTCTGGGTACTACAATATGTGGCACTGCACTATACGACACTATACTCTTGTCTGGGACACTATACTCCACTTTGCGCCCCTCTATTCTACGTCACTCCACAATACAACATAACACTGTACCCCATGCCACTCTATGCTATAACACTCTACTCCACGCCACTCTGGTGCTCCACGACACTCCACTCTACAGCCCTCCACTCCACTCCACTCTACGGCCCTCCACGGGCCTCCACTCCACTCTACGGGCCTCCACTCCACTCTACCGCCCTCCACTCTACCGCCCTCCACTCTACGGCCCTCCACTCCGGTCTACGGCCCTCCACTCCGGTCTACGGCCCTCCACTCCGGTCTACGGCCCTCCACTCCGGTCTACGGCCCTCCACTCCGGTCTACGGCCCTCCACTCCGGTCTACGGCCCTCCACTCCGCTCTACCGCCCTCCACTCCGCTCTACCGCCCTCCACTCCACCGCCCTCCACTCCGCTCCACCGCCCTCCACTCCGCTCCACCGCCCTCCACTCCGGTCTACCGCCCTCCACTCCGCTCTACCGCCCTCCACTCCGCTCTACCGCCCTCCACTCCGCTCTACCACCCTCCACTCCGCTCTACCGCCCTCCACTCCGCTCTACCGCCCTCCACTCCGCTCTACCGCCCTCCACTCCGCTCTACCGCCCTCCACTCCGCTCTACCGCCCTCCACTCCGCTCTACCGCCCTCCACTCCGCTCTACCGCCCTCCACTCCGCTCTACCGCCCTCCGCTCCACCGCCCTCCGCTCCGCTCTACCGCCCTCCGCTCGGCTCTACCGCCCTCCGCTCGGCTCTACCGCCCTCCGCTCTACCGCCCTCCACTCCGCTCTACCGCCCTCCACTCCGCTCTACCGCCCTCCACTCCGCTCTACCGTCTCCACTCTGCGCCGCTCGTCTCCACTCTGCGCCGCTCGTCTCCACTCTGCGCCGCTCGTCTCCACACTGCGCCGCTCGTCTCCACACTGCGCCGCTCGTCTCCACACTGCGCCGCTCGTCTCCACTCTGCGCCGCTCGTCTCCACTCTGCGCCGCTCGTCTCCACTCTGCGCCGCTCGTCTCCACTCTGCGCCGCTCGTCTCCACTCTGCGCCGCTCGTCTCCACTCTGCGCCGCTCGTCTCCACTCTGCGCCGCTCGTCTCCACTCTGCGCCGCTCGTCTCCACTCTGCGCCGCTCGTCTCCACTCTGCGCCGCTCGTCTCCACTCTGCGCCGCTCGTCTCCACTCTGCGCCGCTCGTCTCCACTCTGCGCCGCTCGTCTCCACTCTGCGCCGCTCGTCTCCACTCTGCGCCGCTCGTCTCCACTCTGCGCCGCTCGTCTCCACTCTGCGCCGCTCGTCTCCACTCTGCGCCGCTCGTCTCCACACCCCGCGCCGCACGTCTCCACTCTGCGCCGCTCGTCTCCACACCCCGCGCCGCACGTCTCCACACCCCGCGCCGCTCGTCTCCACACCCCGCGCCGCTCGTCTCCACACCCCGCGCCGCTCGTCTCCACACCCCGCGCCGCTCGTCTCCACACCCCGCGCCGCTCGTCTCCACACCCCGCGCCGCTCGTCTCCACACCCCGCGCCGCTCGTCTCCACACCCCGCGCCGCTCGTCTCCACACCCCGCGCCGCTCGTCTCCACACCCCGCGCCGCTCGTCTCCACACCCCGCCCCGCTCGTCTCCACACCCCGCCCCGCTCGTCTCCACACCCCGCCCCGCTCGTCTCCACACCCCGCCCCGCTCGTCTCCACACCCCGCCCCGCTCGTCTCCACACCCCGCCCCGCTCGTCTCCACACCCCGCCCCGCTCGTCTCCACACCCCGCCCCGCTCGTCTCCACACCCCGCCCCGCTCGTCTCCACACCCCGCCCCGCTCGTCTCCACTCTGCCCCGCTCGTCTCCACTCTCTGCCACTCCACTCTCTGCCACTCCACTCTCTGCCACTCCACTCTCTGCCACTCCACTCTCTGCCACTCCACTCTCTGCCACTCCACTCTCTGCCACTCCACTCTCTGCCACTCCACTCTCTGCCACTCCACTCTCTGCGCCGCTCGCCTCCACACCCCGCGCCGCTCGTCTCCACACCCCGCGCCGCTCGTCTCCACACCCCGCGCCGCTCGTCTCCACACCCCGCGCCGCTCGTCTCCACACCCCGCGCCGCTCGTCTCCACACCCCGCGC
Organism: Lissotriton helveticus; assembly: GCF_964261635.1. Lineage (NCBI taxonomy): Eukaryota > Metazoa > Chordata > Amphibia > Caudata > Salamandridae > Lissotriton > Lissotriton helveticus. The sequence goes on from NC_136069.1 coordinate 912,427,423, forward strand.
CGCTCGTCTCCACACCCCGCGCCGCTCGTCTCCACACCCCGCGCCGCTCGTCTCCACACCCCGCGCCGCTCGTCTCCACACCCCGCGCCGCTCGTCTCCACACCCCGCGCCGCTCGTCTCCACACTCTGCCACTCCACTCTCTGCCACTCCACTCTCTGCCACTCCACTCTCTGCCACTCCACTCTCTGCCACTCCACTCTCTGCCACTCCACTCTCTGCCACTCCACTCTCTGCCACGCCACCACACTCACTCTACGCCACCAAACTTGACTACACAACACTGCTCCACTCCCCACTACGCCACTCCTCGCTACAACACTTTTCTCCACTCAAACACACTCTGTACTGCTCCACTCCCCTCTACGACACTCCCCTCCACTCTGTGCCACGATCCTGCAACTAGATGGTTGAGGCTCCGCTGTCAGAACCGTCAGCTTTTCTTTTGATTTGGTGGAAGTACTTTTACGACCTTCCTCTTAATTATTCCTCAAGTTCTTTTTATGCTTAATCGTTTATTTGAACTTTTATGAGGTATGATTTAGCGGTGAGTCTCATTAATGAGTCTGGCATATCCTGGCATATCCTTTTTCAGTTCGGGTCATCGTGTAAGGTACTGATTATTCAAATTGTCACATTGAAGTATGTTGTGACTGGACTCTGAACCGCTTTGTTTCCACAGAAAGATGGTATATTTTTCAAGATTAGAGATTTGTACATTAAATAGTAATATCAAAGTTGGAAATGTGTATTACTTTTTACATGATACCTTAAGACAGTTTGGGTTTCTGTTTTAAATTGGCATTTATTTATTTTTTTACTTCTTTTTAGTAAATATTGCCCAGCTGGTTGTCTTACTCCCTTTGGCGATATTTCTGGTACCAGTCCTCATGGATACAGAGATGTAAGTGAAGTGCATTTAGCATTATCTATCTTGTGAAACCCCTTCCAAATTATCTGCAATAAATAGATTCAAACAAAAAAGGGAGCTAGCACTTGCAGTACATTGGTCCATAATGCAGGCAGTACTGCTATCGCCACATTAGCTGTAAAGAGGATCCACTTGCTCTCTGGAGGTATGTTATGCTACTTGCATAAATTCATATGCCGTAGCTGCCTAGGATTCAGTTTCTTTGGGTGTGACTTTACATGGTTTTAGTGGGCTGTGTAATATCTCACTATAACATTTAAAATACATGGGTAAGGTCAAATTTGAGAACGCTGTTAGTTCCTTCATTAAAGGTTCGTCCTCTTGAGTGATTGCCACACAATCACCGTACTGCCTTGTTCACCTAGGTTTTAATATCCCCCAAACCAGTGACCAAAAAAATAACCAGCATTAGCAAAGTGAATTAACTGCTTGTTTTAGCTGTGTTATTGCTGTTTGTTGATGCTGCAGGCCGTGATAATCTATTACCTCACATCGGTCACCATATGTGCTTGCATGTGTCCTGACACAGCAGTCATTTTGTTTTTTAAAATGTATTAATCCAAGTTGGCAGTGGCATTTACAGTGGGTAGTTTAAAAATAAAATGTGTGCGTAAGTAATTTTACAATTTGGAGCAACCAAGAAACCAAGAAACAGATTTCGGCTGCAGGACCCTCCTATAAAGATTAAAAAAAAACAGAGCGAGAGATGGGTGGTTAAACAGTAGAGGAGAGGTTGCTAGATGGAGCCAACAAACACAGCTAACAATTAATGGTGGCATCGCGGTGGAGCGAGGTAGCACTGGAAGCAGGCTATAAAAGAAAACCTGAGTGGAATGGGGTAACAATAGATAAGCACTGGATGCGAGATGTTGTGGGGGGGCAAAGCGTGTGTGAAGGGTAAAACGAACAACAGTGGGAGGGCGGGTTTGAGGATTTCATAGGCAGCAACATGGCTCTCCCCTTTTTAGTGGTTCTATCTGCCATTGCTATGGGTTGAAAACCCCAAGCCTGCAGTTCTTTGATTTAGTTAAGGGATTTCATTATCCTGATCTTTAAAAGGTGACAGAGGGTACGTTCCCCACAAAAATAGCCTAGAAGCACACATTAGGAGCCACTGGAGACTAATTTGACTAATTTGACGACTATTTCCATAGAACTCCAAATACAGATGTGTCAAAATGTTCGATGTGGGAGCAATAGACTGATCTAGAAAGCTTTCAGGCACACACCACTCCAGTTAAGTATCTTAAATCACAGCATACCAAAAGGTTCTCATTTTTTTAACAGGGTTAAATGATAACCTGTTGAGAGGTAATGGCGACATTCGAGGGACATGGCATGGGCCGATATAAGAAAGGCTAGATTATGTAACAAATATACCTATGAAGGTGGATAAGCGTGTGCTGTTTGAACCAGTAGATGGGCTGAAAAACAAGAAGCAGTGCAAAATTAGGACCCATTGCCCTAAATTCAAAAGTCTTTGTAACAGGGGCCTTCCCCAAATTGTTAAGTCTTAATAAAGTGCAGAAGCTGAATATTTTCAATCTGAAAATTGTTTTGGACAACCTTTGTTAGCAAAACTATCACTAAAAATTGAGACAAATAGCTTTTAGGGTATGAGGAATTCAGGGGTAAAGCTCAAGCAAAGGAAGATGTGTAACTCGTTTCATGAGTCTAATAAAGGTTTCAAAACTGAAATAATGATTGTTCTAATGAGTAAGATCCTCGATCATCTGGTGATCTTAATGATATAGCTGGAATGCCCTTTGTGCTTTTCCCCCACCTATCCCTCACTCTTCCCTCTTCATTTCTTTGTTTATTTATTTAGATTTTACGTTTATTTCATGCTTCGGCAAGATGGAACCTAGCAGTGACCGGGCAACTTATTTTTGTTTTCTAGTCCTCGTCGCTGTGCATGGCCGGTGTGCATGCTGGAGTCGTATCCAATGTGCTTGGTGGCCAAATCAGTGTTGTGGTCAGTAAAGGTATCCCATACTACGAAAGTTCTCTGGCTAACAATGTCACATCGAGAGTGTAAGTGGAGCTCCTATCTTTAGTCCTAATGCAACTGATCATCAAGCTTGTGATATGAAAACCTTGAGAGCTGTGTCAATTTAGTGGCATTGATCATTAGTAATTAGCCCCCCCCCCCCGTCGCATCCCCTATATGCAAAAATAGCATGTTCTATTAATTACAGTTCTGAATCACACTGTATGCTTCCAAAAGGCAGCTTTAGTGCAAATGCATCATAAATAACGTAATGGGACTGTTAAATATTTTACCCTCCAAACAAGGGTGCTAATGTTGGCATGAGTTCAGCTTCCCTAGGGCCTACAAGGGATGTACGTTGTTACAACGCATGCTTTTACTACGCATGCCTTTACAACGCAGGTTTTTCAACGCAAGTCGTTACAACGACTTGCGTTGTGGGGTGCTGGATAGTGAATAGTTTAATTTACTATTCCAACTCCAGTCCCCGTGGATAGTAGGGAAGGTGTTGGATAGTAAATTAAACTATTACCTATCCTAGAGCGCCCCCCAGCTCAATTCGTTGTAATGACTTGCTTTGAAAAACCTGCGTTGTAAAGGCACTGCGTGGTAAAAGTTGCGTCGTAAAGGATGTTTCCCGCCTACAAGTCACTCTTACGATAAAGCATGACTGCACCTCAGTAACATATGATTTGTTTTTCAGGGGCCCGTTATCTGCAAGCCTTTTTACGTTTAAGACCAGTGGTAAGCGTTTTCCTGTTAATTTATTGTTACAGTTCAATTTCTAAAGTGGCTAAGTAAAAACCTCTATGCACTGTGACATTCTTGAGTAGATTCACCTAATCCCCCTTTTGTATTTTTTTCTACTATATCTCTTATGAAGACTAACCCATTTATGTTTCTGAATGTTTTAGTACTACTAACTTAGTAATGTGTGGGCACAATAATGTCCTGCTGGACCTTTACTTTGTATTACGATGCAGTTTCATCAGCCTGCATATGTCTTGTGATTTATAGACTGCAAAATGCAAACTTCAGTAAGCGGAAGATACATTCAATTTCTTAATTAAAGACGCTCGGGTGGTTACTTTCTTTGAGTGATGGTGGGAGTAAAAATGCATACTGAAATGTATATGTACAAGCGAGTGATTCCAGTAATCCCACTGCAGGAGGGCACCAGTGTCAGCTGTAGGACCACTTTAATAAGGAGGCTCTTAATTCTGCCAAAAATTAAATTGAAGTTTTGCTGTACAAGAATAGCGAGCTACTGGTACCACAATTAAACCTTCAGTAGATTTAAGACCTGTGAATAGTACCTTAAAATCACACTGAGAATAAAAGGGCATACTGCCATGAATTTCTTTATTACAATTATGTAGAAAGCAAAGGAGCAACTTTATGTTTTTGTCACTTAATGCATGATTAAAAATTCAGTTAAACAAAGGATCCTTTTTACTGTGTAAGAGGAAATTAGTCAAGCTGATTTGATTGGAAATAGATGAGTCATCCACATGGACCACAATGGCAGGGAAGCAAGGCATGATGTTGATGACAAACCACACACACATAGATTTGGTAAGCTGGAGGTTTTATGGTACACCCCTCAGGCACAAGCAGTGCCTGACCAACTGCCTGAACAGAATCTCACCATATAAATCCTAACATTCCAGATCATTACTACAGAACCCTGGAAGGTGCCTGGCAAGTGCATAGAGTGGAGAAGCAGACCTCAGGCACTACCCCACATATCTCCCCTACACAAAAAAGTCGTAAAATAATAGTGTACAACAAGAAAAGTATACAAGTCGCGAAACTGAGAATAAAATAACTTGGGAAATATCAACTAGGACCGCATAATCACTGATGGCCATCACTGTACATAATGCTGCAAATATTTAGGTATGCGTGAAGCTCTTTCTTCCCGGACCAAATAACCCATCCTAAGATCACGTCATGCTTTCCATTCGTCTGTACATCCCTCCAACACGCTCCCCCCTCCTTACATACTGACCTCTGATTTAGATTCCATATACATTTTTTTTTTTTTAGTTTTATATAGCTCGGACTCGACCCGAAGATATTGGCATTCTTAAACAGCTTATCGCCTTGAAAAGTTTCTTGAATTAAAAACAATTCTCACATCAACTTGGCACATTAGTATGCACCCAGTCCCACATGTTAACCCTACATTAACATGCAGCTTTTCTATGTTTGTTCTCGAGTCTCAACCTTCTGTCTTCCAAGTACCATCAGGAGACATCCTTACACAACCTTTGAGCCACCCCATCCGTTATGGGACTAATTTAAAATGAGGTTTCTGTTCCCTGAACAGCTAGAAAGGGGTCTTGCCAGTGGTCTGTTGAGACTAGAGATTGTATGACTCGATCCTTTTGAGTAATTCCTTCCAATTTAAATGCGAGGGCTGTGCTAACTGTATACCTTCCTTCAATGTGCCAGTCAATCATTCCACTGGATTTGGAATGCTACCACATATGCTTAATAACACTTTCAACAAAATATGCCTTTAACTCTCTGGAGCAAAGCTGCACATGGTATCGGTTAGTTCTGTTTCAGGAAAACCTTCCCTGTAGAAAACCTTTTGCAGCAAAGACATAACACTATAAGGACTCATGTGAATCCCCCACATTAATTCCGGCCAATGTGAAAACATATCCACTAGAACAAAAATGTAATGTGCAACTACTTGTCCAGGTAAAAGACCCACAAGATCCAAAGCAATCTCCTTCCATGGCGCTGACTGCTATTTCCTACAGCACATTGATGGAGTGCATGCCTTGCGTATTGTGTCACTGATGCAACGCTCAACCTCTAAATGTAAACCAGGCCACACATAATTAAGACGCAATTGCTCCTTGGTTTTCATGATCCCAAGATGACCCTTGTGAGCCTAGCTGATGATCCTGTTCTTGAGTGACTTTGATGGAATCAGTCTCATGTACCTGAACAATAAACTTTCATTTTCTGAGACGTGATCATGAATTATCCATAACATTGCGAGGCACCTTCTGAGAAATCATCTTCAATTACTTCCTGTGTCCGTTCCTCTTGTGACCTTATACACTTTTATCTCTTCCGACATCTGCTCATCCAGAACACCTTCACAGGGATCCCTTTTCACCATTCAGGAGAACTAATCGGCTGCAACGTTTTGGTTTCCTGGTAGAAATTGTGCACAAAAGGTGTACTCTTGCAAACCAGTGACCCAAAGCTGTTTGCATGCCATCTGTATCAGGTCCTTTCTTTTTAGAAATTTCCCTCAATGGCTTTTGATTCTTTCATACGGTGAAAACCTATCCCACTCACAATTCCTCACTTTAACAGCCCAGTGTATTGCTAGCGCCTCTCTTTCAATGACTGAATAATTAAATTCTACCCTTCTCAATGCCAGATAGGCAAACGGAATAGTATTTTTAAGCAGTCAGTCCTCTGAACACGCACTGTGCCTGGTCCTTTTGAACTAGCAACCGAAGTGACAAAGCACTGTCTTTCTGCAACACAATCTGCCGAGATAACTGTTGCTTAAGGTCCTTTTCAAATTCCTTTCTTAGTCTTTGTTATCCTGTGATGGAGAGAGTAAAGTTTAAATCCCTAGTCTCGGCACATTCACCTCTCAGTGGACACGGTCCTACTTACCTGAGGAAACGTTTCAGGTTCTATTTTCCCACCAGGCAGCTGCGTTCAGCCACGCAGCTTCTCACCCACGTTCCGAGATTTTGCCTTAAGAGAGTTGGAGGGAACTCTCTGGCTTTCAGGGCAGCTTCAGCCTGGATCCTTCTTCCCTTTGACCTCTGCGGCGTTTAGGATCCCAGGCTTTTCAGGAAAAGACTTAAGACTTTTCTCTTTATCGCGCAGTTTGTTTCTGCCTTCCACAAGGTTCACGCCGGGACACTCTTAAGAGTATCTGTGCGCGCTGCAAATCACATAAACCTAATTCAACACTTTTCCTCAGGAGATGTGCACTTAGTCTGAGTTTTATCTACCATTTTTTCCATCAAACTGCTAACAAATTTGATCATTGCAGAAAAGAGAATTTTATCTTTATTCTGTTCATTGTGAATAATGATGTCAAACAAATACCTTTTTGGCCCGACACCAGTGCAACTAATCATTTGGTCTAGATATACATTCTTCACTTTACCAAAATCACATTTATTAACTCTCGGGGTCAATCCATGCTTCTGAAACTTCTTATTGAACCTCTTCAATTCTCATGTTGTACTCCTTACATGTCCTCTGAAAGACCAGACTATAAATAGGTAAATGACCCCTCCACAGTCTCCTGACAAAGATGACCAAGCTCGCTGAAACACTGAGGCCGCTTTCACAAGCCAAAATGGAATGCGCAAAAATGTGAACAATCCAAATGATGTTATAAAAAAGTGTTTTCCTGACAACTTTCTTCCAGTCTTCCCAGATGATAAACAGAGATTAGATCCAAAGTAGTAAACAAAAACCTAGCCACGCCCACCACAGACAAATGCTTGGATATACATAAAAGTGTAAACTTATCAATGACTGTCTCCTAGTTAAGGGCCAGGAAGTCAGCACACAGCCTGATTTCCCTAGAGGGTCTGTTCACCACAGCGATGGGCACCAACCATTTCGTAGCCACAGTGGGGAACAATAACCTCATTTTCATGCTACCTAGTTAATTCATCCTTGACTGCTTCATGAAACTGGTCTGACTAGGTCTTTAAGGCAAATGATGTGAAAATATTGCTTCAAGCTTTCCAATTTCTTTACAAACACTAGGAAACTTGTACTCCAAATGTGTACATTCCCTTTACAATTATACATTTTCTAGATTCTTCTCTCATCTGAACTTGTGGTTCTTTGTTAGGATTCAAGAAAACACCTAACTGTTTTTGGTGAGGCCAACTCAATGAGCAGTGACTTGAGACTGAGACGTTCACCTTTCCCATGATGGCCCTTCCATGAAACAACACATTCGCCTCAAAATAGCCTAACATTTTATTGCCCCACCCGTTATCCCCCCCCACCCTCCCCCAACTCATCCTCCTGGGCTGATATCCATTCTCCTAAGACTGCATTTATCCTTCAGGTTCTTTGTTTACATTTGCTCTGAAATTAACCCGAATCAAACACCATACACAGATCTAGACCATCAATTTTTTCAATAGCAGATGGTATTTACTCGCCTTACACACCAACTATAACACAATTTTGTTGCAGACTGCCGTTACGGTTTTACTAGCTGTGGCACCTTACCACTTCTTCGACAGCGTACAAAATGACACCTTTCCACACCCATTGCTTATAGCCCTGATCTCTGAACAACTTTTGTTGTTCGTTATATGGCCCAATTTCCCACATTCGAAACATTGGCCTGTAAAAGTTTTGTCTATCATTTTCTTGTCCTTTTCCTTTTTTTCCCCTCTCCCAGTTGCGGCGATAAGTTTTTAGTTGAGATATTCTCCACTCTCACAGGCTCACTTATGCATGTGCTCCACCCTCTTAGCTATCACTTTGAGGCAGCTCATCCTTAAACCATATGTACTCTTTCTTTTTTTCTCACTCCTTCAATTTTGAAACATTTGGTCTTTTAAATGTTCATCAATCAAGACACCAAACCTAGAACTGTTGGCCAACTTCCCCAAGACTGTTACATACTTCTCTGCACTTTCATTCTCCCTGTGAACCCTTTTCGCAAAGTAGAAACGTTTATTAATAGTACTTACTCAAGATAATTAATGCAAGTTTAACTTCTTGAGACCTATCTCAAACTAATTTTGATCCCTCATCTTTGATTGACAATTCAAGTACATTGCCTTGCTTCTCCTGACCCTCAGTTCCCAAACAATTCAACAGTTTCTGTTAGACGCTGTGTGTAAGTTAATTGACTGGAAGACAGTCTTACCTTGTGATTTGTATTATATAATTCATAAAACGTAATCAAGATAATTTGACTAACAATTTTCCCATGTTATCTCATTGACCATTTTTATTAGTTCAGCTCGAAATTCGTTATTCGGCACAAGAAAATGGCCATAAAAGATCAATAAATAAAAACTTAATATAATGCAATCACATAAGATCGCATTAAAATAAACAGTCAACAGTTAAAAGGAGAGCAGTGAGTCCAATAAATACTATAACAGATTGCCACTCTTAGCCATCCATCGACTTTCTGCACCTTAATGCTGTTTTAAGAAATGAGCAGACACTGTAACAGAACTCAGGGCCATTTAACAATTGTAGGCAAAACAAATTACCAGTGCACTTGCGAAGGCTTAATAATTTTAAAATTGGCTTAATAAATAAGATAAAATGCATTTAATAGAATTGACATCAAACATAATTGCATTATAGTCTGTTCAGATAATCCATCGGTAGGACTTGCTGGTACCAATGACCCTGAAGAGCCATCCGTGCCTGGAAATTGCACGAGTCACACCACTGTGCCTGCCCTAAAAAATGACACCGTAATGATCTCCCCCAGTGAGAGAGCAGGATTGCAAAATAATGCGCTGGCTCCTCAAGTGCAGAAAGGATAAGATACTCCCTGATATAGCTTTTACTAGAATCACTTTGTAGCTTCTGGAAGTGACGACTCTAGGAAATGGCACTTTACCATCAACTTTTCACCTTTTTAAAGTGCGGATGCACTGAAAAAGACCTGTAGGTTTAGTGCTTTAAAGTTTTTTGTAAATAATTCAGCCAGGGGATTGAGAACCCCTTATCCAAATTGAGGCAGTCTGAGATAATGTCAACGTTCCGACTAGCCTTGTTGCTGGACCACACGCTGAGCCATAAAACAGGCGCTAGCTTAAATTTATTAGAAATATACTGGAGGTTGCGCGCTGAGTGCATGATAAAATGAGAGCTTGTGGGTGGTAAACACAAGAGCTGCCTACAGATACGATTTTCCTCTGTCTACAATGTGGTGACATCCTGATAGCCCCATATCTCAGCTCCATGAAGTGCTGCTGATGTGCACTGAGTTCTAGATGTTCAAATAGGGGGGAAACTGTCCCCCTACCTCCTGCCGGGGGTAGATTTAACAGAGAATCTGCTGTCCTACTGATCTTAAGTCAAAAGTGATTAATCTGCGGTTGCCAGGAGACAGAACAACTAAAGACAACCCCCACACAATTAAAATAATTCACAGACCCCAGTTTTTGTCCCTTCAACCTTAGGGTGGATATATTTTTCTTCCCTGGTCCACAATCCATTTTGGACGAGTTCCCATAGTTTGTAGACCGATCTAATTCACTCATAAAGGATGTAAAAGAATCCACCAGCAGACAAAGATCCCCTGGCGGTTGTGCCATAAGTACCACGTTGTCTGCTTGAAGCAGCGCTGGCACAGGAACTTGGGAAATCCTCAGGATAATGCTAGTGGCTTAACCAAGATGGGACACAAATTATTAATATAGAAAATAAAGAGCAAGGGGGCCAAAATACACCCTTGGCGCACCCCACGAGCTACAGTGAAGGAGTCCGACAATTCCCATTATAGGCCAACCCAGACCTTAGCTTCCAGGTTATCATGTAATGTGTGCAGAAAGTTTTTTTTTTTTGCAGAGTTTTATATAGCGCGAACTAGACCCGAACCGAATCGGGTATCAGAGCGCTTTACATAGCACCAGTTACGTTACATGTTACATTACATGAGGACACACATTTATTTTTAGGCACGGGGGGATTAAGTGATTTGCCCAGAATCACAGGAGGTTTTGGCGTCGTTACCGAGACTCGAACCCAGTTCTCCAGGTCCGAGGTCGAGCGCCCTAGCCGTTAAGCCAATTCCTCTCCCCACAGTTAAACAATGACACCTCCCCCCCCTAGGTCCAGCAACTTCAGCCACAGTTTGGATCTAGTAACAGAATCAAATGCTGTTGACAAATCCAGAAAGGCCAGGTACAGTGCTTAGCTATTGTGTATTTGCTGACGATAAAGTTCAGGTTTAAGCACTGTTCCACTGTACCCAGACCCTATTGGAATCCGAATTGAAAGGGACACAAGATCTTATTAGAGTTTGCCCACAACTTCAAGCAATTAAATATTACCCGCCCAGTTACCTTAACCGTACTGTCCGTGTGGGAGATCTTTCAGTAACCTCTTTGAGACGTTTGATCTTTTTGAGAGTGGCTACTATTGTGCAGAGGGAACAGGAAGTAGTAATCTTACTGCTTAAAGAATTATTGAACACATTAGTTATCAAGGGCACCCAGAGATCAACGTTGCACTTGAATAAATCCATGGGGGACCTCATCCGGCCTGAGACTTTACCATTCAGGCTTTTCCTAATAGCTATTATGACCTCCTGCAAAGAGAAAGACAAAGCTGGTGAATGGAATAATTTCCCCCTCAACTCTTCTTTAAAGCACCCGTCTAATACCAGATGATAAATTGCACTAAAGTGCATGACCCAGTTTGTGATTGTAACACTGCAGTTCAAAAAGGGGGTTAGGTGGAGATTCCCTTTGTTTAAGCTTGTTGACTTTGTCCCAGAAGATCTTACTATTCCTAGAGATCAACGTACTTTCCAAGAGATTCCAATCCCTCTTGCACAACTCTTTCTTCCTAGAATTCAGAATGATTTTGTAAGTCTTGCAGGCCTCTCGTACTGCGACTTAGTCTTTTGGTGTGTTAGAAAGGGCCTTCCTTAGTTTCTATTTGGCTGCTGAAACAACACAGGCTCGCTTGCCTACTCCTGATCAGCTGCAAAAGTAGATGCCTAATGCTCAAGTTAAGGGAGTCAACATATGCTAACGTTTCATCACAACGCTTGTCAGACAAACAATTCACGAACAGCATAAGGCTGGACTTCAGCAGCTTTCTTTTCTTTTTCTTTCATTTGTTTGTATAGCGCCAGAATCGACTCCCAAAGGAGTATCTCTGCGCTTTGGACGAGGAGCACAGATAAAATGCATCTGCAGCCTGAATCAGCAGGAGAAGAGAGTAGTCTTAAGCAGCTTCCTGAATTGCAAAGGGCAAGGGTATCCCCCCGCATCTTTCAAATGCCATACAAATCTTAATCCACAACTGGTGTACTGTGCGTGAGATGTTGTGGCTGCAGGGGGGTGTTAAGTTTTAAGCACTGGAGGGTGACCTACTACATACAGAGCTTTATGGTCATCACATTCAGTCGCTAATGCGGCGCCTTACAACCATGAAGAAAAATGTATTGTTGCATGAGCACAATCTTTCAATTCTGTCCGAACTGCCATTGTAAGTGTTCCCTCAATGACGAAAACCCAGTCTGCATGTTTTGCCTCCCTATAGACTGTATGTCTGTTGGGGCACAGCTGAAACAACTAGTTGCCTAGTGGCAACTAGCACAGTGTTTACAAGGCATGCATGGCTGCCCTTACGTGCATTCGAACCAGAAGTCCAGTTGAACATCATTGATATGCCACTTGCAGGAGGACATCTATCTGGCCCAGAGTTGAAACACTTCCTTTAGGCTATGAAGAAGGCAGATGAAAGCAGAGAGCCATGGGGACTTTACAGACCTATAGACCATCCTTTAAGAGTGGATTGCCCACAGATAGAGGAGGTCAAGGTAGATATTTCTGTAGAACACAAATCCAAGGACAGATGGGGGTGGGGTGACCAGTTCTTTACATACTCATAATGGCAGAAACAACAATCAAAGCAAGTGCCCTTCTAAAGAGAAATAGGGAAACCACTGGGCTGAAACTCCAAGGAATCTGCCTCCAGGTCTTTTAAAATAACATGCATCGCTCACCACCCACCTAAACACAAAACACCTGTGGTGGGAGCAAATAGGCCTTCCTAGTTCAAATGGTGTCTATCACCGCCAACAAGTGGGTTGAATATATTGTCAATGATTTCTATTGTATAGACCTCCTACGCACACCACCAAACAAGCCATCAGGGCGACTAAAAGTACCAACTAAGAAGCAATAGAAAAGTTCCAGATGAAGGAAAGAAACACAGATGTGTATTCAGTCTACTTTTTGGTCTCCATCGGGACTTGACTATGAGATTGAATCTAGATCTGAGGTTCTCAAACAGGTATATAAAAACACATAGATTCCAAATAACATTGCAGAATGTTACTCCATTATTGGAAGGAGGGCTTATATAGCAACAGCAGATCTTTATGCCTACTTCACATTCCTGTACACCATTCTCCGAGACATTATCTAAGGTGTTTGATACTAGGTGGTCATTGCCAATTCAAAGAGCTGTCTTTTGGCATGAAATCCACCCAAATAGTGTTCACAAAAACACTCTCTGGGAAAACAATATTCATGTGTAACCTTACCAGGATAATTTGTTGGTAAAAGCAGACAACTACCACCAGTGCCAACAAATCTTCACAAGAGGGATCACACTGTTGCACTGTCTGTGGTTCACCATAAACTGGGCTAAGTCCTCGCCAATACCAGAGACAAAGGGACATCTCTGGGGATAGAACTGGATACAGTCAAAGCAATTGCTTATCCGACTGCAAGGAGAGGTCAAGCAATCTTAACACAGATTGAGCCTTACCAGAAGTCTTAAGTTCAGACACTGAAGACAGTCATAACATTGTTGGAGATTATGGCATCCTTCATTCATTTTATTTCAAACACACGGCTACACATGAGAACACTACAGGAATGTTTAAACATACAGGGAGTTGGGAGGATCTAGTGGTTGTAACAAGCAAGACCTTCGAAGGCATGGGATCATGGAATGCATCCAACATTTTGAGAAAGAGGCCTATCACGACAGCTGTAACACAATCCAAAAACAGCACATGCTTTACACATAGGACGGAGAGCACATATGGGAATGTTTTGGCCAAATGAGGAGGCTGCCCTACCCTTTGGCGCCACCTAGCTTTCTGAGAACCAGTGTTCGAGGCATGTGGGCTGCTAAATTCATATCTTATGCATAGATCGCCGCCTAGTGTTGGGTCCGGATGATTGCACATTGTTGTCCTGGAAGAGTCTTTGAAGTATCACGAGATAGGTGGCTCCTCCCCTGGACTACAGTGCGATTGGGCATCGACTCCATCCCCAGATTGTTTTTTTCCGCCATTGGGTTCGGATGTGGTTTCGACGTCTCCGTGTCGGAACCGAAAACAACTTTGTTCTTAAGGCCAAAAGGCCTTCGTTACCTGCGTCGGTATTGTTTGCGTACGGTCTCGAGCGTCGTCCGACTCCCTGAGCCGGACATCTACGGAGTCAAGTAACTCTTCGATCGAGGCCCTCTCGTCGCAGCAAGACCAGACGAACTTAACATGGAGCGGAGCCCGTTCAAGTTCTGCCCCGTCTGTGGATCCAAATATCCACACATCGATGTGCATCCGGTCTGTAATAAATGCCTATCTCTGGACCACAACGAGGAAAACTGCATGGCCTGCTCTAAGTTCAGGTCCAAGAAGACGCTCTAGCATCGGCGCACGGCGCGCCTTGAGGCCTAGCGAGCGGCGCCGGCACCCGACGACATATTCGACGACCCCGCGGAAGACGGCGGCAGCCATCATCTCCAGATTTCACCACCGTCGACGGAGGTCCAAGCCGATCCCGAGGAACATGTCGAGGGACAGGGCCACGACCTTGAATACGTCGAGGAGGTAGGGGACGACGAAGAAGTTTATGGGGCCGCGGAAGATAGCTCAGAGGAAGAGCTATGCCCCGAAGTCTACATTATTGAGGCTCAGGTCACGGGATCGCCACTCGGCCTTACCCACGACCCTGCACCGCTCTCCCCGGCCCCGCCTTCTGGCCCGGCCACGGACACTCAAGCGGAGCCGCCATCTCAGATATCGAAACCGAAACCTTCGGATCCGACGGCACCAAAGATGGCCGACGTCCAGCCAAAATCGAAACCGAAACCTTCGGAATCGACCAAACCTAAAATGGCCGACGTCCAACAAACAGTATCGAAGCATGCTCCTTCATCGGCTCCGTCGCCCTCAGGCCCACCGAAGTCGAAGAAGGCTGTCGAGTCGACAGCGTCGCAAAAGGTGCGGAAGGAACCATCCTCTAAGACGGCCGTCCTTCAAGTGTCAAGCACAGTTGTTCCGGCACGGACGTCTAAGTCGGTTGACACGCCTTCGGACGCTCCTACGGCGCCGTCAAGTAAACGCGCAGTCGAATCAAAGTCGACTAAAAGCCACAGCCCGAAGGCCGCAGGCACTACGGCACCAACGGCGTCGGCACCAAAGACTCCAACGGAGCCGCGACACGTTGCAGCCGAAGATTCGTCGAGGCAAATCTCGGCCACACCGGGGGAGTCCGACGCCACCGATCATCGGCCGTCGGTTACCAAACCCTCTGCCTCCTTCACAAAGCAGGTGACCGACTCCCTCAAACGTATTCGGGAGAAGACTTTGTCGTCAACGGCACCGCCTCCAAAGACCTCGACCAAGCTTCTCTACACTCTGCCACCTAGGGTGGCACCAAAAGCATTTGCACCAAGATCGGTGCCGAAAATCGCTAACACGTCGGATCCTTCGACGCAAAAGGGACGCTCGGATCAACATCAAGCCTCAGAAGACCATTCTGAGCATTACATCGATGCCCAAACAGGGAAATTGACCCTCTACAAGAGGAAAATCACTTCCCAACCACTGGAATCCTATGTTATTCCACTAAAGAAGAAGAGGCCGGAACAGGACATTCCTGCCCTTGTTGAACCTATTCTGCCACCACCAAGAAGAAGTCCATCTCCTTCACCCACCCAATCAGGAGGAGAGGATGATGGACAAGATGACCAATACAATTTCCCAGTTGACAATGACCCTGATGTTCTGCAGGACTCATATGACGACACTGGGGACCAAGGTGGACATCAGGTGGTACAAGATCCACAAGGTTTTGGGACACGTACATCTCCAACAGAGGATTCTGCAGCATGTGGTATATAAATAAATAATACCGGATCTAGGTTTTACTGGACATAGCAATAACAGATAGCTCAATAAATAAGAGTCAAGATTCGAGGTAGTAGGAGTTTGCAGGTTTAATACAGCATAAAGGACAGGAACAGGACAACCTGCACGGGAACAGGATGGCAGGGCCCTGCAGGGGGGACAGGGAATGAGCGCGCTAACTTTAATAACAATGTACAACATATATATACTAAAACAATTGCATTATAGTGAATACAGTAGGCGGAGCAGTGGGTGTGGTCAATAGCAGTCGCGAAAGATAAGGGTGAAAGTGGGTGTAACAGGAGGCGTATACATGGACATGTGATGTAAACGTAACAGAATATGTCATAAATGGGGCGGAAACATGGAGGGGGCTACCCAAGGAGCCGGGACCTCTAACCTAATGGTGCGCGCAAACTGACAATGACGTGTTACTAGGAGAAGCTGGGGGCTATGAACTCTGTGCTAGGAGCAGAGACTGAAGTCTGGAGAGTCAGGGCGACATGTACCTAAACCCTATCTAGTATCTAATGTTTAGAGGACATGTTGATATAAACTAAGAGTCAGGAGGGGAGAGGCTAACAGACTCTAAGACTGGAGCATGCATTATTCTACATGTAGTGCGTGATGAAGAATATTAAATGACCATTAAATGCAGTATTTCTCTTACATGGAGACGTAAAGGCTAGACGATGACAGAAACTATTGATGCGATTCAGTAGCTTAGGAATGCAGAGAAGGAGGGCTGGACTGATAACTAGAATCATAACATACTCTTGGCAGACTCGTAGGCAGAGCCAGGCCGAGCCGGGCACTGTGAGGCAGGAAGTAAGTGAAGGGTCGAGGATACAGGTGGGGGCTGTATCGCTCCTCAGCGAGGATTCAGGAGACAGGCGCTGAATCTGGTGTCCGGGCCCTTTTGAGGCCTAGAAACGGGGACTTTACAATGAAATAACGTGCACACTGGGAAACGTGGCAACGTAACTTTACATAGGCCTAATACTCGTAGCTTTCACGAGAACTGGGAACTGGCATATTAGAGATGGACACAACTGTAATTGCGTCTTTAATCGAACATGGGGAATACATATGCATATTAATCATGCACACATAACATAAGATGGGGGACACGTAGGGACACAGAACATGGCAAAATTTACTTTTCCACATTCCCTCCTTGTCACTACGTTTCCATCAGGAAACATCAATATTCATGATACCATCTATCATTTCATACAGTATCATTTGCTCGTCTCGGATTTTCTTGGAACGGGATTTAGAACGAGACTTGGGACTAGGAATACAAGAGGTAGCACAAATGCCGCAAATCGCAGGGCCACATTGTATATAGAGGCAGCAACTGAATATGATCGCTACTGCAATACCCAGAAGTGACAATACTTTCCATCCCCAGGCGGAAATTATATTCCAGAACCAACCGGACCATGTCCAGGTGCCTGGATTTTGGTGTAACATATGGGCAATATTATGGAGTCTGGTAATAGCTGAATAAACAGACGGCGCGTTATTAGGAATGAAAATGCAGCAACTAGATCCGATGACTCTACATGCCCCGCCCCTATCGGCCAGTATGACGTCAAGGACGAGACGATTCTGGAGCACGACAAATCTCATAAAGGATTGCTCCTCGGTTAGGTTACCTAGAGCAGAAGTAGTCTCAATCACTACTGCTTCAAGAGTTCTGGTTAATCTACGTATCAGTTTACTATTCACAACAGTACCTAAATAGGGGAAGACACCTTTATTGATATCTATATATTGTTCTAGAGCAGTTTCAGTATAATCGACAATCGGGAGGTCTCTCTTGTGTCTAGTATGTACTAGGTGGGAATTCCTATGGTAGTCAGGTGGGGCTAGGAAAACTGGTGGCAGTAGAAAGGCAATGTAACAGGTTCCCTCCCAATCGAGGGGCAGACGAACATATGCGGTCTGACCACAAACAAAATAAGAATGACGTGAAGCTTTAAAAATGGATTTCCTACTGTCACTATACTTGACAATAGTAGTACAATCACTATGGCCTACATGTACGGAACCATTATTTCTGACACATAATTCACCTTTGACTGGTAGTACTGATATAGCAGGGAAGTCTGGAGTAGTATCAGACTGAACATTCAGGACCATAAAATTCGAAGAATAATTACCTAAATTATAAACTTCATTTTCTAGATCTAACCCTGTTCTGTGGGGAAGACCTTGCTTGTCTGGAAAACATGTACTGTTAAGAAAAGACATATCTGTTGAGGATGACGTTAACGTGGACCATGCTCCACACGAACCATTATGTGAAAATGGATAAGGAAAGAGTGGCAGAACTCCCTTCGGTGTCTGGAAAGGGGGGAGTCGACCACACACCCAACAATTAGTGGCATTGCTGGTCTGGTGTGAATAATGTAACATGCGAATAAAGGAATTATTTCGCATAGCGAGACGATATGAGAGTTCATGAGGAGGCAGATCACTAAACGTGTGCTCTACTGTAGCATTAGCAGACTTATTTACATGAGAAACTGGAAAATACAAATAAAAAGCATAACTGGTGCAGGTAAACATAAGGCTGAAAAACAATATGAAACTTAGAAAAACGATACATCGGATTGAGTTTTGACTAACTCTCTCACTATGGGGGTCTATTATATACATGTCAGAAACCGGTCTAACCGTTTCACCTAGGGGAGGACTTAGACAATCAAACTGGCTGACTTATTTTACTAGACCTTAATTTGAGCTTATACTCCTGTTGCGGAGTTTTCTCTAACGGGGAGGGTTCAATATCATTGTCTTTTGCGGGACAGTCCTTAAGAATAGTACTTTGGCAGTCTTTAAGATCCTCGGAAATGTTCTTGGTAACAGGCTTTAGTCCAAAAAATCTTTTTACATGTGACAGGTGGACCCAGCCCTTCCTGCCTTCCAGCTTGACGGCAGTACGGGTGGCCAGGAGGACCTGTCGGGGTTCCTTCCAGCGAGGCTCCAGCGGACTTGAACGATCAAAATTCCGGACAAGAACCATGCATCCGGGAACGATGTCATGCGGTGCCACCTCGGTATTGTCTGGAAATGCGGCGGCAACCTGTGAACGACAAGAGTGTAGGGCAGACATCAAGGAAGCTAGGTAATCTGTCAGCATATTACTTGAAACATCTGTAATACTTCGAGGTCTAGGTGTACCCCACATGTTAGGGGGGCGGCCGAATACGACCTCATACGGGGACAGACCTGATCTGGAGTGTGCGACCATGCGCATATAAAATAAAGCGACTGGCAGAGCTACTAGCCAGTCTACACCTTTCTCTTTACATACTTTGGCGATGCGGATTTTCAGGGTCTGATTATGTCTCTACTAGACCGGCTGCTTCTGGATGGCGTACACAATGGAACTTTCACTGGTACCCTAACAAAAGGGAAACATGTTTCATCAACTCAGATGAGAATGGCTGGCCGTTATCAGAATATACGACTCTAGGGAGTCCATAACGGGGGAAGAACTCACGAACCAACTGTTTGGCAGTGGTCGCGGCTGTGTAATCTGGGACTGGATATGCTTCTGTCCACCTGGACAAAGCGCATACAACTACAAGGACATACTTGAAACCTCGACATCGCTCCATCTGAATATAATCCATCTGGAGGACTTCAAAAGGGTGGTCAGGGGGCTGGAATCCACCTTGTTCCACCGGGACACTTTTACCTGGATTAAACTGGCAACATATCATACAGGTACGGACTTTCTGCTTGGCTGCAGCTCGTAAATGCTTGTTGAACCAAATGTTCTGGGTACTGTCTAACATAGCTTTTTCTCCTAAATGTGCTGGACTATGTGCGGTATTGATAATGACTTGAACCATGGAGTCGGGGAGAAACCATGTGGCTTTTCCCTTCGTTACCCATCCCTGATCTGTCTGCACCCCTCCTTGTTCGGACCATTTCTTGATTTCATCAGGAGTAGCATGTAACTGCAGGGGTGTGGAATTTTATAAAATATCTTCTTGTCCAAAGGACAAAATGTTTAAGAAATCTTCTTGTCCTGTAAAAAAATCAACTTGTCCCATTTGATACCAAACAATGAGGTTTCAATGTATGACCGCATTCTCATGTAAGAGCTTGGAAAGCAGCCTCTCTGATTATGCCAGGGCTCATTTTACTATATTATTAGAGACAACGGTCCCTAACATGGGAAATATAAGAACATATCCACAAAACTGCAATCAGCGTTTGGTGTTCTATTGTCCCAATGGAACTTTTTTTCATGTATTTACTTCCATACTAATATAATAAAGAGAGAGAACCCAAACCTTTGAGGCGGGTAATCTCAGGAACCACAGTGCCAATCAAAACACCCAATACAGCATTGGAAATGTCAGGGTAGGCAGATGGACATAGGGTATATACCAGCAAAACATATACTTTAGAAGGGCAAAGTACGTTGTTTGACAAAGTAGTCACTTGGAAGTAGCCCCATCTCTCATTTTTTTCAAAGTAGTTTTACGTTGATTTGCCTTTATTTTGTTTTTAAAATATTGACATGCACCAAAGCTCATGTATTAAATGATTCCTTAGTGCAATGGTAATTAATGTTTTCAAACTCTACATTGTAGCTTTCTGCACACTACAACCATTTTTAAGTTGCAAATATTTTGCTCTCTTAATCCCTTTTTCAAGGAGCACATTGTTTGGGGTACATTGTCCGTTTTCAAAATAAAATCTCCAATATTGCTTCCATTCTTCTTTATACACTTGCACATTATAAAGGAGTCTTCTGGAAGCTATACACATAGCCACAACTTGTAAATGTTGCAGACAATGCACACTTGCTTTTATTGGATCCCCTGTCAGTAATGCAAGCTGAGATTCCTGCTGACTGTGTTTGAATATATCTGACTTGAATTCTCTGCTCGACCTAACTTTAATGCAATTGACCCATGAACATGTTACACAACTTTGTTTTAAACATTAGCATCCCGACATGCGGAATAAACTGTGGGCGACCATACATCTAGCAAGCAAATGCAAATTTGTCACTATATTATTTCCCTGAGAAACTACCAATTTGTTTCAGAGGCGATGGGGGGATTTGAGGAAGCCAGCAAGAAAAATGCATCCGTTAGAAAACCCCGAAGACTGGCCATTGAAAAAATATTAAGGTACTATGGTTACAGCAGGCACTGACTTGTCATTGAAGATGTTAAGAAGAAAGGTCATGCCTTTCACAGCAATTTACTTAGTAGCCTCTCCAAGTCATACCATGCAGACTTCATGCAAAGTAAAGCTCAAACTCCACACAGCTAGTGTTCTGCATAGCTCCTGCACAACCCACGGGCATGACACACCTCATCTCTAGAACAACTTGTATCCTCTGTAGTGCAGCTCATACACTTTACACCTTCTATGTAACAATTCCCTCATGCACTATCCCTTACCCTTACATGAATGATGCACAGCACTGTTCATACCTATTTTACAGCTCATGTCCTGCACAGGTCACTGTAAAGATCATATGCAGTGTAGCTCAGGTACCATGTGGATCACATGTAAGACATAGTTGAGCCTTGCATTACCATTGTTCCTAGCATCTTCAGTATAGTGCACAATTCAAGGTATGCACAGCCCACGCTTGCATAGCTTATTCCATTTTGACAGGTAGTATCCTCTACGTGCTGAGGGATGCGAAGATGGGGTTCTTATAAAAAAAAGGAGATTATGGTGTGTGATTTACAGTCATACTCTGCTACTAAGTAAAAGGAACAGCCCTTTGATGGTTTTATTCAAGGGAGTAGCCAGAAAGTTAAAATACCCCCCACTTTGACCAATGCTCTGACAGCACCAAGTAAGTGATGTAAGTGAGCTCATATCTCCCTAAAACTCCTTTGTCACTTCAATCCAAGCATCTATCCATTATTCTTTAATGCTACATCTGTCTGCTCATGTCCACCATTTCATCTTTACATTCAGTCATTCATTCTATCATTCATTCTTTCTTCCCATTCCATCCATCGGCCATTCCATACATCTACCCATCTGTTCACCCATCCACTATCTATGCACGCACCCATCCACTATCTATGCACACATCCATCCACCCATGCATCCATCATTTGACTTACCCTTCAAACAATAACGCCTTTCAACCATCAATTGTTCCTTTTGCCATTCATTTATTCATCCATCCTCTCAGATTTTAATTTACTTTGCTCTACACCTATCCTTTCAGATTTTATATTACTAGAAATCCTTTTATTCATTCCGACTTTTATTTACTCTGCAATCATTTTATCCACTAATCGATCCATCCATCCATCGTTTCACACACCCATCCACCCTTTCACCCACTCATCCATCCTTTCACCCAACCATCCATTCATCCTTTTATCCACTCGTCCATCATTTCACCCAACCATCCATTCTTCCTTTTATCCACTCGTCCATCCATCCTTTCATCCACCCATACATTCACCCACTCATCTATCCTTTGCCCCTCTTCCATCCTTCTCTCCCTTTTCTAGCAACCCATCTTCTATTTTCTTTTAGTTAATCATCTCTTTGCCAAGTTGTAGATGAGAGGCCCATAAAAAACTCACCTCTGCTGTAGCTGCTATAGGGAGAGGTTCACTATGCCCCAGGTTTTATTGGTGGGGGGCCCTTAATCAGTAGATTTAGCTTTAGCACCGCACGAGCTTTCAATTCACTAAAACATTAAAAAGTGTTGTCAAAATCCTATAAAATAATGCACCCATGGTCACAAACACACGCACAAATAGGTTTAGAGTGGTATTTTATCAGAGTTCAGTCCACTAGGTAAGAGAGGCAGCAACAGCGTGTTAAAAATATAAATATAAATGCTTAAGTTGCATTTGTAAAGATGAATTTTCCATAAACTTAATGTTAGAATATTGTGCAAGGCCCTACATCAAAAAGTGGATTTTGACAACACTTTTTTGATGTGGGGCTGGGCACAATATTTTGTTGCCCGTCATAGTTTACAGAAAATTCAACTTTACAAATGCAACTTTAGCATTTATATGTTACTACGCTTTTGTCTTATCTTGTGGGCTGAGAATGATCTGATAATAGCTCCGATCACAGTAATAGCCACAGTGTTGGGGAGCAGCCGTGATCTCGGCAGCTGGTGGTGATAGGCCGTGTGCTTTACACCAAAGGCACAAGGGCAATGACCTCTGAATGATGGGGCCACGAGGCAGGTTTTGGGGAGTGCAGAGACTTGGAAACACAGGATTATTGTGAAATGAAGTACTTGTGCATTCTGCTTACAAGCAACAGTGACTGGCCTAAATGCTTTCAGCGTGCAGTTGTGAGTTACAGCCTGCACTCTGAATGAAACCGTGTAAGCAGAGAGGTTTTTTTTTCCTTTTCCAAAAGCGTAAGGCAGGCCTGCCCCGCAATGTTCAAAGAGATGTCAGTGCGTGCCTTGCGCTGTGCTCAGAAAGGAGGGAAGCACTTCTGGGTATTGTCAGTGAATCAAAGGATTATTAAATCGTAGAAAGTTATGCCAATAAACGCAGCACGCATTTGGAAGCAGGTTAGAAGGATTTTGCAAGTTCTTTTCTAGGAAAGGTTTCTGCTGCAGGAAGTGGAGCCTACTTGTCCAACGGACAATAAAAACATAATTACTTGTTGTCCCTGTCAGCAAACAATATGTCCTGGGCGTCGGGCGATATGAATTCCCCACCCCTGAACTGGATATCTATGACATCTTGAGTAGGGTCCTTAACTGTCATACATGTAGTCGGATCTGGAGTATGTGTCTGTGTCGGATTAACTGAAATGTCTGGAGTCTGTGCTGTAAGCTTGGCTGTGCGATCTGCTAGATCATTACCTTGAGAAATAGTATCAGTAACTTTTGTATGTGCTTTGCACTTCATGATAGCAATAGATGTCGGTAAGTGTATGGCATCTAACAGAGCCTGAATAAGGAGACCATGCTGAATCTTGGTTCCATGAGAAGTCATGAAACCTCTCTCCTGCCAGAGCACTCCAAAGTCGTGTACGACTCCAAATGCGTAGCGTGAATCTGTGTAAACATTTACTTTCAGGTTCCTGGCGTGTATGCAGGCTTGGGTCAGAGCAACTAGCTCTGCTGCTTGAGCGGACAGGGTGTCAATACGGTGTGTTTCTATAACTTCAGTGTCAGTAGTCACTGCATACGCGGCTACTAGTTCTCCTGTACTTGTTCTCATACATGAACCATCCACATAAAGTGTCAGGTCGGGATCTGGTAATGGAATATCTGTCAGATCTTGTCTTGGCTTAGTCATAATGTTAACTACTTCCACACAGTCGTGTGTGGCAGGATTTGAATTAACTGATGGTAACAGTGTAGCAGGATTTAGAACGTTGCAGCGTCTGATTTCTATGTGTGGCTGGAACAGTGTCAATTCATAACCTGTTAAACGTGCAATTGTCAAGTGCTGAGTTTGTGTTCGGTTTAAAAGAACTTCCACGGAGTGTGGAACTTGTACTGTCAAGGAGTGTCCTAATACTATGGAATCACTTTGTCTGATAGCTAGTGCTGTGGCTGCAACTGACTTGAGGCACGCAGGCAGAGCCTGGGCTACAGGATCTAGTGTGCTCGAAAAATAAGCACAGGGCTTGTATTGTCCTGCTTGATCTTGTGTGAGAACAGATAATGCTGTACCTTCGCGTTCTGTGACGAAAAGTGTAAAAGGCTTACTGTAGTTCGGTGTAGCTAGAACAGGAGCTTGGCATAAAGCTTTCTTTAACTCATTAAAACTAAGTGTATGTTCAGATGTCCAAGGTAGGACAGTCGATACGGCTGCCTCCTGTGTCGTTAACTGTATCAGTGGCTTGGCTAGAAATGCATACTGAGGAATCCATTGTCTGCAGTAAGAAGTAAGGCCGATAAAAGCACGTACCTCCTTCTGGGTCTTGGGCTGAGGAAGACTCGCTATTAACTGGATACGGTCGGGTGTCAACTGCCTACCCCTCTTGGACAGTAAGTGGCCTAAATAGATCACTTGCTGGACACAGAATTGAAGCTTCGAAGGGGACACCTTGTGCCCCATCTCGGCAAGGAAATACAAGACTGTAAGTGATGCTCGCTCGCAAGCACGTTCAGAACGGGCAGTGATCAGTAGATCATCGACATACTGGAGCAGGGCAGTGTCAGTTGGCATGTGAATGTTGTCTAGTTGTCTCTTAAGTGCTTGACTGTAAATACTAGGGCTTTCTGTGAAACCTTGAGGAGCTCGTGTGAACATATAGCTCCTTCCATTTAAACAAAATCCGAAAAGAAACTGGCTGTCTGGATGAATGGGGACACTGAAAAACGCGTTCTTGAGGTCTATGACTGTAAAAAATGAGGCTTCGGAATCAATGGCTGTCAATAGGGAAGAGATATCTGGGACAACTGGGTACTGGGGAATAATACATTTATTAAGTTCTCGAAGGTCAATCACTAATCGATATACTGGGGGTGCATTTGGATCAGTACGTTTCATGACTGGAATGATCGGAGAATTACATACATTGGAGTCAGTTTCTACAACTACTCCTTGAGCCATGAGCTCGTCAATAATTTTGGATAAGGCCGCTACAGCCTCAGGTGGCAGTCTGTACTGTCTGATTCGTGGCAGGACTACACCTGGCTTGAGAGTCACACGATGGGGTGTGATTTGCATATAACCAACATCAGTTGGACCTTGCGCCCATAGATGCTGTGGAACATTGGACAATCTCGGATCAAAATCTCGTAACACATAGTGACCCTTGAAGTCACGTAAAAACAGTCGTATTCCCTCTGGGGAACAGCAAATAACTGCACCTAATTCTTTCAGTGTCTTGATTCCTAACAAATTTTCTGGACATGACTTTGTAAGTAACAGATCAGTAGTGCGGGACAATGGACCTACTTCTAGAGTAACTGGCTTAGATATCTCGTTTACAATAGGCTTTCCTGAAAATCCAAGGGAAACATTTCTAGAGCCTGAGAGCGGAGCCCCTGGAACTTCGGCGTGGCTGATGGTGGTCCTACTTGCCCCTGTATCAATCAGAAACTTTCTGTCTTTCCCTAGTACTTGACTATGAACATAGGGACCCTCTTGATCTACAGGTATCTCGATGAGAGGCAAGCCTACCTCCCTCTCTAGGCTGTTTCATGAGTATGGCTGATACTCTGGATACTCGGACTGTGCATACTGGTACATCTGCTGTGTAACATGCTGTGTTGCAGCAATAGGCTGCGGTGCTGTAACTATCTGCTGTGCATTCTGTGGCTGAGAAGTCTGTGAAACTTGTTCTTGTCTAGGCGGACGTGGTCTTTCTTTAGTCTTACCAGTAGCTATATTGTGTTTCAGAACTGCACACTCGTTTATAAAATGACCTGGCTGTTTACAATAATTGCATGTCCCTTTAACGGGAGCTGCAGGATGACTGGCTTGATTCGTACCCCTCTTCTGACTGTCTTGAGGAACAGATTGTGCAACTAGTACTTTCATTTTCGTGTCTTTCATACGTTTTCTTTCATGATCTTGCTCTTCTCTGATTCTATTCTGGTGGTACTGGAGCATCTGTAACATCTGGGACGGGGTACTAGCTTGCCAGGTACTTTCGACTTTCAAAACTCGATTCTTAACTTGTGGACTTGAATTCTCGACTAATTTAGTAACAAAAAGATGAGGGTATGACTCGCTACTTGTCTTGAGGCCACTGTTAATACTAAAGCATTTCTCAAATCTAGAATAAAAATCACTAGTGTCTTCGTCTGGTTTCTGTTTACAGGCTGAGATTGCATCCCAGTCTTCCTTTTTAGTGGTTAATAATCTTGGCAAAACTTGTATTAATAGTTCTGGTAATTCTTTACATTTCTCTCCAAGACCGGTACCTGGTACTCGTATCTTATCTTCAGCTTCTAGAACTGCCCAATCGATCTTTTTCTCTCCCACCTCCCAATCTTTTTCCTTGAGTTTCTCGTATACCCCTGCGGGCAATAAGACTTTTAACATTTTAATTATATCTGGATACGTGTATTCTCCCATACGGAGCATGTCTTTTAATTCTCGGTGGAACCCTGCTGGATCTTTGTCGTGACAGGGAATTAATTTCTTCATCTCTAAGAGTTCCATCTTTGTAATCGGAGTGTAAACAAACACTCGTTGCATTTCACCATCTGTTGTCCTAACTGGGTGTACTTCTCGTAACGGATTCTGTCTGTCTATGTAAAAGGGTTTACTTTCTGGGGGTGAGACATGAACAAAATGCGGGTTCAAAAACATACTATATTTGTGGCGCTGTTCTAGAATGACACTAATTAAATCGGTACCTAAACCTTTCCATCTATACTGGAGTAACTCGTTCAGGACATCGTGTAACGGACCTGGATCAGAATGTTGACCCTCATACAGAGTAATGAGGTGCTGGATCATATACATACCCACCAGTCGCTGCTCGGCTGGGGGCAGTTTCAGAAACATTTGTGCCACTATTTCATCTGGAAAAGTGGTAGAATCAGTAGTCCATCGGACCGCTGATCGGACTAGTTCTTGTTCATGCATAGTACTTAACTCACTATAACCAATTCGTGATTTCAGAATATGATCGGTAGCTTGAAATACTTGTTCTAGAGAACCTTGCTCTGGTGCTGGATGAGGAACAGTTTTCTTGTAGTCTAGACGTGAATGTCTGTCGGGAAATCTAGATTTTCCTACATACGCTATTCTGGCGGTATTCTCGTCCTCTACCTCTTCTGTAGAAGAGTCATTTTCTTTCTCGCTTACTTGTGCTGCTTTACGTTGTTCGTGTAACTTTATTATTTCTTTACGGATTTTCTTGTACATACTCTCTATACTACTGATGGTTCTGTGTTTACCCTCGGCTATATTATCACTCCACCTTGTCAGGATTCTCATTTCGGCCGGATCTTTAGTCGGGTAATCTTGTTCTCTTATTAAACAATTAATCAGAAACTTTAATAACATGAGCTGGATCTCGGCTTTCCTGTGAGACATGGCTTCGCTAATGCTTTCTGGATCATTCCCTGTACGGATGAAACGATATATTCTGTCTAGATCTTCTTTCATATCTGGTAGGGTATCCAAATACCCGGTCACCCGTCTTACACGGATGGAATATATAACTGTACTATCATCACCTGCGACTGGATCATAGCGGCATTCAGTAAGGGCTCGTCGGATATCTGCAACGGACTTAAATTTGGGCGTACGCTGTAACGCACATTCATGTAACTCGGCCAACGTTCTACGTTGGTGTGGTGGCGGGGTACCAGGAGGACCTCCTCCTGCGGCCCCTAAACTGGAATCGTCGACTGACACTCTTCGTGCTGGCAGAGTGGGAAATTGTAATGCAGGCTGGACCGGGGGTACCGTAACAGGTACTCCGGTGTCTGGAGGAACAGGAATTGCCTGATTTACAGGGACTGGCGGAACAGGATTTGCATATTCCGGGACTGTGTCGTCCAAATAGGACGAGATGAAAATATCAGCTGCGGTCGGTTTGTGACGTAGCTTGGTCGGAACTAAGGGTGGCGGAAAATTACTGGATGCCTCCGGGGTCGCTTTTGGCAAGCCCTCGGCAAGAAGAGGATACATACCCTTAATGAGGGCATGCCTCTGTCTGTCTGACTGTTCGGTTTTAACTCGTTCACCTATCTCGATTAGTTCCCTTTCTTGGGCTCGTTCTAAGGATTCTCTACTTAATTCTGACTTTCTGATTTCTTTTTTGGTTCTTTTATGAGATTCTTTGCGCCATAACTCGATGGCATCTTTCTGTGACTGTCTGGCTTTCTTTTTCCATAATGCTTCTTCTACTCGCATGATGCACTCGGCATCCCATGTGCCCGATACGGGCCATCTATACTTTTCTTCTAACTGTTTGGTATACTCTACCCATAAATCTAGATACAATATGGCACTTATGCCATGCTTTTGATACATAAAATGACCTGGACTGTCCCTAGGCGGGACAGGAACTGCTGCTTCTAACAGACCTTTTCTAGTTTTCAACTGACGTAGTTTAGAAAATAGCGGCATGACTGGACTGTAATCTAGACACAATACAATACACAATGAACACGATAATTACACCACTTTCGTACCACGACATTAAAATACATGAGTGACATTTTAAAATAACAGTTCGAACAGAATACTACCTGGGATACGGAAAACAGAATACATGAATCTTCTCGAGAACAGAACTGACTAGAACAGAAACTAGATGCACTGCTAAAACAGTACGAATCTTACCGGTCTCATAAAGAGACACGTCAGGACCCGCATCCACCGAAGTGGACACTTTGTTTTGGGATCTGTGTACCACCAAACCCCACGGACCAGAGTCAATTAAATTGACCCTGTCTAGATACTACCCCAGCAACGGTACTCACCGGGCAGCAAGAACGGAAGGCCTCGGACTGGACTGGACTGCTTCGACGCCGGACGGACGAACTTCGGACTTCAGTTACGGGTGGGCCTCCGGATACCTCGGACCTTGGACTCTCGGCTTGGGCTCTGGTCGGGACTCGCCGCGTTCCTCCACCGCCTCGTCTGGATGCTGGACCGCCACCTCCGTCTCCTCCGTGGGCCTGAGGGATACTTGAAGCAGAAATATCTGCACGTGCACGGTATGGTTCCGTCACGGCTGCAGAGGGTCAGGGGGCCGGCGTGGCTTCACCGGCGCGTGGGGAAAGGGCAAGTCCCTGTTCGGGCGCCATTATGTGGTATATAAATAAATAATACCGGATCTAGGTTTTACTGGACATAGCAATAACAGATAGCTCAATAAATAAGAGTCAAGATTCGAGGTAGTAGGAGTTTGCAGGTTTAATACAGCATAAAGGACAGGAACAGGACAACCTGCACGGGAACAGGATGGCAGGGCCCTGCAGGGGGGACAGGGAATGAGCGCGCTAACTTTAATAACAATGTACAACATATATATACTAAAACAATTGCATTATAGTGAATACAGTAGGCGGAGCAGTGGGTGTGGTCAATAGCAGTCGCGAAAGATAAGGGTGAAAGTGGGTGTAACAGGAGGCGTATACATGGACATGTGATGTAAACGTAACAGAATATGTCATAAATGGGGCGGAAACATGGAGGGGGCTACCCAAGGAGCCGGGACCTCTAACCTAATGGTGCGCGCAAACTGACAATGACGTGTTACTAGGAGAAGCTGGGGGCTATGAACTCTGTGCTAGGAGCAGAGACTGAAGTCTGGAGAGTCAGGGCGACATGTACCTAAACCCTATCTAGTATCTAATGTTTAGAGGACATGTTGATATAAACTAAGAGTCAGGAGGGGAGAGGCTAACAGACTCTAAGACTGGAGCATGCATTATTCTACATGTAGTGCGTGATGAAGAATATTAAATGACCATTAAATGCAGTATTTCTCTTACATGGAGACGTAAAGGCTAGACGATGACGGAAACTATTGATGCGATTCAGTAGCTTAGGAATGCAGAGAAGGAGGGCTGGACTGATAACTAGAATCATAACATACTCTTGGCAGACTCGTAGGCAGAGCCAGGCCGAGCCGGGCACTGTGAGGCAGGAAGTAAGTGAAGGGTCGAGGATACAGGTGGGGGCTGTATCGCTCCTCAGCGAGGATTCGGGAGACAGGAGCTGAATCTGGTGTCCGGGCCCTTTTGAGGCCTAGAAACGGGGACTTTACAATGAAATAACGTGCACACTGGGAAACGTGGCAACGTAACTTTACATAGGCCTAATACTCGTAGCTTTCACGAGAACTGGGAACTGGCATATTAGAGATGGACACAACTGTAATTGCGTCTTTAATCGAACATGGGGAATACATATGCATATTAATCATGCACACATAACATAAGATGGGGGACACGTAGGGACACAGAACATGGCAACATTTACTTTTCCACAAGCATTTAATGCTTTAATAGAGCGGGCAGCAGCAAATCATGATGTGGACATGCATGCTGACCCGGTGGAGGAAGATTTTTTGTTCGACACTTTCTCTGTCTCTGAAAGAACAGTTAAAATACTTCCTATGCTCAAAGGTGTCCTTAAACATGCCCCGGAGATCTTTAAGGAACCTACCAGGGCAAGAGTGGTGCACCCACGTATCGAGAAAAAATACAGGCCAGCACCTGGAGATCCTGCCTATATTCGGGGACAGTTGCCTCTGGACTCGTTGGTGTTCGCCAATGCCCGCAAGAGGGCAAACTCCCAAACGACGGGTGAAGCTCCTCCCCCAGACAAGGAGTCGAAAGTGCTTGAGGCATCCGGCAAAAGGGTGGCTGCGCAAGCTGCCAATGTATGGCGTATAGCAAACACACAGGCACTATTGGCACGATACGATAGGGCGCATTCCGACACCCTAGAACAGCTCCTTCAACACCTACCTGATGAGTTTAAGGAAGCAGCCGAAATGCTCATACAAGAGGGAAAGCTTATCTCAAACGCTGCAATAAAGTGTGCACTTGATGTGGCAGATACAGCGGCTAGGGGAATTAACACTAGCGTCATGTTAATGCGACAAGCTTGGCTTCGTATATCTGGATTTAAGCCTGACATTCAAACTACAATCCTCAACCAGCCCGTCAATCCTGACACTGTTTGGTCCAGATGTAGACACCACCCTTGAAAAGATTAAAAAGGACAACGAGACTGCTAAGTCCATGGGGGCGCTTCAGTCACAACAATTCAGGGGAAGCACTTTGCGTCGCTCAGGAGCACGTGGTGGTACCAGAGGACACTTGGGTCAACAAACACAATTCACAAAGGGTGGTGCGCAATCCTCGTACCCCAAGCAGGGTAGAGGGGGTTACAGAGGTAACAGTGCCAAGGGCAGAGGCAGAGGGAACAACAACTCCCGTTCCTCTGCCGCCAACAAACAGTGACTCTCTGTCACTGCCCCCCGACCATACAACACCTGTCGGGGGGAGACTCCAGCAGTTCCTGCCAGTCTGGACGTCCATCACCACAGACAGGTAGGTGAGAAAACTTATCCAGTACGGTTACTGTTTGGAGTTAACATCCGCTCCTCCCAACATTCCCCCAAGACACCGTCCTATGTCGGCAGAGCACTTGCACTTATTGCAGCAGGAAGTACTGGTGATGCTGCAAAAAGGCGCAATCGAGCTCGCACCAGTGGAAGAGGAAGGCACAGGGGTCTATTCCCTGTACTTCCTCATCCCGAAAAAGGACGGATCCCTCAGACCTATTCTGGATCTACGCCCCCTCAACATGTACATACTGTCAGAACACTTTCACATGCTGACAGTGCAACAAATCCTTCCCCTGCTCAATCAAGGGGACTTCCTAGCAACCTTGGACCTCAAGGATGCTTATTTC
This sequence comes from Lissotriton helveticus, assembly GCF_964261635.1. Classification (NCBI taxonomy): domain Eukaryota; kingdom Metazoa; phylum Chordata; class Amphibia; order Caudata; family Salamandridae; genus Lissotriton; species Lissotriton helveticus. The sequence continues at coordinate 912,459,571 of NC_136069.1, forward strand.
CACATCCCACTCCACCCATCCCACAGAAAATACCTCAGGTTTACCATTCAAAACAGGCACTATCAGTTCAAAGTCCTACCCTTCGGGGTGACTACTGCCCCCAGAGTGTTTACAAAGTGTCTGGCGACAGTGGCGGCGCACCTCAGGAGACAGAACATACATGTCTACCCGTACCTAGACGACTGGCTTGTTCAAGCAAAGTCGGAACAACAGTGCGCCGCGGACATGTCCCACACTATTCAACTCCTTCACAGCCTGGGGTTCTCGCTAAACTACCCGAAGTCGCACCTTCAACCAAACCATGTGCGGCAGTATCTGGGCGCGACAATAAACACCCTGACTGCTATGGCTCAGCCAAACCCAGTCAGAATCAACAGCATTCAGTCGCTGATCCAAAAGTTCAGACCGCAACACTCCCTGCCAGCGAGAGTGTTCATGCAGTTGATAGGCATGATGGCCTCCTGCATCTTCATAGTCCCGCACGCGAGGTTGCACATGCGCCCGCTCCAAGAATGCTTGGCAAATCAGTGGACACAGGCTCGGGGACAGCTGACAGACATAGTGTTGGTGACCGGTCGGGCATACAACTCTCTGCATTGGTGGAATCCACACAACCTTTGCAAGGGACGACCGTTCCAAGAGCCAGTGCCACAGATAATCCTAACAACGGACGCATCTCTCCAAGGGTGGGGAGCTCATGTGCTCCACTACACTGTGCAGGGACTGTGGTCCACCCGGCAGCAGAAGTTGCACATCAACTACCTGGAATTGATGGCAATCTTCATGGCGATAAAGTCCTTCAAAGTACATTTGTGCAACAAAGTCGTGTTGATCCGGACGGACAACATGACAGCCATGTACTACATCCAAAAGCAGGGAGGTACTCACTCACCACAACTGTCTCATCTGGCTCAGAGCATGTGGAAGTGGGCCATTCAGAGGAACATTTTCATCATGGCGGAACACCTCCCAGGAAAGGACAATCTGATGGCGGATCTGCTCAGCAGATACAGCCATCAAATGCACGAGCGGGAGATACATCCATCAGTACTCCACCCGTACTTCCAGCAGTGGGGTCATCCAGAGATAGACCTGTTTGCCACAAGGGAAAACGCAAAATGCCAAAGCTTTGCCGCCAGGTTCCCTCACCCGGAATCGCAAGGGAATGCGATATGGATGAACTGGTCAGGCAAATTTGCGTACGCTTTTCCCCCAGCGCCTCTCATTCCGCTGGTGGCAAGAAAGCTAAAGCAACACTCGATGACTCTCATTCTGGTTGCTCCAACATGGGCACGCCAACCATGGTACACCACGTTTCTAGAACTTTCCGTGGTACCGCATCAAAGGCTGCATCTCACATCCCGGCTCTTGACGCAGAACCATGGCGACATTCAGCATCCAGATCCGCGACAGCTCAATCTGGCGATCTGGCTCCTGAAGTCTTAGAATTTGGCTACCTCAACCTGCCTCCAGAATGCATGGACATCATCCGGGAGGCAAGAAAGCCCACTACCCGAGCTTGCTATGCAGCAAAATGGAAGCGGTTTGTCATGTACTGTACAGACAACAATATCAACCCGCTGGATGCATCCATTCCTAACATCATCTGCTATTTGTTACATCTTCACAAATGCAATCTAGCGTACGCTTCCATTCGGATACATTTATCCGCCATAGCGGCTTATCTCCAGAATAGGCAACACCTCTCCGTTTTCAGGGTGCCTGCCATTAAAGCCTTCCTAGAAGGACTGAAGCGAGTCATTCCTCCAAGAACACCACCAGCTCCAGTGTGGAACCTCAATGTGGTCCTCACTAGGCTGATGGGCCCACCTTTTGAGCCACTGCACTCCTGCGAGATTCAGTTTCTCACATGGAAAGTGGCTTTTCTCATTGCTATCACATCGCTCAGACGTGTAAGTGAGCTGCAGGCGCTCACAATCCAAGAGCCATTCATCCAGATACATTCCAACAGGGTAGTGCTCCGCACTAACCCCAAATTCCTTCCTAAGGTGGTGTCACGGTTTCATATCAACCAAACTATTGACCTGTCTGCATTCTTCCAAAACCCACAAACCGTAGCAGAAAGAATGCTTCATACATTAGACGTTAGGAGGGCGCTAATGTACTACATTGACAGAACACAACACTTTAGAAAGACACAACAACTTTTTGTTGCCTTCTCAGCACAGCACAAAGGCAACCCCATTTCCAAAGCAGGAATAGCCAGATGGATTGTTAAGTGCATTCAAATCTGTTATCAAAAGGCTAAACGTACTTTAACAATACCCCCAAGGGCGCAGTCCACACGCAAATTGGGGGCCTCCATGGCTTTCCTGGGGAACATTCCCTTAGAAGACATTTGTAGAGCAGCCACATGGTCTACACCACACACATTTACCAAACATTACTGTGTAGATGTGCATTCAAAACAGCAAGCAGCTGTAGGACAGGCTGTTCTCAAGACACTTTTCCAAGCTTCTGCAGCTGGCACAGGCAACCGCCCTTAATGGAGGGACTGCTGTGTATTCTATGCATAAGATGTGAATTTAGCAGCCCACATGCCTCGAACTGAATATGCTACTTACCAGTATGCATCTGTTCTTGGCATGTAGGGCTGCTAACATTCATATCGCCCGCCCTCCTCCCCGGTGCCCGTAGCAGCTGCAGATACTCTCTCTATATTCATCATTAGCATGGACATCCTTTACACTATTTCACTCCATCTCTGCCACAATGGCTAAAAACAATCTGGGGATGGAGTCGATGCCCATGCGCACTGTAGTTGAGGGGAGGAGCCACCTATCTCGTGATACTTCGAAGACTCTTCCAGGACAACAATGTGCAATCATCCGGACCCAACACTAGGCGGCGATCTATGCATAAGATATGAATGTTAGCAGCCCTACATGCCAAGAACAGATGCATACTGGTAAGTAGCATATTCAATCCTCCTGTGTGAAGCTCAGCAGTTTAAAAAAAAAAAAAATCTTTTCGCCATATTTCTTTATAATGTGCAGAGTTAACTTAGTTTCCTTGGTGCAGAATATGCTAGACTCTACGATAACTGCAGAACACTTTAATGTTAGTACTACCACGTTTTAATTTCCGCAAAACCTTTTGGAGGGCCAACTGCATTTCAATGCTCTTGGGTTTAGTGTCCACAATTAAGCATCTATCCTTGAAAAGGACCATGCATTGATTTGGGCATAAATAGTTTGATGTAACACATTTGTAGGACATGGTTTCTTACTTAGTCGGCAAATCTGTAAGTTAACAATTGAGAAACATTGTTTGTGTTGCTAGCATGCTTCTTTTATTAAACAGAGTAATCTTTTCTTAATTCTTTCCTGGTTAGAAAAACAGTGCAGAGAAACTAAGCCTAATTGGCTACCGTCTACGCACCTTATGCGTAAAACAATGCAAAAAGTAACATTTGGTGCACTCACCCTGGGTGCCTTGGTTGGGGCAGGTGGTTCTGTCTCCAGCACTGTTTCACATCCTACATCTACAAAGGCCATAATAGAGTTTGAAGCTGTGCTGCAGCCTACGGAGATCCAGAGAAAACAGTGGGTGCCACTATCCCTGAAAATGTTGATCAGAACCAATTGTTTACAAGAGGAGTCCCTAATTTGTGGTCCCCAGGTAACTTAATTTTGGTGTGAAAGCCTTTGTTCCACCCTGACGTCCCCAATGAGACCTTTATGCTGATTTCAGCTAAGGCTGTAAGTGGTCCTTCTTGAACTTGGTCCAGCTGCCCCAATTTTCTGACTACTTGATCTATTGTAGCTTTGTTAGCTGAACCCTCAAGCCATCACTTTATTCGTCCAGTTTCACTTTTTGGTGGTAGGTTTTTATATCTCTGAAGTTGTTTGGCAGGCTTCCCGTTCACTTGGCTAAAACTTGCTCCCACTCGAATACTGAGCTGATGTAAAACTATTGCAAAAGGCATGCATATCAAAGCACACTTGATATAATTGTGTTGTGCTGTGTGGCATCTTCCTCATTGAGATACATTACCCTGAAAGTTTCAGGCTATTGTGAAGGATCTGTGTGAAAACTCATTGACGTCATAATGTTCTAAAAATACTTTACTCGTACAGAGCTTAATTTGAACTGCAATACTTTTCTTAAATGTCTATTCTATTCCTAGTAGTTATGACTGATCATTGAGTTTAAGTGTGATTACTATGTAAAACTGTATCTGAGTCTTGCAACCGCACTATCTTGTGAAGTTCTATTTTTCCATTTGGCCTACCTTATAGAGTATAGTGTACAAAAGAAGTAACATCAATATTCAGTTGGTGTTCTCTAGTACCTGTGGCTTGAAACAATAATTGAACATAGACGAAATACCTCATAATGCTATTAGCATACACATAGATAGAATTTGTCACCAGTACTTTGCAAAGTTAGCACAAAATGTATTATCAACTTCATGCAACCAGGTTTGTCACAAGTGGTGGAATTATCGGATAGCCTGATAGCCTACAAAGTGAGAGGAGCTATGGAATATGTTGTAAAAAATGTATAGCTTTCACCTGTGTTTCTTTACAGTCCTCTTCCTCAACTATTTGACATTGCTGAAATGTAATTCCATTTATACTCTGACTGCCTCGAAAGTGATATGGTGTATTACTTTCAACTTGCACTTCCAGGTTGTTATGGGACTCTTGGAATGGAATCTGGGGTCATCCCGGATTCTCAGATAACCGCCTCATCAACTCTCGAATGGACTGATGCTTCAGGTGAATTAAACATCTGGAGCCCTGAGAGAGCCAGGATGAAAAAACATGGACCTCCTTGGGCCTCCGAATTCATAGATGAAAACCAGTGGCTACAAATAGACTTGAACAAATTCAAGAAAATTACAGGTACACTATCCAACTTTTTGAGTGACAAGCTTTAGTAGTGAAATATATGATTGGCAGGTGTGTTGTGTTTTTCTCTGTGGTTATGAATGAGTAAGGTCAATGTTTCACAGGAGTGTCGCCACTTTGCCCTATGTAAGATCTTTAGTATGTATTTTGTTTTCCTCTTTGTGGGAGAATAACAATGGAAACATTTCCAGGTCTTATCACATTATCATTCCTATTTTCAGGTCTAAAAGGGTAGGTAGGAGGTGAGGTGCTCAGAGCTAAGAAAAAGAATAGCTGCTGTCCTTTTAGACTTATTTGCTCTCTTTGATCTGTGTGAAGTGTCAACACAATATGAATTTGCTGGGAGTAAGTGGCTCTTGCGGATTCCTTAAGGAATTTAATGCCCACCAACTGTGCTGTCTGCCTCACATTGGTATATACTGGGTTTAGGTACAGGACATGTAGATGAAGAGCAATGTTCAGATGTATGCATGTATTATGTATCCTACTTTTCTTGAATTGTGTTGGGAAACAAAGAGAATACATATTCACTAATGACAATTGTACATGAGGCCAAAGGTAATAGAAATCAGTGTTGAGATGTACGAGCCATCCAATCATCCCCCAATTCCCTCACACATCATGCTTTATCGTACTGAAGCTCCTACATTTCTGGACCTTTACAGATCATATAAACCAATCTGATGTAAAACCCAGGATTCAGTGTTTGAGCAACAGTGAAGAATATCACTTAGAGGGAAAATTATTTCAGAGTTTTCTCTGCCATGTATTCTTAATGGTTCTGCACTATTGTGTAAGTCACAAGTGGCACTTACAGAGGAGTATTCAGGAAGATTAGTGAATGGGCAGATAGGTTTTATCAGTACTTTAGTGTCAATATGCACAGACCCTGAAGTCCAACTTAAAAATTTCACATTTGTAGCTGTGTACCGACAAGACCATGTTGCAGCTATCAAAGGCGAGTCATAACGGGTAAGGAGATCACATTAGATACTTTGCATATTACCAAATTAACAAAAAAAGGTTGTGCTAACTTTTACCATGCCAAAAAACAACCATGGGCCTTGACTCGTACTCAGCAAGGCTGAGCCAAAATACTATAGAACAAGACAAATGCCAGTGCTGAGACTGAAAAATAGAACTATTTTTTGGAAACGACTTTATGAACGTAACATAATAGCCTGCTTTTTAAATTGCAACAATCCAATTTTATTATACTTTTTTAGTCCTCATTCATTTATTTGAAAACATAATTACTTGTGCATGACAATACATAAAAAACACACAGAGAAAATATATACACATATATACAATTCAATTTAAAAAAATTGCAACTGACACACCATCACTTTCATTTGTGGTGTTCTATAACTTTTACCATGCTACAGTGTAACCAGCCAAACAAAAGACTTGTCAGGGACTTTGGCAAGGACTGGTGGCAGAGTAGCAGAATTTTGGGTACAGAGCTTCCCAAGTTCACACAGGGAGTCGGAGGAGAAGGGTATTCAAAGGGAAAGGTCTCCAGAAGGGAACAAGAAAGTTCAGGCTCAGAAAGTATAGGAAGTAAAGTGGCAGTATGGCATTAACCCCTCGACGCTCATGACGAGCTGGGCTCGTCATGAGGTAGCCTCCTGCTACGCTCATGACGAGCCCAGCTCGTCATGAAACATGCGTTTTTAAAAATCTCAGCACTCTAGCAGAATTCCGCTAGCGCGCATGCGGTTAAGACTAACGCCCAGGATGGATTGGATGTGCAAGATATATATATATATATATTACCTACTGGCGGTCGCCAGTAGGTATATATAGTTAGGTTTTTTTCTCTATGGGATTTTTGAAAATTCTATGTCTAATAACTTTGGCGTTTGTGGACGGAATTGGCTGAAATTTTCAGGGAAATGGAACATTTTGTTTCTGAGCAGCCACTGAAAATTTGGGGGGGGGGGGTTTGTCAAGGGGGGGCCGAGAAAAAAGGGGGGTCCCAAAACGCGTTTTTCCCATGTCAATTTCCATAGGGCGGTTGGCCTCACTTTTAGCCCGAACGCCTGAATGGATTTCCACGAAACTTGGCAAAATTGTAGGGACTGTTAGCCCGATGTGCCTTTGCTAGGTCTCAATATATGTGCTCCAGTGGATTTTGAGAAATTAACGTTCAAAAAAAGATATATATCTGTAACAGCGCTCCGGGTAGCGCTCCGGTTCGCGTACTTGACGCGTAACGGAACTTCGCGAAGCGAAGCTGATTGGCTCTCCGGTGTCTGTCAACATTCTAAACAGTCCGGAGCGGCCGCCATCTTGTCTCTCGGTAGGATCGAGAGACAAGAGGAGGCCAAAACAAAGGGGGAAATGACCATAAGGGGGCATAGTAGATCCTCCCTGACCCCCTAGGTTTGATGTGGAGGCTTTAAAAGGGCCCCGCGGGGCAAAAAAAAATGTTTACAAAAAAAATCGTTTTTTTTTCGTGGGGTGCGCCCGGTACGCGTAACGGAAAGCGGACTGGGGAGCGTACTACAAGGAAACAAGAATGATTGACTTTTAACTTATTGTATGTTTATAGACTTTTTTTTTTCTTTTCTGCTGAGTGACGTCTCGGCCTATCTCCACGGGATGCAGTCCCTACCATCTCGGCGTTTAAGCCCAGGGGGACCGGTAGTGTGGGAAAGATAACGTCTGTTAACGTTCGATTCGAAGGAAATCAGGAAGTGTTGAAAAACATTGTCTGCGCCATCTTGCCTTTTTTCAAATGCCACACTTTTGTCGTGCACGGCAGCCATTTTAGATGCCTTGACCAGACCCACTCTCTGCACGCTGTCGATCCTTAGCATGGCTCCCCACCCTCGCAAGCATCTCCCCCAGGCACTGGTCACCCCCGCTCTCTGTCTTATGCATGGGCAATAAACCTCCCCCCATCTGCGCTGCTCTTCCTTGAGAATCACACCCTGTGCCCGCCCGACACCTCCCTTTCGCCCTATTCACTACCGCACCCTCTGACACTCCTCTTCCTCTGTGTCCGATTGTCCAGGCCGGTCCCAGGCTATCACCTAGCCTTGCAGATGTAGTTTATGGCCCCAGCTGTAAAGAATCACCCCTCTTCAAAGGAGTTACATTAGATCAAGGCCCCCACCCGATGAGATCCGTCACACCACACGCGTTCCTACTATCTGAAAACCATCCTGTATTGTGATTGGGGAGGGGACCGAGCCTGAAGCGGAAGATTCCAGGGATGCCTCTTTGTACATCAAAGTTTTTACAATTATGTGTCACATTAAAAATATATAGCACTCCAACAAAGTAGTAGGATTAGAAAACTTTAATAACTTATAAATATATACAACGTAACAAAAACAGTAAATACATTTAAACATTTTTTTGAAAAAAGAAGCAACAATGGTCAGTAGCTGTGTTTTGTGCGAATAGTCCCAAGGCAGCACAACGTGCTGAGTTCTGGACAGCACCCAGGTGATGTTACCTGGGTGCCGCACTGGTTTTTGGTATCCTACAATGCAGCTCCGAAAAACGGCGTGGGGCGTCCCGGGGGGTGCGGGGGAGGCCTTGTCAGTAGCGGTCTGTTGTGCGAATAGTCCCAAGGCAGCAGAACGCGCTGAGATGTGGATGGCACCCAGGTGATGTCCAGTAAGTTGCCGCACTGGTTTTGGTATCCTACAATGCTGCTCCGAATAACGGCGTGGGGCGCCCCGGGGGGGGGGGGGGGGGGGTGAGGCGGTGTGAACGGGCCTCCCCAGGTGGAGGCTCGTCTGCTGTAGTGGGGCGCCCCTTTACCGTTTCAGTTGCCATTCCGCCCGCTTTTGGTACACTGTGCCAAAATCCGCCATTCAGCTGAGTTGCGCCCACTCTTGCGGTGCAGCGATAGGCGGCTGCCACAGGACTCTCAAAATGGCGGCAGGCTCTTTCCTTTTTGGGCCTGGTCCACTGAAATGGCCCTGGGACACCTTGGAACTCGGACGCTTGTCTGCTAGGTCTTGGACCCCATTCTCGAAAGCGTCCCCTCAGCCTTGAAGATTCTACAAAAGTCTTGGGGGCCCACGACTCCTGCAGGCTTCCGGTGGGGAGCGGCTGCCATGATTGCTCGCGGAATGACCACGACGGAGCCACGAGATGGTGGTGCTTTCATGCTGACGCCAGCTTCAGTCTGAAACATCCAGAAACAAGGTGGGGCTTTCATCGTTTGGGAAAAAAAATGTTTTAATCCAATGAAAAGTGTATTTTTAGGTCATATGATCAAGCCTTCCATCATTAGGAAACCAAAAGTAAAATGAACCAATGAAAAGTTTTATAAACAAGTCACATGACCTGTTATGCGGCATAGGGCTATAAAAAGCGTAGAAAATCCGTTGGCACGTGAGGCGGCGTCAGTAGCGGACCGATGTGCGAATAGGCCGAAGGCAGCACAACGCGCCAAGATCCGGATGGCACCGAGGTGGTGTCCAGCAAGTTGCTGCACTGGTGTGGCCATCCTACAATGCTGCGCCGAAAGTCGGCGTGGGGCGCCCCGTTGGCCTGTGAGTTCACGTCAGTCAGTGGGGGCTGTTTGAGGATCTGACTGCATTGGAAAGCAATGTGATGCTGTGCGTCGCCCCCAAGATGGAGGTTCCTCGGCTGCAGTGGGGCGCCCCTTGGTGTTTCACTCGCTATGCAGCTGAGTTGCGTGCGCACTTGCGGCGAATAGGCCGAAGGCAGCACAACGCGCCGAGATCTGGATGGCACCGAGGTGGTGTCCAGCAAGTTGCCGCACTGGTGTGGCATCCTACAATGCTGCGCCGAAAGTCGGCGCGGGGTGCCCCGTTGGCCTGTGAGGTGGCGTCAGTAGCGGACCGATGTGTGAATAGGCCGGAACCAGCACAAGGCGCCAAGATCCGGATGGCACCGAGGTGGTGTCATAGTTGAGAGTTCTCAGCAGCGCTTGTAACACTGTCTGAAGCTTATTTGCACCTGCTGCAGCTTCACTATTGCCCTGGTGTGGCCTAAGATCGCCCATGACATAGGCGGCCGCCTCCCGGGGTCCGGCGGAACTTTTTTCCTTTTCCTTTGTGCATCTTGTCCCACAATCCGTTTGACCTGAAGACACGACCAGGTCCCTGAATGTGTGCAGGGGGACGCTATTGATTGAATCAAAATGGCGGCTTCACACAAAGCTGACTCAAGCGTTGCTGCTGATGCTATACAGACAAAAACTGGTTTTCAGTTTGTACATTCTTCAGGATTTTTCCATCCAAGGCTGGTTGAGAGTTTGTAGAACAATGGCTTCAGATTTTCAACATACTACTCTTCAACATTCTTCCTAAATGTAACAATGTGAGACTCACTAGGAGAACAGTGTAGTGAGGGCCACAAACGGCTGTTTATCTTTCCTTTCAAAATGCTGCCAACAATATTTTCGGAATGGTAGACACCACAAGGCGCTGAGATTCGGTTGGCACCGAGGTGGTGTCCAGCAAGTTACCGCACTGGTGTGGCCATCCTACAATGCTGCGCCGAAAGTCGGCGTGGGGTGCCCGAAGGGGGGGGGGGAGGCGGCGCAAACAAGCCTCTCCCGCTTCTCCATGTGGAGGCACTTCATCTGCAGTGGGGCAAAGAGATCCGGATGGCACCGAGGTGGTGTCTAGCAAGTTGCCGCACTGGTGTGGCCATCCTACAATGCTGCGCCAAAAGACGGCGTGGGGTGTCCGAAGGGGGGGGGGAGGCGGCGCAAACGAGCCTCTCCCGCCTCTCCAGGTTGAGGCACTTCATCTGCAGTGGAGCGCCGTCTAGCTGAGTTTCGCTCACTCTTGCTGCTACAGCGACAGGCGGCTGCAACAGGACTCTCAAAATGGCGGCCTGTTCTTTGGATTTGGGCCTGGTCCACTAAAATGGACCTGGGACACCTTAGAACTCGGACGCTCGAATTTTTTTTCCTTTCCTCTACATGCAAAAAAGGTAAATGCCCGGTACGTTACCTGCCTCATCTGCCACGATGTACTCTCCAGAAGAACCGAAAAAAATATAGTCATGGTAATTATACCATGCATCGTCATATGGAGAGGTGGCACCGATTAATTATAGTGCTGCACAAAAGAGAGATTTGGAGGACAACCCCCGACCTGCCAGTACATTCACCAAAGAAGTGGCACTGACGGCATCAGAGGCAAGGGAAACGGTCCCAAATATTCAGAAGAACTTTGGAAAGATTAAAATGACATGATTAGATTGTGGCAAATTAATTTCATGTGGACAGATGAGTGTTACTCTAATAAATACAGCATATGAACATCATCATAGTCGATGGTTGGTGGAGACATTTTGACTATATCCTGGACCTGCCCGTCCTCGCCCAAAATTGCGCCGGAATAAATGGGACTCGTAACTCCTTGTTGTGTACTGGTTGCACAACCTTGATATCACGAGATACGTATGCAGTTTTGAAGCACATGGCGGGCGGGGACGAGAATTGATTGAATATTTCGCCATCCCTATTGATATTAAGTTCTGATGTGTTATTGATTACTGTACTATTGAAAGTTCGAATTAACGTCACCCATGGTACTTGCCCGCAAATGTATATCTAGATAATTTTATTGTAACTGGCCCTGTCGTATTTTAATTATAAAATGTACGTCCACCGATTCCGCAACTGTTAGACACCTTAGTTCTTGCAACCTAATGGCCCAGACACCTTAGTTCTTGCAACCTAATGGCCCGCCCGTTACGTTCCTCAACAGTGTAAATGTCTCCTCATCATATACGATTACAGTTTGCTCCGTGGCCGGCCCACGTGGTTATAGGCTCGTATTTGTATACTGACATTTTCACAATAAAGGTTTTTAAAAGAAAACATGGTAGTAGTATTTACATTGGTAAAGTTTTTAATAATAGTCACTGTTTTCGAATCAGTAAAAGGAAAGTGAAATAAAGCAGTCCAATTACATGAAGGGTAAAAGGTATAATACGCAGGAACGCAGTAAAGATAAATGGTCAAGGGCTGTTGTGTTTTCTACTCCTGCAACATAAAGTGATCGATAAGAATCTGATATTCAGGCGAATCGGCAACTAAGACAGCAGGCCGAGCCTCTTTTGCTCAACGGCTCCGTCATGGGACGAAGAAACGCCCTTTTTCTCGAAAAAGGAATATATTTTACTTGCAGGACAGTTGTAAATTTTCCGGGAAAGTACATTAGCTTGGAACATTATAACATATATGTTTAAGAAAAAATAATGTTCGAAAGTAATAAAAAGTGTAATTTTTAGGTCATATGACCAAGCCGTTCATCATTAGAATAAGAAAAGTAAAATGAACCAATGAAAAGTTTTATTAACAAGTCACATGACCTGTTATGCTTACGTTACGCGCTGCGCGCCGCGCCCCGGATCGCTTCCGGGAAGCTGCGCTTCGCGCACCGGAGCACTTCCGGATGCGCTAACGCGGCGCGTCATATGACGCGTTACGCGACAACGCAGGTCCAGAATATAGTCAAAATGTCTCCACCAACCAGCGGTCGGAACACAACCCCTTTCAGCAGGCTAAATAGTTCTGTTAAATGACAACAGAAGGGACAGGCAACAAGAACCATCAGTCAAAGAGGGGAGGGCAAGTTCTTCTCTACCGGGTCACGTTGGGGCGCTACCGGAACTGATCGAATTGGTAGTCTACAGTGTTTAATATTTGCATAGAGTTTATCGTTATTTTGGGCGGGGTGGGTGGCGGAGCCGAGCTGTCTTGCAGCCATCATGGTGTGGAGCTCAGTTCATCTCACTAGTTTCGTATTTCTCATGAGGGGTTGTTACTAATGTTTCTATTTTAGCGAGGTCAAAAAGAGATCCCATTAGTGGCCTACTGATTTTGCTTGATTCCGTTTGTTTTTTTACACGATTTTTCACTATCTGCAAAGACTAAACAGAGTATTGCGACTCTGTGCTTGTTTGTAAATAGAGAATGAACCAAAGAGAACCAATTCTAAAACAGTAAATGCTTGGATAACAATCAATCAAATGGAGAGATAAGCAGGCACGACGGATTACAACGGGGGCAAAGGCCTGCGTTAACTACCCTTCACTATCTGCAAAGAGAGAGTACTCCTAATAGAAATGAGGGGGGGGGCAGCATTCAAAGCAGATCAGTGTGCATAAACACGAAAATAGTTTTACTTACCACGTACTTGACATTCGACAGCTTTTGATATTTGCTATTAAAAAACCATTGAAATTCACTGAAAAAAACATAGGTTAGAGACCATATATAGTTAGGAATTAGCATTTACAAAACCTTGAAAATTCACTGAAAAAACCATAGGTTATAGACCATATATAGTTAGGGATTAGCATTTACAAAACCTTATTTTACTCGCACAAAACCATTGAAATTCGCATATATAAGTTGCGCTAACTATATATCGCGCACCCGCAATCCACTGCTGATGATGTCACATATTACATCATTCATGACATGGTCAGTGACATCACTGATGACATCACTGATGACATCTCAAATGACATCACTGATGACATCTCATTTGACATCATTCTTGTGCTAATACGATGAACCTCTTCAGACTGTAATATAACCTTAGATACACTCAGTGTATACAGACACTCACACACTGTCACTCATCCATGGAGTTACTCACACATCTAGTCAGTCATGCAAAGAAACAATCTCACCTCCATTTCCTCAACTATACAGTTATACACACCTTACTTATTCAAACATATACTAACACATATTTACTCTCTTATACAATCCCTGATACAAGTTCACAATGATCCATACAGCCACTCACACATTCAGTGGCTCTCATGCACAGTTATTTATATATGCCAACTCTCACATGTACTGGGTTTTACATATGTACTTACTATGACATGTAGGATTGAGATATCCATTCACTCATCAATACACTCATGCACACAGTCAACCGCCCATGTAGCTGTTTCCACATGCACTCTTGAACTCATACACCTAGTGAATCAACTGCTCACACATCTATGCACAGTCACACACCTCCCAGCCACCCCCACACAAACTCAATCTCCCATACAAATACTTGGGCAACCAATCAATAACACATATAGCCTCTCGTATAGCTAATGATCAACACATGCAGCAGTTTACATCACAACAGACATACTGATGCACACATTCAGACAGTTTAGTCACTAACCCATGCATTTAGTACGACACATTTATTCACTCACTCATACAGTCAGTCACGCACCTACTAAATCCTTCATCCAGACACTTATACATCCACTCATTCTTCAATATATCAAACATATTTAAACTTTACAGAAACACAGTCACTGGATGATGTCATCAGTGATGTCATCAGTGATGTCATTTGAGATGTCATCAGTGATGTCACTGACCATGTCATGAATGATGTAATATGTGACATCATCAGCAGTGGATTGCGGGTGCGCGATATATAGTTAGCGCAACTAACTATATATGCGAATTTCAATGGTTTTGTGCGAGTAAAAAAAGGTTTTGTAAATGCTAATCCCTAACTATATATGGTCTATAACCTATGGTTTTTTCAGTGAATATATATATATATATATTTCACTGAAAGCACCATAGGTTTCACACCAGTTATGGTTAGCTAGAAATTTTACTCGCATAAAACCATTGAAATTCCCACGTTATAGATAGTTGGACTCACTATAACTTGCGCGTGCAATGCACTGCTGATGACGTCACATATTACATCACTCATGACATGGTCAGTGACATCACTGATGACACCATCCAGTGAATGTGTGTCTTTCTGAAAATAAATGTTATATATGTATATGTAAAAGTTGATGGAAGAATAAATGTTTAAATAAGTGTTTACATGGATTTAAAAAAAACAAATTGAATGGTTAACTGGCTTATTAAGTGTATCTTAGTGAATACATATATTAGTGAGTAATATTTAAATATTTAAATATATGTATTAGTGTTTCACTTTGTGTATAAGTGGCTGCATGGGTTGGTGAGTAGCTACATGTGTAGGTATATGGGTTATTAGATGTTTTTCTTAGTATCAGTACGAGTGTTTGTATGGTTTGGTGGGGGTATTACTTAGAACATAGATGCATGAATGACTGACTTTCTGTTTGTATGTGTTTTGAAGACAGGATATGTGCAGGACTGTATGGGTGGATGAGTGTGTGTGTGTTAGTGAGTGAATGACTGTCTCACTGGTGTCTTTATCAGTAACTACATATGTTTTAATCTAGTATATGTGAATATTGATGTATATAAGTGAGTATATGTGAGAGATTGTAAGAGTTCCTGTTTAAATTAGTATGTGTTTCTATAAGTGATTGTTTAAGAGAGTTAGTATGTGCAAGTTTCTTTAGAAGTAATTTGCTAGTGTGTGTATAGCTGTATATGCAAATAAATGGATGTTTAATAGTTTATTTGCATGTGTTAGTATGTGTCAGAGTATTTTTAGATGACTGTCAGTGTGTAACAGGATGTATAGGTGTATCACTACATATGATGAGTGAGTATATGTATGAGTGACTATATAGAACAGTTGGTGAATGAGTGGATGTGTATATAGATGGTGGAATTATTGAATTGGTTATTGTAACTGGTATGGGTATCCATTTTTTTTTTAATTTTAGTTTCTATTTTTGAATATGTGTTTCAAGGGTTACATTACAGTGAAAGGAGGTCTGTAACTCTGTCACAAGGATGGTGTCATCAGTGATGTCATGAGTGATGTCACTGACCATGTCATGAGGGATGTAATATGTGACGTCATCAGCAGTGCATTGCACGCGCAAGTTATAGTGAGTCCAACTAACTATAACGTGGGAATTTCAATGGTTTTATGAGTAAAATTTCCAGCTAACTATAACTGGTGTGAAACCTATGGTTTTTTCAGTGAATTTCAATGGTTTTTTAATAGCAAATCTCTATAGGTATAAAAAGTAAAATATTATATAACGAATTTTATATTGTATAATGATGTAAATTTTTTTTGGTTTGTTTGTGTTCGAGGCATGTGGGCTGCTAAATTCATATCTTTGCATTAGATCGCCGCCTAGTGTTGGGTCCGGATGATCGCACATTGTTGTCCTGGAAGAGTCTTCGAAGTATCCTGAGATAGGTGGCTCCTCCCCTGGACTACAGTGCGCATGGGCATCGGCTCCATCCCCAGATTGTTTTTTTCCGCCATTGGGTTCGGATGCGGTCTCGACGTCTCTCTGTCGGAACCGAGAAAAACTAGCTTTTTACGGGCCAAAAGGCCTTATATTCCTTACGTCGGTATTGTTTGCGCACGGTCTCGGGTTCTTCCGTCTCTTTGAGTCGGAATCAGCGGAGTCGTTTCACTCTTCGGACACCGAGGCCTTCTCATCGCGACACGACCGCAACTTTTCGGCATGGAGCGGAGTCCGTTTAAAAACTGTCCGCTCTGTGGGTCCAAATACCCACATATAGACGTGCACCCGGTCTGTAACAAATGCCTTTCACCAGACCATAACGAAGACAACTGCATGGCCTGCGCCAGATTCAGGTCAAAGAAGACACTCAAGCTTCGGCGCGCCTCGAGGCCAGACAAGCGGCCCCGGATCCAGAAAACATCTTCGGCGACCAAGAAGAGGAGGACCAGAGCCATCATCTTCAAATCTCCCCGCCCGAGACGGAAGTCGAGGCGGATCCGGTAGACGACGACTGAGTCGTGGGTCAAGGCCTTGAATACGTCGACGAGGTAGGGGACGTCGAAGAGGTTTATGGGGCGGCGGAAGATAGCTCAGGGGATGAGCTATGCCCCGAAAGTTACGAGGATCAGGCTCGGGTCACGGGATCGCCAGTCGGCCTTACCCACGACCCCGTACCGCAAGCCACGGCCCCGCCTTCAGGCCCGGCCACGGACATACTTGCTGCGCACACCGTATCGAAACCGAAACTGAAACCTACGGTATCGACTACACCTAAAATGGCCGACCCGAAATCGAAACCGAAACTTATGGATTCGAGCGTCCCTAAGATGGCGGCCGTCCAACCAAAAACACCTAAACCCGCTGCTTCATCGACTCCGTCGGCCACCGGTCCACAGAAGTCGAAGAAATCTGTAGATTCCACAGTGTCGAAATCGGCGCCAGAGGAGGTTTCCTCTAAAAAGGGAGTTCGGCACGGGTCGACCGCTGCGACGCCGTCAAAGCCCGCCAAAGCCAGCGACAAGGCTCCGGTTCCGACTGGGACTTCATTAGTCGGACGCGTGGTGGAGACGGAGCCAGCGAAATCACACGGATCGAAAGCTGGAACATCTACGCATCGGTCCAAGGACTCTGGGTCGGCGGCTGCGGCATCGTCGTCCAAGACTCTGAAGGGCCAACAGGACGTCGGATCCGAGGGCAAGGTCAAGTCCTCCTTGTCGGCGCCAAAGGCCGCTGTCAGTGACGCGTCCCTCGTCGCCTCTTCACTACAAAGAATCAGGGAGAAGGCCTCTGCTACGTCGGCTCCGATGCCGTCTCCACAGAAGCCGGTGGACATTCCAGCAAAGCCTGCAAGTAAACTTCTCTTCCTTCTGCCACCAAAAGAGGCGCCAAAGGCATTTTCAACAAAAACAACGCCAAAGAAGTCGGATTCTTCCACGTCTGGAGCACTTTCAGGTCGCCTACTCGACTCAGAAGAGGATTCTGAGCGTTTTATCGACGCAGACACGGGCAAATTGACCCTTTACAAGAGGAGGATCACTTCACAGCCAGTGGACTCCTATGTTATCCCCCTGAAGAAGAAAAGGCTTACTCAGGACGCTTCATCACTGATGGAACCTATCCAGCCTCCTCCTGGAAGGAGCCCAACTCCTTCCCCAGAACACTCTGAGGGTGAGGGATATGGTGAAGATGACCAATACACTTTCCCCATCAATGAACCAGATGCACAGCAAGATTCATATGATGACATAGGTGACCAAAGCACCCAAAATGTGGGCCAAGACCCACAGCCTTTCACTGCACGTGCATCCCCAACAGAAGATTCTGCAGGTTTTCATGCACTCATTGAAAGGGCAGCTGCTAATCATGATGTGGACATGCATGCTGACCCAGTAGAAGAAGACTTTCTATTTGACACTTTTTCAGTCTCTGAAAGGACAGTAAAGACACTGCCTATGCTCAAAGGGGTCCTCAAGCATGCTGCGGACATCTTTAAAGAACCTACCAGGGCGAGGGTGGTCAATCCACGTATCGAAAAAAGTACAGACCAGCACCTGCAGACCCTGCATACATTCGGGGACAGTTGCCGCTTGACTCCCTTGTAGTCGCAAATGTCCGTAAAAGGGTTAACTCCCAAACAACGGGTGAAGCTCCTCCCCCAGATAAGGAGTCAAAAGTCCTAGAGGCAGGAGGCAAAAGAGTACCTGCACAGGCTGCCAATTTTTGGCGTATTGCGAATACACAGGCACTCTTGGCGCGTTATGATAGGGCGCATTACGACACCCTAGAGCACGTTTTAGAACACCTGCCTCCGCAGTTTCAAGAGGGCACCAAACTGCTTATAGAAGAGGGAAAACTGATCTCCAACGCAGCCATAAAGTGTGCACTTGATGCCGCAGACACAGCAGCTAGGGCTATTAACACTAGCGTCATGCTGAGACGGCAGGCGTGGCTCCGCATATCGGGGTTTAAACTAGACATTCAAACAACCATACTTAATCAGCCCGTCAATCCTGATAGACTGTTTGGTCCAGATGTTGACACCACCTTGGAAAAGATTAAGAAAGACAACGAAACTGCTAAATCTATGGGGGCCCTACAATCACAACAGTTCCGTGGCAACAATTTTCGTCGCTCAGGTGCACGTGGAGTCACCAGAGGACAGATGGGTCAACAATCTCAATTCTCTAGAGGTGGAGCACAATCCTCGTACCCCAAGCAGAACAAAGGGGGTTACCGAGGAAACAGCACCAGAGGACGTGGCAGAGGAAACAACAACTCCCGCTCCTCTGCCCCAAGCAAACAGTGACTCTCTGTCACTGCCCCCCGACCACTTAACACCTGTCGGGGGGAGACTACAGCAGTTCCTGCCCGTCTGGAGAAACATCACCACAGACAGGTGGGTGCGACAACTTGTCCAGTACGGTTATTGTCTAGAGTTAAAGTCCACTCCACCCAACATTCCACCAAGGCAACGGCCTATGTCCGCAGAGCATTTGCACTTATTGCAGCAGGAGGTAGTGGTGATGCTGCAAAAAGGCGCAATCGAGCTCGTGCCGGTGGAGGAGGAGGGCACAGGGGTATATTCCCTGTACTTCCTTATTCCAAAAAAGGACGGATCTCTCAGACCCATTCTGGATCTGCGTCCCCTCAACCTGTATATACTTTCAGAACATTTCCATATGCTTACACTGCAACAGATTCTTCCCTTGTTAAACCAAGGAGACTTCTTAGCAACCTTAGACCTCAAGGATGCTTATTTCCACATTCCACTACACCCATCCCACAGAAAATACCTCAGATTCACTATCCAAGGCAACCATTATCAGTTCAAGGTCCTACCCTTCGGAGTGACCACAGCCCCAAGAGTGTTTACCAAGTGTCTGGCGACAGTAGCGGCGCACCTCAGGAGGCAGAACATCCATGTCTACCCCTACCTAGACGACTGGCTCGTTCAAGCCAAGTCGGAACAACAGTGCGCCGCGGACATGTCGACTACCATTCACCTCCTTCACGATCTGGGCTTCTCGTTGAACTACCCAAAGTCGCATCTTCAGCCGGCACATGTCCGGCAGTTTCTAGGTGCGACGATCAATACCCTGACGGCCATGGCTCAGCCAAACCAAGTCAGGATAGACAGCATGCAGTCTCTAATCCAAAAGTTCAGACCACAACACTCGCTTCCAGCGAGAGTGTTCATGCAGTTGATTGGCATGATGGCCTCCTGCATCTTCATAGTCCCTCACGCACGTTTACATATGCGTCCGCTCCAGGAGTGCTTAGCAAATCAGTGGACACAGGCTCAGGGACAATTGACAGACCTAGTGTTGGTTACCAGTCGGGCATACGACTCTCTGCATTGGTGGACTCCACACAACCTTTGCAAGGGCCGACTGTTCCAGGAGCCAGTGCCACAGATTATCCTGACAACGGACGCATCTCTCCAGGGATGGGGAGCTCATCTGCTCACTTACACAGTGCAGGGACTATGGACGACGCAGCAACAGAAGATGCACATCAACTATCTGGAACTGATGGCAATATTCATGGCGCTCAAGTCCTTCAATGTACATCTGTGCAACAAGGTAGTGTTAGTCCGGACGGACAACATGACCGCGATGTACTACATTCAAAAGCAGGGGGGCACCCACTCGCCACAGCTGTCTCATCTGGCTCAGAGCATGTGGAAGTGGGCCATTCAGAGGAACATTTTCCTAATGGCAGAACACCTCCCGGGCAAGGACAATCAGATGGCGGATCTGCTCAGCAGATACAGCCATCAAATGCACGAGTGGGAGTTACACCCATCTGTACTCCGCCCGTACTTCCAGCAATGGGGTCATCCGGAGATAGACCTGTTTGCCACAAACGAAAACGCAAAATGCCGACTCTTTGCCGCCAGGTTCCCTCACCCACAGTCGCAGGGGAATGCGATATGGATGAACTGGTCAGGCAAATTTGCGTACGCTTTTCCGCCAGCCCCTCTGATACCGCTGGTGGCAAGAAAACTAAGGCAGCACTCGATGACTCTCATCCTGGTTGCTCCAACGTGGGCGCGCCAAGCATGGTACACCACGTTTCTCGAACTCTCAGTGGTGCCGCATCAAAGGCTGCGCCTCACGCCCGAACTTTTGACGCAGAACCATGGAGACATTCAGCATCCAGATCCGCAACAGCTCAACCTGGCGATCTGGCTCCTGAAGTCCTAGAGTTTGGATACCTTCACCTACCTCCAGAATGCATGGACATCATCAAGGAGGCAAGAAAGCCAACTACCAGAGCATGCTATGCTGCAAAATAGAAGCGTTTTGTCATTTACTGTACAACCAATAACATCAACCCGCTAGATGCATCTATCCCTAACATCATTTGCTATCTGTTACATCTTTACAAGTGCAATCTAGCGTACACTTCCATTCGGATACATCTATCCGCCATAGCAGCTTATCTTCAGAACAGGCAGCATCTCTCTGTCTTCAGAGTGCCTGCCATTAAAGCTTTTCTTGAAGGCCTGAAACGAGTCATTCCCCCAAGAACACCGCCAGCTCCGGTGTGGAACCTCAATGTGGTCCTCACCAGGCTGATGGGACCACCTTTTGAGCCACTACACTCGTGTGAACTCCAGTTCCTAACGTGGAAAGTAGCTTTCCTAATAGCTATTACGTCACTGAGGCGTGTTAGTGAGCTGCAAGCGCTCACAATCCAAGAGCCATTCATTCAGATTCATCCAAATAGGGTGGTACTGCGTACTAACCCCAAATTCCTTCCGAAGGTGGTGTCACAGTTTCATCTCAACCAAACTATTGACTTGCCTGCATTCTTCCAAAACCCGCAAACGGTGGCGGAAAGAATGCTTCATACTTTGGATGTCAGGAGGGCGTTGATGTACTATATTGACAGGACAGAACACTTTAGGAAAACAAAACAGCTTTTTGTTGCCTTCTCTCCACAGCACAAGGGCAACCCTATTTCCAAAGCAGGAATAGCCAGGTGGATTGTTAAGTGCATCCAAATCTGTTATCAAAAGGCTAAACGTACCTTAACAATACCCCCAAGAGCGCACTCCACACGCAAATTGGGGGCATCTATGGCTTTCCTGGGGAACATTCCTTTAGAAGACATTTGCAGAGCAGCCACGTGGGTTACACCACATACCTTTACAAAACACTACTGTGTTGATGTGCATTCCAAGCAGCAAGCAGCTGTAGGACAGGCTGTTCTCAAAACACTTTTTCAAGTTTCTGCAGCTGGCACGGGCAACCGCCGCTAATGGAGGGACTGCTATATATTCTATGCAAAGATATGAATTTAGCAGCCCACATGCCTCGAACTGAATATGCTACTTACCAGTATGCATCTGTTCTTGGCATGTAGGGCTGCTAACATTCATATCGCCCACCCTCCTCCCCGGTGCCTGTCGCAGCTGCAGACATACTCTTGCATTCAATCATTAGCATGGACATCCTTTACACTTTACACTCCATCTCTGCCACAATGGCTAAAAACAATCTGGGAATGGAGCCGATGCCCATGCGCACTGTAGTCCAGGGGAGGAGCCACCTATCTCAGGATACTTCGAAGACTCTTCCAGAACAACAATGTGCGATCATCCGGACCCAACACTAGGTGGCGATCTAATGCAAAGATATGAATGTTAGCAGCCCTACATGCCAAGAACAGATGCATACTGGTAAGTAGCATATTCATTTTTTGGCCTCGGGGCGCTCCCGGGGCGCGTACCGGTGAACGCACGGGTAAGCGCAATGTTACGGCGCGCCCCGGGGCGCGTACCGGGCGGCGTCCCGTTAGCGCTATTCCCGCGAACGAAAACAACATCGTAATGTTTCGCGTAGCCGCGTGATGCGTCATATGACCCACTGCATAAGCGCACCCGGAAGCACGCGAGCGCATACGATCGCGCAACGTCCTGACGCGCTTACACTACGCAGCCCTGGGCGCGCCCCGGAGCGCGACTACGGGCGCGCCCCGGGGCGCGTAGCGTAAGCGCGTCGGGTCATGTGACTTGAAAATAACACTTTTCATTGGTCCAGAACAGTTCTGTTTTCCAAATGATGAAAGACTCCACCTTCTTTCCTTATTCTGACTTTGTCCTTTGACTGAGGAAGACCTGTTTGAACAACTATTTTGTACTTTAAAATGGCTACAGTAGCAGGAGCAGCTGGAGCATCTGCACCACCACCACCAACAGGACCACCACAACATTACATTGGTGGTCAAGAAGAGGAGGAGGAGGAGGAGGAGGAGGAAGAGGAGGAGGGGAGAAGATGGCTGCATGAAGACAATACCCCATACCAGCCAAGGCCACACATTGTATGGGAGTTTTTTTCTATCCCAGAGGGCAAGAAAAAAGTCAATGCGGCCAAGGTGACTTGCCTAATCTGTGGCATGGAACTTTCTAGGGGCAACCCTAACAAGAAGTATTCTTTTGGTAATAATACCATGATTAGACACATGACCCGCAAGCATCCGAACAACTATTCTCGTGCAGAGATGAGGGAACTGGCCAGAAACCTCCCCCAATCTTCAAGGACCACCTCCAAAAGAAAGCAACCCACTCCATCGGGACCAGAGACAACGGAGACGATGCCTTGCATTCAATCACGATTTGAGGATTTCCGAATAACATGTATTTATTGTGGTAAGCTCATCTCCTATGGTGAAAAGAGCGTAAAGCACATCGTCCTTGCTGGTGACAACCACAATTGCCCCAAAAAACCCTAATTTTTTCCGGTTTTTGTTTTTTGCTCCAGTTGAGCCATTTTCAATTCCCTTTTTTTTGTTTCTCCCCATAAAAAATACAAAAAAAATATAAAACTGTTCAGAAAAGCCAAAAAAAGTACAAAATGTTCAAAAAAACAATAAAAAAAATATAAAACAACAAAAAGGAAAAAAAACAGTTCTTTTTAGAACTACCTTTAATTTATAAAAAATAAACCTATATTTGTAAAGAATCTGTCAATTTTTTTTCCTCAGGGTACGCGCACCGGGGCGCGCACCCCCCAAAAAGAAAAAAAAATTAATGAAGGAGTTAGCATGAGGGAAGAACACAAAGAGAGTAATGTTAAGAGAAAGAGAGCTAGAGGGAGAAACACAGAGGGATTGTTTATTACATAGTAAAAAACAGAGAAGGTGTAATAGGGTGAAAGTGAGAAGTAAAATGAATAAGGGAGCGAAAGAAGGGAAGAGAGAGGAAGAAGACTAAAGTAGAAATAGTGGGAGAATGTGAGTGGCTGTTGAAAGAAAAAGAAAGGACACTAAAAAATGGTGAATGAAGGGTAGTGACGGAACCGGGATAAATGAACAACGGTGAGGGAGGGTGAAAAAGAGCAGTGAGTGTAAGTAAAGACTGGTGAAAGAGGGTGAAAAATTGAATTAGGATAAGACATGGGGAGTGACAAAGAGAAAGGACAGAGAGAGTAAAGGAAACAGTGCCTGAATGGGTCTGAGTGAAACGGCAAAGAAAGGTAAGTAATGCAGTGTGTGTGACTTATAAGGAGTCAGTGGGTGTAGGTTGGGGTGTGGGTGTGTAAGGTGTCTGTGGCTGTGGGTGAGTGGGGTGTTTCGGTGTGGGTGGAGGTGAGGGTGTGTGAGATGTGAGGGGTGTGTGGGTGTGGGGGGTATGTGTGTGGGATGTATGTGTGTATGGAATGTGTGTGTTTGTGTGAGAAGTGTGTGTGGGGGGGGTGTGTATGAGGTGTGTGTGGGGGGTGTATGTCAGAGGTGTGTGTATGTGTTGGGAGGGGGATGAGGTGTGTGTGTAGGAGTGAAGTAAATAATTAAGAAAAAGAGAATGAGTGAAGAAGCAAAGGAAGGGAACAGAGGGTAAGTGAAGTAAAGAATGGGAACTGAAAGAAGTTGAATATGAGAGGGGAAATAGGGAAAGGGGAGTAAACATGGAGAATAAGTGAGGGAAGCAGAGTAAAGAAACAGGAGTGAGGTTCGTTGAGAAAATATTAGTGAGGTTAAAGCAAAGGGTGATGACAAACTACATTTTTTTAGTCACTCTTACCATATAATAAATGTAACTTTAATTACATTTTTTTACTACACTTTGTATCTGTGAAAGAGAGAAGAAAAAAATAAGTTATAATTAGTAACATATGTATTCTAAATTAAAAGATACAAATGAAGAGGTTAAAAATCATAACAGTGTATTTAGAAATAAAGTAAGAGTGAAGGACACAGAGGGAAATAAAGTAAGGTAAAAGGACAAAAAGAGAGAAAAAGAAATGGAAGGAGAGCAAATTACTAAGAGTAAGGCATATAGATTCACTGACAGAGAGGAAGAGAAGAAAACAGAGAAATGAACTGAAGGTAAGAAAGATACTAAAACAATGTCAGTTAGCAAAACTAAATCAGGAAACAGTAGTAAGTAAAAAGATAATGACTGAGACGGAAAAGAGTCTAATGAAGGATGCATTTAGAAGAATGAGGAATAGAAGATAACTGGGAGTAAGTGAAGAACAGTCATAGAGTGAAGGGATGGAGGGAGAGATGAGGGAAATGGAGTGAGGAAGTTAGTAGACACACACTAAGAGAAAAACTGAGTGA
Source organism: Lissotriton helveticus (assembly GCF_964261635.1). Lineage (NCBI taxonomy): Eukaryota > Metazoa > Chordata > Amphibia > Caudata > Salamandridae > Lissotriton > Lissotriton helveticus. Next base: position 912,484,668 of record NC_136069.1, read on the forward strand.
GGTGGAGTACAATGAGTGAGCAAAGGAAATGAGTAAGGGAGCAAAAAAAGGAAAGAGAGGAGAAGATGACTAAAACAGTGGTACTGAGAGAAAATAATTTGGTGATGAAAGTAAAGAGAAGGACATTGAAAGAAAGGAAATGCGGGATAGTAATGGAACCAGAGTAAAAGAAATGGGATGAAGAACGATGAGAGAGGAGCAGTGAAGTTGTTGTAAAAGAAATGATAGAAGGTAGATAAACACAAGTGAACATAACACAAGGAGAGTGAGGCACTGAGGACATAGAGGTAGTGAACGAAAAATAGAGAAGAGGTTAAAAGAAAGGCGCAAACAAAGATAAGCGAGGGAGAGTGGGTGATTTATAGTGATAGAGTGCGACAATACTGCTGAGTGAGTAAACCGGAATTACTAAAAGAGCAAGGGAGGAAAATACGGAAAAGGGAAGTAAAGCAGAGAGACTGAAAGCTGAAAAGTTATGCAAAGGAGAGAGGGGATGCAGACAGTTGAAATGAGAATGAGGGGTTGTCAAAGAAGTGGAGTAAAGGAACGGGGGTTGCAGAGAGTGAGAGAAAGACATTATAAGTGAGTAAAAAGAGCTGAAAGAGGATGGAAAAAGGAAAGTGAGTGTCAGACAATGGGAATACAATTTAATTTACACAATCCAAAGTATAGAATAACTTGTACAACATGTTACATAGTTTATTTTTGCTGTTCTCAGAATATATTGAATTTCACTTAAAACAGTGAGTTCAAATTACTCATCATATGACAGCGGGAAAAAAAACACAATCTAAAAGATTGTGTTTTAAAAAAAACCTTAGATACTGACAAATGAAAAATGTACACTAATCTTTGATTGACTTACTTTTCCTTTAGGCCAAATAGTATATCATGGAGGTCCTTTTCTCGTTGCAAAGTACTCTGCTGTTCACTAAAAAAGCCATTTCATCGACTTTCTAGAAGAAAAGCTCCAAGAACATCTGAAATATTTTCATTATTTTTATATACTCTTTTTTTTCAGTCATGACTCTTTACTCATTCCTGTACCTTCTCTTTTGGCCAAATAGTGTCAGATGTATGAGTATATTTTCAAATTAATTCTAAGAAACTCTGAAATTATCGTTTTTCCGACGTTCTGAAAGAAAGGCTCATACAACATTTTCACAATATTTAAGTATTTGTAAAACCATCTCTGACTCACTCATGTTCATCATTTTGTATAATACTGATATCACTTACTATGAGAGCCACTTACAGTACCTATATGACAAGTCAATTTTATATATTACCTGGATCACTTTTACTCAGAATATATTTTTAAACAGCAAAATAACCTTTATTAACTGCTCCAGTCTTCATAGGCCAATTACCTTTACTTAAATTTTGGTTCTAAAAACACTAGGTATGATTTTTTTAAGTCAAAAGGCAAACGTTGTTTGAAAGTCAAATGACTGTCATTACAGTGGGTCCAACCTCTACGACTTTTTAAAAAGCATGTGTAATGCCCTGATGTTGTTGAAGGACCGTCATGATAAATAATAGCTACAGTTGCAAAGGTTCTTCCTGATATTGATAACTGAGAAGCCACAACATTTTTAGGTCTCGCCTGTCGATGCGCATGCGCATCGAGCAAGGCGAGAGTATTGGCACTTATCCGCTCTTTATCCACACTGCAAGGAATCGTGGCGATTCCTTGCAGTGCACGAGAAATTTAAGCTCAATGCGCATGCGCATTGAGCTTAAATGCGCGTGCACATGCCCCCAGCCTTGCCTACTCTCTCTCACAGCCTCCCCCAGCTCCGCCCCCTCACTACTTGATTGCACGGCCGCTAGGCCGTGCCTCCCCTACTCTCCTCCCCCCTCCTCCTCTCCTCCCCTGCCTGCCTGCCGCTAGGCCGTGCCTCCCCTACTCTCCTCCCCCCTCCTCCTCCTACTCTCCTCCCCTGCCTGCCTGCCGTTTCGCACCTCTCCCCTCTCCGCCCCCTCCCCTGCCCGCCCCCTCCCCTGCCCGCCGTGTTACGGTGAAAGGCTTGTTTTTTGTTTGTATAATTTAACCCGCTCCGCCCCCTCCCCTTCCCTCCGTGTCGCATTTCTCCTCCCCCCTCCCCTCTCTTCCGTCCGTCCGTCTTGTTTTCTTTCTCTCCTGCCTCTTGTTATCATTTTTCAACCATGCGGCTTAGTGGGCATCACACTGGGGCGCAGTTGTGGCACGACTTGCGGTGCACGCCAGTGCATCAGTTTATTTCGTTACCGCCTCCCGTTTTTTTAGGTTTACATCAATTACTTTGTTTCTAGAGGCGTTTCCATATCATCAATACGTCATCTAACAGGCGTGTTTACTAGGCGTTTTCATTTACTATTTGGTCCTCACTATCGCCTGTTAAAGGGATATCCCCCCTAGGGGCGGCGTTCTAGCTACCTCAGCATTGCTTTAACCATAACGATTGGCCCTTATAGAAAGAGACAGATGGCGCACATTGGGTCATTTCGTATTGCCAACGGCTGCGGGACGCCATCACTCATCCTTTATGCGGCTCCCGGAGGTTGTCATACATAGAACGGAATATCTTTTTCTCCGGTAAGGAAGCGTTTCTCGCCCGTTAGTAAACCCCATTCTGTTTTAATTAATTATATACCGAATAACAATCTACAACCTATTTGGGTTTGTTTTATTCACCTTTATTTTTAGAAACGCAAACCTGGCGTGGTGATACATCCTCCCACTCCTCCATTACGACGGCAAGCTCCTATGACTCTTTATTGATCTAGACGATAACAGTAACAGTTTTCATATTTGTTTTCGGTAACATTAGATTATCAGCTTTAACGCAACGTGTCGCTTAATTCGGTTCTAGCCGAGTCGTCGGGGGTAGTAAACGCAATACCAATGAAACCATACACAGCAAAACAAGAACGTTTTTGTCTTGTGCTTATCTGTCCTGCGTCTAAAGTATTTTGTTTCCTTAAAGGCAATAGGGATGGAACGTTCGGCGCCTGGAATGCTTGGATTGGCGCTATTTTGGCTCGTCAGTTCCCATGAGAAAATGGCTGAGCCAGAGCTAGACATCGGGCCCGAGCCAGCCGCGAGACCTCCTTTTCTTGCCCACCTTTACTTCCAAGCACGACAAGCCCTGCTAGATAAGTTGCTCTGAAAGTGAACCTGGTGTCGATGGGTACAGAGAGGTGAAGTGCATTCTTATGCAACGATTTCCATTGCATGACCTGTTTTGTAATAGCCGTTCGTCAGAGTGCATGAGTCATTCAAATATTCGTTCTTAGGAATATAGGCCTAATGGCTATCTATTTCCAGTGCCAGGTGTTGTCATGATCATAAAGCCACGGTTTTTTATTTAATACACATGTTTACATGGCCATTCGTGCTACTCCATGACAGCATTGCCACCGCATAATTAACAATACGAAGGACCCTCATTAACGTGGCAGGAGGTAGCTTGGGTACTAATATGATGCTATTTGGCTGCTGGATGGGGGTTGCTTAGTGGGAGTTGAGGGGCATTGTTTTATCCATTTGCAAAACTCGTGCTTTAGGCCATATTTGTGTGCTGCACCCGAGTAACCCTTTCTGAGTTAATGTGCTGAGCATGATGTATAGCTAAGCTGTGCTGTTCTATTTTACGTAGGCCACTACCTTACATTATTGCTCCAATAAAAATATTTTTTTTTAACGTGGCAAGAGGTTTATATTTAGTTAAAGATACAAAGGAAAACATTATAAAATTCCTTCTTTACCGATTTTTCTCTAGAAGCAAAGAAGAAAAGAAGTAACAAATAATCCAATATGGATGTCAAAGGGCAAAATCATACATTAATAGTTTAGAGAACAGCAGATTTAGAGTATTTGGAATACATTATCTTCACTCTGTGTATTTTATAGACTGTAAACATTCCTCAAAGTTAGTGTGAGAAGCTGGCTTGGTATATTGTATTGTATTGTATTGTAATTCTTCACTCACCCTCAACCCCTCACCCTCACTCACCCTCAACGCCTCACCCTCAATCACCCTCAACCCCTCACCCACCTTCACTCACCCTCACTCACCCTCACCCTCACTCACCCTCACCCACCCTCAACCCCTCATCCTCACTCACCCTCACTCACCCTCAACCCCTCATCCTCACTCACCCTCAACCCCTCACCCTCACTCACCCTCAACCCCTCACCCTCACTCACCCCCACTCACCCTCAACCCCTCACCCTCAACCCCTCACCCTCACTCACCCTCAACCCCTCACCCACCCTCAACCCCTCACCCTCAATCCCTCACCCTCACTCACCCTCACTCACCCACACTCACCCTCACTCACACTCACCCACCCTCACTCACCCTCACCCTCACTCACCTTCACCCTCAACCCCTCACCCTCACTCACCCCCCCTCACCCTCAACCCCTCACCCTCAACCCCTCACCCTCCCTCACCCTCACTCACCCTCAACCCCTCACCCTCACTCACCCTCAACCCCTCACCCTCACTCACCCTCAACCCCTCACCCTCAACCCCTCACCCTCAACCCCTCACCCTCAATCCCTCACCCACACTCACCCACACTCACCCCCACTCACCCCCACTCACCCCCACTCACCCTCACTCACCCTCACTCACCCTCACTCACCCTCACTCACCCTCACTCACCCTCACCCTCACTCACCCTCACTCACCCTCACCCTCACTCACCCTCACTCACCCTCACTCACCCTCACCCCCTCACCCTCACTCACCCTCACTCACCCTCACCCTCACTCACCCTCAACCCCTCACCCTCACTCACCCTCAACCCCTCACCCTCACTCACCCTCAACCCCTCACCCACCCTCAACCCCTCACCCTCAACCCCTCACTCACCCTCACTCACCCTCAACCCCTCACTCACCCTCACTCACCCTCACCCTCAACCCCTCAGCCTCACCCACCCTCAACCCCTCACCCTCACTCACCCTCAACCTCATGCTAAAGATTTTAAAAAAAAAACCATAAACAATTCTAAAAGCACTAACTCTAATGCTGCGAGACCTATTGCATTTCTAATGCTTGTTAATAGAAGTTGACAATTTACTTCCATCAGGTCTACATCGTTGGACATTAAAATGACATATTTACCATAAGTTTGTAAATATAATGTGGACAGCATTGCAGACTTACATTGGGTACACACCATATTGTGATCAGCTGCTTTAACTAGATTATTAAAAGGCACTGATTTGCAGTCTGGTAAAGTCAAATATATAAATCTTTCAGTGTCTATTCTAGTACTACTTGATAAACTACAGTTGTCGCAGTCATGCTGCCATTGATAAGAAAGGCTAAAAAGATTTTTTAGATCTACACCTTCATCTTCCAAAACATCAAACATATACATTCAAAATTCCTGACAATCCTGCTGAATAATCTGTGAAAATTGATTTTGACCAGAACATATGTCTAGAAGATTTCTAATTTCTGAAACACTTTCTATTTTTGCTCTATCACTGCTACATTTCTCAAACACGGAATTCAATAAACAGCAGAATGTTTGATCCCGATTTTCAACAATCTGTTCTTGTAAATTTTGAAGAAAAAAAACAACATTAAGCACTACATTAGCATAGCAGTTGACACCAGAACTGTTTTCAAACTGAAATCCAACATCTTCAACAGAATCCTTTTTCTTTCTGCTTACAATTACAGTTTCATCTACTTTTTGTCTTTTTGCTACTACCTCACTGCAATTATTCTCATTTCTTCTTTTTCGGCCTACCACATGTTTTTCAAACAGAGGATATTGAGGCAAATGTGGAGCATACTCTCTTCTTAACCTATTGTATTCTTTAACACAATCTAGATCAGCACAAATCTTTGTTTCATCACACTCAATCAAGTACAATCCTGATAAAGTTCTGACTCGTGATAATGCCACATATGCCATTCCCTCTTTAAACACAGAACTTCCAATGTTCACCAAAGCACTATCTACACTTAAACCTTGAGATTTATGAATTGTCACCGCATACGCCAAACAAATAGGAAACTGTTTTCGGCGAACATATAAGTCTTTCACAAGCAAAAACCTAGCTGAACAATTTTGTTCTATTTCGTCAATGCCATCAAATTTAATTTTTAAAATTTCAATTCCATCTCTATTTTTGTAATTCACAAAACCAACAACATGACCCATTGCTCCATTTACCAGACCTCTTTCAACATTTAAATTCCTTCTCAAAATGATACGACAATTTAAACACACTTTCAGAGTCTTTTCAAAACCAGCAGTTTTAGATATAGTCTTCTCTAATGAATCCAATTTTGATTTCAAATTTTCAGACAAAATAATTGTTGCTCCCATATGCTCTATTTTATCTGTAGCTTCCAGTTTCACTATCTCTTCATTTTCTAACTTTAACATTTTGTTGTTGAACATGGAACATTCTTTCAGAGTTGGCATCAAACATATGCCAGATTTCTTCTCGTTAATTTTCTTAAAAATATTCTCTGGAAGAATGTTTTCATTTGGGTACAAATTTGAAATTAATCGTCCATGTAAAGCTTCTTTCCCATGCTGACTTACTGTTCCGATTCTTACATCTTGTAGAATATTTTTATAATCTTCATCCTTTGCCTGCCGCATATTTTGGAGTAGTTCTGCATATTTGAAATTTAACCATATATTAACGTTTCCAATACTTCCTAGGCACTTCTTGGTATCTTCATGCGTGACCATTTTAAACACTGGTTGTCCTTTCACTGGAGTCAACTGCAGTAGATCTCTAAAAACAATAATGTGTTTCCCTCCAAATAACACATCATACTCTGTTGTAAGAATTTCTTGCATTCTCAAATGCACAAAAGCAAGCATTAGATTTGAGTCCATGCTTACTTCATCAAAGATAAGAAGTTTTATTTTCTTCAGGACTCTCAACTTCGAAATGCGCATCTCCAGATAGCTTGTGGTATTGCAATTTGTTATCATGCTCCACTGGCAGCATCAGTAAATGATGTAAAGTAATCCCTTTAATATTATGTGCTGCCAGCCCAGTTGGAGCGGTAACAACACAAGATAGCGGTGATTCAGTCCTTTTCTGCAGACAAGTTGCAATTGCTTTAATCAGAAAACTTTTTCCAGTTCCCGCTTCTCCACTCACGTACAGTTGGACAGGCTTAAATGATGTACATGAGCACTCTTTTTTTCTCATGAGTGAATCCATGTTCAATCTGTACTGTGACTTCGTCATATATCTGCTTCTGCTCAAGGTTTAGTTGTTTCACTAAATCTTCTAAGTTAACTACATAATCTTGAGCTTGTTCCATAGCTCTTTCCACCTCATCCATGGCAGTGGCAGTTTCATTTTGGATAATTGGTCCTCCTAGTGGATCCTGACTCAATGAAGCAGAACTCTGACTGTCTTGAGAACTGTCTCTAGCAATCTCTACAGCAATTGTGGCTTCTTGCTCTATTTCTTCGTTCAACATTTGCAGATAATTTGGAAAAACAGGACATTCTATGGTATCCTTGGTTGCATTAAAAGAATCTTCATAACGGAGAAAATCTCCAAGTAGTTCCTCTTCTGTACGCCATGGCTTAAAGAGTTGCAAAAGAGCTAAATAGTAAAATTCCCTTTTCTCTGGATTTTCGCAACTCATTTTTCGATGATTAATCAAATGGCCTTTTCTCTGCTTCACTAGACATCCTTCACACCCAATGATAGCATATATTCCATTGTTGATACCTTCTCTGATGGTCCTCTTATAAATATAGTTTTGCAGAACTTCATACAAACAACTATTCTCAAGATGACTACTTCTATTTGGATAGTATGTATCCAACATGTTTGTCTTCAAAATATCTGTACTTTCTGGTTCTTTCTCTGCCAAATACTCTATTTCTTGTACAGATTTCAAAACTCGGTTTCGTGTTGCAGCAAGACCTAGACTCACCCAAATGATGGTTCTAGATTTGGCATAGAGACTTGCTGATGACAATCGATCAGAACATTCATATGCTCCAATTTCTCGATGCAACAACATCTTCAGACTGTAACTGTATAATTTCTTGCTTAGACTCTTTTCATGTGAAATGCCCTCCCACATTTCCTTCAGTTCTGTCTTTTCTTTTTTTGTGATGTAAGACGTCACATATCGAGCCACAGCAATAGAGTTGTCAGCAACGAACTGAATATCCATGTTAGCATTCCACATGGACAAAATCACTGGGTTGTAGTCGTTGATGTACTTTGACTCTTCTTTTCTTTCTAAATTGTATGTATTTTTGGGTGATTTCCTCGTCACAGTATGTCGCAGAGAAGACATCAAATTATTTACTCTTCCTTTAGAAATCACTGGTCGTGGAAAGCCGAAACGACATTTTGTGTAGAACTTGTCCTTGTTTCTGAATTTTCGACGGCAGTACTTTCCACAACGATGGGATTGAAAGCGTAAAACTTGTTGCCTTAAACTGTTTTCCTCTAGTTTTCGGAACAGCACATGTTGAATACTCTTCAATGAACCTCATCACTGTCTCATCCGAATCTGTTCCAAATTTGGGTGCATCTTTAATCCACAACAACATATGTATGTGAGGAGCATTTCTCGCTTGATACTCCTTTCTCCAGAAGTAATCCAAAACCTCTCCAAGGGGAGGATTTTTTTGTTGGTAATAAAAGACATAGCTTCAAATCTATGATTGAAATATCTGCATACATTCACTGGATCCAAAGAACACAGTTCTCCAGGAGTTTTGAATTCTATATTTTGTATATTTGCATTTGCCTCTCGTAGAAATTGAAGTAAGTCGTCCCATGCATACTCGGCACAGCTAAGAGTGAGGAACCATGTAGGAGTTCCTAAGTTTCTTAGCATACATTTCAATTCCCCATGACGACGGTACCAATACTCGTTTGTACCACGCTGACATGCCATGAGATTGATTAGCTGAGATTCCAAAATACTGTCTTGCAGATTGACTTTCTCCATGAAGCCCCTCGCCGAAACATTTTGCAGATGTGATCCACTTTTCAGTATATGGTTTACTGCATAAGAAAGCCCAGACAAGTCACTTTCATACAGTAGATGAAACAAATAAGGAATGCATTGACGAAACCTTGGATCTTCAGCATATAATCTTACAGTTCGATATTCAGATGCAGGAATTTGAAGTGGTTGATCGTCATATCGTCCACCTCGACCTGTTGGAAATAGCTGTGGAAAACAACTAGCTTCCAAACTTTCTTCCCATTCACTAATGGGACTTCCTTTTGCTGCTTTCATTTGAAACAATTCAATTGCATTCCCCATTACTTCTTTGGAATGCAAAGGATGAACAGTATAATGTTCATATATTTCTTCACTTCTAGACACATCAACTTTTTCAATTTGGCCGGCTGAACAATCACTGTCTTCATCTGCAGCTGTTTCCTCTGCTTCAACACATACATGTTTGTAGTACTCATTGTTTTTGACCAAATACAACGTTGCCTTTTTGACTTTCCTAACATCCACTAAATCTTGCCAGATTTTCTTACTCTTTGTCGGAACCCCATTAACTAGAATAACTAAAGGTTCCTCTTCTACTTTTTCTATACCAATTGTATCAATATTTTTTTTTAAATCTAGAGGCAAATAAACAACTCTTCCCTTTAATCCTCTCTGCAAATTTCCCTATCCCTATCTTAGGCTCCATGCGAACAATAGCCTGAAAAGGATGGACACATTGATTCAAAATAGACTCATATGTATTTAAATCCATCAATTCACGGGGAATGTCTACCAACTCCAGATTATTATGAACAGCTCTAGCAGGCATTCTGTTTTGATTTAATTTATCATAACAATATTTAAAAATACACTGATCAGAACTCAAATCAAAACAATTCTCCACCCACAAATAAGTTGCAAAATCCTTCCACTCATAATTATTTATCTTTTCACTGTTTACGTATAAATCAACTAATCTAGTTTGATGCTTATAATGACTTCGTCGACAACACACACAAGTAAAATTCGGCCTTTCACTTGATTTCACCTTAAACCTGGTAATTTCCTGGTCAAACTTTTCTGTACTTGAAATCTGTACATTGTCTTCCACATTACCTTGAATTTCTGTGTTAATTTCTACACTGTCCTCTTTTTCACCAAATTAACAAATCTCAATTTCTTCACAAATCTTCTTCACATCTAATTCAGTTCCATGCAAAAGAGCACTGTTTAATTGTTTAAGCTTAAGTGCTGGACTTTTTGCATAATACAACATTCTCACTAATTTCCTCATTTTGGTATGATGCACTGCTAACATCCTAAAATGATGAAAAACACTCTGACAGACTTTTCTAGAAAGACAAGCCAATGAATGCCCTTGCAAACCTGTGTTTTCTCTCACTCTGCAAGGATCTAAGTCTTGCAACAAGTTCATTTTCTGCTTTAGACTTTTCCTACTATATGTACGTAAGAAATTACAAAACAAATCAATTGGTTCCTGTCGCACACTACAAATACGACTACACTTCCAAGTGTACACTGGACCCTTACTACGTCTCCCTAAAACTTCATCAGTTAACACCTCTTCTGGTTCTCTAGGCACAAGTTTCTCTTTTTCAATCGGACAACCGTCTTTCACCTCATATGCTCGACCACTGGTGTCCACTGCATGCACTAAATCATTCTCCTGGAAGTAACTCTCCTCATTAAAAAATGGCTCACAACTTGAACTGTGCATCCATTCTCCTGAAAAAACTTTACAAAAATTAGTCCGATTAATTACTCTTTTCCATCTACTGTTTGATTTGAAAACATCAATTGTCTTGTTAAGTGTCCTAATTCTATTGATTATTAAAATAAATAATTTTTTCTTAACTTCAAAATCCTGATCAACAATCTTCTCTACACTTTTCTTTTTCTTATAAAAAGCAGCTCTCTGTTTACCTTTCCTAATGTTTTTTAACAAATTTAAAACCACCCTATTGCGAAACATTCGTTTACGAATGTCTCTAAACTGATTCTGCCTTCTATTCCTATACATATTATTCTCTCCTGCTCCAGTAGTAAGAATTTTTGAGGGCCTCTCCTTCCTTTTCAAATTTACTCTCTCATTCTCTTTTTCTACATGCTGTCCAACATTTTTTTTTGATCTACATATGTTCCGTAAGAAAGACTTAGTTGTCTTACCAGGAGCTTTTTTCCTGTTTTTTGAAGTATTTGTTGTGGAAGAGTGCTGTAATTCCATTGCTGTTTTTGTTTTTTTGAGCTTATCTTTTCTTCTCCTTTCCCTTGAGGGCATCTTTCCTTACTCTTGAAATCTTGATTTCAATCTGTGTTAATGAAAAAAATGGCACATTATAGACCACTATTACCAAACAACAAAGCAATGACAAAAAGCAAACGGTCTATTCAGGGTTACAGATCAGGTGAGGATTCTCCAGGGGTGCAGAAGAGGTGAGACCTGTATTGAAGAGTGTAGTGGAAGAGAGGTCTGTCCACAGGTACAAAGAAGGTGAGACCTGTGTCTAAGAGTGCAGTAGGGGATAGGCTTCATGAAGTCTAGTCCACTGCACTCTTACACACCGGCTTCACCACCTATGCTTCCCAGGAAAGGCCTCTCTCCCACTACAGTCTTGAACATAGGCCTCACCTCCTCTGTACCTCTAGACATGCCTCACCCCATCTGCACAATCTACTTCCTAATCTGACATAACACAAGTGACATCATTGTTAAAAGTTGAAATATATTTATTTAATCATACAGACACTATTTATTCCTTCTCAAAAATCTAAAAGTCATTCATTTGCACCAAAATCGTTTTTTAAATAACATTTTAGACACACAGTGCAGGTCCTATGTACAAGCATTCAGTGTCCATGAGTACAGTGGAAAGGACTGACCTCCTCTCACCCTTCGACAAGCCTTACCTCATCTGTGTCCTCTGGACAGGCCTCAATGTATTGAGTATAATTGATGGTAACTGTGTGCAGATGAGGGGACGCATGTCCATGGGTGTAAATAAGCTGAGGCCTGTTTAAGGATACAGATTAGTTTAAGTCTATTCAGGGTTGCAGATGAGGTGAGGATTGTCTAGGGGTGCAGAAGAGGTGAGGCCTGTATTGAAGAGTGTAGTGGAAGAGAGGTCTGTCCACGGGTACAAAGAAGGTGAGACCTGTGTCTAGGAGTTCAGTGGGGGATAGCCTTCATAAAGCCTAGTCCACTGCACCCTTACACACAGGCTTTACCACCTATGCTTCCCAGGAAAGGCCTCTCTCCCACTACAGTCTTGAACATAGGCCTCACCTCCTTTGTCCCTCTGGACATGCCTCACCTCATCTGCACAATCTACTTCCTACACTGAGTTAACACAGGTAACATCATTGTGAAAGAGTCAAATTGACGCCTGTGTCCAAGAGTGCAGTGGACAGGACTAAACTGGAGTAGTGTGCAAAAAAAGATGACCCTCATTTATGAGGCCCTGCGTCAGTTTTGCACTGCGCATCAGCGGCATAAAACATGTGCCTTGTTACGCCATGTAGGTAGATGCGTCACTTTTTAAACCTCTGCGTCACATTATACCTCTGTCAGGTGTAATGTACACAGAGGGGGCATTCCCCCGCAAAAAGCCTCGTAATAGTGACACAGTGAAATCTATGAGATTTCAATGCGTCACTTTATTACGTCAAAATCTTGCGCCTGCCTCACAGTAGGCGTAAGACTGAGGCAAACGCTTTCACATGGGGCTTTCCCCATGTGAAAGGATGCATTGCTGGAGTTGCGTCACTTTTGTGACACACTCCAGCAATTCGTCACTTTTCCGCTTACAGATACATCAGAAATACTGACTTATCTGTAAGTCCTTGGAACATGATGCGTCATACATTAAATATAACGCATCATTGGTGTCACAAGGAGTGCGCAGTGAAAAATGACTCATCGCTGTTTTCATAAATAAGGCCCTCAGTGTGCTTCCTAATCTGAGGTAACACAGGTGACATGATTGTGAAAGGTTCACATTTTTTTATGTAATCATGCACACACTATTTATTCCTTCTCAAAAATGTAAAAGTCATTCATTTGCCCCAAAATCGATTTTTCAATAACATTTTAGAAACACAGTGCAGGTCCTATGTACAAGCATTCCATTTCAGTACTGGAAAGTCTCTATTTTACAAAATACATTTCCTATCTCTTGCAAACATTCCTACCAACCATTACCCAAAAAATAACACAAACCAACAGCAAACAAACTCAGTCTGCTTCCTAATCTGAGGTAACACAGGTGACATGATTGAGAAAGGTTCAAATATTTTTATGTAATCATGCACACACTATTTATTCCTTCTCAAAAATCTAAAACCAATTGCTTTGCCCCAAAATCGTTTTTTGAATAACATTTTACAAACAGAGTGCAGATCCTATGTACAAGCATTCCATTTCAGTACTGAAAACTCACTATTTTACAAAATACATTTCCTCTCTCTTGCAAACATTCCTACCAAGCATTACCCAAAAAATAACACAAACCAACAGCAAACAAACTCAGTCTACTTCCCAATCTGAGGTAACACAGGTGACATGTTTGTTAAAGATTCAAATATTTTTATGTAATTATGCACACACTATTTATTCCTTCTTAAAAATGTAAAACCATTGATTTGCACTAAAATCGTTTTTCAATTAACATTTTAGGAACAGAGCACATGTCCTATGTTCAAGCATTCATTTTCACTACTGAAACCCATTGATTTGCACTAAAATAATTTTTCAATTACCATTTTAGGAACAGAACACAGGTCCTATGTACAAGCATTCATTTTCACTACTGAAACCCACTGATTTGCACTAAAATCGTTTTTCCATTAACATTTTAGGAACAGAACACAGGTCCTATGTACAAGCATTCATTTTCACTACTGAAACCCATTGATTTGCCCTAAAATCGTTTTTCAATTAACATTTTAGGAACAGAGCACAGATCCTATTTACAAGCATTCATTTTCACTACTGAAACTCATTGATTTGCACTAAAATCGTTTTTCAATTAACATTTTAGATACAGAGCGCAGGTCCTATGTACAACCATTCAACTTCACTACTGAAACCTCACTATTTCACAAAATACAAATCCTCTATCTTGCAAATATTGAAACCATTGCAGTTTCAAAAAGCATCACACAAACCAACAGCAAAGAAACTCAATGTGCTTCTTAATCTGAACTCTCTTTCTATATTAAATGAATCATAACTCACCTTTACAAATGCTTTGGGAGATTGAGAACAGTGTCAGATACACACACCAATATTTCTTTAGCAGAGCAAAAGGTATGTTCTCCAGGCACTGCAACCATGAATGGCACAGAAAACCTCTAATTCTACACACATATCCCTTTTTGTTAACCAATTAAAACTCTTCCCTCTCTATTTTCAAACCAACACCCTTCCCCCCCCTCAGCCCTTTCTACCTGTTACCATAGCAACTCCCTCCTCACTGAGCTCTCAGGGTTAAAAGTTTATTCTACAATGTTGCAAATGAAATCAGCAAGGATGTTTGACATCTCAATACCCCAGCTTATGAGGTGCAATGTTTCTTTAAATGACTTTTTCTTAACCATTCAAATTACTTCTTTCACAGAACCATGCACCTTAACTTTCAGTTGTCAACTTTCTGAATCCACCAATCATTGCTTATGATTCAAGAGCACTGAAACTCCACAGTTTTTTTTTTTGCAAACTCCTACTGTTCCAGCTGCCATTTTATTCCTACACTTCATCTGACTGCACCAGAACCTCCTCTCACCATGTATTCTGTCTGGATTATTGGACATAGCTATATCCACTGGGCTCAAAGGTATGCAGCGACCAGAAATGTTCACAACCTTGACTTACCAAATGTAGACATAAAATGGATTGGCCAAAGAGGATTGAGATGTCATCAATTGATACCATTGGTGAAAACCTTTTTGCATCTGCCACACCCTAATCTCATAATTCTGCACTGTGGTGGAAATGACTTAGGCACTTTGACTGGGGTAGGTCTGGAAATGCTTTTAAAGGACACCTTTGAGCAATTGATGGTACTTTTTCCTCAAACTGCCTTGGTATATTCCAATATATGCCAAAGACAGAAATGGAAGTGGTCCAACCAATTTTGTCCACAATTTGAGAAAGCACGGAAACATGTGAATAAATCTGTTTCTGCTTACATGAGAGACTATGGAATGGGTTCAATATACAACAACAACTTGCGTTACAACATGCAAGATATCTACAGAGGAGATGGTGTGCACTTCTCAGATGAGGGGAATAGAATATTCCTCCTGAATATAAGACAGTGCATTGGAACCTACTTGTAGGTACCTAAATCAGCCACAGAACCCAAAAGCTCTTTTCAGAGCTACCCTACCTCTGATCACTCAAAATGATTATTTTTCTCTAACTTTTTTCACTGTTTTTCACCAAAGTACGCTCCCCGGTACGCTCCCCGGTGCGCGTACCGGGTGCTCCCCCCGCGAAAAATGAAATTTTTTTTTTGGGCCTATATGGGCCTCCTAAGCCCCCCTCAGAAAACCTAGGGGCCAGGGGGTGTCTACCGTGTCCCCTTTTACCCATTCCCAACATTGTTTGTCCTCCATCTTGTGTCTCAAATCTATCAAAACACAAGATGGAGGACTCCCGTTGCGCTGCCGGTACGCGTACCGGGGCGCGCACTGGGAAGCGCTCCCAAAAAATGTAAAAGTCAATTTACATAAAAACCACTGGAGACACTTTCACCAAATATAGAATAGGCCCTACTACATACCAGTCCCTACCATTTTCCCAAATTTGGTGGAATTCCATTGAGCCATTTGAGCTGTGGCACTGTCTAAATATCCTGAGGTAAATTACATGACAAAAACACCTATGAAGTGTTAGAATTTACAACCAATCAAAATGTTACTTTCATTTTCTACTTTTTTTTCCTGACATTTGATTGGTTATGTACATGAATATAAATGAAAAATGAGAGGGAAACGGCCATTTTGACTACAACTACCTGAGGTACATGTTGAAAGGATTTTCACATTTTTTCTTCTTCACCTCTCTGTAAAGTAAGTTGTTAATTTGTAAGGGGCACTTTAAGTTAATTTGTAAAAACGTTTTCTGATAGTTATTTACTGTCCCTCTGTTATAGTTATAGATAGAGATAGGCTCATCTGTTATAATTATGGATTGACTTAGGCTTCTCTGCTATAATTATGAATTTACTTAGGCTTCTTCACAGGCACTTTTTTATATTTCTACTTCCTGCCTGTTACCATACACTGCCCAAAGTTAACTTCACTGTTAAAAAAATCAGAACTACCTGTCTGAACTTAAACCCAACAGTGCTCTAACTCTACTGATATAGTTATTTTTTTATGCAATTTACAGCAAAAAAATGGAAGGGGAGCAAGAAAACATCAGTTTCTTTCGAGATAACATATGAGGAGATTCTTAATGAAGATTTTGTTGAAGAAGATTTTATGGATCAGTCTTTGGATCAACAATTTATTGAATGTTTACAAGATATTGAAACATGCATTTTTGAGGAGATTCCAGATGATCTAATGCTGGAAGTTTTATTGAACTATGAAAATTCTAACCAATACATTTGTATTTAATAATTAAAAATTGTTTGAGACATTATTCATTTTTATATCTAATTCATGAAGTACTACCAAAATGATTATGTTTATATTATAGTATAAAGTGAAACTTACAGTATACTGTGCAATTTTAAAACATCATAAGGGAGCAGGGTAGACTACCCATGATCCCCTAGGTCTTCTCAGGGAGTACTTAAAGGATCTGTTTCTGCTTTCCTGACAGACTATGGTATGGATTCCATATACCACAATAACTTCTATAACAACATGCAAGATATCTACAGAAAAAAAGGTGTACATTGAATTTAAGACTCTGCATTGGTACCTATATGTTGGTACTTAAATCACCCACACAACACAACAACTCTATTCAGAGCTACCCTACCTCTAAGCACTTTAAATTATTATTTTACTGTTTCACTGAGTTTTCCCCATGTGTGGGGGGGAGGCGTGTGTGGGGGATGTGTGGGGTGTGTCTGTGAGGTGTGTGTGTGTGTGGGGGGGTGAGGTGTGTAGGTGTGTGGGGGTGTGGGGGTGTAAGGTGTGTGTGTGGATGTGGGGTGTTTGGGAGTAGGTAGAGGTTTGGGGGTATGTGTGTAGGACGTGTGTAGGATGTGTGTGTATGTGTGGGATGTGTGTGTGTGTCTGTGAGGTGTGTGTGTGTGGGGGGGGAGGTGGGGGGGGATGTGTGGGATGTGTCTGTGAGGTGTCTGTGTGTGTATGTGTGGGGGGGGTGAGGTGTGTGTGAGAGTGTGGGTGTGTGGGGTGTGTGGGTGTGGATGTGTAAGGTGTCGGTGTGGGGGTGTGGAGTGTTTCGGTGTGGGTGGAGGTGTACGTGTGTGAGGTATGTGTGGGGGGTGTGGGGTTGTGTGCGTGTGGGTATGTGTGGGACGTACTTGTAGGTACCTAAATCAGCCACAGAACCCAAAAGCTCTTTTCAGAGCTACCCTACCTCTAATCACTCAAAATGATTATTTTACACTACTATTTTCACTATTTTTCACCAAAGTACGCTCCCCGGTACGCTCCGCGGTGCGCGTACCGGGCGCTCCCCCCGCGAAAATCAAAAAAAAAATTTAACAAATTTTGACCCGCAGGACCCTTTTATGGCCCCCACATCAAACCAAGGGGATCAGGGGGGGTCTACCCTGTCCCCTTTTGGTTATTTCCCCCTTTCTTTTTGCCACCTCTTGTGTCTCGATCCTACCGAGACACAAGATGGCGGCCGCTCCGGACTGTTTGGAATGTTTACAGACACCCGAGAGCCAATCAGCTTTCCGGGCGCGAACTCGCGGTGCGCGCATATCTTGTGACATAGCAAAGGCACATCGGGCTACCAGTCCCTACAATTTTGCCAAGTTTCATGGGAATCCATTCAGCCGTTCGGGCTAAAAGTGAGTCCAATCGCCCTATGGAAATTAACATGGGGAAAACACGTTTTGGGACCCCCCTTTTATCTTGGCCCCCGCTTAACGAATCCCCCCCGAACTTTGACCGGAGCGCCGCGAGACAAATTTGAGGAAAATTTCAGGCAGATTCCTCAACCGGCGCCAAAGTTATTCCCAATAGAATGTTGCGATTTCCCCATGGAAAACAATCCTAACTATAACTACCTACTGGCGACCGCCAGTAGGTTATATATATATATATATATATATATAACAGCGCTTTCCAGGCTTGAGGGATCGAGATGTCCGGTGTCCGCCAGTGTCTCAGGCTGACACGAGCAGTGTGAGGTATTTTAACTCCGTTAGGGCGTTACGTCCGAGTGACTGCCATTGCCGTATCTCGGACCTGCATTTACTGGCTGTAGCGGTACGAGGGGACCCAAGGTGGTGACTGTGGACTTGTACATTTTCCGGAGCTTCTTTCACCACCCACTTACCTGCAAACTTTCGTCATGCCCGTCACAACGTGTTCCTCACTTCCCCACACCGCCGACCCAGATGCACATCACTGCTGCATTCTGGGAGTTGAAGTCTGAGTATTTACCCCAGCAACCAACAGGTGTGTCTAATTATCATGGGGGAGGAGGCTTCAGGGCGTGCAAGCACCTATTTAGCAGCAGGATCTGGGCAAGAGGATGAAGGACGCTTTGCAGTGAAGGGCGCTGAGGAAGGCGTAATGCCGAAATGCATCTCCCGCCACTGCGTGATGTACAATAAAGCGTGTTAACCCCTTGGATTCCCCTCTGGCCTCTGATTTCTTCGTGAGGAGGGATGTCACGTCATATATATATATATATATATATATATATATATATATATATATTCACTGAAAAAACCATAGGTTATACACCATATATAGTTAGGAATTAGCATTTAAAAAACCTTATTTTACTCACACAAAACCATTGAAATTCCATATATAGTTAGTTGTACTAACTATATATCGCGCACCCGCAATCCACTGCTGATCATGTCACATATTACATCATTCATGACATGGTCAGTGACATCACTGATGACATCACTGATGACATCACTGATGACATCTCAAATGACATCTCAAATGACATCACTGATGACAACATCCAGTGACTGTATTTTTCTGTAAAGTTAAAATATGTCTTACATATTTAAGAATGAGTGGATGTATAAGTGTCTGGATGAAGGATTTAGTAGGTGCATGACTGACTGTATGAATGAGTGATTAAATGTGTCTCACTGAGTGCATGGGTTAGTGACTAAACTGTCTTAATTTGTGCATCATTATGTCTGTTGTTCTGAAAACTGCTGCATGTGTTGTTCAGTAGCTATATGAGTAACTATATGGGTTATTGATTGGTTGCCCAAGTATTTGTATGGGAGACTGAGTGTGTGTGTGGGTGGCTGGGAGGTGTATGACTCTGTGCATAGATGTGTGAGCAGTTGATTCACTAGATGTATGGGTTCAAAAGTGCATGTGGAAACGGCTGTATGGGCGGTTGACTGTGTGCATCAGTGTATTGGTGAGTGAATGGATATCTCAGTGCTACATGTCAAAGTAAGTACATATGTAAAACACAGTACATGTGAGAGTTGACATATATAAATAACTGTGCAAAAGAGCCAGTGAATGTGTGAGTGGCTGTATGGATCATTGTGAACTTGTATCAGGGATTGTATAAGAGAGTAAATATGTGTTAGTATATGTTTGAATAAGTAAGGTGTGTATAACTGTATAGTTGAGGAAATGGAGGTGTGATTGATTCTTTGCATGACTGACTAGGTGTGTGAGCAACTCCATGGATGAGTGACAGTCTGTGAGTGTCTGTTTACACTGAGTGTATCTAAGGTTATATTAGAGTCTGAAGAGCTTCATCGTATTATCACATGAATGATGTCATCAGTGATGTGATCAGTGATGTCATTTGAGATGTCATCAGTGATGTCATCAGTGATGTCACTGACCATGTCATGAATGATGTAATATGTGACATGATCAGCAGTGGATTGCGGGTGCGCGATATATAGTTAGTACAACTAACTATATATGGAATTTCAATGGTTTTGTGTGAGTAAAATAAGGTTTTTTAAATGCTAATTCCTAACTATATATGGTGTATAACCTATGGTTTTTTCAGTGAATTTTCAAGGTTTTGTAAATGCTAATTCCTAACTATATATGGTCTATAACCTATGGTTTTTTCAGTGAATTTCATTGGTTTTTTAAAAGCTAATATCTATAGCTGTAAAATGTATTCTTCTTTAAATCCAAAAATATATTTTATATGTTTATTAATAATTTTTTTTAAATATTTTTTTTGTTTCGCTCCCGGTCCGCGAACCGGAAAGCTTTCCGTTTGCGCAACTGCCGCTTTAGAAATCAACATCGTGACGCGTCGCGAAAGCGCGACGTATCGCGTTGCCGCGTAATGCGTCTTATGACGTACCGCGTTAGCGCACCCGGAAGTGCCCCGGGGCGCGGACCGAGGCGCGAAGCGCAGCGACCCGGAAGCTATCCGGGGCGCGGACCGGAGCGCGTAACGTAAGCATAACAGGTCATGTGACTTGTTAATAACACTTTTCATTGGTTCATTTCACTTTTGGTTTCATAATCATGTAAGGCTAGGTCAGGTGACCTAAAAATAACACTTTTCATTGGTTGAGAACTATTGTTTTTCCCAAATGATGAAAACCCCTCCTTCTTTCCTCACTCTGACTTTCATCATTGTGAGAGGAAGACCTTTATTAATACTTGAGAAATGGCTTCAGTAGTTGCTTCAGCTGGTGCACTCCCACCACCACCTCCTCATGGGAAGAGAGGACCACCTCCCCAGGTCATGACCAACACAGAGGAGGAAGAAGAAGAAATAGAGGAAGAGGAGAGAGAAGAACCACAGTTCTTGGAAGAGATGCCCCGGGTTTCCCATAGGAAAGCCAGTTTCATCTGGCAGTTTTATTCAATCCCTCCAGGGCAAAAGAAAGTGAATGCGAGGTATGTCACCTGCCTCATCTGCAAAGATAAATTATCAAGAGGGACTGATAAAAAGTATAGTTATGGGAACTATACCATGCATAGGCACATGACCAGGAAGCATCCACTCAATTACAGCCGGGCGGAAATACGGGATATGGAAGAAAATCCAACATCAACTCCTGTGGCCAGGTCAAGATCGTCAATATCATTGACACCAGCAGAGGCACGGGAAACTGTGCCAAACATCCAAGAGAATTTTGGCCACATGAAACATACTTGTATGCACTGTGGTGCGTTGATAGCATGTGGCAACATGAGTATCAATTCAATAAACCTAGCTTACAACAATCATAATTGCCCTAACCGCCCCCAGTAATTTTTTTTTTGCTCCTGTTGAGCCCTTTTCAATGCCTGTTTTTTGTTGTTTCCCCCCCAAAAAAACCAAAAAAAATATAAAATCGTTCAAAAAATACAAAAAAAACAAAAAATGTTCAAAAAATAAAAAAAAATATAAAACAACAAAAACATTAAAAAAAAGTTCTTTTCAGAACTACCTCCCCTTTCAAAAAAAATTGCTAGAATGTTTAGCACTCTGGCAAGCTCTATTTCTTTTGGTTCGCTTCCCGGTTAGCTTCCCGGTACGCGGACCGGGAGCTAACCAAAACATTTAAAAAAAAAAAAAAAGAGTAAGTATAAGGAAAGTAAACAGAGAGTGATGTTAAAAGAAAGACAGCTATAGGGAGTAAAGAAGAGATACTGTTTAATAGATCTATTTACCGAAGAAAAGACGAAGAGGGTATAATTGTGAAAAACAAAATAGATAAGGAAGTGAGAGAAAAAAAAGAGAGTAGAACAATAACAAAGAAGAGTTTCTTGGAGAATGTGAGTGAATGTTCAAAATAAGATTAAAACATGGGGAATAACAGAGAGAAAAAATAGAAAACAGAAAACAAAAAATAACAGAAAAAGATTAATTGAAACAGCAAAGAAATGTAAGTAACATAGAGCCATATCATCAACATAGGCAATAAAAGTTTTGCAGCTTTTATCAGCAGAAATGTGTCGCTAAAGCCGCTTTTGCGGCAGGAAACTGCCGCTAAAACCACTTTTGCACCAGTTTTCTGCCAATAAAAACAGCAATAATTTTATTGGCTGTGTTCATAATATGCCCCTTAGTGTGCTTCAACTACACAGAGAAAGCATTATGAACAAGTAGTGATAGAGTGATCAGTCAAAGACACTAAGAGTAATGGAGACGGAGTGAGTGAACAAGAGTGAGGAACTATGAGAACAGAGGGACTGAGAAAAAGAGTGGAAGGAGTTGAGTAAGTAGGTAATAGAGAAAGGAATGAGGGAAGTAGCAAAGGCAGGAAACTGAGGGTTAAAGAAATGAAGCAGTGGAACTAATAGAAGTTAAATGTGATAGAAATGTAACGAAAAGAGTACAAAACATTTACCTTATAATTGTCGTTAAATTACTCACTTTTTGTTTTTATACTTTCAATCTGTGAAAGAGAGAACAAACATTTGAAAAATATTAAAACATGTATTTAAAAATTACAAAAGACAAGGGAAAAGATTGAAGGACAAACAGTTTTTCAACAACTTTGACACTTACAGAAGCTTCTGCTTCTCCAGGCCCCCTACACAGTCCTAAAGATATACATTTTAAACTAACAGTATCTTGTTGCAGATGAAGTGAGGCCTATCTTAAAACATGGTGCATCTTTTGCATTGCTGTTGTCTCAGAAAAGTGTCGCAAGACACTAAAATTTTAAATGATTGCTTCAGGATGCCAATAAGATGTGTCCTATCCAGAGGTTTGTTTGAGGTGAGGCCTACTCAGGGTTGCAGATGAAATTTAGAGTTGTTGAAGAGTACAGAGAAGATAATACATTTGCAGGCCTACCAATGAAGTGAGTCATGTCCACTGCACTCTTGAACAAAGGCCAAACCTCCTCTGTTTCCCTGGACAGACCAAAAACTTGATCTGCACAATGTGATTCGTAATGATAGGAAACACAGGTGATGTAATTGAAATACGTGCAATTTCTTTTGCTCATTTCACAATCACATCACTTGTGTTTCCTTTGCTTAGGTATCTCATTGTGCAGATGTAGTCCAGCATATGAAAGAGTACGCAGAAGTGCAGCACTGCATGCAACAACTTTGACACTTACAGAAGCCTCACCTTCTCCATGCCTCCTACACAGTTCTACATATACATCATAAATGCAAACAGTACAGAATTAATTATACATGTTAAATGGTTTATTTTTGCTGTTCTCAGAATGTATCAAAATTCACTAACAACAGTGACTTGAAGGTATTCATCATATAACAGCGGGGGAAAAAAAACACAATCAAAATGATTGTGTTTAAAAAACCCATACAACATAACAAATCAGAATTCAGAACTCCTTAAAGTTAACTTACTTTCCATGACGTCAAAGGATGTCCTATGAACAGCTTACACTCTGTTGTGCTGTTATTACCTTCAGCCCGCCACTTTCTGAAAGAAAACCTCCATCGTTTTTAAAAACATGTTACATGCAATAAATGACTTCTTGCTCTCTACCACAAGTTTCCACAAGGCCAAATCTTGTCAGAGCCATTTATAACTCTTGGATTTGTTGTAAGCCAATCCCGTCATTTGGCATTTCTGCAACTTTCAGAATTAAAATGTTGAAGATCATTTTCACAATCCTGGAATAGTAATATCTTCCCCTTCTTGCTCAGTCATGTTCTACATTTCCTATGACACTGATACTGCTTACTATGAAGCAGACTTACACTACCTCTATGACTACTACAATTATTTAATTCTCTACATCACTTTTAATCACAAAGCAATGTAAAACAGTAGACAGCATTGCAGACTTACATTCCCTCTACTCTATGTTTTGATTGGCTGCTTCAATTAGCTTATAAAAAGAAATAGATTTTCTGAACTCATTCAAAGTGCACTTATTTCTCCATGACGTCCAGTCTTATGGTTAGAAGTTATGTCTCTGAACTACACTTATCCTCAAGGCCAAATCGTGTAGGAGCCATTAGAACTTCTTGAAATTCCTCAGAGCACATCCCGAGATTCTTTCCCTAAAATTTTGGTTTTAAAAACACCAGGTAAGAGTTTTTAAGGTCATACGGCAATTTTTTTTTGAAAATTAAAACAGAATCATTGCAGAATGACCAGCCATTTCTAGACTTTAAATAAGCTGTGTAATGTCCTGATGTTATTGAAGGACCGTCATGATATATAATTGCTACAGTTACAAAAGTCCTTCCTGATATTGACAACTGTGAAGCCACAAAATTTTTAATCAAAGTTGTCAATTTTGTTCCATCAGGCCTACATCGTTGGAACATTAAAATAACATACTGGCCATATGTTCGTATAAATAATGTGGACATCATTTCAGATTTACATTGGCTACACTCCATGTTGTGATCAGCTGCTTTTACTAGCTTATTAAAGGAGACTGATTTACTGTCTGGCAAAGTTAAATATATAAATCTTTCTGAGTCTACACTAGTAGTTAGTACTTGATACCATACAGTTCTCGCAGTCATGCTGCCATTGATAAGAAAGCCCAAACAGCTGATCTACATCTACACCTTCAGCATGCAATACATCAAGCATATACATTAAAAACTCCTGACAATCTTGCTGAATATTTTGAGAGAATTGTGTTTGGCCTGAACATCTGTCTAACAGATTTCGAATTTCAGACACACTTTCTATGTTTATTCTATCAGTGCTACATTTCTCTAACACAGAATTTAACAAACTGCAAAATCTTTGATCAGAATTGACCACAATCTCTTCTTTTACATTTTCTAGAGAAAACAAAACATTAACCACTACATTAGCATAGCAGTTGACACCAGAACTGTTTTCAAATTGAAAACCAACAACATCTTCAACAGAATCCTTTTTGTTTCTGCTTATAATTTCAGGTTCATCGACTTTTCGTCTTTTTGCTACAACCTCCCCAGTATTGGTCACATTTCTTCGTTTCCGGCCTACCACACGTTTCTCAAACAAAGGATATTGAGGCAAATGTGGCGCATACTCTCTTCTTAACCTATTGTATTCCTTAACACAATCTAGATCCGCACAAATGCTTGTGACATCACACTCAATCAAGTACAATCCCGATAAAGTTCTAACTCGTGACAATGCCACATATGCCATACCCTCCTTGAACACAGAACTGCCAATATTCACCAATGCACTGTCTACACTTAAACCTTGCGATTTATGGATTGTCACCGCATATGCCAAGCAAACAGGAAACTGCTTACGGCGAACATATAAGTCTTTTACAAGCAAAAATCTAGCAGAACAACGACTAATTAGCTGTACTTCCTCAATGCCATCAAATTTAATTTTTAAAAATTCAATTCCATCTCTATTTCTGTATTTTACAAAATCACCATTACCCATTGATCCATTTACCAGACCTCTTTCAACATGTAAATTCCTTCTTAAAATTATACGGCAGTTCAAGCACACATTCAGAGTCTTTTCAAAACCTGCAGTTTTAGATATACTCTTCTCTAATGAATCCAATTTTGTTTTCAGATTCTCAGACAAAATAATTGTTGATCCCATATGCTCTACTCTGTCAATAGCTTCCAGTTTCACAATCTCTTGCTTTTCTAAATGCAACATTTTGTTGTTGAATTTGGCACATTCTGCAAGAGTTGGCATCAAACATATTCCAGATTTCTTCTCAGTAATTTTCTGAAAAATATTCTCAGGCACAACATCTTGTTCTGGATATAAATTTGACAGTAATCGTGCATGTAAAGCTTCTTTCCCATGCTCGGTCACTTTTCCAATTCTAACATCTTGTAGAATAGTCTTGTAAACTTCATCCTTCGCCTGACGCATATTTTCATGCAGTTCAGCATAATTGAAGTTTAACCATATATTGACGTTGCCAATGCTGCCTAGGCACTTCCTGGTATCTTCATGCGTGAGCATTTTGAACACAGGTTGCCCTTTCACTGGTGTCAGCTGCAGAAGATCTCCGAAAACAATGATGTGTTTGCCACCAAATAACACATCATACTCTGTTTTGAGAACTTCTTGCATTCTCAAATGCACAAAGGCAAGCATGACATTGGAAACCATGCTTACTTCGTCAATGATAAGAAGTTTCATTTTCCTCAAGATTCTTGAAACTTCAAAACAAGCATCTCCAGATAGCTTGTGATATTGTAATTTGTTGTCATGCTCCACTGGCAGCATCAGTAAACGATGTAAAGTAATCCCTTTAATGTTATGTGCTGCCAGTCCAGTTGGAGCGGTGACAACACAAGACAGCGATGACTCTGTCCTTTCCTGCAAATAGCATGAAATTGCTTTAATGAGGAAACTTTTTCCAGTTCCCGCTTCTCCACTCACGTACAGTCGGACAGGCTTCAACGACGTACATGAGCACTCTTTCTTGTCATGACTTAATCCATGATCAATTTGCATGGTAACTTCGTCATATATTTTCCTCTGCTCAACGTTGAGTTGTCTTTCCAACTCTTCTAAGTTAACCGCATCCTCCTGAGCATGTGCCATGGCTCTTTCCACTTCATTCATAGCAGTGGCAGCTTCATTTTCGATAACAGGTCCTCCTAGTGGATCCTGACTCAATGAAGCAGAACTCTGACTGTCCTGAGAACTGTCTCTGGCAATCTCGGCTGCAATCATTGCTTCCTGCTCAATTTCCGCATTCAACATTTGTACATATTTGGGAAAAGCAGGACATTCTATGGTCTCCTTGGCGGCATTGAAAGAGTCTTCGTAACAGAGAAAATCTCCAAGCAGTTCCTCTTCTGCACGCCAAGGCTTGAAAAGTTGCAAAAGTGCTAAATAGAAAAACTCCTTTTTTTCAGGAGATTCGCCACTCAATTTTCGATGGTTTACCAAGTGGCATTTTCTTTGCT
This sequence comes from Lissotriton helveticus, assembly GCF_964261635.1. NCBI lineage: Eukaryota > Metazoa > Chordata > Amphibia > Caudata > Salamandridae > Lissotriton > Lissotriton helveticus. The sequence goes on from NC_136069.1 coordinate 912,511,612, forward strand.
TGACCAGACATCCCTCACTTCCTATTACAGAATACACTCCTTTCTCAGTATCTTCTTTGATGTTCCTCTTGAATATGTAATTTTGAAGAACCTCATACAGACAAACATTCTCGAGGTGAATGCTTCGATTTGGATAATATGTATCCAACATGTTGGTCTTCAAAATGTCGCTACTGTTTGGCTCCTTTTCCGCCAAATACTCAATTTCCCGCACAGGTTTGAGAACTCGATTACGCGTTGCAGCAAGACCAAGACTCGCCCAAATGATACTCCTGGACTTGGCATAGAGACTTGCTGAAGACAACCGGTCAGAACATTCGTACGCTCCGATTTCTCGATGCGACAACATCTTCAGACTGAAACTGTACAACTTCTTGCTGAGGCTCTTTTCATGGGAAATGTCCTCCCACATATCCTTCAATTCTGTCTTCTCTTTTTTGGTGATGTAAGACGTCACATACCGAGCCACAGCCATACAGTCATCAGCCACAAACTGTATATCCATGTTAGCATTCCACATGGACAAAATCACCGGGTTGTAGTCGTTGATGTACTTGGAGTCTTCGTTCCTCTTCAAATTGTATGTGTTTTTAGGTGATTTCTTCATCACATTATGTCGCAGCGAAGACATCAAACTGTTTACTCTTCCTTTAGAAATCACCGGTCGTGGAAAGCCGAAACGACATTTGGTGTAGAACTTGTCCTTGTTTCTGAATTTACGACGACAGTACTTTCCACATCGATGGCTTTGGAAACGCAGAACTTTTTCTCTTAGGCTTTTCTTCTCCTTTGCGTTTGGAACAGCACACGTAGAATACTGTTGTATAAAACTCATCACTGAGTCTTCTGGATCTGTTCCAAATTTAGGTGCATCCTTGATCCACAGCAACATATGTATATGAGGAGCACCTCTTGCTTGGTACTCCTTTCTCCAGAAGAAATCCAACACCTCTCCAAGAGGTGGATTCTTCTTATTCATGATGAAAGACATCATAGCTTCAAATCTATGATTGAAGTACCTACATACATTGACTGGATCCAAAGAGCACAGTTCTCCGGGTGTCTTGAATTCGATGTTTTCTACGTTAGCATTTGCCTCTCGTAGAAATTCAATAAGTCTTCCCAGCCATACTCGGCACAGCTCAGAGTGAGGAACCATGTGGGAGTACCTAAGTTCCTCAGCATACATTTTAAATCACCATGACGACGGTACCAGTACTCATTAGTACCACGCTGACACGCCATGAGATTAATCACGTGAGAATCCAAAATACTGTCTTGGACATTGACTTTATCCATAAAGTCACTTGCCGAGATGTTTTGCATGTGTATACCACTTTTCAAGATGTGGTTCACTGCATATGACAGTCCAGACAGATCGCTTTCAAACAGGAGATGAAACAAATAAGGAATGCATTGTCGAAACCTAGCATCTCCTGCATACAATCGCAAAGTCCGGTATTCAGAAGCAGGAATTTGATGAGGTCGCTCATCATATCTTCCTCCCTGACCTGTTGGAAAAAGCTGTGGGAAACACCGAGCTTCCAAACTTTCCTCCCAAACACTAATGGGACTCCCTTTGGCTTGTTTCATTTGAAACAACTCAATAGCATTCCCCATGACTTCCTTGGAATGCAAAGGATGAACACTATAATGTTCATATATTTCTTCACTAGTAGAAGTTTCTACTTTCTCAATTTGACCAGCACACAAATCGCTATCCTCTTCCTCATTTACTTCCTCTTCTGCAACATATACATTCTTATAGTATTTATTATTTTTTTTCAAATACAATGTTGCCTTTTTAACTTTCCTAACATCTACTAAATCTTGCCATATTTTCTTATTCTTTGTCGGAACCCCATTAACTAAGATAACCAGAGGTTCCTCGTCCACTTTTTCTACTCCAATTGTGTTAATGTTTTTCTTCAAATCTAGAGGCAAATAAACAACTCTTCCCTTTAATCCTCTCTGTAAATCTGATGGAGGCAATTTCCCTGTCTTTGGCTCCATTCTTACAATAGCCTGAAAGGGATGGATACTTTGAATCAAAATAGATTCATAAGTATTTAAATCCTTCAATTCAGAAGGAATCTCAACCAATTCCAGATTATTATGAACTGCTCTAGCAGGCATCTGGTTTTGATTTAATTTGCAACAACAATAAGTACACACACGTTGATCCAATCCCAAATCAAAACAATTTTCTACCATCAAGTATGTTGCGAAATCCTTCCATTCACTATTATTTTCCCTTTCACTTTTTGCATATAAATCCACTAACTTAGTCTGATTCTTATAATAAGTGCGTCGACAACACACACAAGTGAAATTTGGCCTCTCACTTGATTTGACCTGAAACGTGGCAATTTCCCTCTGGAAATTATCTGTACTGGAAACCTGTACACTATCTTCCACATTACCCGCTTCTTCTTGGTCAATTTCAACATTCTCCTCTTTACTTCCAAAGTAACAAAACTCAATTTCTTCACATATATTCTTCACATCTATTTCAGAACCATGCAAAAGAGCAGCACATAATTTTTTAAGCATAATTGCTGGACTCTTAGCATAATACAACATTCTAACTAATTTCCTCACTTTCTTATGATGCACTGCTAGCATCCTGAAATGATGAAAAACACTCTGGCATACTGTCCTGGAAAGACAAGCCAGTGAATGACCATGCAAACCTGTCACTTCTCTCACTCTGCAAGGATCTAATTCTTGCAACAACCTTATTTTCTGCTTCAAACTTTTCTTATTAAATGACCGTACAAAATCACAAAGCAAATTGATGGAATCCTGTCGCACACTGCAAATACTACTACACTTCCAGGTGTACACAGGACCCTTAGCACGTCTTCCTAAAACCTCATTACCTAACACCTCTTCTGCCTCTGTTGTCACAAGTTTTTCTTTTTCAACTGGACAACCATCTTTCACTTCATAAGCACGACCACTGGTGTCAACTGCATGCACCAAATCATTATCCTGGAAATAACTCTCCTCATTGAAAAATGCCTCACAGCTTGAACTATGCATCCATTCTCCAGAAAAAACTTCACAAAAATTACTACGATTAACTATTCTCTTCCATCTACTATTTCTTTTGAAATCATAAATTGCCTTGTTTAGCTTCCTAATTCTATTGATTATCAAAAAAATAACTTACGTTTAATTTCAAATGCCTGATCAATAACTTTCTCAACTTTTTTTTTCTTATAAAAAACCACTTTCTGTTGACCTTTCTTAATATTTTTTAACAAATTGCCAATTATCCTGTTGCGCAACATTCGTTTACTAATGTCCCTAAACTGTTGTTTCCTTCTACTATCATGCACAGAGTTATCTCTTGCTCTAGCAGTAACATTTTTGATTGGCCTTTCCTTTCCATTTGAATTGCTTCTCTTTTTCTGGACTGAAACATTTTCTGTAGTAATATTTTTTTTACTGCAAATATTTCTTATGAATGTTTTTGTACTCTTACCCGGTGCTTTCTTGTTGACTTGACAAATCTTTTTGTTAGAGGACTGCTGCTTTTTTTCAATCACCTGCTGTCTTTGACGTTTTGCAGCCTTTCTCAGTCTTTCTTTCGTTGGCATGGTGAAATGTTGAAATGATCTGCAGTTGAATCTGTGGTAAAATATATTAAAAAATGTTATTAACCACTATTACCCAACAGTACATCAATAACAGTAATCAAAAACACACTACTTTACATTTTTACATATAAGATTTTTTAGTGCATGGCAATTTTAGAATATAGAAATAGCAGAAAAGAAATGGAATTTATATTCATGTTACCTGTGCTATCTTATATGTGAATCTGATCTAATTTTATGAGCATATTTTAATATTTTATTGAAGACACTACACATAACCTGTTTTTGAAGGTGTCTTTATTTTTAAATTAAACGGTTTACATTTTTACTTTTTATTTATTATAAATTTTAAAAATAAATGTTTATAGTTCCATAGGATCAAGCAGGTCAGCTTCCCACCCTATGTCATATAATTCGGACAAATCTGCATCCTCATCACGTTCTTCTTCATCCTCAGGATTTAAATCATCCAAGGGATCAACATCCACTGATGTTTCAATTACAAGTTCAATGATGAGGTCAAAATCAACTGATTGCAGATTATTGCTCATGTTGATGTTGTCTTTATCTTTAAAGAAAGATAACAACAATGAGATGTTGCAGAGTAAGAGACAAATCTCAGAGATTATAATAGTAAAATTGTTTAACAAGAGTAACATTTTGCAGCTATTATTTAGCCATGTCCAGCGATGCTGAGCAGGTGAAGCCTATGTCTAATTTTTCAGTGAACAGGACTCATCTCTTCTTAACCTTGGATAAGCCTCACCGACTCTGTGTCTCCTGCACATACTTAAATGTAAAGGGGCAGATTTATGTTAAATGGCACATCCCCAGGCATGCACCAGTTAACGTGCACCGCTGCTCTGCCACCCATGGTGTGCCGCATTTACAATCCGATAGGAGAAAGCTGCGTCAAAACCCTGCGCCTGCTTTAAGCAGGCATAGGTCTTGACGCAACGTTGTGGAGATGGGGCACCCCTGAGCCTTGCTGGAGCTGCAGCGCACTTGCGATACAACTCCAGCAATGCGCCACCTTTACAGCACAGATACGTCACACATCTGTGCCATTTTTGCCCCATGCTGCGCCGCATTGTAAATGCAGCACACCATGGGTGGCAGAACAGCGGCGCAGGATGACTGGCACATTCCTGGTGATGCGCCAGTCATCATAAATCTATCCCTAAGCTTCTTATCTTGTTACAGATGAACCGCCATATGTATCATCAAACTATTTTGCATTTCCTAAATAGCGAATTTTAAGGAATAAATAGCAATTCTTTACCATTCCTAATTTGCAATGAGCAAATTGCTAATTGCAAATTACCCATTCATTTCCATGGGCTAGGAGGCTCATAGGAATGAAGGTGCAATTTGCGATTAGCAATTAGCTCATCGCAAATTAGGAATTTTTCCAAGGGTGCAGGGGTGTCTCAAGAACACCCTGCTGCACCCCTGAAAAAGAAATTTGGGGGCATATGGCGCACATACATGCCCTAAGGGCATGTATTGGCGTCATATGGCACCTTTTGTTTTTTGGAAAAAAAGCTTTTTGAAAAGAATTCGCAAATTACCACCAACTAGAAGTTGGTGGTAGTTTGCAAATCCTTAATGGCATTTTTTGCATATTTTTTGTTTGATACATTGCATTTAAGGAATCGCAAAATTTGCAAATCCTTCAGTGCATTCGCAAAATAAGTAATAGCAAATTTTGCTATTCCTTATTTTGCATCAAACTTGTTTGATACATACCATTTGTCTAATTAGCATTCGCAAAGGCCGAAATTCGCAGAATTTTGACCTTTCCGAATGGTAATTAGCTTGATACATATGGCCCGAAGTGAGGCCTGTCTTGCAACATGGTGCATCTTTTGCATCACTGCTGCATCGGTTTCATGTGGCACGTTTTTTTTACACCATGACACATCTGCCTAAATGCATCAATTTGTAATTTTGTCGCCTCATAGCAAATCTTTTGCACCGCCGCTGCATCACAAAAGTGACGCACAGTGGCGCAAAAGAGGCATACACCTATCATAAATCTGTCCCTAGCATTTTAAATGATTAATTCAGGATGACGATAAGGTGTGGCCTATCCAGAGGTTTGTTTAAGGTGAGGCCTACTCAGGATTGCAGATTAAAGTTACGCTTGATGAAGAATACAGAGGAGATAATACATGTAAAGCTCTACCAATGAAGTAAGTGATGTCCACTTCATTGCGCCAGTCATCATAAATGTATCCCTAAGCTTCTTATCTTGTTAGAGATCAACCGCCATATGTATCATCAAACTATTTTGCATTTCCAAAATAGCGAATTTTAAGGAATAAATAGCGATTCTTTACCATTCCTAATTTGCGATGAGCAAATTGCTAATTGCAAATTACCCATTCATTTCCATGGGCCAGGATGCCCATAGGAATGAAGGTGCAATTTGCGATTAGCAATTAGCTCATCGCAAATTAGGAATTTTTCCAAAGGTGCAGGGGTGTCTCAAGAACACCCTGCTGCACCCCTGAAAAAGAAATTTGGGGGCATATGGCGCACATAAATTTTAACAACATTCCTTTACCTCAAAAACGATTTTCAAGTCATAATTTGAAAACACTGCCCACAGGGAAATGACTTAAAATGTCCTTAAGACACATGAAAGTGTTTTTTGAAAGCCTTTGCAATTTTTTGGGGTCACTTTTAACATGGTTATGTAACTCAAACAGTCAAAATCTAAATTTACCATGCACAAGTGTGACCATATTTACAAGGAATGTGCCCCACGGAGAAAGGTCTTTTAATGTAATATGGGAAAAATGACATCAAATGTCCTTAAGACACATAAAAGCGTTTTTTGATTGCCTTTGCAGCATGTTTGTATCACTTTTAACATGGCTATGTAACACAAACATTCAAAATCTAAATTTGCCATGCACAGGTGGGAGCATATTTACAAGCAATTTGCGCCACAGAGAAAGGTCTTACATTGAAATGGGAAAAATAACATCAGAGACAGTCAATTGCATTATAAAGAAGCATACACCATTATGTCCTTGTCAGAAATATTATAACCATTCATTTTCCTCAAAAACGATTTTCAAGTCATAATTTGAAAAGACTCCACAGCTCCTATGCAGAAAAACACCCTGTCAGTACTAATACTTCACATTTTCTCCAATTACATTTTCTCAAAGAAACAAAATCTATTTGTAAAACACTTGAGACAAAGCAACATTTGAAAAACACAACTTTCTTCATAATTTTCTCCTTAAAGCACACTATTCTCTATCTAAATTAAAGAAATATTTTCTCACCTTAGCAAATACTTTGAGTTTGAAAACAGTCTCAGAAACACACCAATTTGTCTTCAGCAGAGCAAAAGGTATGCACTCCAGAGTCTGCAGCTATCAAAAGCACAGAAATGCTGTAATTCTTCACACATATCTCTCATGTCACCCAATCAAAACTCTTCCCTCACTTTTTTTCAAATGAAAACCCTTCCCCCCTCGGCCATTTCATGCCTTTTCTGCATGGCAACCACCTCTTGGAAGACTTCTGGTGTTTGCAAGTTCACACAACAATGTTGCAATTGAACTCTGAACTCTCAGTGCACCTCATATCCAGTGCATTCTTTCATTTAATGATTTTTTCTTGACCACTCAAAATACATCTTTCAAACAACTCATCCATGCACCCTAACTTTCTGTTTTCAGCAATCAAAATCCACCAATCACTGTTACTGCTTCATTAACACAGAAACTCCACAGTTTTTTTCATTTTAAACTCTTATTTTTTCAACTGCCATTTCATTGCCACACTTCATCTGACTGCAGGAGAACCTTCTCTCACCATGTTTTCTGTCTGGATTGTTGGACATAGTTACATCTATTGGGCTCAGAGGTATGCTGAGAACAGGAATTTACCTAACCTCAATTTACAAGATGTGGAAATTAAGTGGTTTGGCCACAGAGGATTAAAATGTCACCAATTGATACCATTGGTGAAAACCTTTATGCATTTGCCAAAACCTGACCTGTTAATTGTGCACTGTGGAGGTAATGATTTGGGCACTTTGACTGGGGTAGGTCTGGAAATGCTTTTAAAGGACACCTTTGAGCAATTGATGGCACTTTTTCCTCAGACTGCCTTGGTATATTCAAATATATGCCAAAGACAGAAATGGAGGTGGTCAAACCAATTTTGTCCACAAATTGAGAAGTCGAGGAAGCATGTAAACAAATCTGTTTCAGCTTACATGAGAGACCATGGAATGGGCTCCCTGTACAACAATAACTTGCGTTACTACATGCAAGATATCTACAGAGGAGATGGAGTTCACTTCTCAGATGAGGGCAACAGAATTTTCATTCTGAATTTAAGACTGTGCATTGGTACCTACTTATAAGTACCTAAATGTACCATAAACCCAAAAGCTCTTCTCAGAGCTACCCTACATCTGATCACTCACAATTATTATTTCACTCTAACTTTTTTCACTAATTTTCAACAAAGTACGCTCCCTGGGGCGCTTCCCGGTACGCGAACCGGGAGCTAACCTCGCTAAATTTTTAAAAAAATGTTTTTTTTTCGCACATATGGGCCTCCTCAGCCACCCTCAGAAAACCTAGGGGGTCAAGATAAGTCTACCGTGCCCCCTTCTACCCATTCTGAACATTATTTGCCCTCCATCTTGTATCTTAATTCGACCGAAACACAAAATGGTGGACTCCCGTAACGCTTAAGGTTTGCGAACCGGGGCGCTCACCAGTTCGCGTACCGGGTCGCTCCCTGGGAAGCGCACCATCAAAAAAGGTGGGAAAGTAGTTTACAGAAAAGCGACTGGAGACAATTTCACCAAATATAGATTACCTCATACTACATACCAATGCCTACCATTTTCACAAATTTGATTGAAATTCCATTTAACCATTTAGCCTGTAGACCTCTCTAAATACCCTGAGGTAAATTACTTCACAAAACACATCTGAAGTGTTGGAATTGACAACCAATTAAAATGTTACTTTCATTTTCTACTTTTTTTACCTGACATTTGATTGGTTATGTACCTGAATATATATAAAGAAAGAGAGAGAAACACAGCCATTTTGACTACTACTTCCTGAATTACATTGCAAGATCATTTTCACTCACAACTTAAATTTTAGAAGGTGAGATATTATTTTATAAATTTGAAAACATTTTCAGATAGTTATATACTATCCCTCTGTAAGAGTTAGACATTGAGAAAGGCTTCTTTATTATAATTATGGATTGATTTAGGTTTCTGTGGTATAATTATGAATTTACTTAGGCTTCTTCTACTATCCCTCTGTAAGAGTTAGACATTGAGAAAGGCTTCTTTATTATAATTATGGATTGATTTAGGTTTCTGTGTTATAATTATGAATTTACTTAGGCTTCTTCACAGGCACTTTTTAATAGTACTACTTCACGCCTGAAACCATACAGTGCCCATAGATTACTTCTCTGTTATAAACTCACAAGTACCTGTCTGAACTTAAACCCAACAGTGCCCTATCACTACTGATATATTTATTTTTTATGCAAATTACAGCAATAAAATGGAAGGTGAGCAGAATGTTTCCTTCGAAATTGTTCTGGACAGCAACAATGAACAAGTTATGGAACCCATTGATGACTTAGAATTCATGGATGAGTCACGGGACTATGAATTACTTCAATGTGTAGAATCTGTCGATCATTTACTCCATTATGATGACGGTCAAATGTGGGAACTTATGTTCACTCAACAAGAGGACATATCGGACAGTCAAATGCTAGACGTTCTATTAAATTTTGAAAAACAATCTGAAAAATAAAATTGTATGTAATATTAAAAAATTGTTTGAGTCTTTAATCATTTTTATATGTAATTCATAAACTAGTTAAATGTTAGAAATGTTATTAAATTTTGAAACACAATCACAATAATAAATGCTTAAAAAATAAAAAAATTAAAAAATAATCAACAAAACCAACAATCAATTAACATACAGTATTTGAAAAGTCTATCATTAATTTTTCATTATAGTACGCTGCCCAGAACGCTTCCCGGTTCGCGAACCGGGCGCTACCCACGCAAAAAACAAAAAACAATTATTTTTTTTTTGCCCCGCGGGGCCCTTTTAAAGCCTCCACATTAAACCTAGGGGGTCAGGGAGGATATACTATGCCCCCTTATGATCATTTCCCCCTTTGTTTTGGCCTCCTCTTGTCTCTCAATCCTACCGAGAGACAAGATGGCGGCCGCTCCGGACTGTTTAGAATGTTGACAGACACCGGAGAGCCAATCAGCTTCGCTACGCGAAGTTCCGGTACGCGTAAAGTCCGCGAACCGGAGCGCTGGCCAGAGCGCGCTTACAGATATATATCTTTTTTTAAACGTTAATTTCTCAAAATCCACTGAAGCACATATATTGAGACCTAGCAAAGGCACATCGGGCTACCAGTCCCTACAATTTTGCCAAGTTTCGTGCAAATCCATTCAGCCGTTCGGGCTAAAAGTGAGGCCAACCGCCCTATGGAAAACTCAATGTTAAAAACACGTTTTGGGACCCCCCTTTTTTCTCGGCCCCCCCTTGACGAACCCCCCCCCCCCCAAATTTCCAGGGGCTGCTCAGAAACAAAATGTTCCATTTTCCAGAAAATTTCAGCCAATTCCGTCCACAAACGCCAAAGTTATTAGACATAGAATTTTCAAAAATCCCATAGGGAAAATAGATATATATAGATATATAGATATATAGATATAAGTATATAAGTATCTGAAATGGGAATGGAGGCTGAGGAACTTACTGAGCTTCATTCTTACCGTGTGGAGATAGATATAGAGATATAGATATATATAGATATATATATAGATATATATATATCTATATCTATATCTATATCTATCTATATATATATATATCTATATATATATATCTATATATCTATATATATCTATATCTCTATATATATCTATATCTCTATATCTATCTCCACACGGTAAGAATGAAGCTCAGTAAGTTCCTCAGCCTCCATTCCCATTTTAGATACTTACTGCAAATGCCCACATATAGGATGTACTTGCGAAGGCAAGGTCTGTGGAGTGGATACATATGGTGATGTTATAAAATGAACTCAAAGACAATACAGTGGACAAGAAACTCCACCTAGGTTGTCAGTTGTGCCCACTGATCTTGACGCATCAGGGAAAAGAACTGCGTCTCAAGAAGCAAACATGTGGCGTATTGCCATTACACAAGCATTATTGGCCAGATATGACGGGGGACATTATGACGAATTAGAATCATTAATGCAACACCTCCCTGATAAATACAAAGATAGAGCAAATTAACTTATTCAAGAAGGGAAAAATATTACAAACACCTCTATTCGGTGTGCACTTGATGCTGCGGACACCGCCTCCAGGGCAGTTAACACCAGTGTTTTATTACGTAGACATGCCTGGCTACGCATATCAGGGTTCAAACCTGAAGTCCAAAGTGCTATACTTAATCAACCCTTCGATGAGCAACACTTATTCTGACCCAATGTAGATGTATCACTTGAAAAAATGAAAAAGGATACAGATACAGCCAAATCTATGGGAGCCCTGCAGTCTTAGGCTCCCAGACGTTCATTTTGCCGCTCATCCTATCGAGGCGCCACAAGGGGATACTCCTCAGACACGCCTTCTACTTCATACAAAGCCCCTACACGATCCACATATAGTAAGGGCAACCAAAGGGGAGGTTACAGGGGTAACGATAACAAAGGCAGCGGTAAAAACAACAACAACTCCCACTCTACCTCTACCCCTGCCCAATGACTCCCCTTCCCTTTCCCCGTCCCATTCCACTCCTGTCAAGGGAAGACTACAACAATACCTACCAGCCTGGGAAAACATCACATCAGACAGGTGGGTGCTTCAAATAATTCAATCAGGTTACTGTCTAGAGCTAACATCCACCCCCCCCCCCCCCAAACATACCACCCAAGCAGCGTCCAATGTCACAAGAACATTTAACACTGCTCAGACAGGAAGTATGCTCCCTATATTTCCTAATCCCAAAGAAGGACGGATCTCTAAGACCTATCCTAGACCTCAGACCTCTAAACATTTACATACAGTCTGATCATTTTCAGATGATCACACTCCAACAAGTCCTTCCACTCCTGTTAAAACACCTTCCTTGTCACTCTAGATCTCAAGGACGCCTACTTCCACATTCCCATCCACACAGCGCACAGAAAATATCTCAGATTTGTGCTAGAAGAGCAGCACTACCAGTTCAAAGAGCTCCCATTCGGAGTCACAACAGCGCCACAGTGTTTACCAAATGCCTAGCAGTAGTAGAAGCACACTTGAGAAGACAACAGATTCACGTCTTCCCATACCTAGACGATTGGATCATAAAAGCCAGCTCATACAGCCAGTGTGTACAACACACTCACGCTACTATTCAACTGCTCCACGACTTGGGATTCACAGTAAATCACACCAAGTCACATCTGTCACCTTCACACATACAACAATATTTCGGCGCTACAATAAACACCCAACTAACACTAGCATATCCCTCTCCAAACAGGATAACAAGTGTACAAACTCTCCTAACAAAATTCAAACTGCAACACTCGCTTCCAGCTAGAGTGTTCATGCAGCTCAAGGAATGATAACATCTTGCATATTTATAGTACCTCACGCAAGACTGCAAATGCGTCCACTTCAAGAGTGCCTAGCAGGTCAATGGAACCAGGCTCGTGGTCAATTAAGAGACCTAGTGTTGGTAGACAGTCTGACTCATCGCTCTCTGCAATGGTGGAGCACCAAAAACCTTTCAAAGGGCCGACCGTTCCTAGAGCCAGTTCCTCAGATAATCCTGACAGCGGACGCATCGCTCTCCGGCTGGGGAGCTCACCTACTGCATCACACCATGCAAGGCAGGTGGACACCGCAACAAAAGTTACTCCACATCAACCACTTGGAGTTACTAGCTGTTTTCCTAGCCGTAAAAGCATTCCAAAAACAAGTATCAGGCAAAGCTGTCTTAGTCCGCACAGACAATATGACAGCCATGTACTACTTAAACAAACAAGGTGGAACACACTCTCTGCTGCTCTCTGTTAGCACAGCAGATATGGAGATGGGCTATACCACTAAAAATGTTCCTCTCTGTCCCAACACGTTCCAGGAGCACAAAACACCATGGCCGATCTGCTAAGTCGACAGACACAGCAGATCCACGAGTGGGAACTTCATCCACAAGTTCTTCAACCATTCTTTCAAATGTGGGGACAACCTCAGATAGACCTCTTCGCAACCCACGAAAACGCAAAATGCACAAACTTCGCCGCCAGATACACACACCCGCTGTCCAAAGGCAATGCAATATGGATGAACTGGTCCAGAAAATTTACGTACGCTTTTCCCCCTCTCCCACTTCTTCCGTTAGTGATACGCAAGCTACAGCAACATTCCCTAACACTCATTCTAGTAGCTCCAACTTGGGCCAGAAGCTGAGCTTCCGGAGGGTCTATGGGATGATGCTAGGATATTCGACAATGGGCACATGCATAAAGAAGGCACAAAGCCAGGCACACAGGAAAAACACCCATTGGCAAATCATGTAGGGAAAGAAAAACAAACCTTTATGTTTAGGTAGGACGAATTCTCACTCAGGTGGCAGAGTCACTTTTCCTTGGATCTGGTATGGGCTTGTTTTTACTGCTGGCGTAACTCTGCAATATAAATGCAACACTACAGCGGTTGCATAAAATTTTGAGGTGGGAACATTGTATATTTTCACCAAGTTGTCAATAAAACGTGATTGTGAGACCTACAATTTTGTATTTTATATTGAGGTCGCTTCTGCAATTTTAGCCATTTTATATTGTTGCAAACGAAAGATGGTCCCCCACTGATGGCAGGTCTTGTGTACCTACGTGATTTATATTCAGAGCCACTCTAATTATGAGATTCTACAGCTGAGGCGTTTTCCACAAAAGTTGCCATATAATCCAACACATGCTGCCTAAACTGCATATTTTAACAAAAAAATGTAAATGCTAGCTCAAACAGATCAAACGTTACTAAAAAGGAGGTAACGTCCAGCTTCACAGTTAAAAGTCCATCATAATTAGTGACTGGTCTCTATTACATTGCTATTGGTGTATTTAGGTCTTAATCTGAAAGTAATGAGGCAAAACATTTATACAGGCATTGTTAATGTGTACAGATGTCAAAATAATAAAGTGATGCTATCAACAAAAATGTGCTGCATTATGCTACATAATTCTCATTTTTGTGGCTATATAATCTAGTCAACCCTGCCGCATAATTTAGACCTTCCCTGCCGTTTCATTACAGTGGCCCTGCTTATTTAGCACAAACTGCCAGAGCACTATGCATGGTGGGGGAGGTTTACAGTAGGTACAGGAGATGAGAAATGCAACCAAATAAAAGTTACAGGCTAAAAGGAATGAGCCCAAAGTGTGGAGAATAATCAGTTTCTTGACGGGATTAAGCCTAGAAAAATTGGCACATGCGTGAGGCTTTTCCTCTGCCACAGTGGCAAGATTAAAAGATAGTGTGGGAACTGATTAAGCGAGAAACCATGAAGTGAAGGGGGAGGTAACGGAATAAGGAAAAGGCAATAAAGACTGTGGCGAATGGTATTGGTGAAGGAAGACCTCATCTTGGTCAAAAATGTGGACATTGCGGCGTTTCAGATGCCAAGAGTGGACCAGTGTGAAATACGCTGCACACATAGCTTTGCCTGGATTACGAAGATACTTTCTGCCTGCTGCATAAGTGGCATTTCCTTAATTCAACTTTAGCTTGATTTATTTGCCACCAGGAAAACAATGCAATTTAATAAATGTTTCTATTAATAGCGCACGCATAATCTTGCAAGGCTGCATTTTCTGTAAGCTTTCCAGGTGTTTAAAGTATTATTGTTTGCTCCGTGCCCCCAAATGCGACCTCGTCCATAAAAGCAGAGACAAAGTAAAGGTGAATGTCTCTCTATAGTACACTTACTTTCATCGCGTTTTCACTCATTATCAATTCTGCACTGATTCCATTGTTACATTAATATAGGAGAAGTTCCCGCCGTATTGTACATTTTTAACATGCCACACATTTGACCCTGCCCCCATGCTCACTGAATCCAGACCACTGCATGCAGAATTACAATTAACATACTTTTCTTCCGCAAAACCCATTATCAGACTGATTCGCCTGCTGGGGATGCATACAGTGTGTGAGAACGCTGACTTGCCACTCCCGATTCCAGGAAGTGTGCCGCAGCGCACCAAAGATGAGTGGCCTGCCTTCGACAGATCCCACTGGACAGGGCGATAGAGCCACGCAGCAATCAGCAGCAGAGAGACCACCAGGGCACTCGGCCCACAGCGCTGGGACCTGGCAGCGGAAAGAAGTGTTTCCTACCTCGGCGCCCACCCTTGAACGTTCAGCAGCTGTGTTCCAAGAGCAGGTGGCTTGCACCAGTGTGGAATCCGCCCTAGAACACGGACGTTTAGCTCAAGATTCCTGCAGCCAATCACTAGCTAGAGCCTCCAAAGGCTTTTTGGCAGCCTTTCTAATTGGCTGTGAGCCCGAGTGCCACAGCTCATATATTTTTAGTGATTTGATGTCTACTTGTCCGTTGGACAAAATGGACAATAAATCTTCTTGCCCATTAAAAAAAAAATCTACTTGGTTCGGACGTCGGGCGATACGATTCCCCCACCCCATCTAGACATTGAATTCCAATCTGATTGATCTCTATAATTCTTAATGTGCTCACTTTTTGTAGACCTCGTTAATCATCATTAGGTGGGAGCTGACTACCGTGACACGTGATTGACTCCTTTAAGCCCAAAGCACTTTTAGCATCACAAAGGCGTGGTAGGAATTGGTGTATATTTGTGTTTAAAGCTGGTAGCCCTGTAATTCATACATAACCTTTATTGCTGAGCATACATTTGTCTGTGGCTTGTGCTTGTGTGTATATCTATATTTTAATCTAGTGTAAAGACAAAGCTTCAATTTTACAGGAATCATAACAACTGGCTCCACCATGGCACAGTACAACTTTTATGTGACGACATACAGAATTATGTACAGTGATGATGGAAAAAAGTGGACTGTGTACAAAGAACCGCACATCGAACAGGAAAAGGTAAACTATCTGAATTCCAGTAAGTTCAGGTTAGTTGAAGACTGCATTGCTAGAAAAAGGAAAAAGATGCTGTTTAATGTTTAGGACACTCATTGTCACATAGTTCTTCTTGGTAGGTGAACCTCTGGAACAGTAAGTAATGTTAAGCTCATTTACCTACATGGGTTTCACATTTGCTCATCCAGTGCCTATCAAACCAAGATATTGCATACGATAACAAAGAAGTTGCTGCTTTAAGGCATACTAAGATTAACCAAGCAGTTCCTGCCATACAACCGAAAATATTTTATTGCAAACTATGGAAAAGAAATAGAGGCTTATATAGGTTTGCTAAAAGGCCTAGGAACAGTACAGAGGAAAAATAGGAAGTGACAATTACATATTCTGCAAGCAAGATCAGCAACCGCCTGAAAAACACACAGGACATCGAGCTTCAGTTACACTTACCTGTTTTGCGTTACGCTGCTGAAAGAAACATTTTCAGAAGTAGCAAACAATTGGCATCTGGTCAACTGAGGTTGAAAATTCCATAGTTAACTGTTCAACGATGTTGGCATGGTGATAGTGAGCATAGCCTAGGTGTGTCAGAAAAAGAAAGGATTTCATGTGTTTTTGGTGGTTTGACAGCTGCTTTTGATCCTTAGGTGCATTTTGCAGTTATTTAGATATCCTGTCAATACTGATTGTTCTTTGTGCCTTTAAGTTTTGAGACTGGATTTCATTATTTTATGTTCAATGCTATGTATTTTGTATGGCGCACTTCTTTTGTTTTTTGTTGGAGGGATAGGATAGTTCTAGCTTCCTTTGTAAAGAATCACATTTAGTAAGTCTAGGAGGCTGATCTGTGGACCAGCAGTGAGTAGGTACTTTCCAGGATCACCTTAAGTCTGGCTTATAGTGACTTCTTGTAATGTGACTGTAGATGTCTACTATCTTCCTATTTATGCACTTTCTGAATCAGGATAAACTTGGATAGTTGAAGAGCATGTGTTACTGATTTTCTTAGCCTTCACAACAGCATTGTTTATCAGCTACCTTTTCAAAGGACAGCTTGGTGGAATCAGTCTGGTCTGTATAAAATGAGGAACATTAACTAATCAATGCAGATAGAAAATGTAAGGGCTGTCTCCCACATTCTACTGTTCAGTTTTGACAAGGTCCGTGTGTTTTATATACATGTATACCTCTGATATTCTGGGTGGCGTTTGATTCATTTGCCTCTAGTTATTTCCGTTGCTGGCTTGGAATTTATTCTACTTGGTGTCTTTTCGTGTGTGTGTGTGTAAGTTCAGCTATTCTTTGGTAGTTCTGTTCTCTGTATGCAGGAGATTCAATTGCTTAACCTCTTTGCAAGGGGTTCAATATAGTTGGGATCTGTTGTGTCCAACTGACAATAGTACTTCTGGAATATGCTCATGCCATCCTGATAGACTTGGACACCTGATCAGGTAGCTCCTCCTTTTTATCAAGGGTGATGGAGCTTCTCCAAGTACATTTTTTGGGCTGTGTACCATGTAATACAAATGTTGTCATATTTTTATATAGCCCTTTGAAAAAAGGTAAGAGGGAACATTAATATCGGTATAGAACTTTGAATGCGAAAATTATATTTATAGTGTCCACCCTTCCCCCACGATCATAAGGTTAGTGCTGACATACGATTGTTCTTTCATTGCTAACCTCTGATAAGTCTGGATAAGGTTGGATGTGTTGGATAAGTGATTTACAAAAGGGATTTCTAGATAGGTGAAGCCTGATGGACTACATCTGACTTTTACATTTTGCCAAGTGTTTCATTTACATGCTGGTTAGTTGTAGAACATCAGTTTTTCTTTTATAAGCTTGCTTTTGGCTTATATTATAATTTCTTGTAATAAGTTAACTGCGTAATCTTTAGGGTTGCTTAGAAGTATGAGCATATTATTTGATTAAACTACTAATTTGTAGAATTGGATATGCAGATTCTTACACCTTAAATTTTGTCAGTGATTTTTATTCTTTCTAGTAAAGATTCCATGGCACGGATATAGAGAAATGCGGAGAGAGGGAAACTTGACATGTATGAAATCTGAATACTGGTGAAATCAAACCATTAATCAGAATGTGTACTTTTGGCTTCACAGGATTTTAAGAGTATCCATGAATCTCTTTAGGTTGCCTTGTATTTCTATAGATTTAAACATGTAGGTCCATTCTCCCCTACCAAATGACTTCTCATTGTCTAAGTTGATGGTGCACCACAAAGTCTCTAGTGTTTTCTCTGCTGAGGCAATGATCTTGGAGAATAGTCTGGTGTTAGAGGATATATTTCCATTTACGTACCCTGTTTCATTCGTATTAATTAGATAGAACATGACATGGTCAAGACCAGAGGCAAGGATTTTGAAATCCACATTGAGAAGTGAAATTGGAATGTCATTTTTAGTGGCCCCTGCTCTTTACATCAATGAAGGTGAAAATGGTTCAAATTTTAGATTTTCCAGGAGACATTGGTAGAACTCTGTTAACTTAGAAGCATCTGGGCTGGCAATAGTCCCAATCTTTAATTATTTGATGTTGTTAGGCATTGTTTCATCAGTTGCTTCTGCTTCAATGTAGGTGTTCTTATCTTTAATTTATTCACATAAGTTTAGGTCTTCTTCAGTGACAGATTTAAATTTGCACATAGTTTTTCATAGAAATTTGAATTGTTGGAGGATTTATGTTTAGTTTAATAGGGAGGTCACTCTCTGCACACAAGCATATAGGATTTTGGGTAATGGTAGTTAAAGGCAGAGAGACATACCAAGAGGCATATGCGTGTCTGAAAACCTTGAACACTTGTTAATGTCATGATCACACCAGGACATTAATTCATGCAGCAGCACAAAAAGATGACGGATTGCTGACCATTGTCAAACATTCATCCCCAGTACAGAGATCTGGGCCTAAATCCATCCTTTTTTACTCACCATGCCTTTCCAGTTTGGACCCAGCCATGTGCAAATCAGTCTTGACCCTACTCCCCATGGGAACAGTCTAGCCCGAACTGCCAGGCAAGGTCCTTCTTGGTCTGGCAACAAGCCAACCTGGGATCAGCTTCGTGGTATCACTCCTCATCAGCCAGGCTAGCTTGAATCCAATGGCATAGTGAGTACAGAAGCCACGTCTGGGCATACCCATCCTATTTGGGTCAACTACAGCAACACAAACCAATGTCATTTATTCATGCAACATTAGATATGTTGAGATGTGGTGTAGAACTTCTGTGTTTTGCTTTTGTACATTTTTGTGGCTCTCTTTATAAAGAAAACTTATTTGTTCAAAATTCATTTATGATCTGATGTAAACCATCTCACTGGAATTTATATAAAGAAAATAAATACACTTGAATGACTCGTTGAGAAGTTGTGTTTTCTCACCGTAGTTTAATTAACATTTAAGTGGAAACAAAACCTAACATGCAAATTGACTCATATGCTTCGCTGTGCTTAACAGAACACTGTGCAATTTCTCACGCTGCATTTCTCATAACCTACTTTGGTAACATTGGCTTACAGTCAAGATGAAGGTTTAGAAATTAGAATGGTGGCTTTGTTCCAAGCTGTCAGACCTGCTTTTGTAGCTTGTTTAGTTGTATGCCACTTCTGTTCGCTTACCTCTCCACTTGATAAGGGATATTCTGTGAGTTTATCACGAATAAGGATGATCATGCTGTAGACGAATTGTCATGTCTATAACTGGCTGGTTTCCCATAGTCTTTCAACCCTTAAGTAACAAAAAAAAAAAAAAGTTTCAAAAAACTCAACGAATGTTTAATTTTTGAAACCGGGGTTTTGCATGCCATAGATAAAAGTATGGTAAAGTCAACACTAAATTGAGAATACTATGAGAATCCTATTTGTGTATGTGTAATGGGGGTGCTAAAGTTTAGGCATTTGTAATTTGTTATGTTTTTCCTAGTTATTTCAGGGCAACACCAATTACTATCAAGAAGTACGCAATAATTTTATTCCACCCATTACGGCACGGTTTGTGAGAATTAATCCGTTGATGTGGCACCAGAAAATCGCTATGAAGGTGGAACTTCTGGGGTGCCAATACAACAAAGGTCAGTATCCGCATTTACTGTAAGCTATGCCAGTTGTGAAAGGAGCTAATATTTCTTTATAGCCATGCAAAGTTTACAGCACTTGAAAGTAGTGTTACAAAAACGAAATTGCATCATAATGCACACGGTAATGTTTGTGGAACGGTGCAGAATTTAAGCTATCGGCAATTGTAACTTAAGTGTGTGTTGGAATCCTCAGTATTAAGGTATTTGACACTGGCTTGCATACCTGGCGGTAGATGTACTTCATGTGGTTATTTTTGAGGGTTAAGAAAAACCAAAGGAAATGATGGACGGAGCGTTGACAATACAAGCACTCACCCCCAGTCAACTGATCTGGGTTTAATCCATCACGTTCTTTAGCCCACTCTGCCACCCCAGTTCAGACATGGCCATATGCAAATCAGTCTGACCCTGTGCCTCATGGGAACAGTCCAGCCCGAACTGCCAAGCCATGGCTTCCTTGGACCGGAAACCAGCTACCGAGGACCGGTTTCTGGCATTTCAGCCGTCTTCAGCCCGGCTTGCTTGAATCCAGTGGCAAAGTGACAAGGGACTCACGTCTGAGCATACCCTGCCAACTTATGGCGAACAAAGAAAAACCAAAGGAAATGATGGACGGAGCGTTGACAATACAAGCACTCACCCCCAGTCAACTGATCTGGGTTTAATCCATCACGTTCTTTAGCCCACTCTGCCACCCCAGTTCAGACATGGCCATATGCAAATCAGTCTGACCCTGTGCCTCATGGGAACAGTCCAGCCCGAACTGCCAAGCCATGGCTTCCTTGGACCGGAAACCAGCTACCGAGGACCGGTTTCTGGCATTTCAGCCGTCTTCAGCCCGGCTTGCTTGAATCCAGTGGCAAAGTGACAAGGGACTCACGTCTGAGCATACCCTGCCAACTTATGGCGAACAAAGAAAAACCAAAGGAAATGATGGACGGAGCGTTGGCAATACAAGCACTCACCCCCAGTCAACTGATCTGGGTTTAATCCATCACCGTTCTTTAGCCCACTCTGCCACCCCAGTTCAGACATGGCCAAATGCAAATCAGTCTGACCCTGTGCCTCATGGGAACAGTCCAGCCCGAACTGCCAAGCCATGCCTTCCCTGGACCGGAAACAAGCTACCGAGGACCGGTTTCTGGCATTTCAGCCGTCTTCAGCCCGGCTTGCTTGAATCCAGTGGCAAAGTGACAAGGGACTCACGTCTGAGCATACCTTGCCAACTTATGGCGAACAAAGAAAAACCAAAGGAAATGATGGACGGAGCGTTGGCAATACAAGCACTCACCCCCAGTCAACTGATCTGGGTTTAATCCATCACCGTTCTTTAGCCCACTCTGCCACCCCAGTTCAGACATGGCCAAATGCAAATCAGTCTGACCCTGTGCCTCATGGGAACAGTACAGCCCGAACTGCCAAGCCATGCCTTCCCTGGACCGGAAACAAGCTACCCGGCACCGGTTTCTGGCATTTCAGCCGTCTTCAGCCCGGCTTGCTTGAATCCAGTGGCAAAGTGAGCAAGGGACTCACGTCTGAGCATACCCTGCCAACTTATGGCGATCAAAGAGAAACCATCACCACCCCCTTTTGTACCATTTTTGAGGGTTGGCATCATTTAAAAAAAAATTGGATCTACGTAGATTATGCTGTTGCATCTTCTCCTTTCTTACCCTAATAAGACGTTTGCTAATGCATTTTCTTTGTTTCCTGGATAGGAAAAAACTTATAATGGTCGGTAAATATTCACAAATGTATCATTTTGTGGATGCTCACCTACCTCGTAAGGGTGTGCCTCCTAAAAACCCCGATTTTACCAGATGTCCTCCTGCCTTTAAAAACATTGGTAGACTTTCCATAATGCAACCTGCTAGGGAAAGTTCCACATCTGAGTCTGTCAGCAACTGGAAAGAGCTCACCCCTTTAAATCACTATCTTTGTACACCTAAGTGGAACCTAATGTAACTCGTGTGAAGACCATTTGTAGATCAGTCCTTAATTCCTGTATTAGCAATGCATACCAGAAGTTAGAATGAAAGGAACACAATTTTAGGTTTTTCAGTAATACACTTGCTGGTTAAAAAAAATGAGGACATCATACCTCCTTTAGATACATTGGTTCTAGGTCATCATACAGCGTAGAGTACTAAAATGTGATCATTTACATACTTGTCATCCCCACCTTCCTCTGACAATCCCTGTGAAACCAAGCATACTGTCTGGTTCTAAATATTCATCCAGAGGAAGAACTCTTTGTTGCACTGGGCTCAAATTGAACCAGTTTGAACATGACACGTTTTAACCGGTCCAGAGGGCTCCACTTGAGCAATAACAGTGACCTGAAAACATAGCCATAGGAAAGCCTTCACTGGTGTCTGCGTGCTCATCCCCTGTATCCTGTGCTTTCTGCTTTGCCTGCTTGGAACCACAAACACACAATTTCCTCAACTTATAGCTGTTTCCAGCTTAAAAGGCAAATACATTTCACCGTGATTCGGTCCCACCCAAAAGATTTGGTACAAAATGTGAACTTTATTAGAGTCACACAGATCTTGAAAATCTGGGCAGTTTTGGCGTCAAATAGAGCGTCAGCTTACACTACCTCAATGAATCCCAAAACACTGAGAAAAGGAAGATGAAAAAGTACTTCTGATGGATGGCAAGTGAAGGTGCAAGACACCAAAGTGGGCAGAGGATTTGATATTTTGATAAATTGTCTCCGCTTCATCAAAACAGGACAAATTCTAGCCTGCCTTAATTGTGCATGCCCATTCTTTCACAGTAAGATTTGGGTAGAGGCTCAAGTAGTAGAATAGTTTTTTTTTTTTTTGGCAAGCCTTCATGCTGGTTTAAATACAGTACGCTAGTTTCATTGAACATTTTGGTATTTTCATCATAACCCAAACAGCATTTTTTTAATTTTAATTGTGTAATGATGTGGAAGTGACAGGCTCAAGAGAGGTCCAAAGAGCACTATTACTGTATTGTATTTATTGAGTGAGAGGAGAAACTTATTGATGATGGTGATCATCTTAATAGATCAGAGATGGATTGCAACTCTAGTTTGGTGTTTGCAATGGGAGTGAGCTAGCAAATATTACAGATAATTGCTAAGTCATAACTTTATTTCAGACTGTGGAAAGAGATTTGAATGAAGGGTGAGAGAGTAGATACTTAGGAACACGATGGAATAAGCCGAGCAGCAAGGAGACCACAGGCAGAGAATCTGACCACATAACAATGTTGCTATCATAAATATCACACAGAGGGCATGTCTAGCTGTTGGATGGTCCCACAATAAGCTGGATCTAGTTAAGATGTGTAGATTGGAAATTAGGCTATGAAAAAAAGTGATCATCTATAATCTGTGTGACAGTCACCAAATGCCACCACCTGTGATCAGATGAGCCCACCTAGGCAGCACCATAATGCCCAGAGAAAATGCAAATAGTTTCTGATAGAGACTTCTAGCTGTAGATTCCTCACCTTTTGAATATTACCCAGGTGTCAGATTGGATCCGGAAACTTTTCCATAGTGTTTCTGCATGCCGGAAGGTGCCACTGCTTGGTTCCGTGCTGACATGTTCTGCTCCGAACATGACGAATGGGGTCTATATAGTTGTCACTTTCATACACTGACTTCAGTTCCTTTCTTTCTGCCCCTCAAGATTCCGATCTCAAGCTTCTCTCGTCTGTCAGAGACTTTTTTTGCTAAAAATTTTCTACAGTGCGTAAGTATTGTCACCCCCTAAGACGACTGGTTTTAAATCCTGTAAAGATTGTCGCAAACGGATGTCTGTGACAGATCCCCACCAGGTTTGCCTTTGGTTAGAAGGGTCGAGCCACAACTGTAAGACCTGTAAAGACTGTGTCTTGATAAACCTGAAGGCCAACGAGGAACACGAGGGGAAACGCTTTGTCACCAAGAAAAGAAAGAAGCAAGGCTCCCGCTCCAAGGCCGATTTCATTTGCGGAGTCAACGGGGCTGCTCTAGAGGATCCTTTTCAACATGATTCAAGTGCTCCGGGAAGCATGGAAAACACTAGTATTCGATGAAGAATTAAGGTCCTTCACACCATTCCCAACATTCTTTACACTCACATTTTGGAGTGGACTCCGATAAACAATTGTGACCAGAATGTTAAGTTCGCTTAGCCCTATGCCAATGAAAATGGGTATGAGGAATTGTAGGAAGCTAGTGAACTAGATACTTCCCTGGAGATAGCCCTTTTCTCTCCGCCTAACCTGGCCACAGTGGAATCTCCCTTCTATGCCATGGTTATGTGGAGGGCAGCCAAGGTCCTTGACCTCCACCTCTCCACCATGGAGGAGAAAACAAATGTTTGACCGAAGTCCTGCAGCCTGGCCAGATTGCTTCTGAGTCTCCTCTCCCTTTTTATGAGGTCCTGATGGATACCCTCAAAGGGGCTTGGGCTAAGCCTTGTACAGGCTCTCCAGTTAACCAGCTAATTGCCAGACGCCATCGTCCTGCTCCAGTCTACGTGGCCTTTTTGTCCCAGCACCTCTCCCCGGTGATTCTTATGGGACAAGTTTCCACTAGCCCGGACCAACTCCAACAATTTCCCTATCACTTCCCCCTAATCGGGAATCAAAAAGAATGAAGACTTTTGAAAAACACCTATGCACCTCAGCCAGTTTGACCCTGCAGTCAATTACCGCCTCCAATTTTCTGGGTTGCTTTACTCATGCTCTTTGAGACTCACTGGTGCAAGGCCTCCCAGGTCCACAGAAGTCATTTGACCTGTTCTCTTACAGGCGAATTAGGGTGGCCATATTGCAGCCAAGTTCACAATTTGTTGTGGCTTAGACATCTGATTCTGTTGGGCAGGCTATATGCTTCAATGTTGCCATTCGTCGCCATGCATGACTGCGATCGACTGGCTTCTCTGGCGACATCCAGTCCTCCCTGATGGACATGCTATTTGATTACCTGCTTGTTCGGAGACCAGGCTCAATCTGCCCTTGAGGAGAGTAGGGCTACTGCTCGTTAGAGAAGCCTTTCTACCCACCCTCACCAACAATTCCAGAGGTGCTTTCATGGCTTCTGACAAGGTATTCCTTACCACCAGCCTGTCCCTCCCCAGCATTTCTGAGGGATAGGCTGTGGTGCGGCGCTGCCATGCAGCCAAGGTTGGCGTGTCGCGTGGGCAGTCCACCACCCTCCAAAACCCCACTTGCCACACCTTTTCAGTGTACCCTTCCAGGGTCAGTGCCACCCAGTGGGGGGTATAATCCATGGATTGTATCCAGGTTGGCAAGCGATCAAGTTGGGCAGGTGGGTCTTACAGATCATTTGCAGAGGTTATATCTTACCCTTCCTTTCTTCCCTGCTGCACCTCCCACCATCAACCCAGCGGTTGACGGAAGGCCATCTCTCCATTTTATGGCAGAACGTGCGAGCCCTTTTGACTAAAGTGGCTTTCAAGAGGGTGCCAGTGTTAGAAGTAGGGTGTGTTTGTTATTCCACTAAAGATTCTGGTGCCTATGAAGCACAGAGTTCTTAGACCTATTCTAGATCAGCGCTCTCCCAAATTATTTCTCCGAAAGGAGAAGTTTAAAATGCTCACCATGGCCCAGGCTTTGGCTGTTCTCTTCCTGGAGGGTGGAGTGAGACCTGCAGGATGCCTATCTCCATATTTCCGTCCTGCCAGGCCATCTGCGCTACCAGCGGTTTGTGGTGGGAGAGAAACGTTTTCAGTTCTTTGTGCTCCCATTTAGTCTCACCAGCGCACCTCTGGTATTTACTGACGGGATGGTGGTGGTGGTGGCAACAGCAAACCTTCGGAGGCCAGGGGTGCCATTCTCCTCCTGCCTCGGCGACTGGCTATTGCAGGTAGGCTCGCCCCAGGCAGCCACCAGCCACCTCCAGACTATGTCAAACCTCCTGTTATCTTTGGATTTGCTGTCAATGTGCCAAAGTCACACCTGACTCCTCAGACCTCCACTTCATCTAAGCCATTCTGGACATAGTTCGGTTTTGTGCTTTCCCCCCCAGGAAGGAGAGTCCAGGACATTCAGGCTATGTTCCTGATTTTTAAACCTTGGTCCAGGATTTCAGTGAGATCGACTTGGAGACTGCTAGTACTGATGGCCTCCTTCATACTGCTGGTCGAGGGTGCCAGGTGGCATATGTGGGCTCTGCAGTTGGATCTGAAGTCCCAGTGGGCCCAAAATCAAGGGGACCTCTCCGACAACATTCAGATTTTGGAAGAGACTGTTAAAGATCTGCAGAGGTGGCTACTGGACTGCGATTGGGTCAGCAGCAGACCGCTCTCCCTTTCCCACCAGAGCTGACAGTTGTGACCAATGCATCACTTCTGGGTTGTGGAGGCCACCTGGGAAAGGTGGAGTCCCAACTCCATATCATCATTCTGGAGAGGACGGCTATCCACTTGGCACTGTAATCCTTCTACATGCCCAATAAGGGGAGGCTGATACAGGTGCTTATAGACAAGACCATCGCCATGTGGTACTGCACCAAATAGGGTGGGGTTGTTTTGCGGACTCTGCGCAAGGAGTCCTTGCACCTCTGGAAATGGCGGCATCAGTAAGGAATAGTCCTGGTAGTGAATTTTCTGGCAGGCTCCCTGACTGCCAGGGCAGATTAACTCTCCTATTGGCACCTAGCAGATCGAGAGTGGCAGTCCCTTCCACGAAAGGGAAGACCTGTGGCTCAATCTATTCTCTTTTGTCCGTTGGAGTTTCCACGGAGTCCCTCGCTCAGACACATTCCACCCTTAAGTGGACCTCAGGACTCCTGCGTGCCTTTCTACCGATGCCACTCCTGCTCTGAGTTTTCAAGAAGATCAGGACTCACCGGGTCCAAGTCATTCTAATGGCTCCGTATTGGACACAGAGAGTATGGTATACAAAACGATTGGGTATGAGCATCAGTCCCCCTGTCAGGATGTCCTTTCAAGAGGACCTGCTGTCACAGAAACGGGGCAAGGTTCTGCACCCAGCCCTACATAACCTCTGCCTTCTTGTGTTGAGATTGACCGACGACAGCAGAAAAACTTTCTAGTTCACCAGAGGTGGTTAATGACATTTTGGCAGCAAGGGGGGTACTTTGTCGTTAGGACAAATTTGTGGTTTGGCGCAGCACTCGCAAGGTTGACCACCTCCAGGCAGAAATTTCTTATGTTTTATTATTCTGTCTCTCGCCCGGCAAGGCCTTGTTCTGGGCACAGTTAAGGTTGGTCTTTCGGCCCTCTCGCCTTCTTATGGTTGCCTGATCAGCCCTGTTTGGTTAAGTCAGCAGTTGTGATGTACTTTTTGAGATGGCTACAACACATTTCCCCCTTCTCCGCTGTGATGCCTTCAATCTGGTCCTTACTTATTTAATGTGTCCTCAGTTTGAGTTGCTTTACAGCTGTCCTTTGTGCCTTCTCACCATTAAAACTGTTCCTGATTGCCATCATCTCTGCACAGTGTGTGTGAGTGAGCTTCAGGCTCTCTGTGTTCATCCACTGTACACCACTTTCTTCCCTGACAAGCTGGTTCTGTGAACTAGAGCCTCTTTTCTACTGAAAGTTGTGAGGCCATTCCACATTGGTCAAACCATCATTTTTCCAGCATTATATGCTCTACCTCACCCCTTTAAGAAGGAGAGACTCAATTGTTTGGATCAAAGTAGAGCTCTCCGTTTCTACATCGATCGTACCATCCGGTGGATGATCAGCTCGGTGGGGTTCGCTGGAGCGGAAAAAGGCAAGGCTGTGCAGAAGCGTACTATCTCCTACTGGATTGTGCTCTGCATTAAATTTTGTAACACATTGGCATAGAAGCCGCCTCCAGAAGGATTGCAAGCCCACTCCATGTGGGCCAAAGCTTCCTTACTGTTTTAGTACGCGGAGTCCCTGTTCTAGACAACTGCCAGGCAGCTATGTGGACGTTCCTCCATATGTTTACGAAACACTATTGTTTGGACATCCTATTACGCAGAGAAGGGCACCTTGCATGATTGGTTCTGCAGGACTTTCTGGTTTGAACTGATTCACAGCCCACCTCCCATAGTTGCTGCTTTGGTATCTATTCAGAAGGTGATGGATCTACACCTATAAGTCTCTATCAGAAGAACAAGTTACTTACCTTTGACGCTCTTTCTGGTAGAGACTCCAACTAGTCGCCCCTCCCATCCTCCCTGTTCTGTGATGAATCTGCGCACTGGTCTTTCAGTTAGCTTTTGGTGCTCTGCTTATGGGGGTGTGGACAGTCTCAAAAGTCCCTGCGTCTGCACAAGGGATTGGCACCTATATAGGCCCTGCATGTCGCTTTTGGAGTGAGACGACGTCGGTGCGGAGCTGCTCGGCACCACCTTTTAAAAAAAAAAATATATATATATTTTCAAAAACCTTTATTACCATGTACACAAAGAACACAGCTTTGGAGCCTACAACCCGAAGGCCGGCAGCAAGTAATTGCTGAGTGTATGATGATGTTCACAGCACCACCTTTTGGTGCACAGAAGTACTATAGAAAAGTTTCTGGATCCAGTCTGACGCCTGGGGAATATTCAAAAGGTAAGGAATCTGCAGCTACACAGAGTCTCTACAAGAGAGTTACTGAAAGTAAGAAACCTTTTCATTTCTAATAGTGGCAGGATAATAATCTAACATCCGAGTCACAGTGAAAGAAGCATTGGCATAGCCAATAGGTCTTGCTTTTGGCACCTTATAAGTGTTTAGCCATGTATAAGCTCTAGAAATAGTATTCATTCATTCATGAATTAATTCACCCGTTCATTCCAAACACAGACATCGATATGGTGATTGCAAATCGGGAGAACCAGCTAGAACTGGAGAGATTACAATAGCTACAAAAAATGCCTGTAACGGTACATGTGAGGTGTCAGTAGGACAGGCACAAAGGCTCCACTGCTAAAACAGTTTATAATAGTAAACTGGGGGGTAGTATGGTGAACGGCTTATGTGAGTCTTTGACGACAGATGTTCTTCTCCAGGCTCGCTGGTGTATGTTTATATTGCAGACTTCTTGACTGGAAGACGTGGACAAAACTGGACCATGATTGCATAGTGAATACCTCAAACTTTGTTGAGAGTTACCAAGGAAACGTCTCATCTGAAAGAGAAAGTTTGTCCCCAGCTGCTCAGCATTTATTCACTATACACAGCCATCTAAATGCTCACTGTCTGAACAGTGACTCAAAACAATAGGGTCTTGACAATGACAGTTTCTCGAATTAAACACATAAATGGCATGGCACATAGATGGCATAAAACAGCTCATATCCATGATATTGGTTACTCTATCTTAGAACTGCAGTTATCTGTACTTTTAACATCTTGAGTGTACTTGAAGGCCCCCACACTTGGGCCGTGCACAATCAGGTTTAACAGCAGCTGCGGACTAGCCATGATTTATTATCAACGACAAGCATCTGTGAGCACTTCTCTCTTGTGCTTATCTAGTAATACGTTGTTTGCATTTACGCAGACGCCAGCATCAACTATAACGTTGTGGCTTCTGTTTGATACTTCACAGAGAACATCTCTTGACCAGTTTCATAGCCTACAATGTATTAATAAATACACAATTCTCACGAAAGGCAACGGACTGGGACTTTAAAATGTGTTAATGCTTTTAGTTTTACCTTGAATTCAATACTTGAACCTCACTGCAGCCAACTGTGTGAATGGTGAGTTCATCTAAGGCTTCTGAGTTAAAGTATTGAGGACAGGGCTTGTTATAATAAGGTCTGGAATGCATCCGTCGGCCCAAGATCTGATAGCCTTTATTCAGAAATTGAAGCCATTTTGCAGAGTGTACCAGGGGAATAACACCATATAACGGATGAAGGGAACACACGACGAATGCAGCGTTGTGTACCTAAAGTAAAATGTTTCTGGACTTACACAAAATGAGGTTAGATACGGTGTTAATACAGTCTCATATCCACCAACTCCATGCTGTATTTAACTTATGAGATTATCTGAAAAGAAAACTAAGGCAGGCTGACATCAGGGGAGACTAAAAAAAACAACACAGTTTGAGGGTGTTCTCACAGGTCAAACTATTAACCCTAGCAGAATAATACAGATTAATAGTGAAGCGGGCCGGAGGCTCCAATTAGGACTAGTTTTAATCAATGGATGTTCATAGTCCGGTCTAAAAACATTTTCGAAATGATGCAATTATATTGGATCCACGTTTACTTTCAGCTGACACATTCCATAAATGAAACTGCTTTTTCCAAGATCTCCTCATCACTGACAAATCTTAAAGTTCACATCACTCAAGCCATCTATCAGCATAAGGCAGACTTTCATCTAGTAAGCAGCTGTGAGAAGTTAGTGCCGGACATCTTCTTCTCTCTTAAGCTGTAGGGTGCTTTAAGCATGGGTGCAGCGCTTCTCCCTTTAACCTGGCATTGTAGCGCTTTATCCATCACCAGGTTGTGTATGATTGGATGCAGTGCTGACCTAGTAGAGGGGCAGCCGGTGAGCAGAGATGGGTGGAGTGCCCAGTTAGGTAACAGTTGCTGCAATAGGTTTACAGGGACGCGGCAGTGAGTGGCACAGATGACCTGCCCAAGTGACTGCGGTTGGGCGCACCTGCAACGCTCACCGAGGCCCTCTCACTGTTCCCAGACACTGCAAGCCCCACTGTAATGTATCCTGCAGCCTGGCTGCCTAGAGCTGATAATCCATGCACTCTGTCACTGCCCTGCTGTTTACCCGACCCTTCTCAGTGCAAGGCAGAGAGATAACTCATGTCCATGCCATCTGTCCAAGAGGCTGCTGGAGCCCCGGCCCGTGGATTCCGGGCCTGTTTGCAGTGCCATTACCGACCTGGCGGTGCCACAGGGACTCACCCTGCTGGGATGCATACACAACTTCAAGTGCCAGGGGCTCTGTGCGCTTCAGGAAGTGAAAAGGAGCAGGGCCCGTTACATCTCCATGGGGAAGGGGGGGAGGGGGGGTGTCCACAGCAGATCGTCACACTGGCACAACACACTCTGAACCCATCTGTAATGGGGAACAAAACAACAACACCTAGATGGAAACAGTGAGCCTCTGCTGCTGACATGTGCCGCCCAGCTCCAGGCGCCCAGATCAAACCACTGATGGGCCAACTGAACCTTAAAACCTTCAGAGATCAATACATTCACAATCATTTCTCAGAAACAGCAAAACTGTGGTCTTAAGCGTCAAATAGTAACAAGAACTCTAAACAGTTTGTTTTACAGTAAGTTTATTATAATTCCAAAGCTGGGCACGTACCTTGTGACTGCTTATAATTATCCAACAAGTGGTATTTTCGTGTGCCTGGGTAGTAGTCATCTTTAATAATCACTCATTGCTCCCTATTAATTCCATCCGGGCTCCCCCAAATACAGGCACGTGATTTACAAAAGGTCAGGGAGTTTAAAACACACTGCCTGACAGCTCGCAGCTATGCTATGCACATGTAATGAGAGCAGCGAAAGCTTGCGCCTCGCACAGCAGCAGGGGGCCTGCGCGATTCCCTTGCGGAAGGGTGCGACCATATGGCGTCACGCGCTCCCGCAAGCAAATCGCCAAATGTGCACGCGTTGCCATTGAAGGCAATGGAACGCGTGCACGTTTTTAGGGCAAAAGCTGCATCGATTGCTAAAGGTCTTTTTCAACAGCACATGCGCGCCGATAGGCGAGACCTAAAAAGGAAAAAAGTCTGCAAATAGTTTAAGGTGTAATACTGAACATGAGATGGGAAAATACAACATACCTACCAGTAGTAAACCAAGACTTAGGAGATACTGTAACTGTTTCTTGTTAGTCATAGGTGAGAAAAGCTCATGACATAGTCGTTTTTCGGTGTTTTCTGCAGCGTGAAACAGAGGCTTCATTATGAGAATATGTTAAGCTGACTACTTGGGTTCTTTTACAGAGCTCCAAAGTGAAGGTTACCAATTCATCCTTTTTAAACCCACCACCTGATTATATCACAGGTATCTTGATGGTGCTATGTGACTCTATTTCTCATGTAACACTTGGTTTAGAAATAATGTCAGTAGGCAAGATTGAAATATATATATATATATTTTGCAGAAATATAAATAGAAATATAAATAGAACAGACGTGCTTTAACACATTTCCCTGGTTAAAATGATGAATATTAGTCTGTATGAGTGTCTTGCAAAACGTGCACTAAAATCATGATTTCCCCCCTTTAAGTAATGGTGGAATTATCATGGTAAGTTCTTTAAAATTAATTGGGAGACTGTTAACATAAACAATATTAAAGAGAATCATCATTTGTGTTCCAAGTGCTTGACCTCCAAAGATACTTTGTGAGCTGTATACAACCATCAGCTAAGTTTTATTTGGAGAGTTAAATCAATTTAGTGACAGGTTAACGCATGCCCATAAGGAAGGTGGGTGCCTCTCAACTTGTGATTCTTTTTCTGTACAACCAAGCTGAAAAGAATGCACCTTTTCCTGGTCTTCTATCTCAAATACTGAAATGATCTTGCTGCAATATGCTCTCTCCACATCCATTTGATGATATTAAATTTGCAGGCCTATAAGTATTTAAATAAGGATGACAAAACACTGGTGCCATTCAGATTCAACAGGTGAGTCATCACAATATTCTTAAAAACACCTAACACTGTCCTGAATTGTATTCTGTGCTAAAAAGAAATGACATTCAGAAACCACTAAAGAAAGTGTTGGGGAATTGTTGACCCATTATGCGGTATTCTCTGTACAGTAAATGCAGTCAGAATAAATAATGCCTTCTTGTGTTATTTTATGAAGAAGTGAAGTGCTTTCTGCGAAAAATCCATTTGAACTGACTGCATTACATCAGCCTTTACTTGGTAGGATATTTGCAGCATGGTATGATTCAAGCAAATGAATGGCTTTTATTGTCTTTTTAGGCAATACTTCAGAAACTGTTTTAATGGTAATGTAACCTATTCAGTGCCAAGTAGAACACCAATGTGTATTCCCATTTGATACATTTGTCATGGGCAAGGTGTTATAATTTATTGCCAAAGTAAATTCTGCTGGCAGACTTAAATAACTTTTTTTGTGGTTATTATTAGCTACATTTTATGTCTGAAAGAATTGTGCTAACATTAAAGAGAGAAACATACCTGCTGTAAATGCAAAGGCAGTATCTTGTGTTATGGTTATGGCATTGTCTGGAATGAATCACGGATAATAGTCTAGGATATTTGAAGGAATTGTGAATATTGTTAGAGACTAACCACAGATTCCTTACCTTGGAATAATCCCCAGGCATCAGACTGGATCTGGAAACCGGTAGGTGGAGTTGCGCGGCACCGTGTGGTGTAGTTTGCACCCAAAGTGATGTGTGCAATGCCTATTTGGCACCACCCATGCTCGCTGACGTCAGTTCTCTTCACGCCAGTCAGGACATATTCGGAGACGGCCTACCCGCAGTCTCTCTTTGACATTTTCTCAACCCTTTTGTCGAAGATTTTGAGACTTTGTCTCCTGATGTAGCAGGGTGTCTGCAAGGAATGCTGGTTTCCAGCCCTGTGGTGGCTTTCACTGGCAGATTTTGGTGATGGATCCCCCGCAACCATGACGCCAAGGCTTGCGTTGACTGTCATACCATGCACCACCAAGCCTTAAGAATCAGTTTCACAAGCTCCTTGCTGCTTGACCACGGTCCATCAAGCTCCTTGCCGCTGGACATGCAATATCGCGACGGTCTCGATCATGGTGAAGAGGAAGGTCTATGGATCGTTTGCTGAGCCACTCCAAGCGCTTGTCAAAGTCTTCTGGGCAAGTCTCTCAAACTGAAGAAGAGTAAGATGTCGAAGAGGTCTTCGACTGCGCCCTGTTCATTGGAGTCATCCAGACAAGGGAGCTTTGGCATTCAAGGCCTTGCTCTGTAGTTGAGCCTGGTCCTGGGCTCTCTGCGCCTCCCTAAGTTTCCAGGATCCAGAGCGACCCCCGCCCAACTTCGCGAATTCTGGGATGCCATGCACCTCCTATTTAGATGGCCTGTCACCGCTGGAGTGCCTTTGGGTTGCGCAGGCACAGAAGGGGCCCCCATTAGTCTTCCGCTGGTGGGTTTGCCACTGATGGCAGTTGGGACCCTTGGACTTATAGATGGACACGGAGCCACGTCAACCTTACCAATGTCTGCTCCACTGCTGATGTCCTTGGCACCCACCAGCGGTATAGTCCTGATACTCATTTCTGACTCCATCCCTGAGCAGGATGGGTGTTGTCCAAAGCTGACTATGACGCTGACTGGGGATAGACCATCCAGGCTGGAGCCTGAACCCTATTCCTTTGGGCTAGGACTTAGGGATGATTGGTAGGGACTACTGGACCCTAATGAATACCAGCCCCTAGATGTTCCTGGTCTCTGTCAGGCAGCCAAACACTACTGCCTGGGCAGTCAGATTTGTTGGGATGGGCACTTTGCCCGTTCGGTCCTGCTGGCCTTTCTAGTCTAAATCGGGTATGCAGACCCACCTCTGGGAAGGTATTGCTTGAGTATCTATTCTTTAGGTATGGTGTCTGCGGGTAGAAGTTTCCTTCAGATCAACAAGTTATTTACCTTCGGTAAAGCCTTATCTGGTAGAGACTATGTAGACACAGATTACACTCTGACCCATCCATCCTATCCACTGTGCGCACAGATTTTTAGGTGCAGGGCTGTTCTTTTTTTCAGGGTCCTAGTTTCATACACCAGTGGTCCATGTTCTTTGTGGCTCCATGCTCCTGGCGTGGATAGTCCCACAAAGAAAGCAACCAGTGTGCTATGGTGGCACATATATATGATCATGCATGTCACTTCTGGTGCTGCTGCTGCCATGTGGAGCTGAACAGCGCCACCTGCCGACGTGCAAGGGTACTGCTCACGAAAAATATCTGGATAAAGTTTGGTGCCTGGGGATTAATCTAAGGTAAGAAATCTGTGGCTAGATATAGTTTCTACCAGATCAGGCATTACCAAAGGTAAGTAACTTGTTCATCGCATAAATCCCTCTTCTGCTGCGTCCATAACTCGCCATTCTGGTTTAGAGCCCAGAAAATGAAGAGGAAGTTTCCTATGAGATATGTTATTTGTTTACTCTTGCTGGGAAGTTGATGATTGGGTCCTTAAAGGATTCTGATCTTACTGCCCCTTGGTCCTACTTGAATTGCATAATGGAAAGCGAGAATGGTACACTGGTATAACTTGGGGCTCATGTCCTTAATTTGAACATCATGTGACCATGGGAGTTTCTGCTTCTAAAGGCACTATTTATAAAGCACACAATCTCTTGAGCATCTTATGCTATACACGCATATATGAGAAATGTTTTACTGTGACATGTTTTTACCGCTTGGATTGAGAAAGTACACTTGGAGAAACTAAATATGCAGTCTTGTGGGATAGTCACCATGGAAATATCAAGAGAGAGAAAACAAGTTGTTAATGTTTCTAAAAAATATATATCATAGGGTATTTCATGTTGCAAATTACAGCATAAGGAATGTTGGGCTTTTAGCACACATCATAAAGGCCCCTTCACTTCTCCTGCAGTCTCACAGACCAGAAAGTCCATGCCAATGGATAGTTATGAAAGACTTGATGGACTTTGGAGTTAAGGTCTACTCTTTCACCCGTGTTTGTATTGTCAACGCTCCGTCCATCATCACCTTTGGTTTTTCTTTGTTCGCCATAAGTTGGCAGGGTATGCTCAGACGTGAGTCCCTTGCTCACTTTGCCACTGGAGTCAAGCAAGCCCGGCTGAAGACGGCTGTAATGCCAGAAACCGGTCCTGGGAAGCTTGATTCCGGTCCAGGGAAGACATGGCTTGGCAGTTCGGGCTGGACTGTTCCCATGAGGCACAGGGTCAGACTGATTTGCATATGGCCATGTCTGAACTGAGGTGGCGGAGTGAGCTAAAGAACGGTGATGGATTAAACGCAGATCAGTTGACTCTGGGTGAGTGTTTGTATTGTCAACGCTCCGTCCATCATCACCTTTGGTTTTTCTTTGTTCGCCCTAAGTTGGCAGGGTATGCTCAGACGTGAGTCCCTTGCTCACTTTGCCACTGGAGTCAAGCAAGCCCGGCTGAAGACGGCTGTAATGCCAGAAACCGGTCCTGGGAAGCTTGATTCCGGTCCAGGGAAGACATGGCTTGGCAGTTCGGGCTGGACTGTTCCCATGAGGCACAGGGTCAGACTGATTTGCATATGGCCATGTCTGAACTGGGGTGGCGGAATGAGCTAAAGAACGGTGATGGATTAAACCCAGATCAGTTGACTGGGGGTGAGTGTTTGTATTGTCAATGCTCCGTCCATCATCACCTTTGGTTTTGCTTTACTCGTTCACCCTCACCACAGATGATAACACGCTGTAGGTTTCAGTGTGCTTAACACTTACTGCTAACAAATGGCATGATTTGGAGGTCAGGCCTTTGAATCCCGGCAAGGTAGTCTTCAATTCTTCCATGGGCAAGAAGTTGAGTACTGTACATTAGGAAATTGTATTTTCTTTGATTCATGGCACTTAAAAATTGCAGAAAGTGGATGTTTTACAGCGGTGTGAAACAGTAGTGTGATCATCGCTAGGAAAGATTATAGCAATAATTTCTTCTGATACTGTTTGTGCAACAGCATCACATTCTTGCTGTTAGTTCAGTCTGCAAAGTAGCTGAATCATTTGCTTCAAACTATGGGTGGTCATACCTGGAGGATCGCTGTAGAAGCAACCACAGTGACAGCTAATGATTGAGAGGTGGAGAGTTGCAAGTGTAGTCTTCGCTTGCCTAAAAATATTTAGCCCACATGTGTAGAAAAGCTTGGTCAGCATGCATTTCTGCCTTTCAGTCTCTGGTGTAACCCTTTGAATACAAGGGTATTTGATATGTCAGATGGAAAGTGCAGGTTACGAGTGCATGAAAAATACCAATGTTTATGTATTTCGAATTGCAAAGCGGAGGTGATTTCCACATGGCATCTTGGTAAACGTTTTACAGTTTACTTCCATCCTACTGCCCTGAACTGACTATCTTTTACGAGCAAAAAACAAGGTATGAACCCATGTGTGGTACTTTGTTATTTTATTGCTTACATCAGTTGAGCTTCACGTTGACCTTTGGGTTTAGTGTCCTAGACAATGTGTTAAATTCTGTATCTTGCAACCTTTGTAAGTCTTTGATCTTTTCTGCTTAGGAAGTAAACATGCACAAGCAATATTTTTTTGGGGTGCTCAGACTTATAAAATAAAATATTTAATTTTTTATTTGAATGGGAATTATCTGTAGAATGGAATATGCCATGCTGCTGAGCCTAAGTCGGACCAGGTTGTGGAATTATGCAGGCTGCCTGTGCATCAAACATTCAGCTTTCCTGTATGAAAACAGCACAAGCCTGTGGATACCATGCATAAATAGTGTGGTGATCTTGTTTGCTTAAGTAAAGCTTCTCGGGGCGCCAGATGTTTCCGTTCCTGAAGTGTAGGGTGGGAGTGGGGATGGGGGGGGGGGGGGGGGCCGGGACCGTTGTCCCGAGTTTTTTCCTCAATTTTGTGGTTTTTGTTTTTTAATTCTGTCACACCAGCATTCACGAAGCACCCTGGCATACACCCGATAAGACAAACGGACCGGATCTCCCCTTTTAGACTTGTAGTCCCACTGTCAAGCCAAACACCATGTCTGACACACCATTAATAAATGCCCCCTCTACGCATCATGTCCTGGAATGTTAATGGCCTCCTGGACCGCTTTAAACGCATGGCTGTCCTCAGATACGCGCAGCGCCTAGGGGCGGACATCTTACTCTTACAAGAAACCCATCTGCCGTGTAATCCCTGCCCCTTCTTAACACGTATGGCTATGACCGAGTGTGGCATTCAGGGTTTACGCGGGTATCCTGAGGGATGGTGAAACGCTCCCTCCCCCTGGTGACTGTCCAGACGACTCTTGATGCCCAGGGCACTTTCGTGGCCCTTAGTGGCACATTAAACGGCAACCCGCTTAACCTGGTGTCGCTTCACTCTCCCCCCTCGATGCTGACGATGACCCTAGCTAAGTCTGTTGACCTCCTGACGTCTCTGCACCCCGGTCACACATTCCTTGGCGGCGACTGTAATGCGGTCTCATCACCTGACCTCGACACAACTGGCCTCCAGTCCCCTGGTAGAATCGCACAAGCCAAACAGCTGAGGTCTTGGTCCGCATCACTGGGTTTATGTGGCGCCTGGCGAGTATGGCACCATTGCTCTAAACAATTCACACACACACCTCAGCGGCGCACCACACACAGGCACGCATTGACGCCATCTTCGTTCCTTCGACAGACTGTCTTCTGATTCAGGACGTCTTGCTTCTTCCGAGAGTTCTCTGACTATTCACCAGTGATGATCATTACAGGTAGCCCCGACCTCTGTCCGGCAAACTTGGAAGCTAAATGCCTTGTTTCTTCAGGACAAAGATTTCAGGAAGGTGGTGAGGCGGGAACTAAAACAGTACTTTCTCTCCAATGAGGGATCCGTGTCCTCCCCAGGCACCCTATGGGAGGGGGGTTGCCAAGGGCCAACTTAAGCTCCAGCGACAAACCCAATTGGAACAGATTACTTCGCGGGAGGCACAGGCTCTGCGCCTTGAACGTGCCTCGGCTCGATCCCCAGATGATTCTGACACGAGACTTCTGACCTGGCTCCGGTCAGAGATCAAGAACCTGTCGCCGGACGAGGCCAAACTCCTTTGGCGCTCCTCCGTGACCAGGGTATATGGATGGGGCGATAAGAATGGCTCGCTACTTCAACGCCTTGCTACGTACCCAAGGCTGAACCGCATAATTCCTGAAATAGCTGCACCAGATGGTTCACTGTGACTTGTCTCAATGGAGATGGCGCAGGCCTTTGCTACCTACTACGACCGGCTGTACGAGGCCAGAGCCCCAACTCTGTCCCTGTGGACCTGATGGATGTGGAGGGTGGCCGCCTTCCGTGTGTAGACGCCGCCACTTAAGCCGATCTGGACCGCCCCATCACCCGTGAGAAAATTGGAGAAGCAATCGCTCTCGTTTATTTCCAGCAAGACACCGGGCCTAGATGGTCTTCCTCAAGAATACTATGCTCACTACCGGGATGTTCTCATCCCTCACCTTGCTGAGTTGTTTCGCGAAGCTGTGGAGAAAGGCTCCTTCCCTCTGGAGACGGATATAGCCACCATTGTGGGCCTTCCGAAATCCCAGCCCCCCTCACCACGGTGCACAGATTATCGCCCCATCTCCCTCATCACCACAGAGGTCAAGTTGTTCGCCACCATCCTTGTTCAGCGACTCATACCCCACCTGTCCACGTTGGCCCACCCCGACCAATGTGGGTTTATGCCCTCTTGCAGCACTCAACACTGTCTTCGCAGACTGCACTCCGCCTTGGCCCATCGCCACCTCCTCACCCCGTACCTGGCGCTTCTCCTAGTAGACTTTGAGAAGGCCTTCGATTCAGTGGACTTGGGCTTCCTTCTAGATGTTCTTGACATGATGGGACTCGGTCCCCACTTCCGGGCCATGGTCAAGGTTCTGTACGCCCACCCGAGGGCTCGTGTTCTGGTAAACGAAGTCCTGTCGGAGCCCTTCTTGGACTGTAGGGGAACAAGGCAGGGTTGTCCCTTTTCCCCCTTGCTTTGGTGATGGAGCCTTTGCGACCGGATGCGGGGATGGGAATGGCCCAGCGCTGAACCGGTTAAAATTGCCCTCTACGCGGACGATGTCCTCATCTATTTGGCCGATCCCGCTGGTCTGGCCCACACTGTCTTCGCATCTTGCAATCCTTCGAACAGGCTTCGGGCCTCTGTGTGAGTCAGTCCTGGTTCCCCTCCACCTCTCCCGTGAATGCTTTGGCTGGCAATCCGAAATACCCCTACGTCGTCAATCCTTCAGATACCTGGGCATCTGGGTGACCTTGATGCCCGAGCTCAGCTGGGCCCTCAATGTCACTCCACTTGTGAGGCGAGCCAAGGTAGACCTCCAGCGGTGGCAGTCGTTGTCCCTCAACCCCATGGGGATGGTGACCCTTTTTAAGATGATGGTGCATCCCCGCTTCCTTTACATGCTTCAGAACACCCCCCATGTGCTTTCCCAGGGCCTGGTTCCGCAAGCTCGATGGCTTAGCCAACAAGTTCTTGTGGGGGAAAGGTAGGTCCAGGCTGGTCCTCAGTACTTACAGGATCCCCTCGTTCGATGGGGGTTTGGGGAGGACTCCCCTTTATCTATACTATTTAGCCACGTGACTTCTCTCCATACAGGACTGGTTCAACTGGGGGTGGTCCGACCCGGCTTATAGGCTCGAACTGGGGAAGCTGGGCCTCGCCAGAATCCAATCCTTTCTATATAGGTCCCCGATTCCTTCCCGTCTTCCGGAGGTGACGCCTCGGTGTTACTGGCCTGGCGGGCAGCACTGCGGCACACCAAATGGACACACACACTGACCCAATGTACACCCCTGTGGCACGGGAGCTGGCTCAAAGAAGTGACCTGGCTTCGGGGCTTTGGAGCTTGGGACCTCATAGGTATCGGGCAACTGGGCGACGTGTGGGTGGGGGATCACATGCGCTCCTTCGACAATCTCCAAACCAGATACTCGCTGCACCACTCGCAATTCTTTAGATACCTCCAACTACGGCATGCCCTGCACTTACACCTCACAACAGGTACACGGTTACCGGATCATAGCCCGCCTGAAGCCCAGTTTATGTTTGGGGATCTGGGGAAAGGTGGCATTTCCCACATTTACCGTGCACTTTTACAACACCCCGACTTTCCTGGACCGACTGCGGGGCCCCTTGGAAGAGGAAGATTGGCGTGACGCCCTTATGGCTCCCAGAACAGTCACCACCTCCGCCAGACTGCTCTTGGTGCAGCTCTCCTACTTACATGCTGCATACCTCACCCTGGTACGCCCCGGTACGCCTTCATCGGGCGGGGTTTAGTCCGTCTTCAGCCGGTACCAGGTGTGGTCATGACCCCGCTAAATTCCTTCACATGGTTTGGGACTGCCCCCTCCTTGCGGTATTTTGGTGGGGCATCGAAGAAGATCTCATAAGGTTCTAGGGTGGGGGGTTCCCCATGACCCTAAGGACACGATCCTGGGCATAACTGATGGGCTGGACGGGTCACGCAGCGAAAAATAGTTTTTCAGTACAGCTATGGTGGTAGCTAAGAGAGACATTACGGTCTCCTGGAGATGCCCTGAACCCCCCCCCCCCCCCCCCCCCCGTGTGGGGGGTGTTGGCGGACTGAGGTGGATTGGTGCGCCACACAGGAGAAAGTTATGTATGTGGCACGTGGATGTCCTAAGAAATATTGCAGAATTAGGGGGAAGTGGTGGGGGGGGTGTAGTCTTGAAGGGATTGATTGTTTCAATCTCATTTTTGCTTTATTATTGTCTGTACATTGGGTAACGAGGACTTGTGTATGTAATCCTAGACTATTGTGATATGGTGCAGAATGGCTGGGGCATTCCTTTTGTAAACTAAATAAAAATTTGTTTATCAAAAAAAATTATAATAAAGCTTCTCCAAAAGGTCCTATTTAAGCTCCCTTCTGTCCTGCTGTTGAGTCCTTCACTTGGTTTGGCTAAAGGCTGAAAGGTCACTGATGTACTCACTTTGAGTGACATTTATTATTAGACACCAAAAAGACCTATTGTTTTGAGATTTGTTTCTAAATCAAAGAATGTGTTTCTTAAAGTTATATTCAGTTACCTTTGTTAGCATTTTGTTCCCCCCAGTAGCCTGGACACTGAACAGAGCTCAGATGCTTAGGTTCTACTGAGAGAACCGCATGTTATGCCCAAGTGTTTAAAAAAGGGTACTCCTAGTGTGAAGGTGGAAAGTCCAGATTCTGTCTGCGATGGTACTACCCTGTTTGTACACCTTCACCCTTTACTTGTTAAGTGTGCCTAGGCTCCTGCTACGAAATGCAGATATGTTGTGCCTGAGCCACGTATTGCTCTACAGGGCAACATGTCTGAATACGTACTCATGATTGGCCGTATGATGTTGCTTTCACAATGCTGAATCAGGATATCCGGTATGCTTGCGGAGAAACTAGGGCTGCTTAGCGGAAGTTGGGCCTGAAAAGTAATGGTTTGCATCACATCTGAAGATGGTTATGCCGAACTAGACTTAAACCAACACTTCACTTCTTTAAAGAAGCTGAATTCTTTACTTGACAAAATCTGTGATCTTACCCAGGGGGTGTGTTTATTTTGAGCTCTGTCTACAAATTCTGGTTGGGATGGGGTGCAACTGTGCTCTTCCTTTATGTGGTTTCTATACACACATGCTTAGAATAGTCCCTTGAAGTTGTACTTCCTGCTTTGGATCTCAATATTCCCCTCTATTACAGTGTTTAATGTGTTAGAGGAGATAACTCTGGTAATCAAATCCAATATCCGTGTACAGTAGATACAGAAACTGACTAGTGGGCTGTTAATGTGGAGGGTGCAAGTGAATTGGCTAGATTGTTGTATGAAGAGAGAACATATTCAAGTTTGCTGTCAAATATCTTAGTAGCCTATGAACAGTTCTCCAGAGACCCAGAACATTGGATGCACTTAGCTTAGCCATTTCATATGCCAATGCCTGGAAGGCTCTCTTCAAACGTGGCCCCTTTCTCACCATGCCACTGGACTCCCTGCTGATGAAGGAGTCACAATCGAGGAGGAAACAGTCTTAGGTTGCTTGTGTTGCATTTCAAGGAGGATCTGGCAGTTTGGGCTGGACTGTTCCTGTTTGGAGTAGGTTCAAGACTGGTTTACACATAACAGGGGCCAAACTGAGGTAGCAGGTTGTGGGCAGAAGGTCAAGGAGTTTGAATGGTACCCCGAACAATTGCCAGTCATTAGACTTATTGCAAGCATTCCTCCCATCACCTTTTGTTTGTTTGGCATATCCAGTCATTAACAGCTCCTAACTCGGTAACAGGATAACAATTCAGTCACACCACTTTCAAGCCTGCCCTCAAATTGAGATTTCATGCATTTATTCATAACCACCTAAGGAATGCCATTATCCCACAATACAGTTTTCATAATTGAATTACTGAGTGGAAAGAAGTCCTCCGTGATTTGGTAGGGGTAGTTCTGTTGCTTATTTAAGAACCAGGTGAGGAATATAATTTGTATTATGGCTACACATCCCAGCAAGGATAGCAGAGTGGAGACCAGTATGTCAAGTTACCTTGCTCATCGTTCAACAGGGAACCATATTTCCCTGCTAAGTTCGGTCTCATTCATATAGACAAACACCCCCCCCCCCTTTTTTTAGTTGTTATTGTTAATTCTGATGCCCAATGCATCTATGCCACATCTCCACCCATTGGGTATATTACTGATTTGCTCTTGTTGACTTTGAAAGTCAGGAATTCACCGAATGCTTAGAATAGTTGTAGTGCATGAAAGCCTGACCATTTAGAGTTCTAGAGAGAAGTAGAACTTTCACGTAAAGCAACACTCTAGCTTCCACCTCCTTTATCCAATCAAATACCTGCAATAGGGAATGTAAACCCATTCCACTAAAATCACTATAGCGAAGACAAGGAAGTGGGGACAGTGGACACCCCTTCTGGTAGCCTCCCTTTTCATTATAGAAGGGTGTTAATGTTCTTTGCTTAACCCAACCTCGTGCTGTAAGTTGTTTATAAAGGAGTCCAATGTAGCAAGGAAATTATGGGCCAAACTCAATCTTGATAAGAATGGCAAATGGAACCCTTCAGTTAGCAGACTCAAAAGCCTTTTCAAAATCTGTTGAGAGTAGGCCTAAATAGTTGTCAAATTAATGAACCAGAAGCAGCACATCCTGGAACCTATGAATGTTATGCCTCTTGGATCTATTTGACCTAAAACAGTTTTGGCTCTTCCGCTAATGGTTGAGATTGAGTGTCCTGATACACCCCACAGACCAGTTTGGAGTTGTTTTTACAATCCCATTTACCTCTAACACCTAAAGCCCTCTTCCCCATTAGGCTCTAAGACTGTTGATGTTAACCCGAAGGCTTCCCTTGTGGGAACCTCAGCTTGAACACTTAATGATTGATTGGTAGCCACAATTACTCCATCACTCTTGGGTCAGAGCAAGGTGTTGATGAGGGTGTGGATGGGAGGTTCATCATTAGTGCCCCTTTTACACAGCTGAGAGACCGTAGTCACTGGTACATTGAGATGTTCTGATTTAAAGTGTTTTTCATGTACTGGGCTATCTGTGGTGGATCACCCATGCTGAACTATTGAATATCCTTTTAATCATTTTTCTTTAATCGTTCTCTGTGGAGATTCTCCCTGGGATGGTATCAGCCAAGCACCCTGGGGGCACCTGGCCCTTTTGTGTCCATTGACCTGATCCTTCTGTTCAGCTCACTCCTACATCAGCTCTGGGGTATCAAGAAACATTTTTGTACGTTTGTACGGAATATTACTTTTTGCTTCACAGGATAAAGGAGCACATTATTTATTTGATTTAATTTTCATACTTTATACTGCAACAGGGGTAGTAAACAGTACTAGGGAGGGAGTGTGGAATTCCTATAGCCCAACGTCCAGGACATATTCTTTGGGGTTAAGGACAATGAGTTTTCATGTTCATTTTGTTCTTTGGACTAGTAGGCCCAACCCCCTGCAGCACAAACCCTTTCTTTGCCAGTTTACACTACTACATTATCTGAAAGAGACGCGTTAGTGATAGATTCCTTACCTTAGAATATCCCCAGGCGTCAGACTGGATCCGGAAATTTTTCGCGTAGCAGTACCCTTGCGCGTCGGTAGGCGTCGTCTGCGGCTCCGCGTCCGTCGTCGGCATCGTGGGCGCCGTGATGACGTCGTCAGAGTACTTAGCCGCCGCCTCCGCGTGCTGACGTCAGTTCTTCTTTTTTCCGCGCCAGCAGCGCAGATCCGGAAAAAGTGGTACCTTAGTCACTTTTTGACTAAACTTTTTTTTTT
Organism: Lissotriton helveticus; assembly: GCF_964261635.1. NCBI lineage: Eukaryota > Metazoa > Chordata > Amphibia > Caudata > Salamandridae > Lissotriton > Lissotriton helveticus. Next base: position 912,556,441 of record NC_136069.1, read on the forward strand.
TTTTATCTTTTGATCATCCTTTTTCGAAGTCTTCGACTCCGAACTGTGCCAGTAGGGATGCCAGGTTTCAAGCCCTGTGAGGATTGCGACCGACTGATGTTGGTCACCGATCCTCACCGTCGGTGTCTCCACTGCCTCGGCGTCGATCACGACGACAAGACCTGCTCCGACTGTCGGGCCCTGACTTCGAAAGCTAGGCGGGAGCGGTCCCGTAAGCGGCTCAAACTCTGGCAGTCGGCCCCGTGCCGAGAACGGTCCCGGTCCGGACGGAGGTCGAGGGACCGGTCGCGGGAGAGGAGCCATCGGAGCTCCGGGAGTCGACATCACTCCTCCGGGTCGAAGTCGTCAGGTAAGCACAAGAAGTCGAAGAGACGTCATCGCTCTTCCGACTCCCCCCCCCGACGCTCGCGCGACGCGGCCGGGGGTTCTAGTGACACCGCCCACGCGGCTCCGTCGGAGTCGCATGCGCCGCGCCCGGCTTCATACCCTCCAGTCCCTGGGCCTAACGCGGCGCCGGAGGAGATCGAGCAGTTCCTCATGGCCATGAGGTCCCTCTCTCCTCCGACGGGCTCCGCAGCGCCTTCGGGTCCAGCGGACCCGTCTGGGGGGCCTAGAGGGTCGGGGGCTTCGGTCCCGACGCCGTCGGGTGCTTCGGCTCCAGCGCCTTCGGGCCCGATCCGGTTCCGGATCCAGGTCGCCGCAGGTGGACTTAACGACCTCCCCGGTGCCGAACCCTTAGGTGTCACCCCCGGCGCCGCCTCAATGCCTCCCTCGACCCGGTTCCGGCGCCGCTGGGCGCCGCTTCAGACGCCGTTCGGAGAGTTTACATTCCATGAACCGGCCCCATCATTTTCTAACCCTGAGTACCAGGAGATGGGTGATGAGGAGTATTGGGAGGAGTCTGAGGACCCTCTGACACGTGTCAGTCCCAGGAGGACTGGACAGGTGACCTGGGGGATGCCAGTGGTCTGGACACTTCGCCGGACACTGGGTTTGTCTCACCTCCTACCGTGTCTACGGAGGAGGGGGCAACCTATAGTGTGGTTGATGAGGGCGGCCAAGGCCTTGGGCCTTGGGCCTTGATCTCCGCGTCGCGGCCGTGAGGACTAACCTCCTCACTGAGGTCCTTAAGCCGCAGTCATGCTCAGCCGAGCCTCTGCTGCCGTTTAACGAGGCCTTGACCGACGTTCTTTTGGGCACTTGGTCCAAGCCCGCTACAGGTTCGCCTGTAGATAGGAACGTGGCCAGACGCCACCGCCCGGCCCCGGGCGACCCTTGTTTCCTGTGCACCCACCCCACCCCTGAGAGCCTGGTGATCCAGGCCTCAAATTCCCAGACCGCATTCCCGTCGGCGCCGCCTGACAGGGAATCCAAGAGGTAAGAGCAATACGGCAAGAAGGTATTCTCCTCCCTGAGTCTGGGACTGCGGTCTTCCAACACCGCATGCCTCTTGGGCCGTTACACCCACTCTCTGTGGGACACGGTCGCGGACGTGCTGCCAGAATGCCCGTTGGAGGTATGGGCTAAACTCGGCCAAGCCCTTGTGGAAGGCCGAGATGCGGCATGTTATTCGATCCGGTGTGGACTGGATACCACCGACTCTCTGGGCAGAGCGATGGCACCGACGGTGGCGATTCGTCGGCACGCCTGGTTGAGGTCCGCCAACTTTTCAGCTGATGTCCAGAATACACTCATGGACATGCCGTTTGATGGCCGTTGCCTTTTTGGCGACAAGGCAGACCATGCGCTTGAGCGCTTTAAGGACTCCAGGGCTACGGCCAAGTCATTGGGCCTCTCTGCCCCGCGCCAGCAATCGGCTGCCTTTCACTCCTTTCGTGGCCACGGAAGGGGTGTACCCACATGTGCTGCCAGCCACGCCCCGCAGGGTAATACCCAACGCTGTGGCGGCTTTGGAAACCGCCGTGGCGGCGGTCGGGGACAACGGCGAGGTCAGTCCACACCTTTCCCCGCAGCATCCGCCTCAAAACCCTCCTAGTCCGTGCTTTCAGGCCCATGTGACGCCAGTGGGGGGCAGGGTTCGCCATCACCTCCTCCACTGGCGCACTGTCACGTCGAACAGGTGGGTGCTGCAAATCGTCCGAAGGGGCTACTCCCTCCCCTTCGAGGCGACTCCTCCAGCCATGCCACCGCAGTACCACCGAGTATCGGGGGATCATTTGCGGCTTCTGCAGGAGGAAGTTACGGCCCTCTTGGCCAAGGGGGCCATCGAGCGCGTTCCTGGGCCAGAAGTAGGGTGTGGTTGCTACTCCCACTACTTTCTGGTACCCAAGAAGGGCAAAGGGGGCCTACGCCCTATCTTGGACCTAAGGAACGTCAACGGCTTCCTCCGGAAGGAGAAGTTCAAAATACTGACACTGGCTCAGGTCTTAGCTGCCCTGGACCCAGGAGACTGGATGGTAGCGTTGGACTTGCAGGACGCTTATTTCCACATCCCCGTCCTGCCGGCCCACCGGCGCTACCTGCGGTTCACGGTTGGCCACAAGCACTTTCGGCCTTACCAGCGCCTCACGGGTGTTCACAAAGGTGATGGCGGTGGTCGCAGCTCATCTGCGCAGGTTAGGGGTTTCAGTCTTCCCCTTCCTCGATGACTGGTTGTTGAAGGCGGGCTTGCCCCAAATAGTAGTCAGCCACCTCCAGACAACGGCGGACCTCCTGCACCAGCTGGGGTTCTCCCTCAATGTGCCGAAGTCACATCTGTGCCCCTCTCAGAAGCTCCTCTTCATCGGAGCGGTTCTGGACTCAGCGCAGTTTCGGGTTTATCCTCCGGAACAGCGGGTCCGGGATATTCAGGCTCTGATTCCACTCTTTCAGCCTTTATCCCGGGTCTCGTTCATGTTGACGCTGCGGCTTCTGGGGCTGATGGCCTCCTGCATCCTACTGGTGCATCACGCCAGGTGGCGGATGCGGGCTCTGCAGTGGCACCTGAAGTTTCAGTGGGCCCAGCATCAGGGCAACCTGTCCGACCACGTCCTGATCTCGGAGGGCACTGCGAGACAACTGCAGTGGTGGCTCACGGACCGCGATTGGGTCAGCGGCAGATCCCTCTCCCTTCCCCAACCGGAGCACGTAGTCGTGACGGATGCATCCTTCCAGGGCTGGGGAGGCCACATGGGAGAGGCGGAGATCAGAGGCCTCTGGTCTCCGGCGGAGGCCCGGCTCCACATCAATCAACCTTTTGGAGTTGCGGGCGATTCGTCTAGCACTGAAAGCATTCCTCCCCTCTGTCCGGGGGAGTGTAGTGCAGGTGTTCACGGACAACACCACCGCCATGTGGTACTGCAACAAACAGGGCGGGGTGGGGTCGTGGACCCTTTGCCAGGAGGCTCTGCGCCTCTGGCAATGGCTGGACCGCCAGGGCGTGACCCTGGTGGCTCAACACCTGGCAGGTTCTCTGAACGCCAGGGCGGACGAGCTCAGCCGTCGGTGCATGATGGATCACGAATGGCGTCTGAACTTGGGCAGAGCAATGGGGAGAGCCTTGGTTAGATCTATTCGCCACCGAAGAGAACGCGCAATGTCATCAGTTCTGCGCGTTGGAATTTCCAAGGCGGCACTCGCTCGGAGACGCTTTTCGTCGCGAGTGGAGTTGCAGTCTATTGTACGCCTTTCCGCCTATACCACTTCTGCCCAGAGTGCTGAAGAAGATCAAGCGCGACCGGGCACAAGTCATCCTTGTGGCTCCGGACTGGGCACGAAGGTACTGGTATCCAGAGCTACTCAGTATGTCAGTCGATCCCCCAGTTCGTCTGCCTCTTCAGGAGGACCTTCTGTCGCAGCAGCAGGGGACGGTCCTCCACCCAAACCTGTCCAGTCTCCACTTCCATGCTTGGAGATTCAGCAGCGACAGTTGAGGCCATTTGAATTGCCTGCTGAACTCTGTAACGTCATTCTGGCAGCCAGGCGCCCCTCCACAAAGTCGGTATACGCCTGCAGGTGGAACAGATTTGTGGCATGGTGCACAGCAAAGGCTGTGGATCCTCTTGCTGCCCCTCTCTCTGAGGTTCTTCTCTTCCTTCTTTATCTTGTCCGGCGGGGCTCTGCTCTGGGCACTATCCAGGGCTACCTTTCTGCCCTTTCAGCCTTTCTAAGGCTGCCTGATCAACCTTCTTTGTTCAAGTCCCCTATTGTAAATCGCTTTCTTAAGGGCATCACACACACGTTTCCTCCTGTTCCGTTTGTGATGCCTCAGTGGGACTTGAACCTTGTTCTTACGTTTCTGATGTGCGCTCCCTTTGAGCCAATTCACAACTGTCCTCTCCGCCTTCTTACTTTGAAGACTGCTTTCCTGGTTGCCATCACTTCTGCCAGGAGAGTGAGTGAGCTCCAGGCCCTTTCTTGTACTCCTCCTTTCCTTTCTGTCCATCCGGACAAGGTTGTGTTGCGTACTAAGCCATCTTTCCTGCCCAAGGTTGTCACGGCCTTCCACATCGGGCAGTCTATCACCTTGCCAACCTTCTTTCCGTCACCGCATCCCTCTAAAGAGGAAGAGCGGCTCCACCGTCTGGACCCAAAACGTGCGCTCTCGTTCTATTTGGATCGCACACGCCAGTTCCGGGTGGATGACCAACTCTTTGTTGGTTACGTGGGCGCTAAGAAGGGGAAAGCGGTGCACAAGAGGACTATCTCCCGGTGGATCATCTTGTGTATCCAAGCATGTTACTCCTTGGCTAAAAAGGAGCCCCCTGTTGGATTGCGGGCTCATTCCACCCCTAGCCACGGCGACTACAACTGCCCTGTGCCGGGGAGTGCCCTTACAAGACATCTGTCAGGCAGCTACGTGGACCTCGCTGCACACGTTTGCAAGACACTACTGCCTAGACAGCCAAGTCCGGCGGGATGGCTTCTTTGGCCGTTCTGTCCTCCAGGACTTTCTGGTGTGATTATTGGTTCGCAGACCCACCACCGGGGTTGGTATTGCTGGGGTATGTATTCTAAGGTAAGGAATCTATCTCTAACGTGTCTCTTTCAAAGGTACAAGTTACTACTTAAGAGACATTAGTTAGTGATAGATTCCTTACCGTTCTGCGAACCGATATCTAGGGTTAGGGTTATCCCCTCTCAGGGCCCTAGTTTCAATGGCACCAGTGTTGGTTTTTAACATGGTCAGCGCTTCTGGCGCGGAAAAGCTGTGTCTAAGAACTGACGTCAGCACGCGGAGGCGGCGTCTAAGTATTCCGACGACGCCATCACGGCGCCGACGACGGATGCGGAGCCGCAGACGATGCCTACGGACGCTACGCGAAAAAAATTCCGGATCCAGTCTGACGCCTGGGGATATTCTAAGGTAAGGAATCTATCACTAACTAATGTCTCTTACAGATATATCGTTACATAAGTAGTAACTTGTGCATCAAGGAAGGGCATTGACTGCAGTTAAAGTAATATTTGTGTCCATAGGTTAATGCTGTTCTAACTTGTAATCTTGGTTCATTAATATAAAGCCTTAATTATTAGGGTAAGCGCTTTAAGGAAATGTAAGTTCGAACTGGTAGTGGTTCCAGTATAAAAATGCTTCCACACGTATAATGTTCCCCGAATGCTCTCTGATTAGAAGATATTTGTAGAAACTTGAAAGCCAGATCGATAATTCTATGCTTACAAAATAAAAAATATTCTCAAAAAATGCAATAAGGAAAAAGAAACGTTTTGATAAACTACTGTAAAATTGTAGGTACTAAGTCTGTGATGCATTGTTTAGTAAAATGTGTTAATGCGTGCTAAAATTTCCCAAAATATATTTATAGTGGAAAATTGCGATTCTCCTATTAACATGACCAGAGAATCTGGATTTCATTAAAGACACGGAGGCTGACATTATGCATTTATCCTTTAATAGCAACTCACACAGCCGCACTACATCACAAAGGATAAAGTTCTAGAGTCATAACAAAGGATGTATCTAGGAGATGATCTGCCTCTTTTAAAAGAATCGCAGCAGGAAGAACTTCAAAAGGAACTGAGAGATCCGGTAACGGGAAACAACTTCGTGAGATGAAACATCAAGGAAGGAACTTCAGCAAGTCAAAGGCCAGCCGGTTAAACGGAGTTGCCTGAAAGAAAGAAATGAGTAAGAACCAAGAGCCTGAAGAGTAAATTCAGCACATGGTCATAACAAAGATTAAAACCATTTGAAGCAATTCATAAAATCATGCACAAATACAATACATCAAAGATGTAGATGTAATAAGTTGACACCCCTCAAGTTGTGAAAGGGAGGAGGGAGGGATAATGTCAGCCTCCGTGTCTTTAATGAAATCCAGATTCTCTGGTCATGTTAATAGGAGAATCGCAATTTCATTACAAGACCGGAGGCTACATTATGCATGTTCGTAGCCCCGAAGGACCACCTCAGACATATGCTCGATAGGCTTACAGTAATGACGAGCAAAGGTATTAGCATTTGACCAGTCGGCAGCTTTCAGAATATCATCCAACTTACCACCTGACCAGAAGGACTTACTGGCCATAGCTCCTCTGACAGAATGAGCTTGGAACTTAGAGAGGTCAAGACCAGCGAGCTTCATGGTAGACTTAACCCATCTAGCAATGGAGGTGGAAGAGACAGGTTTGAAAGGTTTCACAAAGGAAACTAAGAGTTGATTTGCGCCATTGGGGCGCAGGAGAGACATCCTAGCGTCATATTCTTTCATGCAAGCAACCACACAAAGTTTAGGTAAGGTGTCAAAACGAGGATAGAAGATAAAATCTGACATCGTTTTGGTTCTTCTAAGTAATTCGAACTTGACACCAAACATATCATAACATCTATTAGAAATGTCTAAACTTCTGATGTCAGAAACCCTCCTACAGGAAATTAAGCACAAGAGTGTAGCAAGCTTAAAGGAGAGAAACTTTCTATTAAGGGAAGAGTTATCTGGCCAGGAACAAAAAAGGTCTAAAATGCACTTGACATCCCAAAGGGTCTGGTATTTAGGCCTAGGGGGTCTCCTTAGTCTTATACTCTTGAGGACCCTACAAATGATAGGATTTTTACCTACCGATTTACCGTTGATAGGAGCGTGACCAGCGGAGATTGCGGATCTGAAGCAGTTAATAGAGCGATAGGAAAGGCCTCTGTCAAATTGTTCGACCAGAAAATTAACGATATTCACGACAGGAGTCTCCACGGGATCCAGACTCCTTTCCAGGCACCAATGAAACCATTTCTTCCAAATGCTGTTGTATCTAAGGTGTGTCCCAGGTGCCCAAGATTCTCCGAGGAGAGAGAGAGCTGTCGACGAAAGTCCAGACAGCTCGTTAGATTGCCTGACACTTTCCAGGCAAGAAGGTTCAAATTCCCCTCGAGAATAAGACGGTGATCTTCCCCGTCTGCGTTTGAGACCAGGCCTGGAGAGGCTGGGATGAGAAAGGGAATGTCGCATGCTAGTTCCAGGGCTGTCGGGAACCAGGCTTGGGACGGCCAAAAGGGGGTTATCAGGATTAGGGAGCATTGCTCCGATCTGACCTTCTGAAGGACCCTCTGAATCATGGCGAAAGGAGGAAAGGCATAACCCAGGAAGTGGGACCAGGGTTGGAGAAACGCGTTCACAGCAAGAGCGCCCGGGTCTGGCATCCAACTGAAGTAGTTGGGAAGTTGGAAGGTGAGCCTGCTGGCGAATAGATCCACGTCTATGGGACCCCAAAAGAGGGAGAGGGAATTGAAGACGTTCACGTCGAGTTTCCAGTCCGAGAAGTCTATAAGGAATCTCGAATTCCAGTCTGCTGAAATGTTCGATTTCCCGGGGAGATATTCCGCCCTGAGGGAGATTTTGTGTTCCAGACAGAACATCCAAAGTCTCCTGGCAAGGTTGGAGAGATCCGCAGATCTCGTCCCTCCAAGGCGATTGATATAGGCCACAGCGGAGACGTTGTCCATTTTCAGAACAACGGACCTCCCTTGGATGGAGTGTTTGAAGCTCATAAGAGCGTATAAACCAGCCATCAACTCCAGAAAATTTATGTGTTGGGAGGATTCCGATAGGGTCCAAACCCCACCGGTGTCCTGGTCTCCAAAGCGAGCACCCCAGCCATGAAGACTGGCGTCTGATTCTAGGACAAAATCCGGGGATGAGCCAAAGATGGCTTTGCCGTTCCAGGCATCTAAGTTCTCTAGCCACCAAAAAAGCTCTGTTCTCGCATCCGGATCTAGAGAGACAAGGTCCCCATACCACAGACCTGAATTGAGGGCTTTCCTTTTTATTCTCTGAAGTGCGCGGTAGTTCAGAGGGCCGGGAAAAATGGCCTGGATGGACGAGGAGAGGAGCCCAAGAAGTCTGGCTAGTTCGCGGAGAGTTAAAGACTCTTGTTTCAGAACAGATCTGATCTCCTTCCGGATCTTGGCAATCTTCTTGGCCGGAAGAAGGAGGAGACATTTCGTGGTGTCTAGAGTGAAGCCGAGGAATTCTATAGTCCTGCAGGGAGAGAGCATGGACTTGTCTCTGTTGATGATGAACCCAAGGCTCTCTATCAGGTTCATGGAGGTTTCTAGGTCTCTTAGGAGATCTGAACGGGATTGGGACATGATAAGAATATCGTCCAAGTAAATGATGAGGCGGATACCCCTCTCTCTTAGAATTGTAACGACACACTTCATGATCTTGGTAAAGCACCAAGGGGCAGAGGAGAGGCCGAAGGGAAGAGCTTGGAATTGGTAGAGATGTTCCTTCCAAGCAAATTGAAGGAAGGGTTGATGTTCCTTGTACATAGGAATCGTGAAGTAAGCGTCCTTCAGGTCTAACTTGGCCATCCAGTCCCCTTCCAGAAGGAGATCCCTCAGGAGGTGGATACCCTCCATTTTGAAATGGCGATAAACTAGGAATTTGTTGACTTCTCGAAGGTTTATTACGGGTCTCCAACCCTTGTCCTTTTTTTGAACGAGAAACAGAGTGCTTATGAACCTTGCATCGGACCAAGGAACCTCCACTATTGCGTCTTTTTTGAGCATGGAAGCGATTTCTTCCTCCACGATCTTTTCTTGATCTTCTGAGAGGACAAAGGGGTGGGGTAGGTGTGACTGGAGGGGAATCTGTAAGAAGTCTATCTTGAAGCCCCTGACGGTTTCTAAAACCCATGGGTCTTGGGTAATTGAATCCCAAACATGATAAAACTGTTTTAGCCTGCCCCCTACTATGGGGATAGAAGAAGGAGGAGTAGTACTTACTTGTAGAGTTGGAGGTGTTGGGAGCGCCTCGGCCTCTTGAGCCACGGTTTCTCGGGCCTCTTCCTCTTTGGGGGAAGAAGGGTTGTCTAGGGGGGTAGAAGCCCCTTCCTGTTCCTCTGAAGGATGAGTAGGGTCGTTGGTTGCCTCGGCCGGAAGAGCGACCCCTTCTGCCGGCCTGGCCAAAAAGGTTGGTGTTGAAGACCCGTCTCAGGTTGTTCTGGGCTCTATCAAGGGCAGTAAAGGTGTTTACATATTTGCCAATTTCTTTGATTATGTCCTCTCCGAAAAGGAGGCCTTTGGGGTTCTGGGAGGGTTCTTTCTCCGCCATGTCACCTAATTTGGGGTTGATTTTGTTCAGGATAGATCTCCTCCTCTCAATGTTCAAACCAGAGTTGGCGTTGCCAAGGAGGACGATAGCCCTTTGGCTCCAGCCTCGAACGAGGTCGACGTTCAAGGGGGTAGAGGAGAGGTGGGACTGCTCCGCCATATCTAGGATTCTAACCAAGGGTCCCAGGACGTCCAGGAGTCGGTCTTGGCAGCCCTTGAGGGCCCTCTCCAAGCCTTTTCTGGGGTCACGTCCTAATTTAAATAGGAATTTAATGAGGCTAGGGTCTAGGTTTGGAGTTTGGCAGACTGTCATCAATGGTAGGTCTGGGGGATTCAGACCTCATTGTGTTTCTGGTGTTTCTATCCAGAAGGTTTCTCAACCAGCGTGCCACAAATTTGGAAACATGATCCTGCGGGAACCATTTAGAGCTGTTGGGGTGAGAAATGTTTAGGGGGGAAAACATTTCCTCCCCAATAGGGTTTAGAATAATATTCTTTGGAGTAGGTTCCGGATCGAAATGGGAGTTGAGATCATGTTGGACCTCATCCAGGTCAAAGACGAACTCGTCTGAGGGGTCTTTGGAGGAGTTGTCATCCAAGGAGGAGGGAGAGGAGTCAAGACCAACATTTGTATTTGTTTGAATAGCACTATTCCAAAGTGTGCCGCGAGGGACACCGTACACATTTGTGCCGCCATGGGCACCGGTCAAAGGAGTGTCCCGAGGGACATCAGGTTCAAGTGGGGCGCGGTGGCCTCCCATCCAAAGTGAGGTGCTAGGACCTCCTATGTTTTGAAAGGCGCTAGGGCCTGTAGTGCTTTCGCAATGTTTGGTCTTTTTGGGTCTCTTACCGTGTAAGGGGAGATCCTGGGGGTCACCTGGTCTTTTAGAGAGCATGACATCTCTGAGGGAGGACATCATGCAAGACTTAATTTCTTGTTGCAGAAATTTTTTAAGCGAATCGTCAAAGGGGGCAGGTGAGCTAGCAGTGGCATCATCAGAATCCACGTCAGACATGGTGTGGTGAAGAAAGATTATTAACAGGTAAGGTAATAATTAGATCCCCCTATTACTCCTCTCCTTTTTTTTTTTTCTTTTTTTTTTAATTGGTATTCTTTTTTTTTTTTTTTTTTTTGCAGGTGAAGCCTCAGGCTATTCCCCCTTTTTTTTTTTTTTTGGTAATTAAAAGGTAATTAAGGTAATTATTTATAGGTGAAGGGGTATAATTATGGTGAACAGCATAATAAAAAAGTGAAATAATGGGGAAGTTAAAGTTTAAGGCTACAGCAGAGTATTGAAAAGGCAGGGAAGTATTGGTGAAATGAAGGGACGCTTAAAAGCGTGTTTAGATATAGTCCTAGATGAGTCAGGGAGACGAGCGCAGTGGTCGTAGGTCCCCGGCGGCTGAAGCAGAGCAACTGACAAGCTAAATCAGTCGCGCTCGAGCTCAGCCGCCGGGGGAAAGGAAAGTGGCTTGGCAGGGAAGGCACGCAACGCGGGTGTCGCGAGCGTGCTTTCCTCTAATCCAAAAGTCAGGAAATGGATCTAAATCTCAGGCGCGCCTCTGCCGCATGAAGCGGAGATCCGACGCGCGTTTAAGGCGGCGGAAAGAGGGAAGGACGGTCAGAAAGACGGTATGAGAGGAAGCGCGGTCGCGCGTTTTATAGGGGAGAAGGGAGGTGGACAACCATAAATTGGAAGTCCATTAGTAGGGAGGGTGGGATGGGAGGGGGGAAGCCTGCGCCACCCACCACCATCAAGATCTGTGCTGAGACACAGAGTTAAAGGAAGAGCATGGCGAGGTTGCCAGAAAACGCTGAAAAACAGGCTTAAAACACTGAAAATAGGTCCAAATAGGCATAAAGGTACCTAGGTTATACAATACAATGAAAATAAAGCGATATAGAGATAAAGAGTAAAGCAAAATACAAGTCTAGGCTTAAAGACAAGGAGCAAGTAATAGTAGTGACTTATCTGCTGGCGAGCCGCTTTTAAAAGAGGCAGATCATCTCCTAGATACATCCTTTGTTATGACTCTAGAACTTTATCCTTTGTGATGTAGTGCGGCTGTGTGAGTTGCTATTAAAGGATAAATGCATAATGTAGCCTCCGGTCTTGTAATGAAATCAGTGTAGCCGGTTTTAACAAGGTTATGGGAAACATGAAAACAAACAAGAGTTGGCAAAGCCAGTAGGTCTGACATAGGTGGTCAGCCTTTTGGTTCTGGCAGTGCGTGTCTTGTTTTGACATGGCTTTTGCAAAACTTTATCAATGTGGGAGCTGCTGGACCCTCACCATTATAACAAACATCCAAAAAGCTGGCACTGAATAAAAACAAATGGTTGTGGTTAACACCAGACTTTGGGCCATATGTACAGATGTTAGGGATAGCGTTTTCCTAATTGCAATTGTCTGTGAATCGGTATTTGGAAATTGCTACCCCTAATGTATGAAACTCCTTTAGTTTCATGTAGAGATTTCTTGTGGGTCGCAAAGCGACCTACCCAGGGGTTTGGAATTTAATAAAATATCTACTTGTCCATGGGACAGGTTGGGGGGATTTTAACAAGGGGCAGTGGAGACTGCCCACGTTATAAGGGGGTAGCTCTAACTGGTAAGGCAGGTGCAGTGGAACTGAGACCCAGGAGTGTGAAGGGCCCACTACATCACAATTGTGGCTGTCTTGCAATACAATCGAGGCAGGGGAGAGCATTCATTCTGAGGGCTTCCATGCTGCAAAGAGGGGGGCAATGCATGGGAGCTAATGGTTTCACAAAGGGACAGATAGTCTGTTTTAAGATGGGAATGTTGTCCAGGCATGGTGCGAGAGGAGTGAAATAGGAAGAGGGGATATCCTGCTGCTCAGGGCCCCAGCTATCATTAGTAGAGAAGGGGCAGTTGCATTTCAGCCCAGCAGTGCGAAGGGCTCTCAATAGCCCATTTAATAGAGTAGTGTGTTTTTTAATCTATTTCAGCTTTTTTTTAATATCTGTTCTTTTAAACGTCTCTCATTTAGTGTGGATTATGAGTTAATGAAAAAGTACCCCTGAAATGATCTCACAAGCCTCTCCCCTAGCGCTCAGACATGTCCCTTTCACTCCCCCAGTTTTCCATATAGTTTTGAAGAAGGGGACCTACGTCAAAAAAATGTTGGTAGGGTGGCTCTGAGCAAAAAGGTTTGAAGACCTCAGCCCTATAGGGTAGTAAGGAGGCACGGGGAAAACATATTCAGGATTCTGCTGTCGAAGACATAACTGATATTAACAGAGTTAAACAATATGGTACTACACAAACAGCCTAAGCGGACTGTCTCTGAAAGGATGGCTTTCGAAGCCGAAAACATCAAACTCCAGTAAAGTAACAAGACTTGGCAAAGCCAATAGGCCTCCCCTCTGGGACCAACTGGCTTTGCCAATTCATTTTGTTGATACTGAATAGCGTTGCTAAAAAAGCAATGATTTTTAACCAGAGCGCATTGATGCAGTCACTGTACACCATGCATCAGGACGTGTGTGCACCCATGGGTGTCATTTAAAAAACAAAATTGACCAGTTTAGCATGGCGGCCACTACTTAGATCAGTGAATAAAATAAATTGTAAGTGGGTAAAAGGGCTTTTCTGTAGGGCTGGCTGCAATTTCCTGCCTGGCTCTCTAAAAAACAGGAAAATAAATGTTGGGGTGCAGAGAACAGTTTGGGGGAAAGTAGTAGGGAGGAGATGGGGCTCAGGGGGGATTGGGCAGGGAGAGAAGCACATGAGGGAGACACAAATATGGATTGTGGGACCAGGGAGACCTGGCAGGGGGAGAAGCACACTAGGGAGACAGCATCGTAGAGTCTGAGACCAAGAGAGAAGTACATGGGAGAGAGTGAGCAGCCACAAGGGTAAGAGCAGACACAGAGCTCAGGCTGCGGGCTGGTATTTGGCTGGGTATGGCGTAGAGAAACACAAGAAGTTAAGAGCTGAAAAACACATACACTCTGAGTGCTCAACCAAAAAGAAAAACGTCGTTGACAAAGTTATTAGTGGAAGGACACAGCCAGTCAAGAAGATAGTAAAGAGGTTATGCTCAAGAGGGGAACGCATAAAAGATGGACAAGAAAAGCCATTGAATGAAAAACAAAGAAAATTAGACAATAAAGCCAACCAGTGGGAAGCAATGGGTGGGATGTAAGCCTTTCTATGTTCTTACTAAGCTTACAGTATGCCTTGTAAAACCAGACAGTATATGCTGTCTGTTAGGCTCGATTTAAAGACTAAGCCCTTGACGTTGAAAACAGTGCTGGAAAGGCAGAAGAACTTAACACACAGATCAAAAAAGAAAGCTACTGATGTGGCATTAAAGCGTAAGCCTTCTGGCTCGACACCAACAAGAGTACTGAGGACCGAGACCCAGAGGAAGGCAGACAGTAAGTAGTCTGAAACACCACAACCTAGGATATACAAGTCCAAAAATAGTCAAGGTCAAAGGTGTCAAATTCGACATCATGAGACAGAAACACAGAATTGAGACTGAAATGGTAGTTATGCTTCAAAAAAGGAATTTAATGCCATAATGGCCTTGTACAATGTCCCAGTCATTATGGAACATAAAAGACAAAGGGCAAACTGAGTTTGAAGAGGAAGAAATAGGGGAGCAACTCACACTAGATATCTACGGTCAGGTAGTAGACCCTCAGATGCACATAGAGTACCACGACATGTGTAATCAGATATGGGCAGATTCACCCGAAGAAGGGATAGAAACATACCGTACTAGAGCAGCCCTACCACCTCCCTATCTGTATATCATACAATGGTAAAAAGGGCTGTGAATGGGCATCGGCACACAGGACCACTGCTAATTGTCTAATGAGGCAATGGTTACAAAACATGGGAAAGTATGGCATCTAATGGTTGTCACAAAGCAAATTTAAGGAATAGGAAATTGGAATAGGGTTGGGTATTTACTATCTGAGGCCCACCAAAGTCTAGCCCACCACTAGTGTGGAGCTTAAACACGGTTGGAACACAACTGCTAAAACTACAGAGCGGAATTAAAAAAAACGTTACACTACACACTGCCTTTTTGGTGGGAATCACATCACTGAGAAATATAAGTGAGACACAAGCACCTACCATACAAGAGCCGTACTTCCAGGTACACTAAGACAAAATAGCAATGAGAACAAACCTCAAATTGATACACAAAGTAGCATCCAACATTCGTATTAATCAGGCCATCCAGTTGCTGGAGTTTTTCCAAAATACCTGCAGAAATGAACACGCACACTAGATGTCTGGAGAGCCATCAAGTACTATTTGCAAGCTACAAAGGACATTAGGAAAATAACAGTTGTTTGTGGCACATGCACCACAATCAAAAGGGAATCCGGTGTCAGGCTTCTGTAACCTGATGGATATTCTAAGCTAGCCAAATGTGCTGCTCAATGGAAGGGACAACTCTTGCCTTTAAACCAAGAGCACACTCGACAAGCAAGAATGGGGCCTCATAAATATACGTGGGAAAATTTAACTAAAAGGTATTTGCCCAGTAGCAGTGTGGCACCCTGCACCCACCTTTACTCAACATTGTGTCGACATCCAGGCAAGGAAGGAAGCGCTGATGTAAAAATAATATTTGAATCAAATTTTAAGATCTTAATACCCTTCTCACACACCTTTGGAAGAGGGACGAACTGCTGTAGACTGGATAGAGAGAATCGTATTCTAAAGAAAGGCACCACTCCAGTTATTGAATCCTGTCTGGCGGGGATTGCGCATCCCTATGTCTTTTGGAACATTCCTCATGGAGTTAGGCGTCTATTGTTTCTACTAAGGCAAGACTTACTTCCTTTGAAATCTCTCTTATCCAGATGGTATGGTTCATCAGCCTTATGTGATCGCTGCAATATGACAAATCAGGACCTGTTCCATGTCATCTTTGTTTGCCCAGCTCTAATGTCGCAAAGGCGAAAGTGGCTAAGACCCATATGTCTCCAATTGAATATTCTGTCTGCTACTGCTTTTATTGCGGCCATGAACAACCCCCCTAATGAATTGTTTTGTTTTAAATTGTATGATTTTTTTAAATGTTTTCTGTCTTTGTATTAGGTGGGTGTTTCGACGTCCAGTTCACTCTGTATTTTTATCCCTTATTCTATGTATTGTAATATCACTTTTTCAATATCTTAAGGAATGTAATGATATGTTTTTTTATGTGGATCTCAAAAGAGTTCCGTAAACATAAATAAATAAAACTTGAAACGAACTGCTGTAAAATCTATGCAAAGTGTATGAATCTAGAGGAGTTCACGCTGCACAAGAAACTAAGTACGTACCTGTAAGAATTGTTCGCACTGTGCTGCTGTTCTGCATTAACAGCCTAACCCCACCTTCCTGACAAATGTGGCAGAGGAAAACGAAAAGGCTAGTGATTTAAAAAGAAAAAAAAGAATCTAAAGATGGAGGCTGTGCACTTGAGAATTGTGGGCTTATATGCACCTTCATAGACCTCGCCTATGGTCGATGCATAAAAAGCTAAAACTTTAGTAATAAATCACTATCTCTAGTCCTCACCACAACATAGTGGAATTATGCAAACCATTTGAATCTAAGAATCCATGCTGCAAAACTAATGTTACAGGTAAGCTAGCAGTTTTCTTCTTTCACCTCAGAGTTAGATATGATTCAAAGTGTTTCTTATATGGTTTGGAGCATTGACCTTGTCAATCACTTTTCTTCAAAGGTTTAGCTCCGAAGCTTACCATCGCACCGCCACCACCTTTGATACCTCGGTCCAGAAATAACATTCCTCTGCAAACAGAAAAAACAACCTTTATTCCGGAGATGAAAAACACCACAGTAACTCCACATATAATTAAAGGTGCTTTCTAATTTTTTGTTTATACTTGAATATTTTTTATGAATGCTGACAAAACATGAGTCAATTAAATTCTTGATTGCTATTATTTAAACTGTAATTTAGATGTTCAGTCGTGTCCAGAAGAGAAATTATCTGCCTCAAAGGTATTCCATTTTTGGTGGTTCACGGAGAAAGTCATGTGCCCATGATTACACGATATAGGAGAAAACATATTTAAATCTCATGTCATCAGATCACCACTAGATAATTTCTTCCCTGACGTAAAATACATTTAAATCTATGAATTGAACACACCTGAAGGCCTGCTTTGCGTATTAGGCATATGTCATTAATATCATCACAGCTGCCCTTTTCTGCCTTCTTGACGATTTTATGTTTTTCTTTTCCACTCTTCTGGTATTTATCAAATTACCACTATACTAGGTACTAATATTTATCAAAATCGTAGAGATTTAAAGATTTAGGAAGAGATTTTTTTATGATTGATGACCGTTAAGAGTTTTTTCTGTCCTGAGACATCAGTCGTACTGTATTTCACCTTTTTAGCATAAAATGGCTGAAAAGTATCTGTAAAGCATGATTTGTTCAGTAACATTAAGATTGTCTACTGCAAATAGCCCATAAGTGTTACTTTAGCATTTGTTCATACTAGATTTGTCACATAGAAATTCTTGTTACACCCTTCACAATAACAAAAACGGCTAAGGTTACACGTCTGTTTTTTTTTTCCTTTCCAGCTTCTGTTATTTATTTGTAAACAAAGTACTCGTTTGTCATATAAGAGAGAGCAAAAGAAATGAAGACATCCATTTTTTGCACATTCAATTTTATTTTGCGTTCCTTTACGTCTCCACTAACAAATTGTTTTAATTCATACAGATTAAGTGTTTGTAAAGCTGGTGGTCATTCGATAATAAATCAGTCATACGGAATATGTATTTAACCCCTTGCATGCTCGTGACGGAACCAGTCCGTCACGAGCCACGGTGGTACTGTGCTGGTGACAGAATGGTTCCGTCACGGCCCGGCCGCCGCGCCTGCGCGGCGCGTTGTAGTGAGCGGGCGGGGCCGTGACGGAACCATTCCGTCACAAGCACAGCCACCGTGGCTCGTGACGGACTGGTTCCGTCACGAGCATGGAGGAGCCGCGCGGTTTCCCCGAGCGCCGGGTGGAATTACCGCCGCGGCCAAGGGGTTAAGTAACTTGATAAGGCAACATATGTTTCTGACATACTCAACTGGTGCTGCACTTATAAAATGAACATAGCTCACAACTTTATGGGCACTTACACAATGATGAGAAAATAAGGCCAACAACTGCCTCTTATAGCCTAATATGGTGTTTGCTGCATTACAAGAAGAGCTTCTGTGCCATCCCTGACAGAACCAGATTTGGTGGCAAAGTCACCTGTATCCCATAAAAACAAAACTTCACTTCACTTAAATAATGCTCTATCAGTGATGTAAATGTTCCCCAAAATGTTGCAACTTGAAAAGCCACTTGAAAGGAATATTACTAATGTAGACATGAAGTATGGTTTAAGTTTATCCAATATTTATGCAAGTAGCATTACAAAACATTGATGCTAAGTTGCGAATTACTGCGAAGTAAGAGTTTCTGTTGTGGGAGTTTGGTATTGTATGAATAGTTGAGGATCTTTAGTGTTCAGACACAGAATTGTCACTCTCTCCTTGAACTCTCCTCAGCCTCTCATTTTGTGAATAGTTTCTCGTCATATATCCTTAAGAAGAGAACTTTATTTTTGATGAGTCTCAACACTTGTTAGGAATAACACATGAATCCAAGGTGAATGTTCTAGACTCCTAACAAAAGTTCACTGAGTTCTGAAATGGTCAAAATTAGAACACTTGTGCTTGAAATTGTGCAACTATCAGCAAATGGTTATTTGTTTTCCTTTAAGTGTCAGAAGTCTCACATCCTGTGGGCTTTGTAATTTCCAGATTGACTCACTTGGGTGTGCATTGGCTGGTGTTTGCTTAAGAATATCATTCCATGAGAGTACAGGATTTTTAGTCAGTTAAAAAGAATAGGTTAGAAGTCAAGCTACATGTGTAGTTTTGCTCCCGTTTCCATGTTGCTTGGCAGATTTCTGAACTTGGTGGAATTTAAGCATTTAAGCAAACAGTATGGCTACCAGGGAACCTATCGAATTCATCATCCTGAAATAGTTCTTCCTAGAGTGCAGAGTGTTTCTAGTTTTGCAGTAGAGCTGGCAAGCATTTGAATATGTAGGAGTACTGTAGTTATTCAGAAAGGTCTGTTAGTTTTACTGAGAGCGGTCTGACACATTTAAACATGAAGGAGCTTGTTACCGCCACATGATCTTGTGTGATAAATTTGTTGAAAAACATTTCCGTTGTACTTGTTGAGCTACAGCATTATTTGAGTGTTCCACTTTCTGGTCACATAAGTATACCCTGAGTTATTAGTTAGGCTCCAAGGGGCCGGATAAGCTACCTGAACTCAAAGTAGGTACTCAAAGGTTAGTTTTTCCAAACCCCAGCAAATGCCTTCATAATTCTGACTGCTCTTAGACACCCCCCCCCACTTCAGCTGTAGGGCCCAGTGGTGACATCCACCACCCTCCTTCGTTATTTTGTGTGCTGTGGACCAAGTCAATAGGGTATTGCGGTCTTTGACGATTTAAAGGACATGAAAAACCATTGGCCTCCCTAATTCCTAAGTAGCTTGATGTCCTGTTAGTTATTTAATTGCTTTTCTTCTAGCGTTTAAAAATGATTGTTACAGAATTTCGTTTGTTAGGTCAGCATCTTCACACTCTTTTTAAGTTCAAGAAAAATGTTATTGATGGAAATACAAGGTATCATCAACAATATATGAAAAAGTGAAGGGAAAACAAAGCAAAGGGAAAAAAAAACACAGAAGCAATCAAGAAAAGTATCGCTATAAAGTCAAGGGCGTAAACAAATCACGGGCAATATAATGAAGCATAGATGATACAATGGTTATATATACAATCAAATAGAAATACTCAAAGAACAGGTAAGAACAAAGGTAAAAAAAAAAGAAAAATGAAATGCGAAGGGCATTCAAGGTGGTTTAGAGACTTCCTGTTGAGTAGGCTGTGGACGGAAAGAACGTAGGGCACACTTATCTAAGTATATCGTGATAGGAAGCCATAATTCTGCACGCTTAGCAGCCATTGTAGTAGGGAAGACAAAAGTAGTGTCCAGCCTATGGTTATGGCAAACATTATACCACCTTGCTTTAAAGGAGATGCTAGATGAAGCCTTCCAATTAACCGTGATCTGCTGGAACGCAACAGCCAGCAATAAGTCAACAATGCGAACGTCAAGGTCAACATCCTCCTAGCAAGGTGAAAGACTTCCCAGGAAGATGTGGCCGTGAGAGAAAGGAATTTGAGTGCAAAAAATGACATTAATTTGAGCCCATACCTGTAACCAGAACTCATGCACAGATTTGCAAGTAAACAGCATGTGGAACAGGGTAGCTTGCGGGGAGGAGCAAGACCAACACACATCCGGGATGGCGGAAAACCTCTTATTGAGGGTAAAGGGTGTCTGGAGCAACCTGTTGTAGATGAAAAACAGAGATTGCGTCAGGGTTGCCGCTCTGGACGATTTACGAATCTTGGTCCATATTTTGTCCCAGACGGGAATTGCCCAAGTGGTGCCAAAGTCCTGTTCCCACTGTTCCTCTACCCTAGACTTGGGTCTAATAGATTCGTGAGCATGAAGGTATTTGTAGAGAGTGGTAGCTTTGGGTATAGTGCGAAGGAGAGAGTGAAGTCGTGTAGCACATGTGGGGGAGGAGGAAGATGTCTGAGCGTGCATTAGCCGGGTATACGAAGCCATCACCGCTGCTTTGAGTAAAAGGTACTTGGGGGCAAACGATGCAGGTAGAGCAAAGGAAGAGCACAGAGTCGAGAAAGGCAGAAAGGTAGATTGTGAAAATAATTGTGATACACAAACTAAGCCTTTGTCTCCAGGACTTCCAGTAAAAGGGCTTATCATGAATTAAGATATAGTTATTATGCCAAATTGTGGAGGAGAGGAGGTCGGCAATGGAAGTGGAGGAGGGGGTTTGGAGGAGAGGAGGAGCTTAGTGGTAAATTTGTGAATGAGAGTGGGAGTCGAAGATGGTTTACGGGAAAAAGATAAATACTCCGCAAACGAGAAGGGAGAGAGAAAAAGGCGCTCAACCCTAACCCACAGAGGACATGGAGAGATAGGATCCTGTAACCAGTAGGAGGCTTGGCGCAGTAGAAAGGCTTTTTGATAAGCCGGGAAATCTGGGAAGTTAACTCCACCCTCGGATGCAGGATGAATCAATCTAGCGAGGGACATCCGGGGTTTCTTGTTGTTCCATAAAAATGAAGTCAAGACCTTGTTAATTTTCTTTAAAACATTGGAGGGAATAGGGACAGGAATATTTCAAATGGTGTAAAGGACTATAGGAGACAACATCATCTTAATGGTGTCAAGGCGACCCCACCAAGACAGGTAAAGAGGGTGCCATCTAGTAGTTAAATCCGATAACTTTTGAATACATTTAGTCAGGCAAAGGGAGATAGTGTCAGAAATGGAAGGGGTGATGTGCAGACCTAAATATTTGATATGCGATGGGCTCCAAGAGAAATTGGAGGCACTAAAGTCGGTCTTAAAGGGAAATTTAGTTAGGGGCAGGATCTCACATTTGTCATTGTTAAGTTTGTAACCAGATATCAGGGAGTAACTCCGTACTTCCTCCAGGAAAGCTGGAATTGAAACCGTGGGGTTAGAGAGGAAGAGTAAGATATCATCTGCATAGGCAGCAAGTTTAATGTGGGAATTCGTAGTCTGAAAACCATGAATGTTAGGATTTTGACGCAGTTTGGACAAAAAGGGTTCTAAGGCCAAATTAAAAAGGAAAGGGGAGAGGGGACAACCCTGGCGTACACCCCTGCCAAGGTCAAAAAAGGAAGAGACCTGGCCGTTCGCACAAACTGCTGCGCGTGGGCGGGAGTACAAAAGAGAAACCAGGGAGATGAAATTGGGACCAAAACCAAACCATTTGAGAGTATGGAAAAGGTAAGGCCATTCGACCCTGTCAAGCGCTTTTTCGGCATCCAGGGTTATCGCTGCGAGGGGATGCTGTAAGCGTGAGGATTTTGACAAATTATTGAATAGTAATCTAGTATTGTCAGTTATAAAGCGGCCTTTCACAAACCCAGATTGTTCTTCACCCAAAAGGTCGGGGAGCAAGAGATCCAGGCGCACCGCCAGCGACTTAAGCAAATATTTTATAGTCGATATTCACTAGGGAGATAGGTCTATAGTTCTTACAATACTTTACATCTTTCCCTTCTTTGGGGATCAAGCAAATGTGAGCATCGGAGAAGGATCCAGAGGAGCGGCCAAGGGCATGGAATGACCCCAGAAGAGAGTGCAGTTTAGGAATAAGGAGCTTGGAGAAATGAAGGTAGAATTCAACAGTGAAGCCATCTGGCCCCGGGGCTTTGTTGAGCGTAAGGTGTTGGAGGGCAGTAAGTAATTCCTTCTAAGAAATGTCCGATTCTAAATGAGAGGTCAAGAGGAAAGTGTGCAGGTTTCTGGATGGTGGAGAAGAAGTGTGTAAGAGATTGGGGAGAAGGTTGGGTTTCAGAGGAGTACAGAGTCTTGTAAAAATGGGAGAACTCAGTGAGAATGTCAGCATCTTGGTGTTTGAGAACAGAGTCAGCATCATATATGGATTCAATATTCAATTTATGTTTTACCTTCAGGTAATTAGTAAGAATCTTCCCAGCCTTGTTTTTTCCACCATAAAACTTAGCACTAGACTTCAGCAGGTATAGGGAGGCATCCTCCGTAGATTTTTTGTTAAAACTCATTTTGGCAGCTACAAGAGCAACCAAGTTGTCTTGTGAGTGTGAGGTAAAGTAGGCGTGTTCCAGTCTCTTAATGTCACATAGGAGATCTTTAGTAGATTTACGAGCAGCCTTACGTTTCCTTGCCACAAAATTAATAATAAAGTCCCGTGCTGCTGCTTTAAAGGCATCCCAGATAGTATGTTGTGGAATGGAAGGAGTGTCATTAAGTAAGAAAAATTCATCAAAAAAGGCACGAAAGGAGGAGGTGAACTTGGGATCCAGTAGCAAAGCGTTGTTAAAGCGCCACCTCTTGGGCCCAACAGGCTTGGGTAGAACGTCTATACTGATCAAGACAGGGGCATGGTCCGAGAGCAAAATCGGACCAATTTCAGCGGTATTGAGGGTTTGGGCAATGTTGTGAGAGACAAAAATATAGTCAAGTCGTGATTGGGAATGATGGGATGGAGAATAGAAAGTGAACTCTTTTAAAGTCGCATTGCACAAACGCCATGCGTCGATGAGCTTGTGGTGAGAGATAGTCTGGGTAAAGAGCTTATGTGGTTTGTTAGGTATGTAATGAGCAGGAGAGTTCCTGTCAACAAAGGGATCCAAGGGATGGTTGCAATCCCCGGCAAGGATGAAGTTCTCATCCACAAAACGAGTGACATGTTGAGAGAATTCAGCCCAAAAAAAGAGGTTCACCCACGGTGGGAGCGTAGACATTAAAAAGAGAGACTGGAACAGCTCTAATTGTTAACTTTGCAAAAGTCCATCTACCATAATCATCAGATTCTTGGGAAATAATTGAGATAGGAATAGCTTTGCGGCACAGAATTGCTACACCATTACTTTTGCCATCCCCATGTGAATAGAAGACCTCACCCACCCATCCCCTCTTAAGTTTTGCAGATTCGGTATCAGAAAGATGAGTCTCCTGTAAGAAAGCTACAACAGCATTCAGCTTAGCTAAGTGGGACAGAATGCGTTGGCGTTTGATGAGAGAATTAATACCCTTAACATTCCATGTAACTATGTTCAGTGACATGTCATACAAAATAACCTATGATAAACGAAACAGTAAAGTTGAAGATAAAAGCCCATGAGAAGTAGTGGAAGTAAGAAAGGGAAATATGCAGCATTAATACAGAGGAAAAGAAAGGAAGAAAAGGCGTGGAGTATGAAAGAAGGGAAGAAGGGAAAAAGCATGATAGGAATAGAAAGAATAAAAAAGAGCAAAGGAGGAGAGAGAATGAGTGCAAAGAGCAGACAGATCCTGAGAAAATAAAACTTTCACAAATGTATAGGTGGAAGAAAGAAAGCATAAAGGGGCGAATACAAAACAAAAAAAAGAACAAAAGGGAAGGACAAAAGGAAAACATACCTACAAAAGGAGAGGATGAGAAGGAACTGGGGGGGGGGGGGGATGGGACCACATGGGTAAGGCAACACATCCGAGGTCGACTAGGTGAGGAGCCGGGGAGACATCATAGACGAGGAGGGATTCCTGCAAAGAAGAAGGGAAAATAGGGATTAGGGTACAAACAAAAATGAACCGAGAATATCAACAACAATGAACATCAACAGGACTTAAAGAAGGTCAAGAGCAATGAATGAAAGCTTCTCAAAAAAGTAGAAAAAGTAAAATGCAACATCATAACAGCATCTAAGATAGCTGCATCTCAGCCAGGGAAAGAGGACGAAGGCCCAGAGGAGTCCATGGTGGAGGTCTTGTGCGCATTGATGAAACTCTGTAGACAAACCGGGTCTTCATAGGTGGTCGTCTTGTTGTTATAGGTGACTTTGAACAAACAAGGATGGTAAAGGCCATATCTTGCTCCCATTGAACGAAGGTCATCTCTCGTAGCCAAGAAGGCCTTACGTCGATTGGCAGTAGCCTTTGCATAGTCCTGGGCAAAAAACAAAGAGGAACCAGACCATGTCAGCTTGGGAGAAGATTTGGCAGCTGTCAAGACTTTCAGAAGATCCGTGTATTCCAAAAAGTAAAGAATGACGCCTCTAGGTCTCTGTGAAGTGGAAGCAGAAGTAGGTGGTCGACCCAAGCGATGAGCACGCTGGATGTTGAGGTCTGTGCCCTCCGGGAGCCGAAGCAGTTTGGGTAAGAACGATTTGAAAAAGGAAAGCGAGTCAGAGCCCTCAAGTCCCTCCACCAGACCGTAAATGCGGAGGTATTCCGCCTAGTTCTGTTTTCCAACTCCTCCACCTGTCGTTGAAGAGCAGAAACTTGAGAATTCAGATGGGATACAGTGGAACAAGTCTCCTGAAGGGATGTAACTGAGTGCTCAACTGAGGATACCCTTGTGTCCATCAGTGACCAATTGTCCGTTAGAGCTTGAAGTTTGACATTGGTTTCTTCCATGAAAGGGCGAAGGGATCTAATTTCC
This sequence comes from Lissotriton helveticus, assembly GCF_964261635.1. NCBI lineage: Eukaryota > Metazoa > Chordata > Amphibia > Caudata > Salamandridae > Lissotriton > Lissotriton helveticus. The sequence continues at coordinate 912,581,067 of NC_136069.1, forward strand.
TCTAGAAAAGGGCGAAAAGACCTGATTCGTCCAGTAGTATCTCCATTGAGACAGGTGTAGATTGTTTAGGTGGTGAAGGAGGGTCTTTTTTCAGTCTCTTGATGTTAGATTTTGCCGAAGCAGGTTGGGATGGCTCCATTGCGATGGCCGATCCTGACGAGGTGAGGTAATCCTCTAACTTTGAAAAGGCTGAGAAGACTTTAGAGTTCTTAACAAAAACAGTCTTTGTTGAGTGAGGTAGGTGTGACAGAGATTTAAGCCTACCCATGTATAGCAAATTATAGTGGCACAGTCAAACAGTTGTAGAAGAAAAATGCACGGAAAAATGGGGGGTTACTCAATATGAATTGCAGCAAAAAGTTGTGGGATAACTTGAAAGAGGGATGGAGCAAGGTGTATCTCTGAGAGAGCAAAATTATTAGCAAATGTGCTGGACATACATGAGAGGCAGAGCAAATGTCATAATACAGCAAAGGCAGAGAGGTTGAAATCCAGAACTTGCAGCTGACGAAGCAAAAACCAATGAAGAGCTCATCCGCAAACAGGGGGACTCCGCTGTATCCAAAGGGAAGCCGTTAAATGAGTGAACAACAAGCGTCTTGAAGGCGGAAGGGACCACCCCTCAGGCAGCGAGCACACCAGAGCACAAGAGAGGAGAGAGTTATGGTATCCACAGCCTTCATAAACTGAATCGAACACGACTTCAAAAAACCACAGTGAGCCACATAGTGGAGTAGTAGGGGACAGCGTCTGAAATCACGGTGTCCTTACAGGTCAGGAACAGCAGCAACTAGCAGGAGATAAACAAGAGAGAAATCTCCGTTGCCAAAAAATACAAAGGTCATGCAGAAAAAGAACATTTGAGGCGAGAATGGTGTCAGCTGCAGTGACCAAATAGCAACACGTAATCTGCTGCATTTATAGAGTGCAGGGGAAGTTACTGAAAATAGAAGGCATCACTGTAGTATAGACTTATACTGATGAGGCACTAAAGGAGCAAACAAACGGACAAGCTGTTGCAAATAAGTGAGTCTGTGAGTCAGTGAGCAAAGGAGGGTGCGCATTTAGTGCAAAGTACAAAATGGCGGCCGTCTAAAAAAAAAAAAACGGGCCCGCTAAAGACTCACTGCATGATATAGCTGAGCGGCAAAGCTGGTGTGAAGCCTCTAAACACCAAAGGAATCTCCGGAGGCGCTCCTATAGACATATGGCCCAACATACGGCAAGCGGAGGAGAGAGAAGAAAAAAAATATGGCGGCTCGCAGAAGAGCGCAAAATGGCGGTCGCGATGACAGCAACCCACAGAGACTCACTCCAATTGATTGCTTCGTCGTTGTAGCGTCCAAGAGATCTTCCAGCGCCTGAAAGTATTCCACATGTGTTCAGTTATCGAAACATCACCTCAGGGCAGGAAACGGTGATTGCAGAACAGGATTCTCTCGGCGTCACAGCAGAGCCTCACACGGACGCCGCCATCACCTCCGGGCGCCAAGCCACGCCCCCAGCATCTTCACACTCTTAACAGGGCTATTGAGGCAGTTTGGTTTTAGCATTACATTCACCATCCGAAGCAACCTTCAGGTGCTACTTGTCCTTGTTTGCTTGTTTAAGTATGATTAAATCACAGTGGTCCTTTTGAAACAGGAGGTAGGCATCGGGCTTAGCGATGAAGAAGAGCTTGGTTCAGACCCAGAGGACTCCTAGGCTTTAACCCCTTTCCTTTCTCCTAACCCTCACCCAACCCCCTCCCTTCTGAATCTAATGTCTTCATCTCTGAGCACCCTACTGTTTTACTTGCTCCCAGGTTAGGGATCCACGGATGACTGCTTCCAAATGATTTTTTCCCAATGAGTCCAAAAAGAGTCTGAAAATGACAGACTAACATAAGGCAATAGAGATCAAACTGGGATGCAATGATACATATCTGCGTTAGAACCTCTAAGGAAGTTAACTTCCATATGAGACAGTGATGGCAATTGTGGATTTTCTCCAGGAGGGGTGATCATCAAATCTCACCAATCCCATCAATATATATTTCCACTAGTAAGGGACATTGACAAGAGAATATGATGAAAGGTATTGTGCCTCTATTTTTTAGTTCAATTCAACAAGTTTTTTTATTGAAGTGTGGAATGACAGAAGACACAACTCTCGAGGCAGGCATCCAGCGCCGATATCCTTGGATGAAGTGCTCGTCCACCCGCAACGCATGTGTAAGACAGCCATCTTCCTCAGACGCAGCCATGCCCCCACATTGAGCCTCTAGTTTTGATTGTACAAGATACGTGCGCATTCAGGATAATCACATTAGGCTGCTTCGTGAGAGGGGAAATGGGAAGCATGCAAGGTCAAAGTTGAAAGCCGTTTTGTGTATTGGGACTCTTGCCGGGAGCTTGAACTATACCACGGACTCAGCCACGAGGATTTCTGTTTAGTGGGACTCTTGCTGGGAGAACTCTACCGCCAAGCAGGGCGCACTGAGGGGAATTCGACGAACAGCAGCAGCAGGGGTCGGGACTGCGAGAACCAGCATCCTAAGCGCTTCATCAACTCAGCACAGCTGGTGTCTCTTCCCGCCCCTGCCCTCTCACAGGCTATTTACGGCTCGCGGGAGCCGCTCGCAAGCCATTTTGTGTATTGGGACTCTTGCCAGGAGCTTGAACTATACCACGGACTCAGCCACGAGGATTTCTGTTTAGTGGGACTCTTGCTGGTAGAACTCTACCGCCAAGCAGGGCGCACTGAGGGGAATTCGACGAACAGCAGCAGCAGGGGTCGGGACTGCGAGAACTAGCATCCTAAGCGCTTCATCAACTCAGCGCAGCTGGTGTCTCTTCCTGCTCCTGCCTTCCCCCTCCCCCCCCACTATATAAACACGCCCTTCCCCGCGCATCGCGGGACGCGCGCGGGGCAAAGCCCGGGCAAAGGGCGGGCCGTTTGAGGCCGTTCGAGGACAGGAGAGACCGGGACCGGGTCACCCCCCTTGCCTCTTCCACCTGGTGTGAGTACTACGTGTATAACAGCAAAACCAACCAATGGCGACCAGGGAAACAAGGAGTAAGAATGCACTGATTGCTGGAGCTGCCAAAGGTACATTGGACAATAATTTTGTTAAAGCTGGGTCCTTACTAATAGACGAGATTACGCTTTTAGAAAGGCGTATTTCTCAAGAAATTGACTGGGTCCGAAGATCATCTATAGGGCCACTAGCATTAGCAAAGACCCCGGAAAACAGACCGAACTGTGATACTGTCGATCTTGGGGAGAATGTGGTTGGTGACATGTCAGCTTCTATTAATTCGATTAACTCTATCTTGCATAATATTTCAAGCGGCATTAGCGTGCCCGACGAACTTAGTTTGCTACCCCTCCCCCACATTCAAGCACATAAATCCTCCCCTTCCCATATAGTTAGTACGGCTGATCCTGTCTCTGTTACTGCCACCATAAGCTGTATTACACAGGGAGAAAGGGAAGGTGCTATTCCGAAAAGGAAAAGAGACGCAGAACATCGGGGGACGTAGACCTAAAATCCCTAGGAATGCGGAAAGAGTGAGGGGTGGTACACAAGGTCTGTCTAAAAAGGAAACTAGAAAGAGACCCGCACTCCCGACCAACATTGTACCATCACCTACTGTCTCACCACTGATACAAACACCCATCTTGACAACTCCACCTCTGCTCAAAACCCCAAAGGCTCAGTACCTGACCTTATCCAAGTTTGAAGAATTGCTGAGGACACTTTTAAATCCTCTAGATTCACGATTAATGAAGATAGAAGCGAGGTTATCAGCGATAGAAAAAAATGACGGCTAACCTCGCTGATACATTTAGGTCAAATAATAATGTAGTAAAAGGAGGGGACGAGGTCAGGAGTACGAAGGCTGTACCCAAGGTACCCCCGAAAAATGGTGGGTTAGCACCTAAATTACCGGAGACAACAGCACATACTATATCAATGCATACAGCCAACACCATGGTTACTGACGTCACTCCACATACGTTACCCTCACAAGCATCCATCGCTACCTCTCAAACAACTGATGACCTCTCTAAAACGAGATGCCCACAGAAAGCCATTGTTTCCACACTAGAAAAATCCACCACTAGTAAAACATCTAGGCCTGTCAATTTGCCGCCGGAGTCAAGCCCATACACAGTCATTTTGGCTGGCGTACCCGAGTTGAAGCCTGATAGCAAGGAATCCGTTTTTACACTCAGGAACAAAGTAACCAACTGGCTCTCTACGAACAGACCCTTACCCCACGGAGTTACCAGTGGGGTCCTTATGGTTAGGAGAGTCTCATGGTTGGGCTCCTCGGCGAAATCAATCAATGGTGATTGCGTAATAATAAACTTTAGGGACCCCAGGACAGTTGCTCACATTTGCGGATGGCCACATCTTGACCAGGGGTCCCCTATTCACTCATTGCCTCTATCTTTTTTCTATCCTCCACGACATAATCCATTTGAGGGGGAGGGCTGGCACACCATCACAAGGAAGGGGAGAGGTTGGGATTCTAGAACTAGGGACACCTTCCACTACCCCATACCACACCAGCCAGACTTCTTCCCCACATCTAATAGATACTGTAGCTTGGATATGGTGGATTGACGTAATGTGGCCGGGGAGCCGGAGAATTGCGGCAAGGGGACAACACACAACAAGGGGAAGTATCTCTCCACAAGGTTTAAGCCTGGCTATCCCTTTGAAGAATACAAATCGTAGCGAACCCCAAAACGACAACATGGAGCAAAATCTTATCCAATTTGGCACTTCATCCTCCCTAGAGGGACTGGGAATTGAGGTAGGAGACCGACCCTTTAGCACTCCACCGCAGTTTACCAGCAGGGTAATAGCAGCACCCATAGTTCTATCACCGAAACACGGGCTACCTCCTCTTAAACTATTGTCATGGAACGTGGCGGGTCTGGGTAATAAATTGAACTGCCCCGACTGGAGTGTGTTTATCGAGGGCAAAGACATATGCCTGTTCCAGGAGACTTGGGCTAGAGAAGCCATAGATAGAAGAGGCTTTGCAGCTCTTTCAATCCCAGCTAAGTGGGGAGGGAAGGGACGACCATCAGGAGGACTTGTAACCTGGGTGGCGGTCGACCTGGGATGCAAGGCCTCATTTCTCTCTTCGTCCTCAGATGATATTCTGGGAGTGTTGTTAGAGTGGCCAAACACTGGTAGCTTGATCGTGGTAAATGTCTACTCTAGACCAGTCAACATCACGCAAGAGTCAGACACCATTGATCAACTTTCAACTTTTCTTAGTGACATCCCCCAGGGCACACCGCTCCTGGTGGGTGGCGATCTACACTGCCACTTTGAGCCTCTGCAAGGCTTATTGGATGGCTTAACCCAGGAGGAGGATGCAGTGTGGTTGGTGCCCCCTTCGGCTGCCCCTGCTCCCAGAGCATGGACTCCATTGGCTAACCCTGAAGTGGGGTATCCGGGCCTGTAATGGACGTATAGGCTCTGATATCCCGCCTAAATGTACCTATCACAGAGAGGAAGAGAGTCGAGATTGGATTACATTCTAGTGCAACTTTCCATGTGGCCATATATAACAGATTTCCAGGTAACAACTAGGGAAGATAGTGACCACAACGCGCTAGAATTGGAATTCGCGTTTCCTGGTCTGAATGGCAGAAGGGCGGTTCGAGAGGATGCTGCTCCAGCACTGGCGCTTTCAAATAATAGAAGGCGAATCAGGTGGGAGAAACTAGCCTGTTATCCTGAGAAGGTTAGTGAAATCTACCTTCGACTGATACCGGCCCTTGAAAAAGTCCACATGATAATGGATTCACCTACCTCCCAGGGCTTACATAAGGAACTCTGGACGACGCATGAGAATCTAATTGAGTCTGTGGCTGAAGTCCTTTTCACTACAGGAAAGAGGCTGCACTATGACCGCCCGAGTTGGTATAATCAGGCCTGCCGGGAGGCAACATCAGATCTTCTGGCCCGAATAAAAAATGGAGGGGAGAGGTCTGAGATACAAGAAAGTAGAAGAGTGTACAAGCGCCTGACGACCAATGCTAAAAGTGAATGGGAACACGAAAAATTGGAAAATTTGGCCAAAACTCTAGCAAATAGGGATTCTCGTAAGTTTTGGCGCCTGGTTAATACAGGGACCGAGGAGCTGGTTTCTGCAATAGAACCCAACATCTCAGCAAAGTCTTGGCAGGATCATTTCCAGTCCCTCTACAAGCTACCTCATGTTGATAGTAAAGATACTCCTTTGAACATTAGTGCATCAACGGAGGGGGATCTCTTTACAGAGACGGAAGTTCGAGCCGCCATCAAGGGGTTGGCGTCAGGCAACGCGCCTGGTCTGGACGGTTTGCCAGGCGACCTATTCAAGCAAGAGCCTGACGTTTGGGCTCCTTATCTGGCTTTGATATTCAACGCGGTTCTGGAGGGCATGGAAGTTTCCAGTACTTGGCTGGGTGCAGAGATTGTTCCCATATTTAAGAAGGGTTCACCTCTGCTCCCAGCCAACTACAGGCCTATCAGCCTCATAGACGTATCCCAGAAGTTATTCGGCAGGCTTGTACTAGACCGTCTTGAAAACTGGATTGAAGATTCTGCCATCCTCAGCCCCTATCAGGCGGGATTTAGGAGAGGGGTCTCTACTATGGACCAGATATTCTGCCTGAATCTCCTCTATTGGAAGACCGCGGTCATCGAGGGCGGTAGCTTGTACACGGTTTTCGTGGACTTGCGTGCCGCCTTCGATCTCGTACCCAGAGATAGATTATGGACTTTCCTGAAGGAGATGGGTATACCGACTGGGATTCTGACCATCTTGGTGAGACTACATCACAGAAACTTTGCTCGTGTCAGGTGCGGAAGAAATGGGGCGCTTTCTTTTAGGTTCCCCGTCGACAGAGGGGTGAGACAGGGTTGCGTGCTTGCACCGACCCTGTTCTGCCTCTTTGTAAACGGGGTAATACAGCACCTGACCAGGATAGATGATATTGATGCCCCGAAGCTAAACGGCAGCAGGGTGCCGGCCATCATGGTTGCAGATGACGCCCTGCTGCTGTCTAAATCCCCAATGGGAATCCAAAGAATCTTGAACGGGTTCTCAGCCTTTTGCGTCGAGTGGGGACTTGAGATTAACGCATCTAAAACTAAATTCATGATTCTCAACCCACCCCACGCAACACGCCCTAACCTGCTATAGGCCAATCAAGATTAGAAAGGGTTCTTACATTCGAATATTTGGGCTTAACTATTAATCAGGAGATGACCTGAGACACACACCGAACCAGGTCCAATATGAAACTGGTACAATTAACAGGGGGCATTTCGAGGATGGTGAATAAATCGAATTACAAACCCTTTGGAGCGGCACTAGAAATTTACAAAATGCAGGCGAGAGGCGCAGTTTTATATGGAGGGGAACTATGGGGGCATACTTCAGCCCAAAATCTGCAGATCACAGAAAATAACTTTATTAGGCAGTTGGCGGCGTTACCTGCAAGTACACCGCTTCTTCCTTTGAGATTTGATCTGGGCTTAAGACCCATATCGGAGGAAGTGGGTTTAAGACCAGTCACCTTCTGGCGACGCATTTGGAGTACGCCTGAACTCATAGACTACAGGAATGAGCTCCAAGAAATCCTTTGCTCATGACTAAGGTACATCAAGCAGACATGCGAGACATTGGGGAGACCTGACTTATGGTTAGACCCAGTGAATACATGCCCCAGGACCCCACGAAAAGTCTTAGTGAAGGACTTCCACGAGCTGAACCTAACACTAACGCTGGGGAAAGTAAGAGAGGGGTTCTTGACAGACTCTTTTATTAGGCTAAAGGACTCGTACCTCCTTGAATGCGTGCTAGACGACATTTCACCTGTTCTTACTAGGAAGCTTTTTATGCAATGGCGTTACAGCACACTCCCCATAAGGTCCTTTACTATTCACTGGGCTCTGCACTCATCGACCGAGCAGTGTCCGTCTTGCCCGGTTCATTGGGAAGACGATCTGCATATTTTATTTATTCTGCAAAGCGTATCAAAGACCAAGAAAGCACTGGCTTGTGCCCCTTCTTAAAAATTTGGGTTTTAAATCACATCTCCCCGCCTACAGGATTTTAAAAACGGACCTCTCACCTGCTATTGTGTTTGCAGTGTCTAAATATTTGACTGCGATGTGGCACATACGTACTCGTTCTCTGAAACAAGAGAAAGCATTGGGAAAAGGAACTGTTTTAATGGATTGTAATTGTAACGTACATTTTATGACTTTTTATATCTGTAATGATACTTTTAAGGATTTTGGGTGCATATTACTCCATTTTTTTTAATTGTATATCTTTTATGATCTAAAATTGATCGAAATAAAGATTGAAACTGAACTGAAACTGAAAGGGTTAGTAACTGTAAGGCTTTGTAGCATTGCTGGCTCCTATTGTTCCACTTCCCCATTCACCTAAATATAAAGCGTTAGAACAGTTTACATTCTCGCTTGATTTTGTGACTTTAACTTCTAATTGTTGGCATTTGTCAACGAAATCAACTGAAAACCACAAAATCAATCGGACTAAAAATATGCTAATTTTAGCAAATGCACATATAGCGTACGTTGGGGAACCGCTGACTTTGTATGGCAATAACTAGAGTGTATCTGATTGGATTCTGCACCTTCACTAGTCCTGCTACAGGGCTTGTGTGTATTTTTGCTTCAGAAACACAGTTTTGATTTTTGTAGTTCCAAATGTGTGACTTTGCTGTGCTTCCCGTGATTCACAATCGAACTGAAGCCAAATGCAATCGTTTGTTACTTTTCAACCAGCAGCTGTTTGTGGATTCGCCTTATTTCACTGTTGATTCTTTCTGACTTAATCATCATTGTCTCTTTCTTTGTTCGCCTGCTCACAGTATTTGTGATAAAGAAAAAGCAACGTACTATTCAAATGGATGCTGCTTGCAGAAGCAAGAATATCGTTTCGGACGTGAAGTTGAAACATTACAAGTGCACTGTAAATTATATAATCTATATAAAGGCACAGAATGTTAGCACAATCTATGAAAGCATTTTTAAACATCTTTCCTGTAAGATTTAGTTTGTCCATTCCTCCTTTCAATATAAGAAAGTATAGAATTCGGATTTTAAAACACGCGTAAAGTGGTATAACAGCGAGCATTTCAATGGAATTATATCCATAGCTTTTTTTGATTGAAAAGAGGGTTTTTAGACAAGGGAAAAGTAACCACATCAAGGTATTTCAGATCTCATAGCAATGACTATCCTTCTGTCTGGAATGGTTTGAATGCGAATTGTGAGAAGTTGGCCTGATATGTGATGTCCACTATTCTACTGGACACCCTGTATCAGTCCAAACAACCCTTATGGTGATGGTTGTAAAGTCAACCTTATAGACCACCTATCCTAGTGGTAACATGGACAAAGCATTATTAGGCTAAACTCAAGAGGGCATGTAAAGCCAGCTGTTTTACCATATGTAACCCCTTTAATACCAAGTTAAAGGACACCACACAGGTTATATATAAAAATATATATGTATTTATTACTAACACAATCATCTGTACTCTTTATGAGGTCAGAGGCATTAGCACATAACAAGATACTCAATTGTCATACAATACGTTGCACAAAATACAGTAGAGCCCTAGGGGCACGTAAAACCATATACTAAAATAGTGGTATAAGGACCACGTCACAAACAAAGGATAGGTCTAGGGCATCGCTGGGGCTATGCTGTACTACCAAGAGTTAGGAAGCAGGAGACCCACGGGAGGCGTATGCAGTGTCTTAACACACACGCGAGTTACCATAGAGTTAGAATGGGAACGAAAGGAATGGAAACTAGTTCTTTTAGGGCACTTGCGGATGGACTAAGATAAAGCTACTGAAAACTAGGACACTAGGATAGTTAATACCCACAGGAGCACCGTAGTACTCGCGTTACCTCACCCACAGGAAGCGGATGCATAGGTGTCAAAGTGTGTCGGGTTTTGTCGCTGAATCCTGTGGAGCCTTGAAGAAAGATGCTGCAGGCGACCAGGAGGGAAGTGTCCGGTTGGATCCAAGGGCGGATCGAGGATGAAGAGTACCTGAAAGCAGAGGGGACAGAGTCTGGGTCAGTAGCCAGTGACCAGGATGGAACCAGGACGGAACCAGGCAATGTCGCGAAGCAATCAGGTGATGTCGTGAAGCTTGTCTCTGGAGCCACGTGGACCAGGAGGTGTCGACGATGACCAGGAGCTGGATACGGACTGTCCCACGAAGGCTCTCGCTGTCGGCGGTGTCGGCTTCCGGATTGGAGTCAACAAGCCTTGGCAAAGGCAACCCACGCAGGAATCGAAGATGTCTTCTTGATCAGACCAGCAAGGTCTGATGGACTTCTCCTTTTTAGGGAAGCAAGGGCCAGTCTGGAGCAACCAGGCCAGCGGTGTAGATTCGAAGGTTCGTCGTCACAGAGGCCACTAGCCAACGGGCAAGCGACGGACAGATGTGTCGAGCAGGAAAATGCAGAAGGGCCCCACGCAGAACTCGTGGAGGGCTGATCTTCGGTGCAGTTGATGCTCGGGGCTGGGGCTTCTCAATCCTCAATGCACAACTTCAAGGGTGCCTCTGAAGCTGCACAAGTAGCAAGGAGCAGGCTTTTCAAGATGGCAGGTCCCACGTCTCTCGTCGCCTCCACGGGGCTCAGCTTTGTACGGACTGTGGATCGGGGTCAGAGAAGTCTGGAAGTCTGGCTCTTGTCGGACTCTGTGCTCGGGCACCGGCGGGAGCGTTGACAAAGTAAACCGCAGATTGCTGGATGGTGCCTGTAGGTACAGGGTGGTCACTCCTTGACCACAAGGGAGATTCTTCAGTCTTCTATCTTCAAGTAGAACGTCGAAGGTCCAGAGTTTCGTTTCAAGTTTCAGTTCAGGATAAATCTTCAGTCAGTCAGTCAAAATATCTTTATTTCGATTGTTAGAAGCAATCATAAAAGTACAAATAATAACACATTCATTGCAATATTAAAAAATACATATTTACAATACAGGAATTCATCAATTTCAAGGGATTCAAACTCAGAAAGAGATTTTAAAATTTAAAGTGCATTTAAATAATCATGCTTTTCTTCGTGCGCATCACATTTTTTAGATAGTGTTGTTGTTGCTACACATAAGTGGTTGTCAAGACATTGAATATTAAGCATCGCCACACAACACTGACGATGTCCTAATTCTCTTAAAAATGGTAATAAAACATTCTTTCTTATTACATAGTAACATTTACAAAAGAGAAAGACATGGATAGTACTCTGAGGTGAAATATAGTCACAGGGGCAGGGAGGTAGATCGTGCATCCAATTATTAATCATAGGAAAACTAACTAATCTGTGGAAAATACCAACTCTAAAGCGTGAAAGTAAAAAACGCTCATATTTATTAGATACATAGATTAGATAGGGCTGAATGTTAAGTCATTAAAACAATTTGGTGCTGCAGGACAGGAGGTTTTAGAACCTCCGTTGCCATTCTATGAGAGTCCAGAAAGGCTAGACCCTTCCTCTTCAAATCTTTCCGTGAGATAGCTGAAACATTGGTAAGGTTCATGAAATAGTCTTCTCTCCCAATATCCTTTAAAAAGTTACTAACATAGTTCACCCATGGTATCCTTGTAGCTCCCTCTAATTTTAAAATGTATGTCAGAACATCTCTATTTAGATGTGTCGCGTCTTGCGTCCAGAGCCTGTGCCATAATAGCACAGGCTCTAGCTTAATTAGGTCAGATATGTAGGAAAGACCCAGTTCTGCATGGCAATTATAATTAGGAGAGCTTTTGTGAAGTGACAAAATATATTTTAAAAATGAGTTTTCAGCCATCTGGATGGGTGCGGGGTTTACAAAACCCCAAACCCCACTACCATAGGTAGCGCCAGCCACACACTTAGCTTGATACATTTTTATTAATTCTACAGGTGGTCTAGTCCCTAATTTATTTGAAAAGATTTTAAGAGCAGCAGTCGATCTTAACAGCTAAAGTATTTTTGCAGACACAGCTTGCGTCCACGTCTCATTCTGAGCGAAGAGTATCCCAAGATAGGAAAACTGCTTGGCAAATTCGAGCTTCTGTCCTGCTATAAATATTGGCCTCTTAGGTTTACATTGCCTACCACAATACATAGTGAATGTTTTTGATGTGTTAACTTTTAGGCCCAACCCATTCATAAAACGGGAAAAGCTATCAACCACACGCTGCAAGCCCACTTGAGTACGCGACATAAGTACAGCATCGTCCGCGTACAGAAGTGCTGGTTTTGGGTGGCCACCTACATATGGGGGATCCAAGCTATCTTTGCACAAGACTTCTTCCAATCCATGTATATACAAGTTAAAAAGGAAAGGGGCCAGAACTCAGCCCTGCCTGACCCCACTCCTGATTGGAATTTTGTCAGTGCGTTCTCCCTTTAGACCAAAGCGAACGCGAGCTGAGCGTTGCTATAAAAACGTTTAAGATAATAAATAACATTAGCTTCAACCCCCAGTTGTTCTAGTAGTAACCACAGCTTAGAATGGATCACACAATCGAAAGCGGCCGAGAGATCAACGAAGGCCAAAAACAAGTTACCCCATTTTGCCCTTGTGTATTTCCCGACCAACAATAAGAGGTTCAATCCCTGCTCCACTGTCCCCAGGCCAGAGCGGAAGCCGTACTGAAGATCAGACAGAACAGAGTTTTCCTCTGCCCACTCCAAAAGCCGGTCCAAAATTACTCTGCCCATTATTTTAGTAAAGGAATCAAGAAGGGAAATAGGCCTGTAACAACCCGGGTCGTGTCTATTCCCTTTCTTGTAGATAGGGACTATTACAGATTTCGCCCAAGTGGGCAAGAAATCAGCAACACAGCTGGCGTTAAGCACCTGGACCAGAAGGGGGGCCACAGACAAGAAGTGGTCTTAAATATATATATGGGAACCCCGTCTGGGCCACGTGCTTTCCCGCTCTGACTTCTACACAGAGCTTTTTCAACCTCCTCGAGAGTAAAATGCAGATTTCTACTGGGGGGGTAGTCAAGAAGAGGAATCAAGGTGCGAGGCTGTGGTCCGACTTGAAACCGGAATAACTGACCTGGAAGGGGAATTGGAGCTTGATGTCACTCAGGACAGGCTCCACCTCCTGAGTCTCAAGCAACTTGACTATAGGGCACTGGTAACGGACGCCGCCAAAGTGATGAGTAGAGAGCAGCAAGGACGTTTGTATGATGTGGGAGATAAGGCGGGAAAGTTGATTGCCTGGCTAGACAAGAAGGAGAGGGCGAGTCGTGTGGTCCCCTTGATTGAGAGAGTGGATGGAGTGAGAGTGAGGGACCCTATTGAGATTGTGGAGTGTTTTGCGGAACACTTCCAAACTGTATACTCCCCTGTCTCCGACAGGCCGGAGCAGCACTCGCATTTGCTGTTAAGAGACATTGCGCTGCCCCGCTTATCGGATTTAGACAGGGAATCGTTGGATACAACGCTTTCTGTCGAGGAGGTGGCGACTGCTATTCGCTCTGTGCGATCTGGAAAGGCCATGGGCCCTAACGGACTCCCCATTGAGCTCTACAAACTGCGCCCTGATAAACTAGCGCCGTATCTTCGGTCTATGTTTTTGGAGTCGTTAGATGTGGGCTCACTCCCTTCTGATGAACGACTTGCATCTATTGTCGTGATTCATAAGGAGGGGAAACCACGAGATCGTTGTGCATCGTACAGACCTATTTCGCTTTTAAATGCTGAGCCCAAGATCCTCAAGAAGGTGCTCGCAAACCGCTTGATAACTGTAATTGGAGACCTGATCCATCCAGATCAATCCGGTTTCATCCCACACCGTAACACGGCATTGAATCTACGGCGCTTACATGGCGCCCTTGCGAGGGCGGCGTCGCTACGTGAGCCGGCCATATTGACCTCCTTGGATGCCACAATGGCGTTCGATACGCTAGAATGGCCGTACCTATGGGCGACCCTTGCGAAGTTTGGTTTTGGCCCTGTTTTTATCGGCTGGTGAGATTTCTGTACGAGGAACCATTGGCTCAGGTGGTCGTGAATGGTCGAGTTTCTGGGCCGTTTACCCTCGGAAGGGGTACGCGCCAGGGGTGTCCGTTGTCTCCGCTTCTTTTTGCCCTCGCCTTGGAACCCTTGGCAGCCTGGCTGAGGTGGGAGCCATCGATGAAGGGTATTCGGTGGACCCCGGACTTTGAGGACCGAGTGTCACTTTACGCGGATGATATCCTGTTGTACCTCACATCACCTCGGAAGTCGCTGATAGTGTTGTTTGATGTTTTAAATTCTTTCGGGAAGAATTCCGGCCTCGTAATTAACTGGTCTAAGTCCTGTGTATATGTCCTTTCGGGTGAATCTCCTCCCTTACCGCGTGGTTGTCCCATACAGGTAGTGCAGGCGGGATTTAAATACTTGGGGGTCTTTATTGCCCTGATCCTGTGGTTCGCTATGAACGTAACTTGCTCCCCCCGCTTCAACGCCTAAGGACTGATGTTGTGGCCTGGCGCAAGCTTCCGTTGTCCCCCTCGGACGCGCAGCATTATTTAAGATGATGTCACTGCCTCGGTTCTTATATGCGTTACAAAACACATTTGACGTTATCCCAGCGAGCTACTTTCGAGAGGTGGAAGGTCTACAGAGGCAACTGATATGGGGCGGGCGATCCCGCATTGCCCTTGCCAAGCTGACACTCCCCTGGTACGATGGTGGAATCGCACTCCCAGATATTAGGCTCTATTATTGGGCCTCCCAGCTGGGGCAATCAATCATGGCACATATGGTCCTGCGTCCAACCCCCCGTTCGAAATGGACAAGTGGCTGTTGCCTGGCGGGGATTACAACAGGGCGCTCTATACAAAATCTGCTGGGAAGATGCTCACGGGTCCAACTAAGATAGTGGTGCAAGCATGGTATCGTGCGAATGCTGCAATGGGATGGAAGGATAGATTGACTCGAGCGACTCCACTTTATGCATCCGAGAGGCTTGGCTCCCTGTGGAAGACGAAAGGCTTTGATAGGTGGGACGTGATTGGTATTTGCAGAGTGAATGATGTCTGGGTCAAGGACCGGGTCAAGACTTTTGAGGAGTTGAAGGCGGAATACGAGTTGAGTGATAGGGAGTTTTTCCGTTATGTGCAGATTCGCCACGCGTTGACCTCGGTCTTTCCGCCAGGTACCACTATCCCGGAGGCATCCCCACTTGAAGACCGGATACTGGACGGGCACGTCCCCGACAGTACAATTTCGCTGATTTATAAAAAAGTTGATAAATAATCGGGTTGGCCTCTTAGACCGTCTCAGAGAGGCCTGGACCGGCGATGGTCTGGAGTTGGACGATGAAGACTGGCAGTCGGCGGTATCTTCGCCGAAGGAGGTTGCAATCCCGGCTCGTCTACGGTTTGTGCAGCTTAAAATCCTCCACCGGATCTATGTGACTGGTCCTCGCCTTATTAGTATGGGGTATTCCTCGGACGGGATGTGTAGGCGTGGATGCGGTCTACTGGGCACTTTTCTTCACATACTCTGGGAGTGCCCGGCGGTCGTGCGTTATTGGAACCGAGTGCATGCGGTTATGGAAGAGGTCATGGCTGTTGCGTTGTTGCCTGAAGCTAGGAGATGTTTGTTGAATGTTTGGGAGCCGACTGACTATGATGTGGCTCAGACTCAGTGGGTGACCCTTGGGAATATGATAGCCAAGAGAGATATTGCGCAATTGTGGGACTCAGAGGCCGCCCGCTGTTCTGGTATGAAAGGAAAACATGGACTGGTGTATGTTTAGAGAGAAGACAACATACGTGGCACGTGGCACGTGGCAGGCCCCGAAAATGGGGAAAAGTCTGGGGCCAGTGAAACTCCTATCGAGGTGAAATATGTACACCTCCCTCCACACATGTTGAGACCACTCCACCTTCCCCCTGACCCGACATTCCTACTACTGTTTCAGCCAGAATGCCTCCTGACTTGCAGTTTCCCCTTGCTCTCCCACATCCTATATTGTTGACTGTATCAGGGTTGTGTGCCTTCCTTCCCGCAGGACGCTTCACCATTTGTAACGATTGTAATGCCTTGTTTCTTTATTGTGTGTTGTTTGTTTTAAATTTTAATAAAAAGAAATATAAAAAAAAGAGGAATCAAGGATCCTACTTGTTCCTCACCCTCATATACTATCGAGAAGTGTCTAACCCAATCCAATTCAGGGATTGCTATTTCTATTTTTGGTCCGGCCTCTTCCCTAAGAAAGGGAGCTCTCACGATTTTTCAAAAGCTCGCACTATCATTCCTTGAAGAAGCAGAATGAAGAGCCTCCCAAGCTTCAATCCTCAGAGTATTCTTCCTTTCTTTAATTGCCATTTTGTAATCCTTCCTACATCTACTAACCTCCTCAGCACATCTAGGTTTTTTGTGCAGCACCTTCTTTAGGAGCGCATAGGCCCTGGTGCACTTGGAGTCGAACCAACCTCCCCCCTTTTTTTGGTTCTTAAATTGCCTCGTAAGGGAAGCCTTAATTTCGTTTGAGATTGAAAGGAAGGATACAAGACGAATTTCAGGAGGTGAATCTGCCCTTAAACAGATCATAATTTCTGAAAAGCATTTCTCAACGACTGTTTTAGTTATCTCTGCCTCATTTACCATAGCCCATTTTAGAGTGTATCCATTAACGCTACCAATAGCTAAATTCATGTCCAAACTGTCACTTTCTTTCTCATTAATCAGAGTGGATGCAGTAGGTAGCAGGACAGTCACACAGAGCGGGAAGTGGTCGCTCAATACTATATCAGAAACACTAAAAGAGTGGATTCTAGTACCATATTTATTAGAAACGGTAACATAGTCTATAGTTGTAGAGCAACCCCTACCATTAAATGTTGAAGATGATACCGAGGGTGAGGTAGACATTTCATTTGCAAACCCCAAGTCAAATTTAGCTAGCAGACTATTAAACTGTTCCCCTAAAGAGGAATGATTAAAATGGAGCCGGCCTTCACCATCGTCCTGTGCTAAGCCACACCTATTATCCTGTGTTAATTCACACAAATTACAATTGATATCCCCTACGATAATTATCATCAATTTGTGTTTAAAAATATTTTCCTGTATAGTCAAAGCTTTACTCAGTTTTCTTAAAACAATTGATACACCACCAGAGGGAATATTATTATATAGATTGACAATAGCAATTGGAGTATCACAAACCAGAACAAGTACCAAAATTTGGAAATAAATGTCTGACAGGTTCAATAACTCTTACAAGATCTAACTTGTTCGACAGGTAGACACTCAAACCACCCTTTGGTCCTCCATGCAAAACAGCAAGGTCCGAAGTATGAAAGGTCCTATAACCGTTCAGATGTATAGGTTCAAGACTCCACGTTTCCTGAAAACAGAGCAGGTCTTGTGTTTGAATAAAATCCCACCAAATTGGATTTGTAATTTTAGATCTAATTCCGGCTATATTCCAAGATGAAATTCTAAACACCAATGGATCTGTCAAGGGAATAGGCGTGACAGCAGGAATCACAATAGTGGGGCCATTTTGTAAGAAGGGGGCCATTTGGTCAATTCCCCCCTCCTGTGCCCTCATCTGCTGTCGAAACACCCTCTGCGGGTTCCTGAGCCTCACATAAGGCTGGATCTACACATGATAGTTTCTCACCGGTTACATCTGTGTTTTCTCTTTTACAAGAGTCGGGAGTAAGGTCTACCTCTATATCAGGTGCACTAGAGGTATTAGTGTGTAGCTGTAGTCAATCATTATTTTCCAGACCGCTAAGAGTTTCATAGTAATTGAATGTTGGGATACCATATCTTTTACCCCATGGTTCTTCCAAGTTCAAAGGCGGGCAGGGGAGGGCAGGACACCTAATTGGTTGAGGCGGAGGATAAAAGTAGCCAAGGGGAAGAATACTAACAAAGTGTGAATCATGTGTCCCCATGGCCACTCTCTCGAGCACTGTATGAAACAGTTGTGGGGACCGGAATGATAGGACTACACAGTCACCCCTCAGTGTTTTGTTTGAGGTGCCTACCCATCTCGCTCCTCTAGCCATTTTGAACTCCGTGAAAAGATGATTTTTAAGTCTGATCCTAGAAGATAGGAAATAAAGGGATTTATTTCTTAGGGTCGACCAATCTTCAACGGTATTGGGGGGTAATGATGGAACATTTGCCAGAACCACAGTATATGGTGTTGCTTCTGGGGGGAGATTTAGATTAAATACATTTGATGTTGCTCTTGTCTCAAATTTATCCTCTGCTCTTCCCTTTTGGTGTGGTGGTACATGGGGAGATACATTAGAAGCTACCGAGGCTGAGAAAGATGGCCTGTTATTATTAATTGCAAAATCCCTTCTTGAGTCTTTATGCTCTGGTTTACCAGTAGGCTTTGGGTTGGGATGTTTGGCTTCATCTGGTGCTTTAGCTGGAGCTAGTGCTTTAGCTGGAGCTGGTGCATTAGCTGGAGCTGATGTAACAGTTTTAGAATTTGCATTCGAGCAAGTGGCACTAAATTGAGGTAATTTAAAAGTTGAATTTTCCTCAAATGGTCTCTGCTTCTTATCAAGCTTTCCCTCAATGTTCGTCAACCGTGATTCTATATTCTTAACTTTTAGGGTGAGAGGTTCTAAAAAAGTTATTAGAAGGGTTTCCATTCTTTCCCAAAAAGAGTCCTCTTTTGTTGGGTCCCTAACAGTAGTTGGTGGAGGTACAGTTTCGAGTTGCTTATTCTCCTCGCTTCCTCTACTCCCATTTAACATTTCAACAACATTAATTTGTTTATTTTTGTTATTCCTTTTACTATTTTTAATAGATTTAGTAGCTTGCCTTTCCCTAATATGTTTTTGCTTACATCTAGCCTTCTGCCCTCTAGTCCTCACACAGGGGCTATCACTGATATTTAGGACAGAAATTGGACTCCCAGCGATACCTTGCCCCTCCTTATCTGAGACATCCTCCTTTAGAGGAGCAGGATCACCTATTTGATTACTGGTAAATATTGTGGGGGTCACAGATAGCCTCGAAGTCAGAGGCAGAAGTTCAGTTATATCAGTGGGTGCCCCAAGAAGTATCTCATTTGTTGGCATAATAGGATATGCCCCTGGCAGAGCAACAAAGGATGGGGCTAGTATGGAATCCTGGGAGTTAGTAGTTAGCATTGAAATGTTTGTATTGGAAGGGTACCAGGTAGGATTGAGAAGCGTCCTTCTGTACTTTCAATTGCAGAAGCGACCACCCCAATCGTCTTCTGCAACATTCGATCTATTGCTGACAAACTAGGTAGGGGGGTGTTAGAAGCTACCCTTTGTTTCCTATTTGCGATCGATCGAATGGGAGTATTCTTCCCCATTTTTCTGCGATGAATATGAGTATATTTAAGTAATGGCACAATCAAATTACAAAACCATGCACCTCCAAGTGGAAGGTAAACCTTCAAAATATAAAAACACTAATACTCATATAAAGAAATGATTGCTTCAAAAGCTAAAATACGATACGCCTATGACTATTTAGTGGCGAACGATAGTTACCATAAGTCAGACCTGAAAGGAAAGGCCATAAGGGGTGGCCCAGCCCAGCCCCCTCCAGCCCCGGACGGCCACAGACGGCCCGCCCTTTGCCCGGGCTTAGCCCGCGCGCGGTCCCCCGACGCGGGGGCTCACGTGTCTTTTATGCGCCTCTGGGCGCAGGATTAGCGGCAGCGGCTGCAAAGGATCCCGGTAAACGTAGGATTCTCCCTCCACCCGGCGGCCGCAAGATAGTGTGCTGCGGCGGCAGGAGGGAGAACAGGGCAGCCAGCAAGACTCACAGCAACAGGGCAACCAGCGGGGGTCACGGCAGCAGTGGAACAAGGTGAGCGAGTCCCCCAAATGGTTTGTAGCAAGCCCCCGCTCCACGGGGGCTCACGTGTCTTTTATGCACCTCCGGGTGCAGGATTCGCAGCAGCGGCCGCAAAGGATCCCGGTAAATGTAGGATTCTCCCTCCACCCGGCGGCCGCAAGATGGTGTGCTGCGGCGGCAGGAGGAAGAACAGGGCAGCCAGCAAGAGTCACAGCAACAGGGCAGCCAGCGGGGGTCACGGCAGCAGTGGGACAAGGTGAGCGAGTCCCCCAAATGGTTTGTAGCAAGCCTCCGCTCCACCGGGGCTCACGTGTCTTTTATGCGCCTCCGGGCGTAGGATTAGCGGCACCGGCCGCAAAGGATCCCGGTAAATGTAGGATTCTCCCTCCACCCGGCGGCCGCAAGATGGTGTGCTGCGGCGGCAGGAGGGAGAACAGGGCAGCCAGCAAGAGTCACAGCAACAAGGGCAGCCAGCGGGGGTCACGGCAGCAGTGGGACAAGGTGAGCGAGTCCCCCAAATGGTTTGTAGCAAGCCCCCGCTCCACCGGGGCTCACGTGTCTTTTATGCACCTCCGGGTGCAGGATTCGCAGCAGCGGCCGCAAAGGATCCCGGTAAATGTAGGATTCTCCCTCCACCCGGCGGCCGCAAGATGGTGTGCTGCGGCGGCAGGAGGGAGAACAGGGCAGCCAGCAAGAGTCACGGCAACAGGGCAGCCGGCGGGGGTCACGGCAGCAGCGGGACAAGGTGAGCGAGTCCCCCAAATGGTTTGTAGCAAGCCCCCGCTCCACCGGGGCTCACGTGTCTTTTATGCGCCTCCAGGCGCAGGATTAGCGGCAGCGGCCGCAAAGGATCCCGGTAAATGTAGGATTCTCCCTCCACCCGGCGGCCGCAAGATGGTGTGCTGCGGCGGCAGGAGGAAGAACAGGGCAGCCAGCAAGAGTCACGGCAACAGGGCAGCCAGCGGGGGTCACGGCAGCAGTGGGACAAGGTGAGCGAGTCCCCCAAATAGTTTGTAGCAAGCCCCTAAAGTCTCTTGACTCAGCTCCTACCTATATACTAATCTGGTGGGCTGGATTACCTGCTAGGTCCCTCCTATGGGTGGGACCAGGGAAGGGGGTGGTTACACCCCTTTCCCTTTGTCCAGTTTCGCGCCAGAGCTGGGGCTGGAGTGCCCCAGCACCGGTTTGAACCGGCACTATGCATGGGACACCTTGTGTGCACCAGGCAGTGTCTCATTTCATTCAGCCCTCCCTGCCCCAATACACTATGGCCTGTCTGGGGTGGTGCTAGCACCTCCCAAGACAGGTAAGTATACTTGTAAAGCACACTGTTACTCCATCTCGGAGTGTCCTGGCGCTGTATACCGCTGGGGAACCCGTCCTGGCTTTCCCTGTGAGATGGTCCCTCCTGGGCACCTCCAAGGTGAAGCCAGGCATACCCGGCGCTGATGGGACCGTTTGGAGATTAAGCAAGCTAATACCCAGAGTTGCAGAGTGGGACCCATGGTTAGCGTAGGCACCTCGGCGAGAATTATCGAGTCCGCGGACATTGACCCAGGACCCTGCCGCGTCGGGAATTGAAACCTGGTCCCGGGCCGATCTCTGCTTCAGGGTCTGCCGCTTCTAACCAGTGAGCCACACTTCTCCAAACCTATTGTCCAAGCCTCCCTCGCTGGAAGGACTCCCAGCAGCAGGAGGTCAGACTTGTGTCTGTGGCAGCAGCATCCATTTTGTGATGCTGAGGTTCTGGTTAACTTTAACCGGGATTAGTAGGAACAACATGCCTTCTCCCTCTAGAAGGGTGGAATGCTACCCCCGTCGCCAGAACTGGCGAGGGGGAAGTATTCCAAAGCGTATGACACCTTACACGACATGTTTTGATAAAGCCAAACCAAAGTTAGCATTCAACCGCGAGTATTATAATGCACTTAAGAGTATATAGTATGGCTATATCATAGAAAAGCTATAAGGACATGGTTCCGAAAGCTGCGGACAGGCTCAGCTCATGCTAGAGCCTCATCTCACATAAAACCAAGCACTCTGCCTTCAGGATTGTTAAGGCCTGCCATAGGAGTGACTTATAGGTGCATATGTGTCTATATATAATGGTAGGTATAGGAATACTATACCTAAGCAAGGGGTGATTACACAACCTTGCCCCAGCTGAGTGATCAGCCAGTTGTGTCAGTTTGGATGGCCAGCCAGGGGTGGCATAAGATATGCGGCAGCCCCTGGTAGGCCTTGGGTGCACCTATGCCCTGGGTACCTATGGTACACTGTACAGGGACTCACAAGAGTGACCCAATTCCCAATTGGTGATGTACCTAAAGTACATGGTATGAATTTAGAGAGAGGACAGCTGGGCTGTGGGTCTGATTAGCAGGCCCACAGCCACATTAAAGTCGAAAACCAGTGAAGCAAAAAGCAAAAATGTGGGGTGACCATAGGAAAGCAGACCCTACTCTCCTACACTAATGTTGCTAGGAAAAATGTAATGTTATAGAAAATATCTTGAAGAAAATGGAGTGCATTCTAGACCAGGGTTAGCTGATACGATTTGTTCCACAGTGCCTGGTCGAAATACATACATTCTTGTAGTAAATGATAGTGTTCCATAACATGGGGTCCCAGAAATGCCAAGGTGCATCCACTAGTTGTTTTTGCTAAATAAGCTAGTCCATAGGACATGTATTGTTTATTTTGGTTAGTGACGCATCTGGGACAGATCACAGAATAAGCTATAAGGGCCATTAGTATTGTGCCTTCAGGTCCACTCTTACTTTAAATAGAAAGCCAATGGAGGCCTCAAATACCAGGATTGTTTTTTTTTATTGTAGTCCCTTACATGCATAACCAGTATGAAGGCTATAGCACACACACACATTCTAAGCTTCCGTATCTAGGTATATTAGTATATGCAGAGGCAGGCCTATCTAAGTGGGACCATATTTCTCATTTTGTGATATTTCGTAAACAAGAGGACCGAGGTCATCTGCTGTTAAACGAAGAATTAGGAGCTAAAGAGGATACCCAGATGTAGACCAGTGTAACTCAGGTTGGTGGAAACTTTGAAGAGGCTGGCCAGGAGAATTAACAACATAGGGGAGATTTTAAAACTAGGACTTCTTGGCACCATTTACAAGGAGCAAGTTTGCTTTAATACATTATTCAGTGTTTCTTAAGAAGTAGCTAAGAGGACTTATTAATATAGTTGTTGCATGGTTAATTAAAGTTGATCTTACCTTGCTCATTTTAATAAGTAGCTGACTAGGTGTAGCGGTATGTATCATTCCTTTGAGCTTCTATTCTTTGAAACTCACAATCTTTGCAGTCGAAAAATCTTAATTTGAAAGAAACACCTCATCAGGACACATTTATTATACATTAGTGAAAGATAAATGTTTTCTCTGAAAAGGCAGGGTGGATAGTAGCATAACTAAACTGTAAAGTTGGTTGTCAAGAAATTATTCATGTTTGTAAAATGGCTACGTGCATATGGGCAGTACCTTTTCCATTGATTAGGGGGAATTGGTGTATGCCTTAGCATGATGCACAAGACTGAAATGTAGGCATCATTGAACGATATTCTCTTAAGCTGCCAGAGCTATGTAGCGGGAGAGGTACCCGTTTGAAAGTGATATTCTGCTGAGGATGAAACCCAAGCAGGAATCCATCACTTGAACACCTGTTTTACCCCCTGATGTGACCTTCACAGGAGGATTTGAAATGCTCCCTGGATACGAGAATTACATTTTTGTTGGGCAATTAAATGGAAGCGGAGTAGGGAGCAGGGCTTCCTTGTACAAAGCATGCCACTCTTTGCCCTGCAATCATCTGGATCGGAGGGGGCAGCAAAGGCCCCACCCCATAACCATTTGAGGGCCACATTTAATTTGCATGTGTTTCGGGCATTCTGTCCCATGTAGTAACCCCACCCAACACTGGATTGTGGGACTGTTGGATGGCTTATTGTTTGCCCTTGGCTGCAGATTCCAGCATTATACAGCATATAACCATGGCAAAATGGTGTCTTTTTTTACTAGTTTGCTATTTGGGGCATTCTGGGTAAGGCATTGTGATTATCACAAAAATGGGAAATAGAGTTCCCTGATGGGGAAGCGTCCGCCCATTCTTAAAGAATACTGTGATATATACGTATAATGTATCAATTATATCCAAGAAGTCAAGATTTGGGTGCTCAATATGCCCTTACTACACCAACTACCCAGCAGTGTTCTATACACACAAAGTGTGCAATCATACAAGAAAACAAGGAAAGGGCTTGGACAGCACACCATTGGTCACCTGCTAGTTATGTAATCATCTATGATATTAGTGGGTATATGTAACCCCCTTTAACTTGGGTATAAGGACAATAACAACAGCTGTGATCAAACATGAGGATCCAAGGCGTATAGTATTCTTTGAGTTTCTTTATTCCCAAAAAATTCACTTCAATAAGAGTTCCCAGCACACAGCTTGCCGACACGTGTTTCGTCTTACAAAGACTTTTTCAATGCTGGAAATATTAAACTATACACAAATAAATATTACATGCATATAAACATACAATAACACAAGACAACATATATATATATTACCATTATTGTACATAGTTTAGCACTATCACATATATAGATAATATATATATATAAATGTGCAAATACACAATGGACACAACAGCAGCTTTCAAATGGGGCAAGGAGTAATCAAAGAAGAAAATAGACACTAAAGCACATTACGTTCAAACACCGTAAAATATAAGTTGTCAGCATCACTATAAAGCTAGAGCGGGAGAAAGTAGTTATGTAAAGTAAGAGAGATGAAGTAAGAGAACTAGTCAAAGTGATGAAAACACCCGAATAAATCATGTGAGAGCGGCCATAGGTAGGTGTGGGATTGAGAGATACGTAAGTACGAAACCCACCAATGAAATATGAAAATCTTAATCATCCGGATGAACGAAGAACATAAAATCCCGATCTTCAATAGAAGTAGGAACTTCGCAAGAGAACAACCTGGTAAGTTCAGTCTAGAATGCTCTAAGAAAGAGACACAGAAGATGAGAGTTATTTTCTTTGTTTAAAAAGTTTTTATTAAAATTTTTCAAATACATAAGATAAAAGAAAAAATGGAAACAATAAAAATTAAGGAGGAGTAGAGGCCATAATAAAACATATATAACATAATTAAAATAAACAGTCAGGCAAATAACATATGATGAAATAGTAATATTATAATTAAAAGGAGATAAGAAGAAAAAGAAAGTACGAAAGAGAAAGATAGGAAGAAGAGAGAGAAAGAAAAAGAAAGGAGCGGAAGAACCAAAATGATGTGTGGGAATATTATAGAAACAAAAAAGAAAAAGAAAAAGAAAAAAGACAGAATTAATGTATTGAAGAGCGAGAAGAAAGATATGTAATGAAAGGAAGCCAAAGAAGATCAGATTTAATTTTTTGAGAAAGAGAAGAGGAGGAAATGGTAGCAATCCTGTGTTCATCACAAATAAAATTCCACCAAGTTAGTCTTTCCAGGATGATAGAATAACCTTGAAAGCTAATGCAATAAAAAGATCAAATAATCTGGAAACAGAAGATACAACATCCACATCAGGTGATAAGGAACCTAGAAAAACATTTAGTAGTGATAAAGTAGCATTAAATTTAAATATTGACATACAAACATTCTAAACTGAGTTCCAAAAGGATAAAACAGTAGAACATTCATAAAGTTGATGTTTTAACGTGCCCGAACATGACAAACATAATGGAGAGGACGTTGGTGCCAATTTACAAATACTAACAGGAGTAATAATAGCTCTATGATAAATAAAATACAAAGATTGGGTTATACGAGCAGCAGTAGAAACTTTGAATAGTTAGGACCACAGTTTATCCCAGGTTATAACCGGGAAAGAAACAAACAAATCAGTTTCCCAAGCAATCTCAATATGGGACTTAGGTCTTTCAATAACATTTGATAACAATAACTTATATACAAGAGCAGCTTTAGGTCTGTGGGTTGAAAATAAGGGGTATAGAGGAGTAGAAGGGGAGAAAGATGGTGTCAGGTGAAGGGGAAAAAGTAGTTAGATGAGATTGTATGACATTAACAATGATAGTATATTCATTGAGAAGGGAGTCAGGTAATTGATAGCTTGTTTGTAAGGCATGAAAGGGAACTATAGAATAGTTGTGGAGAAATTGATGCACAAAAATGATACCCTTTTCTTTCCAGTATTTGTAGTAGAATGATTTGCCTTTATATTTAAGAAATGTATTGTACCATACAGTGGAGGATAAAAAACATTGAAGAGGAGTAAAATCCTTAGAAAAGGTGTTGTGTAATAAAGTTTGGGAATATTTTAAAACCAGATTAGTGGATAGGAAAGTGCAGTTTGACATAAAGATTACATGTTGAAAAGAAAAATCCTTTAATAAGGAACGTTCAAAAAGGATCCATCTTGGGACAGGAATATCTACAAAATCATAAGCTGATGAAAAAGATTGTTTAATCAAAAAAGCTGAGTGATATGCTTTAAAGTTAGGGAAACGTACACCGCCTTCATTCTTAGGACGAATACGTTTGTTTAGAGCAATTCGTGGGTGTTTATTGTTCCACAAAAATGTTATACACACAGAATTTATTCGAGAAAAATATACATTAGAAATTCTGATAGGAAGCATAGACAATATATATAAAAAATGAGGAACAATCATCATTTTGATAGTGTCCAACCTACCCCACCAGGAAAGGTACAGAGGGTACCAAATAAGGAGTGATTGGAGTTTAGTTATTAATGCATTAAATGTGAATTTAATCGTATCATTTAGGGTTTGACGAAAACCAAATGCCAAGGTACTTAATTTTTGAAGGGCACCAAGCTAAATTAGTATCACTAAACATAAATTAATAACCTATAGAATTTAAGGGTAAGACTTCTGTTTTTCATAGATTGAGTTTGTAACCAGAAATACTGGAGTATAATCGAACTTCATTCATAAAATGTGGAAGAGATTCAACAGGATTAGACATATAAATCAGTATATCATCTGCATAGGCAGATATTTTAGTTTCAACAGAATTAAGTTTGAAACCAGTGATCTGAGAGTTAATACGAATACGCTCTAAGAATGGTTCAAGGCAAAGAATAAATAATTAAGGGGAAAGAGGACATCGCTGCCTTGAGAAAAAAATGGGAGAAATGAGTGTTAACAAAAATACTGGCTCGAGGACAGGAGTACAAAAGTTTAATATACGAAATAAAAGAGGGTCCAAAACCAAACCATTGGAGAGTTCGAAACATGAATTGCCAATTAATACGATCAAATGCCTTTTCAGCATCTAGAGATAGAGCTGCAAGGGGAGACTTATATTTTTTGCCATATGAAATATTAGTAAACATCCGAGCATTATCAGATGCTAATCTACCTTTCATGAATCCAACTTGATCAGTTTTGATCAAAAGAGGAATGATGGTTTCAAGTCGGGATGCGATAATTTTGGCAAAAGTTTTACGATCATAATTAACGATATAGGACGGTCATTTTTAGAGTAAGAATGGTCTTTATCAGGTTTAGGTATTATAACAATTAAGGCATCCATAAAAGACTCAGATGCTCTAGCGTCAGCAATAAAGGAATTAAAGAGTTGCAGGAGTTTGGGGGCAAAAATGGAATTAAAGGTGCTGTAAAACTCTACAGATAAACCATCAGGTCCTGGTGCCTTTGACTTTTTCAGAGACTTGATAGCATTGGTTACCTCCTGAAGAGTGATGTCTTTCTCTATTGTGTTAAATTCATCAGGACGAAATGGTGGGGAGGGGATACCTGAGAAAAAGGTATTTAAATTTTGATTAGTGGGGAATGTATCATCAGAGTAAAGAGATTGATAATATTTATAAAAGACCTCGGCAATGTCCTCATCTGATGATAATAGTTTTTTAGTTGATTCCTTAAGAATAGGGCCAATATTCTTATGTTCAGACTTAATTTTTAAATAATTAGCTAACATCTTACCCGGTTTATTCTGACCGCCATGGTATTTAGATTTAATTTTAAGCAAAATATTAAATGCTTCAACCATTGCTAATTTGTTAAGTTCCGTTTTTGCTTTAATTAAATCATGAAGGGCAGCAGATGAGCGAGAGGTAAAATACGTATGTTCTAAGCCCTTAAGTTTTTGTAGTTGATCCTCATACTTCTTCCTTGTGGTCTTCTTTTTCTTTGATACGTAGGAAATGGTGAAGGCACGAAAAGCAGCCTTAATAGCATCCCAATTATTAAAAACAGAAGTATTCAATGGGTTATTGATATTAAAAAATTCATTAATAAAAGTGGTGACTTCCTTCATAAAAACCATGTCTGATTATAAAAAAGTATTACGTTTCCATCAGCTAAATTGAGAGGAAGTAAGTGAAAGGTCCAAAACAGCATGAACAGGGGCATGATCCGATATAAAAATGGATCCAATTTCAGATTTTTGAATAGAAGGTAGCAAGGATTTACTGACCAAAATATAATCAATCCTAAAACGGGTGTGATGTACATTAGAGAAAAAAGTTAATTCAAGTAAATCAGGATTACAAGTCTTCCAAACATCATACAATGGATGAGAAGCAATGGCCGATTGAAACGTTTTATGAGATTTATCCGGTTGAAATTTACATTTGGACAATCTATCAGAAAAGGGGTCCAACCATTGGTTGAAGTCACCAGCAACAATAATTTTAGGGCAATCAATAGCGGAAAGTAGAATTTTAATATCAGTCCAAAATTTGGGAGCTGGCTTGACAGGACCATAAATATTTAACAATACTAAGGTTTTATTTTGTACCACAATCTTTGCCATTACCCATCGTCATCATTCTGAGTGGATAAAATTTGTACTGCTAAAGCTTTATGAAACAATATAGCAACACCTCCCTTTTTGTTGGATGCAGGTGAAAAAACAACTTGACTTACCCATTGCCTTTTCAACTTGAGTGACTCCACATCAGTACAATGAGTTTCCTGAAGAAAAGCAGTCTGAGAATTGAGTTTTGATAAATGAGACAGTACCTTTTGCCTTTTGACTGGATTCCCAAGACCACGGACATTCCATGTGACAAAGTTACACATAATGGAGGGAAGGGAAGGAAGAATGCAGTTGTATTTGATACACTTCAAGGATATCACTACAAAAAACTCACCACAAGAAAAATTACATAAAGAAAATATTACAGAATAACCCACATTACCAAAGTACATTAATAATAAGTAAATAACAAAGAACAATGGAGAACAAATAGAGATAATTTGAAGAAAAAAGCATGTAGAAAAGGACAGAGCAGAAGATGAAAGAAAAAGATAGAATAAGGTGAAAGAAGCGAGCAAACAGATCAAAGCAGAACAGCCAGATCTGTAAGAGGAAGAAGAAAAAATGAAGAGGAAGCATAGTGACCCAAGGCAGAGCGGATCTCATAAAAACGAATAAAAGGAAGTAAGAAAACGAGAACCGCACTGAAGGGTACAAAATGGAAAAGAGAAAGAAGAAAGAAGAAAAAAGAAAGACAAAAGAAAGTCAAAGGTAATACATGGTAACGATAATTGAGAAAAGGAAAACAAATAAGTTTGAAGAGGCCGTCCTGATAAGCTAATTAGAGATAGACAAAGAGAGCAGAACGAAACAGAAAATCAGGTGTTAATGTCCATTCCAGTGGAAGAAAAGGACTGAAGAAAAAGTTTGTTTTCCAGGATCATCAAAGGAGCGTGAGCGCCCATCATGGGTAATATTGCAAAGACACGGATGAAGTATCCCATATTGAATATTAAGATGTCTTATCTGGGGACGTAGAGCAAGGAATTCTTTCCGACGTGCATTGGTTGCATTGGAGATATCTTGTGAGATAAAGATGTTATGACCAGACCAAATGAGACGGCGTTTGAGTTTAGCAGCTTTCAGGACATTCATAAGTTCAGTAAAATCCAATAATAGCATAATGATGCCACGTGGTTTCGTGGGATTAGAAGTGAGGCGACCTAAACGATAAGCTCTTTGTATGTTGAGGGGAGAGGTTGAAGATGGAAGATTGAGAAGCTCAGGAAGACATTTCTGGAGAAACAAGACCATATTGGAACTTCAACATTTTCTGGAAGACCATATAGGCGTAGGTTGTTTCGAAGGTTTCGATTTTCCAAGTCCTCTGTGTGGATTTTCAGTTTATGAATTTCTTGCTCGAATGTTGGAATATTAGTAGAGATATCCTGTAGGTCACGAACACGTTGTTCCAGATCTAGTACTTTACTTTCCATAACAATCCATCTCTCCTCAATTTGTTGTAGTTTTTCATTAGTTGCAGACATAAAAGGTTGAAGGCCCCGCACCTCATCTAAAATAGAGTCCAGAATCGGGTTCTGTGAGGAGTGAATGGGAGATGGTGGGTCATTTTTATGTCTTTTTGGTTTCGTACCCATGACAGAGGACCTGGCAGAGTGTGAATAGTTGGCCATTGTAATAAAAAGAAAAAGATACCTCAGAGAATGCGTAAAATGCGTTCCTCAAGGAAAACACTGATGATAATAGTCGCCCCAGCTGATGAAAGCAAGAAGTATTCAAGCACAAGTATAGCAGTTTGGCAGCCAAAGGAGGAGTATTGGTATTGGAAACAACAAAGGTGGAATCTATATCCAATCCAGTTAAAGCAATATGAATGATATATTTTGATAACCTTGTTGTATTAAAAAAGTATGGAAACGTGAGCTCAGCGGCCAATAATGGCAGGCGCCCACATCTCCAGCAGGATAATAGACGTTAAAAAACAGGGATAGGCTATCTGGAGTAGAACTTGAATCAGTGCAAGCCCAAATCGTTAACAAACTCAGCTGGTCTGAAGACCGTTGACAACCAAATGCGTTCTTCAACTTGAGCTGCTGTAATAGGTTGTCAATAGGAAAATTCCTTAAAAGATAGCAGAAAAGTACATTTCACAATAGGAATATGCACAGTAACTTGAAATGACATCAAACCGCAGCTTAATTGAGAAAGAAATCACTGTGAGCCATGTAGAATAGGCATTGAAAATCAGGCATACATAGAATAGGGCATAAAGTCAGTGAAACACATATATAGCTTAATGCAAAAAATAATAAGTTCTTTCCCATGCTGAAAACATCAAAATAGCAATATTTACTGCAAACCAGGAACATCCTGTTGGAAAATGGCCAGAAACATGCTGTCGGTGAAATGGGCCACAGTAAAACGATAACACTTGCAAAATTACCGTTCGGGTGAGGAGACGCGACGGCTCAAAATGGCGGCCGCCCGCGTTTAGGTGAGGAGAAATGCAACTGAGTTTACAGCTGAAGAAAAGCACCTCAAACGAGGACCAGGCGTTCACGCCATCCTCCGGAGCAGAAGCCCAGTGCTCCGAGAGATGAAAGCAGTGTAAAAGCGGTTCTGAAGAAGATATGAGTCCCGCTGAAGAGCGGGGCTCAAGCAGGATCCGCCATTTTGCCTCGCGACGAAGCCACGCCCCCAAGATAACAGAGTTATAATACCTGAGCAGATCCTGGTCTGGTAAAATAGATTCCTGTGGGTTAGGCGGTGCCTCATACTGATGGTACCAGTGTCTGCATATGGTTGGATAGTAAGTACTGGATGTCATCAAAGGCATCCTCTATAGTGAGATTAATACTAATAAATGTCCCCCACCCTCCATAATCCCATAATGGTGGATGGTCTGCAGCTGTCAACTGTAAGCGGAGAATGATGCCACCACCAATAAAGTGTTAGAGTTTTTCAAGGAGATTTTTGCCAGGAAGGGTTCTCCCGCCATTATAGTCACAGATAATGGTGTCCAACTTATTTCCAACGATATGGAGGAATTTCTCAAAGCTCAGGGCATAAGACATGTTACCACGTCATTGTATACACCTCATGAAAAATTGTCAGGTGGAACGCTTCAATAGGGTCTTGAAGGGTTATATAACTGGAGTCACGAAGGACGGAGAAGATTGGAGAAACAGGTTAAGAGAGAGATTGTGGATGTATAGAATTACACCGCATTCCACTACTGAGGTTAGACCTTTCCGGTTGTTGAAAGGCAGAGATCCTGTCTCTAATATATGTCCGTGGTGGCTCAAAGAAAAATCTAGTGATAACATGTATAATGAGTGGAGTAGAAATGATACTGGGTTAAGGGTAAAGGAAAAACAAAGAAAATGTAAAGTCTGGTATGACAAGAAGTGGAATGTTAAACAACATAATTTTAGAGTTGGTGAATGGGTAAGAGTAAAGAAACCTGGGTTGGTAGGCAAGTGTGTGAGCAAGTTCTATAAACCCATCAAAATCGCCAGAGTTTTCAGGAATTCTGTCATAACACAAGATGGCAAAGTTTGGAATGTCGGGCATGTTGCTGTGTTTCCTGGAAGTTTCAAGAATAATTGGATTTCAGATAGTGACAAGGTTATGTTTCCAGATTGTGATGTAAATAATACTGAGTTGTTACAGGATCGTATTTATACTGACTCCAATACCACTGATGTGCAATATGATTCTGTTGCTAATAGAGTCAAAGACTCCACACGTTCAAGAAGCTTACCTGCAAAGTTGGTAGATTATGTTAAATAGTGTTTTCGTTTGTTTTTTTGGTCAGGTTTATTAGTATGTTTCTTCCAATTTTATATAAGGGAGATGTGTTATATTGTCAACATGTTCACTCATTAATGTTTTTATTTATCCAGTGTTCCAATTCCATTGGAACTCTGCTCTAGAATGTTTAACTCTCTAGGATCAGTTGCGTTGGCACTTGGGAGATGTACAGTCTTGTTGCTGTGCTGCTAATCTTATGCATTAAATAAATGTAATTTAATTTATTTTAATTGGACTCATAAGTTCTTTTAAAAGTGCAACTACAACTGTCTATTGGAGCTCATATGTGATGAACCGGAAGATTTTCTTCAAGGTCTTTAAGAGGAAAAAGCAGGAGGAAATTGTTTGGTTGACATGGGTCGACAGATTGAGCTGTACGTCAAGGATCACCCCCAAGTTTTTGACTTTGGTAACCGGAGTAGGGCAGACTCTCGCCTCTATGGGCCACCAGTTAGTGTTCCATAATGATGGTCCTTTACCAAATTCTAAGACCTCAGTTTTGTTTGTATTTATATATTTTTTTAATTTAAGCTCATCCAGCTCATGATATCTTTCAGACATGCATGAAAGCTGATGGCTACTGGCTCTGATGGTTTGGAAACCGAAATGGTGAGCTGCGAGTCATCGGCATACATAATCAAGGAAAAACCATGTTTCCTGACTAAGTTAGCCAGTGAGGACACATTAGATATTGAAAAGGGTTGGTGACAGAGCAGATCCTTGCGGGACACCACATGGGAGTTGAAAAGTTCCAGATTGAATGTTCTCCTAGTGTATGTTTTGTTCTCTGTTTTCTAGAAAGCAGGAGAGGAGAGTTAGCACAGTCTCCTCCACCCCCACATCTCTCAGCTGCTGCACCAACACCTTGTGGTTTACGGTGTCGAATGCCGCCGAGAGATCTAGTAAGACCAGGATCGCTCTGCCACCCCCATACACTGTCCTCCAAATCCCATCAGCGGCTAACGCTGTTTCTGTCGAATGTTGTGTGGGGTCCAGTAGAAGATTGTCTTCTAGGTAGTGTATTAGCTCCCTATTTACTACTCTTTCCAGTATTTTAGCTGGTAGAGGTAGTCTGGAAATTGGTCGATAGTTTTTTGGTTCTAACGGGTCCAAGGCTGGCTTTTTAAGAATTGGCCTTATGCAGGCCTTTTTCCAGACATTGGGATATTTGCCCGTTTCAAGAACTTTGTTCAAGAGAGCAGTTAGATGTGTACTAACGATCTTGGGTACCAAGTGGATAACTGCTGGGGGGCACGGATCATTTGGAGAGACAGTTTTTGTGGCTATCAGGAGGTCATGGATCTCCTCCACAGTAACTGCCCTGAAACGTGTAAGTCTGCCAGTTACTGCCCATACATTTATATTTAATGGCGTATTACCTGGCATACTAGTGGCCGAATTCAGAAGGTCATCGTAGATCACTTGTGCTTTACTTTGGAAAAATTTAGCCATCACATCGCAGAAAGCTTGGTTTGGTCTGAACTTTGCTGTATGTTGGGGTTTAGCACGTGTGTACAGTTTTGAAAAGTTCCTTTGAGAGTGTGTTGCATCTCCTATTTTAGTAATGAAGTATGCCCTTTTAGCTTTAATAATAGCTTGCTTATATTCGTCAAGGCATTGATTATAAGCTAGCTTGTGCTCCATACTGTAGTCTGTCCTCCAGGTCTGTTCTGACCTTCAACATTTCATTTTTATTGTTTTTAGCTCCGGACTGTACCAGGGTGCTGTTACGGTTGCTCTTGTAGTAGTTTTATTAATTTCAGGGGCAGTACCATATGCAGCTGTTCTGATTCAATTGTCAAATTGGTTGGCTGTTATATCGTTATCAGGATCTAATGCAGGCGGGCTAGAAATCAGCGCCTGTTCCAGATCGTCCTTTTTTTACCCTATTCCATTTCCGAACCCTCTGTTTTATGGCTGGAAAGGGTTGAGATAAGGTAGGCATTTTGTTAGTCACCTCAAAATAATTAGTTCTATGGTCAGTCCAGGGTAGAGGTAATGTCTTTGTTATGGTTATGTCTGGTTGGTTTGTAAAAATACCATCCAAGGTGTGACCTGCTAAATGTGCGGGTTCCAGTATTAATTGGGAGAGCCCATATGCTGCTAAATTATCCACAAGTCTTAATGTGTCTGGGTTAGTCTCTGATTCGAGATGATAGTTAAAATCCCTCAAATTTGTAAATAAATCTGAATCCGAGCTTGATTCTAGGAAGTTTAAAAGGCCCTGCGAGAACGCCATTCTGGGTCCCGTGTGCCTGTAGACGAGTAACCTTTACAATGTAAAGAAGTCATTGATTTTAAGTGAGAACAAAAGCGCCTCTGCTGGAAGTAACATCGTAGCCTCATGGTGCAATTTTAGGTTCTTTCAGTAGATCAGGGCTATACCCCCACCTCTGCCTTCTGTCCTATCGTGTTGCACCATCGCATAACCTGGGTAAAGGGCCATGTTCCAGTCAGGGTCGGAACTGGCATCGGTCCAGGTCTCAGTTAAAAAAAACGATATCTGGATTATCTAATTGAAGGAGGCATTCTAGTTGATATTTATGTTTCACGAGTGAGCGCATATTCAATAGTATGCATGACCGAGTTTGTACTTGTTTCACAGTTTTCTTTTCCTTTTTCTGCCTGCTATTACCACCTGGTCTGTATAAGGGAGCTTGTTGGTTATCCTGGCCTTTGTTGTCTTTAGAAGAGTCTTTGCTCTCTATGTCTAATAGGATGGGATCATTCCCCTTTATACCGGACAGTGAAATAAAGCGGAACCCACAGCCCCGGCATTTGTTGGAGTCTAGTTTTGTCCGTTCGTCCGTCTCCAACCTCCCTGCCAACTATTACATGCCGGGCGCTCACCAATCTGCATGTCATAGAGTTGCTGTTGGTTATATTTATGGATAGGGAATCGACCAGGGGTCCTGGTGCTGGGCGCGTTTCGGGCATCGACAGGCGCGGACGGACTTGTCTTTGGCACGCCAGCGGCGTGCCCGCTGCATGATCAGCCCAGCGTGATCCTTATAGTCTTAGGAGGTGATTAACTAGACCGCTGACCTTCAAGATGGCGGGCTCCCTCTGACAGGCGGCACCGCTGATCTCCGGACGGTCAAATTTAACATCAACGGATTAGTGCAATTTTACCACAGTTAAAACAATTCCTAAAAACAGTTTTGGCAAAAGTTGTGCAAAATAACGCAATTAGCGGCAAATCGCGAGCATTCAGGTGACTGCAGTAGCCACGTGAGTCAGGAATGTCCGTTCCCCTGATAACATGTATGCAGAAACTCCATCTTGGAGGCCCTTATTCAGACAATACAATTTGTCCTCTGTTGCAAAAACTGGTTGCACTTTATTGCGACCTTTGTGCAGTTATACACTATGCTACAAATTTGTTATAGTTCACACTGATGCTGCCAGTTCAGACCTGTCTTCTACAGAATAAATTGACATGTTGCATACATGGGATGTGTAACAGTAGTTAATTTATTTTGTCACTAACTACTGTGTCTGAGAAGAAATCAGAATAATTGAACAAAACGGTTAGTTAATATACTGAGAGTTTTATTTGCTTGAGCACTCTGCTTTGTCTTGTAATAAATAAAGAGTGGTATCTCATTTAATGACCCACTAGCCAATTGTTTGTGAACAACCTTAAAAACTGCAAATTGAGTGCTTTATAATTGGCACATTCAGAGCCGTGGTCTTTTTCTTATATGTTTAATGTGTTTCAGATGTGACATTGGCAGCTATCCTGGTTCCTGTGCTAGTCATGGTTCTGACAAGTCTTATTCTGATCCTGGTCTGCGCCTGGCACTGGAGAAGCAGGTGATATCAGTACTCCATCCTTGCTGCTCATCATTCGGTAGACTGTAGAGATAAATCTAACTGTTATTTGTACCGGTTTCATCTACATTTAACAGAGATTGCATTGTGGCAGGTGACCCCTTTGTAGCTCCCTTCTTTTTTGTTTGCACCCCTTGCTAATGTTGAAATTATCCATGGTTTCTTCCTTTTTAGTGTTGGCGAATGTGACTAAAACCACCTTTCAAATGTTCTTGCTCAGAAAACTCAACCCCACTATCCCACCTTCTGACTTTAGACTGTGGTACAAACCCCAGTTGTGTACCACTTTGCAAATGTAGAAGAGACCTCTGCATAACCAAATATGTTTAGCACTCTTAAGACGCATGCCCCATGGGCAGATTGTCGGTTTAGTCCAAATTTTGTGCTTCTTTAAATGCTAAAAAAGAAAGATGGTTCTTGGGCAGTGGATTAGTACTACATTCACATACTGGCCAGTTATATGCATATGGATCAACTATGTATTGGTATAGATGTGTTGTTAGAAAGATATGGGTTACCATAGCTGTCCTCCCAAAAGACACACTAGTACTTCCCCAGGATATTGTCAATGGTGAAACACGCCTTCCCTAAAATCAGAAAAGATTTCCATTCAGAGACACCTCCACTGGCTCCTTAATAAACTGAACTGTGTCACTCACAAGGCCCTTAACCTGGGTCTACCCTGACATCATGGGACGATAAAGAGACGCAAGAGGAAACCAAATACTAAAAATCATGGTCTTAAAATCAACTCTAAATCAGGCTTTTTCTTTACAAGCCACCAACATCAGAAATCACCTCCCCAAGGATCTCCGCATTTTCTCACGTTTGCTATTCTTCTGTAAAGGTCTAAAAAAAAACTCTGAATCAGAAAAATCGAAGAATGTATTCTGTCCCATTCTTCTTTGTTCTATAGTGACCGTAGCTTGATATATGCTGTTGTTAAATGTATTGCACAACTGATTGTACCATCACTTGAGTCTGTGCACAGAGGTGGTATAAAGGAAATGTCAATAAAAGTTGCATTTTAACATAGGTCACTTTTTAGGAAACATTACTAAGTGAGATGTTGCTTTAATAACAAAACTAATAATCGTACGGTTTTAGAAAAACAATTGAATTCATTTTCACGTTACGTGAACAATAGTTGCTTGTCTGTTACAAAGGAACACAGTCTGCAGCACAAATAAGATGGCATATGTTCGAGGTGAGTAAAACATGAGTGCATTGTGTGGATATGGCAAAAGATTTTGAAAGCATAAGCAACCATTCTGATGGATACTTCTTCCTGCTGATTCCTCACCTGTAGAATAATCTTAGGCGTCCGACTGGATCCAGAAACTTCAAAGCTCTCATGATACTGGTAGGAGACACTAGCTTTGTATCGATGCCAGAAGTGGTATCAGATGTCACCAAAGCCATAAATTGCCCATCCTTGCGCAGTTCTCTTTTTTTCCATGCGTTCAACGTGGATCTGGATCCTGAGAGTTGTGAGTTTTCTTAACTGCAAATTTATCCTGATTTGCAGCTTTTGGTCTCCTCTCAAACATTTAGACTTCAAGCCACATAGGGATTGCGAGGTCCATTACGGACCCACACACCATCTGCTTACGATGCCTTGGGTAGAACCACAATGCCTACTCTTCTCTTGCAACTTCTGCCAGAGTATGCACCCAAAGGCCATCAAGGAGCGTGATTCCAAGTTGTTAATGTCCCGGGCCCGTGCTGACAAACTAGTCATCGATCAAGACCCCGGTCCAGATCTTCCTCCTCACATTCCAACGGATTGAAAGAAAGAAGCACCGGAATAACAAGAAGCATGAATGAGGCAAGTCACTCAGACAACCCCGGTCTTCCACAGGATCTTCAACCTTCGAGTTGGTTCTGGTGGAACCATCTGACCAAGATCCTGCCGGCTCAGAGCCTGTTCCACAGCTGGACCCGGACTTTGAATAGACTCCACCGGCGCAAGACAGTCATTAACAGACTTTCCAGGAGCGCCTTCTAGTTTTCTAAAGTTACCCGTGCCCGATAAGGACCCAGTAACATTCCTTAATGTGGTGTTTGGCATCTTGGCCAGGTTCTTGAACCAATTTGGTATACCTCTCGAAGATTGAACACAGTTTGCCCCCTCTCCATGTTTATGCTGATGAAACCATATGGTGCTGGGCCTGTAACTCCAATACCTGCTTTTGTCTGTACTCTTGCACACAGCTGTACAGTTCTGCCATCTGTGCCGTGGCAGTCGCCACCTCCACCGGATCAATGCTTGGAGACATTAACACAGCCTCCTCTGGTCACAGATCTTCTTCCTGAGAAGGCACAGAGACTGATTGAAGAAGAGGAGTACTGCCAGAGGATACATGACCTCTTTGGCACATATTCGGTCCCGCTTTGGGGATGATGGGAGAGAACATCCCTATGAGATTCCAGGTGTGCCTTCGGCTAGTGGACTTGACACTTTGCCGGACGTAGAACTCCTGCTGGACCAACCACTCCAGAGGGCATGTCTTCTCCCTCTGTAGTTAGAAAAGCGACAAAACTACTGGATCTAGTGCTACCTCTAGATATACAGAGTTGAGTTCCTACTGCTCTCGACTCTCACATCTGAACCATTAATGTCCTTTTATGAAGCCTTGGTGGAAGCTGTCTTTGCTGCTTGGGAGAAACCTTCCTCAGCACCGGCAGTTGCTGACTAATAGCCAGATGCTATTACCCTGCTCCTGGAGGCCCGGCTTCTCTCTCCGCACACCTTTCCACCGGGAATTTGGTGATAGAAGCCTCCTTTTTATATGGACAGGTTTAAGGTATGTTCTCCACAGTGCCCTCAGACAGGGAGTCCAAATGGCTGGAGGCATGGGGAAAGATCATCTTTTTAGCTGAAAGCATGGCTCTCAAATTTTTGAACACTAATTGTCTTTTAGTGTGCTACACACATGCTCTATGGGACATAGCCCAGCTTATCACACCATGTGTTCAGTAAGGGATGCAGACACATTTCCTGGAGGTATTAAAGCAAAAGACAGAAGGCTTTGAGGCACATCATCAGATTTGACCGGGATACCGCTGACTCCGTGGCAAGTGCGATAGGTACCTCGGTCTGTATCGGGTACCATGCCTGGCTCAGGACTTCAAGATTTTCAATGATGTACAAGCCAATCCGCCCTTTGATGATGCCCATCTATTCTGGGATAAAGTGAATCCATCCCTAGAAAGGTTTAAAACCAGCTAAGCAACAACCCGCTCTCTGGAACTCCAAAAGCCTCCACCCTCAAGAACCACCCACAATATCAGCGCTTGGGGAATTCTACAGGGGCTTTTCTTTTAGTATGTGTCAACGCTATCAGCCACAGACGCAACAGCCCCAGAAACCTTTGTTCCACCAGTACAAGGATAAAGGCAGAGGTAAGGACCTTGTATCTCTCCTGCAAGCCTCCTCTTTCTCCTCCTCCCCTGAAAGCCCCACCCTTCATTTCCTTGAGGCTCCCCTCCATCTCATCCCTGCCTTCCTCTCCCCCTCTGAAGCACCTGGTCATCTTACAGCAAGAGGTGGCATAACTCCTTTGGAAACAAGCTGTGGAGTTACTGCCTGGGCAAGGAAAGTCAAGGATGTTACTTCCGTTCTGTGCCCAAGGACTGCTGTCTGCATCAATTCCTGGACTTCAAGTACTTGAACTTCTTCCTAAAAAAAAAAAAAAAAGAAAGGTTGAAGATGCTGACCCTAACCTAAGTGTTATTGGAGTAGGAGACTGGATGCTGTTGTTGAGCCTGTAGGATGTGTATCTCCACATCCCAGACCTGCAGTCTCACCAGAAGAATTTGCACTTTAGGGTTGTTTCTACACATTGCCAGTTTGCATTACTTAACTTTGTCTAACTCAAGGTGATGGCTGCGGTTGTGGCACATCGCGGACGTCATGCATCACCATTTTCCCATGCTTGGGCAACTGGCTGGTCAAAGCCCAGTCACCAGATATTGTTTCACACCACCTGCAGTCAACAATATCCATAGTGTTTAGCCTGGGCATTTTGATGGACCCCAAATTTCAGTGGAAGCCCTCCCAACAACTCCAGTTCATAGGGTTGGTGTTGGACACTAGCCGACTCTGTGCCTTCCCTCTACTTTAAGGGATTGTCTACCAGTAGTAGATGCTCTTGTCCTTTTGAAAAGACGTGTGAGTTACAGTCCTGAAGGTCCTGAGATTCCTAGGTTTGCTGGCTTCCTGCATTATCCTAGTCACTCTCGTGTTGGCACGAGCACCCTGCAGTTGTGCCTCCGCAGTCAGTGACTACAATATGAGGGAGATACGGTGTACTGCATTGTCATCTTCTCTCCCAGCGCTGAGGTGGAAGTAGTTTAGTGGGGGACTCAGGAAAACCTTACTTGCGGGATGGCCTTCACTCCCCCTCCAACAGTCACTACGGTAGTGAAGGATACCTCCACCACAGGTTGGGCAGCTGACCTAGAGGATCTTGAGATCTGAGGCCTCAGCTCCTGTAAGAAGAGGTACTTCAAATCAACCTATCAGGACTGCAGACTATTTGGCTGGTGCTCAAGGCATTCCTGCCTTCTATCCATAATCGGTTGTTCCAGATTTTGTTGAACAGCACGACAGCAGTGCGGTACGTCAACAAGGAAGGGGGAGTAGGGTCTCACCTCCCTAGTCTGGAAGTGTTGATATTGTGGTCTTGGGCACACATCTGAGGGATCTGTCTCAATGCCGGCAATACTGTGCCCTCCATTGTCTGTGAGGAGAGCCTTATGCGACACGTTTCAGTTGAGATGGAACTTGGAACTGCCCTATGTGTTTCCACATACCTTTGATTCCTTGAGTGTTGAGGAAGATTTGCCAAGACCGGGCCCCAAGTTATTCTCATTGACTAGGTTTGGCCAAAGAAGGTGTGGTATGCAGCTTTTCAGAACTTCTCCACTTTTCCACAGTTCAAGCTGCCATTCAGACCAGACCTCCTTTGCCATTCGCAACCTTGCGCCAAGACGCAAGCCAAAATACAAGCCACCATTTACGCCAGGAGTTGCCAACCTTTTCTGTAGTGAGAGCTAATTCTGCTCAAGGAAAGTTATGTTGAGCTACTAGCATATTTTATCACTGTAAAATGCTCATGATATGTATTAACATTACACTGTGACCACCCTAATCACGATTATCTGTAGTAACCACCCAAACATTCCAGGTGACGTTATCAGCAGAATGCTAGGAAAAAGTTTATCAATATTAAATGCTTGTAATCAAGTAACTGTCAAATCATCACTTGCTGTGTGCCACAAAGGGTATTACCACAGCAATAAGTGTACCCAACTCAAATTGAATTATTATTCAGCTAACAACTTTAAATGTGTTTTAGAATTAGCATATTAGTTTTTGAAAAAACACATATTTTTCTATCAAAACCACTCCCCACTTTGAGCAATCAAAACTCAATTTTCCAGAAGAAAAACCTTTTTCTGAAAAAGCATATTTTTTTCCTATAAAAATCAAATCAGTTTTCATTGTTAGAAAATACTCAATCCCTAAACATCAGCTTTTTGTTTTCATTGAGTAGCACCATGTAAAATTGCCTCTCGTGGGGGGCGCGAGGTGGCGCACTAGCGAATGGTGGCCTTCGTGTGAGGCTCCCGCCGTCCGGCGTTATTTATCCTTTAAAATATCTTTATTAGGCACTTTTTGGAACTGCGCTCATCAGTGTCCTTGCCACATAGCCTACGACGCATCCTGGCCGAGTTTGGGCCAAATCGGAGGGCAATTGAGCCGGGGAGACGCTGCGGTGACTCTGGCGACCTGGGCCTGTGGAGCGAGCTGTATCGGCGGCCGGCCACACATACTACGCAAGACCGAGGCTTCCTTTGAGGCCCTGGGCCTCGCACAGCGCGAGTCCCGCGAACGCAGCTCCGGCCGCCCGGACCTCTACACCAGCCTACACGGGGACATCGGGGATAGCTGCAGACCCGCTCCCCCCCCAACCCCCCCCTCCCTGCTCTGCTAAATATCACCCAGTGGAGAAGTGTGGGCCCTACTGGGGAGTCGAGTATGCTTCTGGGCCGCAATATCTTGGCTGCGTGGAGATAAGGGCTGGTGCCCTCCCGACCACCTGCCCACTATCGGCGAGACGCCTGACTGCGGAGCTGCCCCATCCGGGGACCCGGGAGTCGGAGGAGGACGGTGGATGCACCCTGTGAGCGGTGAGTGCGGCACCCGGTGAAGCTGCGTAGTAGCCTGGACGAGGCCACGGGGCGGACCGGAGCGGAGCCTGAGGGATTTCCTATAACTTTATTATTTCAGCATTTAGGGCTGCACCCGGGGACAAGAAACCAGGACGCCCCCAGAAGCGGACCGTCGAACTGACGGAAGTGTTAGGAACGTCCGTTGGAGCCAACTGGCTTTTATGGAGTAGCGGCCCTTGGCGAACCACCACGCAGAAAGGTGGCTAGGCGCGCTGGCACACAGGTGGGGGACATTGCTTTGGCTTTCGCGTTTCTCGACCTGCTCTGCCCCTCTTTCCACCGCATGACAGACCTATAACGACCAGTATCCACGGCGAAGTGCCTGCGACGGCCTAGGCCTACGACGGTTAGGAGTATCCTCTTCCCCTGGCCAGTGAAACCGACTGAACACTACAGGAGTCTCTGCATGCTGTGTAGGGTGTGTCGCCCCATGCTCGTTACTCGTACTACCACCAGGAAGGACCAACTGTTCTATGGTAGATCTGTGCTCTCACCTGTCCCTCTGTCTGACGACCTCCACCCCCTAATTCCACTCTGCTGTCCGTGACCACTGGCCGGAGGGCTGGTGCGTGGCCATTTGTTGAGAGCGGCTGTTTGGCCTGGACTGCCGTGAGGATGGGAAAGCCAGACACGAGGCAGCCGAAGATCACCTTTGAGGCTGCCAAGAAGTCGAATCGCACTGGATCAGACCAGCAAAATCTGGCGGTAACTGGCGGAGCAACCTGGGGACCCTCGGAATCCACAGCAGATCTGCAAGATGTCCTTCGTGAAATGCGCCATGGTTTTGCTACGATAGCAGATAAAGTCGATAGAATGTCATCGCGCATGGATGCGGTGGTACATAAACTAGATGCTCATGAAGACCGCCTGAAAGAAGCGGAGCAACGCATATCGGACTCAGAAGATACCACGACACGGCATACCTCGCAGCTCTCCAGGATGGATAACCTGCTGCGGATAATTGCAGCCAAGAACGAGGAT
The DNA here is from genome assembly GCF_964261635.1 of Lissotriton helveticus. NCBI lineage: Eukaryota > Metazoa > Chordata > Amphibia > Caudata > Salamandridae > Lissotriton > Lissotriton helveticus. The sequence goes on from NC_136069.1 coordinate 912,624,611, forward strand.
TTGGAGGCGAGGAGCAGACGTAACAACGTCCGCATAGTGGGTATTCCGGAGACGACCAATGTGGGCAGGATGGAGGACTATGTGGAAAAACTTTTGCTGGCAGCAATTGGCTCTGAGGCCTTCTCGCCCCAATTTATTGTGGAGAGGGCGCATCGTTCGTTGGGCCCTAAGCCCAAACCGGGCGCTGCTCCTCGACCTATTATTGCCAGATTATTAAAGTTACAGAGACAGGGATGTGGCATTGTGGGTGGCTCGCAGCGCGAAGTCGCTTTCATATGATGGGAATTCCTTCACTATATATCCTGATTTCACCCCAACGGAGCAGGAGGAGAGGCGAAAGTTTCTGGATGTAAAGGCCAAACTACGCTACCTGTAGAATGACTATGCACTGCTTTATCCAGCTCGCCTGAGAATTACGTACCAGGGTCGACAAATTCTTTCCGAAACTGCAGCAGGTGGAGGAGTTCATTAAACACTACAAACGTGCTAACAAACCCGATGGGGGGATGGAGGTGGCTCCAGATTCACCGCACGAGAGGATGGAAGATGATGACCAATGACTGTCATGTATTGAGTGATTCTCACAGACTTGATTACCCACATGTGAGTACGGGACAGCTTGTATTGGAAGGGCCTCCACATTCTTTGCTGTTATTTGTATTGATAGATGAATAGATAGATGGGCGGTGCGGTTCCCAGGGTGCCTACATCTATGTCGCTGGGCACCTCTCTTTCCACTTGGCCGGGTTGCAGGTAATGCTGTCGCTCCGGTAGGTGTGAGGGGTTGTTGTGTCGCCACCTGGACATGTTCCCCAGAGGGAAATACCCTTGCTGTTGCTTTCTACTTAGGGTATTATCTTGTCCTTGTTTTCTGGGAGTTTTTGGGTGGGAGGGGGGGGGGGGGAGATACTGGCAGGTTGGGGTTGCTTCAGTGGGTGAGGGGGGATGTGGGGGAATGTGTGGGGGTTGCACAGTTTGAATGTGGACAGAGTACACAGCCGCGCTTCGGGATTATACACGTGGCCTTTATGGGAGATGTGTTGGTTGAATACACGGTGGCCTATGTTATGTACACAGTGTTATAAAGAAAGGCGACGCGAGAAAGAGCAGTTAATTAATCAGACTGATGAGGCGGGGTGGGATGGCTGCTGCTGCTATGGAAACATTTTGGATGCATACTGATCATTCCCAATGGGTGAACTAGACTCAAATGCATGTACTGTGTTGTCATGGAATGTGCGTGGTCTGAAGGATGCTCGTAAGTGCAGGCAACTGTTAGCTTACTTTGACAGGCATAAAGTAAATGTAGTGATGCTACAGGAAACGCATATTCCCCCTCAGGTTACCTCTACTTTTGCTAGCAGATGGGCAGGGGCATTCTCAAACTATTCGTCCTATGCCAGAGGCACAGCCATCCTTATACACCGTGCTACTCCCTTCACACTTCTGGGTCAGAGGATAGACAAGGCGGGGAGATATGTTGTGCTATGGGGGAGATTGGGTAGAGACACTGTTACTTTTGCTAATTGCTATGCTCCCAATGTGGACACACCGGAATTCTTTACAGTGATGTGGGGAGTGATATCAGATATCGGATCACGACACGTCATATGGGGGGGGACTTCAATGTAGCCATGACTCCTGGATTGGATAGGGCCGATGGGCAGACACTATATCATCCTAGGGCACGGGAAACGTTGAGAGGCATTGTGGAGGATGGAGGACTTGTGGATGGCTGGAGACATATACACCCTGGGCTTAGAGAGGGTACCCATTTTGCTTCCTACACGGGCACATGGGCAAGGATAGACTACTGCCTTCTGTCCAGAGAATTGGCTCCTTGTATCACAGCTGTAAGGCATTTGGCCAGGACTCAGTCAGATCATTGTCCAGTGCTGATTACATTGGCTATGCTGGGTTATGATCACCCCCCGCGTCCTTGGTGGTTGCAGCCTACTGCCTTGTTAGACACTGTCTTTCGTGAAGAACTGAAAGTAGACATAGAGGATTTTTTCCCCGCAATAAAGACACGGTGGACAGCGTGGAGACGATTTGGGAGGCCCTTAAGGTGACGGTTAGGGGTTGGTGCATGGCTAAGAGCTTTGGTGTTTTACGGGACATACAGCGCACCATGCGGAAGCTGGAGGGGGAACTGCAGGGAGTAGAGCGACAACTGCTGAGGGGGGGATACGGTCCCTGTGCAACAACCATTTCGAATCAAACTCTCGGAGTATGAGGCAGAGGCGCAGCGGGAGGTACATTTCAGAGACAAGTATTGGAAAGCTCGCAAATATAATGAGGGAGACAGGCCAGGTAGGGCGTTGTCAGTAGCGGTGCGAGACGCACAGGGCACTAACACCATCTTAGAACTAATAGATACTACAGGAGAGGCCTGTAAGGATAATGATCGTATCTTGGCTACACTCCAGGCGCACTATATGCAGTTATACACCACCCATTCGTCCGGAGACGTTGATCTCGAAGGATTTCTGGGAGATCTGGCACTTTGCTAGCTGAGTGACGGCCATAGAGCGTTCCTCGGCGCCCTGTTCGAACTGGATGAGATCCGGGAGGCCATAATGTCCCTCGGCAATGGGAAGGCGCCCGGCTTAGACGGACTCCCAGCTGAGTTTTACAAATGCTATATCGACATAATGGCTCCGGTGTTAAGAGAGGTGTTTGAAAATTCTCTCGAGGAGGGGATATTGCCCCGCTCTATGAGAGAGGTGGTGATTACTTCCCTTCTTAAGCCGAGTAAAGACCCAACACAATGTGAATCTTATCGACCTCTGTCGTTACTTAACTGTGATGCTAAGATCCTCGCCAAAGTGTTGGCTACGAGGCTTTCTCTACTCATGACCAGCATTATACTCCCCGATCAGTCAGGATTTGTACCAACGAGATCAGCTTCCCATAACCTGCGAACCGTCTTCTCGCTCATACAGACAGTGGCCCCGGAGCTCCCCCTTACTGCGATATTCCTAGATACATCCAAGGCGTTCGATTCCATAGAATGGCGGTATTTGTTTACTGTCCTGCATAAGATGGGGTTTCCTCAGATTTTTGTGGGGTGCATACGCTTATTGTATACTGCTCCTACGGCCAAGGTGCTGGCCAATGGTCGCTTGTCGGAGGCCTTTGCGATCACTAGAGGCACCCGTCAGGGATGCCCACTATCCCCCCTCTTGTTCGCAATAGCGAAAGAACCATTGGCATGTCGTATCCGACAATTACACAAAGATAGTTCCTTTCGTTGTTTTCAGAGATAGAGATAGCTCTCAATTTCGTTGTACGCGGACGATATAACGCTCTATGTCAAAGACCCTCGGAATAACTTAAATTCCCTATTGAGGGAGTTTGTAGCCTTTGGTGGGCTGTCTGGTGTAACGATCAACTGGGGAAAGTCACAGCTGTTCCCATTGACTGCTGCAGTAACCGGGTTTCCGCTGGATTACCCCTTGGAATGGTGTCATACTGATCTAAGATATTTAGGTATCCAAATATCCAGAGATAGGGATGAGACGCTTAGGTTAAATTATGGTACAGCCATTACCAAACTGACGGATTCGGTCTCACGTTGGATTGGTCTTCCATTATCGATGACTGCCAGGGTCTCGCTCATCAAAATGGTAGTCTTGCCCAGATTCCTTTATTGTTTTCTCAACATACCATACTATCCAGGATCTTTTTTTTTTTAAGACCTTGAAGACTGAATTGATCCGATTAGTATGGGGAGGTAGACAAGCACGACTCAAATGGGCTGTTATGGCGCAGCCTTATGACATGGGAGGTTTCGACATACCGGACTTTGAGATTTATTATCTGAGTGCACAGGCGCACTATCTGTACCACTGGGTGAAACCTACCAGCTTCATGCCACAGATAGCGGTTGAGGATTGGATCGCCCACCCGTTGCCTCTAACTGGGGTTGTTTATGGTCTTACCAAGGTTCTAGATACCCCACCAACCACAGTGACGTGCACTGTAGATGCCTGGCAGAGGATAGTGCGGCGACTGCGGGCACCGATGCTATACGCGCCCGAATGCCTCTTTCCTACCACCCTCAGGTGCCGCTATTTCAAGAAGCAGGTTTCCGCAATGTGTGTCGTCGGCTTAATATAGGTACATGGGGTGATTTATTCCCTGGGGGAGTCTTCCGCTCTCGGGAGCAATTCTTTGGTGAACACCCCCCCAGTCCTTTGGAGGTGTTCTATTATATCCGACTGCGAGAAGGAATGAAGACAGTACTCCCGGATTACCCCAACGAACCCCCTGGCACGGCCCCCCTTAATGTAGTTCTGAACAGCGCGGATGGCACGCACCTGGTATCTAGAATATACAGCAGTATGCGTGGTAATATGCTGGTAGTGGAGGGTACGGCCAGGGCACATTGGGCTGCAGATTTTGGCAGAGAGGTAACGGATGAGCAATGGGAGTACTGTTGTGGACTCGCGGGGACTTTGATGTCAAGTTGCCGTTTTAAAATGATCCATTATAAATTTTTACATAGAATGTATTACACCCCGGCCCGGAAATTTAGATTTCATCTCACGGACTAAGATCGTTGTGAACGATGTAGCCATCCTGGTGCTGGTTTTATGCATTTGGCATGGGAGTGTCCGCAGGTCAAACTATTCTGGGGGCAGGTACATGAGGTGCTGGAGCTTATGATAGATAGCACGATAGAGATGGAACCTCTTATGTTTTTACTGGGCTATATGGCGCAAATCTCGAGAAGTAGCAGGAAATTTACCAATGTAGCATTACTGTTGGCCAAAAGATGACTGGCATGCAGGTGGGGGAGGGGACGCGCCCCCAAATTTAAGGAATGGATGCAAGACATGGTGTACTGTCAGGAGCAATATGGGATATACTCAGAAATGCAATCAATGACATCCAGACCGACGGATATTTGGGGCCCACTTCAAACATACTTGATACAGACGGCGACACAGTCGGCGGATAACGACCTGCCAGACCTAGAGGGAGGACATACCCATATATGATCACTAGGCCGGGTTGATACATGCCACATCCACGTACTGTACCTACTAGAGAATTTAACACCTCTCTCATACGCACTGCGCCAGATGGATATGGGGTTCACACTGTGAGAGCATTAGCTGAGGCCTGGATGGGAGGGGACGCCCGCACAGTGCGTGAGAGCAGAAACAACACTAGTCCAGACATGTGCAATGCGCACGCGACATAACTAGAGGGATCACCCAGACAAGGTGAAACATACTGCAATTAGATTTTACCTATCATTTGCATTGACAACGGATCTTCATGTATTAGGGCACAAAACTACACTGCAGATGTAATTGAGGAATGTATGTCTGACGTGTGCAGAGTAAAGAGGGAGAGATACATATTGCACTCTAAATACGTGGATTACGCATATGCTTTGTTTCCTTATCGCTCCATCTTACTTGACCTCGACATCTCTACTATTATGGATGTACCGAAAATAGCTCAATGCGCGGCCGGCGCGAAGTGGTTGTAGGCGGCTTGCTGTGTTAATTTGTTATTCATTATTACTCACATGCTGATACGTAATGGTTGTGATAAGATGCTGCCGGCCACATTGTGGTTGTAGGCAGCAGCTGTGTACGTGTGCACGAATGTTAATAAAGGTTTTTAAAAAGAAAAAAAAAAGAATTGCCTCTCGTGGACAAATTTTGCTTCAAATACACAAGTATTGGAATCATAGGCCATGCTTGCTTAGCATAACATTAAGAATGCCTCTGGTATGCTAATAATGCCCACCATTAAACCAGGGCTACCACTGTGCCACAGCTGGATGCCCAACATATATCAGTTATGGCCATTATTATGGGAGAATCGGTTGCCACTCTGTCAGGAATGGCTAAAAGCAGGCCAGTCATGCTCTTAATATGTCAATGAAGGCAGCAAGTAATGTAATTACTAGACTTGTAGGTCCAAAATAGTCAAGGAGTAGCTTTAAGGAATCAACACTGTTTAATAGGGAAGGACACCATGTCTCACACCCACACAAAAATTAATGTGATGCTTTAATTTTCTCTGCCCTGGATGCATACTCTCTTCTCCTCAGCTCTTTGGTTGATCATGCTACCAACTAACACATTTTCACTCTAGTCCCTGCGGTCACACACGTTGGTGGGTCAGCCCTGGTGTCATCTGCCACTATTCTTTGAAGTCACACACGGTTCAACTGATGGAGCAGGGCATATAACATGGCCAATCTCCTTCTTAGGTAGATTTAAAGTGGATAAAGATGGTTCATGGGGCAGACCCATAGGCCAATGCCGTAGCCTCCACATGTTTCAACATCCTCTGCATACTCCGCAATACCTTCAAATAGATCCCCCCCCCCCTCAAACCAGGAAGACCACCATCCACGCACTCATCACCAGCGCCCTGTAAGCCGTAATCAACAAATCTCTACTCCACAAACTCCAGAATGCCGCAGCCAGACTCGTTCTCTGCATCCCATGACAAGTCCACATCACCCAGCACCTACGAGACCTCCACGTGTTTCCCGTAAAAAAAAGTGACCTTGGGGCCATGGCTTGGCCGCTGTGCGGAATGGCTGCTTGATTCTGCAGCTCCGCCGGCCGGGCCAAATATCCGTGAATTTATCCGATCCTCACGCGCAGCACCTCGGCTTCATCGGTCGCAATTGACGAGGGTGACGCCTGACGGCCATCGATCGCTCTGTTTGGACAGAGCGGGGGCGTACCGGAGGTGTGGCGGCGGACGGGACCCTGCGCCGGAGGAGAGGCCTAGGTACTTGGCTGACGCCGGGGCCTCGTGAGACGGCTCCAGCGGGGTGTGAGAAGTGCCGCGCCTCTACCGCCGCTAACCTGGAGCTCTGAAAGTTGCAGCAGAGCACTAGCGGGCACGCAACGCACTCAGCAGCGCAACATGGAGATCTGGATGTGCTTGCGGGTGTAGGCGTGAAGGCTCAACCAGCTGGAGAAACGTCGGAACTTGCAAGGCGGTTAGAAGACACGGTGAGCAAGAAGCTTAGAGGTACGGTGGCACTGTGAGCCTGTGCACGGAGCGCCTGGGCTCTGATTGCAAAGTGTAGAGTGTGAGACTCGGACATCGTGAGGCTGACCGCACGTATGAATCCAGCTGACGGTAGAGATACCATGTACTGATCAGAGTGCACTTACGCAAAGGGCGGCCGCCATCTTAAGATCACACCGCTGCCGATCCACTGAGGCCCGACGCGGCGGCCAGGAAGTATCCGGAAGGCACGGACGAAAGTAGTGGCACCCCAGACTGAGATTGAGGGGGGACCCCGGATCCCTTGCACTCTGTGGGCTAACCCGGAATATAGTTTGCCCTGTGAGCACCCCACGGCGCGGTCGTGTTGTAGAAGACCGCGTACCCCTGAAGATCTGGCGGGGCATATGCTGCTTGGGGACAAGGCGCGGTGGACTGAATCTTGGCTAGATACCCGCTAAAATATCTCGAGCGACGACCAGATTGAGCTAGCTTTGCATGGGGAGCCACTGACCCCTCCGCATTACCCGGACTCGGCGCACTGAGGGGCCAACGTTCACCATTAGCGAGGTGCGTGCAGTACGTAGTGGATAGGTTTGCCTGCAACCGCCACCTGTGGGACTTGACCGCGGGACTCACCATCGATTCGAGGAAAGCGAACTAGGCTTTGCAGGCATAGCAGAGAGGTTGCGAGTGGCGCATTTGTTTGACTGGCACGGTTTGAACTGCACGGGCAGTGGCAACTGCAGAAACGTCAACGGAGCGGTAGGGGTCTGCCTTGTACTACCCTATGCACGCAGTGCTACACATAGTTGATCTGGATCAGCATTGTGAGGAGATAAGCACAACTCGCTAAGTGGCCATTTAAGTGGCAGTGTGCTCTGTCGATTGGTTAAAATGGGGAAGCCAGAAACCAGACAGCCCAAGATAACATTTCAAAAGAAAACAAATAAGCAGCAGGATGGGGGAGCGGCGGAACAAGTGCAAGGAGATGACGGAGCGCGAGATCAGTTACCTGCGGACGACGTGAAGCACGTTTCAGGAACTCAAGGCGGGGCTGCAGGGCATTGATGCCAAAATGGAAACTCTAGCTGACCGCATGGACAGGATCACTCAGCGTATGGACAAACGGGAGGGAAGAGTCAGTGTCTTAGAAACAAGAGTTACAGAAACAGAGGAAGGTCACACTGAGATAGAGCGGAAGGTGAAAGGTATGGACAAAGTCCTCGCCCTGATCCAACAGAAGAATGAGGATTTGGAGGCGAGATCGAGGCGCAACAATATACGCATAACAGGGATTGCGGAATCGTCGGACATTCAAAATATGGCACTTTACGTGGAGACTATGTGCAAGACCTTGTTTGGAACAGATCTATCTACCATGTTTCTCATAGAAAGGGCACACAGATCACTGGGTCCCAGACCCAAACCAGGGGCTCCGGCACGACCTATACTGGCGCGTGTGCTCAACTACAGAGACCGTGACACGATATTGCGCCTAGCCAGAGAGAAGGGATCAATACAGTACAACGGCCATGACGTCGAGTTTTATCCAGATTTTACCCAGCAGGTGCAAGCTGCTCGCAGGGAATTCATACCGGCGAAAAAGATTTTCCAGCAGATAGGCACGAAGTACGCCTTGATATACCCGGCCGAACTGAGGGTTCAGGGGCCCGGCACTCCCACCTTTTTTGTGGATCCAGGAGCTGCGCTTGCATATGCTAAACGACAGGCGAAAGAGCATCGCAGTCAAAAACACTCGGAAGACGCCACATCTGAAGACAGACTGAGTGACATTGAATAACTTGGCCTAACCTGCACAATACATCAAAATGCAAGTTTGTTGGTAAATTGCGGGCGGCGGTTGGGCCAAGCCTAGCCCCATAGACAGTACCTTATATTTGACATGGGGTGAAGGTCGCCCACATCGGGCTGTTATTTCTTCAATTATTCCACTGTGTATCACATGTGGAGACACTCGACGGTGGAGCCTTGAGGAGTATGTGTGGTACTAGCAGCCCGGCCACCCCGTCAAGAGTACGGGGCAGTTAGGCTGTCATTCTGCACGCCCCAATTTCGATGTGTGTTGCTTTGGTATGTGTTGTTTGGGATTTTCGGGGCGGGGATAACACAACCTGATTGGGGGGTTGGTGTGGGAGGAGGGGACGAGGGATGGGGGTCACAAATTCACGAAGATGTAATGTTCAGGGTGGGGCGTGCTCAACCTGGGGGGAGATCGGAGTGGGTGGGGGGGAGGGGGGGGGGGGGGGATTTGTGGTGTTTGAAATTATATATTGCCAGGAATGTCTCACAGTTGCACTGATTCAAAGTCCCACCTCGATTGCACTACCATATATAAATATTCCAAGTCGTGTCTGCCCTTACTGGCAGAAAGTGTATGCTATTTGTATTTTATTTTTATTTATTTAACTTATATAGCGCAACAGCTACCCAACAAAGGGCTTCCCGGCGCTATGATTCAGTAATAGCTGGCAGAACTGGCAGGACTTAGATGTTAAAATAGCCAGGTTTTGAAGGCTTTCCTGAATTTCATGTAGTTCACCTCAGAGCGCAAAGCCTGTGGCATAGCATTCCACAGAGAGGGTCCAAGGAAAGCAAAAGATTTGCCACCCATACGTGACAGCTATAGCTCATGTCTGTACGCGACAGAGGCTGACAGGTGTGAGAGGAATGTTTAGGGTTAGATTTAAGACTCGATGACGGCACCTAATCAGACAGTAAATTGCTTATCTTGAAACATTCGGGGGTTAAACGACAGGAGGAAATCGAGATTGATTCATTCATACTTGGTGCGACATGCGGTAGATATATGTTTATTGCAAGAAACCCACTTAGCGGCTGCTAACACCTCGGTGCTTAAACATCATAGATGGGGGGGGGGGGAGATGTGGAGGCTCCGTTTTCAAATTATGCAAGAGGCGTAGCTGTCCTTATACGCAGAGGCTTACAATGGACAACTCACACCTCCATGATAGACAAAGAGGGTAGATATATTTTGCTGCTGGGGACACTGTGTGATGCTCTGGTGCTTATTGTTAATGTGTATGGCCCAAATACAGATGACCCGAATTTCTATAGTGAAGTGTGGCAGAAAATTCAGTCATTTGGCAAGACGGCGATACTATGGGGAGGGGACTTTAATGTGGCTCTATCCGCCACAGCAGACAGGCAGGGTACGGCCCAAGAGCACCACCCCAGAACTGCGGACTTCCTGAGAGACTTGTTGCTGGAAGAATGCCTGGTTGACTCCTGGAGGGTTATGCACCCGGATGGACGTGAGGGCACATGCATGACTGCACACAGAAATGCCTGGCCTAGAATTGATTACTTGTTGCTGTCAAGGGATATGCATGCACGTGTGACTGTGGCGGATCACTTACCACGATCATTTTCTGATCATGCGCCAGTGTGTGTGTACGATTAGCGATCCCACCACAATATGTACGACCCTTCAGCTGGAGATTCCCCTCGAGAGCACTGTTAGACTAAGTGTTCAAGGAAGAACTGAGGTCGAAATTGTCCGAGTATTTTGAATTAAATGAGGGCACGGTCGACTCGCCGGGTGTTCTATGGGAAGCGTTCAAGGTGGTGACACGAGGTAGCTGTTTATCCCTTAAAACGGGTGTGCTCAGATCAATCAGGAACACACTGAGAAGCCTAGAGCAGGACATTGCGACTCTAGAAAGGAGTAATAGGGAACACCCAACCCCACTCACCCAAGCAGAGATTCGATTGAAACTAACTGCCTTTCAGGAAGAAGCTGAAAGGGAGACAGCATACCTTAGTAAATATGCACAGGCCAGGAAGTATGGGGAAGGGGACCGAGCAGGGAGGACGTTAGCCTCATTACTGCGAGCACCGCGAGGGGCGGATTATATCACGGAACTGCAGGGATCGGATGGGGAGATGGTGAGATAACCGCAGGCTATACTAGATACACTGACAGAATACTATAGATCACTATACACCACTCGCACAAACCCTAGTGAGACGGGCATAGCAGAATATTTGGACACAATTGCATTGGCTTGGTTCAATGATGGCGCCAGACAATATATGACTCAACCTTTCACAGTGGAGGATGTGAGGGAAGTGATTACTGGTATGCCGGTGGACAAAGCCCAAGGTCCGGATGGGCTAACAGCTGCATTCTACAAAGAATACCTGTACATAGTTGCCCCCAGGCTACATCAGGTATATATGGAGGCAATGGAAACGGGTATGTTACCTCCTACACTCAGGGAAGCTATGATAATCACCCTCTTAAAGCCAGATAAAGACCCTCGGCAACCGGAGTCCTACCGCCCCCTTTCCTTAATAAACCTAGATGCGAAAATATATGCTAAATTATTGGCGGAAAGACTGAAGCCCATGCTTCCACAGATAGCGAACTCTGATCAGTCAGGGTTTGTTCCTGGCCGGGCCACATCACATAACTTGAGAGTCCTTTTCGGTCTCCTTCACTATCTGGATCCTAGTGTACAGGCGGCTGCGGCCCTGCTGGATGCAACTAAAGCATTCGACTCCTTGGAGTGGAAATTTCTGTTCTCACTGTTCTCTCGTATGGGATTCAGCCCGCTTTTCATCCAGCAGATCCGGCTCCTCTACACATCTCCCACAGCGCGGCTGGCAGTTAACGGTCACATTTCGGGATCGTTTGCAATAACGAGGGGTACTCGACAGGGGTGCCCCTTGTCACCGCTGCTGTTTGCCATAGTGACAGAACCGCTCGCAGCACGACTGAGACAACACCACACCCATCGCAGCATTGGTTTCACCTCCAGAGGCCTGCTCGTCTCAATGTACGCGGACGATATGACCATATACATGACCAATCCGGAGGAGAATTTTGATCCCCTAATGCGTGAATTTGTACGCTATGGAGGCCTCACAGGCATAGAGGTAAATTGGGCCAAATCTGTGATGATGCCCCTAACTGACGGCACAACTAGATGTGATACAGAATTTCCTATAACTTAGACAGAAGATAATGTTAAATATTTAGGTATATGGTTCAGCAGATCAGTGCAAGAACTATGGTTTGCAAATTACGGCAGGTTTGTGGACTGGATGGAGGGAAAGGTCCAGAAATGGAAAAATCTGCCTCTATCACTTACGGGACGCATAGCTATCAGCAAAATGGTAATCCTGCCCAAACTGTTATATTTATTCGCGAATATCCCTATACCCCTAAATACACACTTCTTTAAGCGGGTACGAACTGCGTTCCTGGAGCTGGCCTGGTCGGGCGCCAAACAAGGGTATCATGGAAATTACTGACGCTCCCCTTTAGTCAGGGCGGGCTTGCGGCCCCAGATTTCGAATTGTATGCGTTTAGCGCCCAGGCGCAATATTTGCATTACTGGCAGCATCCCATCCCTTACCAACCACATGTAGCGATCGAGATTGATATTGCTTCCCCAACTCCACTGAACGTGACTGTTTATCACCCCTACAAAAGATCCATATCGGATGTCAACACAGTCGAAGCGACGAGATGGGCCTGGTCGAGGCTTGCTCACAGAGCGGGCGTATCAGCGCTTTATGCACCATTGATGCGGTTGGGCGTTAATCCTCTGTTAGGACCACTCGTTGACAGAGCAGTGACAGAGAGAGCACATAGGCACGGATTGAGCACGGGTGGGGACTTATACCAAGCGGACAAATTTCTGACGCTGCAACAAATGTGTGCAGCTGCTGAACCGACGGCCTCAGACATGTTGCTCTATTATCAGCTGAGAGCTGCTTGTAAAGCTAGATACGCGGAGTTTCCGAAGGCACCTTCCACACTTCAGGTGCTGGAGGACGTTTTGGCTAATAGCTCTCCTCGCAAACTGATCACCCAAATCTATAGGAATACGCAAGAACATTCTCCGATACTTAAATGCACGTCTAGGAATGAGTGGGTAAGGGAGTCAGGTATGACCATCAGTGAAAAACAGTGGTGTTTTTGCTGTTCGCAGCTTGAGAACCTATCTCCTAATTACAGGCTAAGGCTCATACACTTCAACTTCTTGCACAGAGCATACCGCACGCCTAAACAGCTTCATAGAATGGGCCTGCGGGTTGATGCGAACTGTTGGAGATATGGTGATACTGAGGCAAGCTTCTTTCATCTGACTTGGGAGTGTAGGCAGATTGCGTTATACTGGGAGGAAATCTTTGGACACATAGGACAGATTACAGAAATGGAATTGAGCCCGGACCCACTACTAGCGCTTTTGGGTTTTGTCTTGGAGATTCCGCGCGAATTGCGTAAACTAACCGCCATGATGCTGCTATTAGCTAAACGGCAGATAGCCTTACATTGGAAAAAGAGCGCTCCTCCTACAGTGGCAGGATGGATACGTTCGGTGACATATTGTAGGGATCAACTAACTACTTACCGGGAACTTATGCCAAGTGGATCGCGGCCAGTGGATATTTGGGACCCATTCGCAACGTGGTTGGGTCGAGGAGGTGCGGAGCAGTGAGTGTGCCGCAGTGAGTTAGTATACTGGATGGGGGGGGGGTTGAGGGATAAAGAGGGTAATAGAGATTTAATACTGGCGTGAAAGACTAGGCGAATGTTCGTGGGAGGGGCACAGGTAGGGAAGAATAGAGGCTGGGGCTGTGTTGCAGGCAGGGCCAGTGGCTTTCTCTAGACAGGAGGGTGATCCATCGGGGCACGAGGCGGGGATATTACGAGTGGGATTGAATGTTATGATTGGAGGCTATACAAAGTTTCGATTGATTAACACTGATTTAAGCCAACATATGATTTTGAGTCAATGTGTGGTAAAAAAAAAGTTTTATTCGCCACAGGACCATATAGGTTGTCGGTAATATGGCTGTGTTGAAGTGACGAAATGCTTTGGATATTTCATGCTGCCGGCCTCCGGGTTGTAGGCGTTGACAGCTGTGTAAACTGAGACAATGGCAATGAAGGTTTTTGAAGAAAAAAAAGTGACCTTCACGCTGTTCACACACACCTACAAAGCCCTCCACAACACTGGACCCCATTAGCTCAACAAAAAAATCTCCTTCTACGCCCCCAAGAGAAACCTGTGCTCCGCTGACCAGTCCTTGGCTGAAATCCCGACATCCACAGAGCCAGAACAGGAGGCAGATTCTTCTCCTACATCACGGCCAAGACCTGGAACAAACTCCCTCTCAGCATCAGATGAAGCCCCAACCTGCAAGCATTCAGGAAAAGCCTAAAGACCTGGGTTTTCGAATGACCGGAGCTGCCCAAATCTATACCCCCCCCAGCACTTTGAGACTCTCAAGGGTGAGGAGTGCGCTCTATAAATCCCCGATTGATTGATTGGCCAACACAGTGTTTGTTCGAGTGTTATCAAGAGGCCTTGCCATTGGTTTGGCTGTCTGTAACTCTTATGGATAATGAAAAGAGCAGTGTTGCCTTCTTTAATATACACAGAATCTCTGAGATCGGCTTGGTTTGGGTTTACCTCTGAGAGCTACTTTGAGGGTGCTGGTTAGCTACCAGTAGCTCCCGAGCTACTGGTTGGAGACCCCTGATTTACGCCCTCTGCAAACTCCAAGGCAAACTACATAGCCCTGCTATGAAACCCATCTTGAGTCACAAAATCCAAACTCCTTGCGGTTGCTGGGTATGCATCACAGGCATCCCCAGGTAAGATGGAAAAGGTGATGGAGAAAGCCCAGTGGCAGTGTTATAAAAGGCTTTTTAGGCTCCCCAAGTACACAACAAGCGCCTTGATTCGGCTTGAGTTTGGCCTTGTACAACAAAAATACGAATGGAGGAGCACACTGGTTACATTTTGCTTCAAGACGACAAAAGCTAAGAAAGGATCCCTTAAGGAAGTACTGAGAACCATATTTGATGGGTCGATGAACCCATGGCAGAAATACTGCTGGGAGACAGTGGCAGAGTTGGACTTATCTACAGCATTCTGGTTCCAAAAAGAACTAAACTACCTTGCAATAAAGAGGGTGCTAAATAAGATATCAAGGAACGAAGATACAGCCAGACTGAAGGTAAACAGAGGTCTGACTGGCCTAATTAAAGCAAATGAGTTGCATAAAATCCAGCCATACATGAACAATCCTCCGGGAAGGAAGTGTATGAAGAAAATTCAATGGGCGCGCCTAGTCCCCCTACCAATAAAAGACCTGAACCCGGCTTGGAAATCGTTGAACAATATAGTTCGTTGCAGGCTGTATAATTATAGGGCTGAATCATTGGTACATCTACTATGCTGCTGCCCTGCATTACTATAGCATCGACGTATTCTGTTAAAACCAATGTTCCTAAGGCATGGGACTAGAAGATGCGCCGATGCTGTGGCATTGCTTCAGTCTAGTATAGAGTCTTCAGACGTGGCCAAATTTGGCAAATATCTGAACATGACACGAAGGGCCCTAATCGAAAACAACACAGAGGAATAACGTGTGGTGGCAACTGTTGAACCCCTAGTAGTTATAGAAGGAGCAGTACGTCGAATAGCCCCTCCCAGGAAAGTATGCACGGCACCCATAAGCCCCACAACGAACTAAGAATTAACTTCCCATGAAAATACAGGGAATAAGGACCTTGTCAATATTTAATTTGAAAATCAATGAATTCAAGAAAAAGTTCACATTTTAGAAAAGAACTGGTATTATTGACTAAATGAAAATCCTACTTTTTTAAACAAATTTAAATAAATGTTTTACAATATCGTGAAATACATATTTTAGTGTAATTCAGGATAATGTTTTGCAATGATATGATTTTAAGTAATTATGCAAATAAAAATACATTCATTCGCAGGGGATGTTGCTGCATCCCAATCTCAGAGGCTTCCACCTTTATGGCTGAATATGGAATTGGGGACATCTGACCTCCTTCCAGTTGTCAGCGGAAGTGGTTGAAGTCATTCTGTCAATGCATCGCCCCTCCACATAATGAATTTACTCTGGAAGATGTGCTAGCTTTGTTGCATAGAATGCGGACAACAACGTAGACCCCCTGCAGGCTGAGTGGCCCTTTCCCTTGCCCAAAGGAGTTGTGCGATTGTCACTGTTAGGAGTTATTTGGCTAGTGTAGAAGTGTGGCTCAGTGGTTAGAGGCGGCAGACCCGGAAGATGAGATCAGCCGTGGACCAGGGTTTGATTCCCCGCCTCGGCGGGTCTCGGGCTCAAAAATTTCACGGACTTGACAATTCTCGCTCCGGTGCCTACTCGACTTACGGGGTCACACTCTGCGACTCTGGGCAATAGCTTGCTTAATCTCCACTATGGCCCTTCGCGGCGGGATGCCTGGCTTTCACCTTGTGAATACCCTGCCGGGGTATCTCTCACAGGGGAATACCAGGACGGGTTCCCTAAGCAAGCGCCTTGAGACCCCTGGGTGAAACGTGCGCTATATAAATCGAAATACATATACGTTGTCGTCATTCCTCTGACTTCAAACCAACTGTCCCACTTTAAATCCCCTATTGTGATGCGTATTATTGAGGGGTGGAAAAATCTTTATCTTCCGATTCCTGTTGTTGTACCCTAGTGGGAACTTAATTTAGTGTTAACTTTTCTAAGAGACATTCCATTTGAGCAACTCCATATTTGTTCCTTTTACAATGTTAACTCTGAAGACAGTGCTTTTAGTGGCGATCACATCGTCCAGAAGGGTAAGCCAGCTCCAGGCTTTTAGTTTCCGTCTTCCCTTTACCTCTTTTTACCCTGACAAACTGGTGTTGCGAACCAGGGCTGCTTTCCTGCCAAGTCCGTCCATCACCCTTTCAACTTTTTGCCCCACCACCCCATTCCACCAAGGAGGAGTTTAGGTTGTACAAGTTAAATCCTCGGAGGGCAGTTAACTACTACCTGAATCGCACTATGGATACACAACCGGATGACCAACTTTTTGTGGAGTACTGTGGTACTAACAAAGGCAAAGTGGTGCAGCAATTGACTCTTTCGAGTTGGATCATCCTCTACTTCAAGACTTGCTGCACTTTGTCCAAGAAGGATCCTCCGAAAGGGGTCAGGCCCCATTCCACTATATCCAAATTCACCTCCTTTGCTCATTCAAGAAGAGTTCCAATTGCAGAGATATGCTAGGGGCTACATGTGCATCTGAGGCTCTGGTCTTGGGCTCCCCAACACAGTATCTGGTTACTGATGAAACATCTAGCTGGCTCTATGAATACTGGGGCCTATGACCTGAGTCTGCAACATCTTGCAGAATATGAGTAGCATCTACATCCAGAGGTAGGGCAGAGTATCTTAGAAAAATCAGGCATGCCCCATGTGGATCTCTTTGCCGCTCGTTCCAATCCAAATTGTCCGAAGATCTGTGCCAAGGAGCCCTATGAAACATGTTTTGGTTGAAGAGGCATTTTACTTTTCACTACATGTTTCCTCCCATACCCTTGATTCCTGGGTTCCATTGGAGGATCCTCCAAAACTGGGTCCAAGTCATCTTATTGGCTCCAGATTTAACAAGAAGAATTTGGCACACAGCCCTTCTGCACCTCTCCCTGTCACTCGCTCGGTCTTCCTCTCACTTCTTTTCCAGCAAGAAGGGCAGGTCTTTCACCTTACTCACCAGGGTCTACACCTTCATGCATCGAGTTTGAGCTGTGACACTTGACTGCATTCCTGCTGTCTGATGACTTAGTGGATGTGATCTCATTTTAAATAACTTTATTTCGGCATAAGCCATGAAAGTGAGCAATAAATAAATACGGTTCATACATGCAACACACTGATGTTGTCAATCACATTTATCACCATATCCAGATAGCATTTACATAAATAATTATTCCATTACTAACATTAACTAAAACCAAGATTCAGGCTATGAAAATACGATTAAAAGTCATTATAAAAGTATGCACTGCATGTTAAAAAAAAAACGAACCTTAAAATCACTTCGCCGCAATAATGGTGCTCCTTTTTGCCCACATCAAGCCCAAGAATTTTGTAACTGCGCAACCATACAAAGGAAGTGGGTCCGTGCGTAGTATTCTTAATGCTACCAGGTGGCTTAGGTTGCCCAGCTGCCTGTACACTGGCGCAATCCAAATAGTGCAAAACTTGGCATACGCAGAAATAACAAATAGCACATACGGGATGGTCTTTTATTGGCCTTTGCAAAGTGGACAATCGTCACAAGATGCACCCTTCCATTTCACAGTAAATGCCTTAACAGGGAGTGTGCCCGCTCTAAACTGATTATATAACTTCCTGTCTGATAGAACAGTGACCAACTCCCAATACTGCACTAATGCATATGTGGTCTTGAAATTTTTAAAATTCACCAGTCAGCATTGCATCCCCAGCCGTGTGCTCTTCCTGCTGTAGGGTGTAAGCCCAATAGTATTTTTTCAGCATACCCTTTGAGGGAATTTACCTAGTCTCCTGGTGGAGGCCTAGGTCATCAAAGCCAGTCATACTCAACGGCTTTACTGAGGTCAGCTACGGGACTTTATTGGCTTTATCCAACTTGATTATCTCATCTAGGGCTGCTGCATAAAGCTCCAGCTCCGAGGTGACCCTAATGGGCTTTAAAAGTTACTTTTTTCATATCCAAATCCTGAAATAAAGGATGCAAAGGAGTGCTAATTGAGTGAAACCAGCTCTCCTACAAATGTATTCTCTGGTTTTGCCATACACGTAAGGTCACCATAACACTAGAGCTCGGCGCCATACAAAGCAACTCCTAGAGCTTTGGCCTCATAGATTTTCAGAGTGGGTGCGACAGGCCTAGTGTAAGAAGTGCGCTATTCCTTTCAAATTACACCAGCTCTGCTTTATGGTTGAAAGTCAATATGTTGACCCAATGATAAATTTGGTGAACGTTTAATTCCCAGGTATGTGAATGAATTTACCTGTTCCAGTAAAGCTCCCGAAGGGTAGCTTTCCCTTAACACGTTTGCTGCTTCGAACGTTCAGCGCCAGTGCTGAACGTTCGAACGTGCGCCGCACCAGGGAGGTAGCTCACGCGACGTCCAACGGCCGACGGCAGCAGCGAAGGGGTTAAACCTCTTACTGTAGTTGAATGCCATAAATTTAGTTTTGTCTACAATTATCTCTAAATCAAGCTCCGAACAAAAATCACTGAAGCTGGCTAAAAGTTTTTGCAGCCCACTGGGTGTTTTGGAAATTAGCAGTGTTGTCTCCAAACATCAATAACAATATCTTGGCCTTTGCCATGGAAGGGGCATCAGCCTCAACTTATAAGAGATAGTGTACCAGTGAATTTACATACATACAGTATGTAGTTTACCCATACATCTATATCAGGGAGATAGACATCCACCGGAATGCTGTCTGAACCAGCAGCTCTCCCTCTGGAAAAGGTGTCAAGCGAGTTAAAAACATCCTCTCTAGAAAAGGGTGGCAAATTAAAGTTAATCAAAGTTAAGTTCAGGAATGTATGTTCATTTTTCGCAGGTTCTTATTCCTCGGGGAATCACAACGCGGTTGTTACAACAACCGCGTTGTGATTCCACATACCATTAGTCCGCAAGTCGGAACAACGACTTGGGGAGGGGTGGCGCTGGATGTTGGAATAGAATAATTTACTATTCCAACTCCAGTCTGTGCGGATACTAGGGAAGGTTTTGGATTTTAAATCCAACTCCTCCTCCACCCCCCTCCTGAAGTCGTTGTTCCGACTTGCGGAGTAATGGTATGCGGAATCACAACGCGGTCGTTATAACGACTGCGTTGTGATTACCTGCGGGGAAAAAGGTTTGTTGTAAACATTGTTCACCTACATTCAGGGATGTTTCACCCAGGTTTGTGGCATCTTCGTAAAATAGGATTGAGAAGTGATTAAACCAGTTAACGGAAGGGACATGATTCTGGGGCTCAAATCCTGCAGGGTGTTCTCCTCTAGCCGCTGCCTCCAAAACTGAGAGTCGTCTTCGAATGCACATATCTCCACTAAATCTCACAATCTCTTGTCCCACTCTTTTTTGGCCCTAGCCATGGTCAACGTGTACAATTTCCTGGTGGATGCTGTCAGAGGAAGTTTACTGCTTTTATGGTCTCCGCTAATACACGCCTTAGCTTTCGGCATTCACTATTAACACAGCTACCCCTCCATAATGGGCCGACGTTTAACTTGCACAAGGAGCTGCCAAGTGAGCAGCAATATCCTCAAAAAACTGTGTGCTTCTCGATAACCTTGTCCTTATCCTTGATTACATCCCTGCAGTACAAAAAGATTTAGGCAGAAAATCCAGAGCATCATTCTTTATACTGCTATCAATTAAGGAGGCATTCTTCTTTCCCCTCGGCTAATACAGACTCCAACTGCCCCATTATTCTGCATATTTTTATGCCCCCCCCGGTAGCAGCGCCTGATAGTTATTACATGGACTTATAACGTCACTAGTCCCTTTTACTTGAGGCTGATATTTGGAGAAAATGCCTAAGCCATCTCCAAGTCAATCATTATTATGAAGCCCAGACTTAAAATCTGGCAAGAGGGCAGATTCTCCTGGTGACATCGGTCTCCTTGCCCCTAAACCTATACATTTAGACTGTATGAGGAGTTTTTAGGAGGGCAAGGTTGAATATCAATCGTAACAAGGCCATCAATGATGTACCTTTTTTTAAAGACTGGTTTGATTGTGTCGAAGGGTGTCATAGGATTGAAACATCTTCCAGCTCCCATGATGTCTTTCCCGATAACTGAATAGCATCCCCTGGTGTGCCTGATCCAGTGGGCTACTTTGTTTTTTAGGGACTCTTCATCTTCAAAGTTTGTTGGATCTGACAGTTTGGGACAGCGAATGTGATCTAATCTGCCTGTCGTTGGTCCACCAAAACAGTTTATTCGAACAGGTGGCACAGGTTTGTCGCTTGTTGCGAAAATCACCAGATTGACCCCTTGAAATCACAGCTGTCTGACATTCTCAAATTTGCCTTTTGTTTAGCCCTGGAACAATGTACAGTGGGGAAGGTGAAAGGGTATCTTGCAGCTTTGTTGGCTCTTTGTTGCCTCCCGGATCAACCATCCCTTTCCGGGCACTCCATTATTTTACTATTCTTGAACGGTCTGACCAGTAAGCTCCTCCCACCCCTTTTGTTATGCCACAGTGGGATCCGAACCTGGTTCTCTTTTCTGATGGGAGCTCCATTCAACCCCCTTCACAGTTGTTTCTTAAGGCTTTTAACCATTAAATAAAAAATTTTGTTGCCGTTACTTCATCCAGACTTTTTAGTAAATTACTAAGACTGAGCACCCAGCCACCCGTCCCCAGTTTTTAGTTGGACTAATTGGTCTTCCCAATCAGAGCGGCTTTCCGCCCAAAGTTGGTGACCCCTTTCCCTCGGTCAGTCATTCACTTTTCCATCTTTCTTTCCTTCAATTCACTCTACAGAGGCGGAGGAGAGACTGCAAAGCTTGGAAACACAAAGAGTGGTAAGCTGTTATATCGACGACATGAAGGACGTGCTTGCAGGGGACTAGCTCTTCATAGGCTATGTAGGCAGCAGAAAAGAAAATGCAGTGCAGAAAGGACGTTGTCAAGGGGGGTTATTTTGTGCATTAAAACCTGCTATATGCCGTGACCCAAAAGACCCACTGGAAGGCATCAATGCATACTTCATGAGACCCTCTGTCCTCAACATCTGCCTAGGCTAGGGGGGGGGGGGGTCACTGTAGGTGAATTCTGCAGAGCGGCTACTTGAACATTCCTTCCCAGCATTGCCAAGCACTGTTATCTGGATTTGGAGGTAAAGAGGGATGGGCATTTTGCCCGATCTGTGCTACAAGACTTCCTGGTATAACCATCCATCAAGGCTGTCTGTCCCGTAGGTGTGTTTTGCTTGGGAATCTATTCAAGAGTTGAGGAATCTGCAGGTAGAAGTAACCATAAGAAGAAAAAGTAATTTATCTTTGGTAATGATATTTCTGGTAGATCGACTACCTGCAGATTACTCACCGTTCCCACCCACCTCCCTGTTTTATGCTGGATCGTTGTGAGCCACTATAATAAGATCCCGTGTCTTATGCTGTTACACTACATTTCACAATCTGATATAATTTCCATCATGCTACTTCAGTGGCGTGGAATACATTGATGGGAAACTGGCATTAGTCTTGACGATGGGGCGATTATGGCCCCTACAACATCACATGGACGTCACTTCCGACTTTGGTGTGAAACCAGCGCCCCCTACTGTCTCAAT
The DNA here is from genome assembly GCF_964261635.1 of Lissotriton helveticus. NCBI lineage: Eukaryota > Metazoa > Chordata > Amphibia > Caudata > Salamandridae > Lissotriton > Lissotriton helveticus. The sequence goes on from NC_136069.1 coordinate 912,646,781, forward strand.
AGAACTATGGAGAAGTTTTTTTGAACCTGCAAAAAGTGTTAGAGGTGAGCCATCTGCAGATAGAGCATCCATCAGAAATAGCGTTACCAAGGGTACATTACTTTTTTTTTTTGTTGAACATGTTTTAAACACAGCAAAAACACTCCACCAATGTGCGTGCCTTTGAAGTAAATCATTTCATGACCGGGAAGCCCTTATTTTATGAATGCAAAAATAACAGTTGATGGACAGAATAATGTCATACACAGAGCTCGATTCGGGGTACCACGCGGGTGGACGGCGTCCCCCCCACTTATTTTACCGGGTGGACGTCGTCCCCCCTGCCCAAAAGCTGGCATTACTTTATGACGTTACTTGCCCGAACGGCCGCCCCTCAATTTCCCTTTACCCAGTGACTCGCGAGATCCGTGCATTGATGGGTCTTGGGCTGAGGGGGGCCCTTCTGAAGGGTGCCTCCCTCGCTTCCTGCGCGCCCCAGGGTCAGCAGGGGCCTGTGCTAAGCCCCTGTTTGTAATGATAATAGTCGGTGTGTGGGGATGCAGTGATCTCCCTATGCGAAGCTAGTGGAGGTGGCTTTTGGAGTCTTCGAGTCAAGTTTGCAAATCAAGAAAACCAGGACTGGCTGACATCTGATAGCTCGATAACTGGAGCAAATTAAACCACACATTCACTCTTTATCCTCTCTGGGGCGAGATCGAAGCTCAGCATTGGCTTCTCTGATGCAATCGCATCTAAGGAGTGAGCGAGGGGAGGCAATGAGTCTGATAGTGCAAAGCCACTTTTCGTGACTTCACTTCCTGTCGTGACGTCACTTCCGGTGACACCACCTAACTTAGAGCTTCCCCCCACTTATTTTTTTAGGACTTGTGCCCTGGTCATACATTCACCCCAGTACAGAGATCTGGGCCTAAATCCATCGTTTCTTTGCTCACCATGCCATTCCAGTTTGAACTCAGCCATATGCAAATCAGTCTTGACCCTGTGCACCATGGGAACAGTCCAGCCCGAACGGACAAGCCAGGTCCTCCCTGGACTGGAAACAAGCATCCTAGGACCGGTTTCGGGCTTTCCAGATCAGTTTGACTGGGGGTGAGTGTTTGATTTGCTCGAGCACTCCGTCCATCATCCCATTTGGTATCGCTTATTTTATGAATGCTTCTTTAAGGAACAATCACTCCATTCCGGTAAAAGATCATAAAAACATGTTCACAGATTGTGACTTTATAATATGCAAGTCAACCTAACATAAGTTTTAGATTTTTGTGTTTTTGTTTATTTCAGAAGAAAGAAAACTGAAGGAACCTACGAATTACCTTACTGGGATCGTGCAGGTAAAAAAGGCTTTTTTTTAATCAAGTCATTGATTTTATAGCTATAATAGCTTGTAGCATTTATATCATTTAATGTAATTAATTTAAAAACAAGGTTAATGAAACTGAATCGTGGTACAGTTTAGGGTTATGAATAGTGGCAAAGTGAAGGTAAGACAGTGTAAAGTAAATGTAGTAAAGGTCATTTCAGTGTTATGGATAGGTTGTTGAAAAAGGAAGTAAAAGTAAGGATGTGCATCATGTCTAGTTTTCTTGTTTCTGGATGATTTTTTTTATGTTGGCACACTATTTTTTTTTTTTTTGCAGAGTTTTATATAGCGCGAACTAGACCCGAACCAGGTATCAGAGCGCTTTACATATTTTTCCAGTTACGTTACATGAGGACACACTTTCATTTTAGGCACGGGGAGATTAAGTGATTTGCCCAGAATGACAGGAGGTTTTGGCGTCGTTACCAAGACTTGAACCCAGATCCCCAGGTCCGAGGTCGAGCGCCCTAGCCGTTAGGCCAACTCCTCTCCCCAACTATTTCTCCTTAACTGTCTGAAATCAGAAAATAGAGATTTGCCTGCAGATTTTTCACCTCTGTAAGAGGAAATGTCTTGTACTATCAGACTGCTTTACATAACAGAATTAGGCCACCTTCAGTATCCATCAATGGCCTCCTTAAAATAGTATAATTTTGCTCCGGGTACCATACTGGGTCATTAGATATCCTCCATAACACAGATTCCTGCATGACATGCTGACTTTGTGATTCATTTGGCAGGATATGCCACTGCTTAGGTATTATGTCACTGTTCGATGGAAACTTGCTTCTCCAATCACCTTCTATATCCAGGAATTACATGTCCCGTGTACCTATTGGTTTACTCTTTTATTGGACTCTGAGTTAAATATTTTTATCATACTGTAGTCTTCTAGTGAGGCAGGCTGACAGTGGATTTTCATAGAGTCCTCACCTTTTGAATATTCCTCAGGTGTCAGACTGAATCTGGAAAATCTTCAGCAGTACTTCTGTGATGCAGTAGGTGGCCCTGTGTTCAACTCAAAGTGCTGAGGCCATATAGCTTCATTCCCGTGCACTGATGTCAATTCCTTCTTTCCGCACCACTAGATACAGATCCGGAGAGCTGTGTCTTCTCTCTCCAAGACACTCACCTTAATACTTTACAACTTTTCTGCAGTGTGCATTGGGATGTCACACCCTAAAACAACAGGTATTAAGCCCTGTAGGGACTGTCACAACATATGTCTGACAGATCCCCATCAGGTATACCTGCAGTGTCTAGGGGTCGAAGACCTGCAGTGACCTTGCCCCGATGAATTGAAAGGCCATTCAAGATTGCGGGGAGAAATTTGCTTCGCCAAGCATAAGAAGATTCCTCAATGAGACCGATCGAAGTTGCAGTCCAAGTCAATCAATCAATCGTTCAATCAATCATGCATTTGTAAAGCGCACTACATACCCGTGAGGGTCTCAAGGCACTGGGGGGAGGGGATTGCTGCTACCGCTCGAATAGCCAGTTCTTGAGAAGTCTTCTGAAGGTCAGCAGGTCTTGGGTCTGCTGTAGGTGGATGGGGAGGGTGTTCCAGGTCTTTGCGGCGAGGTGGGGGAACGACCTGCCGCCGGAGGTTGCTCTTCGGATGCGGGGGATTGTGGCGAGGGCGAGGTCGTCAGAGCGTAGCTGGCTGGTGTGGGTTTAGAAGCGGAATCGTCCGTTGAGGTACGCTGGTCTGGTTTTGTGGAGTGCCTTGTGTGCGTGGGTAAGGAGCTTGAAGGTTATCCTCTTGCTGACGGGGAGCCAGTGCAGGTCTCTCAGGTGGGGTGTGATTAGGCTGCGGCGAGGGATGTCGAGGAACAGGCGTACAGAGGCTTTCTAGATGCGTTGAAGCTTTTTCAGGAGTTTTGCCGATTCTCTTGCATAGAGTGCGTTTCCGTAGTCCAACCTGCTGCTCACGAGGGCCTGGGTTACTGTTCGTCTTGTTTCGGTGGGGATCCACTTGTAGGAGCATGTGGAGGGTGTTGAAGCAGGAGGAGGAGATGGCGTTGACCTGCTTAGTCATGGAGAGGGTGGAGTCGAGGATGATCACTAGGTTGCGTGCCTGATTCGTGGGTGTTGGGGCTGTTCCCAGTGCGGTCGGCCACCAGGAGTCGTCCCATGCCGAAGGGGTGGATCCGAGGACGAGGACCTCCGTCTTGTCAGAGTTCATCTTCAGTTGGCTGTTCCTCATCCATTCGACGACGGGCTTCATTCCTTCATGGAGGTTGGTTTTGGCAGTGTGGGGGTCCTTGGTGAGGGAGAGGATCAGTTGGGTGTCATCGGCATAGGAGATGATGTTGAGGTCGTGTAGTCGGGCGACGTGGGTGAGCGGTGTCATGTAGATGTTGAATAACATTGGGCTGAGGGATGAGCCCAGGGGTATGCCACAGATGATCTCGGTGGATTCGGAGCGGAAGTGGGGGAGGCGGATGCTCTGTGTTCTGCCGGAGAGGAAGGAGATGGTCCAGTCCAGGACCTGCTCTTGTATCCCGGCGTCATGGAGGCATAATCGTAGTGTGCAGTGGCAGACCGTGTCGAAGGCGGCTGACAGGCCCAGGAGAATGAGGGCCGCGGTTTCTCCGTTGTCCAGCAGGGTTCTGATGTCATCGGTGGCGGTGATGAGGGCAGTTTTGGGTGCTGTGGTTGCTGCGGAACCCAGGCTGGGGACGGGTCCAGGATGTTCTCCTCAAGATAGCGGGTCAGTTGTTAATTGGCGGTCTTCTCTATGACCTCTGCCGGGAATGGGAGCAGGGAGATGGGCCGGAAGTTCTTGAGGTTCTTGAGGTCAGCCTTGGGTTTCTTGAGTAAGGCTTCCAGCTTTCCGGGAAGGTTGCTGTCTCGAAGGAGATGTTGACGACTTCCCGGAGATGGGGTGCGATGGATGTGCTGGCTATGTTGAAGATGTGTTGTGGGCAAGGGTCTGACGGAGATCGGGAGTGGATGGTCTTCATATTCTTTATGGTGTCGTAGTCGTTGATGTTGGTCCAGGAGAGCAGGTGGTTGGTGCGGGTGGTGGTCGTGGGGGCAGGTGTCTCCGTGGTGTTTGAGGTTGTTGTGGCATTGAAGCTGTCGTGGATGTCTGCGATCTTGCGATGGAAGAAGGTGGCAAGCGAGTCGCACAGGTCTTGCGACGGTGGGATGTCGTTGGTGTTGGAGCTGGGGTTGGAGAGTTTCTTCACAATGTTGAAGAGCTCTTTGCTGTTGTGTGCGTGGTTGTCTCGGCGGTCTTTAAATGTGGCTCTTTTGGCCGATCTGATGAGGTGGTGGTATCTGCGGGTGGCGTTTTTATGGGCTGCATAGCTGTCTGGTGTTCGTTCGCAGAGCCAGTTCTTCTCTAGGTTTCTGCAGGTTTGCTTGGAGGCCTGGAGGTCCTAAGTGAACCAGCTGGCTTTCTTGCTGGTGTGGTTTTTTGAGGGTTTCTTGAGCGGAGCGAGGGTGTTGGCACAGTCGTGGATCCACTGTCTGAGGTTGCGGGCGGCTGTTTCGGGATGTTGGGGTTGGAAGGTGGGCTCTGGGCAAGGGTGGTGGTTAGCTGGTCTTCGGTGATTTTGCTCCAGCAGCGGAGGGGCATCTGTTGGGTGCGGTGGTGCATGGTGGGTTTCCGGAAGGTGAAGTGGATGCAGCGATGGCCGGTCCAGTAGAGTTCATGGTGTGGCTGAAGGTGACGTGGGAGCTTGTGTAAAAGATGGGGTCAAGCATGTGGCCGGCGGAGTGGGTGGGTATTGTGACGAGTTGTCTGAGTCCGAGGTTGTCAATCAGGGTGGTGGAGTTGGCGTTGTTGTTCTTGAGATGGAAGTTCAGGTCTCCGAGGAGGATGTAGTCCGTGGAGGCGAGGGCGCGTGAGCTGACGCAGTCGGCGATGGAGTCGCTGAACTGTGATCGGGGTCCGGGGGGGCTGAAGACGAGGGTTCCTATGAGGGTGGTGTTGGGGTCAGTGTGGATCTGGAAGTGCAGGTGTTCGGCGGTGCTGAGGGTGTCATCGGTGTTGATCGTGACTCCGAGTGTGTTCCTATGGATGATGGCGATTCCTCCTCCGTTTATGCGGTCTCTGTGAGTGATCTTGTAGCCGTCCAGGATGGCTATGGCGATGTCTGGTGCCGAGGAGGGGTTCATCTAGGTCTCTGTCAGGAAGGCGACGTCTGGGTGGATCGTGTGTTGAGAAGAATGCATCTGAGGTATTTGGGTTCTTTCTTGTTGGTTGGGATGGCGGGTCGGATGCCGGTGAAGCTGCAGTTCCGGCAGGAGAAGGGCCCTTGGGTGCTCTTCGGGCGGCCAGGTATTAGGTTCGTGCTCGTCCGGCGTTAAATGCGTGGATGGTGCTGGAGTCGTAGCGGAGACTGGCGCCACGGCGTTCGTGGAGGCCAGGGGTTCTGGCGCTGGGCGCGGTCCAGGCACAGACGGGCGCAGACGGGTTTGCCTTAGGCGCACCAGCAGCGCAACCGCGCAGCGGTCCCCATTTGAAGGGGAGGGACAATCAGCTGTGAGGGGGGAGTGGGGTGGGAGGGGTCAGGGATAGCGGTGCAGACGGCGGGAAAAAAGGGGGAAGAGCAGAATGGGAGCAAAAAAGAAGACAAAAAACAGTGGCAGTCAGAAGGAATAAAATCAGAGATAAGAGTGGCATTCAGGTAAAAAGAATAAAATGAAGTAGAAACCAGGAATTACTGTGGCTGTCAGGGGGATTTGAGCTTGGAATGAAATGAGTGTTGAATCGGAGCAAAAGCGAGAGCAGAGGGCAAGTTTGGTCCCTCTCCAGGAATCACCGGAGCCTCTACAGAGGCTGGTCTTCATCACAATCCAAACCATCTAGTAAGTTTAAGCACAAGAAATCGAAGTGGGAGTTGGCACCCTCTCTCCTCGTATTTGCTGTTGCAGGTGCTGGGGTGGCACTGTGGCTCTCTTATCATAGTCGTCCAAGTTCTTAGACGATCCCACAACACGGTCTGGCACAAATGAGTTTCGGGGCAGTCTGCCAATCCACAACAGATAGAAGAGTTTTGCACAGCCAAGCTCTGGGTCTTCAGATCCTTTGTCACTCTGTTGCACCTTCTGGCTGTATGGAGCTGAGAGGCCTTCCACCTGGAGTACCTGCTGGTGGTTTTACCCTTTGCGTCAGCTGGACCCTCCAGGCTCATCACAGGCGCCTCCGGTCTGCACCCACCCTCCAGCATCATGGGTCATGCCAGTTTGTCAGACTGAGTCTGTCCAAATCTGACTTTGACCTAAGCTGCTTCCGACAACAGTTAAGGCACCACTCCACCTAATCTGCAGCCTCCACAAGGGAAGCAGCACACCTTATTCTCACTTGTCAGTACGGACTCGGACAATGATTACGACACAGGTGATGGGTTTGCTAACCCCTATCTAGAAAACAGTTGATATGATGATTTGCATGATGCTACTGGTCTTGACACCTACCCTGGAATGGGCCTTCTCTCACCCCTTGAACCCGCCACAGATTAATCTGCTTCCTACACCATGGTAATCCATAGGGCGGCCAAAGTCCCTGACCTCCAGCTCCCAACCTTGGAGGTTAAGACTAACATTTTGATAGATGTTCTCCAGCCATGTCGGACATCTTCTGAGATCCTTTTACCTTCAATTAGGTACGAACAGATACCTTATTGGGAGCTTGGGCCAAACTGTACTCCGGCCTTCCAGTCAACAGATAAATTGCTAGATGCCATTGCCCTGGGCAACCCTGCGTTCCTCTGTCAGCACTCCTTCCTTGAAAGTTTAGTGGTTCAATCGTCCATATTCTGGTCTAACCCTAACACTTTTCCTACTACTCCCCTCCTTAGGGTGCCTAAATGGGTGGAAACATTTTTTTTCCTGTAGCCTTGCCATCTGACCTGTAAACACCAGCTTCCTCCTGGGATGCTATTCCCACGCACTTTGGGAATCTATGTCCAAGTCCTCCCTGGTGTCCCTGAAGGTTTCCAACCTGTCCTCGCTCAGACTATCCAAGACAGTTATGATGCGGCCAAATTCACATGTTGCAGCTTGAACACCACCAACTCCACCAGCCGAGCCAAAGGTACATGTGTTGCCGTTCACTGCCATACTTGGCTGCGATCAACCGGGTTCTCAGGCTATGTCAGGGCGATCTCTGACCCTGCTCGCAGGCAGGTCGCTCCCCACGCTGCTGCACGGCTCCTCCTGTGCCTGCCTCGCCTCGCCACCCGCATTTTTCCGCCTTGTGCCTCCCTGTGACTGCTTGTTGTGCCCATCTTCCTCCTCTGTGCCATCTCTGCTGGTATTGTAATTTTGGTATTTGTACTTGTATTCTTCGGTGCCTCCCTCTGACTGCCTGTTGTGCCCATCTTTCTCCTCAGTGCCTTCTTGCTGTTAATTGTACTTTTGCCTTTTTTGTGCCCCTCGCCCGGTTCCCGCCGCTGCATCCCTGCGGCACCGCCTCCCCGCACTCCCATTCGCCGCCCCGCTCTCAGCTGCTCCTCCCTCCCATCCACCCTTATATGGAGGCCGCGCAGCAGGCAGCGCCTAAGGCAAGCCCGTCTGCGCCCGTCCGTGCCTGGACTGCGCCCAGCGCCAGGATCACTGGCCCCCACGAGCTCCTCAACGCCTGCCTCTGCTACGACTCCAGCACCCTCCTCGCACTCAACGCCGGACGATCACGCACTTGCTGCCTGGGTACCCCAGAGGTGCACCCAAGGACCCTTCTCCTGCCGGAACTGCAGCTTCACCAGCATCCAACCCACCAACCAAAGAACTCAACTTCCTCAGATGCATCCTGCTCAACACCCGCTCTGCCCGCAAACACGCCGTCGAACTCTGGGACCTACTAGACACCAACGCCCCAGACGTCACCTTCCTGACGGAGACCTGGCTGAACCTCTCCTCAGCACCCGACATCGCCATAGCCATCCCGGAAGGCTACAAGATTACCCGCAAGGACCGCACCAACGGAGTAGGAGGAGGAATTGCCATCGTCCACAGAAACACTCTCAAAATCTCGCCTGACACCGACGACACCCTCAGCACTCTTCTCCACGGACTACATCCTCCTCGGGGACCTGAACTTCCACCTCGAGAACAATGACTCCAACTCGTCCACCCTGATCGACAACCTCAGACTGAGACAACTCGTCACAGCACCCACCCACTCTGCCGGCCACACGCTCGACCCCATCTTCTCAGCAAGCTCCCAGGTCTTCTTCAACCACACCTCCGAACTCCACTGGACCGACCACCGCTGCGTCCACTTCACCTTCCGGAAACACACCACACACCACCGCATCCAGCAGATGCCTCACCGCCGCTGGAGCAAAGTCACCAAGGACCAGCTAACCAGTGCCCTGGCCCAGAGCCCACCCGCAGACCCGACCGACGCCGCAGCCCGTAGCCTAGACAATGGATCAATGACTGCTCCAACACCCTCGCCCCGCTCAAGAAGCCCTCCAACACCCACACCAGCAAGAGAGCCAGCTGGTTCACCGAAGGCCTCCAAGCAACCTGCCGAAAACTAAAAAAAAAAAAAAAAAAAAAAATGGATCCAGGAACAAACACTGGAAAGCTTCATAGCCCACAAGAACGCTACCCACAAACACCACCACCTCATCAGAACCGCCAAAAGGACCTCCTTGAAAGACCGACCAGACAACAACACACACAAGAGCAAAGAGCTCTTCAACATCGTGAAGGAACTTTTCAACACCAACGACATCCCACCGTCACAAGACCTGTGCGACTCGCTGGCCACCTTCTTCCATCGCAAGATCGCAGACATCCCCGACCGCATCATTGCCGTCGCCACCCCGGCAACCGATGAGACCCCCGCTCCTACGACCACCAACCGCCTGCTCGCCTGGCTCAACAACGATGACACCATCAAGATCATAAACACCATCCACTCCGGGTCCCCGGAAGACCCCTGCCCACACCACATCTTCAACAAAGCCAGCAGCACCATCACACCCCATCTCCAGAAAACCATCAACATCTCCTTCGAGACAGCGACCTTCCCAGAGAGATGGAAGCACGCTGAGATCAAAGCCTTACTCAAGAAACCCAAGGCGGAACCCAAAGACCTCAAGAACCTTCAACCCATCTCCCTGCTCCTGTTCCCGGCGAAGGTCATCGAAAAGGCCGTCAACAAACAACTGACCAGCTTCCTTGAGGAGAACAGCATCCTGGATCCGTCCCAGTCCGGGAGCAGCAACAACCGCACCGAAACTGCCCTCATCGCCGCCACCAACGACATCAGGACCCTGCTTGACAACAGAGAAACCGCGGCCCTCATCCTCCTGGACCTATCAGCCGCCTTCGACGCAGTCTGCCACCGCACACTTCGAACACGCCTCCACAACGCCGGAATTAAGAGAAGGCCCTAGACTGCACCACCTCCTTCCTCTCCGGCAGAACACAGAACGTCCGCTCCCCCCTCCCCCCCCCCCCGCTCCAAAGCCACCAAGATCTGCGGTGTACCTCAAGGCTCATCCCTCAGCCCAATGTTGTTCAATGTCTACATGGCACCGCTCGCCCACGTCGGCACGACCTCAATATCATCTACGCCGACGACAACCAGCTGATCCTCTCCCTAACCAAAGACCCCCACACCACCAAAACCAACCTCCACGAAGGAATGAAGGCCGTCGCCGACTGGATGAGAAACAGCCGACTGAATATGAGCTCAGACAAGACGGAGGTCCTCCTCCTCGGATCCACCCCCTCCGCCTGGGACGACTCCTGGTGGCCGACTGCACTAGGAGTACCCCCTACACCCAACGACCACGCACTCAACCTAGGGGTCATCCTCGACTCCACCCTATCAATGACGAAACAGGTCACTGCCGTCTCCTCCTCCTGCTTCAACACCCTCCGCATGCTCGGCAGGATCTTCAAGTGGATCCCCACCGAGACCAGAAGGACGGTCACCCAGGCCCTGGTCAGCAGTAGACTGGACTACGGAAACGCAGGCTACGCAGGCGCACCAGCCAACATCCTGAAACGGCTCCAATGCATCCAGAACGCCTCCGCATGCCTGATCCTAGACATCCCCCGCTGCAGCCACATAACACTCCAATTGAGAGACCTGCACTGGCTCCCCATCAACAAGAGGATAACCTTCAAACTCCTCACCCACGCACACAAGGCACTCCACAACCCCGGACCAGCGTACCTCAACAGCCGACTCAGCCTCTACACCCCCACCCACCAGCTCCGCTCCCCAGACCGCGCCCTTGCTACCGTCCCCTGCATCCGAAGAATGACCGACGGCGGCAGATCATTTTCTCACCTTGCCGCCAAGACATGGAACATCCTCCCCATCTGCCTGTGGCAGACGGAGTACCTCCTAACCTTCAGGAGTCTTCTCAAGACCTGGCTCTTTGAACAGTAGCAGCTCCCCCCCTCCCACCCCCAAGCGCCTTGAGACCCTCACAGGTATGTAGTGCACTTTATAAATGCTATGATTGATTGATGTCCACTCCTCCCATACGGACATGGCCTTCTACTGGACTCTGTTTGGGGACAAGTCTGATTCCGCTTTAGAGTAATTTAAGGAGAGAAGAGCTATTGCACGCTCTCTGGGCTTATCCTCCCAGTCTCAACATCTGCACCAACGTAACCGCTCCTTTCACGGATTTGGTAGAGCTGTCCCATACTGCCAGCTTCAGCAAGGAAAATAGGAGTTTTGCAGTCGAAGCTGGAGTGCCCACCACCCCAGCAGCCAACACCAATGGGCCACCTAATCCACTGGCCCCTGCAGCCCCACCTGCAAAACACCTTTTGTGGGCCCTTAGGAGAGAACAGCCCAGTGGGAGGCAGGATCCAGTTATCCTTCACGGGTTAGAGAACAATAACATCGGACAGGTGGGTTCTTCAGATCTTTGGCAGGGGATATGTCTTACCCTTCCTCTGCTGCACCTTCTACTGTCCCTCCAGTGACTGACAGAAGACCATCTCTCCATTTTGCGGCAGGAAGTTAAAGCCCTTTTGGACAAAGGGTCTGTTGAGAGGGTGCCTGCAGTAGGATGAGGTTGTTAATCTTGCTACTTTCTGGTGCACAAGGACAGTGGTCTTTATTCTACTGTAGAACTGCGTCCTCTCAATGCCTTCATCCGGAAGGAGAAATAAAAAATGCTCACCCTAACCCAGGTCGTATCTGCCCTCAACCATGGAGACTGGATTGCTGCAATGTACGTGCAGGATTCATGTTTTCATATACTTGTCCTACCAGCCCATTGGTGCTAACTACGACTTGTGGTAGCACTGGATCATTTTAAGTTCGGTGTTCTCCCCTTTGGTCTCACCAGTGCTACTTGGATGTTTTCAAAATTGATGACGATGGTAGCAGCTTATATTTGGAGGTCAGGAGTGCCCGTCTTCCCCCTACCTCGACAACTGGCTTTTAAAGGCAAGCTCACCCCAGTCAGCCACTCTCCTGGAAATTGACTCTAACTGCCAGATGCCTGACCTTAAGATGGCCACCAGTGTACCAGTGTACAGTACAGTCCCCTGTCTGACCCCAAGATGGCATCCATAGTGGTCCCCTCCTTGTTTTACTTCCCTGGGACAACAATTGGACATTGACCAGACCTTGAACCTATTCCCTAACCTGCTTACACATCAGGACCTGTGGAACTTACCCCAGACTTACCCCAGACTGTAGAGACCAAGCGATTTGGCTGATTCCCGGTGGAGCTACCATATATCTAAACTGGAGATGGGTTGTGGACTCCCACCGCCCCCCCCCCGCACCCACCCCCCTGCCATCCCCTACCCAGCCGGACCTTGGGCAGATTTTCCCCTTGTCTCTACGTCCTATCTTCCTCCTATCCCTTTACCCTATCCCCTTACCCTTCCTTGCGCCATTCACCTTGTCCCCTATGTTCTTTAAATGTAAAGCGCTCGGTTTCCTTCGGGTCTAGCCAGCGCTATATAATAACTCATTAATTTAAATTTGTTCCCATTTAGTACTCTTTCTCTACTTCCCTTTCCCCTGAATCTCTCACCTTGCCTGCTAGTCTACCTAGACCCCTGTCCTTTGACTATGCACTCCTTCTTCCCTTATTGGGGATAGATCCAATATTTATACTCTGGAGTCTCAGCAAACCCACTGAGAGAGTCCACTGTGCCAAGGGAGCCACTCACAGCTGGTATGGTATGGCACCCCTTGCCAAAGCACTCCCTCTCCCCTTTTTGGGGAAGGATCCAGTATGTAGACCTTGGAGTCTCTGAGAGAGTCCACTGCGTAAAGGGAGCCTCCCGCAACAGAGATAGAGAAGTGAGACCACTTCCCCTGGAATCACAGCTTACTGGACCACCTCCAGACTATGGCGAACCTCCTGTCTTCTTTGTGGTACACTATCAACGTGCCAAAGTCACACCTGACTTCTTCTCAGGTGCTCCCCTTCAGTGTAGTCATTCTGGGCACGGTTCGGTTTTGGGGTTTTCCCCATTGAGAGAGTCCAGGACATTAAGGGGATGATCCTAATCTTTCAGCCTCGTCCACGATTTCAGTGAGGTTGACTCTGAGGCTACTGGGATTGATGGCCTCCTGCGTCCTGCTGGTCAAGCACTCCAGGTGGCATATGCAGACTCTACAGTGGGAGTCCTCAAAGCAGTGATGCGTCAGCGTCTTAGGCAAATGTGTCAATTCCGACCTGCACTAAGCATGCGATCCGTGTATTTTTGCAGAAGCAGCCAAAAAACCCTCCTGTAAGGGCCAGGACGGGGTTGGCACCTCTAGGCAGGGCAGGACTCACAGCTGGCAGATTGCAAATCTTCAGCAGCGTTGGATGAAGCCTTTGATGTCTCTGAAACTTCAAAACTGGAGGCAAGCCCTTGGAGTCACCTCGTTGCAGGGATGCAGAGATTCAGGTCCAGTCCGTCTCACTTTCCGGCAAGGGACAGCAGGGCAGGCACAACTGAGCAGGCCTTTTGTATATCAAGCTGTGCATTTATAAGGCAAATCTATATTTAAGGCTACAGTTGCAAGATGGAGTGCATAAAGAGTTTAATTTAGTTAATCCACAGTAGGGAATACAATGCAACCCCAATAGAATATTCTACTAGAACAAATTGTTCCTTCCGTGGCTGTCATAGGAAATGTTTTCTTAACAGACCTTTGTAGGGTTTGTACATGTTCGTCCATTCACATTTGTAGCAAATATTACTGTTTCGATATTGTGTCAATTCAGGAAGCAGCAATATACTGAACTGTGTTAAAGCATTTGCTTGGGATTGCTCTTGCTTCACAATGCTTTCCATAAGGGCATAATCAACTCACAGAATTTGCTTCAAGAATAGGTTCACACTGCAAAAGAAACACATTATTTACCCGTCGGGTATTAAGCTATTCTAGATTCACATGACCGCTTCTAACATCCCCTGTGGAGATTAGCAGTGCACTAATAAATAACTAATAAAATCAACCTCCCCAGAACAGCGCTATTGCAGCACAGCACCTGGCAGCACACCTCACAGGGGGGCGAACAGTTCCACAGCCAACCTCGGGGGCACACTCCTCACCTCCTGGGCGCTTCTTCACGCAGTGCTGGCGTGTTACCCGGTCCAAACCGCGTCAGTGACCTGGGTAGGGGCCCTCCCTTGTCAGGGGCCCGTGGGGACAGCAGAGTAGGGGGGGTTTTAGGGGTGCAGGGCCCAGCTCACAGGCCCATGTGGCGGTAGCACCTCGCAGCAGGTCCCCTCTCTTTCTTGTCCCAGCTCTGACTGACTCTCTGGTGGCACATCACCCTTACTTATACCCTCCTCCCAGGCAGTGCCAGAACCTTCTAGAATGTTGGCAAAGCTGGCCTAAACTGGCTCAAGGGGAGGGGTTGAGCACCCTGGGTGCCAGGCTTTCCCTCCAAAAGCTAGGGGTAGCTGGGTAATAATAACTAGACTGCTGACCTATGGCAGTCCAGTGGCAAAACCCATGGCCATGGCATCCATTGTAAATACAGAACATTTTAGTCAGGTGCATTTTTAAAATGGGGGGAAATTTACAAGTGCTCACACCATTACATGACATTACATTTTAACACAGGGCAACTCCTTCCACACATGGCCTATACAGGTTTATTACCATGGGGGAGACATCCTTGACAAGGGGGTCAAAAGCGAAAAATTTCAGGGGAGAAGGCCAAGTCCAACAGCTCTCAAAAAGTTTCTTTACATTCCAAAATGTGCATGAAGAAAAGCAACACAGACCAGCGCGTTTCATGATTCACGTCCCTTCACCAAGGCCATTTTAAACAATAAATCATTTTAATGCGAGAACAATGGGACGATATCCAAAGATGGTATAAAAGTATTTCAGGTGGATAGTGAATAACAAGCAGACTTATTCATGAATAGAAACTTGTATAACACACTCTCTATCAGGAGGCGCAGATGACATGAAAGTATATTGATCCATTCGAAACGGCATGATAACCGCTGGATTCTAAGAATGAAAAAAGACTATCGGCCATATGTTATGCAATATAAAGAATAAAAAAACATTCTGAGAGTTCACTGAAACAGTCTTAAGAATGTAATATTCCCAGATGAGCCCTCAAACTTAGTCTTTCTTCCTGAATCCCCTGCGGGCTTTGAGGGATTGATCCCGCATGTTTTGAGGTGTGTGTGTCTTTCTTGTGAGAGAGCCTCATTAGTAATACCGGCACGCCACTCAAGGGAGATCTGCCTTTTAGCTGTCGTGTTTTAACTTGACCTGGCAAATATTGTATATACGTAAAATCAGGCGCTGGTGCCACTCTGCATAAACTGAAGCGAAGCCCAGCTTGTGGTTTTTGACCCGGGGACATAAAAACATCCACAGGCCTGGCTGAGGATTTACCTTTTTCTCTGTGCCCCATGAAACGGGTGTTCTTGTGCTTGAACTGCTTCGAGCAGGAGAGAGACACACTGCTGCTGTCTCCTCTGCCCCCTCCTCTGCAATGGACGTCAGAACCGCTGCACCCTGTGATGTACCTGTAAGCTGTGAGGAAAGCCTGCATTTCTGCTGCTTCTGCCCTATGGTACCTGCTCCTGGAGCGTGGGGTTCCTGCCCTGCAGCGGACTGGCTGTGATGGACGCTTACACTACTGTTCAGTGCTGTATTTGGTCTTGATGGAAGGGAAGCTTGCACAGCTGCTGTCTACGCTTACCTGCCCTAGATGCGAGGGACGAAGGTCGACAGCAATCCAATAACAATTTAATTTTTATTTGTTTACAAATCTTCCATAATCAGGTTGTTTCACCTCGAGAATGTAGTTTAACATACAGAACATGCCTGTACTCGTGATATGGGATTGGTTCCCAGAGGGTCAGGCCTCGTATGTGTAATAAGCTTCCATCTCTATCTGTGTGTACGTCAATGTCTCCATATTTGTCCTTGTTTACAAGAAATCTGTTTAGGTGGTGAACACACAAAGCCTCACATCCGATCATCCAAGCCCAGATTTACTTGAAGTCCCCTGAAAACACCCACCTGTCAATAATTAGTAGATTACCAAAATGTTTGAACTGGGAGTCAGGACCTACTAGTATCTTAAAGAATTACACCAGATCCTTGAGAATTTGGCTGGTGCTTTGTGCTACCTTCTTTCCCAAATATATGAAAACACGTCACAAACATATCTTCCATTTTAATTGCCAGACCATGCCTGAATTACATTTGCGTGGGCAGCAAACTCAGCTGTCCATTCTCCAGTGTCTGCACCCACCTATCCAAACAAGAGGATCACAACAATCTAAGCACAGGCAAACACCCCTATATTAGAGTCCGTCGCTGGCAGGCGTACCACTGAATGAATCCCTGTTAAAACAAGAGCCTCGCCCTATTCTATAGCATGACTTTCTCCGACCGGAAGACATCAAGCTCACACTTACCAGCACTCGCCATTTGGGAGTGTGTTGAGGCATATTTCATGCCCTCCAACTAGACTTGTCAGAGTGTGCAAAGTACACCATCTGTTGCCCATGTGCACCGGATACCCAGGCAAAATCCTGGTTACTTGCCTTCCTTCTAGCCTTAAAACTCAAACAAAGGACCATAACTGACTGGGGGATCCTCAGGGTTAACACACACTCTACACAGGTGGATCACTGGTTTCACAATCTCACAAATCAGCCACAATCCACCAACTCCTCCCAGAATCAAACATTTCAGCCACTACATTCCAAATACTAGAATGCTCAAGAAAAGACACTAGGCTAAACCGAATGCAAGCAAATGGTCTGCATACACAATAGGCCCCCTATTGAAAATAAAGCATCACAACAAAACAAGCAAACAACAACACAGAAAACAGTAATCATACAGAGTAACAGTTGCACCTACACACATCGCTGTGAGAGGCACATTACTAGGCCAGGATAAGCTTGGACAAAAAGGTGAAACCAACCACAAAGTCCTTACACTTTCCAGACACCATTACAGTACGACCCGCTCTGCTCATCCAGGACACACCAATTACCCCTTCATTCACCAGCTTTAGAGGGAGGGTTGCGCTTCCCTCTCTATCTCCTCAGGAAGAGCTTTTCTTGCAGAGAACTCTGTAAATACCTTCTCTTGACTCCTTTCCCTTTGCATCGTTCAAACATCACCAAGGACTAGATTCTTCCTGAGGGTCATCTCAGTTCCCATTTGAATTTTCTCCACACTTGGCTAAGCAGCCAAAATGTCATACTTGGCCATCACTCAATTCAGTAGAATCGGATAATACTTGGATCACCTGAAAAAGAATTTGTGAATCTAGTCTCACCTTTCTTCTCCTTGAAGGCTTTCTATACTCTATTGTCCAACCTTCAGGAATACATCTTGCACTCTTCCTGCCTCGATGCGGTCAACCAAGTCTAGATTATCCTTAGTGATTGGCAAACTTCCCTTCAAATTAGAAAATGCCTGTAACAAGTCACAGTGAGGGTCACCCTGAACACTTGATATTTTTTTTTATTTCCTGTTCCCAATTCCTATGAAGGATAGCATCAAGTAAACAAGCATTTGCAATGCAATAGGTCTCGCATTTACGAGAGTTTGAGCTATTGCCATTATAAATGATAGTGCCTTTTTAAAAAAAGAAAACAAACAAAAAAGGCACTGTTATTTACAATGTTAATAGCTCAAACTAGCGTAAATGCGAGACCTATTGCATTGCAAATGCTTGTTTAAGCTTCTATGTAGTCAGCTTCTTAGCTCTGACCTATAGTGCAGTGGGACATTTTCACTCTTCCCAGTAAGTTTAGTTTCACAGAGGAACAGTCTCTGAGAATATTGGGGTGTGCTTTCTTCAGCTTGCACTCTGATTTAGTGAACATGGCTTGCTACTTGACTGTTGAGGGTTTGGGTCTCTCTGCTTCTCCTGTGTACTTTGTTGCATTAGCCCTGGCGGTGGTCTTCCTTGGAGCTTTATCTCCTGTCTTAAAATAGTTTAGAGGCAAGCCCATTTAACACCGAGTTTCGAGCCTGTGCTTAAGCGATTTGATTTAAAACACCTGTTTCCAAGACCATTTTTTAATTTTTTTATTTATTAAAGAAAACTTGTTCTTCGTTCAGCTGCTCAATGGCGAAATAAATGCAAAACCCATGAGCCATAATATTGTCATGCTGCGGAAACATTGTTACAGGTAGGTAATTTTTCTCTGGCTTATATATGGAACAATGCACTATAGTAAATACTTTAGAGCAGTTGTTTGCTTACTCTCCTGGCTTTTGTTTCTTGTTTTGTGTATTTTTGTCAATTCAATTGTCTTTATTCGATTTTCCAGAGGCAGATCATAAAAGATACACACGATAAAAAGAAACAAACAAAATAGTGCACACATATGATAAATAGTAACAACCATATAATTGAAAGTGATATAAAGTCCATAAAATTAGGTTCCAGGAGCGTAAAATCTGATATAGTAATAAAACATGTATATTAAAAGCGACCACATATAGCAAGAAAAAATTGTTATGTTGGTTTACATTGAATAAATTGACAGTGCAGAAGTTTTGATTCCAGGTGCGTCATATCTAGTGTAACAGTACCTGATGAATAAAAGTTGAAAGCAGCAATATACACTTTAAAATACAAGGTCAATGATTATTTTTAAGAGAGAATGTAAACTTTTTTTTATCAAAACAGCAAACTCCATCTTTTAGCTGTAGTGCACTTCAGAAAACTAGCAACTGCATAGCAAACATTACAATTGTTAAGTTGCAATAAATGGAAAAGAGCAGCTTTTCACTTGGAAAATGTATGTCTGCGTAGTAACAGTAATAAAAACTGCCTAGTGGACGGCGAGTAAAATTGACAAAAGAAGACAAAGTGTAAAATGGTTTGGCTACATTTCTCATCACATGGACAAATAGCAATAGTGTCTGAGGAGCACTGGCCAAAGGGAAAACGTATTAACCAGCGAAAGGAACCTAGCCTGAATCTTGCCAACAATGTTCTTTCTTAGACATTGGTCACGTATAATAAATATGGGTCAGTTGTAGGAACCGCTTGAATAATACAGTAATCTCTGACTGAGGGTTTGGCCACTTCCATTAATTCCCTAGTAGCTTGTTTTTGCTTACAGAAACTGTCCTGGAGCCAGTTTTTGCCTTTTTTTTGTTGGATGGACTCTGGATGCTCGAACAAGGTGGCACACCCATGTGTCCAGAAGCAGTTTTTAATATATTGTAACCATGGAATGGGCAAACTATGAGCACAGGTTAAACAGTCTCAAATGACTGCCCGATTGACTTCGGCTTCTTTGTTAGACCGAATTGAACACCAGAGAGCCAGGGGGGGGCAGCATTGATGGTATCTTGGACGTACTCCATACCTAGCTCCAGGTGTAAGGAGAAATTCGGGGATGATGGAGGAACACCTAATAACCGGCAACATAATCTATTCTCCCCCATCTGCATCGCATGTGCATCCCTGCAACCCCAAATACCCATTCCAAAACTTAAAATCAGCAGGCATTTCCGGTTATATATCTCTAGGATAAGAGCAATAGGCTTTTTACCAATTGACGCAGCAAGCGAGGAAGTGGTACCTACAGCTTGGGTATATCAGGATATTCTATTTTTGATACAAGTAAGCCAAGTACATCCTTCATCAAACTCCAGGCCTAAGTAGGGCAAAGAACTGACCCTATTTAGGGTTTGGTCATCAATATATAGGGTACAAGTTCTGGTATTTCTTGGGTCACATACCATAGTAAATGTTTTCTTAATATTTGGCTCCAGGCCCAGGTCTCTCATAAAACTAACGTAACTAATGATACGTTTTTTTATGCCGTTGGCCGTCCTTGCCAGGAGGACCACATCATCAGCATATAGCAGTGCAGGAACTGCCCTTTTCTCCACATTCAGAACGTCCACCCCCACAGATGCCAATGTTTTCTCCGGGTCGTTCGTAGAGAGGAGAAAAATAATTGGGGCAAGGACGCAATCTTGGCGCACCCCACGCTTAATGCTGAAGGGCTCTGTACATTCGCCAACAATCCCAAACCTAACTGTTGCTGTGAGGTCCTGGTGGGGCCTTAAAGTAACCAGCCCCGCGTCAACACCCATGCACTCTAAAATAGCCCACAGCTTTGGTCTAGAAACATAGTTAAAGGCACTTGACAGGTCCATAAATGCCAAATGGATAGAAACTCCCTTTGCATATTTGTATTTTGCCACAATAAGATGTAGATTGAGGCACTGTTCAATAGTCCTGAGCCCCTTTCTGAACCCATACTGACTTGGGCCAAGTATACTATAAATATTTATCCAGTTAAGTAGGCGTTCTAGAACTACTCTCCCAATGATTTGTGTTGTGGAGTCTAAGACGGATATTGGGCCATAGCACTTATTATGCATATTTCCTTTTTTTTTTTTTTTTAACAGTCAATTATTGATGAACGCCACAACCTGGGCATGCCCTGGCTACATACAGAGTTAAATACTGAAGTTAGAACTGGGGTCCAAAAGGCTGGGTCCTCTGTGAATAGATCAAGCCGAATACCATCCTGTCCCGGAGCCTTCTTACACCTGCTGTCTGAAATCGCTTTAAAAATCTCATCCTCTCTAAAGACTAGGTTTGGACAAAAAGGAATCATCGGCAAGGAAGCATCGTCTGCTTTGCGGTCAGTAGAATACAACCCAGAGAAATGCGCAAACCAAGCCTCTGCCGAGATGTGAACTGTTACTTTATCTTGGGGTGATATGGGAGATTAAACAGACTGCACAGAATTCCAAAAAGCTTGTGGGTCTTTAGATTGCCAGTCTCCAACAATGGATTCCCATTTCGCATCCTTAATGACCAATTCCCTTCTCTTAATTGCTTGCTGATCTATCTTTCTACTGGCTATAATGGCACTCTTGTCCTTGGGAGTTTGCTTTAAAGCCCTGCGTAGAGAGTCGTTGGCTGCTCTACATACTTTGTCAAACCATGATTCGGCAGGACGATGTGGCTGGGCAATTGGTCTAGAGAGCATCTCTTTTATCCACAATAGAAGATTTGAAAAAATAGTTAAAATAAGAGCCGCAATACAAGATAATAGGTTCCAGCTATTCATCAATGCTGTGCTATTGCAAACTACCTGGAACATATTACTCTTCAGGTTCGCAGTTCGCCATACTACTCTGTGCCCTACATCTTTACTAAATAGATTTTGGGGAGGCTTCGACTTAAACTTATGCTGTGCACGTGGCGACAGTAACTGCACAGTAATGGGGTTGTGGTTGCTATAGATCAGGGTTAGAACTTCAGTTTTTAATAATTTGAGACCTACTCCAGGAGGTAATAATATAATCTATGGTGCTCTCTGCACCCCGCCCTATAAAAGTTGCCATGTAACTGTCAGTAGAGTTAGGGACCTTATTGGCCAGACCCCATTCGGCCAGAAGGGAAAATAGGACCTGCCCCCTAGTATCCATCACGTTGTGATCAGTATCTTGAGAAAATGAATTAAAAGTGGTTAGAGATAGAGAAGGCGGGTGCCCCAGTTTGGCATTGAAATCACCTGGCCCCATCAAATTAAGGAGGCATTCAACCCGGGCCTCTTTCTGCACAAGCATATCAGTCACTGTGAAGAGTCCCCGAAAATTACTGTCACCCTTACAAGAAAAATTATTATTATGAAAGTTTACCAAATAGGTCTTATAGTTTTCATTCCAGCTTAAGCAGAATACCTGCACCTCCGTCTGATCCAAAAAGAGCGGTAAAACAGAACAGTCAATATTAACTTTAAACCAGGGTCAGTCCCCCTTTTACTCTGCCTGCTGGAGATGGAACCGCAGGCAAACTGAAGCACGTAAATCCATCAAATGCTATCTCATTCAGCTCCCAGGTTTCCTGCATGAAAACTGTATCAAAATTTATAATAAAATATTACCATCCTTCAATCGAGACCTATTGTCAATATTTGTGTTGCATAGGTTTATGCAGTAAGTTCTGGTTGTACACATAACTCCATGTGCTTCCTTAACTGCTTAGATTCTCCATTTGGATCCTCCAGTGGTCCTTGTCTCGGATCACATCGCATTTTACTGACCTAGAGAACTCTCCTATTTTCCTCCCCACTGCCTGGTATCCAGCAAAGTTATGATTTGGGTTGATTTCTAATCTCTCATCTTTCTAAAGGACATAGGATAGGATGGTACCATAAAGGACAAGTTAACAGTGTAACTGGTGTAGTAGTAGTCTTTAGGCCCTCTACTTGGTGATGACTCATTCACTTCTCCAACCTTTAGTTCAATTGTGCTGTATTTAAGAAAAGTGTTGGGGTTGAGGGACTCTCCCATACCTCAAGGCTTGAAAGTGAACTGATTTTGTGCTGGAAAGTAATGTCTGTGATCTATCAACTTCTTAGTACAGACATTTCATGCGTCTTGGAAAGAGGAATAATTTGTCCTTAGAAGGAATGGCACAGATGTTTCAGCCAGTATAAAGAAAATATTTGTAAAAAGTTAATTTGGCATACTGAAAATCAAAGTGTAATATTTTAATTGGCCACACAAGAGACCAGTTTTCGATCTTTCCTCCTGTCTCTAATACCCATTGGCTGATGCAAATGAAGATAGATTGTTTCCCATTTGTCCGGTGCTCGCTGCTAAGACCTTTAATGAGTATATTGGAGAAGTTCACAGATTCATAAACTTAATCTCTCTGTTAAGTCTTAAGAAAGTTGATTAAATAACTTATAATATGCACTCATTGTATATGACCAGTTATCTAATCACTCTAGTTTAGTTAAAGACACTGTTCAGATACCTTAACAATACCTAGGCCTACAACGGCAGGGAGCATTGGTGTGAGACCTTTTCCAGCAGTCATTTGATTATAAAAGGAGGACGCTATTTCACAGGTACTAACATCTGGGGATTTGTAAGCTCAATCTGACATCTGCTTCTAGACTATTTAAAACAATGACCCCTGGAAATATTACTGGTTTTGTGTGATATCATTTTTGTTTTTGGATCTTAATGAAGGCTGGTGGAAAGGAATGAAGCAATTTCTTCCAACAAAGTCAGCCGAGCATGAGGAGACACCAGTGCGTTACAGCAGCAGTGAAGTGAGCCGAATGAGACCAAGGGAAGTGGCCACCATGTTACAGACTGAAACAGCAGGTATTGTTTTGTGTACTTGATTTTTTTTCTGATTTTAAAAAGTGGACAAATTGTGCTTTTTTGTTAGGTTCGCCCAATAAATTTTTGGTAGCGGTGTATGAATATGCTGAAAATGTTAGTGACTACTTATAAAAACCACACCTTTTATTTTATTAGGTTGATCAACAAAGGAAATTGATGTATCCAGTGTAAATACATTGAAGTTCATAATTTAGGAGAAGCAATATGAATATTGAATTGATTACGGTATACTTTTCACATAGACCTCTCTTCTCTTAGGATATGTGTGTTTCTCAAAAATTAAGTTCTTGAACTGTCCGCCACTTTATCACTTTTTGTGCTAAAAGAGATCTGGTGTTCAGCCGTGCATAATCGCAAGTGCATAGCTGGTCGTGTGAGATCACATGGAATCATGTGTAGCCTCTTGCATCAAGCATAATTTATGTTTATGCAAACTGCTGTATAACAATTTATGGCTTCTGATTTCAGCATGTTTCAGAACAGTTGTGGTTTCATGAACATACTCCTATATTGTCTTTTGCTGTCAGGATTTTCAGATGGATACATCTGCCTGTGGATTCCTCACCTTTTGAATTACCCTATTTGCAGCATTCCACAGAAAACTTTTTCATAGCTCTTTCACATTGACGACGACGTCACAGTGAAACGGATCAGCAAACGACTCCACAGACTTCATCGGAGCCATAAAGAAGACCTCATCGGAGCCATAAGAAGACCTCATCGGCGTGCTGACGTCCGGTCCCTTTTTTCCGCACCGTCGATGTGAAACGCTTTTTCTAGGACTCTCCATTTCTTAGTAGTTTAACATTGTTACCGGTCGTCTGTAATTGTAGCAGTGCGTTGCTGCTCAGAAAAGTTCTGGGTTTAAACCTTGTAGGGAATGCGGGGGTCATATGTCCATCACGGACCCCCATGATTGTCTTTGGTGCCTGTCGTCTGACCACGAAGTCGAGGGATGTTCATTGTGTCAGCATATGAATCCGAAGGCCCCCAAGGAGAGGGAAGCTTAACTGTCATGACCAGGGCGAAGAAGAGGGGTCGGAGAAAGATCAGATTGAAGTCCAAGTCACTGACTCTGCACACCTCGAAGTCATCGAGGAAGCATAAGTAGCGGTGTCATGGCTCCAGGCACCGTTCTTCAAAGGACATGTCGCTGAAGTCTGGATCTCCTGCTCTACGGCATCATAGGACGCGGAGGTTCTTGACGCCGATACAATCCCTGAAGGGAAGGAAGGAGTATTCTCCTGTGCTGTCGAGCTCCGGTCCGGCGCCATCTCGAATTCCTGTGGCGCCCCTGACCCTCCCTGAAAGGCTTCCATCGACGCCTGCGCCGTGTTTGGTGCAGCTGATGTCAATATCTAAGATAAGATCAAGAAGGGAGGCTCAGAGGCTTCTGGAGGAAGAAGAATTCCAGGAGCATCAGAAAGAGGCAGAAGAGGGGAAATTGTGAATCCTATGCACAAGTTTGAACGGCTTCAGGAAGCTAGAGGGCATGTTATGTCGCCAGAGTGTGAACTCGCTTTTCCTAAGAGTATTCCTAAACACAAGGGGGTCTCTTCTTAACACTCAAATCATCAGAAAGGCGGTTGATCTTCTGGACTTGCAGTTGCCCACTGCAGAGGTTAAATCGATCATTCAGACTTTAACTCTCCATCTGTGTCAGAGCCTCTGCTCCAATTTAATAAGACTTTGACTAGAAGTATGGCAAAAGCCTATGTCAGCCCCAGCTGTGTCCAGATCAGTGGCAAGATGGTACTGAGTTGCGCCTGGAGATCCAGCTTTTTTATCTACACACCCATCTCCTGAGGGCTTGGTTGTTAAGGCGTCCTGCTCGACTAAACAATCTGCTTGCTCTTTTCCATCCACACCTGGAAGTAGGAATTCAAAAAAGATGGGACAATCTGTATAAAAGGTCTTTTGATCAGTCCGTATGGCTTTAAAGTCGACAAATGCAACATACCTACTGGGTCGCTACATCCATGCGTTGATGGATTCAGCTAAGAAGGTGATTCCTTAGCTCCCAGATGATTTCCAGGGCAACTTTGAGGAGGTACTGTTGGACACTCAAGCTGCGGCCCTTCAGGTTATTCAGTCTGGGCTTGAAACGGCTGACTCTGTTGCTAGAGTGATGGGTTCCTCAGTGGCAACTAGGAGGCACGCCTGCCTTAGAGGGTCTGTTTTCTCTCTCGATGTTCAAGCCACCCTTTTGGATTTACCCTTTGATGGCTTTTGACTTTTCAGAACCAAGGCGGACTCGGCGCTACAGCGCTTTAAGGACAGTAGGGCCATCGCTATATCACTAGGCCTGCCGTCTCAACCTAGAGGCTTTGGTTACTGAAGATTTCGGAGCTTTGAAAAGGCTACTCCATTTCGGGCCTAGCAGCATCAGGAACAACAGAAGGCGATCCTACTCTGTAGATCATACAGAGGGAAAGGTAGAGGCCACCTGCGAAGCTCAGCTCGCCAACAAGTCTCCTCCTCCTCTCCTGTTCCCCCAACTGGTTCCACAAGGAAGCAGGTCTAGATCCCAATTTTAGAGCATATTGGTCCCATGGGAGGTCGGGTGTCCCATTTTCTATGAAAATGCAGATCTTTTACATCAGTTCTCTGGGTTTTGGATCTCGTAGAAAATGGATATGCCCTTCTCTTCCGGGAGTTTCCCCCTCCTGTCCCCTCTTGCCAGGGCTGGTGCTCAGAGGACCATCTGTTGCTCCTGAAACAAGAGGTTCTATCTTTGCTACAGAAAGGTGCGATAGAGGTGGTTCCGGAGCCGGAAAGGTGTCAGGGATGCTACTCCCGGTATTTCCTGATCCCCAAAAAGGACGGGTGATTAAGATTGATCCTGGACCTCAGGATCTTGAATTTTTACCACAGACAGGAGAAGTTCAAGATCTTGACCTTGGCTCAGGTTCTTTTGGCGCTGCAGCAGGAACACTGGATGGTGTTGATCGATTTACAGGATGCGTATTTCCACATTCCCATCCTGAAGTCGCATTGGAAGTATCTCAGTTTCACGGTGGGATTTCAACATTACCAGTTTGCGATCCATCCGTTCAGTCATACATCCGCGCCACGGGTCTTCACAAAGTGGTGGCGGTGGTAGCAGCTGATCTGAGGTCAGGGATTCCTGCAGGCCCATTTATCTGATATTCTCAATTTCCATATATCCTTGGCTCAACAGGGTTGTGCAGTATCTACTGTTAAAGACTACTTGCCTGCCTTGCCAGCCTTTCTTCGCCTACAAGACCAACCCTCTTTGTTTAAGTCTCCCATAGGCATGAGATTCATTAAGGGTCTCACTAACAGGTTTCCTCCCACTCCATTTGTCATGCCTCAATGGGATAGGAATGTAGTTTTTACTTTCCTGATGGGGCCCCCCTTTGAGCCACTGCATAGTTGCCCGGTGAGACTTCTAGCATTCAAGATTTTCTGATTGCAATTAGTTCTGCCAGGAGGGTGAGTGAGCTACAGGCTCTTAGTTCTAAGCCTCCTTTTACTTCAGTCCATGTGGATAAGATGGTTCTTCGGACCATAGATGCTTTCCTGTCTAAGGTGGTCGCTCCCTTCTACCTAGGTCAATCTATCACTTTACCCACTTTCAATCCGCCCCCTCACCCTTCTAAGGAGGAGAGACTTTACTGCCTAGACCCTAAGAGGGCAGTCCGCTTCTAGCTGGACAGGTCTAAAGACTTCAAACCAACTCTTTGGGTACGTGAGAAAAATGATCGGCAAGACTGTCCACAGGTGAGCGCTGTCCAGGTGGATCATCCTCCGCATCAAAATCAGCTACTCCTTGGCCGAAAAGGAGCCTCCTGAAGGTATTCGAGGTCATTCCACCAGAGCCAAGTAGTCTTCTTCCGCTTTGAATAGAGATGTGTGTTGTCGGCATCTGCAAGGCAGCAACATGGGCCTCCCACCACACTTTTGCGAAGCATTACTGCTTGGATTCAGAGGTGAAGAGGGACGACCACTTTGCACGTTCTGTGCTGCAAGATTTTTTTGGTATAAGTAGGCGGGCACCCTCCTCCGAGAGCGGGACTGCTTAGGGATTCAATTCAATGGTGAGGAATCTACAGGCAAATGTATCCATCAGAAGAACAAGGCTTACCTTCGGTAATGCTTTTTCTGATGGATACAGCATCTGCCTTTGGATTCCTCACTGGATGCCTGCCTACTTATACCGAAAAGATCTTTGGCATGAAATTATTGTATTTCATTGTTCATCAAATTGATGTGATGCTTGTCACTAGAACATGTCTATATTTTGGAATTTCCAGTGCTCTTTTCTTCTTTTTTTTATTCTATGTATACTTGAGGAGATGTTGTAAACCATGTATATTTATGAAAGGTTGTCGGTTCACCTGTTCACCTCAAAGGTATGGAAAAAATGGGTGGAACTGATGTCTGTACGCCGATGAGATCTTCTTATGGTTTCGTAGATGTTGCGCGGAGTAGCTTGTGGATCCATTCCATAGTGATTTCCTTGTCGAAGTAGGAGAGCTATGGAAAACAATTCTGAGCAATGTTGTGCATAGGGTAATGCAAAAAGGTGAGGAATCTACAGGCAGATACTGTATCCACCAGTAAAAGCTTTTCCAAATGTAAGTAACTTGTTCATCTTTACAAAACCTCCTTACTACCTTTAATCAGGGAAATAGGGATAGTTCATTGTGATAAGGTCAAACTAAGTGGTCTGGCGAAAGACTGAATGAAAGCAGGAGAGCAGTAAACTTCTCCAGTGTTAGAATATTACTTTGGGCCTGATTAATAAAGTGTTTCTCTGTGTGCAGTTGTGACTAATTCTTGAAGTAAAAAACACCCATATAAAGGAGTAAGACACATCCACCTCGCAGCAGAGGCATGTAAAGGGTAGCAGATGTCATATTGCCAAGGAACATTAACATGGGATAGCATGGCATAATAGCAGAGAAGTTTAATTTTTGGCAATTTATCCTTTTTTGCCTTACTCTCTCTGTTCCGGTCTTTCTCTCTCTATTCTTGCATTTTCTCTCTCTGTTCCTGCATTTATATCTCTATGCCTGTCTTTCTCTCTCTGTTCTTGTCTTTCTCTCTCTGTTCTTGTCTTTCTCTCTCTGTTCCTGTCTCTTTTTCTCTCTTCCTGTGTTTTTTCCGCGCTTTCTCTTTTTGCCTGCTGCAATATACCCAGGGAGCTGTGGACAGAGGCACCGGTCGTCGACCTTCAACAAGCATTAAAAATGCAATAGGTCTTGCCTTTCATTAAGTTGAAGCCATTTGCTTTGCTATACAATACCATTAGCAAAGCAAATGGCTTTAACTTGAACAAAGGCAAGACTTATTACGTTTTCAATGCTTGTTTGTGTTCCCATCAAAACAAAAAGGAAGCAAGAGCATTATCGTCAAAAACTTTCAAAGACATTTCAGGTACTGTTTATTTCTGTTTGAGGGTTCAGGGATTGTTACTATTGGGTGCCACACCGCTTTTGTTGTGTTGGTGAATTACAGTTTCAGGCATACCTTGCCGGTTTTTGGTCTGTAATAAAAAAAGGAGGGAAGTGTTGCGCGTAAGTACTGGTCAAGCCTACCTTGAGCCGGCGCTGCGCGAGCATTTCACCTTTCATTAGCACATGAAGAGTTTCTCCTATGTGACCAATTTCAAAGGCCACAAGCAGCGGCAACACGAGCAATTCGGCAACAAGTAGCACGTGTTAGTAGCACAAGAATCGCCCCGCGCTGGCATTGTGGACATCTCCTGGGCTGTCTGGACTTAACTATATTCACAGGCACACTTCACTTAAGGTTTTTAATGCTGGTTCAGGTGTCTTTTGAACATCTTTCAAACATATTTGGCAGTATCACCTCACAGCTGCGAGAGAATATTCCCAAAACTAATCAACAAACGTTTTCTGGAAAGAGCGATTACATTGGTGTTTATTCTGCAGCGCTCAATGTGGATAACTGTGGTACTGCAACAGAATAGACTTCCGTTTTGCATTTTATTTTTGTTGACAGTGATTGACACTCACATTTTTTGCAATTAACTAGCTTTTCTATTTAGTTAATATTATTTTTGTTCTTTCTATTCTTCAAAAATGTTTTCATATTTAAAAAAAAAAAAGAATTTTGTATTGGCAACAGTGTTGGTTGTAGTAGTAATATCCTTACAAAGCAATTACACTGTATGGCAGCAGCTAGTCACAATGCAATGCAAACAGTTACTCCTCCCAGTCCTTTCTTACAGGAGCCAGGCAAACCACCAGTAAGATGCCATTTGTGGTACAGATCTTGCAATGCTTACTTAGGAGCAATTGGATGAGCTAAAATTTAATGCGGATAGACAATGAAGTCGAATGTATTAATATTTAGGTATTGAAGGTCAAAATGGTTTTAACCACCTACCAGAATACACGGGTCATGATAGTGAAGATCTTGATGAATATCAGCTATCAGTAAAACAATTGAGTACGTACTTTGAGGAAAAGGTTAATTTGGTGTTACACAGACACAACTTTTTTAATCGAATTCAAGGTCCCAATGAATATATTGCTT
Source organism: Lissotriton helveticus (assembly GCF_964261635.1). Lineage (NCBI taxonomy): Eukaryota > Metazoa > Chordata > Amphibia > Caudata > Salamandridae > Lissotriton > Lissotriton helveticus. The sequence goes on from NC_136069.1 coordinate 912,676,246, forward strand.
CCTATGTCACTGCATTAAATATGTTGGCAGGTTATTGTGACTTTGAAAATGTCACCTCCCAATTAATTAGGGACCAGATAGTTTGCAGATGCTATTCCAAAAAGATTCAGCACAAACTGTTATCATGTAAAAATCCATCATTGGATGAGGCTATCGATATAGCAGAAAGTATTGAATGTTCACAACTAGATGCTAAACAACTAGAATTTGAAGCTCCACTTGCAGGACTAGCAAGTGTCAATTCTACAACCAAGAGTTTATATATTTCTGGAGTTAGCGGTTCAAGTTTAAAATGGGGGGAAAACACTGGATAAACAAATACCAGAAGAGGGAAGAGTATAGTGTCTGGATGCAGTTTTCCAAATTACAATGTTTCAGGTGTGGTTCATGGTAAAGTTTATGTAGCCTATAAAGGTATAAATGTATTAGGATGTTGGCACCATGCAGAGTTAGGAATGGTCATCAAGCCATGCCAGAAATGTCCTGTGTCATTGATTCAGTATCAGACCACATGCACTGGAAAAATAAATGTTCGAATGTTTTTCATGACAAAATAGGACAAATCAAGAATTTTTCTCATTTCATTAAAATTAAAGTAGGTGTGTCTCCCGTGAAACACAAGCTCCATAATGTTCCACACAGTATAAGGAGCGAATTGTCACTAATGTTAACAAAAATGCAAAGTGAAGGGATTATTGAAAGGGTGGATGCCACTTTGTGGATGTCTCCCATTGTCTTAGCAAGAAAGAAAGAAGACTGGTGAATTACGGTTGTGTTGATTTAAGATCCCTCAATAATGCCATTTGGGTAGAAAGCTACCCTTTACCATGCATTGATGATCTGATCACAGCTGTAGGTCGATCCAAATGGGTCAAACAGATTTACGCGAGGCGTACCATCGGGTAGTTTTAGATGAGCATTCTCGTCATTTAACAGTTTTTATTACACCTGATGGTACATTTCAGTTTTGCCACATGCCATTTGGATGGGCCATGGCTGCTTTAGAAAGAAATTACTAATATGTTTAAAGATTTTTCCAATGTGGTTATATTCCAGGATGATATATTAGTGCACACTGATACAGAAGAAAAACATAATGAGGTTGTTGAACAAGTACTTGAGAGATCGCAAAGGAATGGTGTGACAGAGAAGACAAATACATAATTGCTGTGAATGACATTGAGTATTTGGGTTACATTCTTTCTAAGGATGGTGTTAAACCTAAACCCAGCATTGTGGAAGGCACCGTTAATGCTCACCATCCAGTCAACGAGGAACAATTGCGATCTTGTATTGGTCTGTGTGAATTGTGAAATTCATAAACAATTTTGCTGGTCTTACAGAATGTTTAGAAGTCTGCTAAAAAAGGAACCGATTTTATTTGGGCCTCTAACATTTTTTACTTATCAAAAAGAGCATCTTGGCAGCTCCTGCTCTTCATTCTTATGCAGGGGGTCGGACAGGGTACACACAGACAGGTGGAGGAACTATAGTATAGGGACAGGTAGATATATTAGGGTATAGATGTAAATAGCGGTACCATGGTGTAGAAAAGAGTAGAGTACTAAGATATAGGACGGGGTAATGTACTAGTGTATGGGTAGGAGACATTGTATTAGGGTAAATAGAAAGCATATGCGCTGCCCCTGTCTCTCTTCCTTTACCTCCCCCACCAGCCTTTAATTACGTTTAAGTCACTGGCATAGCTAGGGGGGTGCGGGAGGGGCGCACAGCCCCAGGCAGCACTGTTTTGGGGGCAGCGGCCGCGCGGCACTGGTGGCCCATTGCGGCCGCGGCTTTTATAATTTATTTGGGGTCACTCACTGCCTGACACTTTGTCAGTCAGTGTCCCCAGTCCCCAAATAAATTATAAAGGCCGCGGCCGCTACGGGCCACCAGTGCCACGCGCACCGAGCGGCCCCGTTTGTAGTGCAAGCAAGCTCACTTGCTTGCAACTGCTGCCGCACGCACGCTGCACGCACCGCCACCTAGTATAGCGGTGGTAGTGTGGTGCGTGCGCGAGTCGCGAATGGGTCACCGAGATCAGAAAATGCAATCTCCTGTGCAATGCCAACCTCCCGCGCACTGCCGGGCGGCATGCATGGCTGCCTCTTCTAGCGCCCTTCCCCTCGTGTGCGGTAGGAGCAGGGCCGGTCTGACGCCTTTGACTCAGCATATTGACGGCAATGAGGGAATGCTGCCAGCGATAGAGGGGGTGTTGGTATCTCCTCTGCCCCAGTCCTGCAAGACGTCCAGGTGAATCGGAGGCCAAACAACTTTTCTGTCAAGTTGAACTTCCTCTCACTCCTTCACAAACAAGGTAGGCGGGTGCGGTGAGGGGGGAGTATTATTGGACCAGGCCTGAGCAAGTCGGCTGCTGGCTGAGGATCGGCAGCATAACTTATAAGGGAGACTAGACTAGTGGGCTCCACAGCTGCCAAGGTTTTAGATTGCTGTGACATTTTCATAATTCCAGTGAAATTATGAGTGACATTTCAATGACTATGAGTGACACTTTCTCGCAAGCAAAATCAAGCATTGAAGACAGGGCAAACATATAAATATCGGCAATTGCACCCATTTGAGCAACAAAACTCTCTAAAAAGATGTTAAAACTGTGGAAGATAACCAGAAACTGAAGCATCTAGTGCCCTTCTAAGCTGACCGTACTGTTGGTCCCAGATCTGCACCACTCATTGACAGTGTGTGCTGTGCCACTGCAAACAAAAGGTTTCTGTAAATTTCAGCAAAGGGAGTTATTGTAGTAGGGTCAGATTATCTGTTGCGAAACCGGCGCAATGTGCCTGCCACTTGCGCACCTCAAGTATAGAATAACAAAATGACTGCTATAGAGAGGGGAAAAAAAGAAAAGAAGGCGATGAGGACTGTTTTCCAGATTGGGTCTCATCACGCTACTTATCACCTGTGAGAGTATCTAGGTGCTCGCGGGTGGGGGCGATGCTGCTTATGAGGGACGTTAATCGAATAACCATGTTTTTAGGCCCTTCCTGAAATCCTGGCAGTCTGTGTGTTCTCCTTTATACTGCCGGTCACAGGTGTATTCAACTGTGTAGCCTTGGACCGTGTCGTGTATGTGCATGTAACTTGCATGATCGAGGTAACTATTAGCGTCGATACTAGGTGTCTCCCGGTCCTTTTTCCCCAGCACCCCTCCCTCCATCACCCCCCTCCCCAGGGGCGGCAATCTGAGGGATAGCCCTGGGCGTCACAAGCTCTAGCTACGCCTCTGGTTTAAGTACTCCATATGAGTGCTTACTACTGGAGTTCTGTTCCTATTTCTTTTACTATAACTGCCCCACCCTCATCCTTATTCACTGTTGTTGCATCTCCTCATACTTGGAGAGCAGCAAGCAGGAGAAGTGAAATGTTTTGCACGCAGAATGTGAGCTACAGCAAAACAAACGGAGCAGTACATAAAGCCCTAATCTGAAAATATTTTAAAATGAGTGATTTTGAATACTAGGCCCCACTGCCCATGCACTCTGTGCTGTTTACTGGCAACTTTAAAACGTATTGCTAGTGTGACTAAAAGACAATCAAAAAGGACTTACACGTTTCACTGTGGTGCTCCACACCACCGTCCTGAAATGCCTTGTCAAGCATTATAGACATAGGGCCTCAGCAGTCACTCAAGCTGTCAGTGCTACCTAAAACTATTAAACTAAACTGGAGTGGCAGCTGGCAGCACGCCATGCCGTGTGCGCACTGCTCCTGCAGGCTTGGGGCTCACTCGAATGGCAGAGCTAGTAGCAGCTCGGCTGGCAGGCTGCTTGCTACAATGAATCCTCATGAAGTTTTCAGGAGATGGATTCCTGCTGCGGCTCTCAGATTGACATCACCGGCCATGTCGAAGTAGTGCCCAATGGCTACTACCGAGGTATGACAGCCCAGTCCGGTTGTGCCATAGATTTCGGCACCACAGGGACCGGATATCACGTACTGCAGTGCAGCCGGATTTAATTTAGGGGAAGCGCTAGGCTACTTTGCGGCAACTCACCATGGTTGCGCTGCCTGCATGCACCGGCCACCGTGTTGCTCAGCTAAAAGCTGCAATAAATTTGACCCCCTGCTACGCTGCGGCACATTCAATTGCCGAAAGAGGGAGGCTGGAGTGACCGTTGCAGGACTGTCACTGGACACGGCAGCCCTGGCCGAGAGGACTCGCTGTCAGGAGGTGGAAGGCAAACGGTAATTCCCGCAGTGGCTCACCGCCATGCCTGGCTCTCTGAGCCGAGTCGCTGCAAGTGAAGTTGAAGTTAGTGAGGCAGAGTGGTGCAGTGCAGCCACCCAAGTGTGTGTTTAATTATTTACAAATAAATATTCCTTCAGGCCGCGTGCGATGGGCAGCTGCCTGCATGGTCGTGTCACAGAACTCACTGTAGCTCAGAGGTTCTGTCTGCTGTGGCAAGGCTGCCGGCCGCGGCCTGGGCTGTGACCAAGTGTGTGTTTCTGGTCTCCTTACATTTGCGGTTCTCAAAACTGTCGGGGTAATTTAAACATGTTTCCATATGTTTCCCTCGTTTTCATTTTGCTCGCGAGAAAGTGTCACTCATAGTAGTTGAAATGTCACTTATTATAACACTGAAATTATGAAAATGTCACACATTGCAATCTGAAATCCTATCAGCTACGGATATGCAATGAAACCGAAATTGTCAATATTGCACTTGTTCTCCTAGAGCAACACAAATGTTATGCAGACAAAAAATACACAAAATGAATTTGCCTTATTAATGAAAATACCTTAATTTAAAATTGCTGTCAAGCATTTGAAACTGGATAGTTGGGCTTTGTTTTTTACGTGTACCTGCAGTGGGATGTGTCCTGAATCGGAAAAGTCTTTTTTTCACTTTTCAAAACGAATTGGCTGTCCAGCTAATTATAACAGAGAGGAACGTGCACTTCAGCGTAATAATGTCCTCACTTCCTCATGGCACTGCTGCCCCTCCATCTTCATCGTACTACAGCTCCTCCATCTTTATGGCACTGCTTCTCTCCTCCATGCGGTACTGCTCCCCTTCTTCATCACATCACTTCACACTCCACCTGACTCCAATCTACCCTACTCCACCCCACTGCAGTCTACCCCAATCTACTCCATCCTAATCTACCTCTCCCCAATCGACCCCATCTATCCCACTCCTATTTACTAAAAAAAACTACCCCATTACAATCTACCTCAATCCACCCCCCTGCAATCTACCCACTAACATCTACACTATTTCAGTCTACACCACTCTAATTAACTCCAATCTGCCCCACTCCAATCTAACTCAACCTACACCACTCTGATCTACCCCAATATGCCCCACTCCAATCTACCCCACTCTAAACCAATCTACCTCACCCCACTCCACCCTACTTCAATCTACCCATCCCAATCTACACCACCCAACCTACCCCAGCTACCTCACTACAATATACCCCACTGCAGTTTACCCCAAGCTGAACTACCCCCCTTCAATCTATCTCTCTACCCAATCCATCCCAGTCTACCCCACTTCAACCTATCCCCTTTCTACCCAATTCGTCTACCCGATTCCAATGTACCCCAATCTATTCCAATCCAATTTACCTCCGCCAGTCCCACTCCATCTACCACAATCTGCTCCACTTCAATATAACACAATCTATCCCCTTCCAATCTACCCAAAATACCGGACTCCAGTGTACCCCACACATCCTACCCAATCTACCCCACCCCAATTTACCTCAGTCTGCCCCAATCTACCTCAATCTCCCCAACCCAATATACCCCAACCTACCCTACTCCAATCTACCCCAATCAATCTACTACAAAGGTCTACCCCAGCCCAATCTACTACACCCTAATCTACCTTGCCGTAATGTAACCCGCTGCAGTGTACCCCAATCTACCACACCCAACCTAACTCAATCTACCCACTCTGTTTTGACCCAATCTTCCCCACTTCAGTCTAGCCCACTCAATCTACCCCACTCCAGTTTTCCCCAGTCTACACCACCCCAATCTACCCCATTACAATCTGCCCACCCTAATCGTCCCACTACTAATCAACCCCAGCCTAACCTGCTCCAGCCTACCCCACCCAATCTACCCTACCCCCCCTACAATCTACCCCACCTAACTTACTGAAGTCTACTCCACTCCAATTTACCCCTCTCCAATCTACCCCACTTCCAGTCCACCACAATCTACCACACTCCAATCTACCCCATTCCAGAGTATCCCAATCTACCCCTCTACCCAATCTACCCCACTCCAGTCTAGGTCAACCTACTCGACTTCAGTCTATCCCAGTCTTCCCCCACCCCAATCTGCCCACCCACCAATCTACTCTATTCTAGCCCACTACAATCTACCACACTCCATTCTACCCCACTCCATTCTACACCCCCAATGTACTCCAATCTGCTCCGCCCAAATCCACCACACCCAGTCTACCTCAATCCACCCCACTCCAGTTTACCCCACACCAGTCTACTCATCTACCGCTCTCGAGTTTACCCCAATCTACCCCACACCAATTTACCAAACTCCAGTGTACTCCAATCTACCCCACCCAAATTTCACGCAATTTACCCCACCTCAACCTACTCGCCAAACCTACCCTGCTCCAGTCTACCCCAATCTACCTCACTCCAATTTGCACAAACCTACCCCACTCCAATCTACCCCAATCCAATCTACTTGTATCTACCCCACTTTAAATTCTCCAATGTACCTCAACCTACCCCCACCATTCTACACTACTCTAATATACCCTACTCTGATCCACCCCCCACTAATGTACCTCGTCTGTCTACCGCACCCCAACCTCCCCCACCCCAATCTACCCCAATGTACACCAATCTACCACACTCCAGTTTACCTCACCTCAATCTATCCCAATATACCCCACCCCAATCATTCCCAGTCTAACCCATCCCACTCACTTTTAGCCATGTTGAACAGCAGCCACACAGGTATACAACATGGCTGAAAAACATTGCCAAAGCCAATTGCTCTCGCATAGTTGTGACCTATTGGCTTTGCCAATGCTTGTTCTCACTTGGTAGGGAGGACTCACTTTTATTGGTATACACAAGTATGTCAGAATTCACAGTAACCACATGTAAACAATCACACCAATCAAGCATGCCAAAAATTGCTTCATTATGTGTGTTGCACGCAACATCTGTGGATCACTGATTGAGTGATAGACTTTCCTCTCTCATTATAGGTCAGATGACTTGCGATTGCACCATACAAGCAAGCTGTCTCCAAATCTATGCATCCTAGAGTGACACATCAGCGACATACCATGATGGCAGGTTGAGATAGATGGGAGTGGTTCCTTAGTCCTGATGAATGCCCTGGACCAGCGCTGGCCACAAAGACAATAGGCAGAAATGTGTTGACAAATCACTAAGGAACTGCATTGTTCAGATTCCATTGTGCATTTGCCTTTATTGATGCGTTAGGAAGGCATCTATAAACGCTACAAAATACAGCATTCCTTCTCAATGCCTCACATACATTACAGTGGTGCATACCTCACACCCCTCGTAGAAGTTCCAGGAGGAGCCACAGTGTTCACCTGATACTGGGAGAAAGGGCTGCAAGTAATTTTCTCGACATGAAGGGTACTCGCCAGAACAAATTTTCCATTGTGTGAATACCATTAATTGGGAAGGATTCTCAACAATGTGTCATTAAGTATGTTTTTCTCCAAAAGCACATTCAACCGGTTGAAATGAATCTGGAAAGCCTGTAAACTGCTATCCTGCTTCTGTATCAGCAGAGCAGATAATGGGTTTTACTGTCTCCAGCAGCTCAATTTTTTATTGAGGGATGTGGCACAAACTTTTTGTGCCTTGTCATTGTTTGCGCTCGGCGCACATGTTAAAAGGTGCGCCGGGCGCAAACAATGACAATGGTCCCTATTATGATGTATGCGCTGACCCAGGGCAGCCACAAACTTGCAAAAAACACAGAGCAGCTGTTCCATGTTTTTACAGTGCAAGCGGCAACCGCCTGCATGTTTAAAGGGGAATAGGGTTCCCGCCTGCAAGGAGATGTCTGAGGGGTCCATAGTACCCCCATTAACCCCTGCAGAGGGCTGCTCTCAGTAGGCGCACTCTGAGGGTCTAAGAAAGGGTTTTTAGTAGGTTATAGAAAAGGGCGCACAGCTGGGTATTGACACAGTATTAATTCGTAGGTCTTAGTAGAATGTGAGGTGCAACATTGGGTGAGGGGATAAGCCCTATAACCCCTCAATGTAGTGTCAGTCAAGACTGACACTGTATACAGTAACTTTCAAGAACCTATGCACACTCTAATCAATTAACAAAACTGTCAGTGTAGACATGTTAGGACAATAGGAGACAAAGCGTTAGATTGCAAACAAGTAATACGTTTTCTTGGAATCAGTCTTGAGAAAGGGTGTTTTTAATTTTCAAGAGACCCAGCCGACACGTGTTTTGTCGCGTCTGGGACAATCTTCCCGCGACTCCTCAGGGCTATGGCGAAATGTAGTATTGTGTGGAGAGTCGCTCCATAGGTGATACTTCCGACCCGACAGGGCCCAGGACTGTTGAGCAATGGAAATGGTGAATGGAGGAATTCTATCAAGTTAATCTTCGTAGTGACCTCACCCGACGCGCAGTACGGAGAGCAGATGTCGGATGTACCCGTCTGATATATTAAGGTTTACTACCTCTGATTTCAATTTACCGATCCTACAATCAGAAAACCCGTAGAGACACTCTGATTTAATAACTTCAAATCGTCGACATCAATACTTCCCAACGTGTTTGGAGTATCCCATGTTACATTCGCTCTCCTCACTTTATCTCGCACTACGAAGATTAACTTGATAGAATTCCTCCATTCACCGTTTCCATTGCTTAACAGTCCTGGGCCCTGTCGGGTCGGAAGTATCACCGACGGAGCGACTCTCCACATGATAATACATTTTGCCATAGCCCTGAGGAGTCGCAGGAAGTTTGTCCCAGACGCGACGAAACACGTGTCGGCTGGTTCTCTTGAACATTAAAAACACCCTTTCTCAAGACTGCAAACAAGTAATAAGTTTTCTTGGAATTAATCTAACGCTTTGTCTCCTATTGTCCTAAAATGTCTACACTGACAGTTTTGTTCATTGATTAGTGTGCATGGGTTCTTGAAAGTTACTCAGTAGGTGCACTGACAGTGTGCCAGCTTTTGAATGGTGCACTGTCAGTGCGCCTCCTGGCGGCTTCTTTGACTCTGCGCCCGCGTCTGTAATATGGCGCGAGTGCAGTGTTGAAGGAATTCCCTCATTAGCTTAGGGCATGCCCCTATGCAAATGAGAAAACACCCGCTGAAGGTAGCGATGGCACTTTAAGTGTGCCAGCGATATCGGTACTAATGAAGGGGAAGCACAAGCATCTGTGCCCCCTTCTATAATACCAAAGTGCCCCAGGGCGTGCAAAGTGGGTGCAAACACACGTTGTGCCCCCGGGGCACTTATTGTAATACAGCCCTGGAAGGGGACATCTAAAGTAGTCTCGTCCTAGGATTTAAGGATGTGTCCGTGTCGACACATTTGAAACTTCATTAGCCTCATGAGTCACCCCAACAAAACACTTATCTTAAGCTCTTTTGGGATGAATAAATTAGCCATCCTATTCCATGACTCCTTCCTGATGTTTTCATTGCTGTCTCTATCCTCATTTTGCTGGTAAATGTCGCAAGGATGAAGAATCCGCAAAGAGAACAGTATCCTTAGCAATGAAGTGTTACATACCTTTGGATATGGTGGCTCCGAGCAATACAATGTTCTCTGCAGGTTGTTAACCATCCTCGCTTTCTAATCAGATCATGAGTGCTTCGGAATATCTGGGCGCTTTATGGAAAACCAAATGTGGCAGGTCCTTTAATCCACTAGTGAGTGGTTACACTCATTCTGGGACATAAGTAGTATTTGATGGCAGAAAAACATATTCCTGATTCTCATCCTCCGGGAGGTTTACTTTCGAAGACAACCTATAGGAGATAATCCGTATCAGAGTTAATTTATCTGCAGGTACATAACTTTAGTAGTCTCAATTGCTTAAACAATGTTTGAACAGTTTTTCCATGCACGTGCTTATTTAATTGTATCCATTTCTTTGCACAGAATATGCGCAACCTCTCGTCGGAGGAGTGGTAAGCACGCTCCATCAGCGGTCCACGTTCAAACCAGCCGATGGAAAGGATGCGGCTTACGCAGACCTGGATCCCTACAACTCGCCACAGGATGAAATCTACCACGAGTATGCGGAACCACTGCCTGCCAATGGACCAGAGTACGCCACCCCCATCATTGTGGACATGTCTGCTCATTCAGCTGGACCTTTGTGTATGCCGTCGACGTCAACCTTCAAGGCGCCAGGGAACCAGGCTCTGCCTTTGGTGGGAACCTTCAATAAACTTTTATCAAGGACTGACAGCTCTCCCTCCGCGCAGGCGCTCTATGACACTCCCAAAGGGACGCAGGGACCAGGTCCCGGAAGTGAAATGGTCTACCAGGTGCCTCAGAATGTGCCACAAACAGCAGAGACGAAGGGAGGGTCGTCGTAGGGCCTGCACAGGAACATTGTCTGAACCAGTTGTAAAGAACAAACCTGTCGCTCTTCCCCCCAAGAGACTGGCATTTACACTTTGCAGCTGGATTCGTTTCTGAAAATTAGTGCCAAAAGTCATTTGGCCACTGTAATGGAGGTGGGTGGAGAAAAATGTGACAACTCCAGTCTGAGAAAGTCGTTTCTTACCATTGTTTGTGAATGTTCCAACGCTTGTTGGATGCTTTTACCTTTCAGTCCTTCGGAAACCTTGCTTTATCGATCCTAACACAGATGCTTCTTGAACTTCAGAAGTATTGAATTATACATAGGCCCTGTTTACCTCGTCAAGACAACCAATGAGAATTTAACCGAAAATGATCACTATAGTTTAGTAATGTTATTTTACAGCTACTTTTCAAACCAAGTATTTTTCCAAGAAAGATTTTCTTTTTAAAAGGACCTTTTAGTCCTACTATCAAGTTCCGTAACATCATGGATGGCTTGACTGTCGCTAAGCTAGAATGCCAACGTTCTTACATTGCTTCCCTTCCCATCAAAAAGAAAGAAAATATGAATTATCCTCACCTAACCGTTGAGTATCTGTCATCGTGGCCTTTTAATAGTCAACTGAATTGGACACTGAGCATCAGCATTCATAACAATGGGACACAGCCCTGATTCTCTCCTGACCGGCCTCCCTGCCCACAAGAGCGAGCCTCTCTGTGCTCATTATAAAGATAAAATGCACCATTCAACATAGTGACTTCATTACCAACTTCCGTAATAAAAGGGCTTTTATTTGTGTATAGGAGCGAAGTTAATAACTGATAACTAGCTTGACTCATTACTCCGCAGTATTAATTTTTATTGTTGAATGAGTCATTTCATGCATTAGGTTTAATAATTAATAGCACCGCTATTCTAGATTTACCATGCGGTCCCTGGGCAAGATTGAGCTTTTTAATCCTGTGCTCGCCGATTTATGGTACTTAATTCAGGGCTAGGCTGTCCTGCCAATACATGGGGAAGATCCCAGTAGGCTAGAGTAGTGTGCTACCTTTGCAGCGGCATGGCCTAAAACATTCCAAAGGAAGCAGAACCCACTCTTTCATGCACATATCTGATTTTGCTGCTGCAGGGAAATAATACACCTGGGTACCTTCCCAGCCAGGCCCTACAGCGTTGGAAAATGTAACGAGTTACTTTTCAGGACTGCCTATAAAAGCAATACTTTATAGACACTATAATATTTTTTCAATTATTCTTTAAAATCATTTGGACCCGACAGCTCAAACATGAATGCAGTGAATAGTACTCAAGGGAGGTGCCAGTGTTTAAAATTAGTTAAAACCTTTTCATCCCTAGAACACCAGTGAGTTTGGATCTCTTTAGCTGAGCTTCGGTAATTGAAGGGAGCCATCGCTGATTTCAAGTCGGAGTGGCGGTAGCATCCAAGATAATATATTGCGGACCCTGTCGTGAAGACCTTCGGTCCAACCACACGCAGGACCTCTAGCCATATCCTGGTGTGCACACTAATTTAAATGGAGCCTCTTTTGCTCTGGGAAAAGTGGTTACCTGCTCAGCTAGCCATGTACCTTAGCTCTGGCAGTCGCAATTTTAGTGTTATCTTTGGCTTAAGGGTCTACGGAAAAATGCCTCAACAGGACAAGAGTAATAGCTCCCCACTCTAAGCAAAACGTAATAAATAACCTCAAAATTAAATTACAAATATTTTCTAAATTCTTAAATATTCTTAGACTCCTTCCACTGCAGTATAGTCCGAGTTGTTGGACTTTTCAGAGCTAAAGTAAAGTATGAAACAGTACAATTTGCTTTTTTTTACGCTTAGATATGTGTATTTTTATATAAGCAGTTTCACCACAACGGCTTGTTTATATAGCACCGTCAGAATTAATTTATATTATTTTATTGCAGAATGTCTTAAGAACGTTCTTTATACTTTTCCACATAGGCATGATGACACTGTTAGGAATGCTGTAAAACATACAAATGTGACATCAGTGTGTACACTGTAGCCCAGTTTTATGGACATTTAAATGTAGAGAGTTTGTGGCATTGAAATGCATATTTTATCTTGGTCATATTTTAAACACCAAAGGTTGCTAAAGCTGATATAAAAGTTATTTAATGTGCAGTTTTCTGATTTAAGACATCAAAAAAGGCAAATGTAAAAGGTCTCTATGGGACATTTAATCGACCACTAAAGCCTGTTATGTAGCCACTGAAAATCAGCAAGTGCATTGAGCTGCTGCAGCTGTTTTTGCATCATGGAAGCCTTTAGACTAGCAAAAGATGAGTTTCAACTTTACTGCTTCTCATAGTCTTGCATATAAAGAAAAATACTGTGGAGCTGTGACAGATGTTTATCGTTTTACACACAGGCACAATGCATTTATTTGAAGGAAGGACACAGCATTTATCTTCAAATGACTCATTAAGTGGATTAAGTTATCTGTGTTATGTTTGCTACATAGGTTTTCATACTGCAGTTTGGCTTTAGGCCTGCACATATCAAAGTAAAGAGAAATTAATTATTTTCTTTAAAAAAAAATGAAGACTGTCCAACGATGGGGTTTGTTGTGTTTTTTAAATAGTCAGTTCCTTATTAAATTGAGACGTGGTTAGGGACACAAAGCCATGACACGGATTTGCTGTCTGAAAATAATGAATCCAAACAAATATAATTATGCAGTAATCCGGTAAAGGTAAAAACATTATTTGAAATGATCATTCTCCGAAGGTGCGAAGTAGATTGTAGGCTTGCTCTAAAATTAATAAAATGTCATTGCCTTTGACTAGCGTTTCCCTCTATATTCACCCTTAACCTAGGACAAAGAAATGTGTGTTTGATAGGGTGAGATTAGAAAATAGGATTGTTCATGAAGGAAAAAGGAGAGGAAGCAAATACAATGGAATTAGTCCTGGAGCTGTAATACATTTGTGTTGAATAATGCATAAATATGTATATTCAGATCATAAGCACAGCCTTTTTAATTTGCAGTGGTAGTCTAAATGGTCACACTCAAATCAAGAAGTGTGTATTTCTCTTTTCCTTTGTAAATGGAGCGTGTGGATTGTATTTTCAAATTCTTAGGAACAGAAAGCCTACGTGTGATACTCTCCTTCAAAAGGAACTTGCAGTACATGCAATGACAACTTGCACTACTTTACAGATGTCTTTTATACACCAAGTTTGGGACAAATCAAGCAAACCTTACTTAAAGCTGTGCTTCTTTAAAAAGCTTGAACACTGGTCAATTACTTGAGTTAAGCAACAGGCAATGAGTCTCCTTTTTTCTGTGCCAGTTAATTCTGTGTTTAACACGTTTTGAATCATGTGTTGCTGCAAGTGATGTTGAGTGTCAAAGTATAATGTTGTTCAGTGGAAAATGGTAAGATTAATGGCACACCATGGATTTGTGCACCCAGACCTGCACTAATGTGTTGTTTAACTGTTCTATTCTCTTTCAAAGCTCTACTGGACTGCAAATGTGCATTAGTAACTGATTATTTTAAATGGACCTCGCTTTAGTGAATGACAGTACAATAAGCTGTAGCCACTCCAAAAATAAGTTTACCTTTTTCCACTTCATCCTTAAATCAAGGTCCACGTTTTGATTTGACTGGCTGTAACAGATAATCACTAAATATAGATGTGCTATCTTAGGCTATAAACGTATCTAACAGAAAAGGAAAAACAAACTTAAAAAAATAGATTCCTTTTGACCATTTTATTTGTTTTTTGGGGGGGTTTTAGAGTACAGCCGTGTTCCATAAGGTGTATATTTCGGAGCAGCGCTGAATTTGGAGATAGCCTTTAGTTACTTTTACAGTGTATCGGAACTCTTTCCCATTCCAAAGTTGTAGAAATTGTTCAAATTATATCAGCTAGTGTATGTGTTTCTCCATGTGTTTTGAATCTCCTCCTGTGCATGCCCCAAGGTTCCTTTTTTCTGTTCATTAGTTAAAACTTGAACCTGCTTCACAACCTGTTTTTCCAAGTCTGCACCTCAATTGCTTTTTTCTATTTAATAGTTTTTACAAGCATAGCCCCCTTTGGCCCACACAGAGGTATAAGTAATACATTGTTTGGCCCTGTATACTACAGTGCACTAAATGCTATGGGCAGTATTTAGAATGCAATTTTCTGCAGCTTACTAGCATAATGTTTGTCGCACATCCTCATGAAACATTTTTCCAGGGAGCTAGTTTGTGTACTGCATCAAAGTTACCTTGGAGGCCTTCCACAAGCTCCACTAAGAAATGCACTGTAACAGTAAGCAATATCAATAGGAGGGGTATTTGGCTTAATCAGTCAGGTGTGGTACTGTGGTCTGCAAACAAGGGTCTGACAACATAGTGGTTTTAACTTTGCTGCTTATTTTTTAAGAACCGTGGTAAGATCCCTTTATCCAAAGTGAAATCCAACTTAGCTGTACACCCAATTATTGGATCATACTGTGTGGGTGAGATTTGTTCCTCTAAGGACCACAATAAAACCACACCAAACCTTTTGCAGCCTCTTGACAACGTCTAGTTTTTCTAGTGCACGGGGGGGATGCTTGTGCATACCATTTATTCAAGTTGGAGCCACTCCTAGTATTAGAAGATGTCCACAACAAAAGCACCATGGAGAGAAACCTTTCATCTGGCAGTTGTCAGCAAAGATGTACGTTTTGATATTAGGCAGATCAAGTTTTTCCCAAGTTTCTTAAAAAGGTTTATTTCCCATTTACAGACAAAATGTAAATGCACATGAAGGTTACACCTCTTTTGCAGACTTCACATCACAGCAACAAAAAGGGAGGTATACAAACAACCATCTGTGTCTCGAAGCTTCAGAGTTTTCTGGCATCAGAACTGAGTCATACAAGACTCTTTGATATCAGGGACAATTTCAGGAGCCTCAAGCCAAGGATCTTTTTCTGGGTTTGTGTCCAGATTTTGCCATCTCCAGCCCAAGTATTATCTAAAAGCTCCTCCGCGGCGGTTTTTGGCTCAAATAATGATTGTTGTTCAAGACACCGCCAGGCAAGGCTCTCCGCGGCGCCAATTTTATTAACTTGTTGACGATGCTAATTGGAATTCATTTCCACATAAAAAATCTGGATAGCTACTAGTTTCCTTAAAAGATGCCTGCCAAAGGAGTTAATGCAAGATCCTGCCTATTGATAACGATGTTACCTGATGGTGCTCACCGAAAGGTTTTTGGGTCGTAGCGAATCTGATGCCAGTCATTCATCTGTATCCTCAAACCTTGGCAACTACCTATTCAGATTCTCCTCTCTAGAACGGTCCCTCTCAAACCTTTAACACATTATCCCTTGTAGTTGAGCCATGGTTAGAGATTAGAGTTCATCAATTTGATAATGAATTTCAGAACGGGTAGGACATTTCTTCCTTGTGATATCTTTTGTGATCAAAGTCTCTCGGTCCTCCAACACCAATTTCTTCGTGTTTTGTAATTCCAGGGCTCTGGTAGGCACAGACCAAGAGTTAAAACATTGAAGATCTAGAATCAGAAGCTATATTCCAGATAGTAAAATCTTGCTTCCATATCAAATAATCAATTATCTTAGACTATAAAAATAAAACATCTGTAATGCATACAGGGGATTAAGACCACTGGGTTCTAACCAAGTCTGCCAATTTCATCTTGCTTTTGTAGCAAGGTCAGCATTAAATAGTCACAAGCTGAGTTATTGCTTTCTCTGAAATTTCTCGTGAGAGAGATGCGGAGAAAAATATTTGTCTGGAGTGCAGCTTCCATGCATCAGCCAGGAAAACTAGTGAGTTCTGAGCCCATCCAACTGCTAAGCCACATACCGTTTTTCGCTTCACAATAGTGATATTTGCTCTCTTCCATTTCCAGAGTTCTCGTATATTGCCATCCTAATTGTTATGCACTCATGCTGGTGGTCATCTTTTTGCTCCAGTCTGGTATCCCAGCCCTCACTTGATGTAAGACATGTTTCATGTTCTCTGCAGCTTTTTGTCACAGATCGTAGTTCACTAGGGAACCCCTTTTACATATTTATTGCTAACATTTGTATTTTTTTGTGATCGCAGAAGACTCACTTAAATAGGGAATCCATGTGCGCTCCATAAGGAAAACAGTCTTTTTCCAAAGATAATTTCTATTGAATGCTTCATCCATGGCTGATGCAAAATATGCTCATGGTGCACTCCTTGGCGTGTTGATTTGAAGCCTGACTTCTCACTATGCTGCCTTCGCCTTCAGATATCCTCTGATAAACTGTATTCATGCGTTAGGAATAATAGAGAGCTCTACATAAGTGTCTCATGTAATCCTAGTACACAGGGTGCAGGTGTTTCTAGCCACGTTTTGTCATTATGGTCTACCTAGCATCATCATTTTGGAACTGAAAAGCGGGGAAAGACTGCATTGAGGAATGGCAAGTAAAACACTTCTTTATTTTGTTAATTTTTATGGAACAGTGAAATACTTTTTTCTATATTTAACTAAATACCATTGGAGTCAAGATAAGGGAGGGCTAGCTTTGACCGTGCTTGAAGCCCACTTGTTCACTTTTTGCACTTTGTGTTTCACAAATTGGGGTATTGTTCTTTGAGACCGGTGGACTGCACACATGTTTTTGTTTTTTAAAAGCTTCTTTATATAGAGTGGTTGTGTGCAAAATGTTCTTTTTATACATGGAAGAGAAAGAGTGCTTCGTGTTACCTAAAATCCTTACACACCATGTATGTCTGGTGAGCTGACAAATAAGGCAGTGGTTATAAATGTTTTTATTAGTTTTTTAATAAATCAAGTGTTGGTCTAAAACCAAAAGTTATGTTTGAGCTTCCTGCAAGGTTCAGGTTTAGAGAAAGCAATTGTAAGTTGTGTTTGAACTGCATGGGCAGTGTTACGACTATAATTTTGACACCACGCTGTTTGCCTAGTGCTGAAATAAAATTTGCAATGCTTTGTAAGAGGTAAGAATGTTTAAAACAATTTGTATGTTGGGTATAGTTAGTAGATCATGTTGGTAAAACTCTGTATGTATAAATATGTACATTTTTACATGCAATCTAAATTATGTGGACGGTTGACAGAACATTTCATTTTCTTTGTTGGATGTGAAAAAGCCTTGGGCATCTATGTTTTTGCAGAATGTAGTTTTCTCTTACCTTGATATGTACTGTAGACACTATGTATTTGTATATTTTGCTAGAACTAGGATGTATAAAGAGTGAAAAGATGTTTTATGTTTATAAATGTGTTAAATAAATTGTTTACAAAATAGGTTTTGCTTGAATGTATTGTAAGACGCTAAGCATGGAGCTTTTTTATGGAACAATTCTGTTTTTAAAGCCTGGCAAGTACAGTACACCGCTGTTCACCTACAACCAATGGCCGGCAATAGTAAGGAATATATATAGAACATATAATACAGCTGTTTGCCTACAACCCTTTGCATCGGCAGCGTAAATCAGGCAGTTTGGATAAGAAAAACAACCCATCAAGCAATGCCCTCCCTCCGTCATTCAGCATTATATGATCAGTGGCGTGGGCCTCATGGTCTGATACATAAAAGGCAAGGTAAGTAAGTAAGTAAGTAAGCTTTATTGTATTAGGTTAATTAAAACCATTACAAAAATACATTTGGAAACACATGTCCACAGATAAAAATTTTAAGAGGAAGTTTTAAAAACCAGAATATATAGTTATAAAAATTGTTGTGCTAAAACAGTGTTATATAGGGGGAAGCATGGTTCATGCGTCAAGTCTTGGCCATGGTTCCTATAGTCGGGTCTGGGCCAGGTTCATGGCTTGTTAGTTTCTGCTCAGCTAGTTTCAGGAATTTCACCAGCTTCCCATTTAATGGCGGAAGACCTGGATCGAAACAAGCAAGAACTGCTTGCCTGCGTGTGCGGATTCTTTGTTCATTAAAGGCGATTTTTAGCAGGGCAACTCTTTCTTCTTTCAGCCTTGGGCAGGTGCATAGTAGATGTTCAAGGTCCTCGTTCTCTGCGCCGCACAGCCTGCCTTTTGACCCACAGTTCCTTCTCAGCCAAGGTTTGAGATGAGGTATGGATGGTAAAATACCTAGCCTAAGTTTTAAAAAGGCTTCTTTAGTTTTCCTACCATACCCCAAACCGAAGTATGCTTGACGGCCGGATGATTTGTATGTAGACAAAGTCATCCAGGCATGGCGCCTATGGGAAAAGGTTGCTTTGTCTTCCACATGCGAGAGTCTTTTTATGCACTTGTTAACTACATGCTTGAATTGCGCATGCGATATTGCAGTTTCCCATAGTTCTTTCAGGCTTGTAACAGACAGGGACTCCTCTAAGTATGATTTGGCCGGCGATTTAGAGGAGCTACTTAAGTCTTCCCAGAGCTGGTGGTTCAGAGTGTTTTCTGGTGAGTTCTTTATTTTGTGCCAGCACTTTATATATGACCCCCTTCTTGCAAGCGTTTGGCAGGTCAGCCCAAGTTCTAACCGGATCTAGGCTTGTGAGGTGTAGGTAGGAAGGTTAAACAGAAGTCTGTAGGCCTTTGCAATGGTTGTATCCAGTAGTTTTGCATCAATACCTCTTAAAGCCTCACTGCCAAACGTAATAGATGACTCTATTTTGACTTGCGCCACACGAAGCAGTGGAAGAAGGGTGGGACCATTCAGGTTTGACTTTAGCTGTTTAAGTGTCGTAGCTATCAGCATACCTCTCCTCTTGACGGCCTCCAGTTGGTTTGACAAGCGGCCTCCTTTGTCGACCAAGATTCCAAGATATTTGTATTCTGAGCAGTTTGCGACAACCTTTGTTCCGAGGAACCAAGTGTGCTGCTTTTTTTCCCCGTTATAGACAGGACTTTGGTCTTGTCGATATTCACTTCTAGTAGGTTTGCTTCAGCATAACTGTACAGCATGTTGATAAGATTTTGGAGACCTACTTTCGTGTGGCTGACCAGAACCACATCGTCTGCATAGGATATGCTGGGCAGCGCTTTGCCCCCCAGACGTGGTGCGTGCGCGTTGCAGGCTTCTAGTGCGGGTGGTAGGTCAGCTGTGAATAAGTTGAAAAGGGTAGGCGCTAAAACGCACCCTTGCTTTAAGCCTTTTGTAGTCGCGATGCGCCTAGAGAGGTGTGTGCCATTCCCGAGCTTTATCTGGACCCACGTGTCAGTATGCAGTTCAATTAAAAGGCTTAGTAGTGGCGCGGGGATGCCCCAAGAAGCCAGTTTTCTCCAGAGGTAACCCCGGTTGACATTGTCAAATGCCGCCTTAAAGTCCACAAAGCAAAGGTGGAGAGCCTGTTTAGTCATCCTTGCCTTGTCGATAAGTAGCGAAATTGACAGCAGATTTGTTGTTGTCCCGTATCTCTGCAGAATCCCGTTTGGCTCGATGGGATTAAGTTGCGGTTTGTTGCCCATTCGCGGAGCTGGATCAGTAGGAGCCCCGCGAAGTATTTAGCCTCAATATCCAGAAGTGCTATCAGGCGGTAGTTTTTTGGCAAAGATCTGTCCCCCGCCTTATATATTGGGGATATAGTCGAGCCCCTCCATGAGGCAGGAAGACGCCCAGATCGGCTGACAGATATATAGAGAGGAGTCAGCGTTTCAGCCCAGTATTCTGGCTCCAATTTGAACAGGGCCGGGGGCATTCCGTTTGGCCCTGCTGCGCCGTCTTTTCTTCCTTTCAAGATTATTTTCCTGAGTAGAACCGCAGTGGTTCCAAAGGCTGTTTCTTCCTGAGATGTTATTATCCGGGGGGTATTGCTCTCTCGAGCAACCTGGAATTTGCTTGATATGGCGACCTGTTGGTTAAAATGTACTCCTAAGAAGGATTCCCATGACGATTTAGTTATGTGGGATGATATTCCACTGTTCATCGGGTTTAGCAGTCTGTTTATTGTGGACCAAAACTGGGCACTGTTGTTTCCCTTAGAATCATGGTGAAGTCTGGCCCAGAGATCGTCTTCGTTTGATCTCTTGACTGCCCATTTCAATTTTTTTAGGTCCGCCCGGTGCTTATGGAGCTGAGCAAGAAGAGACCCCTCCCCCGGGCTTTTCCTCAGCAGTCTTAGGGATTTATTGATCGCCTTTTTGTGGGTTTTTAAGGCTAGTTTCTGGGCGCTTGAGGTCTTCATTAGAACGCCAGAGCCAGAAGATGGAAAATGCCGTACAGTTGTCGAATATTTGTTTACAAAATCAGCCGTGAATTTTTCCCAGCCTGCTACAGGGTTGCCTAAAGGATAGTTGAGGTTGCTTAATTGAAGTTTTGCTGCTTGAAGTACCTCCGCCGTGTTTGCGACCGAGGTTTTAAATCGTTTGAGGTTTATGGTGTAACTGCCGTGTGGTTCTATTGGGTTGGGAAGAATTAAGTCCGGAAGGGCACATAAGGAGACTTCTTGAGGGCGGTGGTCGCTGTCTCCCATGTCCCCGAGTTTGAAGCCTGTCACGTGGTGAAAAAGTGGAAGAGAGACCAATGTATAGTCGATTGTAGAGGTTGCATTGCCTGAGTTGAATGAGGCCGCGGAGGGAGAATCTTCAGGGAATCTTCCATTTAGAGCCCTTAGGCCCATGTGTTCCAGGTCTTCCAGCAGCCCCTTTGGAGTCTTGGGGATCTTGCCCTGACTGATAAATGATTGGTTTGGGATGTTCCAGTGGTAAGACTGGGCTTGAGTGTCACTATTCAAGGATGACCCTAGGATACATTGGTTGAAGTCTCCGGAGAGGATTAAATTGGGTGAGGTTTGCGTGCTCATAACAAGGTGTAGGTGGTCCGTTAGGCGTTTTGTCTCTTGTTTCTTCTTTTTGGGGTTGACATAGGTGTTGATCAACTGAACATCCATCTTCTTTCCCCCAAGGTTTAATGTGATCCCAACTGTGATTATGGCCGGAGAATTGGTGGCGGTGGGTGCCTGAACGTTACCAACTGTTGAAATTTTGATATAAGTTGCTAAGCCGCCTGCCAGCCGACCGAACTTGCTTTTTCTTGTAGCCGGAGAATGGTAGCAGATGAAGCCCTCAATGTGAGCCGGCTCCTCCAGCCATGTTTCCTGGAGGAGAAGGATGTCAAATGATTTCACATAGTGCAGGAAGTCAGTGTCAGCTACTTTATCGTTAAGGCCATTTAGATTCCACGAGCAGAGTACCAGGTGTGGTGCGACAGGGCGAGTGCCTGACTCCGTTGGATTTCCTCGTCAATAAGGGTGGCTTGGTGTATTGCATATTCTAAAGAGCCGGTGTTCGACCGTGCTATACGTGTCGGCAGACATTGAGATATTTTTAGGCCCTGTCGTTTGAACGGTTGTCGGAGATCGACCCAGTGCGCCTCTCAGCACCGACTTTGTCTTCAGAGTTGTTGTAAGTGGTTGCTGCTTAGGTCTCTCGAGCAGGGGCAGCGGGTAACCTATGTTGTGGTATAAGGCAGATTTAATCCCCCAGGTTTTAAGGAGATTTTGCTCTGCTAAGATTTTATTTGCAATACCGGGCGATATCCATGTTGCTTTTGTCGCTTCGTTACCGTTAGTCCCGTCAGTTTTAATAAATTCTATTGAAAGCAGATCGGCTGAGGATATGTTGTTTAGCGCTGGTATGGTGGTAAGCAACCGTAATAAGTTGCCTCTATTCAGTATATCGAATGGGCCCTTTGATTCGTACTCTGGAGTAAAGAGAATGATGGTAGGAATCCTATTTGGGTCATTCGGCTGGGCTTTTGACACTCGGGTATGGACTATGGGCCTGAAGTTACTATTGTCAGACTGAAATATGTTTCCTGTGAGAGTGACTCCGGAAGAGAGATTATTGGAAACTGGTACAGAAGGAACTTCAGAGACACTCGCTACGGTGGAATATAGCTGAGTTTGGATGTATGGGCGCCCTATTTCTCTCTGTTCTTGAACTCGGGTAAGGACTTGGGGCCTGAAGTTGCCGTTATCGGACTGAAATACGTTTCCTGTGAGGGTGACTCCGGAAGAGATATTATTGGAAACTGGTACAGGTGGAACTTTAGAGACACTCGCTACGGTGGAATATAGCCGAGTTTGGATGCATGGGCGCCCTGTTTCACTCTGTTCTTGAACTCGGGATTTATCGCAGTGGGTGGAGTTAGAAGCTCCATGTGCCAGGACCGAATTGTGCTTTGACTGTACCCCTTTTTGATCAAATGTTGGGAGTAATTTGACGGGGCTCGCGCAGTTCTCGTTGTCAGTGCCACGAGTTTCCGTCATATTTTGGTTTCCAGTGGTGCTGCCAGATGGATCCTTTCCGTCCTCCTGCCCAGATACCCCTATAGGAGCTACTGCGTGTGCTCCGTTTGGGGTGAGTCTGTGTTCCGTGGAGATTGATTCTTTGCTGGCATTAATTTCTAGGATTGGGTCCGGGACTTGGTGCTCCTGACTTTTTCTTGGCTTGAAGAGTGGGTAAACTTCTGACTTTCTTATAGTTATTAGTTTATTGCGGCCTTTCCTCTTTTGCTGCCGCCGCCCTTTTGCATTTAGGGGCGTCGTATTGACCTTAAGAGGTGGAGAGGAGCATATTGCCGGATGGCCCGCTGGCAGCACCTGGCAGCCCAATGGCGGCAACCCTGCAGTCTGGACTGCCCTGCTGGCTGTGGTGGACCCTCCCGTTGGTGGTGCGAGGAAGGCTGTTTCGCCGGGGTTGGTATAATGGTGCCTTCCGTTGAGCCCTTTTGGTAAACCTTCTAACAGAGAGGATACTATGTCTGGAAGAGCTGACAGTTTGTCGATGATGGGACTACAGCTACATACAAGCTTTGCCTCTTGCTGAGCTCTGCTAATTAATGAGTTTAATTGGCCAAGTTTCTAGTCTATTCGCCCAACAAAGACAGCCAGGGTGTCAAGTAGGGTCAGCTGAAGGTCCATTTTGTCAGATTGAAAGTGAAGAGTATCTACAGTTCGTTGCATGGTGTTTAACAGAATATCCCACGTATTTGCAGCGTCTGACGCTTGAGTCGTGGGAACAAACCTTTTTTGGGTTTTCACTTTGTTAGGTGTTGACGTCAGAGAAGAGTTTGGTAGAGTGGTTGAATTTAAGAAGGTGCCCTCCCGGTCATGGCCTTTTTTGGTAGGCAGGATTTTGTTGGTTGGTTCCTCCATAGACGGGGTTGGTCTAGCCAACGTTGTCGGAATGTATGAGGCAACTAGTTCAGCCCACTCCTGTGAGCCCAAGTAGGTTAGGTTGGCTGGGCCGTCGCACCCAGAGTTTGGGATAGTTACCACTTCCTCCTTCCGATGGTCGTCGGACCTCTGGACTATTGATGCATCTTCGATTGACTGTAGATGAGAAATTAAGCAGTCCTGTTGGTCCAGTAGGCTTTTATCAGTGATTTGCGATTTGTTTGGGTTTTCCAAGTTGCCGCTACAGGTCATGGAGTTCCGCAAAGAAAGCTTTGGGTTTTGACTGATTACAAGTAGGGGTGAAGTAGTCGATGTCTGTAAGGAGTCGATGTGCGTAGGAGAGGAGGATAAGTGTGGGTCGACCGTAACCCCCCTGTCGTCTGTCCGCAGGGGTGGTGGGCTACGGGTGGCCGTATTTGTGAGCTTGTCCTTGCCCCCGGGCCCGGTTGTCTTCTCTGCAAGTTGACATGATGCAGGTAGACCGTCTGGTGTGGAAGAACATTTCTCACTGCCGCTGACTTGACCCGGGGATTGATCTTTTTCCAACTCACAGGGGGATAGTGGAAGAAGAGAGTCCTGCAGGCCCAGGATTTTTCCACTGGATGAAAAGATAGTTGAGAGTGGATCCTTCAAAAAGTTGAACGATGTAATTTTTGGTTGTCGAAGGTTGGGGCGAGAGTTCCCAACCGGTGGTACTTGGTCGTTGGCCGCTCTTATTTCACCTGAAGATGTACCCCAACTCTCGCTTGTTTCATTTGCGCTGTCCTTTTTGTTGGAGATTGCTGCGGCAGCATTCTGCTTTGCCTTTGCTTTAGGCTTGTTCACGGGGTGAACCCTTTTCTTGCCTGACCTCATGTTGAATTTGGGACAAGGATGAGCCAGTAAATTCGGAAATCCACTTGGCTGTGGAGGTTTCGCTACAGAGAGCTTGTTCAGTGGCTGATTTCGCTGGGGTGGGGTGGGCTAGGTGCAGGGGTAGGGGCGCAGTCACAGAATGCCTCCTCCTCTGGATGTCTCCTCTCCCCACTGACCACGCGCCTCACGCCTCAAAAGCCCGGGCCCTAGGGCAGTTTGAACAGCAGCCGCAAGAAGTTTTGATGGATTTCAATGGATTTGCCGTAGTTGTTCCAGATACTCGAGCACCGTTCCCAGCGAGAATGCAGGGGTCAAAGGGGGACCTTTTTGCTGTTTCCCCACTTTCCTTCACCTCTTCTCCTCTTCCCACTCTTGTGGCACTGCCAGACCCTGCCCCTGGCCCCACACACACTAAAAGGCAAGGGGAAACAGCAGAGTATTTAGCATCGCCTAGTCTGTGATAGGGGGTCTCATGAAGAATCCGTAGGTAGGTGAGGCAAGTCAATTCTCTAAACTCAGAGGAAAATTGGGATAAAGGGTGCCATCTATTGGGATAGGTGGTCCTGCTCGAATCCATTGACAAGGACAGTTTCTCCATCCCCTGGATGAACTATAGCTTGTGTAACCAAGAGATATATCGGGAATCCTATTGGTACCCCAGAGTGAGAGGATCACCTGTTGTGCCACCCACAGAGCTAGTGCCATTTGTCTCCCACAGGTGGAGCGTAGATGGTAGGTCAAGGGGTTTGGGAGTCCAATAGTGTATGCTGGGTCCCTTGGGATGGAAGTGTTAAAGGCGGTGTCAGTGTCGGTTAGCACTTGGTGCCAGGACAGATTGAGTTTTGGACTATGACTTTGGAGGTGGATAAGGGTCCCGGTGTTTCCGCACCCCTGTCCGCCATCTGAGCCACCCGCATTCTACTTGTGGAGTTGCACCAGAGTCAGGTACCAATAAGAGGCAATTTTATAAGTAGTTTTGGTGCTGCCCATATTGTGTGGTGTACCATATAGAAAATATCAAATATCCTCCTATTCTTTGGTAGTAAGGGCCAAACCCAACTCTGCTTCCCAAATGTTTTTCAGACAGTGGGTGGTTCCACTCACCTAAAAATCGGAGTTGTGCGGATTGATAGTAGCAATGGAACTGCTAGTCCTCCATTGTGTTTCTGGCAGTATAGCACCTGCTGGCTAAGGCAAGGTTTTCTGCCGTCCCACACAAATTTGGTAATATCCAATTGAAGGGAGAGTAGGGTGGAGGGGTCAGCGGTAGTGTCTGAAACACATACAGTATACGCAGAAGAATGGTTATTTTAAATGCCGCTATCCAGTCTGTCCAAGAGAGGCGAAGCCGGTTTCATGTAGACCGATTCCCGCGTTTCTGGGAGGTAAGAGCAGAATAATTATAAGCTAGAGTCTTGCACAGTCTGAGCCAGCTTGATGCTTAAATAAGGTATGGAGTATTCTGCCCACTCGAAGGGAAACCTGGAGTTCAGGGCACGTTCTTCAGGAGGAATGACTAATGGGTTCAAAATCTGGGATTTTGGCAAGTTCACTTTGAAACGTGAGATCCCCTTTACGAACTGGAGTTCTCCAACCAGCGCATGAAGCAAGGACATCGGATCAGTTAGCGACAGGATAACCTCATCAGCGTAAAGTTTGTTGAGGGTCTCTTCCGTAGGGTATCCCAGGGATGGCCGGGCTATCCTTTAGTCGTTGCGCCATAGGCTCCATTTACAGAGCAAAAAGGATGGGTCACTAAGGCTCATTCTCAAGTTCGGGCCCCTCAACAAAAACATCCTGTCAGAACACTTGCATATGGTAACACTCCAGGCTGCCATTCATCTTCTACAGCATGGCGACTTCATGACTGCCCTTGATCTGAAGGATGCTTGCTTCCACATCCCCATCCACTCTGTACATTGCTGGCTCCTTCGATTTGAGGAAAGTGGTCAGCCTTATCAATTCAAGGTGCTGCCATTTGGGGTAACCACAGTTCCCTGGTTGTTCACAAAGTCTCTTGCCGTGGTAGCCCCTCTTTTCAGAAGGAACAGCGTCTTCCTTACTTAAACAACTGGCTGATCAAGAGTTCAGTGAAACAGCAGTGCCTAGCGCATACACAAGTCACAATACAGCTCTTACACAGCCTAGGCTTTACCATCAATACCACAAATTCCCATATTCAGCCCTTCCTAGAAGCTATACTCAACTCTGTCACAGGATCATACCCAAGGTCTGCAAGAGTCCAAATGTTCCAAATGCTGCTCCCTCTTTTTCAGCAAGATCGTCCGCTAACAGTCATAAAGATCATCTGCCTCCTTTGTATGATGGCCTCCTGCATTGTTATAGTACAACATGCAGGTCAAACATTGTCTGTTGTGGGAGTGCCTAGCAGCACAGTTGTCTTAAGCAGAGGGTCCTTTGGGAGGGTCTAGTGTTGACCTGGGGTCATGCTCATTCCTCTCTGCAGTAGTGGAAGGTCAACAATCTGTTGCAAGGCTGGCCCTTTCTGGACCCGGTGCCTATGACCACCACAACAGACTCCTCCTTCACTCGATGGGGGTGCACACTTACAGGAGTTGAGCATTCAAAGCATGTGGGCATCCAATCAACTGAGTAGCTGCATCAACCACTTGGAGCTCCTTGCCATCCAGTTAAGCTCCTTGCATCCAACACAAGGTAGTACTTGTCTGCACAGACAGCACAACTGCCATGATCTACCTACATAAACAGGGGACCACTCACCCTCTGCAGTTGTCCGCTCTAGCCCAGGACATTTGAGGGTTGGCAATGCATCCGAGAGTTAATCTACTGACAGACTACATAACGCGACTGAACAACGATTTTGCAACTTCCTCAGCAGGATGCAGCAACAAGTCCACGGGTCAGTACTCCACCCCCAAGTCCTACTCTCATACTTCCACTGTTGGGGGGCGAGGAGTTATAGACATAGTCCGCTTTCGCCACCACAGAAAATGCAAAATGCCCAAACTTCACCTACTGGTTCTCACAGTCCATGGGATAATGCACTGTGGATAAACTGGTCAAGGATGTTTGCCTATGCTTTTCTGCCTCTCCCACTTCTTCCAATTGTTGTTCGGAGGCTTCTGCAAACATTCCTTACCCTCATCTTAGTAGCACCAACTTGGATCAGGCAGCTCTGTTTCACCGCTCTTCTCGAACTATCTCTAATGTTATGGCCTGTCATTGTATGGTATGGCTTGTCATTGTATGGTATGGCCTGTCACTGTATAGTATGGTATGGCTTGTCATTGTATGGTATGATATGGCTTGTCATTGTATGGTATGGCATGGCATGTCGTTGTATGGTATGGTCTGTCATTGTATACTGTGGAATGGCTTGGCATTGTATAGTATAGTATAGTATAGTATTGCCTGTCAATGTATAGTGTGGTGTGCCTTGTCATTGTATGCTGTGGTATGGCATGACCTGTCATTCCATAGTATAGTATGGTAATCTTTGTTAGAATGTTTAAGCTGCAGGAGGAAGAGCAATAGAGGCAGCCAAAAAAGCACTTTGATATGTTATTTTCACTCTAGCATGTTCTATCCAACCTATAAACCAAGTGAAAACACATACATATTTTTTTGCACAGAACATTTTATTAATGCCCAAGATATCATATAAATCATGAAACGCGTACCAAAAAAGTACTTTGTTACAAACTAAACAGATCATTACTTTGTAGTGTTAGCGCAAAGCCGTTAATGTATTTTGGAATCGCTGTTAAAAGCAACGCTATCCACCTGTGCCCTTCTAATTTTGTTATCCTGCACCAAAGAGTAGAAGGGGAGAGGATGAAACGTAAAAGACTATGAACAGGGGAGTGAACAGTGAAAGCAACAGCGCAGAGCACAACCCAGGAGTAAGACTTACAAAAACACATACACTCTTACAAAGTACTGGCAGTATAAGACAAAATAGGCTAAGACAGAAAGCGAATGCACACTCCTAAAAAAGTAAGCAGTACTTGACCCATGCTCCTGAGACGCAGGCACCACCCAAATATAAACTGGAATCCGTCTAATCAGACGGCCAATGAAGCCAACGAATGGTAGACAATGGTAAATGGCCATAATCCCCCTTTATGTAAACAAAATGTCTTGCACAAAAACAGCACATTCACTATCTCAGGTGAGACCTTAAAATGAATATGCACACTTAGACTTTTGCTATTAAAATAGAAAATGGGGGATCCAGTATGGGAAA
The DNA here is from genome assembly GCF_964261635.1 of Lissotriton helveticus. NCBI lineage: Eukaryota > Metazoa > Chordata > Amphibia > Caudata > Salamandridae > Lissotriton > Lissotriton helveticus. The sequence goes on from NC_136069.1 coordinate 912,705,029, forward strand.
AAAAACAGTTCTCTTTGCCAGGTACTGCATCACTAACGTATCGTCAATAGTTATGATAGAATGTTGCTTTGGTTGACGATGTCTGTGTGGGTTTTGAGTAGGCCTGGGAATCATTTTAATTACGGCAGAGTAATTTAGGTAATTCTGCATTGCCCTTTGAAGTGGAGTTACGATAATAACGTGATTATGCCCACCCGTAATTAAAAGTAGTTTGGCTGGGAAAAAATCCTAATGTAAAAGCACATTTAGAGTGTGCCTGAAGGCACTGCCGTTTATCTTCTATTGCCTTTATCGCCATATTCTTTTTTTTTTTTTAAATATTTTTATTGACAATTTTTACAGCAATTTTTTTACCCCCCCCCCCCCCCCCCCCCCGCACCAGTCAATATCTTTCAACAGCAGGCAAGTTTCTAAATAATCACATAAAACAATTCCATTGCATACTTGCATACTTCCATAATATATACATCTTATAACAAAACAAAGCAAAACAAGTTGGGGAAGAAAAAGAAGAACACAATAGATAAATAAAGGAACATTAATAAAACGCAGTTAAAGGGAAATGTAAAGAGGCATATATAAGGCGTATATATATTTTATCACATCCAGCTATTCACACCCCTAGACACTTGCCATCCTACTTTTCCATTCTGCAATGGGCTTCCACAGCTGTAATCCCAGCGCTCTACCCTTTTTCCCCCCTTCTGGCATAGATAGCTTTCTCCAGATTATACATATGCAGTAACCTAGCCAACCAGTGCTGGAACGAAGGTGGTATCTTATCTTTCCAGGCAGCTGCTATACATAGGCGCAGAACAGCCGTGGCCACAAACAAAAAAAAACCATTTTGATTTTGCTGTGAGTTACTCCCCTCTAGTCCTAGTAGTATTACTTCTGGTGTCAGCTTCAATTTAAATGCCAAGGAGTTATCAAAAAATGTTTCAATACTTTTTATTAGCGGAGAAAGGTTTGGGCACCCCGCAAACATATGCACTATATCTGCCTCCGTACTATCGCACCTAGGGCACCTAACCCCCTGTGTTCCTCCCCACTGGGCAATTCTAACTGGTGTGTAGTAGAGTTTGTATAGCGTCTTATAGTGTTGTGCCTGCAATGCCGCTGAACACAGGGTTTCCCGTCCTAATCTTGGTGACCTTAAGAATACTCCCTCTGTTGCTCCTATTGCTTCCCTCCATTTGGTCTCATATTTTTCAAGGTCATCCCCTCGATGTTCTATTAGTTCAGCATACAACCTTTTGATTGAGCAAGATTGGCCCCCCTCAACCATCTGTATTATCGGATTTGCTTTAAAACCCATTGGTCCTCCTCGTTTATTACCTAGAAAGCTTCTTAGTTGTAAATATTTTTAAAAAAAGTCCTATTGCTAACACCAAATTCCTGCTGGATTTCTGTGAGTTGCCTTACCCCTGCCTCCCCTATTAGATCCCCCAAATTCTTAATTCCCAAACGAACCCATTCCTTAAATATAGCATCCGCAAATATTTCTGTGGGCAGCATTGGATCCTCCATTAATCTAGTGTGTGCATGAAGTCTTCCCAAGCCAAAACTTTTCTTGAATGCTTTCCATATTTTACCAGCAGCTTCTAGTGTCTTGAACCTGGTCCGCTTAAAATAGCTTGGCTCCGAGTATCTAAGGAAAGCATTGTTTGTCTCCCCGCCAAGTATTATCCCATACACCTCTGTTGACCCCGTAGGAATCTCAATTTCCCCCTCCGCACCTCCCAATAAACCCGTCATCTGCTGTAATGCTGCCGCCCAGTAATACATTTTGAAATCTGGCAACGCCCATCACCCCCTGTCTCGTGGTAATGACATGTACTTCAATGCTCTTCTCGTCTTCCCCTGGGACCAAACAAATCGATTTACCATAATCTCCAGCTTATTAAACCAACTCATACTAAAAAACAGCGGGATTGTTCTAAATAAATACAGAAATTTCGGCAACAAGTTCATTTTTACGTAGTTTACTCTACCTACTATGGACATATGTAAATTATTTACCCTATCCAGATCTTTCTTTGCTTTTGTAATAATGGGATTAATGTTAATTTCCACCAATTTTTCCAGTTCAGCCGTGATCGTAACACCTAAATACATCCCCTCATCAACCACCCGTGCATCTGTACATATTGTGTAAACGTTCTTTATGATTTGTGACTTGCTTTTGTTCAGAGCATACCCTGCTATTCTTCCGAACCGATCTGCCTCTAATTCTATTTCCCTTATTGCATCTATTGGGCTAGGTGTAATGACCGCAATGTCATCTGCATATGCTAGAACCTTAATGTCTCCCCTGCTAGTGTTTATTGGATTAATTCGATCGTTCTGCTCTAACCTCAATATCAAGGGGTCAATGTACATAGCAAATAATAGGGGCGAACAAGGGCATCCTTGCCGAGTGCCCCTTGTAATATCCAGGGGTCTAGTACGGCCAGAGTTCACCCTAACACAGGCAGTAGGGTTCGTATAGAGTGATTGAATGACTTTGACAAAAACCTCACCTACCCCTCCCCTTCTTAAAACCGCCCACAGGTACTCCCATGCCACCCTGTCAAAGGCTTTTTCTGCGTCCAATAACATGGCCGCTATAGGTTTCCCTTCTACTTCCTGAACATCAAAAAGTGTTATCATTTTCCTGATATGAAGTGTAGTGCCCCTTTGTGGTATAAAGCCATGTTGATTAGTGCTAACTAATTGGGTTATTATCTTAGCGAATCTATCTGCCTGTATTTTCGAGAATATTTTGGTGTCTGCGTTAATTAATGTTATGGGGCGGTACGACCCTGGTTCTGTTGCATCCTTTCCTTTTTTAAGTATTATTACGATGTCCGCCCCGGCCCAACTTGCCGGTATTGCCTGGCCATGTTGCACCCCCCTAAATGTTCTTGCTAAATCTTTAAATATTGAGTGCAGGAATACCTTATAAAACTCTCCTGGTATCAAGTCTGGACCTGCTGCTTTCCCCTTTGGTAAACCCAATATAGCCTCATTAATCTCCTCGTCTCTCAGGTCAGCGTCAAGAAACTCTCTATCCTCCCTATTTAAAACCTTGCCCGAGATATTCTGTAGGTAGTCCGATATTTCCCCCCTGTCCCGTACTTGATCTTCCTTGTATAGCTTGCTGTAAAACTCCCTAAATACCTCTGCTATCCCCTTCTCATCCGTGATTAAACGCCCAGTGTTGTCTTTTATTTCCTTAATCTCTCCCTTGGCCACCCTTTGTCTTGTACGTGCTGCTAAGGTATGTCCTATCTTTTCACTAAATTCGTAGCACCTTTCTCTCTGTGTATCATATAATCTAGCAGCCTTAATTGCCACCCCCTCTACAGCTTCTGCTCTTGCTATCGTTGCTTCCAATACCCGCTCATTGTATTCGTTCTGATCTAATGTGGCTTGTTCCAATCTTGCTTCCGCTATTCTCAGGGCATTATTTACCCGTTCAACCTCTATTTTTTCCTTCCTTCGTTTGGCAATAGAGTAGCTCAATGTTTCGCCTCTTACCCCTGCTTTGAATGTGTCCCAGTCATTCCCAATGGTGGTGCCTCCCCCTATTAATGTCCCAAAAATCCCTAATCCACAAGTGCATATGTGTAATGTAGTCGTCATCTTTTAATAATCCCCTTTCAAATGTCCATGATCCTGTCACTCTCTTGAACCCGCTTTATCGCCATATTCTTAGCGCAAAATGCATACTTGCATCCATTTTGGGCTCAAGGGTGTATCGTGCTCTAAGAAACTAGGGCTAAAAGTCGTGAGTACGTTGGGGGGAAATCATACCTAAAGTACACATTTAACAAGTGTGAGGGACTGCTCGTGCTGCTATTCATGTTCTGTTGTAGTTAGTGTTATTTCTTAGTGCAATGAATTTGTGGATGCAAGAGGGCATTTTTTGCGTTAGGAAAATAGATCTAGATGCAGAATTACTCTTCTTGCGTAATTCTGTGTAATCTCGCGGAATCTTAAGTAATTCTGCATGATTACTCTATACAGAATTACGAGAGTTACACCTACTCCTAGTTTTCCGATCTTTTGTTACATCATTCACAGGATGCCCCTTTAAGTTAGGAGCTCAAAAACAAATCTGGGAGCTTAGCCTTATAATGTTGCATTAATGCATATGCATTTGGAATGCTCTGGGATTCGGTTTAGAATCTGTATGTACCCTTGTTCACGTAATTCAATTCAATAATAAACATAGTCTTACAGTAGAAAACTTTTTTGCAAAGAATAGCTTTAAATTAAACTTTAAAGTTGTTTTATGATACATCTTCACTGGGGCAGCTCTTCCGTTTGAGCGGAGGAACATCACCCCACTCATCAAAATGCACCAAAAAAGCCCCAGAGATGAAAAATAAAACGGTAATAAACTAAATTTATTACCATTTATTTTTCAATCCCCCATCCCGAACCAAGGATCAGGACAGGGCGGGGCATGCACAGTGACGGCAGCAGGGAGGAGAGTGGGCTGCCTGAGCACTTTTCAAAGTACGCATGTCCCTTTGGACAGCTGTCTTGTGGCTGCCAGCCATACAAACACACTTTGAAAGCTCTAACCCACGGGTACTCATAGTGCGGCCCGGCAAGCCTTCCCTGGCAGCCCGCGGACCTTTCAGACAATTTACCCATGTTTTAAAAAAAAAAAGAAATTTAAAGTGTCCTGCGCGCCGCGACTTTGAGACTCTCCTGCTCTGTGGGGGCCCGGCATTCCAGTGATAATCAGAGTGCAGCTGCAGGGGCGCTAAGAGGTGAAATACAGAAGCCTCATTAACATACAAATGGTCTTTTAAAGACCTGTGAAGTGCTCGGGGTGCGGCTGTGTGTGTGTGTGCCCGGAAGCTGTCTCAACCCGGGCACACTCAGGCAGGGTGAGATGAAGAGGGTGACAGAGGGAGGTAGAGGGAGGGAGACAGAGGGAAGGAGGGAAAGGGAGGCAGACAGAGGGAGAGCGAGGGAGGGAGGGAAAAGTAGGTAGAGCGAGGGAGGGAAAGGGAGGCAGACAGAGGGAGAGCGAGGGAGGGAAAGGGAGGGATAGCGAGGGTGGGAGGGAAAAGGAGGCAGACAGAGGGAGAGCGAGGGAGGGAGGGGGAGCGAGGGAGGGAGGAAAAGGGAGGCAGACAGGGAGGGAGGGAAAGGGAGGGATAGCGAGAGAGGGGGAGGGAGAGCGAGGGAGAGGGAGGGAGAGAGGGAGGGAAAAGGAGGGAGACCGAGGGAGAGCGAGGAAAAGGGAGGCAGAGAGAGCGAGGGAGGGAGGGAAAGGGAGGGATAGGGAGGGAGGGAAAGGGAGGGATAGCGAGGGAGGGAGGGAAAGGGAGGGGGAGGGAGGGAAAAGTAGACAGACAGAGGGAGAGGGAGGGAGGGGGAGCGAGGGAGGGAGGAAAAGGGAGACAGAGCGAGGGAGGGATAGGGAGGGAGAGGGAGGAAGAGCGAGGGAGGGAGGGAAAAGGAGGCAGACAAAGGCAGACAGAGGGAGGGAGAGGGAGAGCGAGGGAGGGAAAGGGAGGTAGACAGAGGGAGGGAGGGAAAGGGAGGGATAGTGAGGGAGGGAGGGAAAGGGAGTGGGAGCGAGGGAGGGGGGAAAAGGAGGCAGACAGAGGGAGAGCGAGGGAGGGAAGGGGAGCGAGGGAGGGAGGGGAAGGGAGGCAGACAGAGGGAGGGAAAGTGAGGCAGACGGAGGGAGGGAGAGGGAGGGAGGGAAAGCGAGGGAGGGAAAGGGAGGGGGAGCGAGGAAGGGAAAGGGAGGCAGACAGAGGGAGAGCGAGGGAGGGAAAAGGAGGGAGAGGGAGGGAGAACAAGGGAGGGAAAGGGAGGGGGAGCGAGGGAGGGAAAGGGAGGCAGACACAGACAGAGGGAGAGCAAGGGAGGGAGAGTGAGGGAGGGGAGGGAAAGGGAAGCAGAGAGAGGGAGAGTGAGGGAAAGGGAGGCAGACAGAGGGAGAGCAAGGGAGGGAAGGAAAGAGAGGGAGGGAGGAGGGTGACGGAGGGAGGAGGGCGACAGAGTGAGGAGGGCGACAGAGTGAGGAGGGCGAGGGATAGGGAAGGAGAGAGAGAGGGATAGGGAAGGAGAGAGACAGAGAGAGTGAGTGAGACAGTCAGAGTGAGTGAGACAGTCAGAGTGAGTGAGACAGTCAGAGTGAGTGAGACAGAGGGAGTGAGACAGTCTGAGTGAGACGGAGAGAGATATATATGTGTGTGTGTACCTACCCAAGTGCCCGCCCCCCACTCTCTAGTGCTGCCAGCCGTGGCTGCACCTTTGGCATGTTAAAGTGAATGTCTACTTAGTGTATGTTTTTATAAAATGGCAGCAAAGCCTGCTGCTGCTTTAATTTATTAATATTCGCCCTGGAAGCCAGGCTTTTTCTCCTATGAATGCACTAGCAGGAACAACCTAGCATTAATGAAGACGAGATTGCAATTGTCCCCCATATTCAAGACACTTGGTATTCGATGTGTGGGGGAAGGTTGGCCTCCTAAACCCTCTTGACTCCTGGGGTAGCATGGTTGAGCAGTTAAGATCTTGCGTAATGGCGGTCGGAGGTTCGGTCATGATCTAGTGCAGCCATTATCACTGTTACAATAAAGATGGAATTCTCAGCCAGAGTAATTGTACTATATGAGAGCTCGGGTTTGATAACTCAAACAGTATAAAGATATTTTAAAATAACAGTAACCAATGTAAAGCACACATCATGTAACGCAACAAACAATCACAAAATGTTAGATCATTGGTACCCATGCTATACACAATATACATTGTGTTCAATAACTTATTGAGAACTATGCACACTGTTCATAAACAAAACCGAACACACAGGACTGAAAACCTCCAGCCAAAAATGTCAACTATTAAAATAGGGTTCATGGTAATTTATTGGTTACACACATGAAAAACGTTTTACAACAGAGTCTAAATGGTGCTACCGGTAGGGGACAAAAGCAGGATTTGAAAATAGTGGAATTCGCTGTTCACCGTCTACAGTTACAGGACTGTAAAATATGTTTACCTCCTGTTTTAGGGTTAAGGTTTGCCAATAATTTAAAAGATGAATATCTCATCTGGGGTTCCCAGTGATCTGCATCAGGAGAAGATACAGATCTAAGGACTGAAGGGGTCAAACAGCATCTGACCAACCAGGGACATTGCAGTTTGTACTCACAGGTATAAAGGTGCACAGTTGTACCACAGAGGATCACTGAGCTCTCTAAATACAGCTAGCAACTTCGCAAGAAGGATATCTGATGCAAGCCAGTTTTGCATAATCATAGCACACCTAGCTATTAATTATTTATTGATCTTAGTGCTCCAGCAGTGTTGGAAGCAAGATGATCAATCAGTGTTGGCAATCTCCCAATCTTCACATCATTTAAAGCCAAACCAATGGACTGAATCAAAGCACCAAGCACATCCAACACAATTTGTCTAAATCCACTGTTCACTCCTATCACACTAATGGCTTCATTCTTTTCATTTACGTGGTAAATCTGAGGGAACACCAATGGAAGGTAGCCGCTTCCCACCCAGTTCTGAACTGGGTAAAGATAGGCATTCTTACTACAAGCACAATAATTTCCTCTAAATATGCACTCTTCACCAATCAAAAACTCAATTCAATAAAATTTATTCAGAAGCATTTAACAGCATGAAACAAGTAATACAACTATTCCTACATTGTATCAATTGCAAAGTACATAACATACATTGTAAAACAGTACAAAATAGTAGCAGCAATATATCAGGACAACATGGACCTATGTGCTCTTACAGTGGATTTTAAGAAAGACCCGATGTTCAAAATAGATTCTTCAATAATTAAGAGTAAAAAAAATCTCAAAGCTGGCATGTATTGACCCATAGTGCAGCAGTCTTTTTTTTTTTAACAAGGGGAATTAAAAAAAAAGAAAGTCTAGTATACTGTTGTGAGAAGTTGGCCTGATATATGCTGTCCACTAATTTAAGTGGGCACTGTGCACCACTCCAAATGACCCTTATGATGTATGAGGTCAAAGATAACCTTTAGAAAACTATCCTAGTGGTAGCTTTGGTGAGCAGCCTACAGGCTTAATCTTGAAGGAATGTAAAGCAGCGTGTTTTACCAGAATATCACCTCCTGAATTAATTAAATGAAAGGAGAACCACACAGTAGTTATATTAAATATGTATTTATTAATATAACACTCTCTAGTATCCTCTACAGAGGATAAAACACAAAGCATACAATACAAGATCAATAGAGCAGTTGTAAGTAGCACCATACACAGTGGGCTCCAGGGGGAGACCACACCATATACTAAAATGGTGGTATTACAACCACAACTCGGGTCAAGACAAGGTCTGGAGCATGTAGAATCACTGGGACCCCAAGGAACCACCCAAGGTGAGTAGATAGGGACCCCACGGAGGACGGGTGCAGTGTCCTTACAAGACAACGGGCTCCGTACAATTCTATGGGGAAGTCGCGGTTGCAATTTTACAATTTAAGGAACCTTCTAGGAGGACTTTGAGGAAACACTTCAGAACATAAGAGGTTGGAGAGATACCCCACCCGTGGATACTGTAGTACCAGAGTTACCTATCCCAGAGGAGCCAGGTGCTTAGGGCTGAAGTGGTGTCGGAAACCGCTGTCGTTCTCTATGGAAGGCTTCAAAGAAGTGCTGCTGCCGTGAAGGTCAAAAGGGTCCAGTGGAATCCAAGCCTGGATTCTGGAAGGAAGGAACCTGAAAGCAGAGGGGATAGAGTCTGGGTCACTTCAGAGTGACCAGGGGCTCCATAGATGAATGTCCACCGATGTCGGGTGCTTCAGGTGCGAAGAAGGGAGGCTTGACTCTGCAGCCACGAGGACCAAGAGACGTCAATGATGACCAGGAGCCAGATATGAGCTGTCCCACTAAGGATGTTTAGTGCTGAGGGGTCAGTGTCTGGCTGGAGCACCAGCAAGCCTTGGCAAAAGCAACCCACGCAGGAAGGTCAAGCAGGTTACAGTGTGGACCAGCAAGGTCCAGGGGAATCGCCAAGCAATGGGGAGTCAGGGCACATCTGGAGCAACCAGGAAAGCCCAACAGAAATAAAGATGACCTTCAGGAGGACCCACAGGCCAAATGACCAGAAGTCACAAGGGGACCTCGAGCAAGATTGCAAAGTACCAGCCCACGGAGCACTCGTTGCGAGGAGGCCAGAGTTCTTTGGTGCAAATACTGCTCCGGGTCAGGACTACACGGAGTCCAATGCACAAGCTCGGGAATCACCAACAAGCATATGCAACTGCAAATAGACACGTGCACAGGGTTTCAGGTTATGCAGTCCCCACAAGGGATACTGAACTCAAACTTGCTGAGGGCATTTCAACCTCCGCGACCCTCATAACCCACCTCCTGTGTTGCTGGAATCTTCGGAGTCTGCAGGAGCTCAGGAGCGCAGACCGGTCAGTTGCGTTGAGGTGCCTGCGAATGCAGGGGAGTGACTCCTTCACCTCAAGGGAGATTCTTCGTTTGTCCTTAGTGCACCACAGTTTATGAACGGAGCCTGTATGGAGCAAGGGCACAGACAAAGCTTTGGATGGAGAGGGGGACGAAGTTGGGCCCAGTCGACATCCAGCGAAGTCCAGACAGTCTAAGGTCAGTGGTTTCTACTGATAGAATCCTGTCCACGTAAAATTCAAAGAACTACAGTCAGGTAGGCTCTTTTGTACCCACAGCAGAGGGTTGGACAGATTCAGGGGACCCTCCTAGGGGAGGGGGCAGGACAGAGGGGAGGTTACCACCATGTTCTTTGTCCAGTTTCGCACCAGAACAGGAGCCAATGGCTCCCAGAACTGGGTTGAGCTGGACTATGCACAGGGACACCAAATGTGCCCCAGGTGCAGACTTTCAGGCACTCAGAGTGCACCCACCCAGCCCCAGAACACTAAATCCTGTCTGGGAGGTGGTCACATCTCTCTGTGACAAGATGCCTATTGTGCTGCCTTCCTCTGTTCGAGCTTAGCTCAGCAGCAGCAGGGCAGAAATATGTCTCTGGTCGGCAGCATACATTTTGTGCTGTCCAGGTCGAGAAGGCTGGCACCGGATAGACCAGTGATCCCACGAAGCTCGCTTCAGAAGGGTGAAATCATACCTCCCACACCGGTTACCGGTATGATTCCAAGGTGTTTGATATCAAACACAATATGTTTCTATGCAGCAGTTTTCGAGATAGCATTTACGGCAAGGTTATAATGCACATCTATCTTTATGACTGGCTGAGTCACAGACAACCCAGGAGAATGGTCTCCAAAGGCTGCAGAGAGGCTCTGCTCATGCAGGGGCACCCTCTCACGTAAAACCCAGTACCCTCCCTTCAGGATTGATGAGGCCTGCTATAGGGGTGGCTTATAGGTTTTAAGTGTAGTGCCCTATAGATATAGTGAGCTTATATCTACAGTAAGTGGTGGAAGCACCATCTTACACAGGCTGCAGTAGCAGACCTGTTGTTCTATTTTGCATGGCCTCTCTTGGGTGGCATAATACATACTTCAGCCCATGGGAGGCCTCTGGGGTACGTATGCCCTGGGTACATGGGTACTATATAATAGGGACTTATAAGGGTACCCCAGTATCCAATCTTGAGTGTATCAAAGTACATGCATAACAATTTAAAGGGTAAAGCAGATAGACTGGAGTCCTGATTAGCAGGATCCCAGTCAGACTATTCAAAAACAGTGCAACATCAAGCAAAAAGTGGGGGTAACGATGCAGTCAGATTCTATCTTCCTACGAGTGTGCATACAATTTACAAAAAGAGGTACAATAAAGCATTGATTGCCCAGAATAATAGTCACAAGTACATGGCATGGATTCAAGATTGTGTGTAAAGCCTGTGGGAAAGCAAAGCAAATATTTAATAGTATCAGATCTAAAACAAAATAGTAAAGAACATTCTCATCGATTGCGGGCACACCAAATGTAGTCAGTCGTGGTGGGATCCAATTCCCACAGATCGAGGTATCTCGTCAAGGTAGGCTTCCCCACCAGGTCTCTTAACTGCCTTGTTTCCTCAAAATTATAAAAAGCATTGGCCACCCTCCTCTTGCTTGTCCTGACACATGATAGTTGTTCTATAAAGATAGACTGCATCCCAATCTTACAATATACATCCTTAACATATGCAATCCATGGGATTTGTAACCCTGTATCCAGGTAAAGGTATTCCAGTATTATGTCTCTTGCTAGGGCAGCCTCAGGGTTCTTCCAGATTGAAAGCCACAGTAAGGCAGGCTGCACCTGTATCAAATCTCCTATGTCGGATAGCCCAAGTTCCATGTGCCAGACAAAATGTTAAGCAGACAAATGGACAGATAAAAACCTTTCTAATAAATCTATTTTCTTCCCGTTGGATGGCCACACAAATAGCAATCAAAAACTCATCATTAACAACATAACTCTTTTCACATTCACTTTCTCTATCAATTTTATTGAACTAGCAGCCTGTGATCTCTGACACACCATACACAAAATCCCTATTCCCCTATGCTCCATTCTCAAACCCAGGTGTATCTTTGAATGTATAGACTCGATTTGTAATTTAATCTCACTTGCATCCTCCCAATCGTTCAAAAGGCTCACTCTTCACTCATATTCCTTAATAAACTCATGGTCTGCTTCACTCATATACACACAAACTCATTTTAGCCTGATTAATATTCAAGTTAGGTTCTGTAATCACCTTTAAGTATTTAGAAAATGTTATACAATTCCAAGGATCTTCAGATGCAGAAAGTTTTTTCAAGGAGATGTTGAAATCTGAAAGGTGTGGCAACAGAAATTCTCTATTTTAAAAAAAACACCAACAAAAACATTACATGAAAGAAAATAGTGAATGTACTGAAGACAGTAAATATGTAAAGACAAAACAGTCCTTAACATTCATGATGCTAATATATAACCGTAGGTCTATCCTTATGCGTAATGATCCAGCGGCCTATAGAAAATATATCATAAACAACGCTACCCAACTTCATAACCTATAAACAAAATTCTACACTAACTTATGGACCCATTTATAAACATGACATATTTTTGGGCCTACTGAATCAGGTGGTCAGATTAAACCTATATATATATTATTTACAAACTATATACAATTTTATACAATCTGCGGAAGGAATATTATCATTAGAATAAATCCTAACCATTTAAACGACCACCATTGGCGATGGGATCTAGCTAATAGTAACCTACACTTCTGAATAACCAAGACCAGCTTGTTTGTCAAAAGTAAGATTTTATTTACTAAATTATGGTATTTCAAAATGTAAATTTATTATTGTAATTTTATTAGCATTAAAGTAAACATGTTTGAAAAGCTTCATGAGAAAAACACATTTTAGTAAGAAATTCAAAGTTTAAATAAGAATTTAGCAGTTTAGCATTTCTAAAGCCTAAGTCCCTAGCTAAGCTAAATAAATGGGAAATAAAGTAAAGTTCTTTGAGGATTCTTACGTGCTCCACGCAAAGTCCAGCAGCACTTCACCCTCATCGGAAAGTCAGAAAGCAGCAGCCAGCCCATCCCTAAGGGCATGACTTTTTATACCTTTCTATGCTAACTAAACTAAGCGAAGGAAAGTTTTCAAAGATCCTCGAAGTCCCATTGGTTGAGAGTGACAAGTGACATGTCACCCATATTTCAAAAGTTCCATTAGGTCACGTTTCTTAAAGACCATTGTCCTTTTCCGAATGCAACCAGAAGCTTCCTTGGTTTGCAACAATTGTAAATCAATATTCTCACAGTGTTCATTTTATTTCCGCGGGTGCCAAGTTAGAGCTGACAAAATTGTCCTTTATCACATATCCGACCTTGGCCACGTCCGACAGAATGATGACAGCACATCAGTTTTTTGCTTTGTGAATGCAGCTTTGATGAACACTTTTTTCAGAATGGGCTTCTCGTGACTTGTGCAGAAGTAAAATTCAGCTTTAGTAAACTCGAGCAAACTAGGCCCAAAAGCAGGCAACTTATGCTTTCTAGTATAAAACAAACACAAGAAAAGTATTAATGTAAGAAATAATGTTGATTCTGTATCCACCCTAAGTTTACTAATTAATTAACCCTCCCGATTAGTCTAATGTTACCTAGCAAATGCAAACATATAAAGCAGCGTTTATATCTACCAGTCTTCATTAATCCATAAGACTTATGTGCACCTAGGATAGTAGAAATGACATCACATAGACAAGGAAAAGCAAAATAAGCACATGCCTCTTTTAGATTTGCAGCAGTTAGTAATGACAAAAAACGAAAACGACAAATTATTTTTATTATTTTGCACGAATAAAAGATGCAACATTTATGCACGTTTATGAGCACACATGTTAGTTCCCCCATGTGTAAAGTTTAATCTAGGTTGTATTAATACAATACATCACAAATCATTAATATTATTATTCATGTTATGGAAATGTGACTTTGCGAGTTTAAACAAAATTTTGTTTTCTATCTCGCTCCATCAACTCCCTCATCTGGTGATTAACAAATCACCACACCAACACCCAAAATTTTGAAATTTTAAATTTCCGAGAAATTGATTCAAATTCATTTGTATCAGTAATCCTAAAAATCTGTTTCTGCATAATCTTTGGAATTAGCATAACGCTCTCTATGTAACTCCTGTAATTCAATCTCCCTTTCTTCTTCTTTTCTAAGTTTATAGATTCTTTTCTTTTCTTTCAACTGCTTCTTTCTCTTATGCAACAAACAACCTATTTTTGTCAAAATAAAAATGAATACTATTATAATCAAAGGTGCCAAAATCTTACCAAGAATTGAACTACCAATATCATGAAACCAATTTTTAATAGCTTGGAATCTTTTTGAAAGTTTCCCTGTAAAATCATCTTCTTCTAAAGGAATTATCTCAGAATGCATTTGTGTAATGTTTTTAATGTACAACTCAATATTCTTACTTTCATCAGGTATATATGTGCAACAATGTTGTACATGTAAAATGCCACAGACTCCTCCCTCTTTTGCTAAGAGTATGTCTAAAGCAAGACGATCTTGAATCACCATAGATCTGATTGCAACTACTTCAACATTTACTAATTGAAATCCATCAGCTGTGTCTGTTGACAATCTGTCAACAATTGTGGACAATTTTCTAATTCTCCCTGCATTTAGGGTTATACCAACAAAAGGTATTACTGCTTGAAAAATATCTCCCAGAACTTCTGTAAAAGTTTCTCTTTTGACTCTATTTACATAATTATGAATTTTGAACAATCCTTCTGAATCTCTATCAACATGAAACACTTTAGGAAAAACAATTCCCACATAACAAGTTCCATACCAATGGTCTGGAAGGTTGTAGTAGGCTTTGTCACCACAAACAAAATAAATCCCAGGGAAGATTGGATCTTTTCCACCTTTGAATCCCCAACCTCCCAATATCTGATAAGTATCTTCACAGTTACTTGCACCTACAAAATAATTATCAAAAAGTGTATTATCTCTTCTAATGCAAAGCTTTCCACTAATTGGTTTATCAATGTGAATTGCAACATTTTCAAGTATTTTGCCATTTAATTTCTCATCCTCTTTTTGCCAGAATTTTGACTTAGTCTGCTTGACTAATTCATTTCTTTTGTAAATTGCTCTTCTCTCTTCAACCATATTCAAAAATTTCTTTCCCTCAGCACTTAATTTGCAGGTTAGATTATTCTTGTAAGCATACTCGTAAGTAAGTTCGTTAGTAACAAGGAAAAATTCTCTCATTTGTTTTGCTTTCTTGTGCTTATTTAAAGCACCATCAATCTTTATATTTGCAAAAATCTCGTCAAAATCTGAATAGTAATATTCTAAGCGTCCAGTTTGATAAAATAAGCTAGTTAACACACTACATGTTACACCATATGTGAGAGGAAGCATATTGTATGTCACTCCCTCCGAAACAGAAGCAGGTAACTTGACACAGACATAGCAGTCTTTTGCATCCATTACCTTGACATATTCACTCAAAAGCTTCGTGAATGTATTACTTGAAAAATCACTAATAGATTTATCTTGATGAAAGTTAGGTTGATGATCAATAACTTTAGCAGATGCACTATGTTTAGTTTGACTAACCAAAGCTTTGCTTGTCATATTAACTTTGTGTAATTCTCTATTCATCTCTAATGGGATGATCACAGCTAAAACTAACCAGAGCAGAATTAAAATGAGCAGACACACCAGAGTCATCTTACAGCATCTCTTAAAAACAGAACACTTTGAAGTGTTCTCCTTAATATAAGGCATTTTTGGTTAGTTTTAGTTTTGCCACAAAATTAAAAACAAAATTAATGTTAAAAATTCTAAGACTTAAACTATTTATACCCCCCTTTTAAAATAATTTTATTTTTAAAACCCTAAACAAGTTTTCTTCGACCTTATGTCATACATAAGATTTCTTCAACTAAACAGTTTTTCTTCGACCTTATGTCAGCTAACAAAATTTCTTCAGCCTTTTGCCAAATTAAATTTTCTGTACTTCAATCATTGTCACTAATTTCCTCTATTTCGTTTTCTTCTTCACTACTACCATAAATGTCAATAACGGGTGGAATTACTAAATAAGTCCACTCAGGAGACTTGTATTTCTGGTTTGGTCTCACTATTCTTTTTCCTTTTCTCGACACCACTTCAATTTTCCTTCCAACTCCCACTTCCTTTCCAGGACTCTTTTGACTACTGATTTCTTCAACTTGCTCTTTAGGTTTCTTGATCAATCTAACTCTCAATCTTCCACCAGGCCAATAGTCTGCTTTTCTCACGTATTTCTTCTTTGGTTCAGAAGCATTTGATTCTGACTTCCAAGCCCTTTTCTTTCTGTTTTCACTTGCACCATCCACGTCACTTTCTTCAGTTTCGTAGTCTGAAATTTCAATTGACTCAGGAACTTCTCTATTTGGCAGTTTTACTCCTTCAGGAACACTTCTCTGATTTCCAATACTGGTACTTGGTAATTCGTCTTCTTTTTCTTCTTCAATTACCTCCAACTTCCCAGAATTTGGATTTCTGTTCCTTACTTCAGAGCTTGTTTTCTGCTTTTCGATACTCTCCTGGTCTGAAACTTCTTTTTGTTTCGCTTCTCTGTCTTCAATAGAAATAACTGAATCTTCAGTTATCTTTCCTTTTAACAGATTCTCTTCACCTTCAGAATCGATTTCAATAATTTCCAAGTCTTTTCTTGTTGAATTTTCATTCACAGATACAGGTTCCAGATGTCGACCTTCTTGTCGATTTTCAGGATCTGGATTTATTTCACCTTCTGCTTCAGAATCAGAATCATCTGTAGTATCACTTTCAACATCTGAACTCTCAGGAGTTGGTACTGGAATAGTATGACTAGGATGAATCCAACGTTTCAATCCTTTGCATTTTACAGCATTAGTAGTAATCAAAATTATTTGCCTAGGCTTCTGCCATCTAGGAGCCAGACAATTTCTTCTCCGATGTACTTTCGTTCTGACCCAGTCACCAGGTCTCAGGTCATGTGTCAAAACTTTCTCATTTGATTGTGCTTCAGTTCCCACCTGATTAGACACAGAAGTCACTATATCAGATAACCTTTTACAGTAATCCAAAATAGCACTGTCATTTATGCTCAACAGTTTACCTACAGGTATAAAAGCTTGCCTCATAACTCTTCCCATTAAAATTTCATGAGGACTCAAACCTGTCTTTTTATCTGGTGTACTTCTTAATGACATCAAAACAAGTGGAAGAGCATCTGTCCACTTTACACCTGTTTCAAGACACATTTTTCCAATTCTGTTTTTAATCGTTCCATTAATCTGTTCAACTACCCCAGATGCCTCTGGTCTGTATGCACAGTGTATTTTCTGCTCAATGCTCAAAGCTTCACAAATTAATTTCATTAGTTTGTTATCGAAATGGCTTCCTCCATCACTCTCAATAGTGACTGGAAAACCGTACCTTGGGATAATTTCTCTGAGCAGTAGTTTTGCTACTGTAATTGAATCACAATGTCTTGTAGGAAATGCTTCTACCCATCTTGAAAATAAACAAACGATTACAAGAACATATTTCAAGCAATTGTGTAAGGGCATTTCAATGAAATCCATCTGTAACCTGGTAAAAGGACCACCCTCTCGACCAATTATTCCTGTCCCCACCAATGACTTTCTGTTTGGATTCATTTGTTGGCAAGACAAACACCTTTGACAAAAAGATTCTGCAATTGTTCTGAATTTTGTATTGAACCAAGTTTCTCTGAAAAGTCTGATCATAGAATCTCTTCCAAGATGTGCTGGACCATGATATAATCTGGCCATATCTGCAATTAAACAATTTGGTAAGACTATTCTGCCATCTTTGTAAACCCACACTCCATCTTCTTCACGTGGTCTACAATCTGATCTTAACCACAGATCTTTTTCCTCATCATCTGCTTCATTTTGTAATTCTCTAATCTCATTCCATGTTTCTACAACTGTTGTTAGCATAAATGAATTTGAATCAGTTTCTTTACTTCTTTCCCGATTGTATGAATAACCTTTTCTTGCGCAGT
Source organism: Lissotriton helveticus (assembly GCF_964261635.1). Classification (NCBI taxonomy): domain Eukaryota; kingdom Metazoa; phylum Chordata; class Amphibia; order Caudata; family Salamandridae; genus Lissotriton; species Lissotriton helveticus. Next base: position 912,722,583 of record NC_136069.1, read on the forward strand.
ATTTTGCCGTTTCATCTGCAAATGCATTGCCTTTTGAAATATAATCAACTCCTTTAGTGTGCGCTGCACACTTGACAATTGCGATTTCTTTCGGCAATTGTATTGCTTCAATTAATCTCCTTATGAAAACTGCATTTTTAATCGGAGATCCTGCTGATGTCATATAGCCTCTCTGAGACCAGAGTTGTCCATAATCATGTACAACTCCATACCCATACTGACTATCAGTAATGATGGTAACTCTTATATCCTTTGATACTTCACAAGCACGAATTAAAGCAATTAATTCAGCCACTTGTGCTGAACGGACTCCTTCAAGACATGATGCTTCTTCAACTTCTTTAACTGTACAGACTGAATATGAGGCTTTCAAGACACCTCCTTCTGATCTCAAACATGAGCCATCTACAAAGTAGACAAAATCTGATTCAGATAGAGGTCTATCTTTGATATCATGTCTTGGTTTCGTGCAGAATTCCATAACATCCAAACATTCATGTTCTGTTTCGATGTTATCAATGATTTCAGAATCAGGCAGTAATGTAGAAGGATTCAGATTCAAACATCTTGAAATCGAAACATTATCTGCTCCTAGTATAATTTTCTCATACTTTGTCAATCTGCTGCTTGTCAGATGCTGAGTTTTACCTCTTGTCAGCAAGATTTCAACTGAATGAGGCACAAAAACTTTTACAGGAAATCCCATGATGATTCCTTCACTTTGTTCAAGACTAACACTTGTAGCTGCAACTGCTTTTAAACAACCTGGTAATGCTTTTGCAATGGGATCTAGAACTGCAGAGAAGTATGCAATAGGTTTCTTTAAATTCCCATGTCTCTGAATTAATACAGACAATGCACATCCTTCTCTCTCGCTGCAATACAGTTCAAAATCTTTCTCATAATTCGGCATACCTAAAGCAGGAGCTTGGCATAAGCTCTTTTTCAAATTCTCAAAAGATTCCATCTCAATTTCATTGAGAATAATTGGATCTTTTACATCAGACTTTGTCAGTCTTTGTAGTGGTTTTGCAATTACTGAAAATCCACTTATCCATTGTCGACAGTAACCAACCATTCCTAAGAACATTCTGACCTGTCTTTGTGTTCTTGGAGGTTGCATTGCTTGAATCATTTTAATTCTCTCAATTGTTACTTGTCTTTTTCCCTTTGCAATTCTGTGACCAAGGTATTTCACTTCTTGTTTGCAAAATTGTAATTTTGCTGGAGACACTTTATGTCCCTCTTCTGCAAGGCGATTTAACAGTATTATTGTGTCTGTCACACAATTTTCTCTTGTCTTTGCAGCTATCAACAAATCGTCAATATACTGCACCAACGTAGACCTACCTGGTAAGTCCAAGTTTTCCAAAGATCTTTTTAACAACTCGTTAAAGATTGAAGGACTTTCTGTATAGCCCTGTGGGATTCTTGACCATCCGAGGGTCTTACCTTGGAATCTAAAAGCAAAGATTTCATAACTGTCTGGATGTAAGGGAACAGTAAAGAATGCATTGCAAAGATCTATGACAGTGTACCATTCAGCATCATGTGGAATCTGGTACAGAATTACTGCTGGATTTGGAACCACAGGACAACATGGAACAACGATTTGATTAACCTTTCTCAAATCTTGTACGATTCTAAATGCTCCATTTGACTTTTTAACTCCCATAATTGGTGAATTACAAGGACTACTTTCCATTTCTTTTAATACACCTTGTTTGATTAATTTTTCAATTATAGGTGTAATACCTTCAATTGTTTCTGCTTTCATTTTATACTGTGGAATGTTAGGAAATTCTATTCCCTGTTTCAATGTAATTTTTACTGGATCTACGTTTTTCATCAGACCCATCTCGTTCCCAGTAAAATCCCATATATCAGGTTTCACTGTTTCTTTGAGCTCTTCAGGCAAATCTTTTTCTTCAAATGCAGGAAACAATTTTGTTTCTTCTGCTTCCATCATCATCATTGTCATTCTATATAGACCATCTTCCTCCATTGTTTGTAACTCAACTCCATCAGGAGAACAATATATTCTGCAATTCATTTTACACAGAATATCTCTGCCTAGTAAATTTACTGGACTACTATTACAAACCACAAATCTGTGTTTGTCTCTATAATTTCCAATTTCAACTGGAACTGGATCAGTTAAATCAGTTTTAATTTGTTGATTGCTTACTCCAACAACTTGGATGGTATCCCCAGAGAGAGGTAGGTTTTCAATTTCCACTGATCTAACAGTAGAACGGGTAGCACCAGTGTCCACTAGAAAAGTGATGTCTACATCGTTAACTTTCCCGTTTACAAATGGACCGGACTGGTCAACCTCAAGAGTGGCTCCAACAACACACTCTTCCTCCTCTCTCGGGCACCGTCAGCAATAATCATCAGAATCACTGTCTTGGCTTTCTGTTAACAAAAATTGTTGTGAAGCATTTTGCATTTGCACCCTTTGATGCTTTTGCTGTTTTTGCGGTCTTATTACCTGTTCATTTCCCTGAAATCCCACATTTGGATTATATTTTTGAATTCCCCCACAATTCGGAAATGGTGGTTGTGGCAATTGGTCCTGGCAATTATTCACCTGTTGTTGTTGCTGTCGCTGAATGTTTAACTCGTTTAACCCCTGTTGTATCTGTAGCTGTTGCTGCAGGTCAACACCATTCTGCATCTGTGGATTTAATAAGGGATTCTTTAAGTTTCTAGGAGGTTTAGGACACTCGTCTTTCCAATGTCCAATTTCGCCACAATTAAAACAAGGTAATCTTTGTTTCAACTCCTCAATCTTTGGGCTAAATTTTCTTGGAAAAATATTACCTTTAAGCTTTCCTTGTATCTGGTTCGTATTTCCAGTTTGAACAAAATTTGTGTTCTTATTACCCATGCTGGCAATTTGTTGCTCAGCTACTTTTACCTGAGCCCACATGGCTTTCTCTTTGAGCTTCTTTTGTCTCACCTCTAACTCATCACTGCAATACTTAGCTTTTCTCAGAATATCGTCCACAGAAAGTGATTGCCATCCTACAATGCTATTCCTGATCATATCTGCAATTTCAGGTTTTAGTCCATAAACAAATCTATAGATAAAATGACTCATGTCCTTTTCATCTAATTTTTCATAGCCACTGTATTGTTTAAAAATTAACAGTAACCTCTCATAAAAGGAATGAACTGATTCTTTTGTTTCCTGATTTGTCCTTTCTATTTTAACCCAATCAACTTCTTTGGGTGGAATTTTGTTTTTCATCCAAACGATCACTTTTTCGTAAAAATCCATTACAAGAGGATTTGGGGCACCTGTTTCTTTGATTCGTTCAGGTTCTGTTTTTGGCCAACTTATTGATATTTTACATTCTGTCCAAAGATCTGATGGTACGACAATGTCGAAAAATCCATCTAAATCAATCCACAGAACTTTTGACACTTTGATAAATCTATCCACTTGTCTATACCATTCTACTGGTTTTTCTCTCAATTTTGGAAAATCATTTGTGAATAGCAGTATGTCCTGTCTTGACCAAGGGACATGAACATATCCTCCACCTGCAATCTCTCTCATTGGAAATTGTTTTGACAATTTTTCCAATCTTTCATCTTCCTTCTTTTTCGTCCATTTTACTCTCCATTTATTGAGTTCTCCCAGCTTTTTGATGTAAACAATCAAATCTTTTATATGCACTATTCTTCCCATTGAGTTCAAACTCTCAATGTCACTTTCCGAAAAGTCTAGTTTGTAATGTTTTGCAAAATTCTTTTGTTTACTCACATCGATTTCAAGTTCCGCTGCTAGATCTTCTAATTGATCATATTTATTTTTAGTTTTCCACTGAATACTTTTACAAATGAACAGTAGTTCATCATCTCGATAATAATTTAAACTATCTGGACCAATTGTTCCAATTATTAATTCTTCGATATTTGCTTTTAATTTAGCCACATCAAGTTTTGGAGTAGTTACCCTAACTTCAGGACTCCCTACATCTGAAATAGCACCCATTGGTGTTTTTGGAGATAAATCCTCATTAAAGGTTAAATCTGGCATTCTCGATCTCGAAGAGTTTATTTCGGATATGTCTGAGTAAAATTTTTCAGCAGCTTTTTGAATTTCTGCATTTAAAGGAATAGTTAACCCTGTTTTGTTTGATTCTCTTTGATCAAATACAGGCTGAACAGGACCAATCGTTACTGGAACTGTCACAGCTTCCATGCTTTTTGTCATTCGTTTAATTAATTCTTCTTTAGATTTATAATATTCAGCAGAATCAACAGCCTCAACGTTTCTTGTTTCCCTTGCATAGTCTTTTGGAGCTTCCCTTGCTCTTGGAGTCATTGCAAAATGTCTACCTTCATTTCGAACATTATCAAATTCTGGTCTTCTTGGAGTTTCAATAATTTCACAATTATTTGGATAAAGTTTAGGAGCTTCATTAATTGGAGGTGCACTCGGTGAAGTTTCAGTAGAAACCACCGGAGTAGACCATGATCTAGGAGGTCTCAAAGGTTGATTCTTTCTAGCTGTAGTGTATATTTCTTCCATAACTGCATCTTCAGATTCGCTTTCTATAGATTTCCCAGCAGGAGTACCCATGACCATTTCCTGAATTAAATACAATCCTTCACTCATGTTTCCCTGCCTCCACATTCGCAATCTGTCTTCATGAGTTTCTCTTCTCCAAGGTGGAGTTTTAGTAGGTCTTTTGATTCCACTAGCTTCTCTTTGTAACTGATACATCTCATCTTCCCACTCAACTAAAGCTTCAAATTGAGTTGGTCTCGGTTTTGGAATAAGAGCGTTCATTTTCTCTTGTAAATTTCTCAAGACTTTTACATTAAATGAACCATCATCAGGCCAAGTTAAAATACCGTCGTTCTTAGTATAACGTTTCCAGCTATCAAACCATAAAACAGTATGATATCCATATTCACCTTCCATGTACGCTGCAGGTGTTTTATACTTATGAAGTAATTTACCACCTCGCGTTTCGATTTTCTTGTCGGGTGAAAATAAATTTTTACGTTTCTGAAATAATGTTGGCTTTTTCTCAACATGTTTAAAATGATAACTCATTTTTAAAAGTTAAATTTAATTCGTAAAATCGTTCGTAAAAAATTTCCGGGATGTTCCGCAAAGCAACCAATCCGTGCGCGAAACACACCAACAAGCCAATGACAGTTGAGCTACGTCAGTTTCCTGCTCAACGAATAAAAATGGAGTTTTTCTGAAGGACCAATCAGCTTACAGGTCGTCAGAGACTCAAGAGCCAATCAGAGTATAGCTTGTGACGTAGGTCACCCAATCCTAGCGCGGCTCTGTGACGTATACAGCAGCTGCGGTTTCTCGCTTCTCACTCCTAGCGCTTACCCCTCCTTCACAAGATCTTTTCACAGCGCCATTTTAAGGACACTTTTCAGTGTAAATTAATTCTTTAACAATGACAATAAGGACTCATCTGTTCGTTTCACTATTTAGGATAGTTTACATACATTCAAGTATCCACACTTCGGAATAGTCGGCGCTATTCACACTAAGGATAATTTTCAATCGTCGGTAGAGTAACTCTTACCCCACCCTTCTAACACGTAAAATTATGAACTCGTTTTCCTCTGAACGCACCGCGAAGTGACAGTTCTAAGAGTTCCACTTGAACATAAATTACAAATCAAATTCGCACTTTCACACGGAAAATTCCCTAATTTCAAACACACATGAAATCCGTACAGGACTTTCACCTGTTTATAGAATTCATGCACCGTTAGCAAAATAACGACGTTATCCGTACAGGACTCTAACCTGTTTATAGATATAAAACATGTACCCCTACAGGACTCTAACCTGTTTATAGATAATCATGCACCGACGCTACTCTGCCCTTCACTCAAGCTCGGATATAACTAATACTTTTATCACAGTGAGTTTTATGGAAGGCGCTTTGTCCCTATTCTCATGCTGCTCTAATTTCTTAGAAAACCCTCACTTTACAAGATTCACACCTAGCCCTAACACTGTGCTGCGCGGCGACAACACTATGGTACACGGCGGTACCTCTTGTGATACTCGACGATATCACTGCAAACAGAACAGATGACTTGCGTGACTAATTTCTCGCCACACAATCTATACCGGTATAGCTTTCAGATAGCACGAAAAACAAACTCAACATGTGTTAAAACATCGATCCTATTTCCATACCATAACACTTTAGTAACCCTTAGCAACCAACTTTTTACCTTGGTTACCCTTAGCAACCATCAATTTCTGCTACCAGAGAATTGATCCAGCGGCCTATAGAAAATATATCATAAACAACGCTACCCAACTTCATAACCTATAAACAAAATTCTACACTAACTTATGGACCCATTTATAAACATGACATATTTTTGGGCCTACTGAATCAGGTGGTCAGATTAAACCTATATATATATTATTTACAAACTATATACAATTTTATACAATCTGCAGAAGGAATATTATCATTAGAATAAATCCTAACCATTTAAACGACCACCATTGGCGATGGGATCTAGCTAATAGTAACCTACACTTCTGAATAACCAAGACCAGCTTGTTTGTCAAAAGTAAGATTTAATTTACTAAATTATGGTATTTCAAAATGTAAATTTATTATTGTAATTTTATTAGCATTAAAGTAAACATGTTTGAAAAGCTTCATGAGAAAAACACATTTTAGTAAGAAATTCAAAGTTTAAATAAGAATTTAGCAGTTTAGCATTTCTAAAGCCTAAGTCCCTAGCTAAGCTAAATAAATGGGAAATAAAGTAAAGTTCTTTGAGGATTCTTACGTGCTCCACGCAAAGTCCAGCAGCACTTCACCCTCATCGGAAAGTCAGAAAGCAGCAGCCAGCCCATCCCTAAGGGCATGACTTTTTATACCTTTCTATGCTAACTAAACTAAGCGAAGGAAAGTTTTCAAAGATCCTCGAAGTCCCATTGGTTGAGAGTGACAAGTGACATGTCACCCATATTTCAAAAGTTCCATTAGGTCACGTTTCTTAAAGACCATTGTCCTTATCCGAATGCAACCAGAAGCTTCCTTGGTTTGCAACAATTGTAAATCAATATTCTCACAGTGTTCATTTTATTTCCGCGGGTGCCAAGTTAGAGCTGACAAAATTGTCCTTTATCACATATCCGACCTTGGCCACGTCCGACAGAATGATGACAGCACATCAGTTTTTTGCTTTGTGAATGCAGCTTTGATGAACACTTTTTTCAGAATGGGCTTCTCGTGACTTGTGCAGAAGTAAAATTCAGCTTTAGTAAACTCGAGCAAACTAGGCCCAAAAGCAGGCAACTTATGCTTTCTAGTATAAAACAAACACAAGAAAAGTATTAATGTAAGAAATAATGTTGATTCTGTATCCACCCTAAGTTTACTAATTAATTAACCCTCCCGATTAGTCTAATGTTACCTAGCAAATGCAAACATATAAAGCAGCGTTTATATCTACCAGTCTTCATTAATCCATAAGACTTATGTGCACCTAGAATAGTAGAAATGACATCACATAGACAAGGAAAAGCAAAATAAGCACATGCCTCTTTTAGATTTGCAGCAGTTAGTAATGACAAAAAACGAAAACGACAAATTATTTTTATTATTTTGCACGAATAAAAGATGCAACATTTATGCACGTTTATGAGCACACATGTTAGTTCCCCCATGTGTAAAGTTTAATCTAGGTTGTATTAATACAATACATCACAAATCATTAATATTATTATTCATGTTATGGAAATGTGACTTTGCGAGTTTAAACAAAATTTTGTTTTCTATCTCGCTCCATCAGTAACTTCATGTGCACTAGCTCATTGTGTGTAGTAGTTAGTTCAACTTGCTGTGGTGAACCTTAGCCAACTGGAGAAATCAAACACAACAATCTGACTAAGATTATTAACACCATTACCAATGAAAATACTCTTCAAGTTGCGCAGCAATTTCATCTGCAAGTTACCATCTTTCTACTAAACAAAAATGAATGAGACCGGAAAAAGTCAATTTCTAAAAAAGTACAAAATCGGGAATCAAGCTTCTATTATTGTGTTCATAGAATTCAATAAATACTATGTTCAGCTGGATACCTAAGGTCAAAAAACAAATCAACTTCTTGTGTGTTTCAAAATTCCAGTTCACAATTTCATCAAAACATATATTCTTTTGTATTGAGTTCAGGGTGGTTCTTCAGATTTCTCCTAAAGTTTCATTTATTCGGAATTGCGAAGAGGACCACATAAGATTCCTGCTCATAAATGAACTTGCAGTAATTTGTCAAATTATCGACTCTCACATCTGATTAGCCATCTGCATCAACTGATGCTAAATAAGCCATTCAGGTGATATGTAATTTCTATTCAGAATTCTCTCTCTTTTCAGTCTTTTGGCTATTAGGTGATTCACTCTCATGGTTTTCGATGTCTGTTTCAATTTTCTCTGGGTTTTTTTCTGATCGACTGTGACTTGTGTCTTCTGGTGCAGCCTTTTGCTTTTTCACACAGATTCAGGACAAGTAACTTGAATGTACCTCTCATCTTCAAAGTCTCTTGTGAATACTGCTGAATGTTCTTCATTTACAACTGGATTTGTGCCTTCATCAGCAACATGACTCACTGTGAACTGTTTTCCCTTGGGAGTTTTTGAAACTCTAATTTTTAGAAACACTTTCTCACGAGCTGGATGCTGTTTCTTGTTTGTGATATTGCAACATTTCTTCTCAGTTTAGATTTTTGTTTTCTTCAAATAGAAGTGTGGAACTCTCTGAAACCGCTTCAGCTTCTTCTCCTCCTGTAGATACACTCCGCAAACTTGAGCTTGACACTGTAAACCAGTGGTTGTTCTCCCCACATCTTCATCTGCAATCTTCACTCTCTTTGTGTGAACTGCATGGATCCACTGTGTTATTCTAGCACACTTCACAGCAGTGTTAGTTAGGAGAATCCCTTGATGGAGCCTTTGCCAACCTAGTTCAGAGCAATTTTTGCGAATGTGAGTCTTCGCCAGTAACCAGTCACCAGGTTGCCCTGTGTAGCATGGACTTCTTTTGACAACATTGTTGCCACATCCACCTGAGGAGAGAGATTGCAAACCTTTAAAGTAATCCAATACAGTGTCATCAGTTATTGATACAAATACTGTTGAAGAAATACACTGGGGTGGCATGGTGAGCAAAAGAACAAGATCTTTTAACTGGGGGTGAATGTTTAATTTGTTCTGCATTCAATCCATCATTTGGGTGTCTTTTGCTTTCTCACCGTACGTTCGCCGGGTATGCCCATACTTGGGGCCTAGGCTCACTGTGCCACTTGATTCAAGCTAGCCTGGCTGATGAGGGGTGATACCCGGAAACCAGTTCCAGGATGCTTGTTTCTGGTCCAGGGAGTACCTGGCTTGGCAGTTCGGGCTGGATTGTTCCCATGAGAAGCGGGTTCAAGCCTGATTTGCATATGGCTGGGTCTAAACAGGGGTAGCATGGCATGGTGAGCGAAAGAACAATGGATTTAACCCAGATCTCTTGAATGAGGGTGACGTTTGATTTGTTCCGCATTACGTCCATTTGTGTGTCTTTTGCTGAAGGAATACACAGCATTCTCATCGTCCTCCCCATCAAAACTTTGTGTGGTGAGAGACCAGTATGTTTGCTTGTATTGCTTCATATGCTCATCCGCACAAGTCAAAGTCCATCTAGTCATTTTAAAGCCATTGAGGCACACATTTAGGCTAATTTGTATTTTATTGTTCCATTTATCTTTTCCACCACCCCTGATGCTTCTGATCTGTAGCTGCAGTGGCACATTTGGTGAATTTGCAAATCTGTAAATAATGGCTTTCGAATTTCATTTTTAAAGTTGGCACCTTTTTTGTAGGTTTTGCCTGGCGAAAAGATGCGCTCTGCGCATCTTTTTCGCGCAGGCGAAATCCTGATGAGATCTGTAGTGTGGCTTTGGGTCGGCCCTCGTCATTCATTGGCTGGCTCCATAAATGGAGCCTAGCCATTGGACGAGGGGCCTGTCCGTCAATGCCGGACCAGATTCGGGGGCGTTCCCGAGATTCTTTGGCTTTTGCCGACGTCACGCGACGTCAGCCGAAAGCCGGGAACGCCCCCGAATCTGGTCCGGCATTGCCGGCACCAGTGACTATCCTGCTCCTGATTGGTGAAGCTGCGTGGACGTCACTGCTGGTCCACGAGGGAGCCCACTCCTCGGGAAACTTCGCCGCCCGCCTGCCTGAGCTAGAGACGGGCCGCCGCGCTGCCCGCGGCGACCCGGAAGTGACCGGCCGGCCGGCCAATCCTAGCGCGGCCGGCCGGAAGTGCCCGCCCCCCGCAGCCCGGGGGAAGAAGGAAGACGGCAAGAAGTATGGCGGCGCCCGCGGGGCTCCCGTGGCCTGGAGGGAGCCCCGGGAGATGCGGAGGACGTTGCCGGTCTCCCATGCCAAAGAGGGAGACCGGAGAAGTGCCAGCGAGATTGCCGCCGTCGATGTTGCCGGTCTCCCATGCCGAAAAGGGAGACCGGAGAAGTGCCGCCGTCGCAAGGTGCAGGTGAGTCTATCTGCTTGCACAGGAGGAGCCCCGGGGAAAAGAGAACGTCCCTCCGCGGCCCCGGAGAGTCCCGAGGAGCGGGAGCTCTCGTCCAGCAGCCGCCGGACCCGGTGAGTGCCTGCAAGGGGAGAGGGGCGTCGGGACACATTGTCGGTGTCCGCCCCTCCCCCCGTAGTAGAAGTCACCATGTCCCCTGCGCCTCTGTCCCGTGCAGCCCCGTGCAGCCCCGTGCCCCTCCTCCTTCCCTCGTGTCGGGTCTCCTTCTCCGTGGGTCTCAGCCGTCTGGCAAGAAGCTGCAATATGCTGGATTTACATTCAAATTTTACGCAATAAGTGTTCTACTGCACATGACTGAGTGCGTATTTTTCTGGATCGTTTGAGCCCAGAGCTGCGTTTGAGATATGAATCTCCTAGCCACTATATGGATCTATACACACATATATATAATGCATACACTTTTTTTCTTCATTTTCATGGTAAAGGCATATGTGCTGTAAAATAGTCTGGTAAAGGCATATGCATTGTAACGGATGTGTGATAAAGGTATTACAGGGTAACGGCCGTAGTGTAAAGGCAGTTTCTCTTAAGCAACAGCTTTTTTTCATGAGCAGGAACACCATACATCGCCAGTCGGAATTTACTTTGAGGACCCTACAAACGCTCTTTACTCTAATGTGTCCCTGTTGCCTGCTTGTGCCCCTGTTGCCTGCTTGTGCCTCCGTGTGCCCCTGTTGCCTGCTTGTGCCTCCGTGTGCCCCTGTTGCCTGCTTGTGCCCCTGTTGCCTGCTTGTGCTGTGTGGGTGTGTGTGGAAGGCTCTGTGTGGGTGTGTGTGGAGGGCTCTGTGTGGCTGTGTGTGTGGGAAGCTTTGTGTGGCTGTGTGTGTGGGAAGCTTTGTGTGGCTGTGTGTGTGGGAAGCTTTGTGTGGCTGTGTGTGTGGGAAGCTTTGTGTGGGTGTGTGTGTGGGGGGGCTCTGTGTGTCATTTGCGAGAGATAAAGCTAGTGGCATTGTAAATGACAATGCCATTTATTTATGTTAAAAAAACATAAATAAAAATAATGTCAAGAGCAATGCCAATAGCTCTAACTTTAACAAAGGCAAAACCATTGCATTGTAAATGCTTGTTCAATAAAGGTCGGCATGCCAAATCGTGGTATTAATTCTATCAATATTAGTTTTGGCCACAGTCACGCTGTCGCATCTCCTAGTTGGATTTACCCCCTTTGGAAAATAAGCAAACAATCACTAAACTACATCTAAGCCCTTTACAAACAGGCATTTCAACATAATCTGCTTGAAGCCCAATGAAACGTCCCTTAGATTTGCCTCTGTGACTTATGGTCAATAATGTTAGTTTTCCTTGATGCATTATCTGACAACTAATGCATCTTAGACATAGATCTTCAGCTATAGCTCCAATGTGACTATTATGCCAGTGCCTCTTTAAATTCCTTACCATACTATGTCTTCCTACACGAGTCTGTCCGTGTATCAATTTTGTCATAGTTAGCAACACTGAAACAGGAAGTACATACTGGAGTTCCAGAGTTATCCAAATGCCATTATAGTCTTTCTTACAACTATTTGTTTCCCACCTTTTCCTCCTGTAATTTCTCATGGAGCGAAGTGTTGTCTGCACTGGAGTTAACAAAAAACAATTACAATGATATGTTTCAGATTTACAGTGTTTTTTTTTTTTATTTGATTGTTACAGTTCAAGAGCACAATATCTCCCACACTGCCATGGCTCTGGTCCCTCATTTACACCTCGTCTCAGGCTTGGATGGAATCAGATGCAACAATATATATATATATATATATTTTTTTTTCCACAGAGTTTTATATAGCTGGAACTTGACCCGAATCGGGTATCAGAACGCTGTACATAGCACCAGTTGCATTACATGAGGACACATTAATTTTTGTTAGGCAAGGGGAGATTAAGCGATTTGCCCAGAATCACAGTATGTTCAGTGTCATTGCCGAGGCTCGAACTCACTTCCCCAGATTCGGGGTCGACCGCCCTAGCCATTAGGCCAAATCCTCTCCCCAATACCTGTGACAATGGGGGACAGAATGAAGCTGGCGTCTTGAGTCTCTAACCCAACCCTTCCTGTGATCCTCTGACCTCACAGAGCAGGCAGGTGATTTTTAGCTGGTTTGCACTCTATGCTTTCAGCTCACAGCCTCTCTCCTGTTCCCCTCGGAGTCGGTATGTTGTAGTTGCTGGGGTTCAGGGGGCAGAGAGCTGCAAACTCCCAGTCTTTAGTGCCCGGGGAGGCCTCCCACCACAGGGCTTGGCACTAGAGGCCACAACTTCCTCTTCCTGCTACAGCCTTTGCTTAAGGACAACACAGTGCTGGGAGGGCCCCCAATGGAAGCTACTGAGTTAGGATCACTACCACCCCATATGAGGTAAGTAGGAAAAGAGAACAAGGAAGTCTGGCAATGAGTGTACATGTCCCTGTAAGTTTGCAGGGCTAGCGGTCTGATGGTGACATTGGCATGTTGTTTTCATTTGGTAATCCCAGATGTAAGTGGTTGCTCCTTAATATGTTGCGGGCATTCTCAATATTTTTACTATCTTGGTGTCATGATGACCCACCCCATCCTTCACAGTGTTGGCGTTCTTGGTGACATTTTGGCTGTCTTGCCATCTTTAGTGGCTCGTCCTTGACATAGTAGGTTTCCTGATGACATGCTGACTATCCCTTGTGTAATAGTGGCCCATTCTTGATATTTTGTGGCATTACTGACAACATTCTTTTATAAACACTGGCATCAATGTTCCACCCTCTGGATAAAAGTGGGCAAGTGGGCATTCTTGACATAATTGTGGCTATCCATTGTTTTATGATGCCACTTGCACATTGAACCTATCCTCGACTTATTGCGGCCAGTGTTTACATAATTCTGGCTAATCCTGGCAAAGTGACGGTCAGAATCCCTGCCATTTGAAGGACATCCTTGCTATTTGATGATGATAAATGAGCATTAAAGGAATAACCATATGACAGTAGTGCATAGCAATTTTTAGTGTCAATGACAAGCTGATGTTTGCACATTAAACATATTTTTACTAAAAAACTAAAATATATATTATATGTCATGTTATACTGCTTTATGAACATGACAGGATTTTCTTTTGGTGAACTAAGCTTATTCACCTCAAATGAAATGTGTGCATTTCATAGTGAAAGATCTGCAATTTCAGAAACTGGAAGGCTGACGTTTCAGGCGGAAGGACTTCATTTAAAATTTATTTTAAAGCTCATATTTGAGGGATAATATATGCTGAGTTCAGAAGACTTATTGTTGATGTTGGTTATTTGGTACCCGATGGTAATTTCTGCTGTGGTTTTTATCTCATGACTTCTGTACGGAACTTTTATTACCTATTGTGTTAAAGCATTATCACTACTGCTTGGGCCAAGCATGTAAGACTGGTTTAACCCATTGGTTGCTTTTTGTTTTTGTAACCTCTATGTAATTGCGGAGTTACGTTGCTCTGTGCACATGCACAGTTTTTCTGGTCTCGCCTACGCAGCACGCATGCGCTGCATAGGAGGACCTTTAGCCATCGCTCTGGTAATTTTCAAGCACACACTTGTGCTTGTGGCGGCATCCACCTTGCGGGAGCGAGCAGGGGCGCGCCACAAGCACGAGTGCAGTGCTTGAAAATGAGAAGACGGTGCTAGCCCGCAAGCACCACTCCCGGGCTCATCTCCCGCTCACGCGCATTCCTTATATGTTTGGTGGGAGCGGTTGCCAAAGGAGCGATAGTTCTGTTATTGCAAAGGCGGCCCTTAGAGCCCTTCTCTCCTCATTAACGCAGTTTATAGATGCCCTATCGTGGGCTGCCAAGGACAAATACAGCCGGACCGGAGTGCGCTTTTCTATTTACTCTGGATGGACGCATTGGGATATGCTGCTATCTTTAAACACTCAGGGTCATTTTATCCTGTTTGCATTCCTTCCATTCCCGCTTCACCCCTGACCAGTTCACGCCTGTCGTCCCTTCTCTTATGTGATATCCCACAGCGGTGGTGGGGTTGCAATGCCTCTGCCATCTCGGTGCTGGTGCTGTGGCTGTAAAGCCAGCATGCTGCTGTTGTGTGCATTAGGTAACAGCAGCGGGTAAGTGACATCTCTTGGGTGGCGCCTGGCAGTGCTACTCCCCAAACTTGAAAGGTACTTGTTCAGAAAATAAAACATCAGCAAAACAAAAATCTGTTTTCTTGTAAAACACCATTAAGCGAACACAAAATGTAAAACTGCAGCACTGCCTTTCCCCTGCTTTACACACAGCACTGATTTGATCAGAAGTTGCAAACAAACCACGAGTAGATTAAGAAGTGACAGAAAAGGTGAATCTTCACAGTATATGAAACTGAAAAAGACAGTAAATCAACATATCCACAAGAAACAAACGGGGCATATCACTGCCACGGCATACCCTTAAATGTGAATGCCGGCAGCAGACCGTGAGAGCAAATGTGCTGTTCTTAGTTGAGGTGTGAACTTTTGCCTGCGATCATTGCCAAATGATTGCAGGCACAAAAAATGCATAAAAATGCATAATTTTTAAAAACGATGTCAAAATTAAACCGATATGGATCCATACAATATTAGAACCTGAACACAATGCTGCTGCACTTTATAACCACTGTAAACAATAGCTATGACTATTAACCAATTTAATTCTACTCAATGGTACTTCATATACCAAACATGGAATGAGGAGTATGTCATGCTAAGATTCTAACTGGTCATCTCCAATCAGAACACTTGTCAGCGAAAGTGATAAAATCACCGAGCCACTCTTCACAGTAACACGTTGTCAGAAGAAGACTGCATTTTAGGGTAAAATAGTGTACAAATGGGCACATTGCAGAGGGCTGTGGGGGCAACCAGCAAATCTTAGGTGGTTATATTAGTAAGATACCACCGATGGTTAATGCACCTGCTGCGAAGATTTATAAGTGCAACAAGGAGCCTTGGGGCATAATAATGAGCAGTTAGCTTATGGGGTTAAGGAACCTACTGTAGAGCTCTGTGTTTCCATCAAACAAGTCTCACAGTAGACAATAGTAAGATAGCTCAAATGTGCAATGAACTGCTGTGGAGAGCAGTGCATTACCTACTATCCACAGGTGTGTCTTTGTGCACAGCACCACATGTATCCTGCAGGCCACGGGTTTGTGTACAAAGGCAGCTCTCTAGGTTAAAATACTTAATGCCAAAACCCTTGTGTACGCTGCTGGTCATAAATTCTAATCCTGGTAAAAACAGCTGCGTCGATTATGTACTCTAAAACTAGCTGCAACATTTAACCAGGGCTTTAAGTGGGGGGGGTCTGAGCCCCCCAGTTTTTCTGGGGGCCTCAAAAGGGGGCTCTATTTTCAGGCCTCAAAGGTAGGGTGACCAGACGTCCCGGTTTTTGTTTGGTGTTACTAGTGTGGGTTACATATCTTGATAGTGAAATACTGCCAATTTCGTTTTTCACTATTGAAAGGCTCTCTTGCCCACAGGATAACATGGGGAATGCTGTGCAACATGTTTACCTGCATATCTTCCCATAACGGCAAGTTAGACATATGGAATCTGGTATCCCTGAACTCAGAATTTAATAACACATCCTTTAGTGAAGATAGTTTTTTAAATTCTAAGTTTGGAAATAGCACTTTTAGAAAGTGGCTATTTTCCTGTTCAACCTTTCTGTGTGCCTCTGCCTGGTTGTGCATTGACTGTCTGGTTTGTGAGTGACAGGGGCTGGGGTGGCTCCAGGAGGCTGGATGAGCCAGCATAAGGCTGAATAGACCCATCTGCATGTACTCTACATGCAGATGTGTGCACTCTGCCAGTGCACCGCTTCTTCCTTTGTGAGTGTGGGCCAGGGCCATCAGACGCACCGCAGGAGGTGGAGCAGGCATTGTGGCAGGCAGGCAAAATTGAGACCCAGGTGCTACTCCTCCCACCACTCTGGTGTGCTGTGAGTTGGCTGGCAAAAGGTAGAAGGTCTGCTGAAGAAAATTGTTGTGAGAAACCCCAGCAAAATATACACAGTGAATATCTTCAAGGGTTTTGGGAAACCCTGCAATAGATTTCTAAGTAATGTAAATAATTTTTACATGTTTTAAAGTGTTTAGTATTTTATGGCTTATACTTAATAAATATACCTTTTTGCCTATTTTATTATCCTTTGCTGGATGCGACTTCATGATTTTCTTAAGCACACAATGCTAGTTATCTTGATTTAGACCACGCCCCTACTTGGATAGGCCGCACCCCTTTAAGAAATGTGCCACTCTCCTTTTAGAGCACCACCAGTTTTTTCCCCCACTTAAAGCCCTGATTGTAACTATTATATTGTTTTTCCAAAGCTGATAAATTGGGTAGTAAAAAAGAATGGTAATTTAGGGTAAAAAAACAATTCAGTTTGTACTGAGAGCTATGTAAATTGTCATTAGTGATGCAATTACACAAACACATTCTAACTGAAGCAAAAATGCATACCTTCATGAAATTATATTTGCTAAAAGCAGTTCCAGATGCCGCCAGCAGGTGGAAGAAGAGACAAATGCATACATCTACCAAATCACTCACAGTTTCGCAAAGCTATGCTTACGTTAATGAAGGCGTCTTCCTTCCCAGGATATTTAAAATGTTTTTTTACACGGTTTCCCTGATACAGAGCGTTAAGGCGACTCCGTTATTCACCCATAACTACAATATAGAAAATACATTTACGAAATGCGGTCCTGTGATACGAGGCACTTGTTGGGCCTAGGGCAGGGCCGGACTGGAAACCACAACTGGCCCTGGCAAAGTGCTCGGCTGACCCACCCTACCCACTCGGGGGGAGGGGGGTTGGAGGTGCCGCCAAGCTCTTTGCCAGGGCCGGTTTTCGGCCGATTTTGGTACACGGCCTATTTTGCATGCTGCAAAAACAGCCCTGTAACAAAAACGGCCCCCAGGGGCCCAAAACCGGGCCCGACCCGCGTGGCGCACCGGGGGACAGCGCGGTGCCCGCTATGGCCAATCCAGCCCTGGCCAAGGGGGATCTTTCACGAGTGACGAAAACAACTAATATAGAGAGAGGGTCGCTTCTGGTTACTGTGCACCGGGGTGCTTCATGATGTAGCTCGTAAGGTTTAAGTACATGCAGGTTGAAATCTTGGTAAATCAGTTCAATGGGATGTGTATGACCCTCAAATAGTTGCAGGTCATCTGCAGGAACGTACTTTTAAATCCCTTCAGGTTATCAAACACCCAAACATTCATTCTTCTGAGGTCGGTAAAACATGTAGCTCTGAATTGGTTGCGATCAAAGGCTACAAGACGTAGTTGGAATCCAACTGGGTGAAATCTAAGAGTTCCTATGTCAGACAGTCTTCCATCAATCAAGCCTGCTCTGTGTCAAGCCTGAAACGTTCAGTTTTCAGGAGTTTCCAAAAATCTTTCATTTGATTCAGTTCTCAAGTGGTAGTAGAGGCCATCAGGTGAAGTGCAAAAAAAGTAGGTAACTGTAATCGGCAGTACAGCGCGGGTGGGTTTGTGAGTGTAGGGACGGGGTCAGAGACATCACTAGCAAAACGAGCACTGGCAAAGCCAATAGGTCTCAGCAATGGGAAAGCTATTGGCGTTGTCGAGGTGAAAGCATCTAAGCCATGCTGAACCTGAGCCAAAAACGGTCAACTAGATGCTTTAATCCAAGGCTGGCCTGCTAAAGTAGAGATGCAAGCATAGTCAATAATGTCTAAAATCCAGCTCCTCACTTTCACTGAAAAAACATGTATAAACTAGCCTGCACACAACAAAAAGAAGCTCAAAACAACTAACACCACCAAATGAAGAATTAAACAGGACTATCATAAAAATGAGCTTGTAGTCTTACTTCTTCATCTGTGAGCAGCTGTTCTTTTTGGTTTAGTAAGGGGAGACTGTGTGGCCAGAGCTACTGATTTTTGAACTAGGAAACCAGGTTCCAGTGTTGGCTCAGCATCCTGTGATTCTGAGCAAATCAATTGATCTCCTGTGCCAATAATTAAACACGCATTGGCCAATAGGTCTCGCATGTGGTACCTTATAAGTGTTTAGTTATCCATCAAAATATCCTTGGTGCAACAACATCAAGTGTTGCATGGCTAAACACTTATAAGGTCCCAAAGGCGAGACCTATTGGCTATGCCAATGCTTGTCTTAGCACTGCTATCTACAGCCTGTGTTTTTCAAATTTGGTTGACTTTTGTTTTTCACACCCTACCCCGTTCAAATATTCTCCCAATCATGACCTATGATATGACTGGGAATCTGCTTGGTAGGGACGGATGGAAAGATGCAGTGTACATCTATATATATAAAAACGAATGTATGTCTGTCTGTCTGTCTGTTTGTCCTTTATGCATTACTACACCATTCATCCGATCGCCATGAAACTTTGGGAAGTTGTTGAGTACACTCCCGCGAAGGTTTCTGGCATAATTTTTTTAAAATATCTGCCCCCCAGGGCCCTCATAATCTTTCGAATATCGAGCAGAATTACAAAAATCATCAGTGGCTCAGTGCACGTGCTATATTAGCAGCTACGAACAACGATGTAAATGCCATTAATTTCAGCATTCAAAACGGAATATCAGGCGAAGCGACAACGTATAAGTCCACCGATACTGTGATGAATCAAGACGAAGTTGTCAATTACCCAACGGAATTCTTGAATTCACTGGATTTGCCCGGTATGCCCCCGCACATTTTGACTTTAAAAATATGGGGGTGCCTATCATTCTTCTCCGAAACATCAATCCACCACGACTTTGCAACGATACAAGACGTTCGGTGAAAAACATGATTAACAATGTCATCGAAGCTACAATTTTGAATGGGAATTTCAAGGAGGAAGATGTACTGTTGTCACGTATTCCAATGATCCCAACAGATATGCCATTTGAATTTAAATGTTCACAGTTTCTGGTGTGACTCGCTTTTGCAATGACCATCAACAAAGCACAAGGACAATCGCTGCAAGTGTGTGGACTCCATTTGGAGAATCCGTGCTTCTCACATGGACAATAGTATGTGGCCAGCTCACGTGTCGGAAAACCTTCTGATTTATTCATGTACGCACCAGACGGAAAAACAAAAAATATTGTGTATCCACAAGTACTCGAATAAATAAATAGAATTAAAACGACACTTTGAAATGTTTTCCATATTAAAATGAATAAGTTTCAATACAAATGACACAATCTAAATGGAATGTTATAACAAGTTTCCTTGAAATTCCTTTCTTCTGAGATTGCAGCAACGCGCGACGGGTAAGCTAGTTTTTAATAAAAGATAGGTCATATTATGTCTTATAAAATAATTATTTTAGCCTCCTGTAATACATATAGTTTTTTGACCAATTGTTTGCCAAATTGTGCTCACTAAACCTCTTCTGTCAAAATGTTGGGAAGTTTTTTTTTGGGGGTAGGGAGTCACCCCACCAGATTCCTACTTAGACGTATTCAACATTTGCTGGCTCCCTGTTTAAAACATGTTACACGGTAATCTAGAACCGCAATAAAATAATTTATTTTCAACAGTGTCTACAAGGATTAATTTCTAATGATAATTTTCCCTCTGTGTCACCGGATCATTCAAATGCAATTTTACACAATAGAATGAATGTTGTTCATGTTTAAGCTGGAAAAGGATTTTCTTTTTCCATTCTGTCGTCATTTAATCTGTTTTCAGTCTCTCTTAAAACCCCGTTTGTTTTAAGGGCCTGAATACCACTAAAACACGCCACATAAAATATTTCAAAATGTTCCCAGTGGACGAAACCATAATCACTCCCTCCACATACCAAAAATCAGACAGAATTGCTCATTTAGCTTTCATGCATCTGCCAATTCGAGGTAGGTGCGTACGTGTTATTGCCTTCAGTTTTCACGAATTGCCTCCTCCTGGCAGTTTCAGGAGTGGATCTCCATTTCCCGTACTATAGTAATTCGTGAGAAGAGAAGGAAACTGGACGTGTGAGCGAGGTATGGAGGTCCTGCCTCCAGAGTCTGTTAAGGATCAGCAAATGATGAGCCAGGCCCGGCTCTAGGATTCTTCCGCAGGGCCATGAACAAGGATGGGTGGGTCATGAAGATGAATGGGCAGCGTCTAAAAAGCAATACATGATATGTTAGGTACTGGCACCTGTCAAATTTTCATCTTTTTAACAAGAGGAACCAGGAGCTTTTTAAACTGGTCCTGCATACAGGCTCCTTGGTGGTATGAGAAAAACAGGGGGTATGCAGTTCCTAGAAGTGAGGGAGGATTCAGGTCTTTCTAAAAAGTGCCCTCACACACCCCGAAGGATGTCATGCTTCATCATTGGGCCTGCTCCTCGTCGGGCCGGCACTGCAATGCCCAATGCACACCCATGAAGGGGGTCTTTAGCGGAGATCTTTTGTTGATGAAGCCATAGGGTGAATGCATGTGTGTCGGCTAGGTAGTGCAGTGAGTGGGGAAGTTAAAATAGGTCTAGAGCAGCCCTTTCTGATACTTTTATTCCTAGGGGGCACTAGCCTAACTAAAAGAAGTGAGCCCCAGCTGGATGTAATGACCCTACACAGCTTGTATGGTGCATAAGGCCGACATGTTTCATGCCAAGAGTAGCCCCTAACGGGGCTGGTGGCAATTCATCCGGACCGTAATAAAGGGTTTAGTTTACTCTAGCACTACCACAATGCAGGTTCCAGGATTTTTTGATTGGATAGTAACCAGCTTTACCATTAGAGAACCGGGTCCAATTTAGCCCAGAGAACTGAGACCTGAAAAAGAGGGGAAGGAGATAAAAACACAAACAACCATAGGTTCAGTTAAGGAGGTTCTTATACAAGGGTCAAATTGCATGTGATTACATGCAGAGTGATTTAGAGTGTAGCATCACCACGGTAAGTGAGACAGTGAGTGTCTAGTTATCAAAGGGCCCGTGGTGCCTGCCTAATTACCGACTATCAGGCAGTGCTTGTGCTAATGACTAGACATTCAATATCGGGATGTTTATCACAACAGCGGTGGTCTAGTTTGATGCGACCACATGGATGCTATGGGTAATTAGTATTACCATAGTGCAATGCTCCATACTCAATTTTGGAAAGTCCATAGCGTACATTGTTTCCGTGTACAGTAGCAACCCTCGTGATTGTGCAGGGAGCATTCAGACAACCGTGACAGACACACAAATATGCGTCAATTATACAAAAATATGTAATCAAACAACCGGACTTAGAGTATCGTCTGTGTTAGCCTTGGCATAGTGGTATACAGTAGCCGAATAACTAAGTGATTCCAATACCGGTGCAATTGAGTAGCCCAGCTATGGGATTGGTGGTAATCCATGAATCATGATTGTGACAAAAACTGATCGGGAGCGCGAGATGGCACCCAGGTACAGTAAATGTAAATGTGGGATACTTATAAAGCGCACTGTTACTCTACCAGAGTGTCCTGGCGCTGTAGACCCCGTCCTGGTTTTCCTTGTGAGATGCTCCCTTTCTGGGTATCTCCAGGGTGAAATCAGGCATCCCCGGCGTCTGTGGGGGGGCGTTGTAGAGATGAGGCAAGCTTAATGCCCAGAGTTACCGAGTGTGTTCCCTGGTTAGAGTAGGCACTGAGGCGAGAATTATCTAGTCCGTTGACCCTGGTCCAAGACCCTGCCGCGTTGGGAATTGAACCCTGGTCCCGGGCCATTCTCTGCTTACAGGTCTGCCGCCTCTAACCAGTGAGCCACACCTCTCCACTAGTACATAGTATAAACTTGTGGACACACCCCTAGGTAAGGAGGTCCGTGTTGACGGGGGTGTGTGACAGAGCACATTGTTGCTCTGATCTGAAACAAAATTAAATACGCCGAGCGTATGATCATTACAGATGGTACAGCTTATTTCTTACCAGTAACGTTGATTGCAGTCAAGCAGTGTAACATGCTGTCACTTCTCACCCTGTCTTGTCCCTTCGACGTTCCCGTCCTACCTGCTGTATCTGTGCGCGTGACCCCGGCGCGCATTTAGAACGTTCAGATTTAGTGAGTGGAAGCTGTTACTCCAACGGGCATTACGTGTCATGCCATGAATAAAATGAGTCATTTCCTTCACCTTTTCCTGTCTCCTCGTCATTACATCAAGCAAAATGGAAGGAGAGACAAACACGGAGTAAGTAAATTGTATTCAAAAAAAGGTTATTTTATATTGAGTGACAAAGCATCAAATAATCAAGCTGGGCAGGCAGATACACAGAAATCAAAATAAGCAAAATAGTAGTGAACAGAGGTACAGATAACATCTACTCATCAGTTCACAACTGAACATCAACTCCTATTGAATATCACAAACAACCAAATTCAAAGATAAACAATAGTCGTGTGTTGGTGCCAACGCAACACTTCTGGAGATGATGGAAGTGTCGACGTTTCGGTCTATTGTGCAGTCGTCAAGAAGACCATCATCAGGACAAAATAGTTCGTTGCTGGGACAACCCCCTATGTTGAAACAGTAAATTCATATTACTATCAAAGCATATTAAAAAAATTATTTCGACATGAGCTTGCTTCTCGTATCAATACGCGGCAAGGGATAAGGATCCACTAAAATAATTGGGATCTAAAGAAATGCATAGCTATTATTAATGCGATGTGGAGACTTAAAATAATGGCAGCATACTCCTAGAAAAGTGGTTCGAAGTTTACCTGTAATACGGCATATGCAGGTTTGGTGTTGGGACCACTGATCGTAAGGTGCTCAGCGTCGTTGTAAGAGTATTTACAGCGTCTAAGTTGACTGATAAAGTGTGACCTGTGTGAGGTATAAATACACATCATGTCATAATTTGAAGTTGGAATCTAAAGGGAAGCATGACTATAGTCAGTTCGGTTTAGAAACACTCAATTGTGACAACCAACTAAAGAAAAACGGGGGGGTTCAACTTTTACCTGCAAAACAGTTAGTTGAGGCATGCAAGAGCATGCCACTCTGTACTGGAGTTCAAACCGAATTTCACTGAATCTGCCAAACAGATCCAACGTTGTTCCTTGAGTGTCAACAAATGGTCCACATTGGGTTGTCTGATTGTGGGCTTGACAACCTCCACTACCCACCAATGTAGTCAGTCTCACTGTGATTTTTAGCAGAGTAATGGTCCACAAGTGGAGCATTTTCAGTATGGCAGCGGATGCTGGACTGATGTTGAAGGATTCGCTTTTTGATGGGTTGTGAGGTCTTGCCAAAATATTTGAGGCCACACGGGCATTCAATGCAGTAGACAATGTTGGTTGTGTTGCAATTCGAGAAGGTCTTCAAGATAAGTTTTATTATTTAAGATGAATTGCTTGATGTTACTAGTAGTAGTGCATGCTGTGCAATGGTTGCATTTATAACGGCCCTGTAGTGGACTCAGTTGTCTCATGTTATCCACTAGGTTGGTTTCTTTGTTTCTATAAGCATGTACCAACCTATCTCTTAAATTCCTACCTCTTTTGAACGCGAACATTGGTTTATCAACCAGTTTGGGAAGGTCTGAGAGGAGGGACCAGTGTTTAGAGATTGATTTTTTTGATGGAATTACTGGATGTGCCAAAAGTGGTCACACAAACAAGCTTAGGTTCAGTTGGTCTCACCTTGACTTGGAGGAGTGACTCGCGGTCATTGTACCGAGCCCGCTTTAACGAGCATTTCAGCAGTCTATTGGGATAACCACGGGCAAGTAATTTGATTTTAAGATGTTGTGCCTCTCTGAAATAATCAACCCGTCTGGAACAATTCCTACGGAGGCGTAGAAATTGCCCAAAGGGGAGCCCATCTCGTAAAGCTTGCGGGTGACAGCTGTTGTATTTCAAGAGGGTGTTTTTTGCCGTGGGTTTGGTGAATAGAGTAGTGTACAGAGTCTTGTCCTCATTCACCTTAATAGAAATATCGAGAAAGTCCATGCTGTATTTATTGGAGTATTTAAGGGTTGTTAATGTCATAGATGAACTTATCTTCGAAGTCTGCGACATAGATATTAGCAATGTCCGGCGCAAAAATTGCGCCCACTACAAGAAGTGACAACAAAATGGTCAGTTTGTTGTCACTTCTTGATGGCAGACCTAGACCTCACTCAGTTCCATCAGAGTTTATTATTGATTGCATTCGCATTCCCTTATGTGAAAACTTCTTTATTCACGATAGAACTTTTTACCAACAACTAAAAGGTGTAGCCATGGGCGCAATTTTTGCGCCGGACATTGCTAATATCTATGTCGCAGACTTCGAAGATAAGTTCATCTATGACATTAACAACCCTTTCGCAGCCCATCTCAGATGCTGGCTGCGTTACATAGATGAAATTTTTTTCATTTGGCATGGTAACTCTGAAGAATTAACTGATTTTCACAAATGGTTAAACTCTAGAAATGTTAATTTACAGTTCACAATGATCTCCAATAAATACAGCATGCACTTTCTCGATATTTCTATTAAGGTGAATGAGGACAAGACTCTGTACACTACTCTATTCACCAAACCCACGGCAAAAAATACCCTCTTGAAATACAACAGCTGTCACCTGCAAGCTTTACGAGATGGGCTCCCCTTTGGGCAATTTCTACGCCTCCGTAGGAATTGTTCCAATCTGGTTGATTATTTCAGAGAGGCACAACATCTTAAAATCAAATTACTTGCTCGTGGTTATCCCAATGGACTGCTGAAACGCTCGTTAAAGCGGGCTTGGTACAATTACCGCGAGTCACTCCTCCAAGTCAAGGTGAGAACAACTGAACCTAAGCTTGTTTGTGTGACTACTTTTGGCACATCCAGTAATTCCATCAAAAAATCAATCTCAAAACACTGGTCCCTCCTCTCAGACCTTCCCGAACTGGTTGATAAACCAATGTTCGCGTTCAAAAGAGGTAGGAATTTAAGAGATAGGTTGGTACATGCTTATAGAAACAAAGAAACCAACCTAGTGGATAACATGAGACAACTGAGTCCACTACAGGGCCATTATAAATGCAACCATTGCACAGCATGCACTACTACTAGTAACATCAAGCAATTCATCTTAAATAATAAAACTGTTATCTTGAAGACCTTCTCGAATTGCAACACAACCAACGTTGTGTACTGCATTGAATGCCCGTGTGGCCTCAAATATTTTGGCAAGACCTCACAACCCATCAAAAAGCGAATCCTTCAACATCAGTCCAGAATCCGCTGCCATACTTAAAATGCTCCACTTGTGGACCATTACTCTGCTAAAAATCACAGTGAGACTGAAGTACATTGGTGGGTAGTGGAGGTTGTCAAGCCCACAATCAGACAACCCAATGTGGACCATTTGTTGACACTCAAGGAACAACGTTGGATCTGTTTGGCAGATTCAGTGAAATTCGGTTTGAACTCCAGTACAGAGTGGCATGCTCTTGCATGCCTCAACTAACTGGATACAGTCACTCTGTGTGTCCTCTAATTCATCACCTAACAGTAGATATATAGATGACTTCAGATCATGTTTCTTAACACGGTTTTTGTTCACTGAGATTTTATTCTAGGTATAAGCTCACCAACTTTGTCATTTTTGCTTTGTTCGAATCTATTTTGACACTCAAGTTGGATATTTTGTGTTACCATGAAATGCAGTCTGTTTGTCACTTGAAATTCCCTGACTTAGCTGATATATGTATTTTCATAAACGGGCCAACGCAGTTGAATTAACCCCTACACCTAACTTATAGATCTGCCGATTAGTACTAATGTATCTCGAACTGCTGTTTTGACACACTATGTATTTTTCTATTCCTTAGAGTTTGGATATTACCCATGACCCCTTCACTGCAATTTTTTAATTATGGTTTCTTTCTATAAAAATGTAGATTTATTAAGAATTTTCGTCTAGTCAGATTTCCGTGCAAATTCCCAGTCTTAATAATATCCTCACTTAATATGGCGGCCGTGGTTACATAGCCTCGCTACGATAATTAGTCCTTTCTCTACTGCGCTTTGATTTCATCAATTTCCGGCTTTGTGGGCCTGAATAATATCTTCACTTAATATGGCGGCCGTGGTTGCATAGCCTCGCCACGATAATCGGTCCTTTCTCTATTGCACTTTAATTTCATCAATTTCCGGCTTTGCGGGCTTTAAATACCACAGAGCTTCACAGCTTTTGACCTTTTTCGTCATTTAATGACCGGGCATGCGGATGGTTGACGCTGCATAGCTGACTGCGATCTTTTCAAGTGAGTTACTGTCGCTTTTGCGCTTGTCTTTATGTTGGTTAAGCATCTCGCCGTTTCTGAGACCATTTCAACATAGTTGGGTCTTGGTGTTATTTACCCTCACGCACTGCTTTCTATGTCACCGTTTGGAGTTCTTCACCTTGATTATATGTCAAATGCTGCGGTCGGTCTGGACATATGTTTTAACTTTTAAATTAGTACGTTATGTCTAGTTTCATAGACCCTGACAATCACGCCGAGTTTTAACCACACACATTGCTATTTAGACATCAGGGTTCTGACTTATTGTATCTTGAGTATCTGGCAAGTTATGCGCTGACAATTGCCACTACCGTTCTAGTTTACTTAGCCGCTGTGTTTATATCCACAGACCTTTTCACTACGCCAAGTGCTTTACGACTAGTGCCTCTAGATTCAAGCAGATATACGCCGCTTTGCAGGTAAAAGTTGAACCCCCCCGTTTTTCTTTAGTTGGTTGTCACAATTGAGTGTTTCTAAACCAAACTGACTATAGTCATGCTTCCCTTTAGATTCCAACTTCAAATTATGACATGATGTGTATTTATACCTCACACAGGTCACACTTTATCAGTCAACTTAGACGCTGTAAATGATCTTACAACGACACTGAGCACCTTACGATCAGTGGTCCCAACACCAAACTTGCATATGCCGTATTACAGGTAAACTTCGAACCACTTTTCTAGGAGTATGCTGCCTTTATTTTAAGTCTCCACATCGCATTAATAATAGCTATGCATTTCTTTAGATCCCAATTATTTTAGTGGATCCTTATCCCTAGCCGCGTATTGATACGAGAAGCAAGCTCATGTCGAAATTTCAGGTGACAAACATTTCGCTGGCTATGCAACAATATTGTAACTCAGTAGGATTGAATCATGCTGCTTTAAATGTTAAAGGCTTATTTGTTTGTGAAAACAACAGTGGTCCAATGCAAGGGGGGAGTATAAACAAGGGATAAATATAGACACAATGGAAACTATATTGTATATTGACTTGCCCAGCCGGGCAGAGGTCAAATATTTAATTTTAAGCACAATTTTTAGAAAAATACCTTCAACAATTTCTTGGAGATGGGCACAAGCCTGTACCCGAACGTTTTACAATTGTCATGGTTAGCAGAAGGGATAGAAAGTAGAGAGAAGTATTTAGGCAAAAGCTATTATATTCTGTACAAATAGCAATAACAGAATTTACATTCACACCGTTACTTTAGTCATAGAGATTGATACACAACACAATATACGGTGTAGTAATTGTCGACGGCGTTTCGATCCCCTTAAATGATTACCGGGATCATCATCAGGACTAAATGAAGCCTAAAAATTCCTAGCCATGATAGCCTAAAGGAAAAGGGAGAAAAATAGAGAATTTTGTCCAAGGGAGGACGCATATTAGAGGACGCTACAGACTTATGTTTGTACATAATCTTAAAATAAGGCATGAGTGACATTCCGTGCCGCCTTAAGGGCCTACAGAGTATAGTGCACAAGCAGTAAGGTGAAGTTTAAAAACTAACAAGGTAGAGCATACTAATGGTGACAAAAGCATTGGTTAAAGGCCACATGCATACGGATGTTCATGTAACAGATAAATGCAATCTTGAGTTTCATAATGCATAATGGGCGTACATCATAGTTATCAACCATACAGTAGTTAAAAGATATTACGGCGGTCGTGAAGGACCCCGTTCATTACTCCGTCAGTGATAAAAAAGTACGGAATGCAACGTGGGTAGCTGGTGGTGAGAAGTGAAACAGTGATAAAAAACGATGCATAGAGGGATATTTAGCGTGCCTCGGGTGCCCGTGAGAACATGCCGCGCAGAATGTTATCTTACCGCAATGGGCAGATCACACGTAAGTGACGCCGACCGGTACAGGTAATGAGCGGTGATTAGTAGTCGTGACCTGCAAGGGACCAAAGGGTCTGTAAGCCGTCAGGTCCAGTGGGGAGGGAGGGGCTAGACCACTCAAAGGATCGAGTACTTACCAGTGAACGAACCAAAGTGTTCCTAATTTGGAAGGTAACCAGAATTGGGAAGTTTGAAAACCATCAGTAGGGCAGGGAACAATCTCCTAAAAGGAGTGGAAAAAACTAATGAAACTCGACGTTTACGGGCGACCATGCAAAAGTTGGACATGCAAGAAGGTGGCTTACCCCGTTATTAAATTGTGACGCGCCAACGATTGGTTTGGTCGTGTCAAAGGGAACCTAAGGGGATAAAGGAATAATTGAGGCATAATAAAGAAAAACGAGAGCTGCCCGAGGGGTCGGGGAGAGAAAGCAGCCCAGAGCTTACCTTCACGTCGGACTACATTGGTTTCCCGGACCGGTGCAATGGCAAGTCAACCAGGAAGTGAGTTAAGCTCAAGGATTGGGGAGGGCGGTCACATGCTTGGTAAAAATAAAAGACGGACATAGGGGCGGCCATCTTAGGTGAGTGAGGTCTCAGTAACCTAATGGGAACGTGATGTGGAGGGATAGGTGAAAGGGTGAGACCATGCTGTGACGGAGAAATAAGTGACAAATAGGTATAAAACAACCACAAATTAATGACCCACACAATTCACTTGATACTTGACTGTAAAACCCAAATTGCAATAGTCTATGTTAGGTTGGTCCAATCCTCTTGCTGGTTGAGTCCTGAGTTTAAGCTGTCAGTTCGTAGTATCCATTTCAGTTCTTCCTTATTAAGAAGTTTGGACAGATCTCCACCTCTGGGGGGGTAGAACAATCTGGCTGATCACAGTCCATCTTAGATCATTCTCGGTGTGCCCTTTGCAAATGAAATGTTCAACGAGAGGGGCTTTTTCAGTTTTACATCTGATCCTACTGCGATGTTGTGAAATTCTCAGTTTGATCTTCTGTGTGGTCTGTCCCACGTAAATCAAATTGCATGGGCACAAGATAGCATATACCAAGTTACAACTGTTACAATTGGTAAATGTGCGCAAAACATTTTTCACTTCACCAAAGATGAATTCTTTTGACTCAATGCAAAGATTACACACCACACAACAACCACATTTGGAGTGTCCCTTTAGTGGGGGAAGTTCCCATAGGTCTATGAGGGTGTTTGATGGTTTAGGTGAGGGAAGAGCAGCCCTTACCAGGTGGTCTCTGAGATTTTTACTTCTCTTAAAGGCAAACATGGGGGCTTCAAACTTTAGGTCTCCAGAATTAAGGATGTACCAGTTCTTCTTAATACTTTTGCGAATCTTGTTGGACACAGCAGAGAAGGTCGTGACACAGACCAATTGGTCAGATTGCTTTTTTTCTTTGGGCTCCAGAAGAGATTCACGCGGGCAATACCATGCCCTTTTCATGGCATTTTTAACTAACCGGCGTGGATAACCTCTGAATCTCAGTTTATCTGCCAGTGTGTTGGCTTCCCTGAAATAATCCGTTTTGAGAAAGCAATTGCGTCTCAAACGTAGAAATTGGGAGTAAGGTAGACTGTCCTTTAGGGCTCGGGGGTGACAACTACTGTAACTCAGTAAAGTGTTTCTTTCCGTGGGCTTACGGAATAAGGACGTGAACAGTAGGCCGTCCCTATGTTGTATGCAGAGGTCCAAGAATGGAATGCTAGTTTTACTGTGGGTTAAGGTAAAGGTTAGGCCATTGCAGTTATTGTTGAGCTAATGCTGGAATAATGGCAGTGCTTCAATTGGGCCTTTCCAGATCATAAAGACATCGTCTATATATCGTTTCCATTGTACCAGTCCCAGATGGAATGGGTTGGTGGACGGTAGGATGATATCACATTCAAGCCAATCCATATAAAGAATGGCCAGGGTAGGGGCAAAAATAGCGCCCATTGAGGCTCCCTTCACCTGCTGATAGTATTCACCATCAAACATAAAGAAATTTTGAGTTAGGCAAATTTCAAGTAGTTGAATAATAAAAAGAGTTGGAACAGTATGTGGGCGTGGCCGGGTGTTAAGAATTCTTTCCATGACCAGTAGAGCTTCTATTTGGGGAATATTCGTGTACAACGATTCAACATCAAGAGTACATAGAGTTTCAATAGTTGGGTCAAATGGATGGTTCTCGATAAGGTTTATCATATACATGCTGTCACGCACATAACAGACAGTACAAGGTACAAAATCTTTCAAGAAATGGTTCACATAATGCCCAAGGGGCTCCAACACAGATCCACAGCCAGAGACTATGGGACGGCCGGGGGGATCCTCCAACCGTTTATGAATCTTTGGAAGGGTGTAAATGACCGGGATTCTGGGATGGTCCACATTCAGGAATTTCAATTCATGTTTAGTAAGGAATCCGGTTTCAAAGGCCTCTGTCGTTACCTTTCTAATCAAAATTTGGAGTTCTCTTGTGGGATTAGTATTCAGCCTGCAGTAGTGGTCTGTGTTGGAGACCTGCCGTGACAATTCAGTTTTGTAGTTAGTTATATTTTGTAGTACAATCCCGCCCCCTTTGTCAGCGGGCTTGATGATTAATTCATTCCTGTCACGTAAGGAAGAGATAGCATTTTTCTCCTCAAGGGATATGTTGTAAGGAATGAATGTGTGAGATTTAGCCAAGGTAGTGGTTTCCTTAAGGATGACTTTTTCAAAGGTGGTAATCTCTTTGGGTATCATACCCGATGAAGGGGAGAAGGAAGATGGGGGTCGGAATGGGGTCAAGGCAGCTCTGGGCTGGGTTGGATTGAGGGCAAAGAAGGCTCGGAGTCTAATTTTCCTAAAGAATCCCATCAGTTCCGACTGGAGATGTAAAAAGTCGGGGTAGATTGTAGGTACAAAAGAGAGTCCTTTACTGAGGATGGAGATTTCTTGTGATGAGAGATTATGGTCGGATAAGTTAAATATGGGAATAGCCATATCAGATGGGACAGTTTCCGCTACCACTGATAGAATTTGCTCCTCGTTTGTCTCTCCCCCGGGGGGTTGTGCCATCTCGCTTGCTGCTTTACCCTTCCCCGTTTGGGTTCTTCCCCTCGTCCTCTCCCTAAAAAATGTTGGTTAGGGTTACGATTTGAAGTGCTAGGGCCCTCACAGGAGTCAGAGTTATCTGAGGAGTCAGCAGAGGAATCCGTGAAGCCAACCACCGTGTTTCTTTGGTTGAAACGGCCCCAGGGTCTGGGGTTTTGCGGATTACGGTTAAAGTTACGATTGATGTAAAAATCTTTATTAAGATAAGGATATATCCTCTCTTCAGTGGAAGATTTAATATCTTTCTTGACTTTTACAGATTTTTTGTTTTGTTCTATGCGATGGAATTCAGCAACGTTTTTTTCAATTTTCTCTAGCAGTTTCTTGACATCAGTAATTGTGTTGTTTTCAGCAATTTGTGTCTCTAAGTCTTTAATGGTAGCTGCTAGTTTTTCAAGTTCTTCCCCAGCTGTTTCAATTCCTAGAACCAGCCAATGTCTGGAACAAGTGGTTCCGATATGGCTGAACCCTGTAATGTATTTGGGGTTGTCTGTAAAGACCCCCGGGATATTGCGTACCTGTAATCCCAAAGGTATCGTTTTAGATCTCAAATATTCAGTCAACATAAGGGTCATAAGCTCGAGGCGTACAGATTTCTTCTTTTGTTTTTCCAGGTCGTACAGGAGATTAGAGCTACCTGTGACTGCACTTTTATCTTGATCAGTGAACAAGGATCGTCCAGCACATATTTTATCGATATATTCGTCAGAGTAAAGTGGAGGTGGGTCAGACATCACAAGTGAAAAAATAAAAAGGGGGGGAATAGAAGACAAAATGATCAACGAGGGGGTAGTGAGGAAAGTAACCCACTCCTAGAGGGGGAAGGGGCAAGCAAAGCCCTTGCAATCAAGCGATTGCGCAATCAGAATATAAAACACAACAAGGGCACCCAGTCGAGTCAACACAGGACCTCGGGGAACATATTAGTGAAAACAACAGTGGTCCTATGCAAGGGGGGAGTATAAACAAGGGATAAATATAGACACAATGGAAACTATATTGTATATTGACTTGCCCAGCCGGGCAGAGGTCCAATATTTAATTTTAAGCACAATTTTTAGAAAAATACCTTCAACAATTTCTTGGAGATGGGCACAAGCCTGTACCCGAACGTTTTACAATTGTCATGGTTAGCAGAAGGGATAGAAAGTAGAGAGAAGTATTTAGGCAAAAGCTATTATATTCTGTGCAAATAGCAATAACAGAATTTACATTCACACCGTTACTTTAGTCATAGAGATTGATACACAACACAATATACGGTGTAGTAATTGTCGACGGCGTTTCGATCCCCTTAAATGATTACCGGGATCATCATCAGGACTAAATGAAGCCTAAAAATTCCTAGCCATGATAGCCTAAAGGAAATGGGAGAAAAATAGAGAATTTTGTCCAAGGGAGGACGCATATTAGAGGACGCTACAGACTTATGTTTGTACATAATCTTAAAATAAGGCATGAGTGACATTCCGTGCCGCCTTAAGGGCCTACAGAGTATAGTGCACAAGTAGTAAGGTGAAGTTTAAAAACTAACAAGGTAGAGCATACTAATGGTGACAAAAGCATTGGTTAAAGGCCACATGCATAAGGATGTTCATGTAACAGATAAATGCAATCTTGAGTTTCATAATGCATAATGGGCGTACATCATAGTTATCAACCATACAGTAGTTAAAAGATATTACGGCGGTCGTGAAGGACCCCGTTCATTACTCCGTCAGTGATAAAAAAGTACGGGATGCAACATGGGTAGCTGGTGGTGAGAAGTGAAACAGTGATAAAAACCGACGCATAGAGGGATATTTAGCGTGCCTCGGGTGCCCGTGAGAACATGCCGCGCAGAATGTTATCTTACCGCAATGGGCAGATCACACGTAAGTGACGCCGACCGGTACAGGTAATGAGCGGTGATTAGTAGTCGTGACCTGCAAGGGACCAAAGGGTCTGTAAGCAGTCAGGTACAGTGGGGAGGGAGGTTACTGAGACCTCACTCACCTAAGATGGCCGCCCCTATGTCCGTCTTTTATTTTTACCAAGCATGTGACCGCCCTCCCCAATCCTTGAGCTTAACTCACTTCCTGGTTGACTTGCCATTGCACCGGTCCGGGAAACCAATGTAGTCCGACGTGAAGGTAAGCTCTGGGCTGCTTTCTCTCCCCGACCCCTCGGGCAGCTCTCGTTTTTCTTTATTATGCCTCAATTATTCCTTTATCCCCTTAGGTTCCCTTTGACACGACCAAACCAATTGTTGGCGCGTCACAATTTAATAACTGGGTAAGCCACCTTCTTGCATGTCCAACTTTTGCATGGTCGCCCGTAAACGTCGAGTTTCATTAGTTTTTTCCACTCCTTTTAGGAGATTGTTCCCCGCCCTACTGATGGTTTTCAAACTTCCCAATTCTGGTTACCTTCCAAATTAGGAACACTTTGGTTCGTTCACTGGTAAGTACTCGATCCTTTGAGTGGTCTAGCCCCTCCCTTCCCACTGGACCTGACGGCTTACAGACCCTTTGGTCCCTTGCAGGTCACGACTACTAATCACCGCTCATTACCTGTACCGGTCGGCGTCACTTACGTGTGATCTGCCCATTGCGGTAAGATAACATTCTGCGCGGCATGTTCTCACGGGCACCCGAGGCACGCTAAATATCCCTCTATGCGTCGTTTTTTATCACTGTTTCACTTCTCACCACCAGCTACCCACGTTGCATCCCGTACTTTTTTATCACTGACGGAGTAATGAACGGGGTCCTTCACGACCGCCGTAATATCTTTTAACTACTGTATGGTTGATAACTATGATGTACGCCCATTATGCATTATGAAACTCAAGATTGCATTTATCTGTTACATGAACATCCGTATGCATGTGGCCTTTAACCAATGCTTTTGTCACCATTAGTATGCTCTACCTTGTTAGTTTTTAAACTTCACCTTACTGCTTGTGCACTATACTCTGTAGGCCCTTAAGGCGGCACGGAATGTCACTCATGCCTTATTTTAAGATTATGTACAAACATAAGTCTGTAGCGTCCTCTAATATGCGTCCTCCCTTGGACAAAATTCTCTATTTTTCTCCCTTTTCCTTTAGGCTATCATGGCTAGGAATTTTTAGGCTTCATTTAGTCCTGATGATGATCCCGGTAATCATTTAAGGGGATCGAAACGCCGTCGACAATTACTACACCGTATATTGTGTTGTGTATCAATCTCTATGACTAAAGTAACGGTGTGAATGTAAATTCTGTTATTGCTATTTGCACAGAATATAATAGCTTTTGCCTAAATACTTCTCTCTACTTTCTATCCCTTCTGCTAACCATGACAATTGTAAAACGTTCGGGTACAGGCTTGTGCCCATCTCCAAGAAATTGTTGAAGGTATTTTTCTAAAAGTTGTGCTTAAAATTAAATATTGGACCTCTGCCCGGCTGGGCAAGTCAATATACAATATAGTTTCCATTGTGTCTATATTTATCCCTTGTTTATACTCCCCCCTTGCATAGGACCACTGTTGTTTTCACTAATATGTTCCCCGAGGTCCTGTGTTGACTCGACTGGGTGCCCTTGTTGTGTTTTATATTCTGATTGCGCAATCGCTTGATTGCAAGGGCTTTGCTTGCCCCTTCCCCCTCTAGGAGTGGGTTACTTTCCTCACTACCCTCTCGTTGATCATTTTGTCTTCTATTCCCCCCCCTTTTTATTTTTTCACTTGTGATGTCTGACCCACCTCCACTTTACTCTGACGAATATATCGATAAAATATGTGCTGGACGATCCTTGTTCACTGATCAAGATAATAGTGCAGTCACAGGTAGCTCTAATCTCCTGGACGACCTGGAAAAACAAAAGAAATCTGTACGCCTCGAGCTTATGACCCTTATGTTGACTGAATATTTGAGATCTAAAACGATACCTTTGGGATTACAGGTACGCAATATCCCGGGGGTCTTTACAGACAACCCCAAATACATTACAGGGTTCAACCATATCGGAACCACTTGTTCCAGACATTGGCTGGTTCTAGGAATTGAAACAGCTGGGGAAGAACTTGAAAAACTAGCAGCTACCATTAAAGACATAGAGACACAAATTGCTGAAAACGACACAATTACTGATGTCAAGAAACTGCTAGAGAAAATTGAAAAAAACGTTGCTGAATTCCATCGCATAGAACAAAACAAAAAATCTGTAAAAGTCAAGAAAGATATTAAATCTTTCACTCAAGAGAGGACATATCCTTATCTTAATAAAGATTTTTACATCAATCGTTACTTTAACCGTAATCCGCAAAACCCCAGACCCTGGGGCCGTTTCAACCAAAGAAACACGGTGGTTGGCTTCACGGATTCCTCTGCTGACTCCTCAGATAACTCTGACTCCTGTGAGGGCCCTAGCACTTCAAATCGTAACCCTAACCAACATTTTTTAGGGAGAGGACGAGGGGAAGAACCCAAACGGGGAAGGGTAAAGCAGCAAGCGAGATGGCACAACCCCCCGGGGGAGAGACAAACGAGGAGCAAATTCTATCAGTGGTAGCGGAAACTGTCCCATCTGATATGGCTATTCCCATATTTAACTTATCCGACCATAATCTCTCATCACAAGAAATCTCCATCCTCAGTAAAGGACTCTCTTTT
The DNA here is from genome assembly GCF_964261635.1 of Lissotriton helveticus. NCBI lineage: Eukaryota > Metazoa > Chordata > Amphibia > Caudata > Salamandridae > Lissotriton > Lissotriton helveticus. The sequence goes on from NC_136069.1 coordinate 912,759,015, forward strand.
GTACCTACAATCTACCCCGACTTTTTAAATCTCCAGTCGGAACTGATGGGATTCTTTAGGAAAATTAGACTCCGAGCCTTCTTTGCCCTCAATCCAACCCAGCCCAGAGCTGCCTTGACCCCATTCCGACCCCCATCTTCCTTCTCCCCTTCATCGGGTATGATACCCAAAGAGATTACCACCTTTGAAAAAGTCATCCTTAAGGAAACCACTACCTTGGCTAAATCTCACACATTCATTCCTTACAACATATCCCTTGAGGAGAAAAATGCTATCTCTTCCTTACGTGACAGGAATGAATTAATCATCAAGCCCGCTGACAAAGGGGGCGGGATTGTACTACAAAATATAACTAACTACAAAACTGAATTGTCACGGCAGGTCTCCAACACAGACCACTACTGCAGGCTGAATACCAATCCCACAAGAGAACTCCAAATTTTGATTAGAAAGGTAACGACAGAGGCCTTTGAAACCGGATTCCTTACTAAACATGAATTGAAATTCCTGAATGTGGACCATCCCAGAATCCCGGTCATTTACACCCTTCCAAAGATTCATAAACGGTTGGAGGATCCCCCCGGCCGACCCATAGTCTCTGGCTGTGGATCTGTGTTGGAGCCCCTTGGGCATTATGTGAACCATTTCTTGAAAGATTTTGTACCTTGTACTGTCTGTTATGTGCGTGACAGCATGTATATGATAAACCTTATCGAGAACCATCCATTAGACCCAACTATTGAAACTCTATGTACTCTTGATGTTGAATCGTTGTACACGAATATTCCCCAAATAGAAGCTCTACTGGTCATGGAAAGAATTCTTAACACACGGCCACGCCCACATACTGTTCCAACTCTTTTTATTATTCAACTACTTGAAATTTGCCTAACTCGAAATTTCTTTGTTTGATGGTGAATACTATCAGCAGGTGAAGGGAGCCTCAATGGGCGCTATTTTTGCCCCTACCCTGGCCATTCTTTATATGGATTGGCTTGAATGTGATATCCTACCGTCCACCAACCCATTCCATCTGGGACTGGTACAATGGAAACGATATATAGACGATGTCTTTATGATCTGGAAAGGCCCAATTGAAGCACTGCCATTATTCCAGCATTGGCTCAACAATAACTGCAATGGCCTAACCTTTACCTTAACCCACAGTAAAACTAGCATTCCATTCTTGGACCTCTGCATACAACATAGGGACGGCCTACTGTTCACGTCCTTATTCCTTAAGCCCACGGAAAGAAACACTTTACTGAGTTACAGTAGTTGTCACCCCCGAGCCCTAAAGGACAGTCTACCTTACTCCCAATTTCTACGTTTGAGACGCAATTGCTTTCTCAAAACGGATTATTTCAGGGAAGCCAACACACTGGCAGATAAACTGAGATTCAGAGGTTATCCACGCCGGTTAGTTAAAAATGCCATGAAAAGGGCATGGTATTGCCCGCGTGAATCTCTTCTGGAGCCCAAAGAAAAAAAGCAATCTGACCAATTGGTCTGTGTCACGACCTTCTCTGCTGTGTCCAACAAGATTCGCAAAAGTATTAAGAAGAACTGGCACATCCTTAATTCTGGAGACCTAAAGTTTGAAGCCCCCATGTTTGCCTTTAAGAGAAGTAAAAATCTCAGAGACCACCTGGTAAGGGCTGCTCTTCCCTCACCTAAACCATCAAACACCCTCATAGACCTATGGGAACTTCCCCCACTAAAGGGACACTCCAAATGTGGTTGTTGTGTGGTGTGTGATCTTTGCATTGAGTCAAAAGAATTCATCTTTGGTGAAGTGAAAAATGTTTTGCGCACATTTACCAATTGTAACAGTTGTAACTTGGTATATGCTATCTTGTGCCCATGCAATTTGATTTACGTGGGACAGACCACACAGAAGATCAAACTGAGAATTTCACAACATCGCAGTAGGATCAGATGTAAAACTGAAAAAGCCCCTCTCGTTGAACATTTCATTTGCAAAGGGCACACCGAGAATGATCTAAGATGGACTGTGATCAGCCAGATTGTTCTACCCCCCAGAGGTGGAGATCTGTCCAAACTTCTTAATAAGGAAGAACTGAAATGGATACTACGAACTGACAGCTTAAACTCAGGACTCAACCAGCAAGAGGATTGGACCAACCTAACATAGACTATTGCAATTTGGGTTTTACAGTCAAGTATCAAGTGAATTGTGTGGGTCATTAATTTGTGGTTGTTTTATACCTATTTGTCACTTATTTCTCCGTCACAGCATGGTCTCACCCTTTCACCTATCCCTCCACATCACGTTCCCATTAGGTTACTGAGACCTCACTCACCTAAGATGGCCGCCCCTATGTCCGTCTTTTATTTTTACCAAGCATGTGACCGCCCTCCCCAATCCTTGAGCTTAACTCACTTCCTGGTTGACTTGCCATTGCACCGGTCCGGGAAACCAATGTAGTCCGACGTGAAGGTAAGCTCTGGGCTGCTTTCTCTCCCCGACCCCTCGGGCAGCTCTCGTTTTTCTTTATTATGCCTCAATTATTCCTTTATCCCCTTAGGTTCCCTTTGACACGACCAAACCAATCGTTGGCGCGTCACAATTTAATAACGGGGTAAGCCACCTTCTTGCATGTCCAACTTTTGCATGGTCGCCCGTAAACGTCGAGTTTCATTAGTTTTTTCCACTCCTTTTAGGAGATTGTTCCCCGCCCTACTGATGGTTTTCAAACTTCCCAATTCTGGTTACCTTCCAAATTAGGAACACTTTGGTTCGTTCACTGGTAAGTACTCGATCCTTTGAGTGGTCTAGCCCCTCCCTCCCCACTGGACCTGACGGCTTACAGACCCTTTGGTCCCTTGCAGGTCACGACTACTAATCACCGCTCATTACCTGTACCGGTCGGCGTCACTTACGTGTGATCTGCCCATTGCGGTAAGATAACATTCTGCGCGGCATGTTCTCACGGGCACCCGAGGCACGCTAAATATCCCTCTATGCGTCGTTTTTTATCACTGTTTCACTTCTCACCACCAGCTACCCACGTTGCATCCCGTACTTTTTTTATCACTGACGGAGTAATGAACGGGGTCCTTCACGACCGCCGTAATATCTTTTAACTACTGTATGGTTGATAACTATGATGTACGCCCATTATGCATTATGAAACTCAAGATTGCATTTATCTGTTACATGAACATCCGTATGCATGTGGCCTTTAACCAATGCTTTTGTCACCATTAGTATGCTCTACCTTGTTAGTTTTTAAACTTCACCTTACTGCTTGTGCACTATACTCTGTAGGCCCTTAAGGCGGCACGGAATGTCACTCATGCCTTATTTTAAGATTATGTACAAACATAAGTCTGTAGCGTCCTCTAATATGCGTCCTCCCTTGGACAAAATTCTCTATTTTTCTCCCTTTTCCTTTAGGCTATCATGCCTAGGAATTTTTAGGCTTCATTTAGTCCTGATGATGATCCCGGTAATCATTTAAGGGGATCGAAACGCCGTCGACAATTACTACACCGTATATTGTGTTGTGTATCAATCTCTATGACTAAAGTAACGGTGTGAATGTAAATTCTGTTATTGCTATTTGCACAGAATATAATAGCTTTTGCCTAAATACTTCTCTCTACTTTCTATCCCTTCTGCTAACCATGACAATTGTAAAACGTTCGGGTACAGGCTTGTGCCCATCTCCAAGAAATTGTTGAAGGTATTTTTCTAAAAATTGTGCTTAAAATTAAATATTGGACCTCTGCCCGGCTGGGCAAGTCAATATACAATATAGTTTCCATTGTGTCTATATTTATCCCTTGTTTATACTCCCCTCTTGCATAGGACCACTGTTGTTTTCACTAATATGTTCCCAGAGGTCCTGTGTTGACTCGACTTGGTGCCCTTGTTGTGTTTTATAGGCTTATTTGTTTAGCATAACGCTCTCTAAGAACAATAATGAACTGTTTTCTGCCCTGTCATTTAGCATGATATGTTGATTTACATCTGTATCCTTTTATATTTAAGAAAAACTTCTAAGTTTAGTTTTTAAATTGAATTTTTGATTGAATGTTTTCACTAAGCAGTACCAGGAAGGGGTAACATGCTTAGTTCATTTGTACAGCAAAAACATTTTTTTCTGTAACACGGAGTTTTAACATAATTTTTAAATTAATTGAAGGAATATTGATTACTTTTAAGTTTATTAATTTTTTTAATATGCTTTGATAGTAATATGAATTTACTGTTTCAACATAGGGGGTTGTCCCAGCAACAAACTATTTTGTCCTGATGATGGTCTTCTTGACGACTGCACAATAGACCGAAACGTCGACACTTCCATCATCTCCAGAAGTGTTGCGTTGGCACCAACACACGACTACTGTTTATCTTTGAATTTGGTTGTCTGTGATATTCACTAGGAGTTGATGTTCAGTTGTGAACTGATGAGTAGATGTTATCTGTACCTCTGTTCACTACTATTTTGCTTGTTTTGATTTCTGTGTATCTGCCTCCCCAGCTTGATTATTTGATGCTTTGTCCCTCAATATAAAATAACCTTTTTTTTTAATACAATTTACTTCCTCCGTGTTTTTCTCTCCTTCCATTTTGCTTGATGTGTTCTAGCTATTTTTAAGTGTGATATCTTGTTGATACACTGGAGGACGATACATTTGTAGAACTCCTAACTGAGATTCATTTTTTATTGAATTAAGTGCCTTGTAGCATACATTGACCTCAAACGTCTAGTGCCCAAGCATACAAGGGATTATTGGGTTCCCCTGTTTATATCTCGCCTCGTCATTACAGCGTCTAATCCTAAAAATAGCAGTCATACTCACACCAGGGAGGCGTAGCAACTAGCTCCTGTCCTACCCTGGCTCTGGACCCTGCAGAGAATACTTCCGGGTACGTGATATGCCATGTTGTTTGCTGGGGGCGGAGCTTGCCGGCGCTGATGGCGGACGTGTGATTCCTGAGCTCCGTGCTGCCGCCTGAATAATCCTGAATTATCCTACACCGGCTAACTTTATTAGCTGCTGGGAAGCACCTATTGGCACCTGTACTGCTCTGGGGTGCAGCGGGAGCCGACCTGTGAATCCTTGGGACGCTTTGCAACTCTGGCGTCCAAGGCGAACTGTCCCGGCGGCGAGGCTGCCGATCCGCGGCCTAGCGTAGATTGGATGCCGTGGTGCGTGCTACGGCGTGCGGCAGGAGGGAGCTGGCAGAGGCCGGCAGGCTTTGAGAACTTGGATCCCGTGGGGATGAAAGTCAAGATCGGTGAGGAGCTGAGGCATCCCCACGGCCCCCGTTCTTCGACCACCATCCCCCCCCCCGGGCCACAAACCCACACTGGGGTGAACGCTGAGGGAGAGGCCTCTTCAACACCTATACCCCTGCTGCCTGCGGTCGCTCCCCAACGGCTGCTCGTACCTGAAGACCCTTCCCCCGGCAGGGCAGGATTTCCTACACTACCAGAGAGTTGGTGAGTCCCCACTCGACGCCTGGACAGCGGATCTTCGTCGCTGCAGGGGCTAGCGGTAGGGGCTTGGAGCGAACCCGATCCCTGAGCGGGCTCCGGGCCTGGACTGTTGGGCGTTGCCCGGTGGCGCGGTGAGTTGCCCACTGTCGGTTGGCGGGTGAACGAAGGGGTCTGAAATGGGGAAAGGAGACAAGATGCAGAGTAAACTCCCCTTCGAGAACCGCCGAACCAAGCCCACTGAATCCCTTGAGGCGGACCAGGCCCACCACATGGGAGGTGCGGAATCCACGATCTACTCGGACATTAAATCCTTCCTTTTATCAATGGAGAAGGGCCTGCAAGATAGTATCACCTCTATAGGCACCAAAATCGATGCTCTTACTTATCGCATGGACCGCATGGCGGAGCTAGTAGACAAACATGCGGAGCGTCTGGACATGTCGGAGCGACGCCTCACTGAGGTTGAGGAGGCCCAAACGCAACTCGACAGCGACCGCAAACAAATCGGTAAACTGCTACAGGTGATACAGGACAAGGCGGAGGATTTGGAGGCTCACTCGAGACGCTCCAACATACGTATCACGGGGTACCGGAGACAACAGCGACCGGCAACATGGAAAAGTTCATCGAGAAACTTCTAGTCACGCTCCTTGGGGAAACTGCCTTCTCCCCGATGTTTGTGGTGGAGCGGGCGCACCGCTCGCTGGGCCCTCGTCCACGCCTGGGAGCCCCGCCGCGTCCCATTATCGCCAAGCTCTTGAACTACAGGGACAGAGACACGGCCCTCCGTCTAGCCCCCGACAAAAAGAAACTGCAGTACGAGGGGTCTGATATTTACCTGTATCCGGACTTTACGGCCAAAGTGCAAGAGGAGCACAAGCATTTCGCCCCGTACAAGAAACAACTACGCGATCTGGGGCTCGACTATGCCATGTTGTACCCTGTAAGACTGAGAATCAACCGGCAAGGCCATTTCCATATTTTCACGGACCCTAAAGTTTTGAAGCAGGCCCTGAAGGTGTGGACCAAAGAGCATCGGAAAGACACCGGCAGCCACGCCGAAGGCGAAGAGACTCCGAGCCAGCTCGACGATCAGGACTGACTTGGCCTGATTATGGCCTAGCTGCATATCGAACTGCACACTCCCACCTCCATCTCCATTAAGGCGCCAGGCCTGGGACTGTATCTGAATCTGGCACCCGCTGCTCTCCCGAGCTGGAGGTACTCGGTCTACAAGGGTACGAGGACAAGCTTGAGCTAATCGTTGGTAAGGCTCTACTGTTCCGTGCGTTCTATAAATCAATTGCCTGGTGGGATTGTGGCTGCTACGCTTAATTTGGGGGTGCTCGGAATATGGGGGGCATGGAGGAGCTACCGCTCATGAACATTATGCTTGGACTGGGCGTGCCCACGGCCATTTTGTGCTGGACTGCTGGAAAAAAGCCGGAATGCGATGCTAGGCGGTGGTCGAGGGGCCGGGTCTTTAGCTAGCGTTTTGTACAGTTACCTTACGGCCTGTTTGGCAAACTTGGCCCCCGTGCTGTATGCCTCTCTAGCCCCTTTGGGCTTTTTCTAGTTTGCTACTTGGGTAGGGAGGGGGGAGTTAGGGGTTCGACCATTTTGTAATGGCTGACAAGACCACTGAGGTTGAAACACCACATGGCCCAAGCTTCAAAGCACTCACTTGGAACGTCCGTGGCCTAAATGACCACCGCAAGGTCCGGAAAGTCATTCGTTATCTGTAACGCCATCACATAGATATAGTGCTGATTCAAGAGACTCATCTCCCTATCACCAGCAATATGCTACAATGTAGAGGCTTGGAGGGCAACATTATACCCCTGCGGGCTTCACCTCACATGCCAGGGGTGTTTTAACCTGGGTGAATTCGAAATCCAAACTCACTTTACAAACCCTGGAGGCGGATGTTGAGGGCAGGTTTGTTATATCTAGGTGTGTGGGACAGGGACTGGATTTCATAGTTATTAACACATATGGCCCCAACTATGACTCGCCACACTTCTATAGCGCCCTCGCCACAAAGGCTGGACACTACGACCTGAATAACCTCTTCTGGGGGGGAGACTTCAACCTCATCCTTGACCCTGCACTGGACAGGTCAGCTGGCCCCCGACGCAGCCCCCCGGCTGCTGCCTTAGAATTGCAGAGTGCGATGATGTGCATGGGTCTGGAGGATGTGTGGCGTTTCCGAAATCCACAGCAGAGGGGCTACACACACTACTCCGCCTACCATAACATACACACCAGGATAGATTATTGGCTTACTCCATCATCTAGGCTGGGTCAGATTAAGGACTGCAGAGTGTTACCCAGAACGCTGTCTGATCATTCGCCTGTACTCTTGGAGATACGAACCCCGAGTAAGGCTATTCCGCCTTTCACGTGGCGGTTCCCGCCATATTCCCTTCTGGACCCTGTGTTCAGGGGGGAACTTGCTGAAGCTATAGATGTATTCTTTGAGGCCAATGTGGGCTCTGTAGACAGTTTTCAAGTGGTATGGGAGGCATTCAAAATATACATAAGAGGAGTGGTGATGTCCAAACATGCTGGTATTCTTAAGTCCATCAGACAGAGACTTGCTGACCTTGAGAAACAACTAGCTGACCTGGAGAGTAGACAGAGCAGGCTGGCGAGCAGCGAGATAGACGAGAACATTAAGACGCTGCTTGCGGAATATCACGAGGAGGCAGACAGGGAAACCAAACACATGGGGAAATACGCTACAGCCAGGGTGTACGGGGAGGGTGAAAGACCCAGTGCAGTTCTGGCCAGAGTGTTGAGGGGGAAGAGGGAACGATAGTATATCGCGGAGGTGAAGTCTGCGGATGGTGAGGTGTTCACTGACGAGGCGGACATTGCGTCCGTGTTCAGGGCCTACTATGCTGACCTGTACACATCTAAGAGCGGGGACATAGCTGATGACATAAATGACCACCTCGGCCATATTAACATTCCCACATTGACCAATGCCCACAGGGAGTTAATCATGCACATTTAGAAAAGGACGAAAAACTGGAGGCTCTGTCGAGCATGAGGTCGGGCAGCGCTCCGGGCGCAGACGACCTCACAGCGGGCTTTTATAAAGCTTTCAAAGACCAACTGCTCCCCCATTTATCGGCTCTATTTGATGATATCTGTGTGGAAGGCAGCATGCCCCAATCAATGAGGGACGCGCTCCTGGTCACTATTCTGAAACCCGGCAAACCCCGAGATGAGTTGTGGCTCATATAGGCCTTTATCTTTGCTGAACGTTGATGCTAAACTGTTCGCTAAGGTTTTAGCCATCAGACTAGCGCTTCTGGCACCGGAGCTGGTGGCCCCGGAACAGGCCGGGTTTATCCCGAGCCGGAACCTGGTGTACAATATCTGAACGGTGTTGGGCACGATGCAGCATCTGAGACAGGACAGGGAGGCGCTCGCAGTATTTCTTGTTATGGAAAAGGCCTTTGATTCAGTGGAATGGCCCTTTATGCGCCCGGTACTGCAACGCATAGGCCTAGGACAACCTTTCTTGCAGATGATAGGAGCGCTTTACCACCAGCCTAGGGCACGGCTTAGACTGGGGGACCTGGTCACGAAATCCTTCCCTATGAGCAGGGGCACCAGGCAAGGGTGCTCGCTATCTCCCCTCCTCTATGCCCTGGTGGCGGAGCCGTTAGCCTGTGCCCTTCGAGAATATCATGGTAATATGGGTATTGGCTTCCCGGGATACAGGATTGTGTTGTCAATGTATGCTGACGACGCCCTGCTGTACGTCCGAGACCCGGAACACAACCTCTCTTCGGTGCTTAGAGAGGTGGTCCGTTTTGGTGCGCTATCGGGCCCGAGGGTCAATTGGCCAAAGTCCCTAGCCTTCCCCTTGATTCCTATCACACAATGCACTACTATGGAATACCCACTACAGTGGACTACTGAGGAGGTCAGGTATCTGGGGGTCCAACTCCACACCGATTCGGAGATCCTGTTCAGGGCCAACTATGGCAATGCCGTTAGCAGACTGGAAGACGATGTTGCAGCCTGGTGCAAGCTCCCGCTATCTCTTGTGGGACATATATCTATAATGAAGATGGTCGTGCTACCCAGATTTTTATTCCTTTATATGACCATCCCGATAGTCCTCCCCAAATCCTTTTTTCTGCAACTACAACAATTGATGGTTAAGCTAGCCTGGGCAGGCGGTCAGCCACGGGCCAAATGGACACTACTCACCTTACCCTACACTATGGGAGGTCTTAACGCCCCAGACCTGGAGTTGTATTACAGAGTGGCCCTGGCTCCACATCTACACACCTGGATACATGGGAAACGCGACATCCCCCATGTACGCATGGAAACGATCTTTGCCAGCCCCCTCTTGCTTCCACATACGGTCTTTCAGCCGACGGGCCGCAGAACGGGAGTACTGGACTCCATCACAGCCACGAACCATGCCTGGCATACTGTAGTATTCTCTGTGTTGTGCCTTCCAGGCACCTGTAGGTAGAATCCTGCTAATGTGTTCATTCTATACTGTGTGGTAGAATGTTGGTTGTTTGGCAGTTTACCACTGTTTCTGCCTGATGTCGCTGTACCTCTCCTGAGCTGAATAAACTCTTATTTAACCAACTTCATGAACATAACTTCATTCAATACTACAAAATTGTTGGCGACGAGGATGGGATTGATGGTTTTGTGAGGGACAATGTTACTGAAGCTCAAGCTAAGCAAAAAGTTAATTTTGATGAAAGGAAGAAAACTGTTCCCCATAACATTTGCGCTGGTGATGTTGTTCGCATCAAGAATCCTGTTCACGTCACCAAGGGTAGGAGCAAATTCTCCGAGCCTTTTGTTGTTGATAAGGTTTATGGAAATGCAGTGCGGGTGAATAACAAGAATCGGTGGAACGTTAGCAAAGTTGTTAAGGTTGGTCGGGATGATGCTGTCTCGTATAACCTTTTGTCAAGTTCTAGTTCTGTTTCAAATAATGGTATTGATAGAAATAACAATGTGACTTTTGTGCCTGAGCTTCGCAGGAGTCAGAGTCTGTAAGATTACTGCCAGGTACAGATAACTTTCGCATTCTGTGCTTCTCCTCTGTAGTGCTTTTGTTCTTTATTTTGTTTCTCTTCTTTTCTTACTTGCCCTTGTTTCTTTTCTTTCTTTTCTTTTCTGTTTTCTATCTTTCTTAGGTTTCTCTCTTTAGTTTTGTAGAAAAGAGGATAATGTAGTATTCTCTGTGTTGTGCCTTCCAGGCACCTGTAGGTAGAATCCTGCTAATGTGTTCATTCTATGCTGTGTGGTAGAATGTTGGTTGTTTGGCAGCTTACCACTGTTTCTGCCTGATGTCGCTGTACCTCTCCTGAGCTGAATAAACTCTTATTTAACCAACTTCATGAACATAACTTCATTCAATACTACACATACTCTTCTACAAGCGCAAAACGGTGCTCTGCTATATTCCCCGGTGATGCCGGTGGACTGGGCCCGGTGGCTGCCCCCTCTTGTGGAAAAGGGGGTGATCCTTGCACTGCGGAAACTAAATATTAGTGTTGCGGGCGATTTGTTCAGCGCAGGGGTGGTCAAGACTTGGGAGCAGGTTGCTAGCGACTGTGTGGAGCCGCCACTCTTGACGCTCTTTCAGTTCCACAGAGTTCGACACGCACCGACTGACCTATTGGGCGGAGACATGGCGGCGCCTCGAGAGGTTCCAGAGCTCACTTATGTTATCAAAACTGACTCTCCCAGAAAGTTACTGTCCAACCTGTACAAATTATCCCAGACACACAAGGAGCATTCATACACTAAGGCACAGCTGGCATGGCAGACCGACCTGCAGACTGTGCTAGATGACGATATGTGGCGATACTGCTGTACTAACACTAGGAAGCTTTCCCTCAATGGCCGGCACAGACTGGTGCACTTTAAGTTCTTAAACAGGGTGTATTACACTCCAGCTAGGCTGTGCAGGTATGGCCTACGCGACACCGCGAACTGTGAACGATGCCGTGCCCTTGACGCAGGCTTCCTACACCTTGCTTGGCAATGCCCTGGGGTCTGGGACTTTTGGGAAAAGGTTTTTGCCGAGATTAGTGCTGTGACGGACACTACTCGAGCGCCAGACACCCTGGTAGCGTTACTGGGATACACCAAAAAACTCCCTAGGGCGGTGCGGAGATTAGTGGATATGGGCCTGCTCGTAGCCCGAAGGGTAGTTGCATGTTGTTGGATGAGAGGCCCGGTGCCTACACCGAAGCGTTGGGCACATGATATGATGTACTGCTGCACACAATCGGAAAATTACAGTGAACTTCAGCCCCCCACTAGCAGGCCTAAGAACTTTTGGGGGCTTTACCAGACCTATCTGGCTAATAAAGGGCCCAATGGCCCTGTTGATGAGACATAGGGCTACTCTGTCTACTAGTAGTGGAGGGCAGCCTCCTTGTGAGGAGGGGCAATGACCTATTCTTGACATCAAATGGCATGCCTCATCTCCACTTTCTTTGCTTGTACGGGACTGTCATTCTTGTTGAACGTATGTATTGCTAATTATTTTATCAACGCCGCCTGCCCTCCTGTAGGTTATTGGCTAAATGGCTGTGTATTTACCCGAGAATTGGAAGTCGCGTGATTGACGAAACAGGGATGTGATCAAAGTCAGATTGGCGGGAGGGGGGGATTTCGAATTGTACTTTTTGTTTTCCTGTAAAATTGCAAATAAATAAATTATTTAAAAAAAGTCATGTTTGCTGATAAGCTTATGCGTCGTAGATCTAGACCGTTAACTGCTACGGCCATCTTTGGAGAGGATATTATTAACAACTTCAAAATAAACAGAGCTCAAAACCAACAGAGTAAGCCAGGGTGCGTGTTAATTTTTATTGTAGGCTAAATTATGAGTAGTTCATGTGGACATGCTTATGGGTGTCACCTCTGAGGACAGTCTTATGTGGGAAACTGAGTATGCATCTTGAAAAGATGCACGGTAATTACGTGTGCGCAGATCTAGTAATTGTGCATGCTCCCTATGCAGGTGTTTGTAGCATCAATAGAGCTGGGTATTCTTAGGTCAAAAATTTACTGGTGAAATTAAATATTACGGCCACTTATGTGTAGGTGGAATCAGTGGCTTATTAATATAAGCATGTGATGTGCAAGGTATGTGTGCATTGTGCGGTGACCATGACGCTAAGGTGGTGACACTGCAATTGTTAAATCCGAGGGCATCGGAACGAGGGCAAGACCCATAGTAGGTATAGATATGGTAGTTAACCTGATTGGTTCAGCTCCGCCCATGGTATGTCAACATTAAGACCCCTGGTTTATGTGGAAAGTCTAAAGACACTGTTTTGTTTTTTCCTAAACAAGGCCTCTTTTGATATTTGGGGGTGGGCTTCCAATATGGTCCAGTGTAGGTCATTGGTAGCATGGTTGTGTTCTGCAAAACATGCACACATCTTTGTGTTTGTTTTCTTGCATCTTATGTTGCTTCTATGCTCAGCGATTCTGGTTTTTACAGGGCGAGTAGTCATGCCTACGTATTGAAGCTGGCATGGGCAAGTGATAAGATATATGCAATTTTGTGTATTACAATCAGTATGTTTATTTTGTGTCCACTTGAGGGTATTAGTCAGTGAGACTATCTTAGTCGCGCTAGTCAGTGGACAGATACACACTGTCCACAAGGGAAGTGGCCAGTTACAGGAGGTAAATTCCACAGTGCGTTCTGCGGTGGAGGCGTCTTTTTTCTAGGCTTGGTGTTGATAAACAAATCTTTTAAATTTGCAGTTCTTTTAAACGCAAACCTCGGGGGCCTTGGGCCATGGTCACCTATCTGGAGGATTCTCCAGTGTTTTCTTATCATCTGCCTAATCATGTTAGATTCAGGTGTAAAGGTGGTTACACATGTCATATGTTTAGTTTTGGTTTTTGGTTGTGTTTCGAGTAATGCCTCTCTATTGGTATTGCGTGTTCGCTACTGGGCGGTTTTTATTTTGGCTACTGGGTATTGGCGTTTAACCAGATGGTTGGTTAATTCTGATGCTGGTGATTTGAAGTCCTCCAGGTTGCTACAGTTGAGTCTAATTCGCTAGAACTGCCCATAGGGGAGGTTTTCCCGTAGGGCTTTTGGATGGAACCTGCGGAATAGGAGGGGACTGTGACTGTCTGTGGGTTTTTTTAAAGTTTTTGTCTCCAATCTGTTGGAGTTACATCTGATCATTAGATCCAGGAAAGGTTAGTCATGATCTGAAGTTGGTTCTGAAGTTGTCAGTTTTGGGGGTGGGGCCAAAACCCAGGCCTCTTTTTAAGACTATCATTTCCACATTGTTGAGATGTTTCTCGGGAAGGTTAACAATTAACTTCTCTTCTTGTATGGGTCCTCAGCTCCATGTGCCGTTGTTGGGATTTTTCCTGCCACTGCACCGGCTTATGTTGGTTGAAGCCGCCTCTTCATTTTCTGCCTTTCCCTCTGCCCCAGCATTTGCCTAAAAAAGGTGGTGGTTGGAAGGGGGGCGAACAGTGGCTGTTGGCCCTGTGGAAAACTCTGGTATTGCCCCAATGGTGGTCCTTGGTATGGGGGCATTCCGTATCCGTACATCGGGTTCACTGGTCCTCGGTGGTGTTGTTGCCCCCCCCCCCCCCCAGCTGGCAGTGCTCAAATTGCTGATGCTTGAGCCGTTCCTTCTTCGGGAGGAATGACTGTCATCCGATGAGTTGTCATGCACTGCTTGGCAGTAATCTATCTTGAGGTAGGGGTAGATTTTCTCCTTGCTGAATTTGGAGATGTCCTTTTGCAGTTCGATGACCTTTTGTCTCATCAAGTAGTCTTTGTTTTCCGCTATTTCGCTGTTAAAATTTTAACACCATAACTACTAGCCGACGAGATACACATTTTGTTTTCCCTGTGAGCTTATGGTTTAGTGGAAGGTGTAGGACGATGCATGCAGATTGACTACTGCATGCTCCTGGTCATGTTCAGCAGCAAAAACGTTCCTGCTGCCGCATGTTCCCTTTGCAGCTTTATGTTTTTGCTCAAAACACCAGCTTCCCAACGGAGCAGAAACAAAGGAAAGGGCAAAAATATGGAGAGTGGCACAAGTTATGTCATGCGTTGTGTGCTTGGTAACCATAAGTGGCAAATCTGACTTGTTATCCGCTTTTGCGTCACAGCTATGACTCCGGTTTTAAACTCTGTTGTTTTATTTATCCGTTGATCATCACCATTGATGGTTATATTAACAATGTATTAAAGAAATACAAACAAACCTAAATATTCTAAATCCCTTAGAGTCCACTATTAGTTGGACTTTGAAGAAAACAGCATGTTCAAGCAAGTAGAAAAAAGTCAACATGTATTTAAAAAAAGACTTAACAGTTCCACTTATGATATGGTCCTCTATTGCCTTCTCGGGGTTCTACTGGAATTTACAAACCCCTCAGCCTTTGACTCGATGGGAGCATTGGACCATATTGCATTGTTACCTGTTATGTATGCCATTTAAATAGCAAAATCATTTTTTGGCTAAACACTTGAAATGTTTAAATTGAATTAATAAAATTTCGGCTACCACCATGGGATGTACATTTGGTTACACAAACAAAGTTAGGTGAACCTTAACCAGGGATTTCATCGTTAAAAGGATGAATATAAAATCTTTAAAAAATATATTTTACTAAGCTTTTAACTTTTTATGTTCATTCAAACAATTGCTAACTTTTTGTTACAACATTACAAAAGGAAAATGTGGAGTCTGCTAAATGTACCTATCACAGTAATAACGAAATATGAATATAATACAGGCACAATAAACTACATGCATTTGTAAGCAGTACAAAAATCTTAATACAGGGTAGTTTTTAGGTAGCAACACTATGATACATAACTACCCACTCCACTTGCCCTCCGCACTAGGCTATGAATTATCAATAAAAGAGTAGTTTTTAAGTTCTTGTAAATACTAAGGGGCAGATTTACAATAACTGGGGCATCCCTGCATATCAGCAGGGATGTTTCAGTTTTTTTGCATCACAGCAGAAACCCCTTGCGCAACCATGGTTGCGCCGCATTTATAATGAGCCGCACCATGGCGCAAGAATAGACAGATGCGTGACGCATCTGATGCCGTAAAGGTGACGCAGTGCTGGAGTTGTGTCGCAAGCGCGACACAACTCCAGCACTGCTCGGGCGCCCTATACTTGCTGTACTGAGTAACTTCTTATGCCTGCTACAAGCAGGCGTAAGGTTTTGACGCAGTGGGGACGTAAAAGTGACTCAGTGAAATCTTGTAGATTTTACGGGGCCTCCTTGCGACGGAACGCCCACCCTGCATACATTATACCTGACTCGGGTATAATATAGCGCAGGGCTTTACAACGTGATGCATCTCACTAGATGCGTCACGTTGTAAATATGTTGCATAGTGGAGCATTGTTTAAGCTGCCGCTGCGTCACAAAAGTGACGCAACAGCGGCACAAAAGTGTTGCAAGGGGCTTGTAAATCTGCCCCTAAGCATTTAGCTAGCAGCACTACTGTACATGACTACTCACTCTGCTTGACTTGCTCTCTTCACTTAGCCAAGCCCATTATGTTCCTCCTAGATCTCCAACATCCACATTTTATTATTAATTCTCCCACATTTCCACGGCTGAATTCTCGTGTAGTGCACTAGGGTGAACATTTTCATTTGAAACAAGAGGAAAGTTGATATTGCTGTCTACTCTGGTGCGCATGCAAATGCTTGCTTCCATAACCCTTTCTCTATTGGGCCTGTGTCTTTCTCCAATCTGTTTTGAATCCATGCATGTTTCTTTTGTATATTTTGGCCATTCTAGCCTTGTGTAGCCCTCCCATTCTAGTGGTGATACTTACAGCATTCATATCTCTACCTTCATGAAAGAAGTAACAGCATGCTTGAGCTGCTGGTATTGAGTTTTGTAACATGCATTTGGTTTGCAAATGTGTAAATGGAACTTAACGTGAACCAAGTGATAAAAGAGGCTTGATTCATTCGGGAAAACAATACTGCAGTGCCCTGTACTAAACAAACACCAAAACATACATTCTTAGAATAGACAACACAATACTGTGCTTGTTCGTTCATTTAATATAAAAATGTGAACAGGATTCAAGGGTACCATGGGTGTACACAATGAACCTTAAAACACATGTCTTGAGGGCACTGAAATACACCAGGTAAGGTGCTCTTGAAAATGAAACATAATAGTGCATCACACACATACAGAGACAATGAATCATATGTGTGTACATCAGTGTTTAGAAAATGTTACATAAGACAAAGGGGACTATAACGTGTAGAATTCTTGTCATCCATACTGGTAGGCATTTTTCAAGAGTGCTTGGTCTGGAGAAGCACAAACTCAGGATTCAGAACGTAACACAGTGTTTAGGGTTGGGTTTACCAATAAGAATTAATTTCTACCCAAACATGCCCTTTTTGGCAACATTAGGCTAATGAAATACCATGTAAAAACATAACTTTCTGTACCATGGAGTTTACATCCAGCTTTTTGAGGGCAGTTCATAGCTCACTGCGCTAGATTACAACTTATGAACTGCACAGTAACAAGGATCTATTTGACAAAAGCAGTAACCAACTGAGCTATGCACATAAAATACTGTTCTGTGATTTTCATGGTACACGTTTTTTGCAGCAGATATGTTACCACTTTGTGCAACCCTAGAGGAGTCAAAACTGCCATTAAACAAAACTCTGGTCTCTCTCCAGTAGGTACATTAGTCACCAGAGTTATCTTGAAACCTTTATTGTTGCCAGAAAACTGCTGGATACACAAGGAACTCTGCAGCTGGGGCTTTTAAAACTGTTGCACTGCTACAAAACCGCCCCCCACCTTTCCAGCCTTTCAGGGAAATACCCGATGCCCGTAATGCCGGGACAGTCTTGTTTACTATCTCTATTCTCTTCAATTTTGATCCTATCCTTTCCTCTCAGCCGCGTAGCTAAGGGGGGGCGAGGGGGGCGGTCCGCCCCAGGCGGCACCATTTTGGAGGCGGCGGCCGCGCCCATGAGGCACTGCCTGGCGCGCGTCTCATTTGAAGAGAAACTGCTGCTTGCAGCGTGCAGCGCACGCACGCACGCCACCACCACCTAGAATAGGCCCGTCGCATTGATTGCATGCAGCATGACTGGCATAATGGGTGCGGGGAGTCTGCCAGCAGTGATGCGGACCTCTAGTGTTTGCGCCTTGAAAAGCTTGAAGACACAGTAAGGTCAGTGCAACCGATAGTACTGATATTTCTTGGTGAACAAGCATACCACTTCTCTGAAGGGCAGTGCGCATTTTCTTTGCATTTCTCTTCCCTGTCCGAAGGATGGTTTTCTTTTTTTTTTATTTCTGTATTTCTTTATTGTATATAAAAAAAATATATTTACATGGAGCAGGGATTATACATGAGTGGAGGAAGAAAGTAGACGGAGGAAAAAAAAAAGAAGGAGAGGGAAGGAGAAAGGGAGAGAGAAGGGGGGGAGGTGCCGGGCATTAGTCCGTATTCTTGAGGTAGTTCGATAGATCGCTAATTGAGAAGTTCGGATTCCATAGTTCACGTTACCAAGTCCTGTTTGACGTTGTATCCTGCCGTTCTCCTATCCATGTTAGCCCGTATCCCGCCCCTCGCCCCGGACCCTAAGGGAACAGTAAAGAGTAGAAGTAGGAGATGAGAGGTGTGCTGGGCTTTTTGTTAACGCATAGATTGTAGAGTGTGCCGCCTGTTATGTCTTTGTTCTGCATCTACGGGGGTTTATGTGATGATAGGTAGAGGTCTAAAGGCTCCCACATGTTTGACTGCCTGTGCGTTTTCGTTGAGTGTTTCGCTGTGATGTTATCTGCCCCCCTTAGGAACGTGACCCAGTTGAGCCATGCCTGGGGGGCCGCTTTCGATGTGTCCTTCCAATTACTTAAAACTATTTTTACTGCGGCCGTCAGCATAAGGTCAATGAGGTCACGATCCTCTGTCGTTGTGATGGCCTGAGATGTAAAGCCTAGGGCTAGACTTGCGAAGTCTATTTGTATGTCTATACCTGTGATCTCGTGGATGAGTATTCTAATTCTTCCCCAGAAGTCCCTGATTTTTGGGCATTTGAGCAGGAGGTGTTCTAAGTCTCCCCTCTCCTTGTTGCAGTTCCAGCATACGTCGTTATCTCGTATTCCCAGGGTGGCCAGTCGGGCCGGTGTCCAGTATGCCTTGTGCACTAGCCAAAATTTCGTCTGGTTTAGCGTTGCCGTTATCTTTTTCCTAGTTGTGGATCTCCATAGCTCTGCTCTCTCGTCCTCACTTAGTTCCTTCCCTGCTACCCCCCCCCAGAAGTTTGTGACCTTATCATTAAGTTTGGAGTTTTTGGGGCGGAGGGCCTTGTATAGGTGTGCTACCTGGTGACCTAGTGTGTTCAGACTAGCAGCGAGTTGTATTAGCGATGGAGTCTGGCTGTTTAAGTTTGCCTTCCTTATTGCAACTTTTAGTTTCAGGAAGTTGTAGAGTTCTGTGCTGTGTAGGTTGTGTTTCCCCTTTAGGGTGTCAAACGTTATGTCTGCGCCCTGGTTCTGGAGGTCTTTGGCGATGGAGATGCCTTGACTGTACCATTCGTGCATGTCTAGAACCTTATCCCTGTATTTTAGGGTGGGATTGTGCCAGATGGATTCAAATAGACCCCCCCCTGATGCTTGTTGTCAGTAGTTTGTCTACCTTCAGGAGAGCTGTTTTTGTGTTCCTCAGGACGGGGTTGTCTTTGATTGCTGGGTGTCGGGTGGCGGTGAGGAGGGTGATGGGGTTCATGCCCTTTAGTAGCCCTCGCTTGAGTGCTAGCCACGCTGGGGTGTATTCCTGTCTTGGGTCCAGCCAGTGTAGTCCCTGTCTAGCTATACACGCCTCATGAAATCGTTTGAAATTTGTCATGTTTAGACCGCCCTGATCTTTTGATAGTCTGAGCTTGTGTAGGCTTATTCTAGGCTTCTTCCCTCTCCATAGGAAGTTATTCAGTATCTTGTCTACCCTCTTGTGGAAGTCTTCTGTGTTAGTCAATGGGAGCATGGTTAGCATATAGTTCACCATCGGTGTGAGCATCATTTTTATGGTTTCTACCCTTCCCCACCATGTTGTGAATTTGGGGGACCACCCATCTACTTTGTCCTTAATCTTCTGGATTGTTGCTTGCTCATTGTGTTCTTGCGTGGTTCTTAGGTCTCTCTCAAAAAGGATGCCTAGATACTTAATGGGTTTCTGCTGCCACGCTAGGCCTGACTTTCCTAGTACTGTGCTTGTTGTGTGGATGTTTAAGGGTTTGCACTCCGATTTATCTTTGTTGAGTTTGTACCCTGAGACTTGGGCGTATTTCTCGATGGTGTCTGTCAGTGCCTTAATGGATCTTTCTGGGTTTTCTGTCATTATTAATACATCGTCTGCATATGCTGCTAGCTTGAAGTTTTCCCCCCCTATCGGTATCCCTGCTATGTCATCGTTCGTTCTTATCATTGTCAAGAGCGGTTCTATGGCCAATAAGAAAAGGCCAGGTGACAGTGGGCAGCCTTGTCTTGTACCTCTGCCTAGGTTGAGTATGTTTGAGGTGCCGCCGTTTACTACCACCCTCGCTTTGGGGCTATTGTATAGCGCCATCACCATCCTCCTGTAGTTAGGTCCTAGCCCGAACTTCCCCATGCAGCGATCTAAAAAGGGCCATGAGACTCTGTCAAACGCCTTTTCGGCGTCCAGGGCTATCATCACAGCAGCATTGCTACTTCGGGATGAGTGGTTGATTATATGGCATAGTAGTCTGGTATTATCGTGAGACATGTGGTTTTTGAGATATCCTACCTGGGAGTTGTGTATGAGCTTTGGTAGGTATGCATTGAGTCTATTGGCCAGTATTTTCGCGTATATCTTGCAGTCTACATTTATGAGTGAGATCGGCCTAAAGTTCTTCGCCTCGGTTGTGTCCTTCCCTTCCTTTGGTATGACGATTATGTTAGCCTCAGCCATTGAGGGTGTCATGCGTCCCATATGGACACATTCCTTGGCTTGGACGGCAATGCAGACGGTCGTCTAGGTCCGTCGGCTCCACATCCCTGAGGGGAAAACAACTAGCCATACTAACCAAAACCAGACAAAGGAAAAATAAACAGGTGGGGGAAGATTGGTGCAACCCAACCACGATCGGGGGGTTGAAGGAGTGCTACCACAGAACAAGAAATCAGCCCTAGAACTCACCAAAGACAAACAACAGCACGAAGCTCAAGATGGCGGCCTGAGGCAAGGAGGAGTCATCGGAAGGGAAACCAACGGAGGAAGCAGCAGGAGGACGCTACCACATCAGCACTCCCTGATAACTGTGCCTGGAGATCTCTCCCCCCAAACCTTACCAAGCCTCGACTCAAGTTCCAGGAGGAGGAGGAGGAGTGCCTAGAGCTGACGGCCACCTCGGACCCAAAGGGATAGAGACAGAGCGCTGCACAGAAGAAGAATAAAGCGATCCGAAGACCTACCCGAAGCCACATCGACTATCACCTGAGGACCGGGTGAGCGAGCGACGACAAACCGGAAGTAAAGGGGGCTGTGAGGGCGCCATTGCCGGAAGTCTTCTCCGATCCCGGTCGGAAGGCAGGCAGGCGACCCGGAAGCGGAAGAGCCAACAACCGGAAGGTGAGGAGGGAACAGAGAGAGTGCAGAGACCGGGGCAGGAGGTCTAAGCGGTGGAATACCCCCCACGAGCAGGAAGGCAGGCAGAAAGCGAGGAAGCACTAACACCCGCAACGCAACGCCTACCAGCGGGGGGAGAAAGAAAGAAGGAGAGTGCAGCAAGAAGTCCGGTGGTGCCGGTATACGCGAGAAGGCAAGAGACCCCGCACCGGAGGCAAGAGAGGGGAGAGCGAGCGCCCAGGGAGCTCAGACCCAGAACCGGCACACAAGTCACAGCCACGGGCACACGATCACGAGAGCGCAACAAAACCGCGACTGACGGCCGCACAGAGAGACTGTCGAGCACAACTGCTGCGCGGGACAAAACCCCCAGGGTCAGGGAGAACGCCGGAGGCAATCAAGCACAGTACTAATCTAAGCAGGGGGCAGAGAGCACGCAGGAGTATCAAAGACACAACTGGGCTAAACAGGCAAACAATACCCATGGCGGAGGTGTAGATGTGCCAACAGATAAGCTAATAAAGGTGCACTAGTCTTGAGTCTGGAGTAAAGGGGAAGCACAGCCAGGGAAGCCTGACCAGGTATGCACACAGTGCCACGACGGCAACCAGGAAGTCGCAGGGACCTTTGAAGACACCCCCTGCACCGCGACCGACTCCCCACCTGACGAATAAAGAGACACAACAACCGTGGCAAACTCAAGCCACACCAGAATTCGAGGGGCAGCTGACAGCTGAAGGCAGCACCGACGGTGGAGCAGAGGAGGCAGGATCAAGCGATCAGGCGGTGAAACGCGAAAGAGCATGAGAGCGAGAGAGCCGGCAACATAGTCAGAAGGGCACGGAGCGAGCACCCAAAGTATTCCGAGCAGCAGCAGGAGGGCACGCACACGCGTAACCCCGAGCAGCAGCCGCCCCGGCGACGGGAACCTGCACCTCAGCAACTACGCGCCGCTCTATGCTCAAGCGGCCGTAAAAGCCCGCAATTGCAAGCAAGGCAGCAATTTAGAAGTCTGGCAGGGCGAGTACACAAGAAAAGAGCTAGCGCCAAGGCCCTCCACAACGCTAAACATCTCTCACGGACAACCTTAAACATCTCTCAAGAAGGTCCAAACGAGGAATAAGGAGCAGTGGCCTGTAAGCCGCGAACGAGACAAAACACACGCTGGCAGGGCCTAAAGCAAAGACCAGAACGAGACACATCAGAGAGCCAACCAGATATAGACAAAGCATTCAATCACCAGCGCCAAAGGCAACAAACGTACCAAAGGTGGTCCAAGCAGGAGGGCGGCTGGTCAACATCCTATCAAGAAGGGGCATCGGAACAATGCCAGGCAACGATGGGAAGATGGTGGGCGAGCAGAAAAAGCCTAAAATGGACAACCAAGGATCCCCATCGAAAACAAGAGGCGAAACCGTCACTCTGGAGACCGTTCTACGGAGAGTAAACGAAGGTAATGAAGTGGGGAGAGAGACGAAACTCAAGGTGGAGAACATGCAACTGGAGATGGCGGCTATAAGAGCGGACCTTCACAAAACAAACACAAGAATGGAGGCCGCAGAAAGCCGAATAAGCTCAGTGGAAGACGAAACAAGTAAGAACACCAAGGCCATAACAGAACTGCGAACAGCCACAAATGCCATACAAAAGCAGCTAGCGGAGAAGGACGACAGAGCAAGAAGAGGCAATGTAAGGATCCTGGGTGTACCAGAAGGGACAGAGGATAAGTCGGGTTCGTGTGCCGCCATGCTAGAGGAGATGATCCCTCAACTTACAGGTATCACCTTCGAGAGAGGTTTCGAGGTGCAAAAGGCATACAGGGTACCATCAGGAAAACCTGCTACAGGCAGGGGCCCGAGAGCAATAATATGCAACCCACTGAGACTAAGTCAGACGGAAGCCATCTTTGCCTTTGCCAGGAAAAAACAGAATCTGACGTGGGCTGGAAATAAGATAGTACTGACCCAGGACTACTCAAAGCCAACGGTAGAGTTAAGAAAGGGATTTTTAGCCCTAAGAGATACCCTGCGTAGAAGAGGCGCCACCTTCAGCTTCGTCAGCCCGACCAAGTTCAGAGTAACAGACAAGTGGAAGACAATGTTTTCCGAAGGATGGTTTTCAAGGTGCGCCCCGCCCGTGCAGACATAAATCTCGGTACTGGTGAGGGACGGTATCCTGTGCTCAAGGGCAATAAAGGGGCTGGAGATTATCAGCACTTTTTGGGGTCCTTTCACTTTCAGAGCTGCTTCCTGGAGCTCGTCTCCCCATCTAGCTTTCATTTCCCCTCGTGTGTGATTTACATGAGCTCTGCTTGGACCAGCGCTGCTGCAGTTAATAAATGGGGGGGGAAATCTCAAAGACAACCTGATTATTACTGCTATCGAATATGCTATGCACATTATCTTCATAAATCAGTTCTGAAATGCGCCTACGTGCTTGAGGCCATAAAAATTATACGAAAGTGAGCAGAAGAAGAAAACAGTGCCAGAAAGAAAATGACTGTGCTTACATGGGGGCTCGCATTTCTATAAAAACCAGGACAGCTGTGGGAAAATTGCGCCACATTGAATCTGCACTTAGCTTTAGTTTTGTTGTGCTCTTAACTGCAAACTAATACTTTTTACATCATCTTCAAATACATTGAAAATGGCTGCACGTGAGGATGTACGTGTCTGTACAATTTTCAGAAGGTCCCATAAAGCAATCCATGGATTAAATAAAACGAAACAGAGCGAACTACTGCTCAAGTTAAACACATTTTATTTATAATTAGTAAAAATGTGCATCTGGTAAATGACAACAAAATCCTTTATTATACCCAGCTACTCCAACAGAGACCTCGTCCCACGTACCTTTATTTACACACCGCAGCTGTGTACATAAAGCTAGCAGGCGAAGCGCTCAGATTTGCGGCATGCTCCCAAGCGCTAGAATGGTAGCAGTCGGTAAGTTTACTTGTTTCATGAGTCTGGAAATGCTTAAATATGATACCAAATAGAACTAAAAACAAAATAGGATTTATTCATTTGTAACATGCCATTTCTGTACTTGTTTACTTTTAAGAATTGGCCATGGATCAGCGCTAGAACACATTTAAAAGTGCTTTTTATTTATATTTGTTCTTTGAAGTATGTACAGATAAAAAAAATATATTTACCAGCTTTAGGTGATTTTTTTTTGTCCCAGCGGGAT
Organism: Lissotriton helveticus; assembly: GCF_964261635.1. Lineage (NCBI taxonomy): Eukaryota > Metazoa > Chordata > Amphibia > Caudata > Salamandridae > Lissotriton > Lissotriton helveticus. The sequence continues at coordinate 912,783,346 of NC_136069.1, forward strand.
CAACAAAATATCTACCCTCTGTTTTTTTCATCCCTGTAGCAAATGCTTACTTGCTAGGGTGCAATAAAGTGCAATGGCATGGGGATGTGAGAAGTTTTATGATGATTGATTTACTTTTATGTCTTCTGGCCAGATAATAGGTTTATATCAGTATCTTATCCTTCCATTTCAAGGAATTTGAAGCAATATCAATATATTTTGGGGCTTACTTTTGCTCAAATGGGTTTAATTGCTAATATTTATGTTTTCTTCGTCTTCATTGCTTGACTTTGCTCGTGAGAAAGTGTCACTCATAGACGTTAAATGTCACTCATAATTACACAGAAATTATGAAAATGTCATACATAAGCAATCTGAAACCTTGGAAGCTATTCTGTCGTAGGCCTTACCAGTGAAGAGGCCCCACCTCTCTGCAGACACATTTATGCACTACCACACAAAAAAAGACCTAATCCCCCAAGTACTACTCTATAAAAGGGCATTATACACATCTCACATACTTTTTTTTGTCTGCTTTGCATACCTTAATATTATTGTTTCTTGAATTGGCCCTGTTCAGGGGCATCCTTCAGAATAGGGTCCTGCAATGGTGCTGCGTGGACTCAACCCCCATTCCCTGTCAAGTTTGGGTTGAGGGTGGATTACTTTATTTGGTCTCTCTTTCTTCAGCTTCTCAGCACTAGCTCACGTCTAATGCTCCTCTGTGGATTGGAATTGAGGGGGTGGGTGTACAGCATATGCGCCATGTTACATGTTTATTTGGTGGCCATAGATGTACATCCCCAGCTGAAGGTGTTTGCTACACAAGGCTACTTAAGCTGCAGAGTTCTGCACCTCAGGTGACTGTTAGTCCTGGCTGGTTCCCTGCTATTAGAGCAATGTTTGCCTTTAGTTGCTTGATGGAGGGCGAGTACTCTTCTAAGAGACTGACAGGCCTTCAACTTCAGAAAGTCAGGGAGGTGTAACGGGTGTTTTGGATGTTCGTTTAAATGCCTTTACGACTGTAACATTTAGAGACACCTGTTTCTTCTCATTCTGCTTGGTTTTCCCAGGATGCTGGGGAAAACTCATACATCAGCCTTGACAGACCCCAGAGGAGGTTTTGTTGATAAAGAGGGTTTATTATGGTCCCGTCTTCCTTAGGAAAGCACTTGGGGCTTCCTATAGATCTAGTGAATGCTCTGTTCAATAGTTGTGCTCCCTTTTCTCTGTTACATAGGCGTCTTCTTAGATCCCTCAGTATGATTCCTGTTTTGAAGCATGCCATCCTTCACAAATAGAAAGGCATGGAGAAAATCACTGTGATCCAGTTTGTAACCAGAATATATCCAATGGAAAACCATACTTTCCACTTCCTGTGACTGTAGATCCAGGGCTTCAGAACTTTACAGGTTGCTTGAAAGTGACCAGGGAGGATTTCACCCATAGGAATGTAGGTGGGTCAGTATGCAAGGCCTATTTAGTACTCAACCTGTGCATGAAGGCTCTTATTCTTCATATGCCTCCCTGAGATTAGTCATTGGCTTCCACTTTCTTTCCATAACTATCCTGGCGAGTAAAGATTGTGCAGATCTTGTTGCTAAGATGGAATCACAAGTACAGTTTTTCGCAGGTGCTTCCTTTGACACTCTGAGACCTACAGAGATTTCCTCTGGGGCAGTCATTGCTGCTCTGTGCCATGTATTGAAGCATGATTGGTAGGCACATGGTCTTCAGAAATCTTCCGTTCTTCATCTTCTCTTTCTTGGCTGCTCTTTTTTGGTCCGGAGTTGCTAGGGCGATGAAGACATGACAACAGTCACCAACCACTGTCTTCATTACAGTGACTGCCCGATACCATGAAAAATCGGACATCCACATGAACCCTAAGGACACCAGTGGCGTAACACAAAATGATGGGGCACCCCTCCAGATTGTGATAAGGGGCCCCAAGTCCCCAATATCTCATAAGTATTCATAGGCTTTGGACTGAATGGGGGCCCCCTAAAAGGTTTGGGGCCACCCTGTGCCACAGAGGATTGTGTTTGTCCCTGAAGGAGACATCTGATTTGCAGAGATGTGCAGCTTCTGAACTAAAGATTAGAGAAGGTGCGGTCAATGCAGCTACAGATTCCTGCCATATTTTCAAAGTAACTGATATGTAAATGAGTCCTATTTAGATTTGCGGCATGTAAATGTATACTATACAAATATTCTGACACAGTATCATTGATCAAGCCATGCTGGCCCAGCCGCCTATTGATGGCCACCGCTGACTTAGATCATCTTGCAGTGAACATTTAGGGCATTCAAAAATGTGAATGACCTGAAAACATCCTACAGCACCCCATTGTTCCCGCTCTACATTAACATACCGCTGGTGTCAAACAAATTGAGTAGAGGCCATTTTTTTAAACATCACACTACTACACTGGAAGCTAATTCATACTGTAGCCCTTATATAGTGTATTCAACAGTGTAGCCTTGGACCGTATCATGTATGTGCATGTAACTTGCATGATCGAGGTAACTATCAGCAGCGATACTACGTATCTCTTGGACCTGTTTCAAGTGCTCGTCGTCCTTTTTCCCCAGCACACACCCCTGGCCCCCCGGGGCAGCAATTTGAGGGGTAGCCCCGGGCGCCACAAGCACTAGCTACACCCCTGTTTCCTCTACAGTGCTTAAGTTGAGATAGTGGTTGTTGGGTGTGAGAGGGCCATCTGCACTTAATTTTGGGAACCAGCTCTTATTTTTTGCCTCAGATATTTTGTCCAGAGCAGAAGAGGGAAAACACAGAGATCAGAAAGACCGCGAAAGAGAAGCAGGCACCTGCAAGGGTGAGATGAAAGTCCATAAAGTGCATGAGGTGTTTTAGGACTACAAGACTTTGTATTAGGTGCTAAGTATTTTACTGGCACTGGCTGCGGGCTTCTGAGAATTGCTTCAGCATGGCACTCATTCTTTTAAAAATTAAGCACTGTCCTTCTCTATACCAATCTCATGTTCTGCCCATCCCTCCACTCAATCTTTCCTGACCTCATCTTTTCCGTGGACTTTTCCCTCTCTCCTTTCTCAATCTCTCACTCCCTCCATGTGCTTATCCAGAAAAATTTCCCTCCTCTCTATCCTCTTTTCCACTCTTCTCTCCCTCAATCCTTTCTCCCTCTTACCTCTACATTTGTTTCGACTCCCCACTGCATCTCTCGTTTCCTTTTATCTCTCCCTCCTTTGCTTATCTCTCCTCTGCTTTCACCTGTCCTTTTGCTCAAAGATGTAAAGTAAATACGTTTTTTATTACAACAGTGTGAAAAAATGCATTGCATTTTAACCGTTTCTTGAAATATCTTTATTTAAATGTAACGTTGTTTTTGTTCTTGGCGTTTTTTAATGAAGTTCCATCACTCTTGAGAAGTGCACAGCACCCTCCCCATTCCAAAAGTGGATGGAATTTCACTAGAAGAAAAAACCCAATCTCAACCTGGTATGTCAATGCATAGTTTGTAACCCAGGAAGTTTAACACTGGGCACCCGCAGCTTTTATAGCCAACTGTTGCGACTAAAGTCCATGCTCCCCACCCGCCAGCCATGCCAAATGTACCGCTTGAAAGTAGCAACTCCCTGAGTCTTCAAACTGGTGGAGGTGCCCCACATGCTGTGTCTCTTCGGCCTGCCCAGATTCTGTCGCTTGCTCAGTCACACTCACCTAAGCTGCAGTCTTTCGGGTTGTGTGCCAGAAGGAAAGTTGGCTCAGGTAGTGGACCTGCTTTTCCACTTCTGAATGGCCTTGGGTAGGCCAGGATCTTTCTTGGGTGGGCCTGGCCCAACCTTTAGACCTTGGTTTGTGATGAGCACACAAAGTTATAGGTTGGGACGACTGTGGCTTGTGACTTAGGGAAGGCTGCGGTGGTGTACCCGAACAGTGTCCAATCTCAACTGTAGGGTGGAAACCATATGAAGTGGTGCCCCCGCCATGTGCCTTTTCCCACTAACTACCACTGATTGGCGTCTGGTCTGGGCACCGAACACCTCCACTTTGCCTTCAAGCTCTATGCCTTGCGGAGTTGTTTTCAGAAACCAGACTGGCTGAATGGACTCTGCTCGGGGGTTGCTCAGCATTAGGCTTGTGCTTGGCTGACCAGGTCTGGTGGTCTTTGGGATCCTGGCGTTCACCAGTTCAGACCGGTTCATGCTTGAGTCTTCAGTCTAGATGCCCCTCTTGGTGAAGCTAGAAGCTGCGACAACTGAAAACGTGTTAATTATTCTGCAAGAACATCAAATTACATCCCAATCTGATCACAGCAGGCACACACTCATGCATCCTTTCTTCATAACAAATAGAGTGCAGTGTACTTGACGGCTTCCCAGGCGTATGAGCCAGGGTAGGCCTGAAAATGGTGGACAGGTGCTCGGCATTATCTAGAACAATATTCATGCAGAAGACCTAAGGGAGATTTACTAAAATGTTATGCTGTGTTTGCGTCACAAAAGTGACGGTAATCAGCGCAAAAAATTTTTTCCCCCGATTTACTTTCGAGATAATGTGAAATCTACGTGACATTACTTAGCGCAGAAGGGGCGTACCATGAGTGGTGCATTGGCGTTCCCATTCAACCACCCAAATTTTGTGATGCTAAACCCAATTTGCTAAATAAAGTAACAGGTTTTTCCATCAGAAAACTGTGCCCTTTTGAAGTAGGCACAACAAAGGAGGAATGCTTACATTTCTAGTCTATTCGCTGATTTATAGAGCGCATGGCTAACCACAAGGGCCTCCCAGTGCTGGATAAAACACATGACACTGTCCTGCGGATGCTATTCAAACTGTCTAATCTTTAGCAGTAGCAGCTGGTGGAACTTGATAGGGGTAGGGCGCCTCCTTCATGCTTTCAACATGTGGGAGCATTTCACTTTAGTAAATCAGTTTATATAACTAAAGTGAGAGGCATTTATTAAAAATGTTAATAAAGGCTGCTCAATATAGTGATATTAACTTATGTACTAAAGTGAAATGCTCCTGCAGGTTGAAAGCATTCAAGAGACTAGGGCACTTCTAAATATGTGAGTTCAGAACACATCCTGAACTCAAATATTTAAAAGTGTTCTAGTCTTTCTTGTATGCTTTTAACCTGCAGGAGTATTTCACTTTAGTACTCTACACCACTATATTCAGTGGCATTTAATATAACTGTTAATAAATGCCTCTCAATATTGTGATATAAACTGATGTACTTAAGTGAAACACTCCTGCACTTTAACAGCATACCAGAGACTAGGGCACTTTTAAACATGTCACTTCAGGATACACACATCCTAAACTCTCATATTTAAAAGTGCCCTAGTTTCTTGGACGCTTTTAACATGCGGGAGAGCTTCACTTTAGTACTTAAGTTTATATCACTATATTGAGAGGCATTTATTAACAGTTTTAATAAAGGCCTCTCAATATAGCAATATAACCTGATACACTAAAGTAAAATATCTGCATGAATAAAAAGCATACAATGGGAACACTTTTAAATACATGCGTTCTGGATGTGTGCTCTGTTGTGCCAGTCTGCGGTTTGTTTTTATTGTTTAAAAAACAGTAAAATGAACCACAGTCTGGCAGACATGATGGAAGGCCTCCATCCCCCTGTCCCACTTACCTGGTATAATCCTGCTCTGGAACATGCATGGTGGCAGCCCGCAAAAGGGTGTGCTGCTGCTGCTCCAGTCCAGGATTCTAGGCTTGAAAGTGCCATGTGTGCCCTCTCGGACACCGATGCAAAAGCATGCATGTGGTTCGAGGTCACAGAGTCTCATGACTCTGTGACCTCTAGTCACATGCGTGCAATCCTTCTACATGCTGGAAGCAACACCCTTTCCTAACACGTCACATGTGACAAGTTGGGAAAGGGTGTTGCTTGCAGCCTGTGAAAGTGATTGACAAGCAGTCCCGGGAATACAGGGCTTATGCCCTGGACTGCTTGTAATATGACGCTGCTGGCGTCATGATCGGGAAGTCTCTTCAGACCCCCAAACGCTGCAGGCACTAGGCCAGCTCTTAGCATGCAAAGGGATTTTTAGGTCTCGCCTACGCAGCGCGCATGCGCTGCATGGGGGACCTCTCTTGTAATCGATTGGCTTTGTCGGCGAAAAACGTGCACCCGTTGCATTGCTTTCAATGCCAACGCGTGCACGTTTGGCGATTCCCTTGCGGGAGTGAGCTTTGGATGGTGCCCCTGCTCGCTCTCGCAAGGGAAACGCTCTGCGTGCTCTCAGCCGCACTCCCCCCACCCCTTCCCCCTCAGCGTCTACAGGCCGCGCAGGGGCCATATGTTATCTCGCACCATACATGCTCATACTGTCGTAGAAGCAGGTGCGCTGTCCCAGACTCACCTTCGTTGGCAAGCAAGTGCTCCACGAGGCAGATCCCCAATAACTTATTGCCCTGCGTGCCTCCGAAGATATGGTGGCTGGCTCCAGATATAAGGTGCTCATTTTTTCAACGTTGACGATGAAGGGCCTTCGAACCTGTGACTTGCTGAGTACACACAGAATGTTCAGCAGTGGTGCCGGCTGCTAAGCACAGACGTGCATGGGCCACATATGGAAGTAATAATTCACGCGTGCGCCTTCGCTGGATCACTATGGCCGACACAGCTGCCAGCTGTCTCAAAGGCTCAGCATTGGCCAGAAGGTACTGCATGGGCACAAATAGAGCATAAGAGCTTGCGGCAGAACAAACTTAATGGAGACTCATGTGCGAGAGACCTGAACAAAGACAGACCTTGTTTGCAGCACAGGGCGGTAGTGAGAGCTCTCTACAGGCCTGGGGCTCTTCTTATGCCACGCTGTGCGTGCCTGGCATTGCCCTGCTGCCCAGTCAAAAGGCACTGTTTGGCAGCATAGGGCGGTACAACACTCTTTTCAGTGCTTGATTTGTAAATGTGCCGGTGCACAAATGTGGCCTCTAAATCCTGTGGCTGGTGCAATTAAATGTCGGTGGGCACATACCGAGGCTGCGTGTCCTAAATCTACCTCATGCCTCTTTAAACACTCCCTGCACGTTTATCGCACCCTTGCTTGTTCCTGATTTCTCCCTTTATGATGGGGTTTCCATCTTTTTGCTTTGTTTGGTGTCCCGCTCTTGCTTTCGGTAAACGAAGCAGAAAAATAAGTGCCGGTCCCCAAAAATGAGTGCCGTGGCCCCCACCGGCTCAAATTAATCACTGCTCTTTGTACTCATAACAGCGCGAATCTCTTGCACTAAGGCTGTCAGGACTGCCGTATGTGTTGCCCACGGCCCTGGTCAATGTAGCAGTCAGTGACTGTCAAGATCGCATCACAGAGGTGGGACCTCTGTTCTCCTGACACACAATGCCAGGCCTGGTCATGTCACCCTCCTCCGACGACTTGTTTGGCACCACAGTGCGATAGCAAGCTCTCAACGGAGCCAGGCCACACTGCGAGTTTGCTGTGCCACCAGACCTCAGCATATCACCCTCCACAGTGGTGGCAGAGAGGCCACTCATGCCCCAAGCGCACCCTCTCCTTCTCTGGGGGGTTGGCCGTGCCCAGGCATGTACCAGTTTGGCTCCTCAGCTGCTCGTCTCGCAGTAATTAACACGCGGGCTGGAATGTTTACCTTGGGTTTCGTCACAAACCACCGGAGAGCATTGTTTGCACAGACCCAGTCTGCAGCCAGCCAGCTGCAGTGTTCCATGACAACTTCACTTCGTAATGTTGTAGTCTTCAGCCTCTGATATATGAGACACAGTACCTTACTGGCATTATAAGTACAACAGGTATTGCCAAGGAAATTATACAACGTGCGTGAAATACAGGCATCCACATTTTGGACACGCACAGTTTTTGAGCTGTGTTTTCAGCTGCCGCTGGGGGGAAATCCAAACGCCCTGTGTAGAGTTAAAGAAATACTCAGGAAACGTTGCACTTAAAGATGTAAGTGTTTATTGAAGTCGTGAGGTTCAGATAAATAAAGCCCACAACCGACAACTAGAGCGTCCTCGTCGTAACTGCCTAGATAACAGTTGTAAGACAACACTGAGGGTCTTGACTCTTTACTCAGCAAGGCTGAGCCAACTTTAAATGATCAAACAACACAATTGCCAGTGCTGAGGACATAAACTTAAACCGTTTTTTCGACAAGAATGGTTGTTATGAACATAACATAATAACCTGCTTTAGAAATTGCAAAAACATGAATTTTATTACTCTTTTTTAGACATCACTGAATGTTAACACATAATTATTTTGTGCATGGAAATACAAATGAAACATACAGACTATATACATTTATATACAATACAGTTCAGTTATACAACACGCTACCCATTCCAAAACTCTTGGCCATCCATTCATACCACACTACTCTTACACACACACACAGGTCCCGGTGTCAACAACACTGTAAAAATACAAAATAAACCGCCGTTTTTATCCAAATTGCAGTTTTTTGATTTTCCGATTAGAGGAAGATCCTCTCGCTATTTACAATTGTAATTATAGTCAATTATTTAAAGTGACCCGGAACCAGATCGGTCGACGCGTTTCAAACCTAACTGAGTAAAAGGGTTCTCCTCAGGACCAATAATTTCACTTAAATCTTGGGTCAAGGCTCAACACCTGTATGTCACAAAGGTTGCACTTCCAGACTCAAACCAGGAAGGAGCCGCTCCATAAGCAAGTTCCTACTCATTTTAGCCGTTTTCAATCCGTAAGCTTGAAAACGAGGATCGAAAACGCCGGCGGTCTCGCCATTGGAAGAAAACAAAGTACCCGTAGTGGCCGCCATTGGCAACGAGGACAGCCTTACAGCTTACGGATTGAAAACGGCTAAAACGAGTAGGAACTTGCTTATGGAGCGGCTCCTTCCTGGTTTGAGTCTGGAAGTGCAACCTACAGGTGTTGAGCCTTGACCCAAGATTTAAGTGAAATTATTGGTCCTGAGGAGAACCCTTTTACTCAGTGGGGTTTGAAACGCGTCGACCGATCTGGTTCCGGGTCACTTTAAATAATTGACTATAATTACAATTGTAAATAGCGAGAGGATCTTCCTCTAATCGGAATATCAAAAAACTGCAATTTGGATAAAAACGGCGGTTTATTTTGTATTTTTACAGTGTCGTTGACACTGGGACCTGTGTGTGTGTGTAAGAGTAGTGTGGTATGAATGGATGGCCAAGAGTTTTGGAATGGGTTCATAACAACCATTCTTGTCGAAAAAACAGTTTAAGTTTATGTCCTCAGCACTGGCAATTGTGTTGTTTGATCACTTAGATAACAGTTGTAGGCAGAAACAGCGAAGACATGACAGCGTGAGACAACTCAAACAATAACAGAGCGCGGGGACACGCTCGAGGTGTATTCAAATGTACACACATAAATAACAAGTTGCTCTTAAAGGGGAAAGAGCATATTGTTACCTTAACACCATCCCCCTTATTAAACAATTAAAGGAAAAATAAAATAACGTTTTGTCTATGTTTTTTTTCCTCTTCATGAAATTAAAGCGTTCCAAAAGTATACTGGGTTCTTCTGCAAACTTTCTTGTGAGTCTGGCTAGACCTTCAGAATAAACATTCCATCCTTCTTGAGCACCTGCCGGGGGTTGGATCTTGGGTAAATTATTGAAAACTTTTTGTCCTTTAAACCCCAAATGACCATACAACAGTGCAAATTTCCTTTTTACACCAAAATCATTGGCATCATTAGCAATTAGATAGTTTTGAAATAAATTAAGCTAATGTTTCCACGGAATTGCAGGTTTACCTGGTGAAGGTAGAAAGTCAGCTCTGATCAGGAGTTGATTATTGGATGCCATGTAGAAAGGTGTCTTTTAAAACTGAATTTGTCACAGAAATTAAATGCAGATTGTAGAAATTGTAGATTGAAATGTGCCTGACACTGAAAGTACAGGCAAGCTGTTAAAAATGTACTTTTTAGTTGAGCTAACTATGAATTTGAGGTTTATTTCACTACTTTAAAACAAATAAATGAACAACAATTTGAATAAATGAGTAAATGGTGTGCCTGCCACCGAAGAGCAGGCAAATCTTACTGCTTTAAATTGTCCTCGCGTTGAAATCAGGACTAGATTCCTCATTAATGGTCTCTAAGACGGAGAAACGACGATCATATGCCGCGTTGCTGGGCAACAATTCCTTTTTTACGGAGCTTGACTAAACCCAAATGCCTTGAAAGGGTTAACCAAAACCCCTCTGGTTATGCGTGAGAGGAAGCCGTCACGACGTCAGAGGGGAGGGTCTAAAACTCCATTCACTTGAATGAGCGTCGTCCGGATTAGGCAGAGGCTTGGCTCACGTTGAAGGTAAAATCCTTTTAAATTTGTTTATCGGTCGGTGGGCTGAAATAATCCATTGTCGCCAAATGTCGAGTTAAAGAAATACTCAGGAAACGTAGCACTTAAGTGTTTATTGAAGTCATGAGGTTCAGATAAATAAAGCCCACAACCGACAACTAGAGCGTCCTTGTTGTAACTGCCTAGATAGCAGTTGTAGGCAGAAACGGCGAAGACATGACAGTGTGAGACAACACAAACAATAACAGAGCGCGGGGACACGCTCGAGGTGTATTCAAATGTACACACATAAATAACAAGTTGCTCTTAAAGAAGAAAGAGCAACTTGTTACCTTAACACCCTGGTACAAATGCCCTCTAACCGGGTTCCGTTTCAGCAGGAACGTTTTACACATCTCATTTAGACGTGTCTACAAGAAAATAGTATACAGGTTTAATCAAAATGTCAACAGCAAGAGAGTAAGTGATTACAGTACTTCCTTTCATTTATCTGCAGGAATTCTGGAGAGGGATATGTGGCATTCTTGGGGGAGATACCGCACACCACCTCTATTGGCTGTAATAAATAAGAAAAGGCAAATAAGTCTCGTCCTTATAATGTGAGTGGCAAGTAGTTCGCTGTGCCAATATTTCTCAGTAAAATATTGTTTTAAAAATATAAAAGAAAACAAATGTCAAAATACTGTAAGAAATGCGAACACATACAGGACCGGCTTTAGCGCTGGTAGCGCCTTGTGCGACAAGGTTTGTTGGCACCCCCAATGAACACCCTTTAACAGTGCCCCTCAAGCCTCCATAACCACTATGTCTCTTTCTCTCAGATGCATTTAATTATTTTATAGTGCCACTCATACCAGTATAGGGTGTCAAAACACTATATGTCAAAGAGAGAAAATCAACCATACGTGTGTAAAACACTGTATAGGATATGTTACATACGACAGAGGACTACAAGGTGGAGGAGTCACGTGACAACCGTACTGGTAGGCAATATCATTTAATAGTGATTGGTCTGGAGAAGTACAAACTCAGAATGTAAAAGGTAACACCATGGTTGGGGGTTCTCTTTAATAATCAGGATTGATTTCTCTCCAAATGAACCCTTTTTGCAACATTAATAATCAAAGACTGGGGAGAAAATCATAACACTATAATTTATACTTTGCAGTTTGCACGCAGCTCTTTGATTTCAGTTAATAGCTCACTGTTCTATGTTAGGACTTTTAAATCCTAACATGTCCATTTTAAATCCATTCTACGGATTTAAAATGGACATGTTCAACACGTGATTTGCACGTCCGAGGAAATCAAGATTCGTGTGTGTGAACTTTGCGTTTCAACGAGTTGACGGACATAATATGGGTGTTTGAAACATCCTTGTGGGAACATTTTGTACTCAGTATGCACTAAGTATTATCTTAATCGTAATATCATGTACAGATTGTTCATCATTGGATTTATGGAGCATTAGTAAACATCAGAAGGGAGGGCGGGGTAAAATATAATTTTAATTAAGGAATGTTGAAATTAGCAAGGCGTTACAAGTAAGAGTTCTGATCCACTTGAGGATCATCAGGTTGAATTCAAGGTGCACCATGGGGAATGTAGTTAGGAATGTTAATTACAGTGTTAATTGAATGGTTGAGATAGGTTCTGCTCCCAGAGGCGGGGTAACTGACCAGGTGATATAAGGGTTTAAAATACGGCGTGGAGTCAACCACCGATCGAGAGAGTAACATGCTGGAGTGAGGAAGAATATTATGTTTTGTTGTGAAGGTATGAGGGGTATTACATCACTTTGGGGGAAAGTTAAGCTGAACACATGAAAGGGGAGGGTGAAGCGAATTGGAGGGGAAGCACTGTGATGTTATTTGAGGCAATACCACAAGCTATCTGGAGAAGCTTGTTGGGAAGTTTCAAGAGTCCTAAAAAAAATGAAACTTCTTATCATTGATGAAGTAAGCATGGTATCAAATGTAATGCTTGCTTTTGTGCATTTAAGAATGAAAGAAATTCTTAAAACAGAGTATGATGTGTTATTTGGAGGCAAACACATCATCGTTTTTGGAGATCTACTGCAACTAACTCCAGTGAAAGGACAGCCAGTGTTTAAAATGCTTACACATGAAGATACCAGGAAGTGCCTAGGAAGCATTGGAAATGTTAACATATGGTTAAATTTCAAATATGCAGAACTGCTTCAAAATATGCGACAGGCAAAGGATGAAGATTATAAAAATATTCTACAAGATGTAAGAATTGGAAAACTAACTGAGCATGGCAAAGAAGCTTTACATGGACGATTCATTTCAAATTTGTTTCCAAATGAAAATATTCTCCCAGAGAATATTTTTATGAAAATTCCTGAAAACAAATCCGTTATATGCTTGATGCCAACTCTGAAAGAATGTTCAATCTTCAACAACAAAATGTTAAAGTTGGAAAATCAAGAGATTATGAAACTGAAAGCTATGATAAAATAGAACAGGAAGGAGCAACTATTATTTTGTCTGAAAAGTTGAAATCAAAATTGGATTCTTTAGAGAAGACAATATCTAAAACTGCTGGTTTGGAAAAGACTCTGTATGCATCTTTAAATTGTCGTATAATTTTACGACGTAATTTACATGTGAAAAGAGGTTTAGTAAATGGAGCAATGGGTCATGTTGTTGATTTTGTGAATTACCGAAATAGAGATGGAATTGAATTTATAAAAATTAAATTTGATGGTATTGAAGAAGTACAACAAATCAGTCGTTGTTCTGCCCGATTTTTGCTTGTGAAAGATTTATATGTCCGCCGAAAACAGTTTCCTGTTTCTTTGGCATATGCGGTGACTATTCATAAATCTCAAGGTTTAAGTGTAGATAGTGCTTTGGTGAATATCGGAAGTTCGGTGTTCAAGGAGGGTATGGCATATGTTGCTTTATCTCGAGACAGAACTTTATCAGGATTGTACTTGATTGATTTTGATGAGACAAAGATTAATGCAGATCTAAATTGTGTAAAAGAATAAAATAGGTTAAGAAGAGAGTATGCTCCAAATTTACCTCAATACCCTCTATTTGAAAAGCGTGGGGGAGGCCGAAAAAGAAGAAATAAGAAAAATTGTAGTGTAGTTGTAGCAAAAAGAAAAAAAGTAGATGAACCAGTAATTATAAACAGAAACAAAATGGATTCAGTTAAAGATGTTGTTGGATTTCAGTTTGAAAACAGTTCTGGTGTCAACTGCTATGCTAATGTAGTGGTTAACGTTGTTTTTTTTCTCCAAACTGTACAAGAACAGATTGCTGAAAATCGTGATCAAACATTTTGTTGTTTATTAAATTCTGTGTTTGAGAAATGTAGCAGTGATAGAACAAAAATACAAAGTGTTTCTGAAATTCGAAATGTTTTAGACATATGTTCTGGTCTAAATCAATTTTCACAGAATATTCAGCAAGATTGTCAGGAATTTCTAATGTATATGCTTGTTGTTTTGCAAGATTAAGGTGTAGATGTAGAAAATCTTTTTGGCCTTTCGTATGAATGGCAGCATGACTGCGACAATTGCTCCTTTTCAAGTAGTACTACAATAGACACTGAAAGATTTATATATTTGACTTTACCAGACTGCAAATCAGTGTCATTTAATAATCTCGTTAGACAAGCAAATCAAAGCATGGTCTGTACTCAATGTAAATCTGCAATGCTATCAACATTATTTCTACAAAGATATGGACAGTATGTAATTTTAATGTTCCAACGATGTAGACCTGATGGAACTAAATTGACAACATTAATTAAACATTTTGTGGCTTCTCAATTATCAATTTCAGGAAGAACCTTTACAACTGCAGCAATTATTTACCATGATGGTCCTTCAACAACATCAGGACATTACACAGCTTATTTAAAATGTCATAAAGGATGGAAACACTGTAATGATACTCAATTGACTTTCAAACAACGTTTGCCTTCTGACTTACAAAATTCTTACCTAGTGTTCTTACAACCGAAATTTTAGGGAAGGTAATTGGCCTATGAAGATTGCAGCAGTTAATAAAACTTAGTTTGCTGTTCAAAATTACTTTCCGAGTGAGAGTGATGAAGATAATAAAAAACATGTAGTTCTCATAGAGGTAGTATATGTATATCACATAGTGTGCGCTGTGAGTATTATAGAAAATATTAATAAAAAGTAAGCTAGAGGTCAAAATAAAACTATTGTTTCATAATGTAAAAGATGTTGGAGCTTTTCTTTCAGAAACTCGGGTAAATGAGAGATTAAGAATTCTCTTGACTAATTTCCAAAGAAAAGGACTTTCCATATACTATTTGGTCTCGTGGAAAAGTACATGGATCAAAAGTGAGTTAAGATTTGTTTTTTCGGGACCAAATATCTACAAGATTATGACTAGTTATTAGTGAGCAAACTGCTTTGAATACCCTGGGTTTGCGGCCAGAATACTTTGAATTGATTATGTTATTAAGATCTGAACCTAGTGAGATATTAAAATCCCCTGTGAGAATTAACGGGCTGGGCCATCCTGCTAGATCAGTTTCTAGTGTCTCAAATATAGATGAGTCGTCCAGGTTAGAGCCATAGACCGAACATATTATCACTCCGAGAGTCAGTTCAACTATTGCCCATCTACCATATTGGTCCTGGGCCTGTTTAACCGGTTTGCCTAGAAACCTTTTACCTAGGATAGCAACACCCCGTGTATTAGCTGTATGTGTTGTGGTTGATAGGATATCATACCCCTGGATTTGTAAAAAACTCCTGTTATTCCAAGTCAGGTGGGTTTCTTGTAGACATATAATGTCTGGTGAATGTCGCTTAATTATTTCAGCAAGTCGGCCTCGTTTATCCCTATCTAGGAGCCCCGCAACATTCCAGCCCCAAACAGTTATCCCCTCCATTGAATGCTGGATATTATTCCCTCGTATCTTATCGCTGAGTTTATGTTTATTTTAAAAGAAATGAACTTGCAAGAGAAGTGCTTTTTTCTTTGCATTGGAATCATTTTCTTTTTTTTGTGTTTTCTCCCTTCTCCCACCCACCTTCCCCCAACCCTGTCCCTTCCCCCCCCTCTCATCCACTCCCTTGCTCCCACATTGAGGCAAACAGACTCCGTCAGAGTCTTAAGAGCGATGTGTGTGATCACAGCAACCGAGTCCCCCCGACATGCTAACAAAAGAAATCCCTTATTACAAACGAGAAGAAAAAATAAGACGGAGCTCGACTATAACACCAGACCAGCTACATAAAACTTTGTTTTCTTTGTTGCTAACTCTTAATGAGCCACAGTAAACATACACCTTGAGGTGGAAAAAGAGGGGAAAAAAAAACAGTCCACCTCGTGCTACCCTTCAGACTGCTTAAGATCATTTACTGGCTAGCTTTGAACTAGAGTGTCATTTAAAAAAAAAAAAAAAGGGCCACGAAACAAAAGAAGAAAAGGAAATGAAAAAAGGAGAAACCAAAACACAATGTGGCCTGTTAATGTCAAGTAGTTCATCTGTACACAATGCTGAGTCGGTACTTGCGTTACACTAGGTTCCTAAACCAGCAATTCACTTTACACCCGCATCATTTGGCTTCTGCCTATGTTAAGCTATTCAAACATTCTTGGGCTTTGATTTCAGAGTCAAAGAATCTTGTCTGACCCCCAAGAATGACTTTTAGGCGTGCGGGGTTGTTGAGGTAAACCGTCGCCTTTTTATCTTGAAAAGGTTTAATGAGCTGACGTACCCTCCACCTCCTCTCGACCGTGGTGTGACAAAATTCGGGTCTTGAAAAATAGGAGATGTTATTCAAGGTACGTTTGGCCTCCGGTCTAGCTTTCTCAGAGACCGCCTGTCTCAGCAAGAAGTTCCCAAAATATACTAGAATAGCCCTGGGGTAGGCACCAGGTTTCGCGGGGGTTCTCAGTGTGAGTGGCATACGGTGTGCCCTCTGTATCTCGACATCCCAGTTCCATTTTGACAGCTCAGGAAGGGAGTCTCGTAGCAGGCTGATAACAAAGGAAAGAACATCATCCCCCTCGGCTTTTTCGGGTACGCCCAAAATGCGGAGGTTGTTCCTGCGTTGGCGATTTTCAAAGTCCTCCAACTTCCATCGAATGTCCCCAATTTGTGCTTCATTGGACTCAACTCGTTCTCTGATGGTGACCACCTCGGTCTCGTTTGTTAAGGTTCTATTTTCTACTTCGGTTAACCGATCGCCAATTGATCCGCATGTCTTTACTAATTTCCTCACTACACCTTGCACCTTTCGAAGTGCTGCTTGTGCTTTTCGCCCGTCCTGGGAGGTCTCTTCCCGATGGGCTGCAATTGCCTGTAGAACAGCATCTATATATGGTGGGGCTGATACCAAGGTGGAGGCAGTAGTTGCACCATAAGTGGGGAGAACCAAGGGGGTTAGTTGCTCAGTGCTCGAGTGATCCCAGTCGAGGCCTGCCCCATGGGTCTTACTGGTCCGTTTTCTACCTGCTTTTTGCCTGGGTTTGACAGTCTGGGCATCGTCCACTTCAGATTGGCTATCAGATTCATCCGTGAGACACGATGTATCCCCCCATTCATCCTCAAGCTCGGCCTCGTCAGAGAAGGAAAAAAAGTCTGTGGTCTCTTTTTCTGAGTCTTTTTCCATGACCTTGCAAGTGGTGCACCCATTGCCAGCATCTATGGGGAAGTCAGTAGTGGTGTCAGAGAACACCATGCATTGGGGTACCCCCTGCTGCTGCAGTATATGTAGCTTGCTCACTGATTCTCCCAGCGCAGGGACTCTGGCATGCACTTAGGTCCACTGCAAGGGCTCTATCCGGGATTGGAGAGCCGGGACTACCCCCAGGGTTTCCTTGAGCCTGTATTTCCACTACTTGTTTCATCAGTTACCCCAGTGTCTTTTCCAAGATCAATAATTTCATCAGCCCCCCCGAACTGGGGCTAACCTCCGTTGCCTCGGGCCCCCCATTAACATACATAGTCACAATATTGCTCTGTGTGTGTAGGATTGGCATGTTCGATGATTTGCACACCTCTATAATCACAGATGACTCTGCTGAGCCATCCAGAGCTCCTTCAGTTTCAGTTCGAGGAGCAGATCCGGGTTCTGTATCCGTTTCTTTGCTGTTCCCAACCGCTATTGAGCTCTCAGTAATGGCAGTCGGAGCGGGGCTGTTGTTGTTGCTAGGTGCGGGTGAGCCCTGGCGCTGCCTCTCTTGACCCGGATGCGAACTCGGGCCCTTCCGCATCAGATCCACGATTGATGGTCCGGTTGGTTCCTTGCGAGCTGGTTTCTTTCGGGCCCCGGCTGGATCCGATATCCCGGTCTTTTCCGCCCTGGATGCTTGGGGGGGCAGAGACTATAGGAGACGCTAATTTCAGATGCCCGGCATCCTGCTTTTCAAAGCCGGCATTCTGTTTGTCTATGCCGCAGCGTTCGGCTGCCTCCCTCTGGGTTTGTCTGGCGGCCCTTGCGCGAGCGGCTGCGGAGGGTGCTGGCGGAACCTTAGGAGCCATCCCTGCTGAAACTCGAGTCGATGCTGGGACTGGAGCTGTGGCAGGGGTCCGATTCGGGCTTGCTACTGTATGGTGAGTCCTACATATGCATATGCAGCAGGGAGGATCTCTTGGCGGCTGCTGCTGCTGGTGGCGTATTAGCAGGATAAAGTGCTTTAGAACAGCACGCCCGATATAAATATAAAGTGCAATCGCTGGATGCATAGGGGAAATGGGGGATCGGACCCACTATCACGAACCAACAGGGTAGATTCCAGAGTTCCAGATTTTCCAAGGTGGTGAGGGCTGATTAGGATTTTGTGTCTTTTGCAGTTCAAAGTGGCTAAGAGTTTAGCATGTTCAGGGCTGGTAGGCTACTTCACGCAAGCCGCTGTGGAAAACAGGAACTCCATAGCATGAGCGGAGAGGACCAGGAGTGTGACCACCGCGATCCACGTCAGATCGCCATCTTGCCTCAAGTGTTCTGAAGACCCAGGATACAAATTTTTTTCTCACCCTCACAATAAACATACCAGGATGGATTATATTTTCACTACTAGAAGTATTTCAAATAAAGCCACCATTACAAAATACCCGAAGCTGATATCAGATCACAATATTTTGGCTCTGACAGTAAATATGTCTCCTACAACCGGGAAGACTCGCAACTGGACTTTCGATCGGAAACTGCTGGCCAATAGTGATTATATTAAGTATATTAGGAGTTGGACCCAGGGTTATTTTGATATAAATCGATTTAGCGCCTCCAGAAACATAGTTTGTTACAGCTATAAGGCTGCTCTTAGGGGGGAAACCCTTAGTTATGTAGCTAGACTACAGAAGCAACAAGCCTCCGAGCACTATAGGAAAATCTCAGAACTAGCTGACCTAGAAACGACACACACAACCGCAATCGCCGAGAATAGGAGCATAGATGGGTCACATATACTTAGTCAGATTTTAATCTGCAAAACAGAGCTTAATAAAGTGTTAACACAAAAATCGGCAGAATCCTATAGATCTCAGCGTAAGAATCTATACGAGAATGGTGAAAGAGTAGGGAAACAATTAGCCCTACGAACCAGACAGCAGGCCTCTCTGAATGCAATCTCCTCAATAAAAGTGAACAACGTAGAATATACCAAAACAGAAGACATACTTAAAGTGTTCCAGGGGTACTACCAAAACCTATATCGAGAGGACCAGGATCACAACAGTGAAGATGTTAAAATCTTTCTTACTAGTTTCCTATCCTGCCCAGATAAAAGCCTTGATAACCTTACTAAGAATGACCTAGAGAACGAAATCACCATCTTAGAGCTGGAACTTGCTTTGTCGGAACTGGCGTCTGGGAAAGCAGCTGGCCCGACAAAATCCCCCTGGAATTATACAAAGTCCTAGGCAAAATAATACTCCCATTTTTATT
The DNA here is from genome assembly GCF_964261635.1 of Lissotriton helveticus. Lineage (NCBI taxonomy): Eukaryota > Metazoa > Chordata > Amphibia > Caudata > Salamandridae > Lissotriton > Lissotriton helveticus. Next base: position 912,802,563 of record NC_136069.1, read on the forward strand.
AGACCTTTTTCTTGGGATACAATGGAGTGGAAGAACACCAGAGTCCTGGAAGGATGCCAGTATTATTATTTTTGCTAAAAAAGGCAAACCTGCTGACTCCACTGCTTCATATCGTCCAATCTCATTAATTAACTCTGATTCTAAACTTTATTCAAAGATCCTGGCCAACCTGCTGAGTAGAGTTATTGCACAACTGGTCAGTCCATGGCAACATGGCTTTATCCCTACGAAGGTCACCACCGATCATACCCGCAGAGCAATTACGATCTTCGACATCATATCTGCAACAGGGGGCCAAGCTTCAATGATCCTCCTCGACGCCGAGAAGGCATTCGATCGGGTGTCCTGGGAGTCCTGGGAGTACTTCTGGGTCATTCTGGAACATTATAACTTTGGGGCTTTATTTATAAGAGCAATTAAAGCTATGTATTGTTATCCAACAGCAAAACTACACTTAATGGGGCAGGAATCAGGCTTGATAAACATTACAAGAGGAACGAGACAGGGGTGCCCATGCTCGCCAATTCTCTTCGCTTTGTATATCAACCCCCTGATTCTGAATATTCTCGCCAATCCTAGAATTTACCCTGTGGTAACAGGCATTTTTGAAACTAAAGTCCTTGCCTACGCGGATGATGTCGCCATTTTAACACCCGATCCGGAGACAGCCCTAGTAGAGATAGAGGCAACTGCACTCTTATTTGGGTCTTACTCAGGATACTCCTTAAATAGGAGTAAGACAGTAATTTTATGTACACGAAACACGCTTTGCTCTGACCCTAGGCGGGCCTATAAGGCTACGTATCTTGGCGTGCATATTACTGCCGAAATTCAAAACATCGTCAAATTCAACTATGAACCCCTTATCGATACAATAAGACAGGATCTTGCCAGGGTAAATAGTCTTCATCTCATCATCATAGGTAGAGGGAACTATATTAAAATGACTATTTCCCCCAAAATCCTATATTTATTCCGTACCATTCCCCTATTAGTAGATGATAAATTTATCAAAATTCTCAACTCCCAAATCTCCAAATTCGTCTGGCAGTATGGCAAGATCAGAAGATCATTAAAGTACTTGTCCCTCCCTTACAATCGTGGTGGTCTGGCTATCCCTCAGCTATTCCTATATTATTGGGCTGCATATATACAGCAATTTGCTCCCTTGGTTAGTACTATACAGGATGAAGCAGGGGCGGACATTCCATCAATATACCAGCTGGCCCTTGGTTCTAAAGCCAGAGGACTTCTACTCAGACACTCTGACCCTGGATATTATAAAAAAGTCAAATTCAAGATTGTTACAGGGGCTTGGAAAGCTTGGACTAAAATAACAAAATACTTGCAAATTCCTATATATACCTGATACTCCCCACTTTGGCAATCGTCTCTCTTCTCGCAAAACATTAATGATGGGACTTTTGCCAATTGGGAGAGCTATGGAATTACATCTCTTTTTGATCTTCTAGTCTCCGAGAAAAAGCTTAATTTTAGTTTCCTCCAGACTCAATATTGCATACCTAGCAGCGATTATCTTAAATTTCTTCAAGTTAGATCAAGCATTAATCATTTGCTACCTAACATAAACTGGAACAGAATACCCCTGTTGGAAGATATCCAGAAATCTTCCTCTAGAAGAGGGACATTTTATAATGCTCTGCTTGCCAACGCACCAGACGATACTGAACATACGGAAGCAACCTGGGCTAGCAAATTAGGCAATCCAGATGTGGACTTAGACAAGGTATTGACAATGGCCTCCCAATTTCTACTTTCCACCAATCTTAGGGCTCAGCTGTACAAAACAGTTTATAATCTTTATTATACACCGGCCAAATTGCATGCTTGGGGGAATACTGACAGCGACCGCTGTCCTAGGTGCAAAAGTGGACCTGCGACTCTTGTGCATATGTTCTACGAATGTGACAGCTTAGGGCTTTTTAAGAAAATGATTTGGGAGTTTTGGAGGGAGGTGTTTGGACGAGAACTGCCGGAATCACCTACTATTTTTATGCTGGGATATGATTGCACTTTGAGACTACACCACAGTGAAGTAGTAATGTTATTTATCGGCTCTGCTGTATACCGCATTATTTTGGCCTATCGCTGGAAAGAGGAAGATCCTCTGTGTTTCCAAAATTGGCTCGCTAGGTTCCTGGCAGTCTATAACTATGAAACAGCGATTTATGCTACTAGGGGGCTTAAGTCCAGGATGCGGGGGGAAAAGATCTGGTCTCTTATCACGGCCTGGTCCTCTCAGACACAGTCTAATGGACATGTATTGTTTCCTAATGTGTCCTCTTTCGTTTAACTTTTATTTTTTGTAAATTTTTTATTTTTTTCCTCTTTCTTTTTATTCTTCCGCCTCTGTCTTTGTTTGTCTTCCCAGGAACCGAGAGTCAGTGTGTTTGATCGACTTATGTAGTGTTAACATTAGTGATCAGTATCTTTTCGCTTCCTGTATGTAACTAATTCATATCCGTTTTTCTTGCTTTTTGTCACCCTCTTTGCTAGATAAACTATACAATGTGTTTTCTTTTATATCTAAATTATATGGATGAATTGTAACGGAATTATTTTCTAAAAAAATTTAAAAAATTTAAAAAGATTTGTTGTTTCAAAATTTATATTATTTATTGAAACGTTGTATGTTTTTTTTAAACACAATCATTTTGATTGTGGTTTTTTTTTGCCCGCTGTTATATGATGAGTAGTATTGAAGTCACTGTTTTAAGTGAATTTCAATATATTCTGAGAACAGCAAAAATAAACCATATAACATGTTGTACAAATTATTTTGTATTTTCTATTAACAAAAATATATTAGTCTCCCCTTCTCTTATGCTCACTCACCTATTTCCACCCTCTATCACTCCTCTTAACTCACCCTCACTGGCCTTTTCTCACTCTCCCTCACCTCCCTTCCCTTATTCCACTTTCCTCACTTATCCTCATTCTCCACTCCTTCACGGCCCTTTCCCTCTCTCCCATCCACCACTTTCCAGCTGTCAGTCACTCTACCTCACTCCCCTTCCCCTTGTTTCCTTTTTTGTTCCCTCAATAATTCCCCTTCTCTCACTCACCTTACTACACTTCACTCACTCCTTCTCTCACTTCCTCTGTCCTCTCACATCCTCACTCCCGTTCCCTCACTCCCTCTCTCCTAGCCTCACTCTCTCGATCCTCTCACTCTCTCACTCCTCTTCCATCACGCTTACTCCCTAACTCACCCACACTCCCTTACTTACCTTTCTTTGCTCTCTCACTCAGTCCCTTTCTGCCACTCTTTCCTTCACTACCTCTATGTTCTCACTCCTTCACTTCCCTTGTCTCATGCTCACTTGCTTTTATCCTCTTTATTTTCCCTTTTTCATCAAGCTCACTGCCCTTCACTCACCCTCCCTCACCCTTGTTCCCTTACTCCAGTTCCCTCAGTTATCCTCATTCATCATCCTTAACTACCCTTCCTCTTTCTCTCCTCACGCACTCACCTTTTCCCAGTTCCTTTTTTTACTTTTATTCCCTTTCTTCCCTTCCTTTGCTCCCTCAGTCATTCTCCTTCCCTTACTCACCTTACTGCCCTTTACTCACTCTTTCTCTCACTCCCTCTGTTCTCATATTCTCACTTGTCTTCCCTCACTCCCTCTCTGTTACCTTCACTCCCATTGTCTCCTCACTGTCTTACGACCCTACATTCACCCTCACTCACCTTCCATGCCTTATTGTCATTAATCCACCGTTATTCAGTCCTGCTTCTGTCACTTACTCCCCTTTCTTTACTCCCCTTTCTTCCTTTAGTTTTCCTAATGCACATTCCTTTAGTATCTTACTCACCTTCACTTCATTTCTCTCTCCTGCTCTTGTTCACTGTTACTGAATGTATCCATGTCATTATCCTTTTAGTAATTTTCTCTCTCTCTATTTCTTTTTAACTCTCTCTGACCTTCACCATTCCTTTGTTTTTCTTTCTGAGTCCGTCACTTCTACTTTATCTCTTACTAACCTTTTATAACTTTTAATCTCCTACTTTGTCTCTTGTATTGTAAAATATATAATATAAATATTCTAACTTATTTTTTTTTCTCTTTCACAGATATTAAATTTACTGAAAATATGTAATTAAGTTTACATTACTTATAAGGTAAGTTTGACGTACAAAATTTACTTTCCCTATACTCTTTTTCTTAACCTCACTACTCTTCTCTGATGCTCCCACACCCCTGTTCCCTTATTGCGCTTGCCTCACTTATTCTGAATCCCCACGTTTACTCCCCTTTTCCTCACTCCTCTCTCACACTCACCTTCTTTCACACCTTATCCTTTACTTTCCTTCCTCTCATTCTTTTTCATTCCCTTACTCTCCTTACTCCACTTCACTAACTCCTTCTCTTACTCCCTATGTCCTCTTAGTTCTACACTCCCCTTCCCTCATTCTCTGTTAGCCTCATTCTCTCCGTCCCCTTAGTCTCTCACTCCTCTTCTGTCACGCTCACAACCTATAACTCAGCCATACTCCCACACTCACCTTCTTTCAGACCTTCTCCTTTACTTTCCTTCCTCTCTTCCCTTGTTTTGCTCTTTCACTCTTTTCTCTTCCCTTACTCTCCTTACTCCACTTTACTAACTCCTTCTCTTTCTTCCTCTGTCTGCTTAGTTCTACACTCCCCTTACCTCATTCTCTCTGTTAGCCTCATTCTCTCCATCCCCTTAGTCTCTCACCCCTCTTCTGTCACACTCAGTCCGTATATCTCAGCCATACTCCCACACTCACCTTCTTTCAGACCTTCTCCTTTACTTTACTTTCCTTCCTCTCTTCCCTTGTTTCGCTCCTTCACTTTTTTCCCTTCCCTTACTCTCCTTACTCCACTACACTAACTCTTTCTCTTACTCCCTCTGTCCTGTTAGTTCTACACTTTCCTTCCCTCATTCTCTCTCCGTGAGCCTCATTCTCTCCGTCCCTTTAGTCTCTCACTCCTCTTCTGTCACGCTCACACCCTATAACTCAGGCATACTTCCACACTCACCTTCTTTCAGACCTTTCAAACCTCATTTATATCACTAAACGATATCCTTACCGCAACCCCATATCAATGCGGACTTATTACTGCATCCCACATGAACCTATAACGATCTACCTCATTTATGTTTATGTATATAGCTCATGATATAAGTCTAGCCGCAACTTAATATTAACGCAAACTACACATGTTATGAATATATATCATCTACCTCATATCTGTTGTTCGTATAACTGTTAATACGTTTGTTTAATCCTTTTACCTCTGCTATGTTAAGCGCTCTGATACCCACGGGTCTTGTTCGCGCTATACAAAACTTTATATTAAATAAATAAATACGCTCACTCCCTATAACTTAGGCATACTCCCACACTCACCTTCTTTCAGACCTTCTCCTTTACTCCTTTTCTCTTACTCCCTGTCCTCTTACTTCTACACTCCCCTTCCCTCATTCTCTGTTAGCCTCATTCTCTCCGTCCCCTTAGTCTCTCACTCCTCTTCTGTCATGCTCACACCCTATAACTCAGCCATACTCCCACACTCACCTTCTTTCAGACCTTTTCCTTTACTTTCCTTCCTCTCTCTTCCCATCCTTCGCTCCTTCACTCTTTTTCCTTTCCTTACTCTCCTTACACCACTTCAGTAACTCCTTCTCTCAATCCCTCTGTCCTCTAACTTACTCACTCCCCTTCCCTCACTCTCTCTCCGTCCTATTAGACTCTCACTCCTCTTCTGTTACGCTTACTCCCTATAACTCAGCCACACTCCCTCACTTATCTTTCTTTCCTCCCTCACTCAGTCCTCTACTCTCACTTTTTCCTTCACTTTCTCTCTCCCGACTCCCTTACTCCCCTTGTCTCACGCTCACTTGCCTTTATCCAGTCTCTATCACCACTCTTTCCTCATCACTGCTCTTCTCTTACCCTTCCACACCCCCGTTCCTTTACTCCGTTTTCTTCACTTATCCTCATTCCCCTTGTTCACTCCCCTTCTCCTCACTCACCTCCACACTCACCTTCTTTCAGTCCCTCTACTTCACTTCCCTTCCCCTCTCGTCCCTTTCTTTGCTCCCTCACTCATTTTCCTTTCCTCTCTCACTGCACTCCACTTCACTCACTCCTTTTGAATTTGTAAAGAATACAGCTCTTTTTGGAGAATTGGAGGTAGTTCTAAAAATAACTGTTTTTTTCTTCTTTTTTAGGTTTTTTTCTGAACAAAAACAAAAACAGGGAATGCCAATCTGCTCAACAGGAGCAAAAAAAGGGGAAAAATTAGGGCTGGGGAGCGCAGCGGTGTTCTTCCCTTCTGCGTGCAATGAGCATGATACTCTGCTCAACGTAGCAAAGCAGTTCATCACACTGCTTACACTTGATAGTGATGTCACTGAAAACAGGCTGAATGTTGAGATCAGCTCCACTGCTCTTCCTCTCCCCGATGTTGTTGCTCCTCCGGTGGATGTTGAATCACCATCCCTTGGGGGATTACGTGCCAGGTCTCTGACACTCTCCTGGGCATAGTTCTGGGGGTGCCTCCGTTGAACATGCCGAATCATTGTGGAGTTGCCAAAACTATACTTTCTTCTAGGGTCACCCCGTGAAAGAATAGTTTTGCAAATTTTGCACTCCACCTTTGGAGCATTAACCTTTTTCTCTCCTGGTGGTATGGAATTTTTTTTCCATATAAAGTGCTCCTTCACCTGGGCTGTGGAGGCTCCTCCTGGATGAACTCTTCCGAGTCCTCACTGCTGCTGGGTGGTCTGGCAGCCATTCTTTTCACTAAATGGAAGAACAGAAAGGAACAGGTCTTGCTGTCTCCAAAGTGAAAGAAGAAGTTTAGGAAATGGGTGGGGTTTTCATTAGTTGTAAAAAAAACTGTTAACCAATGAAAAGAGTTATTTTAAGGTCACATGACTTGACGCGCTTACGCTGCGCGCACCGGAGCGCTTCCGGGGGCGCTCAAGCAGCACGAACGTAGGCGCTTCCAGGGGCGCTGACGCAGCACGAACGTAAGCGCTTCCGGGGGCGCTTACGCAGCGCGCCTAAATGACGTTTTGCTAGCTTTTCGGAAATGAATTTAAAGTTAAAGTACGGTTATTTAAAATCAAAAATACTACTTTTATAAGTATGCTACTGAATGTCTTGCATTATTATTTACTTACATACTTTTTTTTCCCGCATGCGGAAATAGCGCTCTCGCTGCCCTCTCGGGTGAGCTTACCGGTGCGCGCACCCTGAGCGCTCCAAGACAAAATTATCAAAAAAAAACTACATGAAAAATACATTGAAAAAATAATTTTTGAAAAAAAATAATATTTAATAGTTATAAAAAACAGCAAATAAAAAAAAATCAGTTTAAAAATCATAGGTTACAAACTCGATATACAAAGGAATTAGCTTTTAAAAAACCTTTGAAATTCACTGAAAAAACCATAGGTTTCACAATCGTTATAGTTAGGAATTAGCATTTAAAAAACCTTTGAAATTCACTGAAAAAAACCATAGGTTTCACACCAGTTATAGTTAGCTAAACATTTTACTCATACAAAACCATTGAAATTCCCACGTTATAGTTAGTTGGACTCACTATAACTCGCGCGCCCGCAATCCACTGCTGATGTCACATATTACATCATTCATGACATAGTCAGTGACATCACTGATGACATCTCAAATGACATCACTGATGACATCTCAAATGACATCACTGATGACATCAATGATGACATCATCCATGTGATAATGCAATACACCTCCTCACACTCTAATCTAACCTTTGATACACCCAGTGTTAAATACAAACTACCATTCCTGAAACCATTGACACAGCAATACCAGTTACCACATACGCACTCACTGATTCCTAGGTCTACACACACATCCACTCATTCACCCATACAATCACTCATACATACAGTCACTCATCAATACAACACTATCATATGCACTCATACACCTATACAGAGACTCACACACTGTCACTCATCCATGGAGTTACTCACACACCTAGTCAGTCATGTAAAGAATCAATCACACTCCCATTTCCTCATCTATACAGTTATACACACAAAACCTTACTTATTTAAACATAGACTAACACATACTTACTCTCTTTTACAATCACTGATACAAGTACACATTGATAGATACAGTCATTTATGCAATCACAGGCTGTCATATATAGTCATTTATATATGCCAACTCTCACATGCACTGTGTTTTACATATGTATTTACTTGGACATGTAGCACTGAGATATTCATTCACTCACCAACACACCCATGCACACAGTCAACCGCTTATACAGCTGTTTCCACATGCATTCTTGAACCCATACACCAAGTGAATCAACTGCTCACACATCTATGCACAGAGTCACACACCTCCCAGCCACCTCCACACACACTCACCCTCACATATAAATACTTGGGCAACCAATCAATAACACATATAGCCACTCATATAGCAGCTGATCAACACATGCAGCAACTTACACAACAACAGACATAATGATGCACACATTCAGACACTTTAGTCAGTAACCCATGCATTCAGTAAGACACATTTAATCAGTCACTCATACAGTGAGTCGCGCACCTACTAAATCCTTCATCCAGACACTCATACAAACACTCATTCTTCAATATGTAAAACATATTTCAACTTTACAGAAACACACATTCACTGGATGATGTCATCAGTGATGTCATCAGTGATGTCATTTGAGATATCATCAGTAATATGTGACATCATCAGCAGTGGATTGCGAGCGCGCGAGTTATAGTGAGTCCAACTAACTATAACGTGGGAATTTCAATGGTTTTGTATGAGTAAAATGTTTAGCTAACTATAACTGGTGTGAAACCTATGTTTTTTTCAGTGAATATATATATACTTATATATACATACATACATATATATATACATATATATATACACACATATATATATATACATATATACATGTACATACATATATATATATATATATATATATATATATATATATATATATATATACACATCACACAAGAAAAGGTTGCCCTTCGG